>NC_135233.1:955195305-956445305 GCF_051348905.1 Ranitomeya variabilis | reverse complement strand
GGGCACCAAATGGACCATTTTGGAAAAACGATCACACACCACCCAGATGACAGACATTCTCTGAGAGACTGGAAGATCCAAAATGAAATCCATGGAAATGTGCGTCCAAGGCCTCCTCGGGACAGGCAAAGGCAAAAGCAAACCGCTGGCACGAGAACAGCAAGGCTTAGCCCGAGCACAAATCCCACAGGACTGCACAAAGGAACGCACATCCCGTGACAAGGAAGGCCACCAGAAGGACCTAGCCACCAAATTTCTGGTACCAAAAATCCCAGGATGGCCTGCCAACACCGAAGAATGAACCTCGGAAATAACTCTGCTGGTCCATCTATCTGGGACAAACAGTCTCTCTGGTGGGCAACGGTCAGGTCTATCCGCCTGAAATTTCTGCAGCACTCGTCGCAAATCTGGGGAAATGGCAGACAAAATCACTCCCTCTCTGAGGATACCAGTCGGCTTTGAAACTCCCGGAGAGTCAGGCACAAAACTCCTAGAAAGAGCATCAGCCTTCACGTTCTTCGAACCAGGCAGGTACAAGACCACGAAATCGAAACGGGAGAAAAACAACGACCAACGAGCCTGTCTAGGATTCAGCCGCTTGGCAGACTCGAGATAAATCAGATTTTTGTGATCAGTTAAGACCACTACACGATGCTTAGCTCCCTCGAGCCAATGTCGCCACTCCTCAAATGCCCACTTCATAGCCAACAATTCCCGATTACCAACATCATAATTCCGCTCGGCAGGCGAAAACTTTCTTGAAAAGAAAGCACAAGGCTTCATCACAGAGCAATCAGAGCTTCTCTGCGACAAAACAGCCCCTGCTCCAATCTCAGAAGCATCAACCTCGACCTGAAAAGGAAGAGAGACATCAGGCTGACACAAAACTGGAGCCGAAGAAAACCGGCGCTTCAGCTCCCGAAAGGCTTCCACGGCCGCAGGAGACCAATTAGTCACATCAGAACCCTTCTTGGTCAAATCCGTCAAGGGTTTAACCACGCCAGAAAAATTAGCAATGAAGCGACGGTAAAAATTAGCAAAACCCAAGAACTTCTGAAGACTCTTAACAGATGTAGGCTGAGTCCAGTCATGAATAGCCTGGACCTTGACTGGGTCCATCTCAATAGTAGAAGGAGAAAAAATAAAACCCAAAAAGGAAACCTTCTGTACTCCGAAGAGACATTTTGAGCCCTTCACAAATAAGGCATTAGGACGCAGGACCTGAAATACCATCCTGACCTGCTTCACATGGGACTCCCAGTCCTCAGAAAAGACCAAAATGTCATCCAGATACACAATCATAAATTTATCCAGATATTCTCGGAAGATGTCATGCATGAAGGACTGGAACACAGAAGGAGCATTAGAGAGTCCAAAAGGCATCACCAAGTACTCAAAATGACCTTCGGGCGTATTAAATGCTGTTTTCCATTCATCCCCCTGCTTAATGCGCACAAGGTTATACGCACCACGAAGATCTATCTTGGTGAACCAACTGGACCCCTTAATCCGAGCAAACAGATCAGACAACAATGGCAAAGGATACTGAAATTTGACCGTGATTTTATTTAGAAGACGATAATCTATACAAGGTCTCAGAGAACTATCCTTCTTGGCCACAAAAAAGAATCCTGCACCAAGAGGGGAGGAGGACGGGCGAATATGTCCCTTCTCTAAAGACTCCTTTATATAGCTCCGCATTGCGGCATGTTCTGGTACAGACAAATTAAAAAGTCGTCCCATAGGGAACTTACTACCAGGAATCAAATTTATAGCACAATCACAATCCCTGTGAGGAGGCAGGGCACCGGATCTGGGCTCATCAAATACATCCTGGTAGTCCGACAAAAACTCAGGGACCTCAGAAGGAGTGGAAGAAGCAATTGATACCAAAGGAGCATCGCCATGAATCCCCTGGCAACCCCAACTTGACACAGACATAGCTTTCCAATCCAGAACTGGATTATGGGCCTGCAGCCATGGCAGACCCAACACGACAACATCATGCAAATTATGCAGCACAAGAAAGCGAATCACCTCCTGATGCACAGGAGTCATGCACATGGTCACTTGAGTCCAATATTTAGGCTTATTCTCAGCCAATGGTGTAGCATCAATTCCCCTCAGTGGAATAGGGAATTCTAAAGGCTCCAGGACAAAACCACAGCGCCTGGCAAACGACAAATCCATCAGATTCAGGGCAGCACCTGAATCCACAAAAGCCATAACCGAGTAGGATGACAAATAACAAATTAAAGTAACAGACAAAATGAATTTAGGCTGTATAGTACCAATGGTGACAGGTTTAGCGATTTTTTTAACGCGCTTAGAGCATGCTGAGATAACATGAGTTGAATCACCACAGTAAAAGCACAACCCATTCTGACGTCTATGATTTTGCCGCTCAATTCTGGTCAGAACTCGGTCACATTGCATAGACTCAGGTCTCTGTTCAGAAAACACCGCCAGATGGTGCGCAGATTTGCGCTCCCGCAAACGCCGATCAATCTGAATGGCCAAAGCCATTGAGTCATTCAGACTTGCAGGCGTGGGGAACCCCACCATAACATTCTTAATGGCTTCAGAAAGACCTTCTCTGAAATTTGCAGCCAGGGCACACTCATTCCACTGAGTAAGCACCGACCATTTCCGAAATTTTTGACAATACACCTCCGCTTCATCATGGCCCTGAGAAAGAGCCAGCAAGGCCTTTTCTGCCTGGTTCTCAAGATTAGGTTCCTCATAAAGCAGTCCAAGCGCCAGAAAAAACGCATCCACATTCAGCAATGCAGGATCTCCTGGCACCAGAGAGAAAGCCCAATCTTGGGGGTCGCCACGTAACAAGGAGATAACAATTTTAACTTGCTGAGCGGAATCACCAGAGGAATGAGGTCTCAAAGATAGAAATAATTTACAATTATTCTTAAAATTCAGAAACCTAGATCTATCTCCAGAAAACAACTCAGGAATAGGTATTTTTGGCTCTGACATAGGGCTATGAACAACAAAATCCTGAATGCTTTGCACCCTTGCAGCAAGACGATCCACACTAGAAGTCAAACTCTGAATACCCATGTCTGCAGCTGAACACAAAACCACCCAGAGATTAAGGGGATGAGAGAAGCTGGACAGACTGCAGCAAAGATAGAGAGGAAAAAAAAAATTGTACTCAGTGCTTCTCTTATCCCACTTCTGCGATGCATTAAACACTTGTTGGCCTGCTGTACTGTTATGATCCTAGTGGCTGAGGATCACAATCGGACTAGCTAAGTTTATGAACATAGACACGAGCTCTAGGGAGGTGGTAACTGAACTGACCGCAAACCTGATCTGTTGTGAATTCTTTTTTTGGCTCCCTCTGGTGGCTACTGGTGGTACTGGTTGACCTTGGTCTTGTGTTTCCAGTGCACCTGTTTTCATCAGGAAATTGGGAGTTTCCTATTTAGTCTGGCTTCTCAGTCACTCTAGTGCCGGCAATCAGTGTTACCAGAGCATCTCTGTTGCTTGCTACCTGCTCCAAGTCTGCAATTCAGCTAAGTTGAAATCTTTGGCTTTTTTGTGTTTGTTTTGTCCAGCATGCATTTATATTTCTCGTGCTGCTGGAAGCTCTAGTGATCTGAAATTACTACTCCGGTGTCATGAGTTGATAACGGAGTTAAGGTAGTTTCAGGATGGCTGCTTAGGGTTTTGAGGTAACCGCGAAGTCCTCTTTTGTATTTTCATCTATCTAGTCAGAGGGCCTCACTTTGCTGAATCTATATTCATACTGCGTTTGTGTTTTCCTCTTACCTAACCGTTATTACATGTGGGGGGCTACTATAACTTTTGGGGTTTCCCTGGAGGCAAGCCAGGTCTGTGTATTCCTCTTCTAGGGGTAGTTAGCTCTCCGGCTGGCGCGAGGTGTCTAGGGATACAACGTAGGCACACCCCCTGACTACTTTTATTTGCATGTTAGGTTCAGCATCGCGGTTACCTGAGATACCATCTTCCTAGAGCTAGTCCGTTTTTGCCCATGTCCCTTCCATTGGGAATCATGACAGTATTGCCGGCCAGAATGTATTAAAGGTATTGGCTAAAGAAGGAGAGGAAAAAGAAGTTTCTGACACTTTTTTTTTTTTTTTTTTACTCAGAGGTTCTGTCTAGCCATAATTGCAATCTGCTGTTTTTTTTTTTTGTTTTTTTTTTCTCTCCTCTTAACCCCTGAATGGCTCAGATCTCTGCTGTTGAGAAATGGATATCCAGAGTTTAGCTTCTAATCTTAATACTCTTGCCTCTAAGGTTCAAAATATCCAAGACTATGTTATACATGCTCCTATGTCTGAACCCAAGATCCCTATACCTGAGTTCTTTTCTGGAGATAGATCTCGCTTTTTGAATTTTAAGCACAATTGTAAATTGTATCTTTCTCTGAGATCTCGTTCCGCTGGAGACCCCGCTCAGCAGGTTAAAATTGTTATTTCCTTGTTGCGGGGTGACCCCCAGAATTGGGCATTTGCATTGGCACCAGGGGATCCTGCGCTGCTCAATGTGGATGCGTTTTTTCTGGCACTGGGGTTGCTCTATGAGGAACCTAATTTGGAGATTCAGGCTGAAAAGGCCTTGCTAGCCCTCTCTCAAGGGCATGATGAAGCTGAAGTATATTGTCAAAAATTTCGAAAATGGTCTCTGCTTACTCAGTGGAATGAGTGCGCCCTGGCGGCGAATTTCAGAGAAGGTCTCTCTGACGCCGTTAAAGATGTCATGGTGGGGTTTCCTACGCCCACAGGTCTGAATGAATCCATGACTATGGCTATTCAGATTGATCGGCGTTTACGGGAGCGCAAACCTGTGCACCATTTGGCGGTGTCTTCTGAGCAGGCACCGGAGATTATGCAATGTGATAGAATTCTGTCCAGAAGTGAACGGCAGAATTATAGGCGTAAAAATGGGTTGTGCTTCTACTGTGGTGATTCTGCTCATGTTATATCAGCATGCTCTAAACCAGAGGTCCCCAACCGCCGGTCCGCGGACCAGGACCGGGCCGTTGGGGTTTTTCAGCCGGTCCGCGGCGCCCCTGTTCAGCGGTCACGTGGGACCGCTCATTAGAGAAATGAATAGGCGGCTCCACCTCCCATAGGGGCGGAGCCGCATAATTCATTTCTCTAATCAGCGGTGCCGGTGACCGCTGACAGAGGAAGAGGCTGCGGCACCGAAGACCAGCTGTCCGGGGGAAGGAGCGGGACGCCGGGAGCAGGTAAGTATTACATATTCACCTGTCCTCGTTCCACACGCCGGGCGCTGTCTCCATCTTCCCGGCGTCTCTCCGCACTGACTGCAGGTCAGAGGGCGCGATGACGCATATAGTGTGCGCGCAGCCCTCTGCCTGATCAGTCAGTGCGGAGAGACGCCGGGAAGATGGCGCCGAGGAGCTGCAAGCAAGAGAGGTGAGTATGTGTTTTATTATTTTTATTGCAGCAGCAGCAGCACAGCTATGGGGCAATAATGGACGGTGCAGAGCACTATATGGCACAGCTATGGGACAATAATGGACGGTGCAGAGCACTATATGGCACAGCTATGGGGAAATAATGGTGCAGAGCACTATATGGCACAGCTATGGGGCAATAATGGACGGTGCAGAGCACTATATGGCACAGCTATGGGGCAATAATGGTGCAGAGCACTATATGGCACAGCTATGGGGCAACGGTGCAGAGCACTATATGGCACAGCTATGGGGCAATAATGGTGCAGAGCACTGTATGGCACAGCTATGGGGCAATGGTGCAGAGCACTATATGGCACAGCTATGGGGCAATAATGGTGCAGAGCACTGTATGGCACAGCTATGGGGCAATAATGGTGCAGAGCACTATATGGCACAGCTATGGGGCAATAATGGTGCAGAGCACTGTATGGCACAGCTATGGGGCAATGGTGCAGAGCACTGTATGACACAGCTATGGGGCAATAATGGTGCAGAGCACTGTATGGCACAGCTATGGGGCAATAATGGTGCAGAGCACTGTATGGCACAGCTATGGGGCAATGGTGCAGAGCACTATATGGCACAGCTATGGGGCAATAATGGTGCAGAGCACTATATGGCACAGCTATGGGGCAATAATGGTGCAGAGCACTGTATGGCACAGCTATGGGGCAATTATGAACGGTGCAGAGCACTATATGGCACAGCTATGGGGCAATTATGAACGGTGCAGAGCACTATATGGCACAGCTATGGGGCAATTATGAACGGTGCAGAGCACTATATGGCACAGCTATGGGGCAATAATAAACGGTGCAGAGCACTGTATGGCACAGCTATGGGGCAATAATGGTGCAGAGCACTATATGGCACAGCTATGGGGCAATAATGGTGCAGAGCACTGTATGGCACAGCTATGGGGCAATTATGAACGGTGCAGAGCACTATATGGCACAGCTATGGGGCAATTATGAACGGTGCAGAGCACTATATGGCACAGCTATGGGGCAATTATGAACGGTGCAGAGCACTATATGGCACAGCTATGGGGCAATAATAAACGGTGCAGAGCACTGTATGGCACAGCTATGGGGCAATAATGGTGCAGAGCACTATATGGCACAGCTATGGGGCAATAATGGTGCAAAGCACCAGGGAAACAAGCATGGTGCTCCCACTCATTCTGAACCTATGGTAAGTTGAATCACATTCTCATTATAAATGTCATAATTATATGATAAGTATGCACTAAGCTCCATCCCTCCATAACCCCACCCCCATATGACCAAAGCCCCGCCCCTGCCCCACCCCCACCGGGCCATGGAAAACTGGTCTTGCTTAAAGCCGGTCCCTGGTGCAAAAAAGGTTGGGGACCTCTGCTCTAAACGCACAAAAAAGGTTGATAAGTCTTTTGCAATTGGCACCTTACAGTCTAAGTTTATTTTGTCTGTAACTTTGATCTGTTCATTATCAACTATTACTGTGGATGCCTATGTGGATTCTGGCGCTTCCTTGAGTCTTATGGATTGGTCCTTTGCCAGACGTTGTGGGTTTAGCCTAGAGCCTTTGGAAGTTCCTATCCCTCTGAAGGGTATCGACTCCACACCTTTGGCTAGGAATAAACCACAGTTCTGGACACAAGTGACTATGTGTATGACTCCTGACCATCGGGAGGTGATTCGCTTCCTTGTGTTGCATAACTTGCATGATGTCTTAGTGCTTGGATTGCCATGGTTGCAAACTCATAATCCAGTCCTTGACTGGAAAACAATGTCTGTGTTAAGTTGGGGATGTCGGGGGGCTCATGGGGAAGTACCTTTGGTTTCCATTGCTTCATCTACTCCCTCTGAAATTCCGGCATTTTTGTCTGATTATGGTGATGTTTTTGAGGAGCCTAAACTTAGTTCTCTCCCCCCTCACCGGGATTGCGATTGTGCTATAGACTTGATTCCGGGCAGCAAGTTTCCCAAGGGTCGTTTGTTCAATCTATCTGTGCCTGAGCATGCTGCTATGCGAGAGTATATTAAGGAGTCCTTGGAAAAGGGACATATCCGTCCATCCTCATCCCCTTTAGGAGCAGGGTTTTTTTTCGTGGGTAAAAAAGATGGCTCCCTGAGGCCCTGTATTGATTATCGCCTGTTGAATAAGATTACAGTCAAATACCAGTATCCTTTGCCACTATTGACTGATTTATTTGCTCGTATTAAAGGGGCAAAGTGGTTCTCTAAGGTTGATCTTCGGGGTGCGTATAATTTGGTGCGGATCAAGCAGGGAGATGAGTGGAAAACTGCATTTAATACGCCCGAGGGCCATTTTGAGTATTTGGTAATGCCTTTTGGTCTTTCTAATGCTCCTTCAGTCTTTCAGTCCTTTATGCACGATATTTTCCGTAAATACCTGGATAAGTTTATGATTGTGTATTTGGATGATATTTAGATTTTTTCGGATGACTGGGAGTCGCATGTTCAACAGGTTAGGAAGGTTTTTCAGGTTTTGCGGTCCAATTCTCTGTTTGTAAAGGGTTCAAAGGGTATCTTTGGGGTTCAGAAGATCTCCTTTTTGGGGTATATTTTTTCCCCTTCTTCTGTTGAGATGGATCCTGTCAAGGTTCGGGCTATTTGTGATTGAACGCAGCCTACTTCCCTGAAGAGTCTTCAGAAGTTCTTGGGCTTTGCTAATTTCTATCGTCGATTTATAACTGGGTTTTCAAGTGTTGCTAAACCTCTGACTGATTTGACTAAGAAGGGTGCTGATGTTGCCAATTGGTCCTCTGCGGCTGTGGAGGCCTTTCGGGAGCTTAAGCGGCGCTTTTCTTCTGCCCCTGTGTTGCGCCAGCCTGATGTTTCACTCCCTTTTCAGATTGAGGTTGATGCTTCCGAGATTGGAGCGGGGGCGGTTTTGTCGCAGAAAAGTCCCGATTGCTCAGTGATGAGACCATGTGCATTCTTCTCTCGAAAGTTTTCGCCCGCCGAGCGAAATTATGATGTCGGTAATCGGGAGCTCTTGGCTATGAAGTGGGCATTTGAGGAGTGGCGTCATTGGCTTGAGGGTGCTAGACATCAGGTAGTGGTCTTGACTGATCACAAGAATCTGATTTACCTTGAGTCCGCCAGGCGTCTGAATCCTAGACAGGCGCGCTGGTCATTGTTTTTCTCTCGGTTTAATTTTGTGGTTTCATACTTGCCGGGCTCGAAAAATGTGAAGGCAGATGCTCTTTCTAGGAGTTTTGAGCCTGACTCCTCTGGTGATTCTGAGCCTACGGGTATCCTTAAGGATGGAGTGATTTTGTCTGCTGTCTCCCCAGACTTGCGACGTGCTTTGCAGGAGTTTCAGACTGATAGGCCTGATCGTTGTCCGTCTGGGAGATTGTTTGTTCCTGATGAGTGGACCAGTAGAGTCATCTCAGAGGTTCATTCTTCTGTGTTGGCGGGCCACCCTGGAATTTTTGGTACCAGAGATTTGGTGGCCAGGTCCTTCTGGTGGCCTTCCCTGTCTCGGGATGTGCGTACCTTTGTACAGTCTTGTGATGTTTGTGCTCGGGCCAAGCCTTGCTGTTCTCGGGCTAGTGGATTGTTGTTGTCCTTGCCTATTCCGAAGAGGCCGTGGACGCACATCTCTATGGACTTTATCTCGGATCTCCCGGTTTCTCAGAAAATGTCCGTCATTTGGGTGGTGTGTGACCGTTTTTCTAAGATGGTTCATTTGGTACCCTTGCCCAAATTGCCTTCTTCATCGGAGTTGGTTCCTTTATTTTTTCAGAATGTGGTTCGCTTACATGGTATCCCGGAAAACATCGTGTCTGACAGAGGATCTCAATTTGTGTCTAGGTTCTGGCGAGCGTTCTGTGCCAGGATGGGCATTGATTTGTCTTTTTCGTCTGCGTTCCATCCTCAGACTAATGGCCAGACAGAGCGAACTAATCAGACCTTGGAGACGTATTTGAGGTGTTTTGTGTCTGCTGATCAGGATGATTGGGTCGCCTTTTTGCCGTTGGCAGAGTTTGCCCTCAATAATCGGGCCAGTTCTGCTACTCTGGTTTCTCCTTTCTTTTGCAATTCAGGGTTTCACCCTCGTTTTTCGTCTGGTCAGGTGGAGTCTTCGGATTGTCCTGGAGTGGATTCTGTGGTGGATAGACTGCACCGGATTTGGAGTCATGTGGTGGACAATTTGAAGTTGTCTCAGGAGAAGACTCAGCAGTTTGCTAATCGTCATCGTCGTGTGGGTCATCATCTCCGTGTTGGAGACTTGGTGTGGTTGTCTTCTCGTTTTGTCCCTATGAAGGTCTCTTCTCCTAAGTTCAAACCTCGGTTCATAGGTCCTTATAAGATTTTGGAGATTCTTAATCCTGTATCTTTTCGTTTGGACCTTCCAGCATCTTTCACCATTCATAATGTCTTCCATAGGTCGTTGTTGCGGAGGTACGAGGTACCGGTTGTTCCTTCTGTTGAGCCTCCTGCTCCTGTGCTGGTGGAGGGTGAATTGGAGTATGTTGTGGAGAAGATTTTGGACTCTCGTATTTCCAGACGGAGACTTCAATATCTGGTTAAATGGAAGGGATACGGTCAGGAGGATAATTCTTGGGTGACTGCCTCTGATGTTCATGCCTCTGATTTGGTTCGCGCCTTTCATAGGGCGCATCCAGATCGCCCTGGTGGTTCTCATGAGGGTTCGGTGCCTCCTCCTTAAGGAGTTTCCTATTTAGTCTGGCTTCTCAGTCACTCTAGTGCCGGCAATCAATGTTACCAGAGCATCTCTGTTGCTTGCTACCTGCTCCAAGTCTGCAATTCAGCTAAGTTGAAATCTTTGGCGTTTTTGTGTTTGTTTTGTCCAGCATGCATTTATATTTCTCGTGCTGCTGGAAGCTCTAGTGATCTGAAATTACTACTCCGGTGTCATGAGTTGATAACGGAGTTAAGGTAGTTTCAGGATGGCTGCTTAGGGTTTTGAGGTAACCGCGAAGTCCTCTTTTGTATTTTCATCTATCCAGTCAGAGGGCCTCACTTTGCTGAATCTATATTCATACTGCGTTTGTGTTTTCCTCTTACCTAACCGTTATTACATGTGGGGGGCTACTATAACTTTTGGGGTTTCCCTGGAGGCAAGCCAGGTCTGTGTATTCCTCTTCTAGGGGTAGTTAGCTCTCCGGCTGGCGCGAGGTGTCTAGGGATACAACGTAGGCACACCCCCTGGCTACTTTTATTTGCGTGTTAGGTTCAGCATCGCGGTTACCTGAGATACCATCTTCCTAGAGCTAGTCCGTTTTTGCCCATGTCCCTGCCATTGGGAATCATGACACTGATCCTAACCAACACACTAAAGGTAGCTGGTGAACGTGCCTAAAATCCTGGATGTCTCGACGCAGCCTGAGAAACTATCTACTCCTGGAGGGAAAGTAAGACCTCACTTGCCTCAAGAGAAATCACCCCAAAGATATAGGAAGCCCCCAACAAATAATAACGGTGAGGTAAGGGGAAAACAGAAATGTAGAAATGAAAACAGATTCAGCAAATGAGGCCCGCTAATACTAGATAGCAGAAGACAGATAGTGAACTGTGCGGTCAGTAAAAAACCCTATGCAAAATATCCACGCTGAGAATACAAGAACCCCCACACCAACTAACGGTGTGAGGGGAGAAACTCAGCCCCCTAGAGCTACCAGCAAGCAAGGAAATCACATATTAGCAAGCTGGGCAAGAAAACAAAAATAAACCAGGAAACATATGACCACTGATGGTCAAAAAATGAATAAAGCAAAACTTAGCTTCTCTTGAAGAGACTGATAACGAAGGACTGCAGGAGAGCTCCAAAATAGCACTGAAGACATTGACAGCAGGCAACAACTGAGAGTCCAGGTGAACTAAATAGGAAACCAGCCAGAAAGTTGATGCTGCAGATCTCTGGAGGTGGCCTGAGGATTGTCCTTGACTGATCTCACCATTCTTCTTCTCTGCCTTTCTAATGTTTTTCTTGGCCTGCCACTTCTGGCCTTAACAAGAACTGTACCTGTGTTCTTCCATTTCCTTACTATGTTCCTCAAAGTGGAAATTGACAGGTTAAATCTCCGAGACAGCTTTTTGTATCCTTCCTGTTGTGAATTTGGATTCTGGGCTCCCCCGGTGGCTACTGGTGGAATTGAACTTGTGACATCATCTTCCCTGTTCACCTGTTCTGATTAGATCTGGGTGTCGCTATATAACCTGGCTTCTCTGTTAGATGCTTGCCGGTCAACAATGTTATCAGAAGCCTCTCTGTGCTTGTTCCTGCTCCCAGACATCTACTAGATAAGTTGGACATTCGTCCATGTTTTGTTTTTGTATTTTGGTTCCAGTTCACAGCTGCAGTTTCGTTACTGTGTCTGGAAAGCTCTTGTTGATCAGGAATTGCCACTCTGGTATTATGAGTTAATGCCAGAGTCCTAAAGTAATTTCTGGATGTGTTTTGTTAGGGTTTTCTACTGACCATGAAAGTATGCTTTCTGTCTTCTGCTATCTAGAAAGCGGACCTCAAATTTGCTAAAACTATTTTCCTGCTGCGTTGGTTGTTTCATCTCATATCACCGCCAATATATGTGGGGGGCTTCTGTCTCCTTTTTTTTGGGCATTTCTCTAGAGGTGAGTCAGGTCTTATATTTCCCTCTGCTAGCATTATTTAGTTCTCCGGCCGGCGCTGGGCATATAGGGATAAAAAAGTAGGACATGCTACCTGGCTACTTCTAGATGATGCGGTAGGTTTAGTTCATGGTCAGTATAGTTACATCTTCCAAGAGCTTGTTCCTATAGAGGCTTATGCTAGTTCTCTGGCCATGGAGATCATGACAGTTTGACCGGCCAGCATCTAACAGAGAAGCCAGGTTATATAGCGACACCCAGATCTAATCAGAACAGGTGAACAGGGAAGATGATGTCACAAGTTCAATTCCACCAGTAGCCACCGGGGGAGCCCAGAATCCAAATTCACAACAGTCTATTCGTTTTCTAATGCCCCTTCAGTCTTCCAGTCCTTTATGCATGATATTTTCCGCGATTTTTTGGATAAATTTATGATAGTGTATCTGGATGATATTCTGATTTTTTCGGATGACTGGGACTCTCATGTCCGGCAAGTTAAGAGGGTTTTTCAGGTTTTGCGGTCTAATTCTCTGTGTGTCAAGGGTTCTAAGTGCGTTTTTGGGGTTCAGAGAATTTCCTTTTTGGGATATATTTTTTCTCCCTCTTCCATTGAGATGGATCCTGTCAAGGTTCAAGCTATTTGTGATTGGACGCAGCCCTCTTCTCTTAAAAGTCTTCAGAAATTTTTGGGCTTTGCCAACTTTTATCGTCGATTTATTTCTGGTTTTTCGGATGTCGTTAAGCCATTGACCGATTTGACTAGACAGGGTGCTGATGTTGCTAATTGGTCCCCTGATGCTGTGGAGGCCTTTCAGGAGCTTAAGCGCTGTTTTTCTTCTGCCCCTGTGTTGCGTCAGCCTGATGTGACTCTTCCTTTTCAGGTTGAGGTCGACGCTTCTGAGATCGGAGCTGGGGCAGTGTTGTCGCAGAAAAGTTCTGACTGCGCCGTGATGAGGCCTTGTGCCTTCTTTTCCCGTAAATTTTCGCCCGCTGAGCGGAATTATGATGTTGGGAATCGGGAGCTTTTGGCCATGAAGTGGGCGTTTGAGGAGTGGCGCCATTGGCTCGAGGGGGCCAGACATCAGGTGGTGGTATTGACTGACCACAAAAATTTGATTTATCTTGAGACCGCCAGGCGCCTGAATCCTAGACAGGCGCGCTGGTCATTATTTTTTTCTCGGTTTAATTTTGTGGTATCGTACCTACCAGGTTCTAAGAATGTTAAGGCGGATGCCCTTTCTAGGAGTTTTGAGCCTGATTCACCTGGCAACTCTGACCCCACAGGTATTCTTAAGGAGGGAGTTATCTTGTCAGCCGTTTCTCCAGACCTGCGGCGGGCCTTGCAGGAGTTTCAGGCGGATAGACCGGATCGTTGTCCGCCTGATAGGCTGTTTGTTCCTGATGATTGGACCAGTAAAGTCATCTCTGAGGTGCATTCTTCTGCGTTGGCAGGTCATCCTGGAATTTTTGGTACCAGGGATTTGGTGGCAAGATCCTTCTGGTGGCCTTCCCTGTCACGAGATGTGCGAGGCTTTGTGCAGTCTTGTGACGTTTGTGCTCGGGCCAAGCCTTGTTGTTCTCGGGCTAGTGGATTATTGTTGCCCTTGCCTATTCCTAAGAGGCCTTGGACACACATCTCGATGGATTTTATTTCAGATCTGCCTGTTTCTCAGAAGATGTCTGTCATCTGGGTGGTGTGTGACCGTTTTTCTAAGATGGTTCATTTGGTTCCCCTGCCCAAATTGCCTTCTTCTTCCGAGTTGGTGCCCCTGTTTTTTCAAAATGTTGTTCGTTTGCATGGTATTCCTGAGAATATCGTTTCTGACAGAGGAACCCAATTTGTGTCTAGATTTTGGCGGGCATTTTGTGCTAGGATGGGCATAGATTTGTCTTTTTCGTCTGCTTTTCACCCTCAGACTAATGGCCAGACCGAGCGGACTAATCAGACCCTGGAGACATATCTGAGGTGTTTTGTGTCTGCTGACCAGGATGATTGGGTTGCTTTTTTGCCATTGGCGGAGTTCGCCCTCAATAATCGGGCCAGCTCTGCCACCTTGGTTTCCCCGTTTTTCTGTAATTCGGGGTTCCATCCTCGATTTTCCTCCGGTCAGATGGAATCCTCGGATTGTCCTGGAGTGGATGCGGTGGTGGAGAGATTGCATCATATCTGGGGGCAGGTGATGGACAATTTAAAGTTGTCCCAGGAGAAGACTCAGCTTTTTGCCAACCGTCACCGTCGTGTTGGTCCTCGGCTTTGTGTTGGAGATTTGGTGTGGTTGTCTTCTCGTTTTGTCCCTATGAGGGTCTCATCTCCTAAGTTTAAGCCTCGGTTCATCGGTCCGTATAAAATATTGGAGATTCTTAACCCTGTTTCCTTCCGTTTGGACCTCCCTGCATCCTTTTCTATTCATAACGTTTTTCATCGGTCGTTATTGCGCAGGTATGAGGCACCGGTTGTGCCTTCCGTTGAGCCTCCTGCTCCGGTGTTGGTTGAGGGTGAGTTGGAGTACGTTGTGGAAAAAATCCTAGACTCCCGTATTTCCAGACGGAGACTCCAGTATCTGGTCAAGTGGAAGGGATATGGCCAGGAGGATAATTCTTGGGTCACTGCATCTGATGTTCATGCCTCTGATCTGGTTCGTGCCTTTCATAGGGCCCATCCTGATCGCCCTGGTGGTTCTGGTGAGGGTTCGGTGCCCCCTCCTTGAGGGGGGGGTACTGTTGTGAATTTGGATTCTGGGCTCCCCCGGTGGCTACTGGTGGAATTGAACTTGTGACATCATCTTCCCTGTTCACCTGTTCTGATTAGATCTGGGTGTCGCTATATAACCTGGCTTCTCTGTTAGATGCTTGCCGGTCAACAATGTTATCAGAAGCCTCTCTGTGCTTGTTCCTGCTCCCAGACATCTACTAGATAAGTTGGACATTCGTCCATGTTTTGTTTTTGTATTTTGGTTCCAGTTCACAGCTGCAGTTTCGTTACTGTGTCTGGAAAGCTCTTGTTGATCAGGAATTGCCACTCTGGTATTATGAGTTAATGCCAGAGTCCTAAAGTAATTTCTGGATGTGTTTTGTTAGGGTTTTCTACTGACCATGAAAGTATGCTTTCTGTCTTCTGCTATCTAGAAAGCGGACCTCAAATTTGCTAAAACTATTTTCCTGCTGCGTTGGTTGTTTCATCTCATATCACCGCCAATATATGTGGGGGGCTTCTGTCTCCTTTTTTTTGGGCATTTCTCTAGAGGTGAGTCAGGTCTTATATTTCCCTCTGCTAGCATTATTTAGTTCTCCGGCCGGCGCTGGGCATATAGGGATAAAAAAGTAGGACATGCTACCTGGCTACTTCTAGATGATGCGGTAGGTTTAGTTCATGGTCAGTATAGTTACATCTTCCAAGAGCTTGTTCCTATAGAGGCTTATGCTAGTTCTCTGGCCATGGAGATCATGACACCTTCCCCTGAACAACTATGTTGAATAATCTTTGTTTTCAGATCATTTGACATTTGTTTTGAGGAGCCCATGATGCCACTCTTCGGAGGAGATTCAAACAGGAGAACAACTTGCAAGTGGCCACTTTAAGTAGCTTTTCTCATGATTGCATACACCTAGCTGTGAAGTTCAAAGCTCAATGAGGTTACAAAACCAAAAAAAGTGTTTTGGTTACAAAACCAAAAAAGTAGGTAGGAGTATTTAAAACAAGAAAATGATAAGGGTGCCCATACTTATGCACCTGTCAAATTTTGTTTGAATGCAGATTGCACATTTTCTGTTAGTACAATAAACCTCATTTCAAGGCAGAAACATTACTGTGTCCAACAGTTATTAAATATATGAAACTGAAATAGCTGTTGCAAAAAAAAACATTTTTATAAAACATTAAGCTTAAGATTAATAGGGGTGCCCAAACTTTTTCATATGACTGTACTTGCTTTAAAAAATCCTTACTGTTCCCTGTTAGTTGTTTTTTTTCACTTCCTGTCTGATGACGATTAGTTTGTGAGCCCTCAGTCCATGCTGTGTTGTTCAAACTTAGAATTATCAGAGCAGGGGGAAGAGGCTGTGATCATTGCCACAGCCCCTGCCTTCTACCTGAAACAAAACATCATCGGTGACACTCATTCAGGGGTGGGCTAGTCTCTGCTCTGTCACTATGTTGTGCACTGTGCGATCTACACAGGGATAGTCCCCACTCTTTTGTTGGCTCAGATCTGCAGTAATGAGCTGTGTTACAGAGACCATGTACATCACTTGCGGAGTGGCGCTGATCTCCTGCACGTTGGGTATTGTTACACTGCTCTGTCACTGGTTACCAAGAGGCCTACAGAAACAATAAAAGAGTTGCAGGAAGTACTGGTTGTGCAGTGCATATGATAGCAATCACCTGCATTCTTCATATGACTGGACTGTGGGGTAGGGTGGCAAGACGAAAACCTTTTCTTACAAAGTAAAACATTCAAAGCCTGCTATTTTTTGCCAAAATCTACAACAAGCCTGCCAAATAAACACATGGGAAAACATGTTAGGGTCTGATGAAAGCAAAGCTGAATTTTCTGACCATAATTCCAATTGTTTGGTGCAAAACTAACACTGCGCATCACCAAAAGAATATCATATCCACAGTGAAGCATGGTGGAGGCAGCCTTATGCATTGGGGCTGTTTTTTGGCATATCTAAGTGGGGATGTATTCAACATGGAGAAGATTAAGAGCAGTTCAAAATATCAGTCAATTTTGCATCAACACCAGGCCTCTGCTGAATAGCTGAAGAAGAGAAATTTCACCTTTCAGCACAACAACGACCCTAAATTTCCCTCCAAATCAACAAATGAATGGCTTTGCCAGAAGATGAGAGAAGTTTTGCAATGGCCCAGCCAGAGTCCAGAATTGAATCTAAATGAAAATCTGTGGGGTGATCTGAAGAGGGCGCTGTACACGGGAGATGCCCACGCAATCTGACATAGAGGCTTATTTACACAAAATATATTGAATACCATATGGTCATGTACCAAAATCAATTATAGCAACCTACAAAAAGATAAATGACCAAAAATGTAGTCAAAATATTACAGATCATCTTTATTAAATGTATAGAAAAACATGATGAAAGGGAAAGAGGGGGAAATTATCACAAGTAAATTCAAATCTTTAAATGCAATTGTGAGAGGTATCATAGAATCATAGAATGATAGCGTTGGAAGGGACCTCCTGGGTCATCTGGTCCAACCCCCTGCTCAAAGCAGGATTCACTAAATCATCCCAGACAGATGTCTGTCCAGCCTCTGTTTGAAAACTTCCATGGAAGGAACTCACCACCTCTCGTGGCAGCCTGTTCCACTCATTGATCACCCTAACTGTCAAAAAGTTTTTTCTAATATCTAATCTGTGTCTCCTCCCATTCAGTTTCATCCCATTACTTCTAGTCTTTCCTTGTGCAAATGAGAATACACATGATCCTTCTATAATGTGAAAGCCCTTGAGATATTTGTAGACAGCTATTAAGTCTCCTCTCAGTCTTGTTTTTTGCAAGCTAAACATTCCCAAATCCTGTAACCATTCCTCATAGGACATGGTTTGCAGAAGAGTCACCAATCTGGTCGCTCTTCTCTGAACTTGCTTCAGTTTGTTGATGTCTTTTTTTTAAATGTGGTGCCCAAAACTGGACACAGTATTCCAGGTGAGGTCTGACCAAAGAGGAGTAGAGGGCAATATTGACTTAGTGTGATCTAGACTGTATGCCTCTGTTAATACATCCCAGAATTGCATTTGCCTTTTTTGCTGCTGCATCACACTGTTGACTCATGTTCAGTTTATGATCTATTAGTATACTGTTGTGAATTCTGCTCTTGGGTTCCCTCCGGTGGTTGTTGGTGGTAATGCAGTTGTCTCTGGATTGCAATCCTGGGCAGGTGTCCCTGCTGATTGCAGTACTGACTGGGGTATTTAAGGTTGCAGGATTCATTAGTCCTTGCCAGTTGTCCATTGTTCTTGGAGGTTTTGGATCTCAGTCTGGTTCCCATGCCCTGCTGCCAAATCAGCAAAGATAAGTGTCTGGTTTTTGTTTCTTCAGCACACATGCTGTGTGCTCTACAAGTCAGTGCTATTCATTGTTTTTTCTTGTCCAGCTCAGACTGTGTCAGGATATTTTCAGTCAAGTTGGATTCTCAGGAGATGCAGATATACGTTCCATGTCTTTAGTTAGATGGTGGAATTTTTGTATTATCTGCTGTGGATATTTTCAGGGTTTTAATACTGACCGCTTAGCATTCTGTCCTATTCTTTCCTATTTAGCTAGAGTGGCCTCTTTTGCTAAATTCTGCTTTCTGCCTGCGTGTGTCTTTCCTCTAATACTCACAGTCAATATTTGTGGGGGGCTGCCTATCCTTTGGGGTTCTGCTCTGAGGCAAGATAGGATTCCCATTTCCATCTATAGGGGTATTTAGTCCTCCGGCTGTGTCGAGGTGTCTAGGACGTGTTAGGTACATCCCACGGCTACTTCTAGTTGCGTTGTCAGTTTAGGGTTTGCGGTCAGCACAGGTTCCACCACTCCTGAGAAAGTCTCATGCGGCTCCAAGGTCACCGGATCATAACAGTACAACTGGCCAACAATGAGTTAAATGCATCTCAGAAGAAGGGAAGAAAGGTGTTGAGCCATTTTTTTTTCTGTAGCCTGCTTTGTCTTTTCTTCCCTCTTTTTCTCTGGGTGGCTGAGGAGTCTGGTGCTAGCATGGATATTCTGGGATTAGCTTCTCGTGTAGACCAGCTTGCTGCTAGGGTACAGCGTATTTCTGATTATATTGTTCAGACTCCAGTTTTGGAGCCTAAGATTCCTATTCCTGATTTGTTTTTTGGTGACAGGTCCAAATTTTTGAGTTTTAAAAACAACTGTAAACTGTTTTTTGCTCTGAGACCTCGATCCTCTGGTGATTCCATTCAGCAGGTTAAAATTGTCATCTCCCTGCTGCGTGGTGATCCTCAGGATTGGGCATTTTCCCTGGAATCTGGGAATCCGGCCTTGCTTAATGTAGACGCCTTTTTTCAGGCTTTAGGATTATTATATGATGAACCAAACTCTGTGGATCACGCGGAGAAGACCTTGTTGGCCCTGTCTTAGGGTCAAGAAGCGGCAGAATTGTATTATCAGAAATTTAGAAAATGGTCTGTGTTGACTAAATGGAATGATGATGCTTTGGCGGCAATTTTCAGAAAGCGTCTTTCTGAATCCATTAAAGATGTTATGGTGGGGTTTCCCACGCCTTTCGGTCTGAGTGATTCTCTGTCTCTGGCCATTCAGATTGATCAGCGTTTGCGGGAGCGCAGAACTGTGCACGCTGTGGCGTTGTCTTCAGATCAGATGCCTGAGCCAATGCAGTGTGATAGGATTCTGTCTAGAACGGAACAACTAGGATTCAGACGTCAGAATAGGTTGTGTTTTTATTGTGGCGATGCTTCTCATGTCATTTCAGTCTGCCCTAAGCGTACCAAGAGGATCGGATCGCTAGTTCATTTACCATCAGTACTGTACAACCTAAATTTCTGTTATCTGTGTCCTTGATTTGCTCATTGTCATCATTTTCTGTCATGGCGTTTGTGGATTCAGGCGCCGCCTTGAACTTAATGGACTTTGAGTTTGCCATGCGTTGTGGTTTCCCTTGCAGTCTTTGCAGAACCCTATTCCTTTAAGGGGCATTGATGCTACACCTTTGGCTAAAAATAAGCCTCAGTTTTGGACACAGGTGACCATGTGCATGGCGCCAGCCCATCAGGAAGAGTGTCGATTTCTGGTGTTGCATAATTTGCATGATGCTATCGTGCTGGGTTTTCCGTGGTTGCAGATACATAATCCTGTGTTGGATTGGAAGTCTATGTCTGTGACTAGTTGGGGTTGTCAGGGGGTTCATAATGACGTTCCTTTAATGTCAATCTCCTCTTCTTCCTCTTCTGAAATTCCAGAGTTTTTGTCTGATTTTCAGGATGTATTCGATGAGCCCAAGTCCAATTCCCTTCCACCGCATAGGGACTGTGATTGTGCTATTGACTTGATTCCAGGCTGTAAGTTTCCTAAGGGCCGACTTTTCAACCTGTCTGTGCCTGAACATACCGCTATGCGGAGCTATGTTAAGGAGTCTTTGGAGAAGGGGCATATTCGGCCATCTTCTTCACCGTTGGGAGCGGGATTTTTTTTGTTGCTAAGAAGGATGGCTCCTTGAGACCCTGTATTGATTATCGCCTCTTGAATAAGATCACGGTCAAGTTTCAATACCCTTTACCTCTGCTTTCCGATTTGTTTGCTAAGGATTAAGGGGGCTAGTTGGTTTACTAAGATTGACCTTCGGGGGGCATATAATCTTGTTCGTATTAAGCAGGGTGATGAATGGAAAACTGCGTTTAATATGCCCGAAGGCCATTTTGAATATCTTGTGATGCCATTCGGGCTCTCTAATGCTCCATCTGTTTTTCAGTCCTTCATGCATGATATCTTCCGGACTTATCTTGATAAATTCTTGATTATATATTTTGATGACATTTTGATTTTTTCCGATGATTGGGAGTCTCATGTGAAGCAGGTCAGGATGGTATTTCAGATCCTTCGTGATAATGCTTTGTTTGTGAAGGGGTCTAAGTGTCTCTTTGGAGTGCAGAAGGTTTCTTTTTTGGGTTTCATTTTTTCTCCCTCATCTATTGAGATGGATCTGGTTAAGGTTCAGGCCATTCATGATTGGATTCAACCCACATCCGTGAAGAGCCTTCAGAAATTTTTGGGCTTTGCTAATTTTTATCGCCGTTTCATTGCTAACTTCTCCAGCGTGGTTAAACCCTTGACTGATTTGACGAAGAAGGGCGCTGATGTGGCGAATTGGTCCTCTGCGGCTGTCTCTGCCTTTCAGGAGCTTAAACACCGATTTACTTCGGCCCCAGTGTTGCGTTAACCGGATGTTTCTCTTCCGTTTCAGGTTGAGGTTGACGCTTCTGAGATTGGCGCAGGGGCCGTTTTGTCCCAGAGGGATCCTGTTGGTTCCTTGATGAAACCGTGTGCCTTCTTTTCCTGTAAGTTTTCGCCTGCTGAACGCAATTATGATGTCGGCAATCGGGAATTGTTGGCTATGAAGTGGGCGTTTGAGGAGTGGCGACATTGGCTTGAGGGAGCTAAGCACCGTATTGTGGTCTTGACCGATCATAAGAATCTGATTTACCTCGAGTCTGCCAGATGGCTGAATCCTAGACAGGCTCGATGGTCCTTGTTTTTTTCCCGTTTTGATTTCGTGGTCTCGTATCTCCCGGGTTCTAAGCATATTAAGGCTGATGCCCTCTCTAGGAGTTTTTTGCCTGATTCTCCTGAGGTCCTTGAACCAGTCGGCATTCTGAAAGAAGGGGTGGTTCTTTCTGCCATTTCCCCTAATTTACGACGGGTTCTTCAGGAATTTCAGGCTGACAAACCTGACCGCTGTCCAGTGGGGAAACTGTTTGTTCCTGACAGATGGACTAGTAGAGTGATTTCTGAAGTTCATTGTTCTGTGTTGGCTGGCCATCCTGGTATTTTTGGTACCAGAGATTTGGTTGGTAGGTCTTTTTGGTGGCCTTCTTTGTCACGTGATGTGCGTTCTTTTGTGCAGTCCTGTGGGACATGTGCGCGGGCCAAGCCTTGTTGTTCCCGTGCTAGTTGGTTGCTTTTGCCATTGCCAGTCCCTGAAAGGCCCTGGATGCATATTTCTATGGATTTTATTTCTGATCTTCAGGTTTCCCAGAGGATGTCGGTTATCTGGGTGGTTTGTGACCGGTTCTCTAAGATGGTTCATTTGGTGCCTTTGCCTAAATTGCCTTCCTCTTCAGATTTGGTTCCGTTGTTTTTTCAGCATGTAGTTCGTTTGCATGGTATTCCGGAGAATATTGTGTCTGACAGAGGTTCCCAGTTTGTTTCTAGGTTTTGGCGGGCCTTTTGTGCTAAGCTGGGCATTGATTTGTCTTTTTCTTCCGCATTTCATCCTCAGACAAATGGCCAAACCGAGCGAACTAATCAGACCTTGGAGACTTATTTGAGATGCTTTGTGTCTGCTGATCAGGATGATTGGGTGGCTTTCTTGCCATTGGCCGAGTTTGCCCTTAATAATCGGGCTAGTTCGGCTACTTTGGTTTCACCCTTCTTTTGTAATTTTGGTTTTCATTCTCGTTTTTCTTCAGGGCAGGTTGAGCCTTCTGACTGTCCTGGTGTGGATTCTGTGGTTGACAGGTGGCAGCAGATTTGGGCTCATGTGGTGGACAATTTGGTGTTGTCTCAGGAGGAGGCTCAACGTTTTGCTAACCGTCGTCGGTGTGTTGGTTCCCGGCTTCGGGTTGGGGATCTGGTCTGGTTGTCTTCCTGTCATGTTCCTATGAAGGTTTCTTCCCCTAAGTTTAAGCCTCGGTTTATTGGTCCTTATATGATTTCTGGGATTATTAATACGGTGTCTTTTCGATTGGCCCTTCCGGCCTCTTTTGCTATCCATAATGTCTTCCATAGATCTTTATTGCGGAAATATGTGGTGCCCGTTGTTCCCTCTGTTGATCCTCTGGCCCCTGTGTTGGTTGATGGGGAGTTGGAGTATGTGGTTGAGAAGATTTTGGATTCTCGCTTTTCGAGGCGGAGGCTTCAGTACCTTGTTAAATGGAAGGGTTATGGCCAGGAGGATAATTCTTGGGTTTTTGCCTCTGATGTCCATGCTGCTGATTTGGTTCGTGCCTTTCATCTGGCTCGTCCTGATCAGCCTGGGGGCTCTGGTGAGGGTTCGGTGACCCCTCCTCAAGGGGGGGGGTACTGTTGTGAATTCTGCTCTTGGGTTCCCTCCGGTGGTTGTTGGTGGTAATGCAGTTGTCTCTGGATTGCACTCCTGGGCAGGTGTCCCTGCTGATTGCAGTACTGACTGGGGTATTTGAGGTTGCAGGATTCATTAGTCCTTGCCAGTTGTCCATTGTTCTTGGAGGTTTTGGATCTCAGTCTGGTTCCCATGCCCTGCTGCCAAATCAGCAAAGATAAGTGTCTGGTTTTTGTTTCTTCAGCACACATGCTGTGTGCTCTACAAGTCAGTGCTATTCATTGTTTTTTCTTGTCCAGCTCAGACTGTGTCAGGATATTTTCAGTCAAGTTGGATTCTCAGGAGATGCAGATATACGTTCCATGTCTTTAGTTAGATGGTGGAATTTTTGTATTATCTGCTGTGGATATTTTCAGGGTTTTAATACTGACTGCTTAGCATTCTGTCCTATTTCCTATTTAGCTAGAGTGGCCTCTTTTGCTAAATTCTGTTTTCTGCCTGCGTGTGTCTTTCCTCTAATACTCACAGTCAATATTTGTGGGGGGCTGCCTATCCTTTGGGGTTCTGCTCTGAGGCAAGATAGGATTCCCATTTCCATCTATAGGGGTATTTAGTCCTCCGGCTGTGTCGAGGTGTCTAGAACGTGTTAGGTACATCCCACGGCTACTTCTAGTTGCGTTGTCAGTTTAGGGTTTGCGGTCAGTACAGGTTCCACCACTCCTGAGAAAGTCTCATGCGACTCCAAGGTCCCCGGATCATAACAGTATACCCAAGTCTTTTTCACATGTGCTGTTGCTTAGTCGTATGCCTCCCATTCCGTAAATGCTTTTTTCATTTTTATTGCCCAGATGGAGTACTTTGCATTTTTCCTTGTTAAAAGCCATTCTGTTAGTTGCTGCCCACTGCTCCAGTGTATTTATATCTTTTTGAATCCTCTCTCTTCTCTAGTATTAGCTATCCCTCCTAGCTTTGTGTCATCAGCAAATTTCTTCCAACCGGATGTGCAGTCATTTACGACCACTCTTTGGATCCGATCACTAAGCCAGTTATGAATCCACCTAACAGTTGCCTTGTCCATTCCATACTTAGTCATTTTTTCAATAAGGATGGTGTGATGGTACTGATGTTTGAAAACAGATAATTACTATATCATGGGAATAAACATGTTCCGCGATGAGTACATATAAAGTGCACTGAAATAATAGCCACATGCTCAAAAAGGCTGCCTTGGACAGTCTTGGCACAAACCACTCCTTTTGGCAGATTCCAGAGGTATCCGCCCTTCACCCTATAGTGATTATGAGATGCTCACTGAGACAAGGGACGTGGAATAATGTTGAATCTAGAGACCAACCTTCTAACGTATTACGTCAAGACCAACTGGTATGTGAACTAAGCCAACTTTCCTGGGCAGATTCTCTCAGTGTCTTAGAGTGCAAGGCTCTACTTGGACACTTCTGGCTGCCCCCAACCCCCTCCTGTATGAGGAGAAGAGATATGGATACTTATACATCTGGGAGCGCAAGGCTCTTCTCTGGCCATAGTGACCAAATCCCATACCTCTTTTACTATGAGGAGAATAGACATGGAGCCACAGAAAGGCAAAGTGAATGATACAGATTGAACTGTTGAGCTAGGCTGAGATGTGATGAGACTCTGGAGCAGCAAGAATGGAAAAAATCTAGATGAAACTGCGCATGTCTGAATATGCTCTGTACAACTGAAACTTGCTGGAAGATATGTGCCCACTATCTGGTGCATAAAGTTGATGATGAGGAGCTGTTGAGTAAAATACTGAAGTTTGAAGTGAACTGGTAGTCTCCTTGTTGGAAAGAGTCATCATCGGGTCCTGGCCAGCCAAAATTAATGGTAACATGCGACCTGCACATGCGTAGCCCCCTCTCAACACAAGGCAAACACACCCAGCCAGGACTATGTATTTCATGTAGCATGCCAAGGCGTCTGGAGGCAATCCCTCGCCCATGGCTACTTTCCCTCACCATGTTACACTTTAACCTTTGCACAAGGATCTGGTCTTACAGCAGAGTCCAGTGGATGGCTTCCACAGTAAGGCTGCCATCCTAAGGAGCGAACCAGGGGCATGAAGGGTCGTCAACTAGGTTCAAAGTCAAGAGGTCATGTGAGGGACAAAATCGTAGACTAGGCGGGTAGTGAAAAGTTAAGCCAAGTTCAAAGAACAGGAATAATCAGAATAACAAAAAGGAGCAGTATAGAAAGGTCAGCAATGCTACTGACTAACAGTGAGGTCGGAGCATCAGAAGTTTAAATAGCTGACTGCCCCGCCCAAGACCCTGTGGAAGGAATGATGAAAACCTAGACAAAAAATAACCCTATAGTTCCTTTATAAGGCAGCAACAAAAATCCCAGGGAAAAAAACAGGACTGGTGCTGTTACGCATCACAAGCAACAAAGGCACGTTGCTGCCTAGCGGCCAAAGTGGAAACAGAAAGCAGATATCAGCACAGGTGCTACAATGGCTTTTTGAGGAGTCACACACTTGCTATTGTCAGACACTTGCTATTTGCTCTGATGCGATGAGCGATTAAGTTCCCACAATGAGTATTTGTTACGTTATTTTCTGCTGTGTTTTTTCATGTGCAAAAATTTTCATGTGCAAAAAATACAGCGTCAGGAAAGTATTTGGGATTTATAGAAATCTCATCTCCAGTGATTTTTTATGCTGTGGGAACTAACATGAGGTGCGATTTTGCAATCCACAGCATGTCAATTGCTACATCGATAAATATACCTCTTATACGTGGATTTTTTCCATAGACTTGAATGAGATGTGAAAAATCTGCAGACAAGAAACGCATATAAGTTTTTATTGCGTTTCTGCAGCATGAATGCATTGAAAACGTATGTGATCCCCACATGACTTTATCAATTAAGTTTTATCAAAACTAAGTAACAGGAAGTATTTAAGACAAAGCAGTTTTATTTAAAACATGACATACCAGAAAGAGACAAAAACTGCAGCTGAAGAAAAGTGATGAAATACATGTTACAAAAAAAACACAACTAATCTTGACCAGCTAATGATTGCAGAAAATATGCAACTTCAAAAATGCACTAAATACTCGTGAGCCTGTTTATCATATGAAATGTTTCACTGTATACTGTACAAGTGTACACCTCTGCAAACATTTGGTATCGATCCAGTGCCTCAAAAATGAAGGAAATTTTGATAAAGTCTTGATCATTCTGCACCTGACTATACCTGCCAATCCACAGTGGCATGTAAAAGTTTGGGCATCCCTGGTCAAAGTTAGTTATTGTGAACAGTTAAGCAAGTTGAAATAATATCTAAAAGGCCTAAAGATTACACATTTACTTTGTATTTTAGACAAATTTTTTTTATATATATATATATATATATATATATATATATATATATATATATGTATATTTATATATATTTACAGTATATTGTCATCTTTTACATTTTAAAAGTTACAAAATGGAAAATGGGCCACTTCAAAAGTTTGGGCACCCTGAATGGTTAGTACCTAGTAGCACCCCTTTTGAAAGTATCACAGCTTGTAAACGCTTTTTGGAGCCAGCCAAGAGTCATGTAACCATTAGTGTTGAGCGATACCGTCCGATACTTGAAAGTATCGGTATCGGAAAGTATCGGCCGATACCGGCAAAGTATTGGATCCAATCCGATACCGATACCCGATACCAATACAAGTCAATGGGACTCAAGTATCGGACGGTATCCCTGATGGTTCCCAGGGTCTGAAGGAGAGGAAACTCTCCTTCAGTCCCTGGGATCCATATAAATGTGTAAAAGAAAGAATTAAAATAAAAAATATTGCTATACTCACCTGTCCGACGCAGCCTGGACCTCACGGAGGGAACCGGCAGCGTTCTTTGCTTAAAATTTGCGCGTTTACTTCCTTCCGTGAAGTCCCGGCTTGTGATTGGTCGCGTGCCGCCCATGTGGCCGCGACGCGACCAATCACAGCAAGCCGTGACGTAATTTCAGGTCCTTCAGTGATTTTAAAATTACGTTCTGGCTTGTGATTGGTCGCGTCACGGTCACATGGGCGACGCGACCAATCACAAGCCGTGACGTCATGGGAGGCAGGACACGCGCTCATTTTAAAATGCGCGCGTGTCCTGCCTCCCGTGACGTCACGGCTTGTGATTGGTCGCGTCGCCCATGTGGCCGCGACGCGACCAATCACAGCAAGCCGTGACGTAATTTCAGGTCCTTCAGGATTTTAAAATTACGTTCTGGCTTGTGATTGGTCGCGTCGCGATCACATGGGCGACGCGACCAATCACAAGCCGTGACGTCATGGGAGGCAGGACACGCGCGCATTTTAAAATGAGCGCGTGTCCCGCCTCCCATGACGTCACGGCTTGTGATTGGTCGCGTCGCCCATGTGACCGCGACGCGACCAATCACAAGCCAGAACGTAATTTTAAAATCCTGAAGGACCTGAAATTACGTCACGGCTTGCTGTGATTGGTCGCGTCGCGGCCACATGGGCGGCACGCAACCAATCACAAGCCGGGACTTCACGGAAGGAAGTAAACGCGCGAATTTTAAGCAAAGAACGCTGCCAGTTCCCTCCGTGAGGTCCAGGCTGCGTCGGAGAGGTGAGTATAGCAATATTTTTTATTTTAATTCTTTCTTTTACACATTATTACATTAATGTTGTTTCGATACCGATACCCGATACCACAAAAGTATCGGATCTCGGTATCGGAATTCCGATACCCGCAAGTATCGGCCGATACCCGATACTTGCGGTATCGGAATGCTCAACACTAGTAACCATAAATGGTTAGATTTGGAAAGGACCTCTAGGGTCATCGTGTCTAACCCCCTGCTCAATGCAGGATTTACTAAACCATCTCAGGCAGATGTCTGTCCAGCCTTTGTTTGAAGACCTACATTGAAGGAGAACTCACCACCTCTTGTTGCAACCTGTTCCACTCATTGATCTAATCTGTATCATCTCCCTTTCAGTTTCATTCCATCGCTTCTCGTGTTTCCATGTGCAAATGAGAATTAGGATGATCCCTCTACATTGTGACATCCCTTCAGATATTTGTAGACATCTATTTATTCTCCTCTTAACCTTCTTTTTTCCAAGCTAAACCAGTTCTTTGAGATTCCTGGGTCGTCTTGCATGAACTGCTATTTTGAGGTTTAGCCACAGATTTTTAATGATGTTCAGATCAGGGGACTGTGAAGGCCATTGTAAAACATTTAGCTTGTACCTTTTGAGGAAACCTATTATGGATTTTGACGTGTCCCCTGATAGCTTTGCTATCTTATAGCCTTCATCTGCTTTGTGGGCCTCCTCCTTTTTCATTTTCAGAGTGCTAGGCAGCTTCTTAGAAGAACCCATGGCTACTGGTTTTGGCACAAGGTTAGAGGAGGCTGGGTTTTTATAAAGCTGGGAAATTTGAATCCCCTGGCCTTTCCTAACGATGATAGTGAACAAGCCATAACCCCAACAAGCTAATTAAGGTTTGAAACCTTGGTCAAAGTTATCTGAGCACACAAATCTCAAATGGGTCAATGCCCTTTTGCATTGACCCATTTTCCTTTTTGTAATTTTTAAAATGTAAAACATAGCTATATATTTTTTTTCCTAAAATACAAAGGAAATGTGTCATCTTTCACTTTAGGCCTTTTAGAGATCATTTCATCTTCAACTTGCTTAACTGTGCACAATATCATTCATTTTGACCAAGGGTGCCCAAACTTTTACATGCCACTGTAGGGCTGCTCTATATTTATAGTCCATATTCCCCCTATAATAGTGACATTTTTGTTACATGTCGTGTCCTTTATCTCAGGTACCATTATTGAGACCTGATTGTTTCTGCTACTGTCTGACCAGGATACTCCTTGCTGTAGGACTGCCTCAATCCCTCGTATTGCATGCACATTAGCGTCCATGTAGCTAAAATGCTCTGATTTAGCACATAAAAGGCAACTAGTACTGTTAGTAAAATTGTATAATGTAACCTTTTCATAAATACAGCGATCTAATGTTGCTTTGTTTGTGACCTTTTTATATGGATAATGTGTCAGGAATGATGATTTCTCATGTTTATGTACTTCCTCTGTGTATCTGGAAATAACCATCGACTAAGTAGAGAAATAGATATAAAGATGGCATCAAGCTGGGATACCAGATTAATAGAATATTTCAGTAGTCAGTCAATGAACTTTGCTCTTCTCCTTATAATGTGAGTTTTCAGGAATCTGCTTTTCCCCAATGTTATTTCTACTGACAGAACATTCTTCTATGCCTGACATCGGATGACCATATAATCCATATCTCAGATCCCTCTTACTATTGGGCTAATTTTATTCAAGGAACTAAAATGTGTTTTCACTTTAGATTATTTTCTTAAAGAAAAAAATGCAGCACGCTCTAAACATCATATCTGTTATCCGATTCCCTGTTGCTCCTCTTCTAAAGA
Organism: Ranitomeya variabilis; assembly: GCF_051348905.1. Lineage (NCBI taxonomy): Eukaryota > Metazoa > Chordata > Amphibia > Anura > Dendrobatidae > Ranitomeya > Ranitomeya variabilis. The sequence continues at coordinate 956,415,967 of NC_135233.1, read as the reverse complement.
TGCTTTGGTTTATGAAGGTCTCTGTGCTTCTTCCAAACGGGTGGGAGACCAATGGCTACAGCAGTAACCAATGCCTTTCTGCATGGCATTTTTATCCTCTTCCTGATGTGTGTGGAAAAGCTCAAGAGCTGGGCCCCCTAAACACATGGTGGATGCCGACATACACCTCTACCAGCAGTTACCGGAGGTAGCTCTCTTCCAGTGAACACCATAAATGATGCTGTCAATCTCTGGGTGGAAAATCCCTTAAACCACTCTGCTGGCTAGAGGTACCTAAGTGATAGGGCAATATCTCGACCCTAAATTAAGTTTTGAAAAAGTTGGTGCTGTGATTTATATTGACGTATCCAGTTGCTTCTTCTAGGTATTTTAGGAATACAATAATTAGTGATCACACAGAGGTCCAATTTTAACAAGGCTGTGTTCATACACTGGTGCCTCTCCTTGATGGCTCTAAAATAGTTTAGGAAAGAATGTAAGTTTGCATTTATATTGATGACTGTTAGTCGTATTTGCTTTGATCAGCAAAGATCAGATAATTATTTTCATGAACTATAAGGCAGATCTCCGTGGAATGTTTAATCTGAAAGTTAATATTATATGTAAAAAATGATGATGATGAATTACTGGCAATATTAGACAACATCCATTCATCAAATCGTTCATCAAATTAAAAATTTAACATGGCAAATAATTGAACTGCAATATACTGCCACCATGCTCGAGAGATCATAAATTATAAAAAGTATGATGAGGTCTGTGATATAAAATGTGTTAAGAAGATTAATACTTTCATAAACTTAATTTTAATGACCAGAAAAATGTTTAACTATGGCTAAAAATGGTGGAAAAATGCAAACGTGTCATATGAACATTTCAGGTTTCATTAGATGGGGCTGCCATGACAGTAATTACAACCCTACAACTATGCTCAGATTGACCCAAAGGAATAGGAGAATGGATGGGCTTCTGTAAAAAAAAGTGGGTGCTGCATCCCTGCTTGAGCAGTGATTGGCACAGTTCTAGGCCAATGATGAATCACTATGTAAAAATAAGGGCAGCATTTAATCATATACTTAGCAATCTACCCAGTTTATTATGATATAGACTCATACGAAGTGATGTAAAACAGCAGTATCAGATTACAAGTATTATCAATCCCTGGTCCCTACTTTCTCACCAACCCCACAGGGTCCTCTTCTCCACTGGTACAGTTTTCATATTGATTGTTTATTGACATTTTGTGGAAAAAACTGCTGTTTACCTGCAAAAACAGGCAGCCAATAACAACTCCCACTTCCTCTTGATTACTTATGACACCGGCGTTGATTGTGTGTAGGTGTAATGGTGTGGAGTGTACTGTTGCGTTCCTGCCTCTTAAGACACCAATTACGTAATATGAATAATGTCGTGCTTCTTTTACAGCTATTGGGTCATGCAAAATGTAAAGTATGTCCTGTGGTTTTCAGTGTGTATTGCGATATAAACTTTGATATAGTAATATGCATAGTGTAAAGGTAATGCAAAGTGATTGTAGTGTACAGCATAGGACTGCATAGGGTAAGATATGGATTAAGATTTAGGATATTAGACTTTGATAGGCGTTGTAAGTGTATTATGCTTAGTGCATACTGTTTAAAGAGGCATAATATTTGCAAGGGAGACCTGCCCAGCAACAGACTGCAGGGACAGATACAATTAATGTTTGAGACTAGCCCAAAGTGGGTGGGGCTAGTGCCAGAGAATGGAGACTGTTTCCTGTTTGAAGGGAGATAGAGTTAGAGTTCAATGAGTAATGTGACAAGGTCAAGTTCAAGGTGCAGTGGGTAGGCAACACAAAGAGTACAGATTGTTCTAGGTGGCACTAAGCCTTACGAAATTCCCTGCAGATATTCCTGCAACGTTCGGAGCTCGAGACAAATGCTATGGAGAGTACCTCAACCCTTTCCATAGAGAGGAAGATGGACATGGAACCGCAAGTGGGAAAGGTAACAGATCTCAGGTATACACTGTGTTCCAAATTATTATGCAAATTGGATTTAAGTGTCATAAAGTTCTAATTGTTTTGTTTTTCAAATAAACTTGTGGATGGTATTGTGACTCAGGGCTCAATGGATCACTGAAATCAATCTTAAACACATGTGATAATTGGTTTTCCAGGTGATTCTAATTAAAGGAAAACTACTTAAAAATGATGTTCCACATTATTAAGCAGGTCACAGTTTTCAAGTAACATGGGAAAGAAAAAGGATCTCTCTGCTGCTGAAAAGCATCAAATAGTGCAATGCCTTGGTGAAGGGATGAAAACATTAGAAATTTTCCAAAAACATAAGCGTGATCATCGTACTGTTAAGAGATTTGTGGCTGTATCTGAGCACAAATGTGTTTGTGCTGATAAAGGCATAATGAGGAAGATTTCTGCCAGGCAAGTTCATCGGATTAAGAGAGCATCTGCTAAAAAGCCATTACAAAGCAGCAAACAGATATTTGAAGCTGCTGGTGCCTCTGGAGTCCCTCGAACCTCAAGGTGTAGGCTCCTTCAAAGGCTTGCTGTGGTGCATAAACCTACTATTCGGCCACCCTTAAACAGTGTTCACAAGCAGAAATGGTTGTATTGGGCCCACACATACATGAAGACTAATTTCCAAACAGTGTTGTTTACTGATAAGTGTTGAGCAACCCTGGATGGTCCAGATGGATGGAGTAGTGGATGGTTGGTGGATGGCCACCATGTCCCAACAAGGCTGCAACGTCAGCGAGGAGGTGGAGAAATCATGTTTTGGGCCAGAATCATGGGAAACAGCTGGTAAGGCCCTTTAAGGTTCCTGAAGGTGTGAAAATGACCTCTGCAAAGTATATAGAGTTTCTGACTGACAACTTTCTTCTATGGTCTAAAAAGCAGAAACGTGCCTTCAGGAGCAAAATCATCTTCATGCTGACAATGCCCCATCTCATGCTGCAAAGAATACCTCTGAGTCATTGGCTGCTATGGGCATAAAAGGAGATAAACTCATGGTGTGGCCACCATCTTCCCCTGACCTCAACCCTATAGAGAACCTTTAGAGGATCATCAAGCAAAAGATCTATGAGGGTGGGAGGCAGTTCACATCCAAACAGCAGCTCTGGGAGGCTATTCCAACTTCATGCAAGAAATACAAGCAGAAACTCTCCAAAAACTCACAAGTTCAATGGATGCAAGAATTGTGGAGGTGACATCAAAGAAGGGTTCCTATGTTAACATGTAACTTGGCCTGTTGGGATGTTTTGGCGTTAAATAGCTTTTTTGTTCAGTGAATGTGACCTCCTAATGCTGCAAATTCCACAAATGAGCATTTTCAGTTCTTTAAAACATATCAAATATTTAGAAATTCTACTGTGCAAAATAATTTGGAACAGTGCATTTTGAGTTTTTATTCATTTTGGAGATTATACTGTTATCATTGGGAGGTTTCTTCAATAAAATTCGATGTATACTATAACAGGTGATGACTTTTATTAGACTGACTGTCATTTGCACCAACCATTTAGGAAAATCCGAGAAAAATGTAATTTGCATAATAATTTGGAACATAGTGTACTGCGGATCTGGATTGGGATTCCCTGGGGCAGACAGGATCAGTGGGTGAAGGGATAGTCTAGGTAAAATGGAAGTTATATCAGGAAGTGTACTGTATTATAGAAAGAAGAAACTGAAAGCACTGTGCTCAATACTACATGTTGCAATATGATGCAAGTGACTGTGTGGCTCTGGGACACAATTTTCCTGTAAAGTTTTAGGACAACTTGGAGCATCAGCTTGACCAAGGCCACTGCTCTCTGGTACCTTACACAGGGCTCATGTGACATGTGATATAATACGTGAGCTCCGGGATAGAGTGTGCCGACACCTCAGAAACTAAGTTATATTAGGCAGCTCTATTGCAGCAAGTGAGTCTTTTAATGTGCAGTTATGCACGCGGCAGGAAGGTAGTAAGGTGCAGTGCCAAATAAATTAGAGGTCTAATTTATTAAACCATTGCATCACCTGAAAATCTTCGGTACGGAGCTGAAAATCGTTTTTTGATTTCAAAGCTCCTCAATAAAAAGTACTTATTTTAATCCCATATAATCACCATTTGTAGAGGGAGCACGCATTCAATACAATTCCTGATACCCCTGGAATGGAGCCAGCACAGAAGATGAGTTTAATTGTTATTATTTTAACCCCTTTCTGACCTCGGACGGGATAGTACGTCCAAGGTCCGATCCCCTGCTTTGATGCGGGCTCCTCCGGTGAGCCCGCATCAAAGATGGGACATGTCAGCTGTTGTGAACAGCTGACATGTGCCCGCAAAAGCGGGGGGTGGAATCTCTATTAACTATTTAAATGCCGCTGTCATACGCTGACAGCAGCATTTAACTGCCGCTTCCGGCCATCGGCCCGGAAATGAGCGCACATCACATGATCGGGGGTCAGCGATGCATCAGCATAATGTCCAGATGTCTCCTTGAGACCACTATGGTTGTTGATGCCGGATTGCTATGAGCGCCACCCTGTGGTCGGAGCTCATAGTAATGCAGGAATTCAGATACGTAGGAGAGATCTGAGCTTCGCTCCTATGTAGCTGAGCCGATCGAGTTGTGCCAGCTCCTAGCCTCCCATGGAGGTTATTGAAGCATGGCAAATGTAAAAAAAAATGTTTTAAAAAATATGAAAAAAATAAAAAATATAAGAGTTTAAATCACCCCCTGCAAAATAAAACAATAAAAAAATCAAATATACACATATTTGGCATCGCTGCATTCAGAATCGCCCGATTTATCAATAAAAAAAAGGACTAACCTGATCGCTGAACAGCGTAGCAAGAAAACAATTTCAAACTCCAGAATTACTTTTTTTTGGTCGCCGCGACATTGCATTAAAATGCAATAACGGGCGATCAAAAGAATGTATCTGCACCAAAATGGTATAATTAAAAACATCAGCTCGGCGCGCAAAAAATAAGCCCACACCTGACCTCAGACCACGAAAAATGGAGATGCTACGGTTATCGGAAAATGACGCAATTTTTTTTTTCTTTAGCGAAGTTTGGAATTTTTTTCACCACTTAGATAAAAAAGAACCTAGACATGTTTGGTGTCTATGAACTCGAAATGACCTGGAAAATCAAAAAGGCAGGTCAGTTTTAGCATTTATTGAACCTAGCAAAAAAGCCAAACAAAAAACAAGTGTGGGATTGCACTTTTTTTGCAATTTCACCGCACTTGGAATTTTTTCCCCGTCTTCTAGTACATGACATGCTAAAACCAATGATGTAGTTCAAAATTACAGCTTGTCTCGCAAAACATAAGCCCTCACATGGCTATATTGACGGAAAAATATAAAAGTTATGGGTATGGGAAGGAGGGGAGCAAAAAACGAAAATACCCCGGGTCATGAAGGGGTTAATGAGTTGAAATATTCAGATTAAGATGGAGTTGCCCTAGCATTGGAAAACCCCTTTAACATTTTTTTTATTTTACTCTTTAAAGCTTATTGCGAAAGGAGACCCTTCAAAACAGGTGTTTAGCAGCACTGTCCGAACATTTGCAGTGCTTATAAGCTATTTCACACTGTGCTGGGACTGGCCAAATACGATGTTAGTTCTTGATGTAAGCCAGCTTTAGTTTCACTGTACATCTGATGCTGCAGAGGCACATCTCCTCTGGCTGGCCATCAGATCCTCATTGTGCGGTTACAGAATACAAATGGGTACAATGACTGTCATGTCATTAGGTTATTTAAAAATATATAATGCATTTATTGTGACATTTTATTGTTGGAAGAAAGTCCTTTAAACAAGTTTCAAAACAAAAATCTTAAATTTTTTCTAATATCTGCCCTGAAAAACAAATCCTGAATTGTTGAATATTTCATATTAACCACTGAGCTCGAATATAGGCTCGCACTCAAGGGCGTAAAGACTGCAGTCACAGTGATATCCCCTGCAACCAGGCCCAGCAGGTAAGGGGCCCACTTTAGCCAGCCCCTGATTCAAGTGAATGTGTGTCTTTTTTGCCTAAAATGCAAATGAAATATGCCATCTTTAACTTTAGGCCTTTTAGAGATCATTTCATCTTCAACTTGCTTAACTGTTCACAATAACAGTAATTTTGAACAAGGATGCCCATACTTGACACTGTATATGGAGGACTATGGGGTGCACTATACTGTAAGAGGACTATGGATTGTGCATTATACTATATGGATGACCATGGGAAGTGCATTATACTTCTGCTACGGGGCCCCATACAATAAAGAACAGCAGCAGATCAGGGGATATATACCAGGATGGGGGATATATATATATATCAGGATGGAGCCCAAAGATAATGAACATATACTAGGATGGGGGATATATATACCAGGATGGGTCCAGGATGAGGGACATAAATACCAAGATGGAGGATATATATAGGCTTGAGAAAGGATTGTATCCGAAAAGTCGCCACGCCATTTGGGCAATAAACATCACTTTTTTTTTTCTAGATCTAGAAGTCTGCTGTGCTGTTTCAATTTTTTTTTCTACTATTGCCAGGAGCCTTCTGAGATTGCTGGCTGGGGATGCGTGCACTTTAAGGTACTGTGTCTGGTGCTGTTCCAATTTTTTAACATATATATATATATAATGGGTATGGAAAGTATTCAGACCCCTTTATAATTTTCATTCTTTGTTTCATAGCAGCCATTTGGTAATTCAAAAAAGTTCATTTTTTTCTCATTAATGTGCACTCTGCCCCTCAACTTAAAAAAAACAGAAATATAGAAATTTCAGCAAATTTATTTAAAAAGAAAAACTGAAATATCACATGGTCATAAGTATTCAGACACTTTGCTCAGTATTGAGTAGAAGCACCCTTTTGAGCTAGTACAGCCATGAGTCTTGGGAATTATGCAACAAGTTTTTCACACCTGGATTTGGGGATCCTCTGCCATTCTTCCTTGCAGATCCTCTCCAGTTGTGTCAGTTTGGATGGTGAACGTTGGTGGACAGCCATTTTCAGGTCTCTCCAGAGCTGCTCAATTGGGTTTAGGTCAGGGCTCTGGCTGAGCCAGTCAAGAATGGTCACAGAGTTGTTCTGAAACCACTCCTTTGTTATTTTAGCTGTGTGCTTAGGGTCATTGTCTTGTTGGAAGGTGAGCCTTTGACCAAGTCTGAGGTCCCGAGCACTCTGGAAGAGGTTTTCATCCAGAATATCTCTGTACTTGGCGGCATTCATATTTCCTTCAGTGACAACTAGGGTTGAGCGACTTTTGCTTTTTTAGGATCGAGTCGGGTTTCCTGAAACCCGACTGTCTCGAAAGTCGGATCGTCTGAAATCGGCCGATTATTGTGAAAAGTCGGGGAGCTGACCGAAACACGAAACCCAATGCAAGTCAATGGGAATTTTTTTTTTTCTCTCTCTCTCTCTCTCTCTCTCCGTCCCTACAAAGTTTGTGTTTCACTGTGCAAATCGCTATATCCCAAACGTTAAGATGGTGGTTTTACCCCCTGTGACGCCGCACAAAGCAAGCCGGAACCTATGTCATCACGCTGCCCACACTCCTTCATTGGCTGAAAAAATGGCGGAGAAAGCGTCATATGAAACGCGACTTTGGCGCGAAGATCGCCGACCGCATGGCCGATCCCACAGTGGGATCGGGTCGGGTTTCATGAAACCCGACTTTGCTAAAAGTCGGCGACTTTTGAAAATGTCCGATCCGTTTTGCTTAACCCTAGTAACAACCAATCGTCCTGTCCCTGTTGCTGAAAAACACCCCCATAGCATGATGCTGCCACCACCATGTTTCACTGTTGGGATTATATTGGGCAGGTGATGACCAGTGCCTGGTTTTCTCCACACATATCACTTAGAATTATCACCAGAACTGTCTATCTTTGTCTCAACAGACCAGAGAATCTCATTTCTTATAATCTGGGAGTCCTTCAGGTGTTTTTCAGCAAACTCTATGCGGGCTTTCATATGTCTTGCACTGAGGAGAGGCTTCTGTCAGGCCACTCTGCCATAAAGGCCTGACTGGTGGAGGGCTGCAGTGATAGTTGACTTTGTGGAACTTTCTCCCATCTCCCTACTGCATCTCTGGAGCTCAGTCACTGTGATCTTGAGGTTCTTCTTTACCTCTCTCACCAAGGCTCTTCTCCCACGATTGCTCAGTTTGGCTGGATGGCCAAGGCTAGGAAGACTTCTGGTAGTCCCAAACTTCTTCCATTTAAGGATTATGGAAGCCACTGTTCTCTTAGGAACCTTGAGTACTGTAGAAATTCTTTTGTAACCTTGGCAGGATTGTGCCTTGCCACAATTCTGTCTCTGAGCTCCTTGGCCAATTCCTTTGACCTCATGATTCTCATTTGGTCTGACATGCTCTGTCAGCTGTGAGGTCTTATATAGACAGGTGTGTGCCTTTCCAAATCAAGTCCTATCAGTTTAATTAAACACAGCTGGCCTCCAATGAAGGAGTAGAATTATCTCAAGGAGGATCACAAGGAAATGGACAGCATGTGACTTAAATACGAGTGTCTGAAAAAAGGGTCTGAATACTTATGACCATGTGATATTTCAGTTTTTCTTTTTTAATAAATTTGCAATACTTTCTACATTTCTGCTTTTTTCAGTCAAGATGGGGTGCAGAGTGTACATTAATGAGAAAAAAAAAGAACTTTTTTGAATTTACCAAATGGCTGCAATGAAACAAAGAGTGAAAAATGTAAAGGGCAAAACAAAATCCGTCTGCTACAATAAAATCCCCCTTGATAATTGGGTGATTAAATGAACAGAAATAAGCACTAATTGAAACAACATTAATTGCAATCACAGTAACTTTTATTATAACATTTTATAGCAAAACAAAAAGAAATATAAAAACATCTAGTGATCTCTGATGTGAGAGACACTTAGGCTAAAGACTCTATTTAACACTCTACAAAAATATATATTATCCTATACTAATGTGCATTTCCATATTATGGAGATAATGAATTATTCAAATGTTCACATTATACCAAGTATAACTTCATATTGTTTAAAGTGCATATGCCAATAAAATAAGGGGGAATCTATAATATAACGCTGGGAGCGTCACTCTGTCCGAAGCCTCTATAGACTGCGCAAGCGCACGCGCCGGCGCAGTCTAGACCCCACAGAGCGGCGCTCCCAGGAGATCGCGGTATGCGTAAACACTGAACGCACACCGCGATCTCCAACGGAGAAGCAGGGACCGCCAGGAGGGTAAGTATGATATATTTATCTGTCCCGTTCCTCCGTTGCGCGCTGCTCCTCCATCCTCCGGTCCACATCCTCTGCCTGTGACGTTCACAGTTCAGAGGGCGCGATGACGCGCTTAATGCGCGCCGCCCTCTGACTGAACAGTCACAGCCAGAGGACCGGAAGACAGACCGGCGCGCAGCGCTGGATCAGGCCCAGGTAACTATAGCAAGTGCCGGGGGCCTGAGCTAGCGGCGACTCCGGCACCTGACCCCCACAGCGCGCCGGTGTCCCCGCCTGCTCAGGCCCCCAGCACCGCCATGCACAGCCACCGCACCCAGCACAGCCTGAGCCACCGCACTGAGCACAGCCGCCCACAGCCACCGCACCCAGCACAGCCGCCCACAGCCACCCCCACTCAGCACAGCCACATACAGCCGCCGCACCCAGCATAGCCACGCACAGCCACCGCACCCAGCACCGCCACGCACAGCCGCCGCACCCAGCACAGCCACCGCACCCAGCACAGCCGCCCACAGCCACCCCCACTCAGCACAGCCACATACAGCCGCCGCACCCAGCATAGCCACGCACAGCCACTGCACCCAGCACCGCCACGCACAGCCGCCGCACCCAGCACAGCCACCGCACCCAGCACAGCCGCCCACAGCCACCCCCACTCAGCACAGCCACATACAGCCGCCGCACCCAGCATAGCCACGCACAGCCGCCGCACCCAGCACAGCCACCGCACCCAGCACAGCCGCCCACAGCCACCCCCACTCAGCACAGCCACATACAGCCGCCGCACCCAGCATAGCCACGCACAGCCACCGCACCCAGCACCGCCACGCACAGCCGCCGCACCCAGCACAGCCACCGCACCCAGCACAGCCGCCCACAGCCACCGCACCGAGCACCGCCACGCACAGCCACCCCCACTCAGCACAGCCACATACAGCCGCCGCACCCAGCATAGCCACGCACAGCCACCGCACCCAGCACCGCCACGCACAGCCGCCGCACCCAGCACAGCCACTGCACCCAGCACAGCCGCCCACAGCCACCGCACCCAGCACCGCCACGCACAGCCGCCGCACCCAGCACAGCCACCGCACCCAGCACAGCCGCCCACAGCCACCGTACCCAGCACAGCCGTCCACAGCCACCCCCACTCAGCACAGCCACATACAGCCGCCGCACCCAGCATAGCCACCGCACCCAGCACCGCCACGCACAGCCGCCGCACCCAGCACAGCCGCCGCACCCAGCACAGCCACGCACAGCCGCCCACACCCAGCACAGCCACGCACAGCCACCCGCACCCAGCACAGCCGCCTGCACTCAGCACCGCCACGCACAGCCGCCCACGCACAGCACAGCCACATACAACCGCCCGCACTCAGCACAGCCACCTGCACTGATGGGGGCGCAGGATGGAGCAGCACATGACAGGGTGGAGCAGCACATGACAGGATGGGGGCGCAGGATGGAGCAGCACAGCCACCGCACCCAGCACAGCCACCGCACCCAGCACAGCCACCGCACCCAGCACAGCCGCCCGCACCCAGCACAGCCTGAGCCACCGCACCCAGCACAGCCGCCGCACCCAGCACAGCCACGCACAGCCGCCACACCCAGCACAGCCACCGCACCCAGCACAGCCACGCACACCCACACACAGCCGCCTGCACTCAGCGCCGCCACGCACAGCCGCCCACACCCAGCACAGCCGCCCGCACTCAGCACCGCCACGCACAGCCGCCCGCACTCAGCACCGCCACGCACAGCCGCCCACGCACAGCACAGCCATATACAGCCGTTGCACCCAGCATAGCCACGCACAGCCACCGCACCCAGCACCGCCACGCACAGCTGCCGCACCCAGCACAGTCACGCACAGCCGCCTGCACTCAGCACCGCCACGCACAGCCGCCTGCACTCAGCACCGCCATGCACAGCCGCCCGCACTCAGCACAGCCACGCACAGCCGCCCGCACCCAGCACAGCCGCCTGCACTCAGCACAGCCGCCCACACCCAGCACAGCCGCCCTTAGCCACGCACAGCTGCCTGCACTCAGCACCGCCATGCACAGCCACCCACGCACAGCACAGCCACATACATCCGCCCGCACTCAGCACAGCCGCCCGCACTTAGCACAGCCGCCCGCACTGATGGGGGCGCAGGATGGAGCAGCACATGACAGGGGGGAAGCAGCACATGACAGGATGGGGGCGCAGGATGGAGCAGCACAGCCACCGCACCCAGCACAGCCACCGCACCCAGCACAGCCGCCGCACCCAGCACAGCCACCGCACCTAGCACTGCCACGCACAGCCGCCCACGCACAGCACAGCCACATACAGCCGCCCGCACTCAGCACAGCCGCCTGCACTGATGGGGGCGCAGGATGGAGCAGCACATGACAGGGTGGAGCAGCACATGACAGGATGGGGGCGCAGGATGGAGCAGCACAGCCACCGCACCCAGCACAGCCTGAGCCACCGCACCCAGCACAGCCGCCGCACCCAGCACAGCCACGCACAGCCGCCGCACCCAGCACAGCCACGCACAGCCGCCGCACCCAGCACAGTCACGCACAGCCGCCTGCACTCAGCACCGCCACGCACAGCCGCCTGCACTCAGCACCGCCATGCACAGCCGCCCGCACTCAGCACAGCCACGCACAGCCGCCCGCACCCAGCACAGCCGCCTGCACTCAGCACAGCCACGCACAGCCGCCCACACCCAGCACAGCCGCCCTTAGCCACGCACAGCTGCCTGCACTCAGCACCGCCATGCACAGCCACCCACGCACAGCACAGCCACATACATCCGCCCGCACTCAGCACAGCCGCCCGCACTTAGCACAGCCGCCCGCACTGATGGGGGCGCAGGATGGAGCAGCACATGACAGGGTGGAGCAGCACATGACAGGATGGGGGCGCAGGATGGAGCAGCACAGCCACCGCACCCAGCACAGCCACCGCACCCAGCACAGCCACGCACAGCCGCCGCACCTAGCACTGCCACGCACAGCACAGCCACATACAGCCGCCCGCACTCAGCACAGCCGCCTGCACTGATGGGGGCGCAGGATGGAGCAGCACATGACAGGGTGGAGCAGCACATGACAGGATGGGGGCGCAGGATGGAGCAGCACAGCCACCGCACCCAGCACAGCCACCGCACCCAGCACAGCCACGCACAGCCGCCGCACCCAGCACAGCCACCGCACCTAGCACAGCCACGCAGAGCCGCCGCACCCAGCACAGCCACGCACAGCCGCCTGCACTCAGTACCGCCACGCACAGCCGCCCGCACCCAGCACAGCCACGCAGCCACCCGCACCCAGCACAGCCACGCACAGCCGCCCGAACCCAGCACAGCCACGCCCAGCCACCCAAACCCAGCGCAGCCGCCCGCACCCAGCACAGCCACGCGCAGCCGCCCACGCACAGCACAGCCACATACAGCCGCCCGCACTCAGCACAGCCGCCCGCACTGATGGGGGCGCAGGATGGAGCAGCACATGATAGGATGGGGGCGCAGGATGGGAGCACATGACAGGATGGGGATGCAGGATGGGAGCAGCACATACCAGGATGGAGACCATATACCAATATAAATGCTCGCCACCCGGGCGTAGAACGGGTTCAATAGCTAGTGTCTCTATAATAAGCATAGACTAACTCCAGGCATAACGCCCGTGCCCGTCCTGTACCAAAGAACAAATCACCCTATTTAGGCCAAATTCGCTAATAATGCATAATAAATAATAAGTTATACTTACTAAATGTATAGAGTCAATGCTGTGTCTCTCCACCCCGACGCGCGTTTCGTCCACACTTCTTCAAGGGGTGTGTCGGGGAAGAGAGACACCGGACCTTTTATACCCCCTGTGAGCAATCCAAATACCACATACGGTCTCACGTGAGTAAATGAAATCACCATAAGCAAAGTGATGAGCTCTGTTCCACTGTCACTCCCATGGAAAGATTTCCTATTTCCGGTGGTTGGGCCCTATAGAAATAGATCACCATGGTGGAGGCCAGTGAGCGTGCCTGACATTGAAGCTGTCATGGAAACGCAACACGCCGAGTTCCTCAGCCACTCCCCTGGAAATTACTCACTATCTCTGGTGGTCGGGCCGCAAGCAAGCAGGTCGCCATGGAAACGGCGACAATGCATGCCAGCGCGCTTCAGAGTACCGGAGACAGCGCAGTCTGGGAGGAAACTGATCGAACCGGTGCATTCTAATCCAGACCGAATCAATCTATGCGGGACATATAAACAAATTGTGATATCAGACAATTACAAAGTATATAATAAATGTGATATAAATATCCCAATTTAATATATTATAAATATTAAGTGTACTAATTGTGCACAACTAATAAACAAAATAATAAAATAATAATAAACATATACTGCCAATATTAACAAAAGTGAAATGTGTTAATCTATTCAATATACAGTGATCTATAATAGTATATGATAACCTGTAGGGGTTAACAATAACACATCACTGTTCAACTATTAAAAAGGAGCAATGAACTATAATTCTAAAGTGACATATCTTCCCCAAACAAAAATTACTTATCCTAAAATGACCTAATGACTATCATGAAACCATGTCCATACATAAATAGATTAAAGGATTTAAGGTTATCATATACTATTATAACTCACTGTAATATTGAATAGATTAACACATTTCACTTTTGTTAATATTGGCAGTATATGTTTATATTTTGTATTGCTTATTTAGCACTGATTTATGTAGCGGATCTTTGATTGATTATAAAAAATTTAAAGGGGTCTCAATACTTTTCATAGCCACTGTATAATTAGGATAGGGGGCCCAGGTCCAAATATTTCTCCGCGGCCCATTATACTCTAGTTACGCCACTGCTCACACTTCCTGTAATTTAGATATAACATCTCACCTCATGCTGTGGATATTGGTGGCATGGTTAGTTCAAATCAGTAAATGATAATTTAAAAACAATATATCTCTGCATTTTTTTTTAACTGTGTCTAGACTGGTCATAGATGACAAACCTTCTGACAGACTGCATTAACTGCATTATACTCTGCAGTGGTATTCTAATAATTCACTACATAGTAAATCAGTTGCACAATATCAGACTGCTAGACTCACAATAGAGAAGGCAGAGATATTTATTACCCTTTCTGCCTTCTGTATTACTGTGTACAGCAAGGAGCTGAGTTTATAGAATAGGAAGCGCTGATAGTGCTTCCATCTCTGGATCCAGTGATCATGTGATCAGCAGCAGGAGCTGCTGGGTCTTAGGTAACTCAGTCAGCTCTGCTGTGCAGACAGAAGGCTTAATTTCCTGTGTAACTGGGGCTAATATACCACCTCCTGTTACTGTGGAAATCAAATGAAGAAAAAAATATTTACATGTTGAAGTGTACCCCAGTGGTATTTTATGACATTACAGGGGGGGAGGGTGGAACACAATTTGTGAAATAAATTAAAAATAAACAAAAATAAGGAGCAGAAAATAAATTAAAACTAAGGTCAATCCAAATCGCTGTTACTGGCCCCACCCAGTAAAAAAACATATATATAAAAATAATGGCTACAAAAGGGGGAACAAATTTTAAAATGTATTTTAATTGTCCTTTGTGGTCATAAAAAAATTAATAATTTTCAACAACAAAATTTCCTTTATTCTGCCACTATTATCACCTAGCATCAGCAATAAAAAAAAATAAAGTATGCAAATAACCTATAATTAGGTCCCAGTTATCACAAAAAATTAGCAAAAATTATTTGCATGATAACTACGGTATTTTTAAAGCTCTTTAATCCGCATACACAACGAAAAAATGAAATGTGCCTGGTCAGCTACCAGAATTAGTGGCTCAGTCTTGAACTGGTTAATTAGCAAAAGCATATGCCCTTAAAGGTAGACTTGCAATTTCTATACAGTTTAACTTGTCTTCATGTCCGATATATTAAACATGAATCTGCTGATGAAAGAATATTTTACCTTTGCCATATTTAATTAAATGTCAACACGTCATGTGCGAGCGAGGAGCCTGCCAGCGGCACATGAACCTGTGAATGGTGTCATGCTTCAAACTGCTGATTTGCTGACACCAGGAACTTAAAAATCCAACAAGTTGTCTAAAAAAAATCTGCAAATCAGGAAATGATGATATTCACCTTCCAGCGCTAGCACTTCACGTCTTATGCAGTCTGTTCTTTCCCTTAGTGAATATTTACAGTATTTTCTACAGATTCCATTAATCAGAAAAAAAATGAAATGTGTAAGTCATAATGTTGTTTTTCCATATTTTATCCCAGAAGCAGCATGATTTCCAATCCAGATATTATAAATGTGTTTTCAAAATATCAGATGCCGCTATGAATCTCAGTTAATTCATTAAATCGTTAATCTCTATAATGTATTCAATAGACAAACATAAGTCTGCACACCGAGTCTTTAATCGTATCCTTTTTTACAGTGATTGGTTGGGCTCTTGAGTATGTATAACTAGCGGATATCTCTGTAATATGGCACTGCACAAAAACACAATCCAAGAAATTGGCGTTCATACCCCATAGTACAGAAAGAGACTTAGACCCATAGATTGTAATTGCACAGGAGCCCTCTTGTATCTGGTTAGATGCCGGCAGGGACGGACTGGGGCTGAAATTCAGCCCTGGCATTTGAAACCACACAAGCCCATGGTGTCCCCGTCCCCAAGCACCAGATGGGATATATTACTAATATTACCCTGGATGGAGGAAAGGAAGATTTACTACAAGACCAATATTTGTAATGATACCCGTGGCCTGCTGAGGTAAGTGACTGAGTCAGCGACTTTGTGCTCCATCACAACTCTTAACAGTATGGGTGTCTTGAGAACACCGACTTTGCTAACAACGTAGCAGACAAGGCGGCCCATGAACCAGACAGGCCCTTCTGACATTTGCCAGAATTGCCAGATGGCCAGTCCGGCCCTGGATGCCAGGAAAGTTGCCAAGAAGGCACCTTAACAAGGTTTATAAGATGCAAAACTAGGGTGGTAAACGGAATTCTTATCCCATTGAAGGGAAACTAACCTATGATTGATCATACCCACAAAACTTGCTACATGTCGAAACACATAACTGTATCCTGTGAATCTAAAATAAGCACCTAGTGTGAAAGGAATGCGCCTGAAGAAAAAAAACAAGGTCTAATGTTAATGCATTTACACATTATCAAATGTCATGAAATACACCATCATAATGTGAGGAAACATTTTGATTCACAGACAGAATTGTCAGGATTCTAAAAATAGACGTTTCCTTTCAAAGCCTTCGAGCAATAGACCTTGTGCAGCAGGACAAGGATGAAGGAAACATTTTTTCAGTTGAGCTTAAAGAACTGTAATTTCTAACTAAATCATTCAACATAAAGTTGAATTTCAGTAGCTACCAAAAATACTATGCTTAAAAGATTTTCCCCACAATAAACATTTCAGTCTTTTTATTATCAATAATTAATATAACAAGTCCAATAGTGTGTACAGTCTCTAAACAAGCAACACATTTGAACTTTGAACCAGTCTCTTAAAAATGTTGGAATTCTTTGCTGGCTGAAAGGGCATTTATCATTTCTGAGAAAGACACAAGAAGTGACAGTAGATAAGTTATACGACTTTTCTCAAACACGTGTGTGTAGTTCAACACCCATTCACATATTTTTATCAAAATGTCATCAAAATGAAATGAAAATATATTGGATTTATGAATGTAAAACAATAAACAGTGAACTAACAAAACACATATCAGACTTCAACTTCACTAAAGTGAAGAATACAGATTAATTTGAGTATTATACAGCTCAAACAAAGGAGAGGGATAGAACTATTTCTATAGGATAAATATAATAGAGGAGGACATAGCTGTTTGTAAAAGGTTAATGTTCTAGAGGAGGACATAGCTGTGTGTAAAAAGTTACTCATTTTTGACAACCAGCCTTGCTAAAGCTCACATCTGGGGGCTGAAATTCTCAGTCTGGTAAGGGGCCATTGATATAGGTCTCCCCCAGCCTAAAAATAGCAGCCCGCAGCTGCCCAGAAAAGGCGCATCTATTAGATGTGCCAATTCTGGCAGTTTGCCCGGCTCTTCCCAAGTGAGGTTCATATTTGTGGGGTTGATGTCACCTTTATATTGTCAGGTGACATCATGCCGACGGATTAGTAATGGAAAGGTGTTATGGTTCTCAATGGCAAGAGAACATAGCCCAGCAAACATAAGTACTAGCTCTTGGAAGGATGGAAACTAAACTGACCATGAACTAAACCTGCCGCACAACTAACAGTAGCCGGGTAGCGTTGCCTACGTTTTTATCCCTAGACGCCCAGCGCCGGCCGGAGGACTAACTAATCCTGGCAGAGGAAAATATAGTCCTGGCTCACCTCTAGAGAAATTTCCCCGATAGGCAGACAGAGGCCCCCACATATATTGGCGGTGATTTTAGATGAAATGACAAACGTAGTATGAAAATAGGTTTAGCAAAATTGAGGTCCGCTTACTAGATAGCAGGAAGACAGAAAGGGCACTTTCATGGTCAGCTGAAAACCCTATCAAAATACCATCCTGAAATTACTTTAAGACTCTAGTATTAACTCATAACATCAGAGTGGCAATTTCAGATCACAAGAGCTTTCCAGACACAGAAACGAAACTACAGCTGTGAACTGGAACAAAATGCAAAAACAAACGAGGACTAAAGTCCAACTTAGCTGGGAGTTGTCTAGCAGCAGGAACATGCACAGAAAGGCTTCTGATTACAATGTTGACCGGCATGGAAGTGACAGAGGAGCAAGGTTAAATAGCGACTCCCACATCCTGATGGAAACAGGTGAACAGAGGGGATGATGCACACCAGTTAAATTCCACCAGTGGCCACCGGGGGAGCCCAAAATCCAATTTCACAACAGTACCCCCCCCTCAAGGAGGGGGCACCGAACCCTCACCAGAACCACCAGGGCGATCAGGATGAGCCCTATGAAAGGCACGGACCAGATCGGAGGCATGAACATCAGAGGCAGTCACCCAAGAATTATCCTCCTGACCGTATCCCTTCCATTTGACCAGATACTGGAGTTTCCGTCTGGAAACACGGGAGTCCAAGATTTTTTCCACAACGTACTCCAACTCGCCCTCAACCAACACCGGAGCAGGAGGCTCAACGGAAGGCACAACCGGTACCTCATACCTGCGCAACAATGACCGATGAAAAACATTATGAATAGAAAAAGATGCAGGGAGGTCCAAACGGAAGGACACAGGGTTAAGAATCTCCAATATCTTGTACGGGCCGATGAACCGAGGCTTAAACTTAGGAGAAGAAACCCTCATAGGGACAAAACGAGAAGACAACCACACCAAGTCCCCAACACAAAGCCGAGGACCAACCCGACGCCAGCGGTTGGCAAAAAGCTGAGTCTTCTCCTGGGACAACTTCAAATTGTCCACTACCTGCCCCCAAATCTGATGCAACCTCTCCACCACAGCATCCACTCCAGGACAATCCGAAGATTCCACCTGACCAGAAGAAAATCGAGGATGAAACCCCGAATTACAGAAAAAAGGAGACACCAAGGTGGCAGAGCTGGCCCGATTATTGAGGGCAAACTCCGCTAAAGGCAAAAAAGCAACCCAATCATCCTGATCTGCAGACACAAAACACCTCAAATATGTCTCCAAGGTCTGATTCGTCCGCTCGGTCTGGCCATTTGTCTGAGGATGGAAAGCAGACGAGAAAGACAAATCTATGCCCATCCTAGCACAGAATGCTCGCCAAAATCTAGACACGAATTGGGTTCCTCTGTCAGAAACGATATTCTCCGGAATACCATGCAAACGGACCACATTTTGAAAAAACAGAGGAACCAACTCGGAAGAAGAAGGCAACTTAGGCAGGGGAACCAAATGGACCATCTTAGAGAAACGGTCACACACCACCCAGATGACAGACATCTTCTGAGAAACAGGAAGATCCGAAATAAAATCCATCGAGATGTGCGTCCAGGGCCTCTTCGGGATAGGCAAGGGCAACAACAATCCACTAGCCCGAGAACAACAAGGCTTGGCCCGAGCACAAACGTCACAAGACTGCTCAAAGCCTCGCACATCTCGAGACAGGGAAGGCCACCAGAAGGACCTTGCCACCAAATCCCTGGTACCAAAGATTCCAGGATGACCTGTCAACGCAGAAGAATGAACCTCAGAAATGACTTTACTGGTCCAATCATCAGGAACAAACAGTCTACCAGGTGGGCAACGATCAGGTCTATCCGCCTGAAACTCCTGCAAGGCCCGCCGCAGGTCTGGAGAAACGGCAGACAATATCACTCCATCCTTAAGGATACCTGTAGGTTCAGAGTTACCAGGGGAGTCAGGCTCAAAACTCCTAGAAAGGGCATCCGCCTTAACATTCTTAGAACCCGGCAGGTAGGACACCACAAAATTAAACCGAGAGAAAAACAACGACCAGCGCGCCTGTCTAGGATTCAGGCGTCTGGCGGACTCAAGATAAATTAGATTTTTGTGGTCAGTCAATACCACCACCTGATGTCTAGCCCCCTCAAGCCAATGACGCCACTCCTCAAAAGCCCACTTCATGGCCAAAAGCTCCCGATTCCCAACATCATAATTCCGCTCGGCGGGCGAAAATTTACGCGAGAAAAAGGCACAAGGTCTCATCACGGAACAATCGGAACTTCTCTGCGACAAAACTGCCCCAGCTCCGATTTCAGAAGCGTCGACCTCAACCTGAAAAGGAAGAGCAACATCAGGCTGACGCAACACAGGGGCAGAAGAAAAGCGGCGCTTAAGCTCCCGAAACGCCTCCACAGCAGCAGGGGACCAATCAGCAACATCAGCACCCTTCTTAGTCAAATCAGTCAATGGTTTAACAACATCAGAAAAACCAGCAATAAATCGACGATAAAAGTTAGCAAAGCCCAAAAATTTCTGAAGACTCTTAAGAGAAGAGGGTTGCGTCCAATCACAAATAGCCTGAACCTTGACAGGATCCATCTCGATGGAAGAGGGGGAAAAAATATATCCCAAAAAGGAAATCTTTTGAACCCCAAAAACGCACTTAGAACCCTTCACACACAAGGAATTAGACCGCAAAACCTGAAAAACCCTCCTGACCTGCTGGACATGAGAGTCCCAGTCATCCGAAAAAATCAAAATATCATCCAGATACACAATCATAAATTTATCCAAATAATCACGGAAAATGTCATGCATAAAGGACTGAAAGACTGAAGGGGCATTTGAAAGACCAAAAGGCATCACCAAATACTCAAAGTGGCCCTCGGGCGTATTAAATGCGGTCTTCCACTCATCCCCCTGCTTAATTCGCACCAAATTATACGCCCCACGGAGATCTATCTTAGAGAACCACTTGGCCCCCTTTATGCGAGCAAACAAATCAGTCAGCAGTGGCAACGGATATTGATATTTAACCGTGATTTTATTCAAAAGCCGATAATCAATACACGGTCTCAAAGAGCCATCTTTCTTAGCCACAAAGAAAAAACCGGCTCCTAAGGGAGATGACGAAGGACGAATATGTCCCTTTTCCAAGGACTCCTTTATATATTCTCGCATAGCAGCATGTTCAGGCACAGACAGATTAAATAAACGACCCTTAGGGTATTTACTACCCGGAATCAAATCTATGGCACAATCGCACTCCCGGTGCGGAGGTAATGAACCAAGCTTAGGTTCTTCAAAAACGTCACGATATTCAGTCAAGAATTCAGGAATCTCAGAGGGAATAGATGATGAAATGGAAACCACAGGTACGTCCCCATGCGTCCCCTTACATCCCCAGCTTAACACAGACATAGCTTTCCAGTCAAGGACTGGGTTATGAGATTGCAGCCATGGCAATCCAAGCACCAACACATCATGTAGGTTATACAGCACAAGAAAGCGAATAATCTCCTGATGATCCGGATTAATCCGCATAGTTACTTGTGTCCAGTATTGTGGTTTATTACTAGCCAATGGGGTGGAGTCAATCCCCTTCAGGGGTATAGGAGTTTCAAGAGGCTCCAAATCATACCCACAGCGTTTGGCAAAGGACCAATCCATAAGACTCAAAGCGGCGCCAGAGTCGACATAGGCATCCGCGGTAATAGATGATAAAGAACAAATCAGGGTCACAGATAGAATAAACTTAGACTGTAAAGTGCCAATTGAAACAGACTTATCAAGCTTCTTAGTACGCTTAGAGCATGCTGATATAACATGAGTAGAATCACCGCAATAGAAGCACAACCCATTTTTTCGTCTTAAATTCTGCCGTTCACTTCTGGACAGAATTCTATCACATTGCATATTCTCTGGCGTCTTCTCAGTAGACACCGCCAAATGGTGCACAGGTTTGCGCTCCCGCAGACGCCTATCGATCTGGATAGCCATTGTCATGGACTCATTCAGACCCGCAGGCACAGGGAACCCCACCATAACATCCTTAATGGCATCAGAGAGACCCTCTCTGAAATTCGCCGCCAGGGCGCACTCATTCCACTGAGTAAGCACAGCCCATTTACGGAATTTCTGGCAGTATATTTCAGCTTCGTCTTGCCCCTGAGATAGGGACATCAAGGCCTTTTCCGCCTGAAGCTCTAACTGAGGTTCCTCATAAAGCAACCCCAAGGCCAGAAAAAACGCATCCACATTGAGCAACGCAGGATCCCCTGGAGCCAATGCAAAAGCCCAATCCTGAGGGTCGCCCCGGAGCAAGGAAATCACAATCCTGACCTGCTGAGCAGGATCTCCAGCAGAGCGAGATTTCAGGGACAAAAACAACTTGCAATTATTTTTGAAATTTTGAAAGCAAGATCTATTCCCCGAGAAAAATTCAGGCAAAGGAATTCTAGGTTCAGATATAGGAACATGAACAACAAAATCTTGTAAATTTTGAACTTTCGTGGTGAGATTATTCAAACCTGCAGCTAAACTCTGAATATCCATTTTAAACAGGTGAACACAGAGCCATTCCAGGATTAGAAGGAGAGAGAGAGAGAGAAAGGCTGCAATATAGGCAGACTTGCAAGAGATTCAATTACAAGCACACTCAGAACTGAAGGGAAGGGAAAAAAAAAAAAATCTTCAGCAGACTTCTCTTTTCTCTCCTTTCTCTGTCAATTAATTTAACCCTTTTTGGGCCGGTCAAACTGTTATGGTTCTCAATGGCAAGAGAACATAGCCCAGCAAACATAAGTACTAGCTCTTGGAAGGATGGAAACTAAACTGACCATGAACTAAACCTGCCGCACAACTAACAGTAGCCGGGTAGCGTTGCCTACGTTTTTATCCCTAGACGCCCAGCGCCGGCCGGAGGACTAACTAATCATGGCAGAGGAAAATATAGTCCTGGCTCACCTCTAGAGAAATTTCCCCGATAGGCAGACAGAGGCCCCCACATATATTGGCGGTGATTTTAGATGAAATGACAAACGTAGTATGAAAATAGGTTTAGCAAAATTGAGGTCCGCTTACTAGATAGCAGGAAGACAGAAAGGGCACTTTCATGGTCAGCTGAAAACCCTATCAAAATACCATCCTGAAATTACTTTAAGACTCTAGTATTAACTCATAACATCAGAGTGGCAATTTCAGATCACAAGAGCTTTCCAGACACAGAAACGAAACTACAGCTGTGAACTGGAACAAAATGCAAAAACAAACGAGGACTAAAGTCCAACTTAGCTGGGAGTTGTCTAGCAGCAGGAACATGCACAGAAAGGCTTCTGATTACAATGTTGACCAGCATGGAAGTGACAGAGGAGCAAGGTTAAATAGCGACTCCCACATCCTGATGGAAACAGGTGAACAGAGGGGATGATGCACACCAGTTAAATTCCACCAGTGGCCACCGGGGGAGCCCAAAATCCAATTTCACAACAGAAAGGTGTCTATAAGTCTCCTCTCTATTACTAATCCTATAGTAATCCTATAGTAACCAGCGGCGAAATCATCGAGGCTGGGCTGAACTGCGGTGACCTCATCACTGGAGTTTTCCTACAGTCCTGAGGTCACCACAGTTCAGCCCGGCCACGATGACGTCACCGCTGGTCAATGACGCTGCGCTCGCAGCAGCTCATTCACCAGTGGTTCTCAGCCTGGACAGTCGCATCTTTGCAACGTCCAGGTTGAAAACTATTTAGCCCCCAGACATGGATTACGGCATGTGACACAACGACTGACAGGTATGATATATTTTTTTATTTTATTTTTATTACAGGAGATCGAGGGCTTCGGTGGAATTAGGCGATATGAGAGTATAACTGTTTTTGTAATTTTAAAATTAAAAAGGAAAAGTGTGTTTTGTTTTATTTCTAATAAAATACTTTATTCTGGCTGTGTCTTTATTTGCCATGTAACTAAAGGATTAGTAAGACACCTCTCCATTACTAATCCATGGGCTTGATGTCACCTGACAATACAAAGGTGACATCAACCCCACAAATATGAGCCCCACTTGCCACCACTACAGGGCAAATGGGAAGAGCTGAGCAAAGCTCCAGAATTGGTGCATCTAATAGATGCACTTTTACTGGGCAGCTGCGGGCTGCTATTTTTAGGCTGGGGGGGCCTATATCAATGGCCCCTTACCAGCCTGAGAATACTAGACCCCAGCTGTGAGCTTTAGCAAGGCAGGATGTCAAAAATGAGGGGACCCCACGCCATTTTTTAAAATTATTTAAATAATTTATAAAGCATTGTGGGGACCCCTCTATTCTTGATAACCAACCTTGCTAAAGCTGACAGCTGAGGGTTGAAGCCCCAGCTGTGGGTTTTGCCTGGCTGTTTATAGAGAATAGGGGGAACCCACGCCAGGTTTTTCATTCATTTATTTAGTTATAGTGCAGGCGGCGGGTGAGGAATACCCCAATAATCCGCTACTGCTGTCACTGTTATTAGCGGCAGCAGGTGTGATTGGAGTAATAGTCCCAAAAGCCCCCATCTGCTGTCATTCTGACTTTAATATAACTCATCATTCTCCTCTGCTCACGCCAATCGCCCTCAGAGCATGGGAGAATGATGAGAGCCGTCTGATATCAATGTGCGTTCTCCGTGTGCATGTGTACGGGACGTTTTACAGCCCATGCTTACGGTAAAAAACTGACATGCCGGCCGGAGTGTTTTGCCCACGGACACACAGGTCATGGAAGCACACTGACATATGCAGAGACTAGTGTTGAGCGATACCGTCCGATACTTGAAAGTATCGGTATCGGAAAGTATCGGCCGATACCGGCAAAGTATCGGATCCGATACCGATACCCGATACCAATACAAGTCAATGGGACTCAAGTATCGGACGGTATTCCTGATGGTTCCCAGGGTCTGAAGGAGAGGAAACTCTCCTTCAGACCCTGGGATCCATATAAATGTGTAAAATAAAGAATTAAAATAAAAAATATTGCTATACTCACCTGTCCGACGCAGCCTGGACCTCAGCGAGGGAACCGGCAGCGTTGTTTGTTTAAAATTCGCGCTTTTACTTGGTTACGTGAAGTCCCGGCTTGTGATTGGTCAGGGCGGCCATGTTGCCGGGACGCGGACCAATCACAGCAAGCCGTGACGAAATTACGTCACGGCTTGCTGTGATTGGTCCGCGTCCCGGCAACATGGCCGCCATTAACCAATCACAAGCCGTGACGTCATGGGAGGCTGGACACGCGCGCATTTTAAAATGGGCGCGTGTCCAGCCTCCCGTGACGTCCCGGCTTGTGATTGGTTGCGGCGCGGTCAACCAATCACAAGCCGGGAGGCTGGACACGCGCGCATTTTAAAATGCGTTTTAAAATGCGCGCGTGTCCAAATTGTACACTTATTTATATGTATACAGAAGTATGATGTTTTCAACCCTGTAGTTTGGCTTAGCTTGGCACTTTTTGATGTATTGCGAGGCTCAGGTCTTGATTGTGAGCTTGGTACACACTTGTGATTGGTTGACCGCGCCGCAACCAATCACAAGCCGGGACGTCACGGGAGGCTGGACACGCGCCCATTTTAAAATGCGCGCGTGTCCAGCCTCCCGGCTTGTGATTGGTTGACCGCGCCGCAACCAATCACAAGCCGGGACGTCACGGGAGGCTGGACACGCGCCCACTTTAAAATGCGCGCGTGTCCAGCCTCCCGGCTTGTGATTGGTTGACCGCGCCGCAACCAATCACAAGCCGGGACGTCACGGGAGGCTGGACACGCGCCCATTTTAAAATGCGCGCGTGTCCAGCCTCCCGGCTTGTGATTGGTTGCATCGCGGTCAACCAATCACAAGCCGGGACGTCACGGGAGGCTGGACACGCGCCCATTTTAAAATGCGCGCGTGTCCAGCCTCCCGTGACGTCCCGGCTTGTGATTGGTTGCATCGCGGTCAACCAATCACAAGCCGGGAGGCTGGACGCGCGCATTTTAAAATGTGCGCGTGTCCAGCCTCCCGTGACGTCACGGCTTGTGATTGGTCGCGGCGGCCATGTTGCCGGGACGCGGACCAATCACAGCAAGCCGTGACGTAATTTCAGGTCCTGCAGGATTTTAAAATTACGTTCCGGCGTTGTGATTGGTCCGCGTCCCGGCAACATGGCCGCCGCGACCAATCACAAGCCGGGACGTCACGGGAGGCTGGACACGCGCGCATTTTAAAATGTGCGCGTGTCCAGCCTCCCGTGACGTCCCGGCTTGTGATTGGTTATGTCGCCCATGTGACCACGACGCGCCCAATCACAACGCCGGAACGTAATTTTAAAATCCTGCAAGGACCTGAAATTACGTCACGGCTTGCTGTGATTGGTCCGCGTCCCGGCAACATGGCCGCCGCGACCAATCACAAGCCGGGACTTCACGTAACCAAGTAAACGCGCAAATTTTAAACAAACAACGCTGCCGGTTCCCTCGCTGAGGTCCGGGCTGCGTCGGAGAGGTGAGTATAGCAATATTTTTTATTTTAATTCTCTCTTTTACACATTATTACATTAATGTTGTTTCGATACCCGATACCCGATACCACAAAAGTATCGGATCTCGGTATCGGAATTCCGATACAGCAAGTATCGGCCGATACCCGATACTTGCAGTATCGGAATGCTCAACACTAGCAGAGACCCATTCATTTGAATGGCTCTACGTGTGTCAGTGTCTCCGATACTTGTGAAAACTGTCACCACATGTACCGGAGATACGGATATGTGAAAGAGGCCTAATAATGAGACCCATTTGTAAAAACTGATTTGTATTCCCAAATATATGCATTTAAATAAAGAAAAAAAAAATTGTCCCCAATGTGCAATAATCCCTTCAATGGTGAGTTGAATAAAAAATGTAACGCGACTTGTAATTGCAATGGGGGCAAGTTATTAAGATTGGTGTGGTTTTATAAAAAATTAAATGGCAGAAGCTGCGTGTCGTTGATGGCATAAATTATAGTAAATTTATGGTTTCCTTATGGCTAAGCCCCCTTTTGTAAAACTCCAACTGTTTTGTAGTTGTTTTTTGTGAAAAAATTTTTTAAGTAAAGCTTTATTAGTAGGGGGTGAAAGTTTAACAAATCCTACATTATGGAATACATATGGGCTGCGCCATAATTTGCAACTTTTTTACTCCAAAAGTGGAGTAAGTATTGCAATATTATGCTGTATCAAACCCATGCAGTACTGGCATCTTGAAAAAAAATTGCAATAAATTATTTATAGATGATTTCTACAATTATTTCTGAAATGTCTTGAGATCTAAGTGTCTAATATTACACTCTTGAAAACACAAAAAAGCACAGTAAAACCAAAACCACTCTGTTGCAAAAAAATCACAGTGGACAGCAAGTGCTAGTAAAAAGATGGAAAAAACAGGGTATTTGGTTGATACGTTTTTTGCAAAAAATGTATATTAAGCCGCTGTACCAATCGCCAAGGTATACCCATATCACAGCAGTCCTAACTAATGAATGTAATCCCTATCTGATGTATTTAAAACCTGGTCATATGTACAATACCTGTATGAGCAGGATTCAGAAAAGGAATGTCCATGTGGACACGTTGGACAGAACGGCTCCTGTGCGCACAGCTCAAAAAAAGAGGGGTGGAGGCCTCCCCAGTCTTGTAGAAACAAGAAAACAATTATGTAGAACCAGAACACATGAGCTGCGCGCACAGTGAACAAGCCAGTAAAGACATGTTCACACCACCAAGAGACTTGAAAACACAAAAAAGCACAGTAAAACCAAAACCACTCTGTTGCAAAAAAATCACAGTGGACAGCAAGTGCTAGTAAAAAGATGGAAAAAACAGGGTATTTGGTTGATACGTTTTTTGCAAAAAATGTATATTAAGCCGCTGTACCAATCGCCAAGGTATACCCATATCACAGCAGTCCTAACTAATGAATGTAATCCCTATCTGATGTATTTAAAACCTGGTCATATGTACAATACCTGTATGAGCAGGATTCAGAAAAGGAATGTCCATGTGGACACGTTGGACAGAAAGGCTCCTGTGCGCACAGCTCAAAAAAAGAGGGGTGGAGGCCTCCCCAGTCTTGTAGAAACAAGAAAACAATTATGTAGAACCAGAACACATGAGCTGCGCGCACAGTGAACAAGCCAGTAAAGACATGTTCACACCACCAAGAGACTTGAAAACACAAAAAAGCACAGTAAAACCAAAACCACTCTGTTGCAAAAAAATCACAGTGGACAGCAAGTGCTAGTAAAAAGATGGAAAAAACAGGGTATTTGGTTGATACGTTTTTTGCAAAAAATGTATATTAAGCCGCTGTACCAATCGCCAAGGTATACCCATATCACAGCAGTCCTAACTAATGAATGTAATCCCTATCTGATGTATTTAAAACCTGGTCATATGTACAATACCTGTATGAGCAGGATTCAGAAAAGGAATGTCCATGTGGACACGTTGGACAGAACGGCTCCTGTGCGCACAGCTCAAAAAAAGAGGGGTGGAGGCCTCCCCAGTCTTGTAGAAACAAGAAAACAATTATGTAGAACCAGAACACATGAGCTGCGCGCACAGTGAACAAGCCAGTAAAGACATGTTCACACCACCAAGAGACTTGAAAACACAAAAAAGCACAGTAAAACCAAAACCACTCTGTTGCAAAAAAAATCACAGTGGACAGCAAGTGCTAGTAAAAAGATGGAAAAAACAGGGTATTTGGTTGATACGTTTTTTGCAAAAAATGTATATTAAGCCGCTGTACCAATCGCCAAGGTATACCCATATCACAGCAGTCCTAACTAATGAATGTAATCCCTATCTGATGTATTTAAAACCTGGTCATATGTACAATACCTGTATGAGCAGGATTCAGAAAAGGAATGTCCATGTGGACACGTTGGACAGAACGGCTCCTGTGCGCACAGCTCAAAAAAAGAGGGGTGGAGGTCTCCCCAGTCTTGTAGAAACAAGAAAACAATTATGTAGAACCAGAACACATGAGCTGCGCGCACAGTGAACAAGCCAGTAAAGACATGTTCACACCACCAAGAGACTTGAAAACACAAAAAAGCACAGTAAAACCAAAACCACTCTGTTGCAAAAAAATCACAGTGGACAGCAAGTGCTAGTAAAAAGATGGAAAAAACAGGGTATTTGGTTGATACGTTTTTTGCAAAAAATGTATATTAAGCCGCTGTACCAATCGCCAAGGTATACCCATATCACAGCAGTCCTAACTAATGAATGTAATCCCTATCTGATGTATTTAAAACCTGGTCATATGTACAATACCTGTATGAGCAGGATTCAGAAAAGGAATGTCCATGTGGACACGTTGGACAGAACGGCTCCTGTGCGCACAGCTCAAAAAAAGAGGGGTGGAGGCCTCCCCAGTCTTGTAGAAACAAGAAAACAATTATGTAGAACCAGAACACATGAGCTGCGCGCACAGTGAACAAGCCAGTAAAGACATGTTCACACCACCAAGAGACTTGAAAACACAAAAAAGCACAGTAAAACCAAAACCACTCTGTTGCAAAAAAATCACAGTGGACAGCAAGTGCTAGTAAAAAGATGGAAAAAACAGGGTATTTGGTTGATACGTTTTTTGCAAAAAATGTATATTAAGCCGCTGTACCAATCGCCAAGGTATACCCATATCACAGCAGTCCTAACTAATGAATGTAATCCCTATCTGATGTATTTAAAACCTGGTCATATGTACAATACCTGTATGAGCAGGATTCAGAAAAGGAATGTCCATGTGGACACGTTGGACAGAACGGCTCCTGTGCGCACAGCTCAAAAAAAGAGGGGTGGAGGCCTCCCCAGTCTTGTAGAAACAAGAAAACAATTATGTAGAACCAGAACACATGAGCTGCGCGCACAGTGAACAAGCCAGTAAAGACATGTTCACACCACCAAGAGACTTGAAAACACAAAAAAGCACAGTAAAACCAAAACCACTCTGTTGCAAAAAAATCACAGTGGACAGCAAGTGCTAGTAAAAAGATGGAAAAAACAGGGTATTTGGTTGATACGTTTTTTGCAAAAAATGTATATTAAGCCGCTGTACCAATCGCCAAGGTATACCCATATCACAGCAGTCCTAACTAATGAATGTAATCCCTATCTGATGTATTTAAAACCTGGTCATATGTACAATACCTGTATGAGCAGGATTCAGAAAAGGAATGTCCATGTGGACACGTTGGACAGAACGGCTCCTGTGCGCACAGCTCAAAAAAAGAGGGGTGGAGGCCTCCCCAGTCTTGTAGAAACAAGAAAACAATTATGTAGAACCAGAACACATGAGCTGCGCGCACAGTGAACAAGCCAGTAAAGACATGTTCACACCACCAAGAGACTTGAAAACACAAAAAAGCACAGTAAAACCAAAACCACTCTGTTGCAAAAAAATCACAGTGGACAGCAAGTGCTAGTAAATATGGGTATACCTTGGAGATTGGTACAGCGGCTTAATATACATTTTTTGCAAAAAACGTATCAACCAAATACCCTGTTTTTTCCATCTTTTTACTAGCACTTGCTGTCCACTGTGATTTTTTTGCAACAGAGTGGTTTTGGTTTTACTGTGCTTTTTTGTGTTTTCAAGTCTCTTGGTGGTGTGAACATGTCTTTACTGGCTTGTTCACTGTGCGCGCAGCTCATGTGTTCTGGTTCTACATAATATTACAGTCTGTTGTGCAAGACGCAAGGTTGTCATTCTACTACATCTGCTGCTTTCTTAGAAGTAATCTAGCTGGTGGCAATGATAATTACAAGTCTGAATGGGGACTTACAAGCCGTATCATCAGCCTCATAAACATGTCCCGGGTTTTTCATAATTAAAGGAGTACATCACCTAGAATATTTTTCATGTTCCTCTTATTACTAGGCTATGTTCATTGCGTTTTTGATGCGTTTTTTCCTGCAGGCAAAACCTGCTTCCTTGGCAGTAAGGAAGCAACATAAAAAATGCAGGTTTTGTTGAGTGTTTGTGGTGTTTTTGGTGCGTTTTTCGCAGGGGACATTTGTCTCTTGTGCATACTGATAAATGTTAGTGCATAAAACAATAAACTGATTCAACTCCATCAAGTTTTGGCAGCAAAAACGCAGCAAAACCTGATACCTGCAATGTTTTTTCAGCGTTCTTTGCACTACCTATTACTTTCAATGGTTGAAAAACGCTGCGAAAAGGCTGAAAGAAGCGACTGGCTGCATTTTACAAAAACAGGCAAAAAATCCAAGGTGTGGACATAAGACTTCTGACATCTCATAGACTTTGCTGGTACCGTGAAACGCAGCTGAAAATTTGCCTTAAAAAATGCATTAAAAAAACCCTGCAAAAACGCAACATGTGAACACGGCCTTAAGGTTCATGGTCACTTGCACCTCAGCATTTCTCACAACATAGAGCGATGCTCCTTCTGTAATATAAAACAGGGTATTTTTTCCCTATGACGTATTTGGCCTGAAAATAGTTAAAAACAGTAATTTACAGTCATTTTTTGCCACAGCTGCTTCCTTTGTTCTTTACGATTTGCTGCTGTGCAAGTCTGACAAAAGAGGACGTTATTCATAAAGGTCCCATGGAGTTTCCATGTAATTGTAATGTGCCTGGCACTATCCGAGCCTGATTAATTATACTCCCACACAATTCAATAGCTTTACTATGTGGACAGGAGAAAAAATAATACAAAACTTATCAAAACTAGGGATAAACAAAGCTACGCTGTGCTCGAGGAAAGCAAGGAAAAAATGGTAGATTGGAAATGCTGGCATGAAGTATTCTGTGTACATAAAGCTACCTGTACACAGGCAGGGTATGCGCTAAATAATGGCACAAAATCTTACCCGCTTTTGGACTCTGATATTTGGGTCTTTTAGGGGGCAGCAATTTTTTTTTCCTATTTTTAAGTTGCATTTCAGAAGCCATTTGTTTTATCTCATCAATGTAGCTGCATGATGTTTTTTATGGGATGAGATGTTTTTGTCAGTAGCAAAATTTTGGAATACGTATCACTTATTACCAAACTTAGATTAACTCTTCATGGTGAGAAATGGGGAAAAAAACAGCAATTCTTCAATTTTACCCTACTTATATGCTGCGCAA
The DNA here is from genome assembly GCF_051348905.1 of Ranitomeya variabilis. Taxonomy (NCBI): domain Eukaryota; kingdom Metazoa; phylum Chordata; class Amphibia; order Anura; family Dendrobatidae; genus Ranitomeya; species Ranitomeya variabilis. The sequence goes on along the minus strand of NC_135233.1, from coordinate 956,384,114 downwards.
ATATAGTGTTAACTTTATTCTATGGGTCACCGTAAATGTGTCGATACCAAATGTATGTAATTGTATTTAGGCTTGACTACTTTTGAACAATAAATACATTGTTTGCTGAAAAATTATTTGGTTTTGTGTCACTATATTCCGAGGGTGTTAAGTTTTACAATTTTCCGTCGAAGCTTTGTGAAAGCTTATATTTTTGTGTAATAAAATGTAATTTTCCATAGTGACATCTTTTTGTACATATCAACTTTTGATCACTTTTTTGCCTTATTCGGAGGTTGAATGTACTAAAGAAACAATAATTCTGGATATTTTTTTAAAACATTGTTTACAATTTAGTTTGCTTGACCTGCTAACTTTATCCTACATGTTAACACGACAATGACAATACTCAACTTATGTAGTTTTTTAGTGATTTACTATTTTTAGACATAAACAATTTAAAAAAAATCATTTTTGGGAGGTGTTTACCATATTCAGAGAGCCATGAAATGTTTATTTTTCTGTAAATAGGGCTGTATGGGGACTTTATGGTCACTTTTTATTAAATTTTTTTCTAAGGCTAGTTGAGCTAAAAACAGAAATTATGGTATTAGTAGCAAGAAAAGATAAAATTCACTGACATTACCCTCAGGCAGCAATCACATTCAGGGTTATGCCCTATTCAATGTACAGGTAGGGATTCTTACTTGTGGCTAGGTTAGGAACTAGGTGATACAAAACAGAACCATAGAATAATCGAATTTCAGGGAATATAATCCACATCACTCGCGAAGAGACGATTTTGTTTCCTTTATTCATGGATACCAGGTTCATGGAAGTATAGTATCCCAAAGTGACCTACAGCTGTTTCACATGAGATTATGCTCTTTCAGGGCCTCAATACTATAAGTCCACATTCACAAGTTGACTATTTGGTGAGTTTTTTACGTACCGCAAGTATTTGTAAGCCAAAATCAGAAATGGAATGATCAGCGTAAAGGTATAATAGAAACACGTCATGACTTCTATATTTTTTACCCACTACTGATTTTGGCTTCCAATTACTGATGTAAAATACCGAACTTATATAATTTTTCTCATTTAAGCCAAGAAGGTCCAAAACATTACAATCAATGTTTCATCTTGTTTGTAATTGTAGCAGTCTTTTCTATCAATCCAATATATTGAAAGCGCCACCAACTCTTTTAAGTCTTGCAAAACATTATCCATTATTTGAATTATGTGTTTTCATAACATGATCTTTGACCCTACTACATCCTTTTCCTGTAATAATAGATGTACAACAGTTCCCTATAGCATAAGAATAGCGGTATAATCATTTTGACTGTATAGAAATAATTACCTGGACAAAAACGTACATAAATAACATAATCAGAACCGCAAGTGATAAAAATCCCTTTCAAAATATTGCTTTCCACCAATATTCAAAAGTGAGGTTTTATCCCTTTGTGAACAGAGCAAGCTATGGCCATAATTATGGACAGTAATGCTTTTGGTCCTTTGTCAGACACTGGCTGCTCAATTTCAGCCATATATGTTTGACTCTGAAATGATGAGGTGTTTCAGAGAAAAACATACTTCAAAAGCTCCTGCTCCGTAAATTCAGATCTCTCAGTATCAAACGCAAAACAGTCTAAATATATTATGCAATTACCATAATGGGAAGTACCTAAATCTCAGTTAACGTAATGGTTGTCATTTTCTGCTAGTTGTTCTCTTGTCATAATTAGTGTTGAGCATTCCGATACTGCAAGTATCGGGTATCGGCCGATACTTGCTGTATCGGAATTTCCGATACCGAGATCCGATACTTTTGTGGTATCGGGTATCGGGTATCGCAACAACATTAATGTAATAATGTGTAAAAAAGAGAATTAAAATAAAAAATATCGCTATACTCACCTGTCCGACGCAGCCGGGACCTCAGCGAGGGAACCGGCAGCGTTGTTTGTTTAAATTTCGCGCTTTTACTTGGTTACGTGAAGTCCCGGCTTGTGATTGGTCAGGGCGGCCATGTTGCCGGGACGCGGACCAATCACAGCAAGCCGTGACAAAATTACGTCACGGCTTGCTGTGATTGGTCCGCGTCCCGGCAACATGGCCGCCATTAACCAATCACAAGCCGTGACGTCACGGGAGGCTGGACATGCGCGTATTTTGAAAAGCGCGCGTGTCCAGCCTCCAGTGACGTCCCGGCAACATGGCCGCCATTAACCAATCACAAGCCGGGACGTCACGGGAGGCTGGACATGCGCGTATTTTGAAAAGCGCGCGTGTCCAGCCTCCAGTGACGTCCCGGCAACATGGCCGCCATTAACCAATCACAAGCCGGGACGTCACGGGAGGCTGGACATGCGCGTATTTTGAAAAGCGCGCGTGTCCAGCCTCCAGTGACGTCCCGGCAACATGGCCGCCATTAACCAATCACAAGCCGGGACGTCACGGGAGGCTGGACATGCGCGTATTTTGAAAAGCGCGCGTGTCCAGCCTCCAGTGACGTCCCGGCAACATGGCCGCCATTAACCAATCACAAGCCGGGACGTCACTGGAGGCTGGACACGCGCGCTTTTCAAAATACGCGCATGTCCAGCCTCCCGTGACGTCACGGCTTGTGATTGGTTAATGGCGGCCATGTTGCCGGGACGCGGACCAATCACAGCAAGCCGTGACGTAATTTCGTCACGGCTTGCTGTGATTGGTCCGCGTCCCGGCAACATGGCCGCCCTGACCAATCACAAGCCGGGACTTCACGTAACCAAGTAAAAGCGCGAATTTTAAACAAACAACGCTGCCGGTTCCCTCGCTGAGGTCCCGGCTGCGTCGGACAGGTGAGTATAGCGATATTTTTTATTTTAATTCTTTATTTTACACATTAATATGGTTCCCAGGGCCTGAAGGAGAGTTTCCTCTCCTTCAGACCCTGGGAACCATCAGGAATACCGTCCGATACTTGAGTCCCATTGACTTGTATTGGTATCGGGTATCGGTATCGGATTGGATCCGATACTTTGCCGGTATCGGCCGATACTTTCCGATACCGATACTTTCAAGTATCGGACGGTATCGCTCAACACTGGTCATAATATTATAAGAGTTAATAAAGGCTATTAATTTCATAATATGGAGTATAAAACCATGACAGAACTCTCACCTAGTCATTATAAGACTTCATGCGTTTTGGGTCAAAAACAATTTCAACATCTATAAATGTATTAGTTTCAATTAAATAATAATTTATAATAACATATACTTCATTATGTAAGTTTACCGTATTGTCCCATTTTTATATGGGGTTATGGGAACCAGAAACAAAATACAACCGCACCTCTCCAACCCCCTCTGACCGCAGGATATTTAGCTCGCTCTGTACTTATACCGTTAATTGATTATCGCCTTATCATTGCTATCACAATTGTGGAATGTTTTTGGTTTGTATTAAATGTGATTACATGGTATAGTATCCAGTAATGATAGCAGACAGAAAGGATAACGTCTTGCTGGACATTTCACGTGTCCAAACATGTTTTCATAATGAGATGAAATTCAAGAATATAATCTTCACGTCTTAACATTTTCTTTAACAGGTTTGTCTGGGCATAAGTATTTGATGACCTATCTACGTAATAGATCTTCAACAGAAGATGAGTGGAGGTCCGGCAGCTGGTGCCCACACCGATCAGCTGAGTTTTTTCTCTGGAGACCAAATGTAAACATTTTGATCACAGCTGCTGAGTACAAGCTCCACTGAAACTGTAGTGGCTACTGCCAGCCTTTGCCGGCTACTCTTGCACAGTTTCTGCTCTTTTGATTATATATATGTAGTCTAGCATCTCATTTGCTGGTAGGCCTAAAGCTCAGGGTACATGTGTTATTGTGGCATGTTTTTGCTGGAGATTGACCTTTATATATGTCCTAACAGAGTGCAGAACAAGGCAAGTAAAAATGGTCAATTTACAAAAATCCAAATTCGCATTGTGGAGTCCAGCTGTGAATGGTCACACATAAAGCCTTATTCAGATGTCAGTAATTTTTCTCATACGCAAAAAATGGTAATTGTTTTTTTATCAGAGTTTCTTCAGTGTCAATTTTTGCCATCATAGTTTGGTCAGAGTTTCATCAGTTTTTCTCAGATTAACAAAAAAACTTTGGTGGTTTCTCAACTTTCTTATATCAAACATTCCATGAAAAACAGATAGCACGCAGATGGTATCCAAGTGCTGTCCAATTTTCATATGGACCCATAGATTTCCATTGGTCAACTTAATCTGAGACATATATCAAAATCAGACGTCTCTGTGATTTTGTGTGCACCACTCAGTCCACAGAAATACATGGTCATATGGGCAACTTCATAGACTATGATGGGTAAAAGCAGGGCCAGTTTTAGACAAAGAGGGGCCCTGGGCAAATGTTTAAAGTGTGGCCCCAAATGCTCACATTTTGCACCATCTCACGGACATTTCTGTTGTATTTACAAGAGCTAAGTTCAGGCCACTAAACGAGCACGATCGACAATATTGAAGTCATTGGATGCTTGTTTCCCGGCCTCTTTAGGGTAGGTGCACTACATGTCCGCTGCGTCCAAACTGCTGCCGGCTATTGAACACAGGTGAATCCACGTGTGTTCATTGAACCTTGTGGATTCACCATGTCCAATATATTGTATGGGTGAGACTTATCTTGTGGAGGCTTGCGTCTCCGCAGGGAAAAATGGACATGCTGCAGTCTGGAAAGGTGTGCCGCATGCCAGTCTCCACGGGTGAGTCGCGGGCGGCTGTGCACGTATAGTGGCCATGGGATTTCTTGAAATGCCGTCCACTATGCTGTATCATCTGGACACTTCACAAGTATGCAGCGTCCAACCCGCATCATTTACTGACTGTGCACCTACCCTTACTCCAGCTGAGGAAGAAAGATTGGTTCAGATAGTCCTCAATACAGTATAATGCAGGTCCCATATAGTACATGTAGTATAATGCACTTCCCATGGCCCTTAGAGTATAATGCAGCCACCCTTATAGAGTATAATGCAGTCCCATAAGAGTATACTGCAGCCCCCCTCAGAGTATAATGCAGCCCCCTCAGAGTATAATGCAGCCCCACACACGGTATAAGGCAGCTGCCACACACACAGTACAATTCAGCCCCCCACAAACACACAGTTTAGTGCAACATCCTCACACACACAGTATAATGCAGCCCTGTCAGAAAGTCATTGGTTACTTTGATGTGCAGATTCTGTTGAATGTTGAATGTAGGGGGCAGAAACCGGACTGTGAAGGGTCTAGGAGAGAGTAAGTAGAGAGGTAAGCAGTAAGGCGGGAGTAGACCAGGCACTCCAACAGTTTAGAGATGAAGGGGAGATTGGAGACTGGTCTGTAGTTATTTGTGCAGGATGGGTCAAAGGCAGGTTTCTTTAGTAATAGAGTAATGATAGAGTGTTTGAAGGAGTAGGGGAAAATGCCTGAGGAGAGGGAGAGATTAAAGATTGTAGTTAGGTGAGTTGTGACAACTGGAGAGAGAGACTGGAGGAGATGAGAGGGAATGGGGTCAGTAGTGCATGTAGTCAGACGAGAAGAAGAGAGGAGCTTGGAGACTTCTTCTTCTGTAAATGGGATCAAATGTGGAGAGTGAGCCAGGGGAAATGCACGGGATGGGAGTCACTGCACTTAGTGGCTGGGAACGGATTTCCTGATGGATGTTATCTATTTTCTCTATAAATTGGGAGGCCAGGTCATCAGCACAAATGTCTGTGATAGGGGCTTGTGCTTTTGGCCTGAGGAGGGAGTGAAAGGTGTCAAAAAGTTTTTTGGGGTTGTTGGATAGTGAGGAGATCAGGGTGGTGTAGTAGGTCTGTTTGGCGAGGTGAAGGGCAGAGTTATAGGTCCTTAACATAAATTTGAAGTGTATGCCAATAAGTTGAGTGTGTGATGCGGGGGGCGCCGCTGGTCCCCTCTTACTCAGGGGCCCCATAGCAGCCACGTGATATGACGCTACTAGTGGCACACCACTGGCTAAGGGCCCCTGGAGAAGCAGGGGCCCTAGGTGGCTGCCTGGCCTGTCTGCCCCTAATGCTGGTCCTGGGTACAAGTTCTGTCTGTGAAAACCATGGATAGTAATCAGAAAAATAAATGTATGTATGAGGCCTAAAACAGTCAGGTAGAGGTCATAGGGAAATGAGAATACGGCTGGCGCTTCCTGCCTCCATTCTACTTTCCTAGCACAATACGTAAGGTTGTTAGTGTATAATAATGTTTCAGTCTGTGACATTATAACCTCTGTTTACCACTTATTATAACCCAGCATTGTTTTTTTTATTCTAACCAGAACTCTGTGTTCTGAAAATAGCTGCTGTATACCAAAGACATGGAATAAACATATAACAGAAATTTCAGAGCAAGGCCATTTCTAAACTGCAAAAAAGAGAGAGAACACCTTTTGTTCCTGAGGTCGGTAGAGAAATGAGAAATATAAGCCTATCATTTATTGTACTAGATGGTGGCCCGATTCTTGTGCATCGGGTATTCTAGAATATGCATGTCCACGTAGTATATTGCACAGCCCATGCAGTATATTGCCCAGCCACTTAGTACATTGCCCAGTTACGTAGTATATTGCTCAGTGACGTAGTATATTGCCCAGTGACGTAGTATACAGCACAGAGCCACGTAGTAGTATAGTTCCCAGTGACGTAGTATACAGCACAGAGCCACGTAGTATATTGCCCAGTTACGTAGTATATTGCCCAGTGACGTAGTATACAGCACAGAGCCACGTAGTATATAGCCCAGTCATGTAGTATATTGCCCAGCTACGTAGTATATTGCCCAGCCACGTACACAGTCACAGGTTAAAAAATAAAAAATAAACATATACTCACCTTCCGAGGGCCCCTTGTAGTTCTGTCGCCTGTGTGAGGTGCAGGCGGCAGCTTCCGGTCCCAGGGTGTTGTGACATTGCGGTCACATGACCGTGACGTCATGGCAGGTCCTTCTCGCGCAGGTGCGCAGGACCTGTGATGACGTCATGGTCACATGACCGTGAGTGACGTCATGGCAGGTCCTTGTCGCATACCATCCTTAGCACCGGAACCTGCCGCTTGCATGGAGTGGTCACCGGAGCGTCGCGAGGAGCGGGAAAGGCGGCGGAAGGTGAGTATGTTATGATTTTTAATTTTTTTAATTATTTTTAACATTAGATGTTTTTACTATTGACGCTGCATAGGCAGCATCAATAGTAAAAACTTGGTCACACAGGGTTAATAGCGGCGGTAACGGAGTGAGTTACCCGCGGCATAACGCCGCTGGCATTAACCCTGTGTGAGCCGTGACTGCGGGGAGTATGGAGCGGGCGCCGGGCACTGACTGCAGGGGAGTAGGGAGGGACTAATCGGACGGTGGCCGTCGCTGATTGGTCGCGGCAGCCATGACAGGCAGCTGGCGAGACCAAACAGCGACTTGGATTCCATGACAGACAGAGGCCGCGACCAATGAATATCCGTGACAGACAGACAGACAGACAGAAGGACAGACGGAAGTGACCTTTAGACAATTATATATATAGATGTGAGATCTGCTTTGTGATGCTGGATGTTTATGTTGGTGGTATAGAAGAAACCACTAACAAATTTACCTAGCCACCAGAAATACCATCCAGTATGGCCAAGGATCATGACTTATCGGCCAGACTTTCCTCGTCCTCGACTGTCCATGACCAGTTCTATATCATTATCATAGCATCCCAAACAAGTAAGAATAAGTTTAAAGGGCCACTGTCACCCCCCTCCAGCCGTTATAAACTAAAAGAGCCACCTTGTGCAGCAGTAATGCTGCATTCTAACAAGGCGGCTCTTTTAGTTTTTGGTTCAAGTATTCAGAAAATAAAGTGTTTTTAAACTTAGTTAAAATACCTGTCTTTAGACAGGGAGGCGGGTCCTCACTCCCCAGCTTCAACCGCCACTCTGCCGTCACTCCAATCTTCAGTGGCTTTCGGCGCCGCCCCCTCAGCGCTGTTTACGCTTCAAAACCGGCGCCTGTGCTGTGTACTACTGTGCGGGCAGTGCGGCCACCCACCTTTGGAATCCCAGCCCCGCACTGTGTTATGCATTATGCAGAGTGCGGGGCTGGGATTCACAAGCAAGGCGGCCACACAGGTGCAGTCTGCAAGCCTGGCTGTAACGTCAGATGGCCAGAGCTCACTGCGCCTGCGCAGCACAGTAGTACACAGTGCAGGCGCCGGTTTTGAAGCGTAAACAGCGCTGAGGGGGCGGCGCCGAAAGCCACTGAAGATTGGAGTGACGGCAGAGTGGCGGTTGAAGCTGGAGAGTGAGGACCCGCCTCCCTGTCTAAATACAGGTATTTTGACTAAGTTTAAAAACACTTTATTTTCGGAATACTTGAACCAAAAACTAAAAGAGCCACCTTGTTAGAATGCAGCATCACTGCTGCACAAGGTGGCTCTTTTAGTTTATAACGGCTGGAGGGGGGTGACAGTGGCCCTTTTAGCTCCTCAGACTGATTTTTCCTCACCACTGCTGATGATAGGGAGTGAAACCTGAATCCAGAGGAGTTGACCAGATTTATAGGAACCATCATGGAGGACACTAATAATAGAAGCCATGTGAGTTTCAAACACATGGTTGTCATTGTGCTGGGAGGCAATGACATGGCTGTTGGTGCACTGAGTGAAGGTCACTGTTTTGTAGACACTGTGGAAGTCAGACGTTATGAAGGCTCTGTGCTTTTACTGTTCTAGGGACATGAAGGCTGCCACTGTGTTGCGGCACTATAGCTGATACTGCAATAGAGACATTGTGGCTATCTCTGATACTGATGAAAATTAGGAGTTCATGGTATTTTCTTACTTTTGTCATCCATCATAAGTAAAAGAAAAAAGTGAACCTGGTGGGAAATGGCCTGCTTAGTAATAAAGCTTCAATGAAATGAAAGGAAAGTCCACGATAAGTCCAAGTAAAAGTAATATTACATTACAGAGACAATTATTCTATAAAAACCATCTGTATAGTACTCGGTGTTTTGAAATGTTCAGCCAATATGTTGACATAAGTTAAAGCAACGCCGTCTGTCCTTTCTTTGATTGAAATCTGCCTCTTTAATTCTTCCTAAGTACTGTTTAATCCAATAATGAAATAAAGCATGAGGCATGTACTGTATTAAGATTACCTGAGTGCTGAAACTAATACCACCGATGCATTGAGTTACCAGATTCTCCTCTGATTACACACTTGGAAATAGAAGTGACACCACATGCGGGGTCATACACAGTTACACTGATAGCGCCTCAGCCATATCACATCATACTTCATTTCAGGCTGCAGTATTAATTAAACTGAAATGGAAAAAAAAGTCATAATACCTCCTTTATGTTGTACACAGTGAAACAATGAATTCAAGCGCTCCTTCACCAGCGGAAGTCAGCTGTATCTAACCATTCACATCTTCTGGCCACCATAATGCCTCAACTTCTCTCATCCATCCTGTACGCCATACATCAATAATTTCACCATTGAGGTTTTAGCTGTTTGTTTTTTGTTTTTTTTTGCATTTTTTTATACTACAAATATATTTTCCCAGAATTTCTACCAAAGAACACAAACCAAAAAATGCTGGTGTGAACATTCCCTAAGGGCACAGTCGGACATATTTTTTTTGACAGGTAGCAGCACATGATACCGCAGTCTCTTGGTGGTGATACTGATGCAGATAACACAAGCAGCTGAGCCCAGTAATTGTCTGCAGCCGTCATGTACCCTGTACTTGTTACGTCACCACTGCAGCCCATCAACCAACATCGAGGTCAGTGGCAGAGAGGCAGCACTGGACCTGGGGAGACTCAATAATTCAGTGATTAATATTTTTAACAGCTACAGGCCTATAACCCAATAAAATGCAATCCTGGATAACCCATTTAAGGACATATGTTGACACTTTTGCTTTTAGTGTGCTGCAGTGAAATAGTGAAGCATATGCTGTTTTATCTGATAAAAAGAGCAGGGAGCCCAGCCTATAACGTTAATTCCATCTTGGTTTATCCAGCGTTCTTCTTCTACACAATCGCAGCACATAAAATGACTGACACTAAAAAGAGAAGAAATGATATCATTGAGAAGCTTTGTTAATCCTTGTAGGAAGATTGACACTCACTATTATTATTATAATTTGAGGAAATTGTGCATTACTGCAGCTTTTTACTTTTACTTTATATAAATACTTGTCTAAAAAGTTGTCCCAGTTCACCCACATTAAAGGGGTTTTCAGAAATCAACCACCCCTTGTATTGTAAGTATATGTAAAAATAACAAGTTGGCGCACTCTCTTCTTCTTTCATGTTCCAATCCACCTCCCCCTTGTCAGTTTTCTTGTTCTCGGTTAGTATTTTTTTCTACTTTAGGAAAACAACTGAGCCAGTCGGTGGCCATAAGAATGACATTTTGTACGGTCGCATGACAAGTATGATATGTCATTACTGTAGTCAAGTATTCGGAGAGGAATGTGAAAGGCAATTATTTGCCATATGTAAGCCGATTGTACTGAGGGTTTTCAAAAGATTCATAAACCACCCGAAACCTAAAAAAGGCTCGTTCTTGGAGTCATGTAAGACAATGGCACTTCCTAATATGATGACATAGGAATCACTTCCATTAGTGGTTGAATATGCCAATGATAACTTGCCGTTTGGTAGAAACGTTGAATCCCCATCACTACACAGTAGACAAAGGCTGTGAGACCCGAGGCTGTCATTGATTCTCTTACAATGCAATTTTCATTTTTCTATTTTTTGCCACTTTATTCTTTGGTAGGGCGACCTGTGTTTGAACCATTGTACTATTATACTGCAATATTCCATTATTAACTAATATTGAATAGACATAGCATATTCGTGCACATCTGCATTAATTTAATACTGAAAGTGTGTGGGCCTCTCTCTCTCTATATATATATATGCCAGATATATATACGGTTGTGCTCAAAAGTTTACATACCCCGGCCGAATTTTTGCTTTCTTGGCCTGTTTTCAGAGAATATGAATAATAACAGCAAAACTTTTTCTCCACTCATGGTTAGTGGTTGGGTGAAGCCATTTATTGTCAAATTACCGTATTTTCCGGCGTACAAGACGACTTTTTAACCCCTGAAAATCTTCTTAAAAGTCGGGGGTCGTCTTGTACGCCGGGAATCGCCTTGTACGCCGGGTGTATATGGTGGGTGGGGGGGGGAGTGGTCCTGATGACGACGAGGGGGCGTCTCACAGGAAAGTGAGTATCCCCCATTACCTTATCATAGCGCTGCAGCGTGGGGTCTCTGTGCTGGGAGCGGTGGCTGCTGTGCTGTGGTGCGGCGGCTCCTCTTCTGCAGTGTGGGGCCTCTGGTGCTGTGGGGCGGCGGCGGCGTATCTTCATGCAGTCGGGGCTCCTCCGGCATCTCAAATCCCGGAAGCCCCGCCGGCAACTCCATCGGTACAATGCGGTGGCCTCCGGGAAAATGGCCGCTGCTTAGATTCAGATCTCGTGTCCCGAGATTTCGGGACGAGATCTGAATCTGAGCATGCGCAGCCCCCAGCGGCCGGGCCACCGCATCGCACCTATTGAGCTGCCTCCGGGAAAATGGCCGCTGCTCAGATTCAGATCTCGTCTCCCGAGATCTCGGGACGAGATCTGAATCTGAGCAGCGGCCATTTTCCCGGAGGCCACCGCATTGTACCGATGGAGTTGCCGGCGGGGCTTCCAGGCTTTGAGATGCCGGAGGAGCCCCGACTGCATGAAGATACGCCGCCGCCACCGCCCCACAGCACCAGAGGCCCCACACTGCAGAAGAGGAGCCGCCGCACCACAGCACAGCAGCCGCCGCTCCCAGCACAGAGACCCCACGCTGCAGCGCTATGATAAGGTAATGGGGGATACTCACTTTCCTGTGAGACGCCCCCTCGTCGTCATCAGGACCACTCCCCCCCCCCAAAAGGCACATATTCACCGGCCCTATAAGACGACATACGGTGTATAAGAAGACCCCCTGACTTTTAAGAAGATTTTATTTTTTAACTGGTAAAGTTGGGGGGTCGTCTTATACGCCCAGTCGTCTTATACGCCGGAAAATACGGTACTGTGTTTTCTCTGTTTAAATCATAATGACAACCCACATACCCAGCCGGGGTATGTAAACTTTTGAGCACAACTGTAATTTTTTTCTGTGACAGCAACTCCCCACCTTCTTGTCTTGATACCCTCCTTACTGACTTCTTCTTTTTTATATATATATATATATATATATATATATATATATATATACCGTATATACTCGAGTATAAGCCGACCTGAGTATAAGCCAACCCCGCTAATTTTTCCACAAAAAACTGGGAAAACTTAATGACTCGAGTATAAGCCTTGGGTGGGAAATGCAGCAGCTACTGGTAAATGTCAAAAGTAAAAATAGATACCAATAAAAGTAAAATTAATTGAGACATCAGTAGTTTAAGTGTTTTTGAATATCCATATTGAAACAGGAGCCCCATATAATGCTCCATACAGTCCATATAATCTTGCATAAAGGTTAATAATGGCCCCATAAGATGCTCCATAAAAATATTTGCCCCATATAATGCTGCACAAACCTTGATTATGGCCCTATAAGATGCTCCATACAGACATTTTCCCCATATAGTGCTGCACAAACGTTGATTATGGCCCCATATTGACACTTGCCCCATATAGTTGACTATATAACGTTGATTATGGCCCCATATGATGCTCCATACAGACACTTGCCCCATATAGTGCTGCACAAACGTTATGGCCCCATACAGACACTTGCCCCATATAGTGCTGCACAAACGTTATGGCCCCCATATGATGCTCCATACAGACAACTGCCCCATATAGTGCTGCACATGGCCCCATATGATGCCCCAAACAGACACTTGCCCCATATAGTGCTGCACAAACATTGATTATGGCCCCATATTGACACTTGCCCCATTTGCTGTTGCTGCGATAAAAAAAATCACATACTCACCTCTCCATCGCTCAGGCCCCCGGCACTTTCAATATTCACCTGCTGCACATTCCGGCGCAGCTCCATCTTTAGTGTCTTCTGCACTGACGTTCAGGCAGAGGGCGCGCACTAACCACGTCCCCGCGCCCTCTGACCTGAGCATCACTGCAGAAGACGCTGAAGATGGAGCAGCACCGGAACGAGGAGCAGGTGAATATCGCGCAGTGCTCCCATCCCCGTTATACTCACCTGCTCCTGGCGCGGTGCAGTCCCTGCTTCCCCTGAGCTGCAGCTTCTAAGTGTACTGAGCGGTCACCGTTACCGCTCATTACAGTAATGAATATGCGGCTCCACCCCTATGGGAGGTGGAGCCGCATATTCATTACTGTAATGAGCGGTACCATGTGACCGCTCAGTACAGGAAGAAGCTGGGGCGCCAGGAAGCAGGGACCAGCAGGGACCGTGCCAGGATTAGGTGAGTATAATTAGACAGCCACCGCTCCCCCTCCCCTGCCGACCCCTGGGTATGTCTGTAGTATAAGCCGAGAGGGGGACTTTCAACCCCAAAAAATGGGCTGAAAATCTTAGATTATACTCGAGTATATACGGGTATTTATATTTATCAGTCATATTCTGATAAAAATTATATTATTAATATAATAGTTTGGCCTTCTATATTTATTAATACTTAAGTATTGCAGTATATAGTGGAAATAATTATGGCTTGACTTTACATAACTACAATGGGGGCCTTCAGCAGGCCACTGAATGCCATGACAACCCATCAGTATCTCATGATCACCTTGCATGGAGGGTAATAGGTGTCGATCACCCAAATCATTTGTATTCTGCGGTCAAAGATTTACAGCGGTATTTAAGTGGCTGACCCAAAGCTATAGAAAATAGCTCAGATTGCTTCTATTTGAGGCGGGTGCTGAAAGTGCTGGCATCTGCTCTATGTGGGGTGCGTCTAGCCCCTGAGCTTGCTTCATATACCTATAACCAACATAGGATGTAATGGTAAGTCGTATGTCACCAAAATACACAGTGCTGTAAGTGACCAGACAATATAACAATACATTGTTGTGGCCTGAAAAAGGCACTGGTTAAGTTCCAAAATTCTTCCTATTCTTCAGCAGCACCATGTTACTCCAGTTCTTTATAAATGTTATTAACCATATATAAGGGATTGCTGTTCTTTAAAGGGGTTGTCCGATCTTAAACTACAGGTCTGCAGTCATTCTATGTGTGGATTCTCCGCTGTCAGCAATCATGTAACTGCAATTACATGTTGTGCATACTCCCGGCCAAACTCTGGCTAGTTGGGTGTGGCCTCCCTCAATGTGAGTGCATTGAGCAACTCCATAACAGTCTAGTTGGAATGTGTCTGGAAGTATGCAAGTCATGTACTTGTGGTCACTTGGTTACCGACACAGGAGAATCCTCACAGCGCACAAAGTGCGCGATGTAAAGATTCCCAAGTCTGCAGTCACATAGAGCGACTGCAGACTTGTAGTTTAGTCCTGGATAACCCCTTTAAGTGATATCACATCAGATCTATGGTAAGTGTGAAAAGTTGACAGTTAAGCATTCAGTAACTACCAAAATACTTAATGCTAGACATAATGAGGAATGATCTCCCAAAAATTGCAGGTGCAAGTAATAACAAAACTGCTGAGCTTGTGAATTGCTCCAGTGCAGCAGCAATTAAAGTTTTCCAAAGAGGAGCATACAACACGAAACAGAGAATTTAAAAGTTGTACCACATCTATCAGTGTCCATGCCAGTATTTGAGTGCAAAATGAAGGAACATAACGTGTGGAATTTCTAAAATTTTGGGCAACTTTTTACTCACTAGTCAAAATCAAAAAATGTTGGATTACCTCTCCTATTCCTAATTTTAGACGTACTTAAGCGTACCTGTCATTTGAATACCATAGTAAAAGCAGGGACTTTCTGCCATATTGCACTTCAAAGTAAAACTTCATTTGGTGCTCATAACAGTCTAATATGTCCAGGAACTTTCACTGTACATTGCCGTCCACTCTATTTGAGAGGGCAGGATTTTCCCAGCATGCTTTTCACCTGCCATCATCCAATAGCTCGCCTTTATCAAATTAAGTCTGCATCTCTCTTATGCCCCTGTGCCGTTTGGCAAACAGTAAAACAGGAGCAGAGGGAGACCTGCCCCCATTTCCTGTAAGGAAGCTCAGTGTCTCAGGAGATGGATTACACTTGACAACAGGCAGGGGACATCAAGTTAGATAGAAGGGGGACAACTAATGGTCAGAATCCGTAAATGCATCTCTAGTCCAGCCACATGGATACTGATCAAAATCATGCCACGGTTTAGAGCAGATTGACATCCCGAAACGCGAAGCCTCCGTACCTCATTTTGACATGTTGCACCACTACAACATCCTAAACTAAAATCCCACATCCTAGATATCACTGAATGAAATATTCCAGTTATTCATTACATAGTGGAATGTGTTGAGAACAATAAAACCTAAAAATTATCAACGTAAATCACAACTAATATCCCACGAAGGTCTGGAGTTGGAATGATGCTCAAAATCAAAGTGGAAAATGAAGTTACAGGCTGATTTAACTTCAGTGGAAATGCCTCAAGACAAGCAAATGATGCTCAGTAGTGTGTGTGGCCTCCACGTGCCTGTATGACCTCCCTACAATGCCTGGGCATGCTCCTGATGAGGCGATGGATGGTCTCCTGAGGGATCTCCTCCAAGACCTGGACTAAAGCATCCGCCAACTCCTGGACACTCTGTGCAACGTGACGTTCGTGGATGGTGCGAGACATGATGTCCCAGATGTGTTCAATCAGATTCAGGTCTGGGGAATGGGCAGGCCAGTCCATAGCTTCAATGCCTTCATCTTACAGGAACTGCTGACACACTCCAGCCACATGAGGTCTGGCATTGTCCTGCATTATGAAGAACCCAGGGCCAACCACACCAGCAAATGGTCTCACAAGGGGTCTGAGGATCTCATCTCGGTACCTAATGGCAGTCTGGCTACCTCTGGCAAGCACATGGGGAGCTGTGCGGCACTCCAAAGAAATGCCACCCCACACCATTACTGACCTGCTAACAAACCGGTCATGCTGAAGGATGTTGCAGGCAGCAGATCGCTCTCCACGGCATCTCCAGACTCTGTCACGTCTGTCACATGTGCTCAGTGTGAACCTGCTTTCATCTGTGAAGAGCACAGGGCGCCAGTGGCAAATTTGCCAATCCTGGTGTTCTGTGGCAAATGTCATGCGTCCTGCATGGTGTTGGGCTGTGAGCACAACCCCCATCTGTGGACATCGGACACTCAGACCATCCTCATGGAGTCGGTTTCTAGCCGTTTGTGCAGACACATACACATTTGTGGCCTGCCTGAGGTCATTTTGCAGGGCTCTGGCAGGGTTCCTCCTGTTCCTCCTTGCACAAAGGCTGATGTAGCGGTCCTGCTGCTGGGTTTGACCCTCCTACGGCCCCCTCCACATCTCCAGTGTACTGGCCTGTCTCCTAGTAGTGCCTCCAGCCTCTGGACACTACGCTGACATACACAGCAAACCTTCTTGCCACAGCTCACATTGATGTACCATCCTGGATGAGCTGCACTACCTGAGCCACTTGTGTGGGTTGTAGAGTCCGTCTCATGCTACCATGAGTGTGAAAGCACAACCAACATTCAAAAGTGACCAAAACATCACCTGCAGAACCACTCCTTTATTGAGTGTGTCTTGATAATTGCCAATAATTTCCATCTGTTGTCTATTCCATTTGCACAACAGCATGTGAAATTAATTGTCAAACAGTGTTGTTTCCTAAGTGGACAGTTTGATTTCACAGAAGTTTGATTTACTTGGAGTTATATTCTGTTGTTTAAGTGTTCCCTTTATTTTTTGAGCAGTGTATAATTTTCCTGTGCTAAGTATTATTTGTATTCAGGGAGGAAACTGATCCCGATATAACTGATTGGAAATAGAGGTGGTTTTCTAGACAACAGATTTCTTGTAAATGAATGATGTTTTATCTGTGTGAATTGCTAAACCTATACTTTATTAGGAGAACACTCTGTTAGCATTTAAGGTACCTTCACACGAAGAGACGCTGCAGCGATAGCGACAACGATGCCGATCGCTGCAGCGTCGCTGTTTGATCGCTGGGGAGCTGTCACACAGACCGCTCTCCAGCGACCAACGATGCCGAGGTCCCCGGGTAACCAGGGTAAACATCGGGTTGCTAAGCGCAGGGCCGCGCTTAGTAACCCGATGTTTACCCTGGTTACCAGCGTAAAAGTAAAAAAAACAAACAGTACATACTCACCTGCGCGTCCCCAGCGTCTGCTTCCTGACACTGACTGAGCTCCGGCCCTAACAGCACAGCGGTGACGTCACCGCTGTGCTTTCACTTTCACTTTAGGGCCGGCCCTCAGTAAGTGTCAGGAAGCAGACGCTGGGGGACGCGCAGGTGAGCATGTACTGTTTGTTTTTTTTACTTTTACGCTGGTAACCAGGGTAAACATCGGGTTACTAAGCGCGGCCCTGCGCTTGGTAACCCGATGTTTACCCTGGTTACCAGTGTAAAACATCGCTGGTATCGTTGCTTTTGCTTTCAAACACAACGATACACGGCGATCGGACGACCAAATAAAGTTCTGGACTTTATTCAGCGACCAGCGACATCACAGCAGGATCCTGATCGCTGCTGCGTGTCAAACTAAACGATATCGCTAGCGAGGACGCTGCAACGTCACGGATCGCTAGCGATATCGTTACAAAGTCGTTTCGTGTGAAGGTACCTTTAGCCACAGATTTCACTTAAAAACTAATTACGGTATCTTAGTTTTGCTATCAGATCTCTGCGTGCATCCCTTCTGTGGCCACATTTTGTTTTAATTATTTTTAATTCTATCCTAATTTTTTTTACTGCAACCTCTCCTCTAAAAAAAATCCCTTTCAACTACTATTTTTACCATGAGACAAGAGTTTATTTTTAGGTCTTCCTTATCAAAATAACAGTGACCGTTTAATTTGTAACCTTTACAACCATTTCTTTACTTTCCTAATCTTTCTGCCAATCATACAGGTTCAAAAAGTAAGAACGGTGAAACCCAAACCTTTGAGACCTCTACAATTCCCATGAATAAGGGACCCTTCATGCTGTTCTCGACAGGAGAACATACACTACTCTTTTCTATGTACCTGAATAGGGGTGTTGGGGATGAAATCCTCAAAGATGTTCCTTCGGCTGTTTCTGATAAACCAATTCACTTCTGTAATAGTTTTCAATTTAACATTCTATATACACTCTTGTAATACAAAACTGCATTTGAACTTTTCACAATCAACTTTCCCCATTGAAGCGATAGTAAAAGGAACATTCGAATGAACACTTCACCTAGAGAATACAGCTTGGAGAAGTCATGGATTGGTCTACGTTTCCATCTGATGCAGTTCCATCAAGAAAATGTACTTCTTCAAAATATCAATAGACTTCATCCATATAAAATATGTATTAGATGTATATCAAAATATCTTGCAGCAAGGTAACTCAGTGGTTAGCACTCTTGCTCTGTAGCACTGGGGACCCGGGTTTAACCCCTTAACCCCTGGAGCTTTTTTCGGTTTTGCATTTTTGTTTTTTACTCCCCTTCTTTCCAAAGCCATAACTTTTTTTATTTTTCCTTCAATATGGTCATGTGAGGGCTTGTTTTTTGTGGGACGAGTTACACTTTTGAACAACACCATTGGTTTTAGCATGTCGTGTACTAGAAAACGGGAAAAAAATTCCAAGTGCGGTGAAATTGCAAAAAAAGTGCAATCCCACACTTGTTTTTAGTTTGACTCTTTTACTGGGTTCAGTAAATGCTTAAACTGACCTGCCATTATGATTCCCCAGGTCATGATGAGTTCATAGACACTAAGCATGTCCAGGTTCTAAGTGGTGAAAAAAAATTCAAAACTTTGTTCAAAAAAATTGCACCATTTTCTGACACCTGTAGCATCTCCATTTTTCATGATCTCAGGTTCGGTGAGGGCTTATTTTGTGCGTGCCGAGCTGCATTTTTAATGATACCATTTTGATGCAGATACGATCTTTTGATCGCCCGTTATTGCATTTTAATGCAATGACACGGCGACAAAAAAAAAACAAATTTTGGCATTTGTACTTTTTTTCTCTTTATGCCATTTAGCGATCAGGTTAATCCTTTTTTATTGATAGATCGGGTGATTTTGAACTTGGCGATACCAAATATGTGTAGGTTTGTTTTTATTTTTATTCTTTTATTTTGAATGGGGCGAAAGGGGGTGACTTGAACTTTTAAATTTTTTTAATTTCTTTTATATTTTTAAAAACGTTTACTTTTACTTTTGCCATGCTTCAATAATCTCCATAGGAGACTAGAAGCTGCCATAGCCCGATTGGCTGTGCTACATAGAGGCAATGATCAGATCACCTCTATATAGCAGATTTACTGACTTGCTATGAGCTATGTACGACCACTGATTGGCTGCAGAAGGCATGTTTGTCTAGCCAGAAGATGAAGCTAGGAGACAGGTGGGGAACAAAGTATGGAGTGCAGAGGAGCAACGCCAGACCAATAGGTGGGAAGGAATTGTTATTTTGTTTTTTGTTTTTGTTCTTGCACCACCCTGGGACCATTAACAATATCTGTCACGACATGAGCAACTCTTTTAAAATTAAAATTCCAAATGCAGTGTAGATACGGATGATCTGTCTAGCCCAGGGCACAATTGTGTTTGTATAGGAGTCTTTTTGTATTTGTCAAGCATGAATGGATTTGTGGGTCAAAAGACCTTGAGCTTTATTAAATTCTCATCTGAATTTCTGGCTCATTCAGAAATCTAGGACTCAATCCAGATAATTAGGAATTGCCTTCCATTCAGTCATACACAATTCTGTAATATGCCAAACACTTTACATGGTTGCTATTATTTAAAGGGATCGTACAACCTTGGTGAAATCTTCAGCTATTTTGGTAATGTATGTACCATTAGGACTCGGCTGTTTTGGCAATTCCAGTTTTCATGTGATTTGCATATTTGAGGTCAAGTGACAGCAGGGGTGTCAGACGTGCCTTGCAATGTTCTATCTGCAGTCCATAGCATTGGAATTTGGTAATCTGCAGCGCTGTCGGACAACCACTTTAACTTAATATTGAGAAATAAGGAATTATAGATGGAAAAAACAACACTTTTTCGTCCAATGAATTAAATATTCACATCTTTTTATGTGCATTGCATCCTTTGTGTCAGTCAGAGAAAAAGTTGCCGCACATTCTCGACTTGCAGGAGATAACAGGAGGGGACCTTTCATCACGTTGTCCGATCACTGATGTTATATCACAGGGCAATTACTCTACAATAATTGTAAATCTGGTGGAGCATCAATATTTTATATCAAACTAATAAATGTTTATAAAATCTCAATAAATTGTAACTGAAAGTAGTAAGAACACTGGTGGTCCTAATCTATTCAATGGAATGGAATTAACTATCAGAATATTGTTTTCATTTATGGTTCTTTTTTTTTAAATTCGTTTATTAATTACAGTATAAATCATACACACATTTGCTTGTATTCATTATTATCCAACAGGTACATAGAATTACCATACATAACCATGTCTGGAGTATTGCAAAGGTGATAAGCAATACATGTCAATCATTTGTTCATATCCTATTTGAACCTTAACTACGTTAACGTCTAATAAAACCTCTAAAACTAACATACTGCCGCTTGAAGGAGAGTTCTAAATAGATTCTGCCCTGTGAGTAAATAATGTCCGCATAATCGTACACCCATTTCTTATGCAAATGCTGAGTTGTTTTAACCTAAACAGTATGGCAGGAGGAGTTCCATCTCCCCCATATCTTCTCGAATTTGGCCGGATTACCTCTATTCTGATACAGTGTCCGCTCATACGGAATAATTGACTTCACCAAGTCAACCCATGCTCTAAGAGTTGGACAAGAACCACCCATCCATCGCAGAGCCAACACCTTTCGTGCCAAAAACAGCGTCTCCCTCAGAAAAATTCCTGTATGATGATCCCAAGTCTCTGCCTCCCACACTCCAAACAAGCATACTAGGGGTTCAAGTGGGACAGGGATCGACACCAATGATGTCAATAATATCGTTACCTCACTCCAGTATTGAAAGACAACAGGACATTTCCATATCATATGGATAAAATCTGCATCACTAGAATGACATCTCAAGCAGTCTGATGAGTGTAGACGACCCATTTTAAAAAGACGAGTCGGGGTCGGATAGGATTGGTATATGATGTACAGTTGGGTCATCCTATTATTAACTGATGGGGAGACCTTAGTTGGAGATTCCAAGATTTCATCCCATTCCTCTCCCAGTGTGTCTGGAAGAAGCTGTCCCCATTTCCCCTTAATTGAATCTACAGTAGATCCTTCACCTATGGATAACAGATAGGTATATAAAGAGGAAATAAGTCCCTGGGGACACTGCGAATTAAGGATACCTATTAACGGTAAATCTGAAATAGCTCGACCTGTACCCACATTCCGTACATGTGATTGGAAGGCTGACCTTAATTGTAAATAGCGGAAAAATTGAGATTTCGGTATGTTATAGGTATTTTGTAATTGTTCAAAGGAAACAAAAATCCCCTGGTTATGTAAATTACTCACTGTAAGGACACCATACGATATCCAGAATTCAGTGGATGGATGACCCAATAATACCGGAAAATAACTATTATTCCACAATGGCATTTCAGCTGCTATATCGGCAAATCCCGTTACCTTTCTTATTTGCCTCTATACTGATCGTGCCAACCGAAGCAAAGGTAGTAAACGAGAAACAGCAATTCTCTCCATCTCCAAAAATCCCAGCGGACAATCAATTTTAGCTGAGTGCAGAATATGGTTTTCAGAGTTAGGAAGGGATTTCCCGGGCATCCACATATTCAACATTTTAGCCTGACCAGCAAGGTAATATAAATAGAAGTCTGGTAGGGCCGCCCCACCCCCTTGTTTGGGTCTTTGTAGGGTGGATAACTTAAGTTTAGGCCTAGCCTTTCCCCATATGAAAGATGTAGTAAGAGAATTTAGGGTTGCAAAAAAAGATTTAGGTATTATAACCGCACTGTGTTGAAAACAGTAGCTCAGTTTTGGGAGCAATATCATCTTTATGAGATTGATACGTCCGGCCACAGACAGCGGGAGTTTGTCCCAGGTAGAAAATTTGGATTTAACCACATCCAGTAGCGGAAATATACTAAGATGCAAGTCTAGGTGACTACGCTGGGACATATGTATTCCTAGATATTTAAACTTGGAGACAATGGGTAGCAGTGAGAGGGTTTCAAGGCAGGACATTGGGGTATGGGAGAGAGGCATCAGAGCAGATTTCTCCCAATTTATATAAAGGCCAGAAAATTTACTAAATTCATCAAGCATCGTTATTACTTTTGGTAATGTGTCTTCCGTTTGATCCATAAACACCACCATATCATCAGCATAGAGACCAATGACGTCCACTCGATCAGCGATATGTATCCCTGTAATATCTACAGAGGACCTCATTCATATTGCCAAGGCCTCTATCGCCAAGGCAAATAAAGCTGGGGAGAGAGGGCATCCTTGTCGAGTTCCTCTGTGTAAAGAAAACGGTACAGACATAGAGCCATTCACCACCATCCGTGCCCTAGGCTTCGCATATAATGTACCTATTCCTCTCAGAAATTTATTCCCAAACCCATATTTCCGTAAACATGCAATTAAAAAGGGCCATTCGAGGGAGTCAAAAGCCTTGGCTGCGTCCAGCGAAGCCAATGCCACCTGTTATCTGGTTCCAAAGAACTATATTGAATGACCGACTGCACCCGTCTAATGTTGATAGAAGTATTTTTCCCAGGCATAAAACCGGTTTGATCCGGGTGTATGAGATCTAATATGATCATATTCAATCTAGTGGCTAGGATTTTAGTAAAAATTTTATAGTCTACATTCACCAAAGAGATTGGTCTATATGATCCACAATCCAGAGGATCCTTCCCCTCCTTCCTGAGCACGACAATATTAGCATCATAAAACGTTTCGGGTACAGATTCCCCCTCCCATATTCCCTTGAGTACCTTCAGCAGTATAGGTGCCAGTTTGTCACGGTATTTCCTATAGAACTCAATGGGAAACCCATCAGGTCCCGGGGCCTTCCCAGTTGCCATATCTGTTATAGCCTGTTCTACCTCTTCCAAGGTGAATTCAGCCTCCATAAGGGCTTGTTGGGATGGGCTTAGCGAGGGGAATGTTATATCCGATAAATAATCCAAGCATTCATCAATATCAAAGCCACTGCTAGATTTGTACAACAAGGTATAATAATCATAAAAGCCCTGAAGTATTCCATCAGTAGAGGATACTAAAGAGCCATCAGACACCCAGATCTGCAATATTGTATTGGAGGTATTGTGTTGGCGTACCAAGAAGGCCAGAAGTGTACTGGCCTGATTCCCCAGCTCAAAATAGGATTGGCGAGTAAAAAATAATTTGCGTTTTGACTTAACATCTGCGTGTTGGGTATATAGTCTCTGGGAAGTAAGCCATTCAATTCTATTACTGCTGGACTGATTAGCTATATAAGTGGCCTCTGAATCTTTTAATCTTTGCTCTATCTCCTCATCCTCCCTCGCCGTTACCCTCGTAATATAGGAGATAGTAGAGGACAGGCACCCCCTCAAGTATGCCTTCAGGGTGTCCCAGAATAAACCGAGGTTTTGGAGTTCCGAGTGTGTTAGGATGAATCTATTCAACTGATCAATCGTTCTATCACTAGAGTCTATTAATTTTAACCAAAA
Organism: Ranitomeya variabilis; assembly: GCF_051348905.1. Classification (NCBI taxonomy): domain Eukaryota; kingdom Metazoa; phylum Chordata; class Amphibia; order Anura; family Dendrobatidae; genus Ranitomeya; species Ranitomeya variabilis. The sequence continues at coordinate 956,360,238 of NC_135233.1, read as the reverse complement.
GGGATTCAATTTCCAGGATCTATTATTATTATTGGATTGTCCAAATTTAAGTTTAAGAATAATTGGGCTGTGATCTGAGATCCCCCGACTACCATGTTCAATACTATCCACCCACAATGCCAAGCCGCCCGACCCAAATATATAGTCTATTCGAGATAATTACTGTCTAGTAGTGTTGAGCGATACCGTCCGATACTTGAAAGTATCGGTATCGGAAAGTATCGGCCGATACCGGCAAAGTATCGGATCCAATCCGATACCGATACCCGATACCAATACAAGTCAATGGGACTCAAGTATCGGACGGTATTCCTGATGGTTCCCAGGGTCTGAAGGAGAGGAAACTCTCCTTCAGGCCCTGGGGTCCATATAAATGTGTAAAAGAAAGAATTAAAATAAAAAATATCGCTATACTCACCTCTCCGACGCAGCCTGGACCTCAGCAAGGGAACCGGCAGCGTTGTTTGTTTAAAATTCGCGCTTTTACTTGGTTACGTGAAGTCCCGGCTTGTGATTGGTCAGGGCGGCCATGTTGCCGGGACGCGGACCAATCACAGCAAGCCGTGACGAAATTACGTCACGGCTTGCTGTGATTGGTCCGCGTCCCGGCAACATGGCCGCCATTAACCAATCACAAGCCGGGACGTCACGGGAGGCTGGACACGCGCCCATTTTAAAAAGCGCGCGTGTCCAGCCTCCAGTGACGTCCCGGCTTATGATTGGTCACGGCGCCATGTTGCCGGGACGCGGACCAATCACAGCAAGCTGTGACGAAATTACGTCACGGCTTGCTGTGATTGGTCCGCGTCCCGGCAACATGGCCGCCATTAACCAATCACAAGCCGTGACATCACGGGAGGCTGGACACGCGCGCTTTTTAAAATGGGCGCGTGTCCAGCCTCCCGTGACGTCCCGGCTTGTGATTGGTTGCGCCGCGGTCAACCAATCACAAGCCGGGAGGCTGGACACGCGCGCATTTTAAAATTTTAAAATGGGCGCGTGTCCAGCCTCCCGGCTTGTGATTGGTTGATCGCGGCGCAACCAATCACAAGCCGGGACGTCACAGGAGGCTGGACACGCGCCCATTTTAAAATGCGCGCGTGTCCAGCCTCCCGTGACGTCACGGCTTGTGATTGGTTGCGTCTCCCATGTGACTGCGACGCAACCAATCACAAAGCCGGGACGTAATTTTAAAATCCTTAAGGACCTGAAATTATGTCACGGCTTGCTGTGATTGGTTGCGTCGCCCATGTGACTGCGACGCAACCAATCACAACGCCGGAACGTAATTTTAAAATCCTGAAGGACCTGAAATTACGTCACGGCTTGCTGTGATTGGTTGCGTCCCGGTCACATGGGCGGCACGCAACCAATCACAAGCCGGGACTCACGTAAAGGAAAGAAAAGCGCGAATTTTAAACAAAGAACGCTGCCGCTTCCCTCGGTAAGGTGCAGGCTGCGTCGGAGAGGTGAGTATAGCAATATTTTTTATTTTAATTCTCTCTTTTACACATTTTTACATTAATGTTGTTTCGATACTGATACCCGATATCACAAAAATATCGGATCTCGGTATCGGAATTCCGATACAGCAAGTATCGGCCGATACCCGATACTTGCAGTATCGGAATGCTCAACACTACTGTCTAGTAGATGAATGGCAAGTGTACCCTCTGACCTCTGGGTGACTTATTCTCCATAAATCTAGCCAACCACTACCATCCATAAACAGTGCCAATTGAGAGGGGGGTTGAAGTAGAGTTTCCCCTGATGCTGCGTCATCTAATTTCAATCTATCCATGGATTGATTCATAACTAAGTTAAAGTCTCCCATGCAGATAATGTTGGCTTCCGGATATTTTAAGGAGAAGCTTAGAGCCATATGGAGGATTGACATGTTGGCAGGAGGGGGGTTATAGATACATAACAACACATACTCTCGTGAGTTGATGAATGCATGCACAAAAACGAAACGACCCTCGGGATCACGTCTCGCCTCCTTGGCCTCCCATCTGACCTCCTTGTGTATCAGTAGAGAGACCCCTCTTGAATAACTAGTGTGGAAGGTATGTAGGGACCACTGTACCCACGGTTTTTGCATACATCGAGCCGTGTCCCTTGTTAAATGTGTTTCTATTAGTGCTACGATGTGAGGGTGGCACCTTTTTATCTGTGAAAATACCTTATTTTTCTTTCTAGGGGTTTTGATACCTCGCATATTCCATGTCATGCATATAATTTCAGCCCCCATGTTTACTTTCAAAGGAAGAGTTAATGCATATCATTATTATTCGGGTGCATTTCGGCAGCATCATGCAGGGCAAAGAGTTAGTATCAGCGGCAGTCTTACTTAGTAAACAATCAAAACTGGTACATAAAACCAAATTAAACGAAAAAACTTGAACAGTAGGGGAGAGTATTTTCATACTCCCACAGTCAGATTGAAAAGGGGATACCCTCACTGGATTCAGTGTCCGGTATTGTTGACATTTTCCGCACCCATACGGAAAGCTCTAGGTATGTTGCCATTAGTCAAGGAGCCCAGGTTAGGAATCTTCCACATTCGGTCCTCCGTGAGACCGCAGCCACTCAGTCGCCTCCGCTGGGTCTGTGAAGAATAAGGAGGAGCCCTTATGGACGATATGGAGCCGGGCTGGATAGAGCATAGAGTAGACGATGTTCTTATCTCTGAGTTGCTTCTTAACATCCATAAATCGTGCCCGCTGCTTTTGAAGTTCCATGGAAAAATCTGGAAAAATCAATATGGTGGCATTATCAAATTTAATGAGGCCCTTCTGTCGCGCCAAGCGGAGGATGGCATCCCTGTCTCTGCAATTAAGGAGACGTGCCAGGAAAGGTCGCGGTGGGGCTCCGGGAGGGAGGGGCATCGTCGGTACCCTATGGGCCCTCTCCACCGAAAATGTTGAGGAGAATCCATCCCCCAGTGAAGACTTAAGCCATTCCTCTAAGAATTGTTCAGGCCGCTGACCCTCCGACTGCTCCGGAAGACCTATAATTCGGATATTATTGCGACGTAGTCTATTTTCCAAATCATCTGCCTTTTGCTTCCAAGCATTTACGGATCCAGTAGCTTTAGTCAGTTTAGCCTCCATAGGAGTGATAGTGTCTTCTGTATGAGACACCCTCGTTTCAACCTCAGAAATACGCCCCCTCATAGCTTGCATGTCATGTCGCAGGCGGCCCACCTCAGTATGCACATCTTCTATTTTCTCCGTAAGAGATGATCTAGTGAGGGAGATAGCCTGCATCAACTGCTCCGATGCCTGTTTAAGAGTCAGTTCATCCTCTTCCTCCTCCCCAGTACCATCAGAGGGGCGACCCCTGCGCTGAGATGATGTAGGGTTATTCCTAAGGTTGCGTACATTATCATGAGAATCATCCTTGGCATATTTTTTAAGTTTTTCAGCCGCCGTCGCTCCTCTAGGATGCTGCATGGTGGGCACACACAAGGGGATCCCACAAAGCAACTTCAGAGGTAATTGTAGATAAGCTGTGCTCTGATTTTATGGTTGTAGATGAACCGAACTCTGACCCCAGGTCCTGTATAGTACTGGACTGTGCTCCAAGTCTCCACAAACTTGACAAATATTGATAATGAGGATCACAGGGTGGTTGTCTGGATGATTGCTTAGGCCCTATATGATTGGGCGGGCACTCAGTCTATGGGCAGAGGGGAAGCAGCAGGGAGGGGGTTAATTCCCGATATTATAGTGCTGTCAATGAAGCGGCTGTATGGCAGGGGGGGCACAGGGCCCAATTTTTCAGGGCACACACCGCACCACCCCTTTAGTTTCTTAAATGCTTAATCACCTCCAAAGCAGCACCACGGGTGTACAAGGTGCCGCTCCCTTTGCCGTTAGGGAGCGCGCTGTATTAATGGCCGCTGGTCCCCGTGAGCACCGCTATCCCCCTCAGGCCTCCCAACTTCTGTGCATCGGCACAGCTCTCACCGCTGCGGTCCTGTCCCCGTCGGCTCCGGTGAGAAGAGAGTCCGGCTTCAGCAGGAGATGGTGGCGCCGCGTCCTGTGTCCTGGAGCGCGCGCGCCGAAGATGGCCGCCGCTGCACGTGAATCCTCCTGGCGTCTCTGTCCCTGCAGCTCCTGCCGCCTCGGATCACCGCAGCAGCCGTCCGGAGGGCTCACAAGATTCCTCAGGGTGAGGGGTTCCAGCCCCTGTCGGTAACACCTGTTGAAGTGCGGTATATGTGGCAGGATTATTTTAGGATCGATGGAGCTTCCACTTAGTGCGTCTTCCTTCTCCGGCTACATAGCCACGCCCCCATTTATGGTTCTTTACTGAATTTTCTTAAGTGGTTTATCTGAAACTGTTTTGGGGGCTATTGAGCATACCCCAGTTATCAATTCCGATGCATGCTCAGTACACGCTTCCTGCTCACTTGAACAAAATGATCCAGCTCACCCTTTCTGGGAAGCCCAGGAAGCACGCCATTGCATGACGTCTTAGGTAGACCTATCCAAGAAAGGTAAGGGATCCAGCTTCCAGTGTATATAAAAACATCACATTTTATTTAATCCATTAAAAAGGTGAAAAATTAAACATACTTTGCAAAAAGTTAAAGTGAATACCCTAAATAAAAAAAACCCAATGCGTTTCGAACGCAATAGCCATTATTTGTCATGGTACAAGGACCAGGACTTTTTTAATGAATTCAATAGAATTTGTTGTTTTTATATGTACTGGAACCTGGATCCTTTACCTTTCTTGGACATAGCTTCCTCCTAACTGCATTATATTCCTTTCAATGTGCACTGACATTACGCTCCGTCAACGGATCTAAAGAGAGGTGACAAGCTGGCAAGAGAGCGCACTAACAATGCACAGTGAAAAAGAGCGAAAGCACCAAACAGTTAGATCAGAGTCTATCCCAGACCCTGAAATGGATGTCACCGCCCTGAAACAGGTAGTCAACAGGAAGTCTACAGTGGCATCCATTTAAGGGGCTGGCCTTGTCTCTGCTCTGCCTGCCTGACATAGTTTCTCCTTTTCAGTGAGTACTAACAGCTTGTCACCTCTCTTTAGAAGTGTTGTTATAGCTCCCACAGAGAACTCATCTATCCAAAAAAAATGATGTTTCAATTTTGTTTTGAGGGCAAAGGGTAATCACTTCAAATATTGATTTGATTTAGATTTACTTTGCACTTTATTAATTGATAAAAACACACTATTAAAACTTCTATTTTTGAAAGCGTTCGTACTTTGCAGCATTTTCCCACATCTGCCTAAACATTTTGCACAGTACCGTATGTGATTTTCTACGTTGCACTTTGCACTTTTGCAGTAGTATGTACATATTATCCTATTTTTGAGCAGCACGGAGCTCAGTGGTTAGCACTGCACCCCTGCTGCTCTGGGGTCCTAGGTTTAAATCCCACCAAGGGTAACATCTGCAAGGAATTTGTATTTTCTCCCCATGTTTGTGTGGGTTTCCGGCAGGTACTTTGGTCTCCTGACACAGTCCAAAAACATACTAATAGGGAATCTAGCTTGTGAGCCTCATTGGAGACAATCCTAATAATGTCTGTAAAGCGCTGTGGAATTTATGGCACTATATAAGTGAGTAAAAACTACTCATAGTTTACGATACAGCACTATAGACTTTCACTACACTCAACGCTTGTTTAACGAACTTTGTAGTCTTTGTACAATTGGTCCAGATCTATTCTTGCACTTTTCACAGTTGATCTATGCGAAATAGTCGCTTACCTTATACTTCATGTGCCATTTACTATTGTAGTACCATTTTAATTGTGTTTAAGTATTGTCAGCTGTTTTTCTGATAACTAACTAATTAAAGTTTTTTTGGTTATTTGTTTTATTTTTCTTTAAACAATTTTTCACAACTTTTGTTTTTATTTTGGAAGGGAAATTGTCATCAGAAAAAGTCCTAATTTTTTAATCTGTTTTTTTTGTGGTAAATGTATTTTTAAAATCTTTTTAGAATTTTTTTTTTTACTTTTTACATATCACAATCTATAGTAAAGGGGCCGTCCAATACTTTTATATTAAAGGCCTATCCTGTCATCCCCGCCAATTAGCTGTTCCAGGAGTCGGCAGCCACTGGATGTGCTCATTTGGGGAGTGGAACAGCCCAGATCTGTCAATTGTAAAGTTTGTAGATCCACTCTTATTCATTTGAATAATGGCGGGTGTGCAGTACCCAGCTGCAGCCATGTGCACATCCCACTGCCAGCACCAGAAACAGCTTATCTACCGGGGTTCCAAGTGTCGCACCCCCACAGATCTGATATTGATTACCTACACTAAGGACAGGCCAGCAATACAAAAGTACCAGACAATTCTGATAAAAATAAAAAATAGAACTATTGCAATTTTCACACTGTTCACGAAGATTTTTTTTTGACTCATAGTTCCTGTCCTTTCAAGAAGAAGTTTCAGCAAGGCTCCTTAACATCAGAGGTAACATTCCAATGAATGGTAACACCTCAATATACAACTGATAGCAAAGGATCAACCAATCACAAGAGGTGATGTCACAGCTGGCCCTGCTCCCCTTCCTTTCATAATGACCTTAGCACATACTCAATAGACACTTCAATACAAAAGATATGATCATGATCTGTACATGTATTGTTTCCTGAAACATTATGAAGTTAGAGTGTAAAAAATTGTTATTTTTTTATCTTTTAAACAGGTTGTGATATTTATGGCTCAATGGATTCCGATTGTGGTATTTAAAAAAAAAATTGAGAAAATGTTTTAAAAAATGAATATCAAATAAATACCAAACTACAGTCCTGCTATGAATCCTAAATAGTGTCTATAGAACAAGGAACAGCCACAAACAAGTGACACCACGGTGAATATAGCACTTACTCTAGTAGGTGAGTGTGGCTTTCCTCCCGGCGTCAGATACCAGTGCAGTCCTAGTGAAGTGGGTGGTATGCAGTAAGAGCGTCCTCCCGTTGCCATGCCTCCCCGTGCGCTCGCAAGGAAGATGGAAAAAAAGTCATGCTCCAGCCGGAAGGGCTGACGTGTAGTGGTGACACTGGTGAGGTTAAAGGGGGGTGCGGTAATGGTGACATCACCAGCCCTGCGATGAACTCTTGGATATGCCAAAAACCAAAGCATTTTCAAAGGACATGGTTCCTGAGGAAGAAGGATCAGGAGGCATGGCAATGGGAGACGCTCCCACTGCACACCGCCTGCTTCACTCAGACTGCACTGGTATGTGATGCCGGGAGGAAAGCTGCACTCATCTACTCAAGTAAGTGCCGTATTCAAAGTGGTGTCACTGTTCCTTGTTCTATAGACACTGTTTCGAATCAAAGCAGGACTGTAGCACGGGAGTTATTTGATATTCATATATATAGCGCATGCACAGGACTAAGACGAGATTGCACACAGAGCCTGTCAATCTACCAGCAGCTTCAGCCCTCATACAGCCTGCGAGTGCCAGTGTTTCCTTTTACGTTTTTTATGTTTTAAAAATACATGTAGCACAAAAACCTAATTTAAACAATAGGTCCTTTTCTCATGATAGCTTCCCTTTAAGTGTGTGGAATTTAGTTTATCATAATTTTGGCTAATTTTTTCATAATCATATAACTATATACAGTATATACAATTTTATTCCACTGTAAATGATTGTAAAAGTTACTCCTGGTGTTTTATAAATGTAGCACATTATAGATGGATATTACCCGAACAATAAATGAGGCTTTCCTACCAAATACAGTTAGTACCTATTCAGAATAGAACAGGGGTATTTCTTGTCATGGGTGGCCCCAATATGTTTGACAGGAACATTCATGGTGCTGGCTGGCCTCGGTGCTGGCACTGCATCTCATTCCAGCCGCCGGCGCCGGTAGCTCTTCCTGATGAACGATCATGTGGCCCCGCTCATTAAGGTAATGAATGTGCAGGCGTCTCCAGTCCCATAGGCATGGAGTGCATATTCATTACCTTAATGAGCGGAGCCACGTGATCACTCGGCAGGAAGAGCTGCAGGCGCCGGCGGCTGGAACGAGATGCAGAGCCAGCACCGAGGGTGCACAGGAGTATGATGTTTGGGTTTTTTTCAATAGCAAACATGCACACAGTGGTAGGGGATAAGGAGGCATACATAGAGGGACAGTACGAGGGAGTTATGCATACAGGGATAGGGAGGCATTCATACCAGGACAGGGAAGGGGGAGGCATGCATACAGTCACGGGGAGGCCTGCATACAGAGATGGGGGGCCTACATATAAGTACAGGGATGGGGGAGCCATGTATAGCAGGACAGGGATGAGGGGACAATGCATAACCAGCTTATACTCAAGTCAATAAGCTTACCCAGATTTCCGAGGCAAAAATAGGTGCCTCGGCTTATACTCGAGTTGGCTTATACTCGAGTATATATGGTAAGTATTTGATTCCTTGCTGATTTTGTAAGTTTTCCCACTGACAAAGACATGAACAGTCTATAATTTTAAGGGTTGGTTAATTTTAACATTGAGAGATAGAATATAAAAAAAAAATGCAGAAAATCATATTTTATAAATCATATAAATTTATTTGCATTTTGCAGTGAGAAATAAGTATTTGATCCCATACCAACCATTAAGAATTCTGGCTCATACAGACCAGTTAGACGCTCCTAATCAACTCGTTACCTGCATTCAAGGCAGTTGTCTAAGGCTACTTTCACACTAGCGTTAACTGCAATCCGTCACAATGCATCGTTTTGCAGAAAAAACGCATCCTGCAAAAGTGCTTGCAGGATGCATTTTTTCTCCATTGACTAACATTTGCGACGCATTGCGACGGATTGCCACACGTCGCAACCATCGTGAGACGGTTGCGCCGTGTTATGGCGGTCCGCCAGGAGCAAAAAAGTTACATGTAACGTTTTTTGCTCCCGACGGTCCGCTTTTTCCGACCGTGCATGCGCGGCCGGAACTCCGCCCCCACCTCCCCGCACCTCACAATGGGGCAGCGGATGCGCTGGAAAAATGCATCCGCTGCCCCCGTTGTGCGGCGGAGACAACGCTAGCGTCGGTGACCTCGGCCCGACGTACTGCGACGGGCCGAGCCTGACGCTAGTGTGAAAGTAGCCTTACATAATCACATTTATAAAAGACTCCTGTCCACAGACTCAATTAATCACTCAGACTCTAATCTCTACAACATGGGCAAGACCAAAGAGCTTTCTAAGGATCTCAGGAATAAAATCATAGACCTTCACAAAGCTGGAATGGGCTACAAAACCATAAGTAAGATGCTGGGTGAGAAGGAGACAACTGTTGGTGCAGTAGTAAGAAAATGGAAGAAATACAAAATGACTGTCAATCGACATTGATCTGGGGCACCATGCATAATCTTACCTCATGGGGTATCCTTGATCTTGAGGAAGGTGAGTGATCAGCCTAAAACTACATGGGGGAAATTGTTATTGATCTCAAGGCAGCTGGGACCACACTCACCATGAAAGCCATTGGTTACACATTACTCTGTAAAGGTTTAAAATCCTGTAGTGCCCCGCAAGGTCCCCCTGCTCAAGAAGGCACATGTGCAGGCCCATCTGAAGTTTGCCAATGAACATCTGGATGATTCTGTGAGTGATTAGGAGAAGGTGCTGTGGTCAGATGAGACAAAAATTGAGGTCTCTGGCATTAACTGAACTCGCCGTGTTTGGAGGAAGAAAAATGCTGCTTATGACACAAAGAACACCGTCCCCACTTTCAAGCATGGAGGTGAAAACATTATGTTTTGGGGGCGTTTCTCTGCTAAGGGCATTGGACTACTTCATCTAATCAATGGGAGAATGAATGGAGCCATGTACCATTAAATCCTGAGTGACAACCTCCTTCCCTCCGCCAGGACATTAAAAATGGGTCATGGCTGGGTCTTCCAGCAAGATAATGACCCAAAACATACAGCCAAGGCAACAAAGGAGTGGCTCAAAAAGAAGCACATTAAGGTCATGGAGTGGCCTAGCCAGTCTCCAGAGCTTAATCCCATAAAAAAACTTATGGAGGGATTTGTAGCTCCGAGTTGCCAAGCAATTGCCTCAAATTAATGATTTAGAGATGATCTGCAAAGAGAAGTGGACCAAAATTCCTCCTGACATGTGCGCAAACCTCATCATCAACTACAAAAAACATCTGACTGCTGTGCTTGCCAACAAAGGTTTTGGCACCAAGGATTAAGTCTTGTTTGCCAGGGGAACAAATACTTATTTCTCACTGCAAAATGAAAATAAATTTATATAATTTATACAATGTGATTTTGTGGATTTTACTTTTTATATTGTACCTCTCAATGTTAAAATTAACCTACCCTTAAAGTTATAGACAGTTCATGTCTTTGTCAGTGGGCAAAGTTACAAAATCAGCTAGGTATCAAATACTTATTTCCCCTACTGTATATTCAGCTCTGACAAAAATTAAGAGACCACCACATCAAAACCTTGTCATGGGCTGCCCAATCTCCAGACCTGAACCCCATTGAAAACCTCTGGAATGTAATTAAGAGGATAATGGATAGTCACAAGCCATCAAACAAAGAAGAACTACTTAAAGGTTTTGCGCCAGAAGCAGTGTGAAACACTGGAGGAAAGCATGCCAAGACGCATGAAAGCTGTGATTAAAAATCATGGTTATTCCACATAATATTGATTTCTGAACTCTTAATGAGAAACATTAGTATTGTTGTTTCTAAATGATTATGAACTTGTTTTCTTTGCATTATTTGAGTTCTGAAAGCACTGGTTATTTTTTAAATTCTGACCATTTTTCTTTGTCAGAAAAAAAATATAAAATGTATTGCTTGGAAATTCGGAGACATGATGTCAGTAGTTTATAGAATAAAAGAACAATTTACATTTTACTCAAAAATATACCTCTAAAGAGAAAAATCAGACAAACTGAACATTTTGCAGTGGTCTCTTAATTTTTACCAGAGCTGTATTTATTAAATTTTTGTACTTTTTTTAGGTTTGAGTATATTTTGAAATGTAGTATTTTGTGGGTACCATGCAATGAAACCTTTACTGTATGTTTTGAGAAATAGTAAGTATGTATTGTAGGATGGCAATACCATCTATACTTGTAGAGAAGTTGCAGTATACATAGTCACCTCTCTATAAAATATTTAAATTTGCTCATAGTAAGCAGAATGATATCTAGCAGGATCAGTTTTGTCATTGTTTTTGTTCCCATTCTGTATACTGCTGAATCAGTGTAAAATGGCTTCTGGGTGCTGAATACATTACCATCTGTCTGTGCAATTTATAATGTGTTTTACTATCCAGGAGCTTTTTTTCATTAATTCAAAGAGATTTAAATCCATGATATCTGAGAGACAAGAGTACAAAATGACCATAACTTCTTATCAGACTACTGAATGATTAAGTATGGAGGCCAAGGTCAACTAAAGAGGATAAATGAGAATATATTATTCTGAGTTCCTGTATTTCTAAAGTCTGATGATTTGAGGAAATAATAGAAACAATCTGAACTTTCTCTACTGTCAGAGCAATGGACAATTGCTTATAATACCTCCACATTACCATTTGATGCATCCTCTGTATACAGAGATTTTAAATGGTTTTCCAATTAATAAAAAGTTGGACACAAAAAGCAATATAGGTAAAACAAGTATATAGTGTTTGCTCATCTTTTTCATCCTGTCAAACTAGTCTGAAGAGGTAAGTTTTTGACTGTACCAGGGTAACCTCATACACAATAGGTAACTCTCAGCCAAATGATGGTTTCTTTGATTGTTCAGCCAGCTCCTATCTCTCCCAGCTGCTCTGTTCCTCTTGCTCTGTAAACCGCACACCTGAAACCATATGCTACCTGTCGGGCGTTCAATCAGTTTGTATAAATGATTGGTGTTGGCAGCTAGTCATTTGTGTATTATTGGGAAGCTTGGTAGTAATGTTGATCCAGGGAGCTAGTCTGATTGCCGTATGTGCAGTAGGGAAGGAAAATTACCTCAAAAATAGGTAATTCGCATCTGCTTCATGGGAGTTTTGACTTCCTGTAGATCAACGCATTAGGGCAAAACTGGGCAAACTGCAGACCGTGGCCCACATCCGGCCCACGGACTGAGACACATGAAGGGCTTTAACAGGTGCCCATGGGCTACACCATGCCTTTGCCCGCCGTCCATCCACTGCTGCCTCCGGTGAATACAATGTATTATAGTGCTCACAGGGTATATGTGGAGGCTATGTGGGGCTCACAGTGTATATATAGAGGTTATATTGGGCTCACATTGTATATATGGAGACTATGTGGGGGGCTCATACTGTATATTGAAGACTATGTGTGGGCTCATAAGGTACATAGGAGGGCTATGTGTAGGTTCATATGGTAAATTGGGGCTCTCAGCATACTTAATTCTGCTCAATATTAAGTGATACAATTAATATCAATATAAATAATTATAATTAATATATTAATATTAATATTGAGCAGAATTGGTTGATTGATTCCACAACAGTCACAGTCTAATGTGGGCCCTAAAGAAAATTAATTGCCCACCATTGCATTAGGGTATGGACTTGTGTCTTCTTTCAACTATAAAGGGGAGGTCCAGTACCTAACATGTCCTTTCCAAATATCTATCTTTACATCCTAACCACTTTTGTAATTAGAAAAAAGAAAAAAAAAGCTGCACAAAAAAGATTGTTGGGTGCAAAAGCATCCCAGGCATGTACCAAACCTTGCAAATAAATCCAAAAAATTGAAGGCAGCACATCAGCAGCTAGAAATTCATGTGCAGTTTAATGTCCCATGTGTGACATTTTTGACCAAGATGTGAAAAAGGTCCACATCTTGGACCGAAATGTCACATTAAACTGCATGTGAATTTCTATCTACTGGTGTGCTGCCTTCAATTTTTTGGATTCACTTTTGTAATTAGCTTTATTTTAAAATACCCTATGCTGATCCCTATGTAGCTAATCCCTAAATGTTTTTTTTTACTGTTCTTGCTGTGATGTTTCATTTGAGAGAAGTCTCAATCAAGATTTCACAGGAGGCTGGGGCTGCACTCACTTCCCTTCAGTGTCTATACCCCTTCCTGGAACAGGACTTCACAGGGGGCAGCACTCCATGGTGATAAAAGCTGTGAGAGGTGAGTGCAGCACCAGCACTCTGCTGTGAAATGAGATGGTGGCAGGCAGCAGAGGCAGATGCAGTGAGAATGATATGCTATATTGTCAAGTCTGGGGTTGTTTATCAATGTCTCTCACCGACGCAGAAGCTATAAAATCATGTACATTATTCATCTGTGTGCAAACAGGTAATCTATGGACAAAAATGAAATAATGTTAATAGAAAAAAAAAAAACTTAATGACTTTTGGTAAGAATGCCTGAGGTTACCATTAACTGAACACATATGTATCACTCAGCAACAAAAAAAGTCATAAACACTTATGGGGTTAAATATCTTGAAACATAATACAACAACAAATTCTCCACTCTGCGATTTACACATGAAAAACGACAGTGCTGCTGACTGTTAGCGCAAGCATCTGAACTATAAAGCATTGCAGGGAACAAGCTCTCTCTACTTCAGAGGATTTAGAACTGAAAAAGGTGAAGTTAAGGTGACCAGATAGCTACAGATCATAAGCACAAGGTCCTAGGCAGTGCTATTAGCAAGCCTACTGTGAGCTCCACTTCCTCTCACCCTATGCCTAGATACTAGTGAGCCACATTTGCACATTTTATTCTTTATTAAGTTGTTCTCCTCTGCATGAATAAAAGATTACTATTTGCAGTTACATTATTATACGGCTTAAGACGTAGAAATGCAGATATAATAATAAAGCAAAATGGTTTCAAATTGAGAAAGTTACCGGTAAGGACCCAGCAGGACTCAGTGTGACGTGTCACAACAGCCCCGATTTGTGAAGGTGTTTATGCCAGTATTAAGGAATAAAACAGCTTCAAATATGGCAAAATGATTGCGCAAAACAAAGTTGCACAAAATTTGTTTGACTTTTGCCATTTTCACGTCAGTTTTCACCAGCTCTGCCAAAATAGGCAAAGATGGGGTAGGAAGGTCGTGGCAATGCCGTGTCTGAAAAAATTCATTAAAGGGAATCTGTCAGCAGGTTTTGCTGTGTAATCTGATGACAGCAAGGGGTAGGGACTAAAAACCCGAATTCAGCGAAGTGTCATTCATTACATCGTGTGCTGTTGTTTACTACAATGCAGTTTTTATCGCTAGGACATTACCATTGACCAGACTTGCTGCCTCCTGCCAATTTTTCTGACCATGCTCCCAACCTCAATAAGAAGTTCATTGTCAATAGGCTATGTACACAGAGAGCCTGGTGTGGGTGGGGGCAGCTTTCTCAGCTCTGCTACATCCTACATCTAAAGACTCTGATTGTGTCTCAACTACTGCACTCATTAATCTAAGTGATATATATCGCTGGAATCAGGGTCTCTGCTCCTATATTATGCTGCTCTTAGATAAGGTAGCAAAAACCTGGTGACAGATTCCTGTTAAAATAGTACCTTAAGCCAGAAACATTACTCCAGTCCATGACTAGAGGAACATTCCTAACGAGACACACATCAGTGATAAGGTGTGCCGAATTCATCAAGTGGTGTGTGCAGCGCCCCAGAGTCCTGGTCATTGCAGTACTGACGCTCCGCCACTAAGGGGAGTGATGGTACGTCTGATGGCACTAAAGGAGTTCACCTGACCAGGTATCACAGTCACACATTACACTTCACACTCCGGCCACCAGGGGGAGCAAAGGGTTCTATGAATTAGGCCACTCCTCACACTCTGGTAAAACTGAGGATTGGATAGGAAGTTAGTCAGAAGCTGACTGGGTTTTGCCCAGGTAACATCTAGTGAGAGAGAGCGTTGCTTGGGAAGATCCAGGGGGGTCCCTGTCAGGGGTGGGATCCTGGCAGAGGCCTAGCGAAAAGGACAGATCGTTACGGAGCCGCGCCTGCACTTCATTGCGGCGGCATCTTAAGAAAGGACACGAAGCGAAGTATATTGTGGAGAAGTGAGAAACGAGATCACAGCACAAAGGCGATAGAACCAGTAAGAGTCGTGCCCCGAGATCTGCAACATCCTACTGAGGCGCGTAGCCGGTGGCCGGAACGCCGAGGAAGTATTGGGCTCTACGCATTACTTCAAACCAACGGCAGGGCAGTTAATTTTAGGTTGGCTGCCTCACCTAAATCACCTAATGAAGACAACGGAGGCAATTGTGGGAGAGGGGCGTCTCTAGGGTCCCAATAAAATAACTCCAGGCCTACCCCGTCATACGGGTGCGTCCTATCCATATCATCTGGGGGACGGAGAGAAAGAACAGAAACATACACGACAGTTGTGAGGACTATCCCGTGGTGCTCAGCAGAGAAGTACTACAACACCCAGGCGCTAGTAGGTAGGCTACTGATTTCCACCTGCAAAGGGAACTCTGGATGTGCCTTCGGACTGGCTGGTCTCAGCCAGCCCTGTTAACAGTGCTCTGGATTGCGGATGCCGAAGCCTTCAGTAAAGAGGTAAAGAGACTGCAACCCTGTGTCCTCGTTATTTACTGCGACCTACACCACCACCTACACCTTTTATTGGGCGCCCCTTAGCAGGACCACGGACCGGGTCGGGCCACCGTGACATCCTCAGAACCGAGAGACCCGGATTCGAGTACCCCGTCGTCCTGCATCTGGGGGCCGCTCCAGTGTGCAGTGCACTTTTTAATGAATCAGCGCATCTTATTACTGCACGCCAATCATTAAACTAGATGTTCATCCCCGATAAAATAATAAAACCTATACTCACCTCTGTGCCGCCTCTGCTCCAGCTATGTCTGCACTTAGAGTCCTGGGGATGTGATGCGGTGGAAGGACACGTGATGCCGGCACCCAATCAGTGCTGGCATCACTGTCTCTGCCTCTGGACAAATTGAACATGAAGAAGTCTGGGATGAGCTGACTTCCTCTTCATGTTCAGTTTGTCCGAAAGAGGAGGCAGTGACGCCAGCACTGATTGGGTGCCAGCACCATCTATCACAACACCACATTACAGACTTGGGGAGAGCGAGTGCCTACACCGGCTTTATTATTTTATCGGGGCTGAGCATTTATAGTATAAGAAGGGTTTGTCCTATTAGAGAACGACCCCTTTAAGACTGGAATACTAAATGCATTTCTTAATGAATCAGGACCAAAATGTCTATAAATCTACATTACATAAAAAATGATCACCATGCAGAGGCCGGTCTAGATGTCCATTTTCACCTTTGTAATCTTTACTTTTTTTCATAGATAGTAAATGTACCTTTTGTCGCCTAAACTGCTGTTCATATGTCAGTGTCTTTTTGTGGACCTTGTGTCCACAAAAATAATCACTGAGACATGTCTGTTTTTTTATCTGAGTCACTGACCAAAATCCCCTCCATAGGTTTATGGGTCCGTGAAACTCACAGACAGCAAATGGATGTCATCTGTGTTTATAACCTTGTAATTTCTAGCAAAAACCTTTAAGATATTTCTTTTTTTATCACAAATTGAAGCTCAAATTGCCAGTTTTGCCAAATTTCAGAAAAAATACTGCAAAGCCTTTAATTGCCCAGAAAATACTTTTATAAAACGTAGGAGTCTGCTAAGACTGTACTGAACCCCTCTTGAGTTCTTCAATGTAGACACCACCTTAACAATCTTCATGTGACCTCAACTTATTTGGCTAGGGTGAAAACGGATGGTAACTAGAGGTTACGAACACATTCATGTGGTGTGTCCAGGTCTAATATTGGACTATGACAACAAGTATGTGTACAAACAAAAATGTTCTTTACAACATGCACACTTTGTGAGGTACATTTGTATTTAATTTATTGGATTATGGAAACTTTTCCTTTCTTAATTGAAAAAATGGCTTGATTGTCTTAAAGACAATTTTCTCCAGAAGCAAAATTATGACAGAGGGGTATAAAATTGCCCTCCTTGTTTGCAGTGTGTGAATAAAAAAAACACTGTTATTAAGGTAGTTTTCCTGCACTTTATCACAAATCAATAATTTCATAGTCGCAATGAGTGACTCTAAAGGTATAGAACCTCCCTATACCACTTGAATCTTTGGACTATTATTCCCAGACTGATCCAAGCACTCCTTTTTCAATGTGATTCAGCACTGCAGTAGTATGCCACAATCATATTCAGCTTTATTTTATCTCTATGTGGAAGGAGATGTGCGGCTGAGCTCCTATCCCTATCTTGGAAAAGCTTAAAATGAAGCTCTTTGGCTGGTCTCATCTGTTACAGTCTCTGCAATGAACTCCAATGATTGGCTGCTCTAGACCATGTGATGTGATAGCTGAGCGTCATTGTTATTAGCCCGGTCTCTGAGTCTTCACAGTATGTGAAATGGTGCTGGTCATTTTTGTTTTTGTGTACCTCATGAATGGAATCGCAGAGTGTTAAAGTTTGCAAGGATCTGCGCGTTAGAGGAAATTTGAATCAAAGTGGATCATCTGCAGAGCGATACAGTATTCCCTAGTTCACACACTTTTTCACTCAAAGGCTATGTCTCCACGTTCAGGATGGCCAGCGGTATCGCCGCAGCGGCGAAGCCCCGCCCCTTTCTGGGACGCGATCATTAACACATCCGGGATGATCGCTCTCTCCCATAGCGCCCTGTGATATGCCTTGCGGGGACGCTGCGTCCCCGCAAGGTGTACGGACATGCTGCGATCTGAAAAGACGCGCAGCATGTCCGTAGTCGCAGGGCCGCCGCGTGCGGGTTTCCACGCATAGTGGAGACGGGATTTCATAAAATCCCCTCCACTATGCTGGAACATCTGGACGCTGCTTGTTTGACGCTGCAGCTCTGCGCAGCGTCAAACAAGCAGCGTTTCCTGACCGTGGATACATACCCATAGACGCGATATTGCATCATTTTCTTGATTTTAAAACACTTCTTTGACTCATTTGTTTTATTTGGTTCTCGTTAGCTACTTTTAGGACTTAGAAAATCTGATGTACGTAGTTTTAGGTCAAATTTATGCAGAAATATAGAAAATTCTTAAACTTTTACGCTCTGTGTACAGTAAATGTACAGTAAATACAGGGAAAAAATACGAGTGGGCCTCTGAGCTCCTTGGCCAGTTCCTTTGACCTCATGATACTCATTTGGTCTGACATGCACTGTGAGCTGTGAGGTCTTATATAGACAGGTGTGTGCCTTTCCAAATCAAGTCCTATCAGTTTAATTAAACACAGCTGGACTCCAATGACGGAGTAGAACCATCTCAAGGAGGATCACAAGGAAATGGACAGCATGTGACTTAAATATGAGTGTCTGAGCAAAGGGTCTGAATACTTATGACCATGTGATATTTCAGTTTTTCTTTTTTTATTAAATTTGCAAAAATTTCTACATTTCTGTTTTTTTTCAGTCAAGATGGGGTGCAGAGTGTACATTAATGAGAAAACAATGAACTTTTTTGAATTTACCAAATGGCTGCAATGAAACAAAGAGTGAAAAATGTAAAAGGGTCTGAATAATTTCTGCACCCACTGTACATCTAGAAAGATATAGAAATCTCATTGAATATATATTTACTCTAAAATGTTAGAGCACAGAATTTGATAAACCGTATTTACTATGCATACAACCCCAGTTTGTTCCCTGCAGAGTGTACGGAAATAGAGAAAAGTTTCCTAAACTGTTGTACCAGATGGAAGCACAGTCTCCTGTCATTATCAGCCATTACCACTGGTAATATCTCCTATTTGTCTCAATGGTGTCAAATTCTCTGTGGCGTTACCAGGACATTCATTCCATTCCAGTCAAGGCATTGCATACCGGTCACACCGTATCAGCCACATATCAGCAACATCTGTTGTGCAAATATTGCCTTAATATTGTGTTATAGCAATTACCTGCAGTGAGGTTTGTGTACACATGACAAGTATGATGCATTTGTCTATGTTCTAAAATATAATTTTCAACGAAAATATCTTTCACGGAAGAGAAAGGATCAAGGATGAAAGGAAAAATCCCGACAGCATGAGTAAATATTTCTTCTCTATACCTTGCCATCTGGTTGAAACATCACAGGCTCAACACGCTCTCATAAAGAAAACATTCTTGAGAAAACAGATGCCATCCTTAACTCAATCGTTTCATCTCCTCTCATTGCATCAATCTGTGCAGTTTGCTTCTTAAATCAAGATCATTAGGTGAAGATAACCTTTGTTTGCAGATGACAATGAAACTGGCACGCTTGCCTATAAGAGTTGCCTGTTATGATTTACTATGAACCGGGATGGAGAAGAATCTATGAGCTTCAGATGGGTAATAAGATGGAGTTGGGAGAGGTTTCAGTAAGATTGCTGCATAGAGAAAGCTCTAGGAAAAAAATCAAATTAAAGGAATTGTGCATTGCCTTAATTTTTGCAACAAGCGTTAAGAAACAGTGCTGCCTGCAGCGCTGAGGCAACTGCAAGATGCCCGACAGGTATAGCTCATTTATTAAATTAAATAATTGTATGTGGCAATGATACCTGGTGACCATCAGGCAGGTGCGTCGGCAACTGCCCTGCTCGGTATACATCATATATCTGAAAATGAACAGTGCTGCACAACTCCTTTTAAAGGGAAAATTGTAAACTTAAGATTAATGCTATCAGCACATAGTATATTGTCCAATAGAGGAAAAAGGTGGCACACAACCTCCGGATAAACAAATCCTTTATTTAAACATGGTAAAACAGTTTCAGCGGGAGAATGATGGAAGACTTCTGGAGACAACGGCCATTTTGTACTAACTGCGCTTCAACAGGACCCATTGAAGCGTAGTTAGCTCGAAATGGCCGTTGTCTCCAGAAGTCTTCCATCATTCTCCCGCTGAAACTGTTTTACCATGTTTAAATTAAGCATTAGTTTATCCGAAAGGTGAGTGCCACCTGTTTTCTCTATTAGACATTGTATTCACATTTGTTTTTTTAGGTGTGCACCTGGACTCCGAAAGTTGACATTGGTTTGCATACAGGCTAATGTAGCTTTTGCTTCCAGCAAAGGAATTGGTGCCGGTAATTTTTCCTTCTCCTGTGATTCACAGTAGAATATTGCTGACGTCTTTCACTGTTATCCATGCCAAATTGTGACTGGTCCATCAAAATACCAAAGACTTTTCCCATTGGTCCTGTTTTTTCAGCAATATTACTACAATTAGCCAACAAATGTGTTATGGCTTATCTGGTGAGGTAAATTATCTAGGGTGAGCAGCAAAGTTAGATAGGTTGGCTGGCATGTGGAACATCAAAGATCAGTAGACCTATAAATAAAGAATGGCCCAAGGAAAAGCAGAGCTGAGTGTGAAGATAGCACTTTGGAGAGGCAGGGCAGTGTATGTAGTCAGACATCTGGATATATTAGAGCCAACTATATGTGGACAGCTGTTGTGAACTCTGTTTTTGGGCTCTCTCTTGTGGTTACAAGTGGTACTGTGTGAGTGCTGTCTTTGGGCTCCCTCTGGTGGCTCTTTGTGTCATTCTGCAGGTCTGAGGCTGGTTCAGCTGTCTCGTTATCTGTTAGCTGGTTTCCTATTTAGCCCACCTGGACTTTCAGTGGTTGCCTGCTGTCGATGTATTCAGTGCTATTTTGATCTCTCCTGAATCCCTTCGTTATCAGTCTCGCCAAGAGAAGCTAAGTTTCTGTTTGTTTATTTTTTGCTCATCAGTGTTCAATATGTTTCTTGGTTATTTATTTGTTCTTGTCCAGCTTGCTAATATGTGATTTCCTTGCTTGCTGGTAGCTCTAGGGGGCTGAGTTTCTCCCCTCACACCGTTAGTTGGTGTGGGGGTTCTTGTATTCTCAGCGTGGATATTTTGTATAGGGTTTTTTACTGACCGCACAGTTCTCTGCCTGTCTTCTGCTATCTAGTATTAGTATCTCTAATGCTCCTTCTGTGTTCCAGTCCTTCATGCATGACATCTTCCGAGAATATCTGGATAAATTTATGATTGTGTATCTGGATGACATTTTGGTCTTTTCTGAGGACTGGGAGTCCCATGTGAAGCAGGTCAGGATGGTATTTCAGGTCCTGCGTGCTAATGCCTTGTTTGTGAAGGGCTCAAAATGTCTCTTCGGAGTACAGAAGGTTTCCTTTTTGGGTTTTATTTTTTCTCCTTCTACTATTGAGATGGACCCAGTCAAGGTCCAGGCTATTCATGACTGGACTCAGCCTACATCTGTTAAGAGTCTTCAGAAGTTCTTGGGTTTTGCTAATTTTTACCGTCGCTTCATTGCTAATTTTTCTGGCGTGGTTAAACCCTTGACGGATTTGACCAAGAAGGGTTCTGATGTGACTAATTGGTCTCCTGCGGCCGTGGAAGCCTTTCGGGAGCGGAAGCGCCGGTTTTCTTCGGCTCCAGTTTTGTGTCAGCCTGATGTCTCTCTTCCTTTTCAGGTCGAGGTTGATGCTTATGAGATTGGAGCAGGGGCTGTTTTGTCGCAGAGAAGCTCTGATTGCTCTGTGATGAAACCTTGTGCTTTCTTTTCAAGAAAGTTTTCGCCTGCCGAGCGGAATTATGATGTTGGTAATCGGGAGTTGTTGGCTATGAAGTGGGCATTTGAGGAGTGGAGACATTGGCTCGAGTGTCATGATTCCCCAATGGCATGGGAACATCAGAAGCACCAAATAACAGACTAGCTCTCGGGTGATGGAACCTCAAGCTGACCGTGACCTAAATCTACCACACAACTAACAGTAGCCAGGGAGCATTCCTACGGCTGCCTAAATGCCACGCGCCAGCCGGAGAACTAACTACGCCTGGAAGAGGAAGGAACAGACCTGGCTTACCTCTAGTGAAATTCCCCAAAGATGATAGTAGCCCCCACATATATTAACGGTGAGTTCAGAGGAAAAGACATACACAGTATGAAGGTAGATTTAGCAAAGCGAGGTCCACTTACTAGATAGAGAAAGGATACAAAAGAGGACTTCACGGTCAGCTGAAAAACCCTTTCAAAAACCCATCCTGAGATTACTTTAAGACTCCTGTGTCAACTCATGACACAGGAGTGGCAATTTCAGTCCACAAGAGCTTCCAGTAACAGGGACTGACAAAACTGTAAACTGGACAAAAAAATACAAAACAAAAAGGACAAGAGTCCACTTAGCTGATCAGCAGACTAGTAGCAGGAACATGCAACTGAATGACTCAGGTTACAATGATGACCGGCAAGGAAGTGACTGGAGAGCAAGGCTAAATAGGGAACTCCCAAAACTGATGGAAACAGGTGAGCTGAGGGAGAAAAGCACACACAAGCCTCCAGTACCACCAGCCACCACCAGGGGAGCCCAAAAAGCGGATCACAACACTCGAGGGAGCTAAGCATCGTGTGGTGGTCTTGACTGATCACAAAAATCTGATTTATCTCGAGTCTGCCAAGCGGCTGAATCCTAGACAGGCTCGTTGGTCGTTGTTTTTCTCCCGTTTCGAATTTGTGGTCTCGTACCTGCCTGGTTCGAAGAACGTGAAGGCTGATGCTCTTTCTAGGAGTTTTGTGCCTGACTCTCCGGGAGTTTCAGAGCCAGCTGGTATCCTCAGAGAGGGAGTGATTTTGTCTGCCATTTCCCCAGATTTGCGACGAGTGCTGCAGAAATTTCAGGCGGATAGACCTGACCGTTGCCCACCAGAGAGACTGTTTGTCCCAGATAGATGGACCAGCAGAGTTATTTCCGAGGTTCATTCTTCGGTGTTGGCAGGCCATCCTGGGATTTTTGGTACCAGAGATTTGGTGGCTAGGTCCTTCTGGTGGCCTTCCTTGTCGCGGGATGTGCGTTCCTTTGTGCAGTCCTGTGGGATTTGTGCTCGGGCTAAGCCTTGCTGTTCTCGTGCCAGCGGTTTGCTTTTGTCTTTGCCTGTCCCGAAGAGGCCTAGGACGCACATTTCCATGGATTTTATTTCGGATCTTCCAGTCTCTCAGAGAATGTCTGTCATCTGGGTGGTGTGTGATCGTTTTTCCAAAATGGTCCATTTGGTGCCCTTGCCTAAGTTGCCTTCCTCCTCCGATTTGGTTCCTCTATTTTTTCAGAATGTGGTTCGCTTGCATGGCATCCCTGAAAATATTGTGTCTGACAGAGGATCCCAGTTTGTGTCCAGATTTTGGCGGATTTTTTGTGCTAAGATGGGCATTGATTTGTCTTTTTCGTCGGCCTTCCATCCTCAGACGAATGGCCAAACCGAGCGAACTAATCAGACCTTGGAAACTTATTTAAGATGTTTTGTTTCTGCTGATCAGGATGATTGGGTGACTTTTTTGCCATTGGCCGAGTTTGCCCTTAATAATCGGGCTAGTTCTGCTACTTTGGTTTTGCCTTTTTTCTGCAATTCTGGTTTTCATCCTCGTTTCTCCTCGGGTCAGGTCGAGCCTTCTGACTGTCCTGGGGTGGATTCTGTGGTGGATAGGTTGCAGCAGATTTGGAACCATGTGGTGGACAATTTGAAGTTGTCACAGGAGAAGGCTCAGCGCTTTGCCAACCGCCGTCGCGGTGTGGGTCCCCGACTTCGTGTTGGGGATTTGGTATGGCTGTCTTCTCGGTATGTTCCTATGAAGGTCTCCTCTCCTAAATTCAAGCCTCGCTTCATCGGTCCTTATAAGATTTTGGAAATCCTTAACCCGGTGCCATTTCGTTTGGACCTCCCAGCGTCGTTTGCCATTCATTACGTGTTCCATAGGTCTTTGTTGCGGAGGTATGTGGTGCCTGTGGTTCCTTCTGTTGAGCCCCCTGCCCCGGAGCTGGTTGAGGGTGAATTGGAGTACGTGGTGGAGAAGATCTTGGATTCTCGTGTTTCTAGACGGAGGCTTCAGTATTTGGTTAAGTGGAAGGGCTATGGTCAGGAGGATAATTCCTGGGTTGTCGCCCCTGATGTTCATGCGGCCGATTTGGTTCGTGCCTTCCATGTGGCTCATCCTGATCGCCCTGGGGGTTTTGATGAGGGTTCGGTGACCCCTCCTCAAGGGGGGGGTACTGTTGTGAACTCTGTTTTTGGGCTCTCTCTTGTGGTTACAAGTGGTACTGTGTGAGTGCTGTCTTTGGGCTCCCTCTGGTGGCTCTGTGTGTCATTCTGCAGGTCTGAGGCTGGTTCAGCTGTCTTGTTATCTGTTAGCTGGTTTCCTATTTAGCCCACCTGGACTTTCAGTGGTTGCCTGCTGTCGATGTATTCAGTGCTATTTTGATCTCTCCTGAATCCCTTCGTTATCAGTCTCGCCAAGAGAAGCTAAGTTTCTGTTTGTTTATTTTTTGCTCATCAGTGTTCAATATGTTTCTTGGTTATTTATTTGTTCTTGTCCAGCTTGCTAATATGTGATTTCCTTGCTTGCTGGTAGCTCTAGGGGGCTGAGTTTCTCCCCTCACACCGTTAGTTGGTGTGGGGGTTCTTGTATTCTCAGCGTGGATATTTTGTATAGGGTTTTTTACTGACCGCACAGTTCTCTGCCTGTCTTCTGCTATCTAGTATTAGTGGGCCTCATTTGCTGAATCTGTTTTCATTTCTACGTTTTGTATTTTCCCCTTACCTCACCGTTATTATTTGTTGGGGGCTTTCTATATCTTTGGGGTCATTTCTCTGAGGCAAGTGAGGTCTTACTTTCTCTATAGGGGTAGCAAGTTTCTTAGGCTGCGTCGAGACGTCCAGGAATTTAGGCACGTTCACCGGCTACCTTTAGTGTGTTTGTTAGGATCAGGTTTTGCGGTCAGTCCAGTTACCACCTCCCTAGAGCTCGTTCTATGTTCAGTAACTTAGCTAGTTCATTCTGTGATCCTCAGCCACTAAGGATCATAACAGTACAGCAGGCCGAAAAAGTGTTTAATGCATCGCAGAAGTGGGATAAGAGAAGTCCTGAGTACAATTTTTTTTTTTCTCCTCTCCCTTTGCTGCAGTCTGTCCAGCTTCTCTCATCCCCTTAATCTCTGGGTGGCTTTGAGTTCAGCTGCAGACATGGATATTCAGAGTCTGACTTCTAGTGTGGATCATCTTGCTGCAAGGGTGCAAAGCATTCAGGATTTTGTTGTTCACAGTTCTATGTCTGAGCCAAAAGTACCTATTCCTGAGTTGTTTTCTGGAGATAGATCTAGGTTTCGGAATTTTAAGAATAATTGTAAATTATTTCTTTCTTTGAGACCTCGTTCCTCTGGTGATTCCGCTCAGCAAGTTAGAATTGTTATCTCCCTGTTACGTGGCGACCCTCAAGATTGGGCTTTCTCCCTGGCGCCAGGAGATCCTGCATTGCTGAATGTGGATGCGTTTTTTCTGGCGCTTGGATTGCTTTATGAGGAACCTAATCTTGAGAACCAGGCAGAAAAGGCCTTGATGGCTCTCTCTCAGGGCCAGGATGAAGCTGAGGTGTATTGTCAAAAATTTCGGAAATGGTCGGTGCTTACTCAATGGAATGAGTGTGCCCTGGCTGCAAATTTCAGAGAAGGTCTTTCTGAAGCCATTAAGAATGTTATGGTGGGGTTCCCCACACCTGCAAGTCTGAATGACTCAATGGCTTTGGCCATTCAGATTGATCGGCGTTTGCGGGAGCGCAAATCTGCGCACCATCTGGCGGTGTTTTCGGAACAGAGACCTGAGTCTATGCAATGTGACCGAATTCTGACCAGAATTGAGCGGCAAGATCATAGATGTCAAAATGGGTTGTGCTTTTACTGTGGTGATTCAACTCATGTTATCTCAGCATGCTCTAAGCGCGTAAAAAAAATTGCTAAATCTGTCACCATTGGTACTATACAGCCTAAATTCATTTTGTCTGTTACTTTAATTTGTTCTTTGTCTTCCTATTCGGTTATGGCTTTTGTGGATTCAGGTGCTGCCCTGGACCTGATGGATTTGTCATTTGCCAGGCGCTGTGGTTTGGTCCTGGAGCCTTTGGAATTCCCTATTCCACTGAGGGGAATTGATGCTACGCCATTGGCTGAGAATAAGCCTCAGTATTGGACTCAAGTGACCATGTGCATGACTCCTGTACATCAGGAGGTGATTCGCTTTCTTGTGCTGCATAATTTGCATGATGTTGTCGTTTTGGGTCTGCCATGGCTGCAGGCTCATAATCCAGTTTTGGATTGGAAAGCTATGTCTGTTTCAAGTTGGGGTTGCCAGGGGATTCATGGCGATGCTCCTTTGGTGTCAATTGCTTCTTCCACTCCTTCTGAGGTCCCTGAGTTTTTGTCGGACTACCAGGATGTATTTGATGAGCCCAGATCCGGTGCCCTGCCTCCTCACAGGGATTGTGATTGTGCTATAAATTTGATTCCTGGTAGTAAGTTCCCTAAGGGACGACTTTTTAATTTGTCTGTACCAGAACATGCCGCGATGCGGAGTTATATAAAGGAGTCTTTAGAGAAGGGACATATTCGCCCGTCCTCCTCCCCTCTTGGTGCAGGATTCTTTTTTGTGGCCAAGAAGGATGGTTCTCTGAGACCTTGTATAGATTATCGTCTTCTAAATAAAATCACGGTCAAATTTCAGTATCCTTTGCCATTATTATCTGATCTGTTTGCTCGGATTAAGGGGTCCAGTTGGTTCACCAAGATAGATCTTCGTGGTGCGTATAACCTTGTGCGTATTAAGCAGGGGGATGAATGGAAAACAGCATTTAAAAGGCCATTTTGAGTACTTGGTGATGCCTTTTGGACTCTCTAATGCTCCTTCTGTGTTCCAGTCCTTCATGCATGACATCTTCCGAGAATATCTGGATAAATTTATGATTGTGTATCTGGATGACATTTTGGTCTTTTCTGAGGACTGGGAGTCCCATGTGAAGCAGGTCAGGATGGTATTTCAGGTCCTGCGTGCTAATGCCTTGTTTGTGAAGGGCTCAAAATGTCTCTTCGGAGTACAGAAGGTTTCCTTTTTGGGTTTTATTTGTTCTCCTTCTACTATTGAGATGGACCCAGTCAAGGTCCAGGCTATTCATGACTGGACTCAGCCTACATCTGTTAAGAGTCTTCAGAAGTTCTTGGGTTTTGCTAATTTTTACCGTCGCTTCATTGCTAATTTTTCTGGCGTGGTTAAACCCTTGACGGATTTGACCAAGAAGGGTTCTGATGTGACTAATTGGTCTCCTGCGGCCGTGGAAGCCTTTCGGGAGCTGAAGCGCCGGTTTTCTTCGGCTTCAGTTTTGTGTCAGCCTGATGTCTCTCTTCCTTTTCAGGTCGAGGTTGATGCTTCTGAGATTGGAGCAGGGGCTGTTTTGTCGCAGAGAAGCTCTGATTGCTCTGTGATGAAACCTTGTGCTTTCTTTTCAAGAAAGTTTTCGCCTGCCGAGCAGAATTATGATGTTGGTAATCGGGAGTTGTTGGCTATGAAGTGGGCATTTGAGGAGTGGCGACATTGGCTCGAGGGAGCTAAGCATCGTGTGGTGGTCTTGACTGATCACAAAAATCTGATTTATCTCGAGTCTGCCAAGCGGCTGAATCCTAGACAGGCTCGTTGGTCGTTGTTTTTCTCCCGTTTCGATTTTGTGGTCTCGTACCTGCCTGGTTCGAAGAACGTGAAGGCTGATGCTCTTTCTAGGAGTTTTGTGCCTGACTCTCCGGGAGTTTCAGAGCCAGCTGGTATCCTCAGAGAGGGAGTGATTTTGTCTGCCATTTCCCCAGATTTGCGACGAGTGCTGCAGAAATTTCAGGCGGATAGACCTGACCGTTGCCCACCAGAGAGACTGTTTGTCCCAGATAGATGGACCAGCAGAGTTATTTCCGAGGTTCATTCTTCGGTGTTGGCAGGCCATCCTGGGATTTTTGGTGCCAGAGATTTGGTGGCTAGGTCCTTCTGGTGGCCTTCCTTGTCGCGGGATGTGCGTTCCTTTGTGCAGTCCTGTGGGATTTGTGCTTGGGCTAAGCCTTGCTGTTCTCGTGCCAGCAGTTTGCTTTTGTCTTTGCCTGTCCCGAAGAGGCCTAGGACGCACATTTCCATGGATTTTATTTCGGATCTTCCAGTCTCTCAGAGAATGTCTGTCATCTGGGTGGTGTGTGATCGTTTTTCCAAAATAGTCCATTTGGTGCCCTTGCCTAAGTTGCCTTCCTCCTCCGATTTGGTTCCTCTATTTTTTCAGAATGTGGTTCGCTTGCATGGCATCCCTAAAAATATTGTGTCTGACAGAGGATCCCAGTTTGTGTCCAGATTTTGGCGGATTTTTTGTGCTAAGATGGGCATTGATTTGTCTTTTTCGTCGGCCTTCCATCCTCAGACGAATGGCCAAACCGAGCGAACTAATCAGACCTTGGAAACTTATTTAAGATGTTTTGTTTCTGCTGATCAGGATGATTGGGTGACTTTTTTGCCATTGGCCGAGTTTGCCCTTAATAATCGGGCTAGTTCTGCTACTTTGGTTTCGCCTTTTTTCTGCAATTCCGGTTTTCATCCTCGTTTCTCCTCGGGTCAGGTCGAGCCTTCTGACTGTCCTGGGGTGGATTCTGTGGTGGATAGGTTGCAGCAGATTTGGAACCATGTGGTGGACAATTTGAAGCTGTCACAGGAGAAGGCTCAGCGCTTTGCCAACCGCCGTCGCGGTGTGGGTCCCCGACTTCGTGTTGGGGATTTGGTATGGCTGTCTTCTCGGTATGTTCCTATGAAGGTCTCCTCTCCTAAATTCAAGCCTCGCTTCATCGGTCCTTATAAGATTTTGGAAATCCTTAACCCGGTGTCATTTCGTTTGGACCTCCCAGCGTCGTTTGCCATTCATAACGTGTTCCATAGGTCTTTGTTGCGGAGGTATGCGGTGCCTGTGGTTCCTTCTGTTGAGCCCCCTGCCCCGGTGCTGGTTGAGGGTGAATTGGAGTACGTGGTGGAGAAGATCTTGGATTCTCGTGTTTCTAGACGGAGGCTTCAGTATTTGGTTAAGTGGAAGGGCTATGGTCAGGAGGATAATTCCTGGGTTGTCGCCTCTGATGTTCATGCGGCCGATTTGGTTCGTGCCTTCCATGTGGCTCATCCTGATCGCCCTGGGGGTTTTGATGAGGGTTCGGTGACCCCTCCTCAAGGGGGGGCTACTGTTGTGAACTCTGTTTTTGGGCTCTCTCTTGTGGTTACAAGTGGTACTGTGTGAGTGCTGTCTTTGGGCTCCCTCTGGTGGCTCTTTGTGTCATTCTGCAGGTCTGAGGCTGGTTCAGCTGTCTCGTTATCTGTTAGCTGGTTTCCTATTTAGCCCACCTGGACTTTCAGTGGTTGCCTGCTGTCGATGTATTCAGTGCTATTTTGATCTCTCCTGAATCCCTTCATTATCAGTCTCGCCAAGAGAAGCTAAGTTTCTGTTTGGTTATTTTTTGCTCATCAGTGTTCAATATGTTTCTTGGTTATTTATTTGTTCTTGTCCAGCTTGCTAATATGTGATTTCCTTGCTTGCTGGTAGCTCTAGGGGGCTGAGTTTCTCCCCTCACACCGTTAGTTGGTGTGGGGGTTCTTGTATTCTCAGCGTGGATATTTTGTATAGGGTTTTTTACTGACCGCACAGTTCTCTGCCTGTCTTCTACTATCTAGTATTAGTGGGCCTCATTTGCTGAATCTGTTTTCATTTCTACGTTTTGTATTTTCCCCTTACCTCACCGTTATTATTTGTTGGGGGCTTTCTATATCTTTGGGGTCATTTCTCTGAGGCAAGTGAGGTCTTACTTTCTCTATAGGGGTAGCAAGTTTCTTAGGCTGCGTCGAGACGTCCAGGAATTTAGGCACGTTCACCGGCTACCTTTAGTGTGTTTGTTAGGATCAGGTTTTGCGGTCAGTCCAGTTACCACCTCCCTAGAGCTCGTT
This sequence comes from Ranitomeya variabilis, assembly GCF_051348905.1. Taxonomy (NCBI): domain Eukaryota; kingdom Metazoa; phylum Chordata; class Amphibia; order Anura; family Dendrobatidae; genus Ranitomeya; species Ranitomeya variabilis. Next base: position 956,330,447 of record NC_135233.1, on the reverse strand, counting down.
CTATGTTCAGTAACTTAGCTAGTTCATTCTGTGATCCTCAGCCACTAAGGATGATAACAGACAGCACCTGGAAACAGCAGAGCCTAATTGTTAAGCTGGCACCTTGGCTTGGCAGAGCCAACAAAATGAGCACTTTGATATAGCAGAGCCTGGTGTGGGATTTCCATGTGGCTCTGCAGAGTGCAGCTGCAAGGTAGTAAAATATGTATAGTTGAAATGAACTCACCACTCTGCATATATATCAGCAAACACAAGAAAAAAAGTGGTGTAGGAAAAAGCAGGTACAACCACTTATAAAATATAAAAAAAATGTTTTTTTCCGGTATTCATTAAGAAGTCTCTCATGTATTGATGCAATATCAGAAACTTCTCTATGGATACCGAATAAAGAAATATTTTTATATTTTATAAGTGGTTGTACCTGCTTTTTCCAACACCACTTTTTTTCCTCAGGTACATGGTAGTGGCATGCGCTTACTACCTGATTACTCTGGAAGCATGCAGCTGCTTGAGCCCGCCTATGATCATGACATCAGTGGTGCCAGTAGGGTTACCATAGTATTGTGCAATAGAACAATGACAGTTGACCCCCAAAGAAGGTAGTCTAATGGAATGGAGCTGGAGCCAGGACAGGTGGATTTCAGAAAGATAAGTTCATTTGGAGATGAGTTTGGAGTCAGTTACTTGCAATTAGTGTTAATTTCTGATAACAGGTTTCACAAATAACCTATCTGATCGTATAGATGAAATGTCCTATATGGAGATCTGACGGCAGTGGCACACATACTAGTTTCTTTTTTGTTATTTTTCTTTGCTCATAAGTAAATATACCAAATCCGAATTGTCTGCCTATATTGTATTACTACTGGCTGCTCCACAGAAAACAGCACAATGGGTTTTTCTTCATAATTTTTTCAATAATATTTCATCCAGTATATAATAATAATTTTATTTCTATAGCGCCAACATATTCCGCAGCACTTTACATTTTAGAGGGGACTTGTACAGACAATAGACAAATATAAATATGCAAGTAATAGAAATAAGTTTGCAGTAAATTCACCACTGTGAACCAACCAATCAGACTGCGGTACAGGCTTGGGCAAGCTTCTAACTTGCAGATCCTGGGTGTGGGTGATCCCTGTGCATACGTGCACTTTCATGAATTGAGCAGGGGAGCAGAGGCACTGACCGAAGAGGAGTGAAGCACACCAGGGGTGCCTTTTCGGGGACCTCCTCTTTCTCAAGCCCCTCATATTTTGGTGCACATGGGCTGGACTGTACAGGGGGGCTTCTTACTGTCTGACAGGTTCTCTGAGTACTGGCCATATGACCACTGATATGTGATTTACATACCTACAGTCACATGTCAACTAGCTGCTCTTCCTAATTATATCAATGTTCAGTGAAAAATACATCCCTTGTTTCACTGAGAGAAGCAGAAAGAGAAGCTAGTTGGCACGTGACCATAAGCATGAAAATTGCATATGAGTGGTCACATAATGAACCTACAGGCAGAACCAAATCCTGACAGTGAGTATATTCCACACTGTTAGAATTTGGCATGCTACAGCGCTTAATTTTATAATTAATGCTCCTAACATAAATAGAAAACCCTTAACATGTCAGACGGCAGAATATTTTATTTCTGCAGCCATGCATCACTCTATCTGGCAAAGTCTCATCACACTCCTCCCCATTATGTATCCTCACAATATTCCACCCATAATGCCCACTCACACTTTCCCCCCTACTGTCCTCTCACAATCACTGTATATTGTCCTCTCACACTTACTCCCACAATACAGTCCCCTCACACTCATATACTGTACCTTGACAAGATTCCCCTTCTGCCCAGTAACAATCCTGTTTCTTCAGAATCGTTGGAGTACTTACCTTACCACTGCCGTCCACCTCCTCTGGGATACAGGAGTGACGTCAACAGCGTGATGAGCTAAACTCATTACTCTGCTAACATCACCCTGACCTGGAAGTGATGAAGGTCAAAGCTTCAATTGTACTTGCACCTGAAAGACGCATGTACAATTGAATGTAGAGAGCAGGCATCTTACATGTTCTCTGAGCCTTCTGTCAGTTTGACAACCAGAGAACAGTGGGTCACTCTCTCAGGGGTGGCAAAATGACACCTAGAAGACACCTTGGACCTCAGCATTAGGCTGCTCTCCTGCTGGCTGCGCCCAGGTCAATTGCCTCTCCTGACCCCTCCTAGATAAACCACTGGCTTTACTATTGGGTAAGGAGAACCTGTGCAAAAATGTCCCTAATCGGGGAACTGTATTGTATACAAACAAGGGGTTAGTAATTAGTCCAGTAGAGGGGTAAAGAAATGTCAGACCTTGGTCCTGGTGGCAAACCATGGCACCATTATATAGAGCCCTTTATGATGATTGCTATAAGGCATCTCTCGTCTAAATAGACACATAGACAAGTAGATGATTGATACATTTTATGCAATTCTCTGCTGTGTTCCATTGTAATCCTATGTAGTACCAGGAAAAGCTGCAATAATTACTGGAATGAGACTATTTCGCTATATTTCTATGGGTGGCTAGATGCTACCCCCCATTGTTTTTATTGTACGATCCATTAAGTGATAAGTAATGAAGCATTAACATTAATGTCATAATTCTACTAAATTACTATAATGTGGCCACTAAGACATATTAGAACTAATGTTTTGTTCCAGTATATTCATTTATTTTATTATTGCTTTATATATGTTTTTGCTGCTTTCCTGACCTCATTTTTAACAGGAAATGAAAGTTCTTATCTCTTTATAAATGTCATGTATCTGCAGTCATATGAAGCATTCTGGACAGTAGAGATCAAACGAGGCCCATCCAGTCACCAGACTGTGTAATCACCTGCATTCATTCACTTGTCCAGCTGTCAGTGTCACATCATTTTTGTGTTTTTATTCACTGTAATACAAATGCCATTAAAATTCTAAATCCAATATTTTCCTCTAACAAGTTCTGAAGTTCAGTGACCTAAATCCTTTGCAAATCAGAACATTCTTATTTCTTATATAAAATCCTAGATTATAATCAAGTAGCTTGTGGACGTGTTGTGTCTTTTCTTCTACTAAGAATATAATATTTATTTAGCAATTTTCTGTTTTCTGGGATTAAAGCCATAAAGAAATTAAATGCTGAAATGACACAATAAAAGTCACATATCTTAGATGTTAATGATAGTTAGATGCTGATGTTTTTGTCTAATTCTTTATGATTTTGAAGAAATGTCTTAATGTATTAAAAAGTTTTAATGAAAAATATAGCCTTCAGCAGTCTCACTGGAAGAAAAACATGCCCCACAAAACATCTGTACAGCAATTTAAAAGTTTCTTTTTTGTTAATTGGGGGAGTGTTTTAGCTCCAATTAGTGACCTATCTTAAAGGGAACCTGTCACCCCCAAAATCGATGGTGAGGTAAGCTCACCGTCATCAGGGGCTTATCTATAGCATTCTGTAATGCTGTAGATAAGCCCCCGATGTTACCTGAAAGAGGAGAAAAAGACGTTAGATTATACTCACCCAGGGGCGTTCCCGCTGCAGTCTGGTCAGATGGGCGTCTCAGGTCCACTCCAGCGCCTACCATCTTCATTCCATGACGTCCTCTTCTGGTCTCACGCCGCGGCTCCGGCGCAGGTGTACTTTGTCTGCCCTGTTGAGGGCAGAGCAAAGTACTGCAGTGCGCAGGTGCTGGTCCTCTCTGACCTTTCCGGCGCCTGCGTACTGCAGTACTTTGCTCTGCCCCCAACAGGGCAGACAAAGTACGCCTGTGCCGGAGCCGTGGAGTGAAGACCAGAAGAGGACGTCACGGAATGAAGATGGGAGGCGCTGTACCGGACCTGAGACGCCCATCGGAGCGGGACCGCCCCTGGGTGAGTATAATCTAACCTCTTTTTCTCCTCTTTCAGGTAACATCGGCGGCTTATCTACAGCATTACAGAATGCTGTAGATAAGCCCCTGATGACGGTGAGCTTACCTCACCATCGATTTTGGGGGTGACAGGCAATAACTTGTGGAACAGTGGAAGTGTGACTAATGGTACCCCCACAAATCCCAAGAAAGGGCTCTGAAATATCCCCATCATCATGGGCAATTATTTGGTAGACTTTTCAGTCAAGCACAACACTCAGCTTTTTCCAGCCATCTCCATTCTGACAGGGCATTTCAGAGCTCTCTTGAGATCTGTGGGGTTCTCAGCAGTAGGACCTATCCTTCGGATGGGAGAGAACTTTTAGGGTATGTTCAGGCTATGGGTGCATTAAGTTTTTTTAGGAGTTTTTGGAGAAGAAACTTCAAAAACTTCAAAAAGCCATGACGTTTACAAGAGATACCGCTTCAGGAAACTTCTTTTCTGTGGTGGTTTTGGAGGACTTTTTCCTTTCCTGAAGTGTTTCTTGAAGTCGTTTTGAAGATCTTTTGGAGGATGATTTGAAGAATTTCCTCTCATTTTCCTCCTGTTTTTTTGTTCCAAAACCTTGTTAAAAAACTCTGTGCACAAAGACAGTGTGAATATAGCCATAGGGCAAATCAAAAATAGGTGACAACTTTTAATAATTTGAATAACCCTTTAAAGTGAGAAACTATTAATAGGTGACTATGATGTTGGTTGATATGTTGTTGTCATTATATGTCATTCTTTGTGATATGAAATAAATAGATCCTCTTATGTTTTGCTACATCTGAGCCTGTTGCATTGTTTGGATCTTCATTTGTGACAGACATTGCTTTTCTTTCTGGCTTACAGCCTGTTTACTAAGATAAAACTGTAATAACTCAGAATAGAGGCAACTAGGCAAAACAGAAATGTTGATCAAAATTTAATATATGAGAAAAAGTAAAAAGTAATCCATGTGCATGCTGCACAAGAATTTACTTTTACTACTATAAAACTGTTAAAATTTATGAATATGCCCTTTCTAGAAATTCAGATTCTGGAACTAAGCGATTCTTAGCTAAAGTTTGCAAATCCAGAATGTTCCTGTCCTTATGATCATTGTATGCATTTCAGTGTGTTGTGCCTTTCTAAAGTACTTATATGCTAGTGATGGCTGAATAATGTGTAGTTTTTATTGTACAACTATGTTGAAATGAAATGTTTGAGAGGCCATTTGCGTAGTCATACATAAGTACTAGATGCAATGCAGCAGCCTTCTTCCGGCCATCACTGTAATGCCTGCACTTAGACACCCAAAGCTGAGCTCACGATAGCTGATAATGTTTTCTAATGCATATGTTAAAGTATCACTGCAAAGAACTGAATGTGATGATGCCTCATATTCGATGGTCCCTCTTAGCAGAAACTGTAGAGTCGACACAGTGTGATGTTGTAGCGTGTTAAGCGTTATCTAGATATGTCTCATCCCCTTTCCAACAGGGTTAGGGCTCACTTAGATGTCCTTTTTTTGTGTGTGGGTGCTCTCTGTGTTTTTCATAAATAGCACTTGTGCATAAAATAGTGAATTGGGGCCCTTTACATATCCATGATTTTCTGCTGACCAAGTTATCAGCATAATATTACGTAAACATGTTAAATTTTAAACCGAATGTCGGATCAAAATTGGCAAAGCAAGACTATGTGTCCATGAAAAATCGGACCACCCTTGGATGCCATGCACAGACTGTTAGATAGGAAAGGGATGGAGAAACTTTTTTTTTTCATATATGAGAAAAACTGATGAATCTCGGACAAAACTCTGATAAAACTCAGATGAAACTATGACCGAAATCACTCATGAAACTTGGTCAGTTTTTCTCTGGTATTGCATTCGTAAAAGTTTGGTCTATCAAAATATAAAACTAGAAACATGACATAACCAGAAATATAATCAAAATTTAAAAAAATATGTATTTTGAGTCACCACACCTCCCTGAATAAATGCAATAAAGCCCTGACATAATCTCCATTGACAGACAAAAAAATTTAATGGGACTCAAAAAAAAGTGCCACAAAACAATTTTTTTAACGTAATTTTTTTAAATTAATATTAATAAAAACAATCACTACAAGTTTGACGACTTGTCACTCTTATCATACAATGAACACTGTTAATAAAACAGTTTAATTGACTGCCCTGTGTATAGTGGGAGGCAGCTTTAACCACACCCCAGGTACTGGCTAACAGTCGGGTCCAATGGTGAACAGTACATTTTTCAACATGAAACCGCATTTGCCAAGTGTTTGCCCATCTTATCTAGATCATTTTGAAATCTTGTAATGTTAAGGTCAGTTTTTAATAGCCTAGCCTAGTTTGGTGTCATCAGCAAAGACACTTTACTCTCAAATCCCATTCACAAGGTCATTAATAAAGAGGTTAAAAAGAATCAGTACTATCACATATCCCTGCAGTACCCCACTGCTGACTATATCCCATTTAGAGAATGACTTGGCTTAAGGTTCACCTTCCACCAAGACAATGACCCTAAGCACTCAGCTAAAATAACAAAGGCGTGGCTTCAGAACAACTTTGTGACCATTCTTGACTGGTCCAACCAGAGCCCTGACAGCTAGTACAGCCATGAGTCTTCTTGGGAATGATGCAACAAGTTTTTCACACCTGGATTTGGGATCCTCTGCCGTTCTTCCTTGCAGATCCTCTCCAGTTCCATCAGGTTGGATGGTGAACATTGGGAGACAGCCATTTTCAGGTCTCTCCAGAGATGCTCAATTGGGTTTAGGTCGGGGTTCTGTCTGTGCTGTCTGTTTAGGGCTATTGTCTTGTTGGAAGGTGAACCTTCGGCCAAGTCTGAGGTTTAGAGCACTCTGGAAGAGGTTTTCATCCAGGATATCTATGTACTTGGCCGCATTCATGTTTGCTTCAGTGACAGCCAGTCGTCCTGTCCCTGCAGCTGAAAAACACCCCCATAGTATGATGCTGCCACCTCCAAGTTTCACTGTTGGGATTGTATTGAGCAGGTGATGAGCAGTGCCTGGTTTTCTCCACACATACCACATAGAATTATCAGCAAAAAGGTCTATCTTTGTCTCATCAGATCAGAGAATCTTATTTCCCATAGTCTGGGAGTCTTTCATGTATTTTTTAGCAAACTCTATGTGGGCTTTCATATGTTTTGCACTGAGGAAAGGCTTACGTCTGGTGGAGGGAGGGTGGAGGGCTGCAGTGATAGTTGACTTTGTGGAACTTTCTCCCATCTCTCTACTGCATCTCTGGAGCTCAGCCATAGTGATCTTAGGGTTCTTCTTTACCTCTCTTACCAAGGCTCTTCTTCCACGATTGCTCAATTTGGCTGGACGGCCAGGTCTAGGAAGACGTCTGGTGGTCCCAAATTTCTTCCATTTAAGGATTATGGAGGCCACTGTGCTCTTAGGAACCTTGAGTACTACAGAAATTCTGTTGTAACCTTGGCCAGATCTGTGTCTTGCCACAATGCTGTCTGAGGTCCTTGGCCAGTTCCTTTGACCGGCCGGCAGATCTCGGTTGGCGCACTTTCTTTCTTAGAAGAAGATGTCGAGCACCAGGAGACAGATCTGGAGGGAGTAGGGGACATCAGAGGTACCAGGGGACTCGGGGGACCCCATTTATCTCTCCTCTGGTATGCTAGATCATATCAGAAGAAAGAGAAATAAATGGGAAATATGATTTTTTTTTGCGGTCGCCATTAGTCCATGAATATCGGTGATCGCAACACTGGAGATGGTAAAAACTGACCCGAATCAGAGATTTTTCAACGCTAGGAGGCGCTATACCCTTATTTTTCAGAACCATTAAAAAGCGGTGCTGAGTAATAAGTACCCTTAACTGCCGCAGTTAAAACGGATATCATTAATGGGTTAAAAGAAAAAACAATGGGATGGAATAATAGAAAAACCTAAAGCTTGCTGTGAACCTTGTATTGGCACCCAAGAATCAGCTGTGATTAATTGTCGGTGCCCATGTGACATGAATTAGCCAATGTATGATGACTTTATCACAATGGTGAACACAAAGGAGCTATCTGAGGACATCAGATCTGCTATTATTAGTAAACACAAGACTTCCAAAGGGTATAAGGCCATCTCCAAAGACCTTGGTATTCCACTTTCAATAGTGCGCCGTGTTACTAAGAAGTTTGCCAATCATGGTACGTTAAAGAACCTCCCTGGCCGTGAGGGAAAATGGAAAATTGACAAGAAATGTCTTCGAAAGTTGGTACGAATGGTGGAAAAAGCACCAGGTCAAACATCCAAAGACCTGAAGGTCAGCCTCGAATAGTTTTGGGTCATAGTTTCAACAAGTACCTTACGCCGCACACTAAACCAACCAGAGCTTTATGGGAGAAGGAAGAAACCTGACCTGAAGGTCAGCCTCGAATAGTTTTGGGTCATAGTTTCAACAAGTACCTTACGCCGCACACTAAACCAACCAGAGCTTTATGGGAGAAGGAAGAAACCATTGCTGAAGTTGTTATGGAAATATTAGGGTTGGATAAATATATCCCTGTGTGTGCTGTGGCCGCTCCCAATTAGATTGAGTATTTTGAGCGCTCATCAAGAATGGACTGTACACAACTGTGACAGAACAACATTCCATCAATACTGATACTTTATTGTACATACATAGTTTTATATTTTCACATAGAAAGGAGTGGTTAGGGGTTGTCAGGGGTGGTTAGTTAATTACCATATTGTCTAGCTCCTCTGTCATTGGCTATCTAAACATATATGGAATATTGTGATTAATGCTCATATGACTGCTGATTAAGCTGATTAAGCAACTAAACTTGAGTTCTGTATGTAGGACAGAGTTGAGTCATCTGACACTGTTGGTCTGCTGTTTCAGCAAGATTCAGCTATATTCTAGGCATTATTTCAGACAGTTCCTGTTTTTAAGATGGAAAAACCCCATACAATCTGTCTGGCTTATATCAGTTTGTCAGCCATTTTAAACCATTGATTATAATGTATATATTAGCTGTGAGCATATAAGTATATATTTGATTATAGAGGAGTATACATGCAAGTGAGATCTACATGATATATATATTTCTATCACAAGCCCCCCTTAGATATCACTTGCCCTAATCCTAGCCTCCTGTCCCAAAGCGCTGCAACTCTTTTGTGCTGTCGGCGAACTGACACAAGCCTAACGCCTGTGCCCCACTCCATACAGACTTTTCGCAAATGGGCGGTCAGGAGATCTGTCCCTAACGGGGGTTCGTTGCAATCAGTCTCTTAGTCAATAGCATGTGTAGTGAGCGATGTGCAGTCTTTATCAGGTAGGTCATCTGTTCGGTCAGGCAGGGCATCCACGACATCATTCTGGCTTGGGTGTCATCTTCTGGTAGGGGAGCTTTTTTGCCATGCGATGAGTGGATCCAAGCGAGTCTTCCCTCCAGTTTCACAGAGTTTGGTGTCATCAGCAGCACTTGAGCAGGACCATCAAATCTGGGATCGAGTGGTGTTCTCCTTACAAGCTTTTTCACCAACACCCAGTCTCCTGGCTTCTAGGAGTGCATACCGGACACTGAATCTGGATCTGGCAATGAAGAAAAAAACTCTAGAATGGATGTTAGCAAGTTTCTTGGTGATTTCAATTACATAAGCAGACAAAGTATCATATTGCATAATCAGCTGCTAAGGGAAAGGATACCCCTAACCTGGGACTAGACACAAACAAAATTTCATATAGTAACAGCTTTCCTGGGCCTCTGGGAGTGTGCCTAACACTGAGTAGTGTGATTGGGAGTGTGTAGGCCTAAGTCTGACCCTACTGCTGACTAGATCTCTCATGTGAGGTTTGCTGTGAATGCAGGTCCCTGGTCACTCTCTATCACTTCTGGGACCCCATGGCTGCATATCTCATCTCTGAGAGTAGCTTCTTTGCAGTAGTCTCTGCTGACTGATTCCTCACTGGGAAAGCTTCTGGCCATCCTGAGAACACGTCCACGACCACAAGGGCATATTCGAATCCTCCACTTGGCGGCATCTGGATGTGGTCTATCTGGATCCTCTGGAAGGGGGTACAGTGGTCTGGCAAGACGATGTGTGGGAACTTTCTTCATTCTTCCAGGGTTGAATTTGCCACAGGTCAGACAGCTGTTTATGAACTTGGGTGGAGACTTCTGGAGCGAACCAGTAAGCACCAATCGGATCATTCATCTGTGTCTTTAATCTGTGTGTGGGCCCATGTGCCCACTGGACCACCATAGGGTACATGCTTCGGGGTAAACTGGGTTTGTAGTCCATTTAGTATACCCTTCCTTCTTCATGTGTTGCTCACTTCTGCATCCAGCATTCCTTCTTGTCCTTTGGGGCTTGCTCTTGCAACTTTTTTGAGCAGATCCCAGGATGTCATCTTGTCAGGTTTCCTGTCTTCAGCCGTCCTGTAGTAGCCGTCCGGCTCTACGACCTCTTCCACTTGTCCATATTGTCTTCCCTTGACTGTTTCTTTGGCTGCCATATCCGCCATGTTGTTGCCTCGTGCCCCTACTGTGTTCAGTTTTCCATGCGCTTTGACTTTTAGCATTGTCACCTCTTTTGGAAGTTGAAGTGTGTTCAGCAGGTCCTTAATGGCTCCATTGATGCTTCACGGTTGTTCCGCTGGCTGTTATGAAGTCCCTTGCAGCCCAGATGGGTCCGAAGTCGTGTGCTATGCCATGCAAGTACCTTGAATCGGTATACATTTTCTCAGTCTTGTCTTCTGCCATCTGGTAGGCCTTCATCAGCGCTATCAGTTCTGCTTCCTGGGCTGACAGACTGGGCGGCAGACTTCTGGACCACAGGATCTCTTGATTGCTGGTCACTGCACATCCCATGTGAAATATTCCTTCATCATCTGCGAATCTGGAGCCATCCACATAGAGGATCAACTCTGGGTTGGTCAGTGGCTCTTCTGCCACCTTGGGTAGTCCTGCTGTTTCCTCTTGCATGATGCTGAAGCAATCATGGTCATCCGTCCGGAGCAAATTCAGATCCCTGCAGAAGGTATCATGCAGATTTTGATCAGACTTTTTATCTGAGGATCCGTATCTGTATCCCCCCTTGGGAGTGGGAGTAGAGTGGACGGGTTGAGGACTGTGCATCTGGAGATGGTGACATTGTCGGGCAGGAGTAGAGAGCACTGGAGGCGAAGATGCGTGGCGGTGAAGAGATGTTTTAGCTGGGTTTGGTTGAGGATTGCTGAGATGTCATGCAGAACCAGGATTTCCAATGGTTTTTTCCACTGATGTCAGTAGTCCTGTCCAGGAGGGCGTGTGCTGCAACTGCTGCTCTCATGCGGGAGGAAGAGGCTTCCCTTGCAACTGGATCCAGGCAAGCTGAAAAGTAGTCCGAAAGTCTCTGCTTTCCCCCCTGAAGCTGTGTCAGGACTCCAGTAGCAAGGCCTTCTTTTCTCATCAAGTAGAGACGGAATGGCTTCTCGTAGTCAGATGGGCCTAGTGCTGGCTCTGAGACTACTGTGCCTTTTAACTTCTTGAACGAACTGAAGGCTGCATCTGTCAGGAGGAACGGGGTCACGCTGACGTATTCACACAGAGGCTGCATTAGGACGGAAGCATCAGGGATCCAGGCTCTGCAATACGAAACTAGACCAAGGAAGGCCTGTAGCACCTTTGGAGTTGTCGGAGGGACCATCTTCTCCACTGCGGTCTTCCGGTCATCTGTCAGGTGTTTCGCCTGGTGAGCAATACAGTGTCTCTGGAACGTAACTTGCTTCAGACACCACTGGACTTTGTTCTTTGAGATCTTGCAGTGCTGCTCCGCCAGGTAGAGTAGGAGATACAAGGAATGGGCTTTACACGTGTCAAAGTCAATTGCACAAAGGAGTAGATTGTCCATGTATTGTAGCAGGGTCACTTCTGCATGTTCTGCGACCCAGTTGGTGAGGACTGTGGACATTGCTTTGGTGAACCGTGAAGGGCTGTTCTGGGCCCACTGTGGCATCACTGTCCATGTGTGTTGTCCCCCCTGGTGCATTAAGGCAAACAGGAACTGGTCTTCCGGATGAAGGGGGAACACTGGAGAAAACCTTAGCCAGGTCGGTCACTGTGAACACTTTTGCTGTGGCAGACACATTTGAGAGCAGAGTGTGCGGATTCGGCATAATTGCAGTTTCAAACACCGTGGCGTCATTCACAGCTCTCAGGTTGTATACCATTCTGAACTTGGCAGGCTCTCCTTTTACAGTCTTTTTCTTGATGGGGAAAAGCGGGGTATTGCAAGGCGATGTGCGAGGAACAATGATTCCTATTTCCAGGTAGACCTTCAGTTGGTCAGAGGCAGCTTGACTCTAGGCCTGGCCTGGGCCTTACGAGGGTACGGGGTTCATGGCTTGAGTGACACCCGTACTGGGGCAACTTGAGGTTTTCTCATGTGCTGGGGTCCCTTAGACCATAGACTTTCTGGTACTACATCCAGTACCTCCTTGGGTAGGCCTCATCGATTGTTTAATGTTCTTGTAGGGCCGCCAGCATGACTCTTCTCGGGTCAGGGATGAAGAAAGTGTCACTGTCCCATCTTCCTGGAACACTGTGGTTGCCTTCAGCTTCTGCAGTAGGTTCGCTCCCAGCAGGTTGAGTGGCAGGTCCTTTACACCACAAACTGGGACAGGATAGAGTGTCCTGGCTGAGTGCACACGCTCAGTGGCTTTGTAAGCTGAGAATGTCTGACTTGACCATCAATGCCCATGCGAGACACAGAGGATTCTGATAGGCAGGTGGGATCAGTGAGTTCCACAGGTGTCATCACACTTCTGGCTGCACCACTTTGGATCTGACAACGCCATCCATTTTAAAGGTAATTTGAGGTAGTGGTCTTGCAGATGAAGTTTTACATGTCAGGAGCATAGTGTCTTGCGGGCCTGGCTTGCTTGCCTCTGTCCTATGGACGGGGTACTTCACTGCTTTCTGCACTTCCTCCTTGACCTGTTTCTCTGGACCAACTCTTGGATTGCATGGGTCCAGTCTCCTCGGGGGCATGGGTGCTTTTGCACTGGTTCTGGTAATGGCCAAACTTGCCACAGATGTAACACTTGACACTTTTTCTGTCTTTGTAGGGTGGTTGCTCTTCCAGGTCAGTGGTCACCATGAGAGGGGCTGTCTTCTGCACCCCTGGTTGAGACTCAATCCCTTTGGCTACTGTGGACAACGGCATGATGGGTACTGTAGCGGCAGCGGGGTCCGGCCTGCTGATTGAAGCTGCGGTGGTAAGACGGGGCCTGCAGGTGCATTCGTGACGAGGCCTGGGGTGCCATGGGACCGGCGGCTGCATCCAACCCAAGGTCTTGGGGCATTACAGGGGCTGTGGCTGCATATGCCATCACTTCTTCCCCCTGCTCCAACATAGCTTCTCCCCTTTGCTAACCTTATTGAGGTCGGCGTCTCCTCTCTGGAGTCTGCAGCGGTTCTTCTGGTGTGTTGGTCAGCACTTTGCAGCGTCTTCACCTCTGGCTCCCCTTCCAGCGTTCTCAGCAGCACGGCACCCGTTTCCTTCTTCGCGCTCTTTGCGGTGCTATAATGGCGGCAGTTTTGGTGACAATCGGCAATAAACAGTCTCCTAGGCGCACATAAAACATTTTTTCTGGGTCAGTCCACTGCTATTGACCTGTTCCTAGGCCTAGCCACTATCAGTGGTTTCCTGATTGGCTGTCTCAGTCCATGCCCAAAGGCCTGTGTATCTGGTCATCAATGGTGAAGCCCAAGTCTTGGAATACTTGCATTACTCTGCCATGAAACTTCTTTACAGACTCTGTCTTATCTTGGCTCTTGGTTTTGGCTTGTCCTGGCAATCTGCCTTTGGCCCACTCTCTGAGCTGTTCAATTAGCTGTGGCCCTGACTCCCAAGCGTGTATGTCTGATTCTGCTGGAAGTTTGAATTGTTCCTTCATGATTGGCCAGAGTGCATCACCTGCTTCTATTTTCATTCATGGCCCAGAGATCATTCCAGCTGGCTGCATATGTTTGCTGCTTCTGCTACTCTCTTCGGTAAAATGGCATGGGATGCATCCCTGGGTCTGGAAGATTGTCACCTGACTTGAAGTGCAGTGCACATAGTGTAATGGTGGTGCCTCTATCTGCCCCTGCATTCTTGGTGCCTGTGGGTTTCTTTTCTAGTACTGGACAGCATGTATGATGTTCCCTCTTCATCTTCATCAGAGGAATAGTTGTGATAGTGTGTACTGGGGTCGTACACTGACTGATTTTGGACTTAGAAGTTGCTTTTTTATGTGAGGATGTCTCCCCCCTTGCTGAAGCTGTGATGGATTAGGCTTATAGTTTCATGTTGGTGTGAATGTGGATGCAGGCAGCTCTGACCGGTGCTGAAGCTGTACATTATCAATACATAGTGATATCAATGTTCATGTAAAACCTTAAGGGTTACAATATTGTTGACTGTGAAATGAGGTAACGGAGGATCTGTCAGTGAGCTCGTTCTGATATCATTCCTCCCCCCTCTGCACCCAGGGCTGAGCTGTCTGCTACCTGATGTGTCTGGGGCTGCCCACTGTGGGGGGGGGCTTTCACCCTCTTTCCCCGATATCACAAATGGCAATGGCTAGACTGTGCCAGGGACATGGAAAGGGAACCTTGTGCTGTAAGCACCATATTGTTTGAATTGGGCGTTGGCCCAGCCGGCAACAAGGAGGGAAAAAGAGGAAGAAGAAGGGGGAGGGGTTGAGGAGTGAGACAAAGGAATAGTAGGAGGGGAGAGAGAATGTGGAGAGAGAGGGAGGAGAAGAGAGGAGAGAGAGAGAGAAGAAAGGTGTGGTGGGGGAGTGGATAAGGAGGGAGGAGAAGATGGAGGGTGTGGAAGGAAGATAGAGAGAGGAGAAGATAGAGGAGTGGAGAGGGAGGGGAGAGATAGAGAGGGGAAGAGAGAGAAGAGAAAAAAAAATGTGGAGGAAGAGGAGAGGAAAGGAAAGAGAGAATGCGGAGAGAAAAGACTGACAGAGAAAAAAAAAAAAAAGAAAGAGGATAGAGGAGAACAACAAGAATAATAGAGAGGAGCAATTATGCCTTCTCCCTGTAGGGAGAGACGGGGTGCGCCACATACTGTGCAAAAAAAAATAACTACCTATACCATGGATTCTTCTAAAAGCGGACTGCGCAGATTCTCCCGTCTCATACCCACAAAAATCACTTCCTGGTTTGCTCACATAACTTTCTGTACCACCTAAACGATGTAAGCTCTGCTGCCACTTCATACCATGTATTAGTATTCAGCAATCTAACATCAGCTACTGTAACTTCCCTTATTTTCCTTTCTACGTCATGCCACTCCGCAGCTTGAAATCTGCCATTCTAATGAATTTCACGTACTTTATACCTTCCAAAAATCTTCACATACTTAATACCTTCGTGTCCTGCCACTATCTAGGGGCTGTTTTCTCATCAGGAAGTAAAAAGACTTTCCTGTTGCTCGGCCACTCTATTCCCCATGGCAAAAGCAAAAAAATGAAAATGAAAAACACACAAAAATGAAAAAAGAAAACAGTACTAAAAAAAACTTCTAAAAATGAGTATATAAAACACTAAGAAAAACTCAAAACGATAAGAAAAACCTTCAAAAACTTAGTTCACAACCAAAAACTCAAAACTTTGATACAAGAGTAAGGAAAAAAAACTTTTTTCAAAAATAAATAAATAAAAAATAAAAAGGTAAAGAGATTGAAGATTGAGGAAAACTTAATTAAAAAAAACTTTAAAATGCCGCAAAAAGAAAAAGACCCTTTAAGAGAGTAAAAAAAATTAAAAATTAAAACGGCTTTTCTCTTCTTTTTTTTCTTTAGAATCTCTGCGCTCAAATGCAGTCAAAGACACACTTCCTCTTAGATATCACGTATGCCATTGCAATAATATCAAATGTCACTAAAATCACGTTTCTGAAAACACTTATGTCACATCAAAAATGATAGATACAACTTAAATTTCACTTCTTCACACAAAAAAAACTACATATAGCCAGCATTGCAGCTGAAAAACAGTCAGAAAAAAACAGATGTGACAGTTTGATTTACAATGCATATCTCCGCTTCAGCTGAAAAAAGAGGAAGTTCATGAGAGAAGGAAAAAAAAAACCCAAAACTTTCTTTTTCAATTGTATGCTTCTTAAAGCGGCAATAGTACATGACACAAACAGAAACAGATACAGATAGACAATCCGGGAGATGCCCTTTTAAATTCTGTGACACGTGCAGGTTGCGCTGGGAACAGACAACTATCAATCGCACTGGCACGCATATGCCGGACTCTACCACCCTCCGCTCCGGTCGTCCTGACTGGCCGCCGGCTATGGGAATCTGTGGCAGCCCCTGTAATCTATCACCATCCGAGCCTGGATTCTGGAGCCACCTGCTCCGGAACTACCTGTTCCTTTCCTCTTGCACGGGAATCTGTGATAGCTTACTCAGCGATTTGAACTCCTGCTGTCTGTTACCCAGCCACCATAAACAAAAGTCACTTTTTCCTTCTTCTCTCGGATTTTACACAAATACATATACACGGTACACAGCAGACACCTCCCAGGGTGGATTCGTGGCTACGGATTTTTTACACTACCTGGGAATTTGTGACCACATCTGACCGGCAAGAGGCATAGACAAGGACTGGGCACAGGGGACTTTCAGGTAAGATGATAACATTTTCTTACCTTACTTATGGAGCTGCACAGTCTCCTGCCCCTGTGCCAGGCCACGCTACAACTTCCGTATCTCCGGTTAGAAGGATCCCGTGCATTTCATCCGAGCCGTTGGGTGCCATTTGTTATGGGAATATTAGGGTTGGATAAATATATCCCTGTGTGTGCTGTGGCCGCTCCCAATTAGATTGAGTATTTTGAGCGCTCATCAAGAATGGACTGTACACAACTGTGACAGAACAACATTCCATCAATACTGATACTTTATTGTACATACATAGTTTTATATTTTCACATAGAAAGGAGTGGTTAGGGGTTGTCAGGGGTGGTTAGTTAATTACCATATTGTCTAGCTCCTCTGTCATTGGCTATCTAAACATATATGGAATATTGTGATTAATGCTCATATGACTGCTGATTAAGCTGATTAAGCAACTAAACTTGAGTTCTGTATGTAGGACAGAGTTGAGTCATCTGACACTGTTGGTCTGCTGTTTCAGCAAGATTCAGCTATATTCTAGGCATTATTTCAGACAGTTCCTGTTTTTAAGATGGAAAAACCCCATACAATCTGTCTGGCTTATATCAGTTTGTCAGCCATTTTAAACCATTGATTATAATGTATATATTAGCTGTGAGCATATAAGTATATATTTGATTATAGAGGAGTATACATGCAAGTGAGATCTACATGATATATATATTTCTATCACAAAGTAAGGACATAAAAAGGAACCACTGATCTTTGCCAAAGAGAACCTTGACAAACCACAATCCTTCAGAGAAAATGATCTGTGGACAGATGAAACAAAAATAGAGTTTTCTGGCAATGCAAACCAACAGTTTGTTTACAGACAGCACAATGAAGCTTAAAAGGAAAAGAACGCCCTACCAACGGTTAACCATGGTGGAGGATCCATAATGTGGGTTGCTTTCCTGCGTCTGGTATTGGAGGCCTTGATTGTATCACAGGAATCATGAAATCAGAGAATTTTCAAGAGATTTTAGAGCAAGATGTTCTACCCAGTGCAGATATTAATTGGTCTGCTTCCTGTTTCACATGCTATGTAGATCAGGTGTTATCGCTGAGTTTGTTCCATGTTGAACCGCAAGGTGCCTGGAACGTGCATGCGCCTGCAAGATGGAGCAGGAACAGACAATAAGCCCAAGTGCTCCATGCTGGAGCGCAAAGAGGAAGCGGATATGACGTGAGCTATGCCGGAAGACCACAGCACATAGTGTCTGTGCTTCCATCTGGAGTGCAAATAGATAAACCAATCCCCTTTGCGAGCAATACTGGGCAGGGTGTGTTATAATAGTGCATGACCCAGTATCAGTGTTAAGGACGGACCTGAGTTGGAGTAGTGATATTGTAACCATTTGAAATCGTAGTCAGGATATAGCCAGAGGTTGGTACATGGAGCAGCAGTGTAATTGGAAGGATAAACGGAAATCATAGTCAGGATATAGCCCGAGGTCGGTACAAGGAGCAGTAGTAGGATCTTGAGGATAATCAGCGGGTGGGAAGAAGCTACACTAAAGGCTGGGAGCTCAGTCTCACAAGGAAGGAAGTGCAGTGCCAGGTTTAACCCCTTCATGCCACAGCCCTTTTTCATTTTTGTGTTTCTGTTTTTCACTCCCCTTCTTCCCAGAGCCATAACTTTTTTCTTTTTAAATTAATATGGCTATGTGAGTGCTTGTTTTTTGTGGGACAAGTTGTACTTTTGAAAAACACTATTGGTTTTACCATATCCTGTACTCAAAAACGGGAAAAGTAATCCATGTGCAGTGAAATTGCAAAAAAAGTGCAATTCCACAACTGTTTTAAGATTTTTTTTACCATGTTCACCAAATGATATAACTAACCTGCCGTTATGATTCTCCAGGTCATAACGAGTTCGTAGACACCAAACATGTTTAGTTTTTTTTTTATTTAAGTGATGAAAAAAAATCCAAAGTTTCTGAGACCCGTAGCATTTCCATTTTTCATGATCACGGGTGAACTTTTTTAATAATACCATTTTGACGCAGATACAATCTTTTGATCGCCCATTATTGCATTTTAATGCAATGTTGAGGCAACCAAAAAACGTAATTCTGGGGTTTTTAATTTTTTTCTCGCTACGCCGTTTAGCAATCAGGTTAATCCTTTTTTTTATTGATTGATCGGGCAATTCTGAATGTGGAGATACCAAATATGTGTATGTATGATTTTTTTTATTGTTTCATTTTGAATGGGGCGAAAGAGGGTTGATTTAAACTTTTATATATATTTTTATTTTTTTAATATTTTTAAAAAGATTTGTTTTTACTTTTGGCATGCTTCAATAGTCTCCTTTGGAGACTAGAAGCTGCCATAACACTATCGCCTCTGCTACATACAGGTGATCAGATCGCCTGTATGTAGCAGAATTACTCACTTGATATGAGGACCGACCACCAGGCGGTGCTCATCGCAATCCGGCAGTAACAATCATAGAGGTCTGAAGGAGACCTCTGGTTGTCATGCCAACCCATCAGTGACACGCGCGATTGCCAGAAGCACATGTTAAATTTGACAGTGGCATTTAACAGGTTAAAAGCCCCAGGTGGATCACGATTCCATCTGCGGATGGTCCGGGCACATGTCAGGTGTTCAAAACAGCTGATATATGCCGTGAAAGATGTGGACTCACCGCCCACATCAAAGTTGGAGACACGACATGCGCAGTACATGCATGGCGCATGTCATGAAGGGGTTAAGGAGGGTGCTCAATCAGAAGATCTCAGGGTGAGCCAATCAGGAACTTGGGCTAGAGACATCAGGAACTCAGGTTGGAGACATCAGAAACTCAGGTTGAAGACATCAGGAACAACACAAGTACTAGTATCTGATTTAGCAAGGAACTGTCCAGCGAACTGAATAGCTCAGAGAGAAGAGCTGCTGCCTGGTGCACAAGAGCTGCTGGCTTCAAATCCTGACAACCAGCTGCAATAGGGGGTAAACTGCAACAGGTATCTATGATTCACAAAACCTACAAGAAACAAAATGAGCGAAAACCCTGCTGTAACTAAATAAGTAAAAAGCAAAATTGCATTTAAATAACTCAGGGTTCTCAGTAATACTGTTTTTGATCAAAAATAGCATAGGGATAGCATAGCAATAGAAAGGGAGGCCACGCCCTGGCTTGCACAAAATGCAAGAATGCAAAGAAAAAACACAAAAATTGAGCTTGAATTAAGTTGGTATACATGCGGCACATAAACGCATGTTCACATTGGCCATACAGCACACAAAACCTACAAGAAACAAAATGAGCAAAAACCCTGCTGTAAATAGGTAAAAAGCAAAAGTGCATTTAAATAACTCAGGGTTCTTAATAATACTGTTTTTGATCAAAAATAGCATAAAAGCCATCCCACCATCGTCAAGGTGCCCCTGATCGGGATGGAACCTACACTGTCTGATACTAAAACTTTACCATGTGTCAGAGTTGACCTCAGTGTGTGAATAAAGGCAGACAAAAGGACCGGGTCCCAATCAATTGACACCAGTCTGGGGAAGCTTTTAAATGTAATTACCAGCTCAGAAAAGGGTATCTTTGGTTGCATTCAATGTAGATCTCATGCATCCACATAGGTGCAACCTGTCTGCAGAATAACAATATTTTCAAGTAAGGGACTATATTAAGTAATAGTAGTAATCTCTCC
The DNA here is from genome assembly GCF_051348905.1 of Ranitomeya variabilis. Taxonomy (NCBI): domain Eukaryota; kingdom Metazoa; phylum Chordata; class Amphibia; order Anura; family Dendrobatidae; genus Ranitomeya; species Ranitomeya variabilis. Next base: position 956,310,151 of record NC_135233.1, on the reverse strand, counting down.
GGATGTAAACCATCAAAAACTGGCGATTACTATCTGTAAATATTGCTAAATTTATATGTCTGAATAAAATGGAGCTTGGGTAGTGTTGTTGGTGAAAGATGAACAACACTTGTTAGTGTCATAAAATAAGATAATGATAAAAAGATCATAATGAAGATATCACATAAAGTGATGCTCTCCAGAACATGATTTTGGGACCCTAACAAATCTGGATGTTGGGATGCCAACGAGGGACTTTAAAGGAAACAGGTATATGAAATCTGTCCATTGAGTCCCTTGGGACCGCCTTTCTTGTTTTATGGCATGCAAATAGGCTGAATCAAGGATATGATGGGTGTAACCTGTGTCCTGGAGTCTCCCATGGAGATCAGTTGCCTGGGTTTTGAAGTAACCCAAACGGGTACAATTCCTCCAGAGGAACTGCCCTTTGGGGATGTCCTTCTTTACTGATACTGGTTGATTGCTATCCCACTTCAACAAGTTGTTTGTGGCTGTTGGTTTACGATTCTTATGGCGGCTTAGATGCTCATCCCTCCCCTTTCATATGGTCAGGTACAAAAATACGATTTCATGGCTGCTACATGTACTGGTCAAGCTTAGACCTATCATATTCACATTCAAATGTTGTACAAAGGAGCAGAAATCAGCCTCTGAGCCAGGCCAGAGTGTGAGGATGCCATCAATGTACTGTATCTGGCCCAGAGGTCGATGTGGATATGCCACCACCTGTCCTGATCCCCAAAAAACCAAGGTTCCTCCCACCTGCAAAGGAACAGATTGACATAGCTGGGGGCACATGGGCACCCATAGCTGTGCCCCTTAGCTGGTAGAAGTACTTTCTGTCAGGGATTAAATAATTGTAAGTGTATACAAAAGGACATCCATAATGAATTGATTATATTCCACACAATGTGTTGCCCTTGTTTTCAGGTAATGGTTAACTTCCTGCAGGCCTATCTCATGCTGGATACTGCTGTAGAGGGCCTCCACATCTATGGAGGTCAGGATGACATGTTCCTCTACAACAACATTGTCCAACTGGGAGAGCAAGTGGAGTGTGTCACGCACATAAGATGGAAGGGCAGTGACAAACTGACATAGTATTCTGTCAATATAAATACCCACATTCTGTGTGATGGATTCATTGCCTAATACTATTCGGCAGCCCCTCAATGGTTCTAGACCCTTATGAATCTTCAATATAGTATAGATTGTGGGCATTGTAGGTGTAACAGGCATGATCAATTTAAAATCATTTTCAGAAATAATGCCCTTCTCCCTGGCCACTTGAAAGATATCCCGAATTTAATCAGTGAATACGATAGTTGGATCACCTGTAAGAACCTAACACATGCTTTCATCATTGAGGATGGAATAGCACATCTTGAAATATCTCTGGTGATCCATCAGTTCAAGATTGCCCCCCTTGTCAGAGGCCTTGATGACTAGATCTCCATTGGTCTCATGGTTATGGAGGGCAATCGATTCATTCTCAGATAAATTAGAAACAGAGTTGGGATTGCTACAGGGTATTTTGCAGAGGTCATTCTCCACCAGGGCCGGACTGGCCATCTGGCAATTCTGGCAAATCCCAGAAGGGCCTGTCTGATCATGGGCTGCCTTGTCTGCTACGCGGTTAACTGCTCTCAAGATACCCATACCGTTAAGAGTTGTGATGGAGCACAAAGTTGCTGACTCTGTCACTTATCCAAGCAGGCCACGGGTATCATTAGAAATATTGGTCTTGTAGAAAATCTTCCTTTCCTCCATCCAGGGTAATATTAGTAATATATCGCATCTGGTTCATGGGGACAGGGACAACATGGGCCTGTGTGATTTCAAATGCCAGGGCTGAATTTCAGCCCCAGTCCGTACCTGTTCTCCACCAACTTAAGGAAAACATCAATAGTATAGGGGGCATACGTGTACTCCTCCTTTTTAAATTGGTAAAGGGTCCTTTTCCTGCTTCTCTCTCATTCTCCTGAAGGAAGCGGGCAGCACACTGACACTGCACACAGATACAGGAATGTAGCCTTATGTATAGCACAGTCCCGTAGAATATAGTGAACTCACTTATTATGTATAGTGCAGTTCGTTGGTTACATAGTTTCCTCTTTTATTATGTATAACACTGTCCTTTATTAAGTACCATCCTCTCTAGTTATATATGATGCCATCCCTTATTATATAGTTTCTTCCGGTGTTATGAACAGTGCTTAATCACTTATTTTATTACGTAGTCGTCTCTTGTTAGATGTAAAATGACTGCTGATGGAGCAGCCGGTGACCAGACGACCAGTCCATCAGCTCCTCCATTAGAAAAGTAGCTTTCCCATGCTCCATCAGCCGTCATTGCATTACATATCTAACAAGAGAGGACAATATGTAATAAAGACAGGGAGCGCTATAGATAATACAATATGTAAGGGACATAGCTGTGCCTAACAAGAGAAGGCACTGTGTAATAAGGGATGCAATATACATAATAAAGGAGACTATGTAATAAATATATGTGTGTGAGATGCAGGTCTGGAGATTGGGCTGCCCATGACAGGGTTTTGATGTGGTGGTCTCTTAATTTTTGCAGAGCTGTATGTATATATATATATATATATATATATATATATATATATATATATATATATATATATATGTATATATATCTGTAGCTTTGTCACAATGAAAGAAGGGCCCAGACACATTTCTTGCACAGGGGCCCCAAGCTGTCAGTGTCCGCGTCTGCTACTGAGCATCATTTCCTTGTCTTGAGACATTTCTACTGAAGGTGGATCAGCCTGTAATATAATTTTCCACTTTGATTTTGAGTATCAGTCCAAATCCAGACCTCCATGGGATATTAATTTTTAGTTAATTTATTAGTTTTATTGTTCTCAACGCATTCCACTATGTAATTAATAAAGATTTGCAACTGGAATATTTCATTCAGTTATATCTACAAAGCGATATTTTAGTGTTCTCTTTATTTTTTTGAGCAATGTAAATATTTATTCAAAATTGGGGTCACCGGTCCAAATCTTGCACTGAGGCCCATCATATTCTAGTTACGCCACTTCAGAAAAGGCTTCCTATAAACCATGCGCCATTCAGTTATTCCATCAAATAGTGTGTACAATCCACAAAATAGTAATTTCCACTTGACCACAAGCCACTAATGATAGACCTCATACCCTTTTTCATTTCCATCAACAGATCTAATGCAAATTCAGTGGAGGATCTATAAGAATCAAAGGCACTAATAATGTCAAGGATGGCACCATTAAAAATAATTGTTCTCAATTCATCATCTGTGAATGAGCGTATACTTTGTGCTGCATACAATGGACTCAGTCTTGCCAGTGCTCATTACAAATCTTATCTAATGGCTAATTTTGTAGCAGCATTATGTTCAGACAGCATATCATTCAAATCACTGGCTGAAGAGGAATAGTCTAATTACTCTTGCCGGAGGCATAAATGAGGATTAATTCTGAAGTCAAATAGAAACTTGGGAGCTACAAAAGGGAAACAATTATTAGGTATTACATTAATAAAGGTAACGGGACCCTGTCATTGTGTATTTCTCATAAACATGTTCTGAATAGTTCATAACGAAAGGTTAGTTATGTTGTTTTCCTCTCTACGGAGGGATGCAACATCATTTTCCCCTTTAAAATGATAAGCCTCAAGACAAAAAAAAGTGGTACTAAATAGGTGGAACTGGATAGTGGCTTCTGCTAAGGCCCCTTTACATGTCCGTCTTTTAAGTCCATAAGCGTCCCATTTTTTAAGCGCCGCAAATACGGACATATGCACACCCATTGTATTCAATGATGGTACACACGTCAGGTTTTTCACATGGACCATGTGAAAAATCCACATACATGTTCTTTTTTTGCACAGCACGGACAAAATGCATGTGGCACAGGTGCACACAGATGTCATGCGTGTGTTATCCGTGTAACACCTATTGGCGCCTGGAAAAAAGCGGTACAGTTACCGCTGTTCCTAGCTGCCGGGTGCTGAAGACAGCTCTCATCATGGTCTCTGACCAGGCTGCAATGATGGGAGTTGCATTCAGCAGCTGTTGTGTATATTGTGTGTAAAATTAGCTGTTACCTTAGCATTTACTAGTTAGTTTACGGTGGACACTAAAAACAAATGATGTAGGGTCCCCCTATAAATTCTAATCAGCAAAGTCTAAACAAACAGCTGTGGGCTGATATTAATAGCCTGGGAAGGGGCCAAGGATATTGTACCCCCTTCCTGGGCTACCAATGTCATCCCTCAGCCACCCCAGAAATTGCACATCCATAAGAGGCGCCAAATCTGGTGCTTAGCCTCGCTCTTCCCACTTGCCCTGGTGCGGTGGCAAGTGGGGTAGTAGGATAGGGGTTGATGTCAACTTTTCATTGTCAGCTGACATCAAGCCCAGGGGTTAGTAATGGAGAGGTGTCTATAAGATACTAACCCCTTAGTCATAATGTAAAAAAGACACAGCAAGAATGAATAAAGTCTTTTAATTGAAATAAACACTCCCCACCCTCATTTTCACATTTGTTACTGTAAAAATGAAAATCTCTGATAGCGGCATTTAACATGAGCCGACGTGCCTGCGCATCATGTCCACCCATCGACACGCCCATAACATGATCGTGGGTTGCAGATGGGTTGTCATGACAGCTGGGCGTCAGCTGATGACCCCCATGCCTGTTATTCCGAAGCTCCTTTAAAACCCTGCCTGTGGCCAGGCATCCCTGTTCCCCAGATTACTTCTGATGGGAAGATGCCTTGGCCACGTACCTTGCCTTAGTTCTTGATTCCACCCTCAATCTGTACCCTTCCTCCACCCAGGTAGAGGGGAGTAGTAGTGTACCGTAATACACCAATCAGACTAACAAGATAATACAAACAGGGAGTAACGAAAAATACCAAACATACAAATATACACACACAAATAACAGAGGCATGCACCAGGGAGTGGGGGTGGGGTTAAACTAAAGTAGGAGAAGAAATGGAATTATCACACACTCAAAACCTAGCAACAGTCACAGAAAAATCCATGAACCGCCTACTCAACCACCAACAGCAACCTCAAGCCATGCAGGAAAAGCTAGCTCTGACAATGATTGTTAACTGGGACTCAGTTCATATAGCAGATGGGAGTGGCTAACAGTGCATAGCTGAGAATCATAACCTCCAGGGGCTCTCAACTGAGCAGATTAACCCCTGCACTGCCAAAAGAAATTTACACCATTTAATGCAAAGTTGAAGTGCTTCTAACCAGTGCAGGAGTAGGAGAAATCAGATGCTGCGGTCTTCTGGCTCCTCTCTGCCGCAGTAAACAAGTGACAGTACCCCCCTTTCTACGATGGACCTCTAGAATCTTAGATCCGGGTTTATCAGGGTGTGCCACGTGAAAAGACCAGATCAGCCTGGCCGCATGGATGTCAGATGCTGGTACCCACATCCTCTCTTCAGGACTGTATCCCTTTCAGTGCACCAGATGCTGAAGCGACCGATGAACTAAGCGAGAATAAACGATCTTTGCTTTCTAAAATTCAAAAATTTCATCCACAATGAAAGGAGATGGCAGTAGCGGTGATGGTACAGAGGATGCAATGTATTTTTTGAGTAGAGATCGATGAAACACATTCTGGATCCTAACAGTGGACAGCAAAGCAAGGTGGAATGCTATGGGATTGACGACAGCTGCAATCTTATAAGGACCAATGAACCTGGGACCCAGTTTCCAAGAGGGAGCCTTCAATTTAATGTTCCTTGAGGACAACCACACCAAGTCACCAACACACAGGTTCGAACCCACCAAACGTCTCTGATCAGCCACACTCTTATATTTGGACCCCATCTTCCTTATATTATCAATAACCCCTTGCCAAACAGATGTAATTGATGATGAAAACAATTTCTCTTCAGATACTCCAGAATATCCATTCTTATTAAATGAGCTAAACTGAGGATGAGACCCAAATGCCATGGAAAACAGGGACTTACTAGTAGACTCATGACAACGATTTTTGACCACGAATTCAGCCAGTGGTAAGTAGGTAACCCAATCCTCCTGATTCTCAGACATAAAACACCTAGGAAAAATCTCAAATTCTGGTTAACTCGTTCAGTTTGGCCATTAGACTGTGGGTGAAATGCTGAAGTGAATGACAGATGGATTCTGTATTACATACAATTTGACTATAGGGTTAGTAATGGAAGTGTCTTATAAACACCTCTCCATTACTAACCCGTGGGCTTGATGTCATCTGACAATACAAAGGTGACATCAACCCCAACACTATCACCTCACTTGCCACCACATCAGGTCAAGTGGAAAGAGCGAGGCTAAGTGCCAGATTTGGCGCATCCTAACTTCCGGTACAGCTGAGATCTGATGTTTTTTAGTATGGGATGGAGCCAATATTAATGGCCAACTCCCTAGGCTATTAAATCAGCCTGAAGCTGTCTTCCTAGTCCTTTGCTTGTTATTAATTATAGGGGAACCCTAAGTTTTTTATGGAAGGTCCCCCATTTTAATTACCAGGAAAGGCTAAGTATACAGCTGTGTTTTGATAATAATAGCATGGAAAGCTCCATGGGTATTACCCCCTTTTCTGGCTATAAACATCCGCCCCCAGCTGTCCACTTTCCCTCTGTTGGTCAAAATAATTTATTTATTAAAAAAATATATGTTCAGTAAGCTACACATGCAAAAAAACACTGCTCATATACCTCAATTATATATTTATATCTATCATTCTCTATCTGTCTATCTATCTTTCTTTCTAGCTGTCTATCTGTATTTCTCCCCTATCTCTCTCTGTATATATATATATATATATATATATATATATATATATATATATATATATATATATATATATACACAGTGCATATATATACACTCACTGGCCACTTTATTAGGTACACCTGTCCAACTTCTTGTTAACACTTAATTTCTAATCAGCCAATCACATGGCGGCAACTCAGTGCATTTAGGCATGTAGACATAGTCAAGACAATCTCCTGCAGTTCAAACCGAGCATCAGTATGGGGAAGAAAGGTGATTTGAGTGCCTTTGAACGTGGCATGGTTGTTGGTGCCAGAAGGGCTGGTCTGAGCATTTCAGAAACTGCTGATCTACTGGGATTTTCACGCACAACCATCTCTAGGGTTTACAGAGAATGGTCCGAAAAAGAAAAAAAATCCAGTGAGCGGCAGTTCTGTGGGTGGAAATGCCTTGTTGATGCCAGAGGTCAGAGGAGAATGGGCAGACTGGTTCGAGCTGATAGAAAGGCAACAGTGACTCAAATCGCCACCCGTTACAACCAAGGTAGGCCTAAGAGCATCTCTGAACGCACAGTGCGTCGAACTTTGAGGCAGATGGGCTACAGCAGCAGAAGACCACACCGGGTACCACTCCTTTCAGCTAAGAACAGGAAACTGAGGCTACAATTTGTACAAGCTCATCGAAATTGGACAGTAGAAGATTGGAAAAACGTTGCTTGGTCTGATGAGTCTCGATTTCTGCTGCGACATTCGGATGGTAGGGTCAGAATTTGGCGTAAACAACATGAAAGCATGGATCCATCCTGCCTTGTATGGAGCATCTTTGGGATGTGCAGCCGACAAATCTGCGGCAACTGTGTGATGCCATCATGTCAATATGGACCAAAATCTCTGAGGAATGCTTCCAGCACCTTGTTGAATCTATGCCACGAAGAATTGAGGCAGTTCTGAAGGCAAAAGGGGGTCCAACCCGTTACTAGCATGGTGTACCTAATAAAGTGGCCGGTGAGTGTATATATATATATATATATATATATATACAGTATGTATACACTACCGTTCAAAAGTTTAGGGTCACCCAGACAATTTTGTATTTTCCATGAAAACTCATACTTTTATTAATCAAAAGAGTTGCCAAATGGATTGAAAATCTAGTCCAGACATTGACAAGGTTAGGAAAAAAAGATTTTTATTTGAAATAATAATTCTCTCCTTCAAACTTTGTTTTCGTCAAAGAATGCTCCCTTTGCAGCGATTACATCATTACAGACCTTTGGCATTCTAGCAGTTAATGTGCTGAGGTAATCTGGACAAATTTCACCCCATGCTTCCAGAAGCCCCTCCACAAGTTGGTTTGGCTGATGGGCACTTTTTGCTTACCATACGGTCAAGCTGCTCCCACAACAGCTCAATGGGGTTGAGATCTGGTGACTGGGCTGGCCACTCGATTACAGATAGAATACCAGCTGCCTGCTTCTTCCCTAAATAGTTATTGCTTAATTTGGAGGTGTGCTTTGGGTCATTGTCCTGTTGTAGGATGAAATTCGCTCCATTTAAGCGCTGTCCACAGGGTATGGCATGGCGTTGCAAAATGGAGTGATAACCTTCCTTATTCAAAATCCCTTTTACCTTGTACAAATCTCCCACTTTACCAGCACCAAAGCAACCCCAGACCATCACATTACCTCCACCATGCTTGACAGATGGCGTCAGGCACTCTTCCAGCATCTTTTCAGTTGTTTTGCATCTCACAAATGTTCTTCAGTGTCATCCACACATCTCAAACTTGGATTCGACTGTCCATAACACTTTTTTCCAATCTTCCTCTGTCCAATGTCTGTGTTTTTTTGCTCATATTAATCTTTTCCTTTTATTAGCCAGTCTCAGATATGGCTTTTTCTTTGCCACTCTGCCCTGAAGGCCAGCATGCCTGAGTCGCCTCGTCACTATAGACGTCGACATTGGCATTTTGCGTGTACTATTTTATGAAGCTGCCAGTTGAGGACCTGTGAGGCGTAGATTTCTCAAACTACAGACTCTAATGTACTTGTCTTGTTGCTCAGTTGTGCAGCGGGGCCCCCCACTTCTCTTTCTACTCTGGTTAGAGCCTGTTTGTGCTCTCCTCTGAAGGGAGTAGTACACACTGTTGTAGGAAATCTTCAGTTTCTTGGCAATTTCTCGCATGGAATAGCCCTCATTTCTAAGAAGAATACACTGTCAAGTTTCACATGAAAGTTCTTTTTTTCTGGCCATTTTGAGAGTTTAATGGAACCAACAAACGTAATGCTCCAGATTCTCAACTAGCTCAAAAGAAGGTCAGGTTTACGGTATAGGTTCTCTAATCAGCCAAACTGTTTTCAGTTGTGCCAACATACTTGCACAAGGGTTTTCAAGGGTATTCTAACCATCCATTAGCCTTCTTACACAGTTAGAAAACACACAGTACCATAAGAACACTGGAGTGATGGTTGTTGGAAATGGGCCTCTATACACCTGAGAATATTGCATTGCAAACCAGACGTTTGCAGCTAAAATAGTCATTTACCACATTAACAATGTATACAGTGTATTTCAGAATCATTTAATGTTAGCTTCATTGGAAAAAAATGTGCTCTTTCAAAAATAAGGAAATTTCTAAGTGACCCTAAACCTTTGAACGGTAGTGTGTGTGTGTGTGTATATATATATATATATATATATACATATATATATACATATACATATATATATATATATATATATATATATATATATGTACGTACAGATCTGGCAAAAATTAAGAGACCACTGCAAAATTTTCAGTTTCTCTGATTTTTCTCTTTATAGGTATATTTTTGAGTCAAGTTTTCTTTTAGTCTATAATCTTCTGGCATGTCTCCGAATTTACAAGCAATAAATTTTGTATTTTTTTTCTGAAAAGGTGAAATGGTCAAAATAAAAAAAGAAACAATGCTTTTAGACCTCAAATGATGCGAAGAAACCAAGATCATAATCATGATCATGAGAACAATAAAACCTAAAAATTATCAACGTAAATCACAACTAATATCCCACGGACATCTGGAGTTGGAATGATGCTCAAAATCAAAGTGGGAAATTAAGTTAAAGGCTGATCCAACTTCAGTGGAAATGCCTCAAGACAAGGAAATGATGCTCAGTAGTGCTCCTGATGAGGCGGTGGATGGTCTCCTGAGGGATCTCCTCCTAGACCTGGACTAAAGCATCCACCAACTCCTGGACAGTCTGTGGTGCCACATGACGTTGGTGTATGGTGCAAGACATGATGTCCCAGATGTATTCAAACGGATTCAGATCTGGTGAATGGGTGGGCCAGTCCATAGTTTCAATGCCTTCATCTTGCAGGAACTGCTGACACACCCCAGCCACATGAAGTCTGGCATTGTCCTGCATTAGGAGGAACGCAGGGCCAACTGCACCAGCATATGGTCTCACAAGGGGTCTGAGGATCTCATCTCGGTACCTAATGGCAGTCAGGCTACCTCTGGTGAGCACTTGGAGGGCTGTATGGCCTTCCAAAGAAATGCCACCCCACACCATTACTAACCCACTGACAAACTGGTCATGCTGAAGGATGTTGCAGGCAGCAGATCGCTCTCCATGGTGTCTTCAGACTCTGTCATGTTTGTCACATGTGCTCAGTGTGAACCTGCTTTCATTTGTGAAGAGCACAGGGCTCCAGTGGCGAATTTGCCAATCCTGGTGTTCTGTGGCAAGTGCCAAGCATACTGCATAGTGTTAGGCTGTGAGCACAACCCCCATCTGTGGACATCAGGCACTCAGACCATCCTCATGGAGTCGGTTTCTTGTGTAGACCCATGCCCTTTTGTGGCCTGCTGTAGGTTATTTTGCAGGGCTCTGGCAGTGCTCCTCCTGTTCCTCCTTGCACAAAGGCTGAGGTAGCGATCCTGCTGCTGTGTTGATGCCCTCCTACTGCACCCTCCACATCTCCTGGTGTACTGGCCTTTCTCTTGGTAGCACCTCCAGCCTCTGGACACTATGCTGACAGCAAACCTTGCCACAGCTCACGTTGATGTGCCATCCTGGATGAGCTGCACTACCTGAGCCACTTGCGTGGGTTGTAGAGTCTTTCTCATGCTACCACCAGTGTAAAAGCACAACCAACATTCAAAAGTGACCAAAACATCAGCCAGAAAGCATTTGTACTGAGATGTGGTCTGTGGCCCCCACCTGCAGAACCACTCCTTTATTGAGTGTTCTGATAATTTCCATCTGTTGTCTATTCCATTTGCACAACAGCATGTGAAATTGATTGTGAAACAGAATTGCTTCCTAAGTGGACAGTTTGATTTCACAGAAGTTTGATTTACTTGAGCTAAATTCTGTTATTTAAGTTTTTCCTTTGTTTTTTAGAGCAGTATATATATATACTCGGATCACATTCGCGTGAAAATCGGATGTAAATGGGATGATGGGTGTTAAATATTGCATTGCACTCGCATGGAAATCGCATGACACTCGGTCTCACCATTCTGCACCAAATTCGGATGGTTTTTTTTTCACGGTGATGGGCATGAGCACTTATACCACTTCACTAAACTGTTCTCACCAATGTAAGAAGTTACCGACGCAGCATTGCTCTAATACAGTGGTGAGGGCAGGGCTGCGGCGGTAACTTCTTCCATTGGGGAGAACAAGTCGGTAGCGTGGTATTAGTAGTACAATGTCAGGCTGCTAATGTGTTCCCACCACCACTGCACCATGTCCAAAACTCCTGTCACTGCCACTACCTGTACCTTTTGTCACCACTGTAAGTAGCGTAGACAGATAGATATTGCAGCTCAGTTCACAGCGCTGGGCTACAGTAAAGTGGTGCCAGGCTCCTGACAAGCTGAGAACTGTGCATGGGGTGTGCAGAGTTCACAGCTGACATACCCACAGCATAGAAGATACAGTTATTGTGCTACCAGACTCTCCTATGACCTGGTACTGCAGTATTTGTGGTGTGGTGCCCAGAGTAAGTAACAAAAAAATAATATATATTTTTAATAACAGAAATGTGATATTGTTTTAAAAATATATGGTTAATTATTAATAAAAAAAAATCATGATACATTCCCTTTAACAGTCTGGTTTATGAAATCAGAAAATCTGTTGCTTGTGTTAAGCTTTTTGCGTTAAGGAGTTCCAAAAAAAGGTTAAAGGGAACATATCATCCACATAAATGTGCGATAGCGTTCATTAAAAAGGAATTTGAAAATACATTTCATTATATGATGTTATAAAAAAAATTGTTATCAACATATCCATAATAGTAAGATCTATCAAATATTAAAATCCTTTAACTCACAAAGGAGAAATAATATCAAATCTACTGAATAGCAGTTCTTTTATTAAAACCAGCTGAATATTAAAAACTAAATATTATTTTTTTGATCTCCATTGTCACCTGTAAAATTCTGTTGTCAGGTAATATTTACTGCACAGTGAATAACATTAGGGAATGTGCACACAACATCTTTTTAAGTCAGGCAAATCCACCAAGTTTTTCAAGCAAAACGGTTTTGGCAACCAGTGGTAACTTTAAGGGTTTTCCCATGTTTTTTGTGATGTCTTTTTTACTGTTGATTAACTCTCGTTTTTCTCACTCTTCACTGCTAGTGATTTTTATGGAAAAAAGATGGCAAGACGGTCCAACAGATATCCAGGTGTCTTTGGGGTGTCTTTTGAGCTTTCCGATTAATTACTATCGTAAAATACAGAGCGCCTTCGAAGCGTAAAATTTCTGAAGAATGGTCAGCTCACTTCTTTTAACCACTTGGTCATTTTTAGAAACCTGAATCACTTAAAAAGTGTTCAAAAGACAGAACTTAAGCGCAAGCAACTAGTTTTTACATAGAAACGCATATGTTCGCTCTTTTGAGCGGTTTCTGTCTGAATGTGCACATACCCTATAATCGAAACCAAAAAATTAATAGCAGAATATTTTTTTCTTTTTCAACCATTATTGGAATTCTTTTCCATTTTTCATTATATGGCAAAGTGAATTGTGTTACTCAAAACTACCACTCATCCTGCAATTTTCTGTGTCGATGGAATAGTAAGATAGTTATAGGGCCTGCAAGAAGCGGAGGGAAAAACAGAGGTGCAAACATGAAAATTGACTTTGACGAGAAGGGATTCAAGGCAGTAATAGGAAGTATATGAACCCCTAGCAAAGGTGTTACAATTACAACCTAAGAATAAAAGGCTGTCATATGTGACAACTCTGCAATAGCAAGATGGTCGTAAATGGGGGATTATTATTAAAATAGCTACGAAAATATCTTTACTACAGCAGAGGGAAAAACCCTTTCCTGATCTGTTTTTACTCTAGACGTAGCCATGCAGACGTATGTACTGTATCTGAACAGAATAGTGGTGCTGATAAGAAAACACTATAAAATGGTGATATTATCTCTGTGTGGATTAAACCTACAGAGCTGTGCAGACTTCACAGCAATTTGTGCTAACACATCCTTGACCTTGGTATTGAGTTTGTTCTTGAAGTTCTGTTGGAAATATAATCAATTAGTCCAATGAAATTGCATAAACTTTTTTCTTTTTATTTCAAAACCCCTGTTTCCCCAGCATTTTATAACATTACCGTAGGGAAACAGACTAAAGTACTTACACTGTAAAAACATAGAGCAATTATTAGCAAAGATTAGCCAACTTATGGAGATTATATGATAGAAGTTAATTTTTTCTATTATTAATATTATTTATTTTAAACTGCAATTAATTCCAGGGTGCTACATTTAAAAAACGCAAGTACAATAACCACGATATTCTTGAATAACTGACTGGTTCAGCAGGAGAGAGGGCCCTGCCGTGAGGACTTACTATTAGTGATGAACGAACGTGCTCGCCACTACTCATTACTCGCTCGAGTATCACTGTACTCGGTGTACTCGGCGAGCACCGACATTTCTGGGATTACTCAGCGGGGACCCGGGTCTCCACCCTGCATTTTTGGCGGTCTTTAGAGAACCAATCAACATGCAGGGATTGTCTGCCAGGCACTCTAACACCGCAGCCATCTTTGTTGTGGTCTTGCAGTAATTGACTGGCCGCACAGCATCATCAGGGGTATAAGATACCGAAAGCCGCTCTGTTCGGCACATTCAGCTCTGGAATCAGACAGTGTAGCTGCTGCTGAGATAGGGTCAGATTTGGGGATTTCTTAGTCAGTGCGGGATCTACCATCCTAAACTACTCAAATCCAGCTAAACCATCAGTCCTTCTAAGGACTAATTCTGGGGTATATAGGTTGCAGTGCTATGTAGGCAGGGGAGTGTACGTCGCTCTATACATATCAGTGCAAGGCCTGCAGGCACTGTATGTGTGCATATAGATCTCACTGCATACATCAAGAGGGTCCATTCCATTACTGTCAGCTGCTGCTATCTATAGCATATATTGACGATATATATCTAGCCCCAGGTCTAATTGGCAAGGAATTTTTTTTTCCCAGGTTAAGGCCGGAGTCACACTACTGTATAATACGGATGAGTGCTATGCGATAAAAAATCGCATAGCACTCGGACCAGTATTCCTCTATGGGGCTGCTCCCATCATCGTTATTTTCCTTTGCCGTTTTCAACGTGCAAGTGAAATCGCAGCATGCTGCGATTGTCACCGACACTCAGCCGAGTCTCGGCTCACTCGCACCCATATAAGCCTATGGGTGCGAGTGAGACAACACACATCACTCAGATATCATCCGAGTGACTTTGGGGATTTTAGGCCTAAATTCCACTTTTTTGCTGTCTGTTACTCTAGTTATATAGAGCACTATTTTGCAGACCCCCCAAAAAAATACAGGCCACATATTTGGCAGTGTGGTATTTCCATGACAGGCCTCATATATCTACGTGCTCCAAGTTTGGGCATTTTAGGCCGGTATTCCATTTTTTTTCCTGTCTGTTACTCTACTTATATACAACACTATTTAGCAAACCTCAAAAAAAATACAGGCCACATGTTTGGCAGTGGGGTATTTCCGTGACAGGTCTCATATATCTGCATGCTCCAAGTTTGGGCATTTTAGGCCGGTATTCCATTTTTTTTTTCCTGTTACTCTACTTATATACAACACTATTTAGCATTTAAAAAAATAAAAAATACAGGCCACATATTTGGCAGTGTGGTATTTCCTTGACAGGCCTCAAATATCTGTGAGCTCCAAGTTTGGGCATTTTAGGCCGGTATTTCATTTTTTTTTCTGTAAAAAAAAAATACAGGCCAAATATTTGGCAGTGGGGTATTTCCGTGACAGGCCTCATATATCTGTATGCTCCAAGTTTGGGCATTTTAGGCCAGTATTCCATATTTTTTCCTGTCTGTTACTCTACTTATATACAACACTATTTAGCAAACCTCAAAAAAAAATACAGGCCACATATTTGGCAGTGTGGTATTTCCGTGACAGGCCTCATATATCTGCGTGCTCCAAGTTTGGGCATTTTAGGCCGCTATTCCAGTTTTTTTCCCGTCTGTTACTCCACTTATATACAACACTATTTTGCATTTAAAAAAATAAAAAATACAGGCCATATATTTGGCAGTGTGGTATCACTGTCAGACGTCTGATGTATTTGTGGTCTACAAATTTTGGAAATTCAGGCCTACATTCCACTGTATTTGCTGTCTCTTACCCTAGTTTGGTCCACTATTTTGGTTTAAAAAAATTTAAAACAATACAGGCCACATTTTGAACAGTGTGGTATCTCGGTAAATATACTTCTGTTTCAAGTTGTTATGGCTGCTTCATGACTGTCTTAAATGCTCCAACTACTACCACCATCATCATCTTCTGCCTAGAGGCAGTCACTGCATACATAGAAAGTCTGAGGAGCAGAGGGTGAACGCTTGGGCGGTGTCTTTGGATTACGAAGGCAAACTCTTCTAGATTAAATCATGACTGGAAGAGCCAGAGCAAGAGCACGTGGAAGAGCATGCAGCCAGGACTCGCAATTGCTGGTGTTCCTGGGCCGGATTCTTACAATCCATCACCTACTAATACTGAACTGGTTGGACGAGGACATCAAAAAGGAGCTCCTGCATTTTCTATAACAGAAGCTAGATATTTTGACATTTCGGCTGTATTTCAAGAGCTGTCAATTGGAGAACGTGGTGGTCGTAGATTCGACTTCTACACTACCACCCGAGCTGCCGCCTCACCACCCCCCAAGCTGCGGCTCCACTGACCTTCTGTCTCTTCCCCATTATCCCGTAGAATGTAAGTCTGCAAGGACAGGGTCCTCTCCCCTCTGTACCAGTCTTGTTAATTTTTTTACTGTAAACAATATCTATTACTTTGTATGTAACCCCTTCTCATGTACAGCACCATGGAATTAACCCCTTAAGCCCCGAGGGTGGTTTGCACGTTAATGACCAGGCCAATTTTTACAATTCTGACCACTGTCCCTTT
The DNA here is from genome assembly GCF_051348905.1 of Ranitomeya variabilis. NCBI lineage: Eukaryota > Metazoa > Chordata > Amphibia > Anura > Dendrobatidae > Ranitomeya > Ranitomeya variabilis. The sequence goes on along the minus strand of NC_135233.1, from coordinate 956,293,899 downwards.
ATAAGGTTATAACTCTGGAACGCTTCAACGGATCTTGGCGATTCTGACATTGTTTTCTCGTGACATATTGTACTTCATTTTAGTGGTAAAATTTCTTCGATATAACTTGCGTTTATTTGTGAAAAAAACGAATATTTGGCGAAAATTTGGAAAATTTCGCAATTTTCCAACTTTGAATTTTTATGCCCTTAAATCACAGACATATGTCACACAAAATACTTAATAAATAACATTTCCCACATGTCTACTTTACATCAGCACAATTTTGGAACCAAAATTTTTTTTTGTGACGGAGTTATAAGGGTTAAAAGTTGACCAGCAATTTCTCATTTTTACAACACCATTTTTTTTTAGGGACCACATCTCATTTGAAGTCATTTTGACGGGTCTATATGATAGAAAATACCCAAGTGTGACACCATTCTAAAAACTGCACCCCTCAAGGTACTCAAAACCACTTTCAAGAAGTTTATTAACCCTTCAGGTGTTTCACAGGAATTTTTGGAATGTTTAAATAAAAATGAACATTTAACTTTTTTTCACACAAAATTTATTTCAGCTCCAATTTGTTTTATTTTACCAAGGGTAGCAGGAGAAAATAGACCCCAAAAGTTGTTGTACAATTTGTCCTGAGTACGCTGATACCCCATATGTGGGGGTAAACCACAGTTTGGGCGCATGGCAGAGCTTGGAAGCAAAGGAGCGCCATTTGACTTTTCAATGCAAAATTGACTGGAATTGAGATGGGACGCCATGTTGCATTTGGAGAGCCCCTGATGTGCCTAAACATTGAAACCCCTAACAAGTGACACCATTTTAAAAAGTAGACCCCCTAAGGAACTTATCTAGATGTGTGGTGAGCACTTTGACCCAACAAGTGCTTTACAGAAGTTTATAATGCAGAGCCGTAAAAATAAAAAATCATATTTTTTCACAAAAATGATCTTTTCACCCCCAATTTTTTATTTTCCCAAGGGTGAGAGAAGAAATTGGACCACAAAAATTGTTGTGCAATTTGTCCTGAGTACGCTGATACCCCATATGTGGGTGTAAACCATTGTTTGGGCAAAGGGCAGAGCTCGGAAGGGAAGGAGCGCCATTTGACTTTTCAATGCAAAATTGACTGGAATTGAGATGGGACGCCAAGTTGCATTTAGAGAGCCCTTGATGTGCCTAAACATTGAAACCCCTAACAAGTGACACCATTTTGGAAAGTAGACCCCCTAAGGAACTTATCTAGATGTGTGGTGAGCACTTTGACCCAACAAGTGCTTTACAGAAGTTTATAATGCAGAGCCGTAAAAATAAAAAATCATATTTTTTCACAAAAATGATCTTTTCACCCCCAATTTTTTATTTTCCCAAGGGTAAGAGAAGAAATTGGACCCCAAAAATTGTTGTGCAATTTGTCCTGAGTACACTGATACCCCATATGTGGGTGTAAACCATTGTTTGGGCGCAGGGCAGAGCTCAGAAGGGAAGGAGCGCCATTTGACTTTTCAATGCAAAATTGACTGGAATTGAGATGGGACGCCATGTTGCGTTTGGAGAGCCCCTAATGTGCCTAAACATTGAAACCCCCCACGAGTGACACCATTTTGGAAAGTAGACCCCTTAAGGAACTTATCTAGATGTGTGTTGAGCACTTTGACCCAACAAGTGCTTCACAGAAGTTTATAATGCAGAGCCGTAAAAATAAAAAATCATATTTTTTCACAAAAATGATCTTTTCACCCCCATTTTTTTATTTCCCCAAGGGTAAGAGAAGAAATTAGACCACAAAAGTTGTTGTGCAATTTGTCCTGAGTACGACGATACCCCATATGTGGGTGTAAACCATTGTTTGGGCGCATAGCAGAGCTCAGAAGGGAAGAAGCGCTATTTTACTTTTCAATGCAAAATTGACTGGAATTAAGATGGGATGCCATGTTGCGTTTGGAGAGCCCCTGATGTGCCTAAACATTAAACCCCCCCACAAGTGACACCATTTTGGAAAGTAGACCCCCTAAGGAACTTATCTAGATGTGTTTTGAGAGCTTTGAACCCCCAAGTGTTTCACTACAGTTTATAACGCAGAGCCGTGAAAATAAAAATTATTTTTTTTTTCACAAAAATGATTTTTTAGCCCCCAGTTTTGTATTTTCACAAGGGTATCAGGATAAATTGGACCCCAAAAGTTGTTGTCCAATTTGTCTGGAGTACGCTGATACCCAATTTGTGGGGGGGGACCACTGTTTGGGCACATGACAGAGCTCGGAAGGGAAGGAGCGCCATTTGGAATGCAGACTTAAATGGATTGGTCTGCAGGCGTCACGTTGCATTTGCAGAGCCCCTGATGTACCCAAACAGTACAAACCCCCCACAAGTGACCCCATATTGGAAACTAGACCCCCCAAGGAACTTATCTAGATGTGTTGTGAGAACTTTGAACCCCCAAGTGTTTCACTACAGTTTATAACGCAGAGCCGTGAAAATATATATATTTTTTTTCACAAAAATGAAATTTAGCCCCCAGTTTTGTATTTTCACAAGGGTATCAGGATAAATTGGACCCTAAAAGTTGTTGTCCAATTTGTCCTGAGTACGCTGATACCCCCTATGTGGGGGGGAACCACTGTTTGGGCGCATGACAGAGCTCGGAAGGGAAGGAGCGCCATTTGGAATGCAGACTTAAATGGATTGGTCTGCAGGCGTCACGTTGCATTTGCAGAGCCCCTGATGTACCCAAACAGTACAAACCCCCAACAAGTGACCCCATATTGGAAACTAGACCCCCCAAGGAACTTATCTAGATGTGTTGTGAGAACTTTGAACCCCCAAGTGTTTCACTACAGTTTATAACGCAGAGCCGTGAAAATATATATATTTTTTTTTTCACAAAAATGAAATTTAGCCCCCAGTTTTGTATTTTCACAAGGGTATCAGGATAAATTGGACCCTAAAAGTTGTTGTCGAATTTGTCCTGAGTATGCTGATACCCCCTATGTGGGGGGGAACCACTGTTTGGGCGCATGACAGAGCTCGGAAGGGAAGGAGCGCCATTTGGAATGCAGACTTAAATGGATTGGTCTGCAGGCATCACGTTGCATTTGCAGAGCCCCTGATGTACCCAAACAGTACAAACCCCCCACAAGTGACCCCATATTGGAAACTAGACCTCCCAAGGAACTTATCTAGATGTGTTGTGAGAACTTTGAACCCCCAAGTGTTTCACTACAGTTTACAACGCAGAGCCGTGAAAATAAAACATATTTTTTTCCCACAAAAATGATTTTTAGCCCCCCAAATTTTTATTTTCCCAAGGATAACAAGAGAGCTTGGACCCCAGAAGTTGTTGTTCAATTTGTCCCTAGTACGCTGATACCCCATATGTTGGGGTAAACCCCTTTTTGGACGAACGGGAGAGCTCGGAAGGGAAGGAGCACTGTTTTACTTTTTCAACGCAGAATTGGCTGGAATTCAGATTGGACGCCATGTCGCGTTTGGAGAGCCCCTGATGTGCCTGAACAGTGGAAACTCCCCAATTCTACCTGAAACCCTACCCCTAACCTCACCCCTAACCGTTTACTGAACATTTTCTGACAGTCATAAGTGCCACGTATATAAGTGCCACGTATTTAAGAGCCACGTATTTAAGTGCCACGTATTTCAGTGCCACGTATTTCAGTGCCACGATATTTCAGTGCCACGTATTTCAGTGCCACGTATTTCAGTGCCACGTATTTCAGGCACTGAAAAATATGTGGCACGTAAATACTTCAGTGCCACGATATTTCAGTGCCACGATATTTCAGTGCCACGTATTTCAGTGCCACGTATTTCAGGCACTGAAAAATACGTGGCACGTAAATACGTGGCACGTAAATACGTGGCACTGAAATACGTGGCACTGAAATACGTGGCACTTAAATACGTGGCACTTAAATACGTGGCACTTAAATACGTGGCACTTATATATGTGGCCACTGAAATATCGTGGCACTTATATACGTATATACGTATATAAACGTATATTTCAGTGCCACGCATTTCAGTGCCACGTATTTCAGGTTAGGAGTAGGGTTAGGGTTTTTTGTTTTTTTCTTGTTTTCTTGTGTTTTTCTATAAAAACGCATGCGTTTTACCGCGTTTACATGCATTTTTTCACACATGCGGTTTTTTTTAAAAACGCATGCAGATAAAAACGCAAGTGTGAAACCAGACTAAAAGACGCTTTTTATAGCAAAAAAGTTTTTGCGTCTCCACATTTTGAGACCTATAATTTTTCCACATTTTGGTCCACAGAGTCATGTGAGGTCTTGTTTTTTGCGGGACGAGTTGACGTTTTTATTGGTAACATTTTCGGACACGTGACCATTTTTTATCACTTTTTATTCCGATTTTTGTGAGGCAGAATAACCAAAAACCAGCTATTCATGAATTTCTTTTGGGAGAGGCGTTTATACCGTTCTGCGCTTGGTAAAATTGATAAAGCAGTTTTATTCGTCGGGTCAGTACGATTACAGCGATACCTCATTTATATCATTTTTTTATGTTTTGACGCTTTTATACGATAAAAACTATTTTATAGAAAAAATAATTATTTTGGCATCGCTTTATTCTGAGGACTATAACTTTTTTATTTTTTTGCTGATGATGCTGTATGGCGGCTCGTTTTTTGCGGGACAAGATGACGTTTTCAGCGGTAACATGGTTATTTATATCCGTCTTTTTGATCGCGTGTTATTCCACTTTTTGTTCGGCGGTATGTTAATAAAGCGTTGTTTTTTGCCTCGTTTTTTTTTTTTTTTTCTTACGGTGTTTACTGAAGGGGTTAACTAGTGGGCCAGTTTTATAGGTTGGGTCGTTACGGACGCGGCGATACTAAATATGTGTACTTTTATTGTTTTTGTTTGTTTTTTTTAGATAAAGAAATGTATTTATGGGAATAATATTTTTTTTTTTATTATTATTTATTTAGGAATTTTTTTATTTTTTTTTACACATGTGGAAATTTTTTTTTTTACTTTTTTACTTTGTCCCAGGGGGGGACATCACAGATCGCAGATCTGATAGTGTGCACAGCACTCTATCAGATCCGCGATCATACTTTCATCGGAGCAGGCTGCAGCTTTCATCTGCAGCCTGCTCCGACCCGGAAGTGCTCCCTGCAGGACCCGGATACAGCCCCTCGGCGCCATTTTGGATCCGGGGCCTGCAGGGAGAAGACGTTCGGTACGAGGTGAGTACATCACCTTGTACCGATCGTCTCAGGGAAGCACGCAGGGAGCCCCCTCCCTGCGCGATGCTTCCCTGTACCGCCGGTACACCGCGATCATGTTTGATCGCGGTGTGCCGGGGGTTAATGTGCCGGGGGCGGTCCGTGACCGCTCCTGGCACATAGTGCCGGATGTCAGCTGCGATATGCAGCCGACACCCGGCCGCGATCGGCCGCGCTCCCCCCGTGAGCGCGGCCGATCGCGTATGACGTACTATACCGTCACCGGGAATTAAGGCCCACCCCACCTCGACGGTATAGTACGTCAGATGGGATTAAGGGGTTAATGGCGCTATGTAAATAAATAATAATAATAATAATATATGGGTGTTTCCACTAGACAATCCATCCAACATGTTATTGAATCAAAATCTTGTTTTTATGACAACTCTGTTCAGCTGTGCTCAAACTGTGTCAAATTGGTAGCTAGACCCCAGTGGGTCTTGTCACAGTGTCATGTTGACTACAGTCCACAGATGTTACCTAGATCCCTAACCTCACCTCTACTTTACCAGCATGATGAATTCATAGGAAAAGCACGTGGTATTGATGGAGCTGTTGTTTTCTTGCCAAATAAACTCAATAAGATCAATTAGGTGGTTGGCCGCACATGCAATGGAGAAATAGTAACGATGACAATTGCTTTCACATTTGAGTTAAAACACACTTCACCAACTTGCTTTCACTTTTACAAAATTACATTACGAAGCCTGGAAGAAAAAGATGAATATATTGTGAAGTAAATAGGTATGAATAATTATCACCCAAATGATGCAACATAAGTGAAAACATAGACAACCTATCTGTGGGGAAATGATTTACCACCGCAATTTTGAAGTATGAGACTAGTGTCATCTTGTGAATTGATATGAGGCACAAAGTCCGTCAAAGTGAAACTGTTCTGGATGTAATGTACAATTTTATCTTGAAAATTAGAAGAACATGCCTTCTATGATGCTTGCATTAAAGAACTGATTGGCCAGATATCTGTGTATACAGGACGACCGGGCTGCGGGTACCTGTGCTGCACCGGGTCCGGAACTGTCAAGGCTGCGTCCCCTGTTTCCCAGGGGAAGGAATAGGGGAACGGACAGGCCCCATTACCCAGGAAGAGGGGGCATGATTAGACAGGGAACCTGGCCGTAAGCCGAGGGAAGAAAAAAAAATGCAAAGCAGCTGTCAGTGTGTGAGCAGCAAGGGGGGCAGTTCACTACGCACCCAAAGCGCTGGCGCTGTGTCCAACTGCAGCAGACAGCCCCAGTGACCTATAGGTAGGGGGTAAGCTTAAGAGAAAGCAGGCACAACAGCAGAGATTTTTGGCGTGGACAAGCAGCCCATAGGAGGCTGATCAGCGTGCTCCATCCTTAAAGCACTGGCGCCACAAAGGACTGTTCCCGTTGGCTCCCGCCACTAAAAGCAGCACTGCCAGAGAATGAGGCACCATGTGCCCAGTGGCCACCAGATATCAAGGCACCGTGCGCTCCATGACCATGAGTACAGCGCACGTGCGCAGTAGAGAGAGCCAGTTCATGCTACGTGTTCAGCTTTGCTAACCAATAATTAAAAGGCACATAGGAATGACAGAGGACATTGGTACGGTCAGCATGGTACTCCCTCAGCATTTTCCCAAACTTTGCACTCCTTGTGAGAGTCCCCCATGCCTCAGGGCCAGGGTGATGGGAGGGTCTGAAAAAACTCTCCAGAACTTTGCCAGTGTTCCACTGCCTCTGCTGGATTGGAGTTGTGTCTCTCTCACCTGTACTCCTTGCTTGGCCAACAAACTGTGACCTCTGCTGCCAGCGGTTTCAGATGGGAATCTTTTTAATAATTCCGCAAGAAGGGCTCTCTGGTCCTCCAACATTTTAGTGCACCTGTCTGCTTCTGGAATAAGAGATATAAAGTTCTCCTTGTAGCATGGGTCTAGAAGTGTCACAAATCAGTACTGCCTGTCACCCAAAATTTTCAGAATGCGAGAGTGACGGGAAAAGCAGCATAACATAAACTCAGCCATGTGTGCAAGACTACTAACAGTCAATACTTCCGTGTCCTCACCAAGAGGACGACTGACCATGCTCTCCTTCTCCTCCTTGTCCTCAGGCCTCCTCGACTTTTGACAAACCTCAGTAAAATCATTGCAAATACAACATTGTAAATACATTATTGTAAATATACAACTGTAGTTTTTATATGCCCCACTTCATAGCAGATTGTAAGTTGTCACAAGCAGGATCGTTTTTTTGGGGTTTAATTATTGTTATCATTGTTACTTAGTGTAGATTGTAAGCTGTCACAAGCAGGGTAGTTTTATTTCTGTTTAATTATTGTATTATTGTTATTAGGGTTGAGCGAAACGGATCGAACAATTTCAAAAGTCGCCGACTTTTGGCAAAGTCGGGTTTCGTGAAACCCGACCCGATCCCAGCGTGGGATCGGCCACGCGGTCGGCGACCTTCGCGCCAAAGTCGCGTTTCGTATGACACTTTCAGCGCCTTTTCTCAGCCAATGAAGGTGGACGCAGAGTGTGGGCAGCGTGATGACATAGGTCTCGGTCCCCACCATCTTAGAGAAGGGCATGGCAGTGATTGGCTTGCTTTCTGCGGCGTCACAGGGGCTATAAAGGGGCATTCCCGCAGAACGCCATCTTACTGCTGCCGATCTGAGCATAGGGAGAGGTTGCTGCCGCTTCGTCAGAAGCAGGGATAGCGTTAGGCAGGGTAAATTAACCCCCAAAACCGCTTGTGCTGTAGCGATTTCCACTGTCCAACACCACCTTTTCTTTGCAGGGACAGTGGAGGCTAGATTTTTGTTAATCAGCTCTGTAGCTTATAGGGCTGCCCTAGAAGGCTCCCTGATAGCTGCGTTGCTGTGTGTACGCCGCTGTGCAAACCAACTGCTTTTTTCAAAGCACAAATCCTGCTGCTCCTTCCTTTCTGCACAGCTATCTTGTTTGTTTGCCCACACTTTTTGTGTGCAGCCGTCCCTTTAATTGCTGCCTGCCATACTTTTCTGAGATTATTGTTGGGAGATAACCAGCACCAGCAGGGCACATCGGACCCGATTAATGATGGCAAAAAACAGGTGCAAAAAATACAGATGAAACAACCACTTTCAATCCAGTGTTGGCTGTTTGGCATTAGTGCACAGAAAGATAAGCGATAATAGTCTGTATGTGGCATTGTTCACACAGGCAATGCAGAGCATCTGGTTTACAGCCTATTACTAACGCACATACAGGCGGGCTGCCCAGTGCTACAAAATGCATGCTGTGTGAATAGAGGCCTACAGTTTACAGAGCCATCTTGGTCCGACTGCGCCCTGCAAGATAAGAATAATAATAATATTGCCAAATCTGTGCATATGTGCCAGTCATGTCTGTGGTTGCTCTGTCAGTCATTTTATGCCACAGAAACTATACTGTCGTACATTGGGCCTGATTTATTCACTTGTCTCCCATACAATAACAATAAAAATAAAGGGAGAATAATATTGCCAAATCTGTGCATCTGTGCCAGTCCTGTCTGTGGTTGATCTGTCAGTCATTTTGTGCCACAGAAACTATACTGTCGTACATTGGGCCTGATTTATTCACTTGTCTCCCATATAATAAAACTAAAAATAAAGGGAGAATAATATTGCCAAATCTGTGCATCTGTGCCAGTCGTGTCTGTGGTTGCTCTGTCAGACATTTTGTGCCACAGAAACTATACTGTCATACATTGGGCCTGATTTATTCACTTGTCTCCCATACAATAACAATAAAAATAAAGGGAGAATAATATTGCCAAATCTGTGCATCTGTGCCAGTCCTGTCTGTGGTTGATCTGTCAGTCATTTTGTGCCACAGAAACTATACTGTCGTACATTGGGCCTGATTTATTCACTTGTCTCCCATATAATAAAACTAAAAATAAAGGGAGAATAATATTGCCAAATCTGTGCCAGCCGTGTCTGTGGTTGCTCTGTCAGTCATTTTGTGCCACAGAACCTATACTGTCGTACATTGGGCCTTATTTATTCACTTGTCTCCCATATAATAAAACTAAAAATAAAGGGAGAATATTGCCAATTCTGTGCATCTGTGCCAGTCGTGTCTGTGGTTGCTCTGTCAGTCATTTTGTGCCACAGAAGCAATACTGTCATACATTGGGCCTGATTTATTCACTTGTCTCCCATATAAAAAAAAGAAAGGGAGAATAATATTGCCAAATCTGTGCATCTGTGCCAGTCGTGTCTGTGGTTGCTCTGTCAGTCATTTTCAGCCACAGAAACTATACTGTCATACAGTGTGCCTGATTTATTCAGCACTCACCCACACATAAAAAGGTAGATTTATATTCACAACAAGGTAACATACACCTTCTACCTTGTTTTTCTGTACCATATAACGGTTGTTAGTTTGGTTACATTTTCCCAAGAATGAGGAAGGCTGGTGGAAGAGGTCGTGGCCGTGGGCGGTCATTGCCATCTGGTAATGCTGATGGTGGTGGTGGTGGTGCTGGTGGAGCATCGGGTGGTAGAGGGAAAATCAAAATAGCACCTAAGTCTCAAGTTGTTGAGCCAGCGTCATCGTCCGGCTACACAAGGCCTCGAACGCTACCTTTTCTGGGAGTTGGAAAACCGCTGTTAAAGCCGGAGCAGCAGGAAAAAGTTTTGGCTTTCCTTGCTGACTCTGCCTCTAGCTCTTTCGCCTCCTCTTCGGATAGTTCAAAATTGAAAAGTAGTCAGTCGTTGGTGGCTGCTCCCGGTCAGGAACAAGTTGATTCCTTGTGTCCTTCCCTCAAAACAACAGTGAAGGATGCGTCAGGTGACACAACAGTTTACTCCATGGAGCTCTTTACACATACCGTGCCTGGGTTAGAAAGGGAAATAGTTAACAGCCCACTAGAAGATGATTCGGACATGGAGTGCACTGATGCACAGCCACAGCTAGATTGTCATGCTGTTCCATCGACTCACATCACTACATTGCCCTCGCAGTGTACTGAGCCAGAAACTGACCCTGATGAGACGATGGTGCCCATTCCCGAACGTTATAGCACCTTACACAGTGACACAGAGATAGCTGAACATGAGATTGAAGAGGAGGTGATACATGACCCAGTTGTTGACCCAGATTGGCAGCCATTGGGGGAAGAGGGTGCCGCTGGCAGTAGCTCAGAAGCGGAGGAGGAGGATCGTCAGCAGCCATCTACATCACATTTGCATTCATCTGGCAGGCCCGTCTCTCGCCAAAAAAGTTTGGCAAAACCAAAACCATTTTTCGGACAGCGTGGCCATCCGGTTAAAGTAGCACAGTGTGTAATGCCTGAAAAGGTATTCAATAGTAGGAAGAGTGCAGTCTGGCAATTTTTTAACCAAGATCCGAATGATCAGTGCAAGGTGATCTGTAAGAAATGCTCCAGGACATTTAGCAGAGGTCAGAATGTCAAATGTTTAAATACAACTTGCATGCATCGACATTTAACCACCATGCACTTGCAAGCCTGGACTAGCTGCCAAACGTCCCATAACGTTGTTGCACCCGCTCACAATGAAGCTAGTCAGCAACGCTACATTCCTTGCCTCACTGTAAGCCCACCGGTTAGAACAACAACAGCAGCAAATGTGGAGGTGTCGTCACTAGGGAAAAGCAGTCAGGGAACCACAAGTTTATTGGTAGGAAACAGCATGTAGGCCTACATCGAGAATACCATCACCACCCCTCTCTCAATCCACCATGTCCACCACCACCAGCACCACCGCAAGTCCCACCATATGCACCTCGCCAGTCCAGCTCACTCTCCAAGAGACTCTCATTAGGAAAAGAAAGTACTCACCCTCTCATCCGCGTACACAGGGTTTGAACGCCCACATTGCTAGACTTATATCGTTAGAGATGATGCCCTACCACTTGGTTGAAAGCGAAGCTTTCAAAGCCTTGATGGCCTACGCAGTACCACGCTATGAGCTACCCAGTCGACACTTCTTTTCGAGAAAAGCCATCCCAGCCCTCCACCAGCATGTCAAAGACCGCATTCTCCATGCACTGAGGCAATCAGTAGGTAGAAAGGTGCACCTCACAACTGGTGCATGGACCAGTAGGCATGGTCAGGGACGTTACATGTCCATCACGGCACACTAGGTTAATGTGGTGGATGCAGGGTCCACAGGTGACAGCCATAGTGGGACAGTTCTGCCTAGCCCACGGTCTAGGAAACAGTTGGCAGTAGGCGTTCGACACCCCTCCTCCTCCTCCTCCTCCAGAAGCAAAACCTCGACCACAGAGCGCAGTCGCCCTACCACTCCATCCGCAGCTGCCAGTGTTGCACACAAGGTGTCCCATTATGGAACAGCTAGTGGTAAGCGTCAGCAGGCTGTGTTGGAAATGAAGTGTTTGGGCGACAACAGACACACCGCAGAAGTTCTGGCCGAGTTCTTGCAGCAAGAAACTCAGTCACGGCTGGGCAGTGTACATCTTGAGGCAGGCAAGGTAGTCAGTGATAACAGAAGGAATTTTATGGCTGCCATAGCCCTTTCAGAACTGAAACACATTTCTTGCCTGGCTCACACCTTGAACCTGGTGGTGCAGTGCTTCCTGAAAAGTTATCTGGGGTTACCCAGGAGGAAGATGGGGATGATTATTTATGGGAGGAGGAAGCTTCTCAGGGGGGAATAGAAAGTGTTGGTGGTGCAGGGTCAGGTACAGGTTTTTTGCAGGAGGCAAGTGATGGGGATTTGCCAGAAAGTGCTCCTCAACCCAGCACAAGCATTGATTTGACACCTGGAACATTGGCCCACATGGCTGATTATGCCTTGCGTATCCTAAAAAGGGACCCCCGCATTATCAAAATGATGACCGATGACGATTACTGGTTGGCCTGCCTCCTGGATCCACGCTATAAAGGGAAATTGCAAAATATCATGCCACATGAGAACCTTGAGCAAATATTGGCTACCAAACAAGCAACTCTTGTAGACCGTTTGGTTCAGGCATTCCCAGCACACGGTGGCGGTGATGGTTCTCATACGAGCTGCAGGGGGCAACATGGCAGAGGTGTTAGAGGGGCACAAATCAGAAGTGGCGTTGGACAGAGGGGTTTTATGACCAGGTTGTGGAGTGATTTCGCAATGACCGCAGACACGACAGGTACTGCAGCATCAATTCAAAGTGACAGGAGACAACATTTGTCCAGTATGGTTACCAACTATTTTTCCTCCCTTATCGATGTTCTCCCTCACACGTCATTCCCATTTGATTACTGGGCATCCAAAATAGACACCTGGCCTGAATTGGCTGAATATGCATTACAGGAGCTCGCTTGCCCAGCTGCTAGTGTGCTATCAGAAAGAGTATTCAGTGCTGCAGGTTCAATACTGACAGAAAAAAGGACTCGTCTGGCTACCCAAAATGTGGATGATCTAACCTTCATTAAAATGAACCAATCATGGATTTCTAATTATTTTGCCCCACCTTCCCCTGCTGACACCTAGCTTTCCTGTAAAAATATCTTGCTTTTGGACTCGTCTTAATGACTGCTCCAATTTCTCCATTTGCAGCTGCTGTATGTCCAGCATGGGCCATTTTTACACCTCCCTAAATGGGCTGACTCCGCAAGCACCCGTGCAAGTGCCGTTTGGCTGAACAGGTGGGTGTGCCCACTTTTGGGGGATGGCACTGGCACAGGGTCCCTCATAGTACAATGAAATATCTCTGGTGGTGGTGGTGCACACCCAATGTCAGACACACCGTCGTAACATAAGGGGCCCTGGGCCAGTACCGCCGCCCACGAGAGAGTGTTCCCCCCCCCAGCTCAAACAGTGCTCTACCACTTGCAAAATTACCTCTCACTGCTCCTCCACTGTTTAGTCTGTGCTGTTAAATCCTTCAATGGCACTGCCAATACCAATTTCTTGACATGATTGATGCTAGTTAAAATATTCAGGGGCCCTGTCCTACATTTACACCAGTTAATACTTTGCACCAACTACCACTGTCTGCAAGTCAGCAGAAGAGCCCACCCCTGTACCTAGGTATGCCACCAGTTTGTTTGTTACATTTTTTTTTGCCAGACATTAACCTCACTTTATTATTTTGGCCTACTAACTGTGTCAGACACTCCTTACAGTTGTCCTCCACTGAACAAAGCTAGGCCGCCTGCGTACTCCTGTAACCGATTTTTAACTGCATTTTGCCTATTCCTTTTTTGGCCCTACTAACTGTTTGCCCCTCAGTGCAATCGTCCTCCGCTGACCACACCAATGCTGCCTGTGTACCCCTGTAGCCTAATTTAAACTGCATAGAGCCTGCTTTATTATTTTAGGCCTAGGAAGTCTGTCTGCGGTCCCTCCTTGCAATCGTCCTCCGCTGACCACACCAATGCTGCCTGTGTACCTCTGTAGCCTAATTTGAACTGCATAGAGCCTGCTTTATTATTTTAGGCCTAGGAAGTCTGTCTGCGGTCCCTTCTTGCAATCGTCCTCCGCTGACCACACCAATGCTGTCTGTGTACCCCTGTAGCCTAATTTGAACTGCATAGAGCCTGCTTTATTATTTTAGGCCTAGGAAGTCTGTCTGCGGTCCCTCCTTGCAATCATCCTCCGCTGACCACACCAATGCTGCCTGTGTACCCCTGTAGCCTAATTTGAACTGCATAGAGCCTGCTTTATTATTTTATGCCTAGGAAGTCTGTCTGCGGTCCCTCCTTGCAATCGTCCTCCGCTGACCACACCAATGCTGCCTGTGTACCTCTGTAGCCTAATTTGAACTGCATAGAGCCTGCTTTATTATTTTAGGTCTAGGAAGTCTGTCTGCGGTCCCTTCTTGCAATCGTCCTCCGCTGACCACACCAATGCTGCCTGTGTACCCCTGTAGCCTAATTTGAACTGCATAGAGCCTGCTTTATTATTTTAGGCCTAGGAAGTCTGTCTGCGGTCCCTCCTTGCAATCATCCTCCGCTGACCACACCAATGCTGCCTGTGTACCCCTGTAGCCTAATTTGAACTGCATAGAGCCTGCTTTATTATTTTATGCCTAGGAAGTCTGTCTGCGGTCCCTCCTTGCAATCGTCCTCCGCTGGCCACACCAATGCTGCCTGTGTATCCCTGTAACCTATTTTAAACTGCATAGAGCCTACTTTCTATTGTTGGCCTACTACCTGTGTCTGTCTCAGCCAGTCCACTCCTTACAGTTGTCCTCCACTGAACAAAGCTATGCCGCCTGTGTACTCCTGTTACCAATTTTGAACTGCATTTAGCCTACTTACTTATTTGTGCCTAGTAACTGTGTAAGCCTCTCATAACAGTTGTCCTCCCACGCTGAAACAAGCTAGGCCGCCTGGTTAGTCCTGCTAGCAGTTTTGAACTGCATTTAGCCACCTTTCTTTATTGTAGGCCTCTGTCTGTCTGTCTGTGCCACACATTACAACTGTCCCCCACTGAAACAAGCTAGGCCGCCTGGTTTGTCCTGCTAGCAGTTTTGAACAGCATTTAGCCACCTTTTTTTTATTGTAGGCCTCTGTCTGTCTGTCTGTCTGTCTGTCTGCACCACACATTACACTTACAACTGTCCCCCGCTGTAAAAAGCTAGGCGGCCTGTGTACACCTCTTACCAATTTAGAACAGCATTTAGCCAATTTACTTATTTGGGCCTAGTAACTGTGTCAGACTCTCATAACAGTTGTCCTCCATCGCTGAACCCAGCTATGCCACCTGTGTACTACTTTTACCAATTTTGAACAGAATATAGCCTTCCTTTTTATTTTAGGCCTACTTAGTGTGTCAGAGCCACTAATTACACATGCCCTCCTCCGCCCGAACCACGCTATGCCGCCTGTGTTCTCCACTTACCAATTTTGAACTGCATTTTGCCTAATTACTTATTTAGGCCTACTTATTGTGTTTGTCTCCCATTACAGTTGTCCTCCACAGAATAAAGCTGATCTTCAATCTTCCGGCTTTTGGCCTATATTATCAGATATTAAACTGCATTTGGCCTACTTGTCTGGTTGGGCCCTACTAACGGTGTCTGCCGCTCCTGGGTTTTCTCTTGTTTGGTTTTCCTGAGCTTCAATCTTCAGGCTTTTGGCCTACATTTTAAATATTAAACTGCAATTGGCCAACTCGTTTGGTTGGGCCCTAGTAACGATGTCTGCTGCCCCTCGCTTGTCTCCTCCACTGAATAAAGCTGAGCTTCAATCTTCAGGCTCTCATTAAGTAGTTGTTGTTAATATAACACTGCAGTTGGCCTACTAGTGTGCTTGGGGCCTACTAATGGTGTCTGCCGCTCCTTGGTTTTCTCCTGTTTGGTTTTCTTGAGCTTCAATCTTCAGGCTCTCATTAAGTAGTTGTTGTTAATATAACACTGCTGTTGGCCTACTAGTGTGCTTGGGGCCTACTAACGATGTCTGCTGCTCCTTGGTGTTCTCCACTGAACAGAGCTGAGCTTCAATCTTCAGGCTCTCATTAAGTTGTTGTTTATATAACACTGCAGTTGGCCTACTATTTTGGTTGGGCCTAGTAACGGTGTCTGCCGCACCTTGGTGTTGTCCTGTGTTATTTTCCAGAGCTTCAATGTTCAGGCTTTCGGCCTATATTTGTAATATTAAACTGCATTGGGCCTACTAGTGTGGTAGGGCCCTTAAAACGGTGTCTGCCGCTCCTGGGTTTTCTACTCCACTGAACAAAGCAATGCCGCCTGGTTAGTCCTGTTACCAATTTTGATTTGCATTTAGCCCACTTTATTATTTGGGCCTATATCTGTGTTTCATCCTCATCCTGCCCATTGCCCAGCCAGTGCTAGATGAGTCTTGTGGTACATTGACCCAGACCACTACATTCCCCTTGCACGCTACACAGCCACAATTTGACCCTGCTGAAAGTCAGGTTCCCCTTCCCGCATACTATACCACCTTACACAGGGACAAAGAGGAAGGTGCAGATGAAAGTGCAGGTTCCTTCATCAGGTGGGGGGGCATACTCGTTGGTGACGTCACAGGCACAGGGCCCCTCAGAGTACGCAAAAGTGTCGCTGCCGGTGGGAGGCGCCCCCGCCGTGCAAACACACCGCCGTACTGTGAGGGGCCCTGTGCCAGTGCCAATGCAAATGAGTGGGCCCCCCCTGCTTGCTCAGGATCACAGCAATTGCAAACTTGAAATACTTACCTCTCACTGCTCCACTGCCGTGATGTAGTCCATGTTTCCTGGGCCCACTAAAAACTTGAACCAGCCCTACCCCCCACAACTTTAGCCAAATGACCCCCAATTTCCAATGCCTAGCTATTATTATAAAGTAAATTAAGATTGACAAGCTTCAGTAACAAGAATGGATGTTTTTACCATTACAATGGGCACTGTAGGTGTTTTCCTGGCCTCCACTCACTGCCGACTATGCTTCCCCATTGACTTGCATTGGGTTTCGTGTTTCGGTCAATCCCCGACTTTTGGCGATAATCGGACGATTACACTCGACTCGACTTTTGACAAAGTCGGGTTTCGCGAAACCCGACTCGATCCTAAAAAAGTGAAAGTCGCTCAACCCTACCGAGCAATATTCGAGATGGAGATACAGTCATGGCTGGAAATGTTGGCACCCTTGAAATTGTTCTAGAAAATGAAGTATTTTTCCACAGAAAATTATTGCAATTACCATGTTTTGTTATATACATGTTTATTTCCTATGTGTGTATTGGAACAAGATGAAAAAAAAACTGAGAAAAAGGGCAAATTGGACATAATTTCACACAAAATCCCCAAAATGGGTAGGACCAAATTGTTGGCACCTTCAACTTAATATTTGGTTGTATACCCTTTGAAATAAATAACTGCAATCAATTGCTTCCTTTAACTATCAGAAAGCTTCTAAGACCTCTGAACTGGAATTTTAGCTCACTCTTTTAAAAACTGCTTCAGATCTCTCCTATTTGAAGGTTGCCTTCTCCCAACAACAATTTCAATATCTTTATACAGTTGTTTAATGTGATTTAGATCCGGACTCATTTCTGGCAACATCATAACTCTCCATAGCTTTGTTTCCATCCATTTATGTGTGCTTCTTAAACTATTATTGTGGTCATTGTCATTGAACAAGCCCAATTTTCTGACACTAAGCTCTACATTGCAACCCAAAATCTTTTAATAATCTTCAGATTTCATGATGCCAGAGGTAGCAAAACAACCCCAAAACATCTTTTAACCCCCACCATATTTGACTGTAGGTAATGTGTTCTTTTCTTTGTAGACCTCATTCCATTTTAAGTAAACAGTAGAATGATGTGATTTGCCAAAAAGCTCTATCTTGGTCTCATCTGTCCACAAGACGCTGTTCCAGAAGGATTTTGGCTTACTCCTTTACATTTGATTGATTTAATTGTACATTGATTGGGGCTGCTTATCCATTATCTGAACTATCCTGTGTTGCAACCCTTCATCAATTTTCCTCTGCCATCCACGTCCAGGGAGATTAGCTACAGTGCAATGGATTGTAAACTGATTATGTTGCGCAAAGTGGACAAAGGAACATCAAGATCTCTTGAGATGGACTTGTATCCTTGAGATTGTTAATATTTGTCAACAATTTTGCTTCTCAATTCCTTACACCGTATTCTTCCCCTCTTTCTGCTCTTCATGCTTAGTGTGGTATACAATGACAGATAATGCAAAGATTGAGTCAACTTCCCTCACAAGGACACAGAAGGGAAACTTGTCAGACTCTGTTTGTGGTGAGATTTCTTTAGGGGTGACCCATCTCTTATTAAAGCAAACAAGCCCTGTCCCCTTCCCCCACAAGTCTCAAAACAAACCAAAGTCCTCAATCTATGATACTTGGATGCAATAAGTCCTAGACCACGCCAACCTCATGGGAATCAGTACCTCTGGCTGTTTTAATGTCCTCTCTGGTTACTAGATAATCTTTAGCAACCCCATGATTGCAGTGGACTCCAACCTTATTCCCAGGGATCAGTTGGAGAGGCAGTGTGGCTCTCATGAGGCTCACCAAACTCCCTAGGTGGAGCAGTCCAGTCATTTGCAGACCATTCACCATTACAGGACAATATTGTGGCCCCTCAATTGGAGGACAGTTCACATTGGAGGCTGAACAGTGGTGTCTCAGGCTACAGTCCATCTGCACTGTGGTTAGGGAATAATGGGAGGCTATATGACCTGGGCTCTGACGTCTCCAACATATTATATCCCCAGCTGGGACCTTTGGTATTACCTAAGCTGCCCCTTTGGACCTTGGACGCCGCATCCCCCTGATATATTTTGTCCAACCAGGTCATCAGCATTCCGAGGATTTTCCTGGGCAACCCAAGACTGCAGTGGCCTTGCAATGGAGTGCATGAACTGGTCCATTACAACTCGTTCTACCATCTGTGCTATGGTAGAGGACTCCGGCTGCAACAATTTTTGAACCAGGTGCAGCAGGTCAAACATTTGGGAACGTGGGGGTTTGTCACGGTGATACACCCAGCGGTGGACCCGTTGTTCCCTGACAGTCATTGTCACCCAAAGAACACCAAAATTTCAGTTTCGCATATTCTTTGGCATCTTGTAAGACTAAATCATAATAAGCTTGAAATGTGAAAGAAGAAAATATCTGGCACTCACCTTAAAATCTTCACACAGATGTCCCAAGCAATTACTGGAGTATCTGTCCATACAACCACAATAAACCATACACTCCATAGGTGTGGCCTTTATATAAGAGGGGGTAGAAAAAAGCCTTTACTTGCACACAAAAATTGTAGGGCTCATTTTAAGTTTACCAAAAGACATGTAGGAGACTCCTCAAATGTATGGAGGAAGGTGCTGTGGTCAGATGAAACCAAAATTGAACTTTTTGGCCACCAATGGAACCAGGGACAGGGAATATGGTCTGAGTCGAGAGGAAGATGGATGGTGCGAAACACAGGGATATTTCCTTGAGCAAAACCTGTTTCATTCTGTCATTGATTTGAAACTGGGACAGAGGTTCACCTTCCAACAAGACAATGACCCAAAGCATACTATTAATGCAACACTTTTGTTTTTTAAGGAGAAACGTGTAAATGTTTTCGAATGGCCTAGTCAAAACACAGACTTTACTCAAATGAAAATCTGTGATCAGACTTGAAGATTGCTGTTCACAAGAGGAAACCATCTAACCTGAAGGAGCTGGAGCAGTTTTGACTTGAGGAATGGGCAAAAATCCCAGTGGCAAGATGTGGAAAACTCATAGAGACTTATCCAAAGCAACTTACAACTTTAATACCCGCAAAAGGAGGCTCTACAAAGTGCTGAATTTAGGGGGGTGAATTGTTAGGCACATTGACATTTGTAGTTATTTTATCCTATTTGTTGTTTGTTTCACAATAAAAAGAAAAAACAATATTTACAGTAGGCATGTTCTTTACAAGAAGTGATGCAAACCCTCAAAAAAACCCTGTGAAATTCCAGGTTGTCAGGTAGCAAAACATAAAAAAAATGCCAGGGAGTGAATACTTTGGCAAGCCACTGTAAAATATGTCTTGAGACCATCTCTCAGAACGGAATATGGCTCTTCTGGTAAGAAAAATTACACACCCCTTTATTAAGGCCAATGTAAAACAAAATCAAGAGGCAGAAATGTAAAACTGTTTCTGCCTTCCGTAATGAGTGTCTCTGACAACCAAGAATCTGAATTGTGGATGCACAATTTTGTGCAGAGTGGCACAATGCACCAATACCACCTTTTATAAGCCTTATAAAAGCTAATACATGTTATTTGACACAATTATGCTGAAATCAGTTTTAATTTTCTTTTTATTAGCAGCAATTCTGTGAATGTCCCAAGATCTACATTTGTAGGAAACCACATTGTGGTGCCACATGCAAAAACTGTGGGTTTTTGCAAACCATGTTTTCCTCACGGAAGTCACCAGGGAATTGCATAAAACCAAGAACGATACAGTTTGCTGCAAAGTTTTCAAATCATGAGTCAGACTATGAAAGGTTTAGAAATACAAATAACCACCTATTCTGTGCATTTTATACTGCTGGTGTCTGCTAAAGAGCCAGATGGGCCATGTAGCGCCTTCTGGCACATGGATCCAGTTATTGCTGCTATTTCTGGTGTGTCTGTGCACATGCCTGTATTCATGCTTACATACCAGGCAAAAGGTAAGTATGGAGCCTTTCTGGACCAAATTAATGGGTCATTATGGACAACAGGCTGCCACCAATTTACAAATTCATTGAGGAGTGGGGCTGTACTCTTACCTTTAACGAGAACCTGTCACTAAAAAAAATGTATATATCTGCAGACATAGTGGAATTTTGTAATTAAACAGAATTTTAAACAGATGTCTAATTGGAAATCTGGCCACAGGGAGAAAACTAAGTTACACTCTCGCATTCTGTTGCAAGGTGGTGAAGGGGCTGTAAAAAGTCAGCTTTAAGCACTATTTGTTCCTTGACTGACATTCAGCTTGCATGTGAAGTGAATATGCATGCTCACTGTGTACTGAGAGAGCACTGTTCACTGCCCTGCCGCTATCCCAATAACCGGAATTAGCTTCTGCAAGGAGAATATAACTTTGTTTATGTTAAGTTTATTTTGATTCACAAGTCACAACCATTCCTGGAAAAAATACTGTGGCTTTTTTGGATAACCTAGAACAAAATAGGTGTGAGCAGGTTGCGGGAAGCAGTAACGGACCAGAGGCAGAGCGAGGGTTAACTTGGTTATTAACAGGGGTATACTCTGCGCAGGGAGGTAATGGGTTAAACAGTGGATTAAACAGTATAAATGGCAAAGGATATGGTGAGGTGAAGAACGACGGTTAAAATAATGGCAGTTCAGCTGTACTTGTGTCAGGAGTTCCTCAAACCGTAACTCCTGCTGTGAACTCAATAGCACCGGCAACGGCTAGATCGGTGTCCTTTCCAGGAAGGTCCTGTTGGCAACAATGCCCCGTCTTCTGGCGGCAGCGGTTGGTCTCCAGTACCTTCCGCTGAGCCTAGTCCATATGCCACAGTGGCTGATAAGGGTGCGTACAGTCCTGTATGAGCCCAACGTGGCTCGGCAAACATAAACTGGAAAAGTCAGGGTCTCCCGTGAGCGGAAAAGTATATGCTGGTAAGGTGGGTTACACAAGTCTATCCAGTACTCGGTTCTCTATTTGTGGCACATGCGCTGTACTCACGGTCATGAAGCACACGGCACCTCGATCTCTGTCAGCTACTGGGCATGCTGCACTCTTCTCTCTATGCTGTGTGCGGCCTGCTCCCACCAAGACTGAAGCGCTGACAACCACTGGCGTGCTGCTTCTCCGATGAGGTGCTGCCTCTCTGGCAGGGTGCTGCTTCTCTGGCAGGGTGCTGCACCCGATCTCTCTCTTGGCAGCACGCACACAGTACTCACTAGCCCGGAATGCTCCACACCTCGCTCCGTGATTAATGGGCACCCTACACGTTTCTCCTCACAGTCTCTGTCAGTGGTGGTGGTACTTGGCCGCGGGCCTGCCCTGTATGGATGCTCTGGGGCCACAGCACTCACTGGTCCCTGCTGCATACCCTCTCTTCCCGCCAAGTCTCTCTCTGAGCTGCTGCTGCATGCACAGCTCCCTTCAGCGCAGCAGTCCCTCTGCATAAGGTGGGGCCTGTCGCAGCACCGGTTCTCAGTGTGTTGTCAGGAAGTGGAGCGCACCGCTCACCTGACTGCGCGCTGCCCTGGGTTGATGCCAAACTGCTCTGCTGCATGCG
This sequence comes from Ranitomeya variabilis, assembly GCF_051348905.1. Taxonomy (NCBI): domain Eukaryota; kingdom Metazoa; phylum Chordata; class Amphibia; order Anura; family Dendrobatidae; genus Ranitomeya; species Ranitomeya variabilis. The sequence goes on along the minus strand of NC_135233.1, from coordinate 956,271,944 downwards.
CTTTCTCCTTTTATCTCCCCTCCCCCCTCAGTCAGGAGGAAGGTCTACCTCACTAAAGCATCCCCCTGGGAACAGAGCATGCAGCCTCTTCAGTTCTGGACCAGGCACATAGGTACCCACGGTGCTGTCGTTCCCCTTACAAAGGTACACTACAGTAAGTACAGAAGTGGCAACATATACAGTTGAAACCACAAGTTTGCATACACTATATAAAAATACACATATGCATGTTTTTCTCAATATCTGACATGAAATCAGAATAAAGCTTTCCTGTTTTAGGCCAATTAGGATTACCATAATTATTAATATTTGCCAAATGTCAGAATAATGAGAGAGAGAGAGAGAGAGAGAATGTTTTAAGGCATTTTTATTACTTACTGCAAAGTCAAAAGTTTACATACATTTCATTAGTATTTGGTTCCATTGCCCTTAATGAATGACTTGGGTCAAACGTTTGGAATATCCTTCCACAAGCTTCTCACAATAGTTTGTCGGAATTTGGGCCAATTCCTCCTTGTCAAAACTGGTGTAACTGATCCAGGTTTGTAGGTTGCCTTACTCACACCTGCCTTTTCAGCTTTGCCCATAGATTTTCAATAGGATTGAGATCAGGGATTTGTGATGGCCACTCCAAAACATTGACTTTGTTATCCTTAAGCCACTTTGTTATCATTTTGGCAGTATGCTTCGGGTCATTGTCCATGTGGAAGACCCATTTACGCCCAAGCTTTAACTTCCTGGCTGATGTGTTGAGATGTTGCTTCACTATTGCCACATAATCTTCTTTTCTCATTATGCCATCTATTTGGTGAAGTGCACCAGTCCTTCCTGCAGCAAAACAATCCCACAACTAGTGTTGAGCGATACTTTCCGATATCGGAAAGTATCGGTATCGGAAAGTATCGGCCGATACCGTCAAAATATCGGATCTAATCCGATACCGATACCCGATCCCAATTCAAGTCAATGGGACGAAAATATCGGAATTAAAATAAACCCTTTATAAACTTGTAGGTTCATTCTAGATGAAGGAAAACAACTAAGAATAATGTAGGATGTATTGGGGGACGTGGCGGAGACATTAAAGGCACAGAGGTTTAGCCCAATGTAATAGAATAGCAGGATTTTGGGTTTTTTTATGACGTTCGGCGTTAGAAAGATTTTGACTATGTTAATTTTTTATTTATTTTGTCAGATATTGATGTTTCACTACTTCCACGCCCTTCACCTTCTTTTTTACTTCTCCCACACTTTCTTCTTCATTATCCTCATCATCAGCTTCTTTGACATCAACTTCTTCACCTTAATCATCTTCTTCTTCATCTTCTACCTATTATTTTTTTTGTTACATACATTGTTCATATTCTTTTTATTTTACTATTATCTTCTTCATATTCAACTTCTTCATCATATTCTTATTTGTGACAGGCATTCCCGTAGTTGTTATCTATAAAAGTTTGAAGATTACACCTTCCGTTCTGCCTGTCACAAAACAGTTACATTTGTCCGCGTTCAGTTTGGCCTGCAGCATCAGGCTTTATCCAGGGGCACCACGAGGAGGAACGGACTCACCCCCATACACTGCTTAGTCTTCTTCTGCTTATAATTTAGATAATATTTTTTGCTCTGATATTTAGTGTTATGCTTAATGTTCTTCTGCTCTTTGTTCTGCAGCCTCTTGTTCTTCTGCTTCTCGGTCTTCCAGGTCGTCGTCGTCTCCAGGGTCGTCGTCTCCGGGGTCGTCGTCATCGGGGTGGTCTTCAGGGTCGTCGTCTCCGGGGTCGTCGTCATCGGGGTGGTCTTCAGGGTCATCGTCTCCAGGGTCGTCGTCATCACGGTGGTTGTCGTCTCTGGTGTCGTCGTCATCTTAGGGGTGGTCTTCCGGGTCATCGTGATTAGTCTCTTGAACTTGGAAATGTAGCAGAAGGTACAAGAAGGCTGAGAAAATGCCGAGAACCAGCTGATGGAACTGGAACTCGGATGGCTACCCGAAGGTCCAAGAGCCAATGGAACTACCGAGGACCAGCTGACGTTACTGGAACCCGGTTACTAAGCAGGAGGTACCCGTGCTTGAAAGCACTACCAAGGACCACCTGACGTTGGTGGAACTCGGATACCCAGAGGGAGGCACCTAAGCCAAAGGCTCTGCCCGGAACCAGCTGACGGTACTGGAACCAGGATGGGGAGCAGAAGGTACAAGAGCAAGTGTCTGCGTGGCTTTTGCAGGACACGATGCCGGCTGCACAGCAGGGGAACAGCTGGCGGTGCTGAACCCCACTGACACATTGGCTGGTGTTTTTCTCTGTGCAGCTAGCAGTACCGGGCCCCAACTGGCGGTGTTAGAGCCCGGGGTCAGCAGGAGGAGGAGATGGAGCAGAGTGTAGGCCGAAGCCTGCACTGGCGGCAGCTTTGGGTCTGTTGTGCCTGCGTGGCTGTTGCAGGACACGTTGCCGGCTGCACAGCAGGGGAACAGCTGGCGGTGCTGAACCCCACTGACACATTGGCTGGTGTTTGGCTCTGTGCAGCTAGCAGTACCGGGCCCCAACTGGCGGTGTTGGAGCCCGGGCTCTGCAGGGGGAGCAGAGTGTAGGCCGAAGCCTACTTGAACCAATTTCAAAGGTAACCTTTAACCCCCCCTCAGGGGTTACAAAGTAGAAGAGCCACAGCTTATGCAGCAGTAGTGCTGCACAAGTCAAAGGTTGCTCTTTTAATTTTGCTCCTTGCACACGCTGAATGAAACACGTATAACATTTAGCCCTTTATACAGTCAAACTGTGTTGGAGGCGCGAGTTCCCTTTGTAATGAGACGCAGCACAGATGTCAAGAATCCCACCTTGGTGCTGGGTGCAGCCTCCTGAGCATTGTTATTTGCTGTACAGGAGTCTGCGCTGTCGTGTTATCCCCTGGCCTAGCGCTGTTAGCGCTGCCCATCTTCTGACATCATTTAATGTCGGCCGGTGCGGTTCACGATGACCATGAATCCCAGCCCCGCGGTGTCTTAACATTGTTAAAACACTGCGGGGCTGGGATTCATGGCCTGGCGCAGCACATATGTTCGCCTCTCACACTCGGGTCCTTACACCCGCTTCAGACTGTGCGGCGTCAGCTGATCCCTTATCGCATGCCACGGCCATGAAGCCGCACAGTCTGAAGAAGGCGGAAGGAGATGAGGGACAGGCGAAGTGATGCACTGCTCATGCCCATCAATCACACCCTCGCAGTCCCAAGAAATAAGACACCGAGGGGCGTTGTGTGGGTCAGGGCGGCCGCAGAGGCGCAGGCAGCCAAACAATGATGCCAGAAGACGGGCAGCGCTACCAAGGGGGTTGCAGCGTGTCATTACAAAGGAAAGTCACACCACCGGGACGGTTAAATGGTCACACAGAGGACACATTTTAGACGTGTTTTCAGTTCCACATGTGCGAGGAGAATACGTTTATGAGCCACCTTGCACACATGCAGCATTACCGCTGTACAAGGTGGCCTTAAAAACGTACAAACGCCTGGGGGAGGGGGGACAGGTTCCCTTCAATTTCAGTTCTTGTGTCTGCGTGGCTTTTGCAGGACACGATGCCGGCTGCACAGCAGGGGAACAGCTGGCGGTGCTGAACCCCACTGACACATTGGCTGGTGTTTTTCTCTGTGCAGCTAGCAGTACCGGGCCCCAACTGGCGGTGTTAGAGCCCGGGGTCAGCAGGAGGAGGAGATGGAGCAGAGTGTAGGCCGAAGCCTGCACTGGTGGCAGCTTTGGGTCTGTTGTGCCTGCGTGGCTGTTGCAGGACACGTTGCCGGCTGCACAGCAGGGGAACAGCTGGCGGTGCTGAACCCCACTGACACATTGGCTGGTGTTTGGCTCTGTGCAGCTAGCAGTACCGGGCCCCAACTGGCGGTGTTAGAGCCCAGGGTCAGCAGGAGGAGGAGAGGGAGCAGAGTGTAGGCCGAAGCCTGCACTGGAGCAAGTTGAAAGGGAAACTTTAACCCCCCCCCCAGGCGTTTGTAGCTGAAAGAGCCATCGTGTACAGCACTAATGCTGGAAAAGGTAAACTTAGCTCTTTTAATTATGGTCCTTGCACATGCTGAACCTAACACTTATAAAAAGTGTCCCCTCCTACCGTGATACCGTCCGGTAGGTGGAACTTTCCTTTGTGATGTGACGCAGCACAGCCGTCATTCTTACCCCCTTGGCGCCGTGCGCCGCCTCCTCAGCGTTGTTTGAATCAGTCCCGGAGCCTGCGCTGTTAGGTTAGCCCTTGGCCATGCACACATTTTGCGCTGCCCGTCTTCTGACATCATTTGGTGTCAGGCTGGCTGCGCCTGTGCGGCCGCGCTGGCCGAGAGCCCGCCTCGTACTGTCTTCTGATTTAATCCCACTGGGGGCCTGAGATCCATGGACATGCGCAGTGCATATCTGAACCTCCACCTCTCACTCATCTCCCTACGGCTTCTTCTGACTGTGCGGTGTCACGGCCGTGGCATGCTATTAGGAACCAGCTGACACCGCACAGTTTGAAGAAGCCGTAGGGAGATGAGTGAGAGGTGGAGGTTCAGATATGCACTGCGCATGTCCATGGATCTCAGGCCCCCAGTGGGATTAAATCAGAAGACAGTACGAGGCGGGCTCTCGGCCAGCGCGGCCGCACAGGCGCAGCCAGCCTGACACCAAATGATGTCAGAAGACGGGCAGCGCAAAATGTGTGCATGGCCAAGGGCTAACCTAACAGCGCAGGCTCCGGGACTGATTCAAACAACGCTGAGGAGGCGGCGCACGGCGCCAAGGGGGTAAGAATGACGGCTGTGCTGCGTCACATCACAAAGGAAAGTTCCACCTACCGGACGGTATCACGGTAGGAGGGGACACTTTTCATAAGTGTTAGGATCAGCATGTGCAAGGAGCACCACGAAAAGAGGCACTTTTTACCTTTGCATCATTACTGCTGCACAAGGTGGCTCCTTCAGTAACAAACGCCTGGGGGGGGGGGACAGGTTCCCTTAAATTTAACTTGTTGTGCCTGCGTGGCGGTCGCAGTACACGTTGCCGGCTGCACAGCAGGGGAACAGCTGGCGGTGCTGAACCCCACTAACACATTGGCGAGGTGTTTGGCTCTGTGCGGACAGCACTTCTGGACGGCAACTGGCGGTGTTGGAGCCCAGGGACAGGTGGAGGAGGAGGAGGTAGGAGGAGGTAGGAGGGATTGCCACACACACAGCAGGGGAACAGCTGACGTTACTGAACCCCAATAACAGAGGAGGGACTGTTGACTGTGCGTACAGCACTTCTGGACGGCAACTGGCGGTGTTGGAGCCCAGGGACAGGTGGAGGAGGAGGAGGTAGGGGGAGGTAGGAGGGATTGCCACACACACAGCAGGGGAACAGCTGACATTACTGAACCCCAATAACAGAGGAGGGACTGTTGACTGTGCGTACAGCACTTCTGGACGGCAACTGGCGGTGTTGGAGCCCAGGGACAGGTGGAGGAGGAGGAGGTAGGAGGGATTGCCACACACACAGCAGGGGAACAGCTGACGTTACTGAACCCCAATAACAGAGGAGGGACTGTTGACTGTGCGTACAGCACTTCTGGACGGCAACTGGCGGTGTTGGAGCCCAGGGACAGGTGGAGGAGGAGGAGGTAGGAGGGATTGCCACACACACAGCAGGGGAACAGCTGACGTTACTGAACCCCAATAACAGAGGAGGGACTGTTGACTGTGCGTACAGCACTTCTGGACGGCAACTGGCGGTGTTGGAGCCCAGGGACAGGTGGAGGAGGAGGAGGTAGGAGGGATTGCCACACACACAGCAGGGGAACAGCTGACGTTACTGAACCCCAATAACAGAGGAGGGACTGTTGACTGTGCGTACAGCACTTCTGGACGGCAACTGGCGGTGTTGGAGCCCAGGGACAGGTGGAGGAGGAGGAGGTAGGAGGGATTGCCACACACACAGCAGGGGAACAGCTGACGTTACTGAACCCCAATAACAGAGGAGGGACTGTTGACTGTGCGTACAGCACTTCTGGACGGCAACTGGCGGTGTTGGAGCCCAGGGACAGGTGGAGGAGGAGGAGGTAGGAGGAGGTAGGAGGGATTGCCACACACACAGCAGGGGAACAGCTGACGTTACTGAACCCCAATAACAGAGGAGGGACTGTTGACTGTGCGTACAGCACTTCTGGATGGCAACTGGCGGTGTTGGAGCCCAGGGACAGGTGGAGGAGGAGGAGGTAGGAGGAGGTAGGAGGGATTGTCACACACACAGCAGGGGAACAGCTGACGTTACTGAACCCCAATAACAGAGGAGGGACTGTTGACTGTGCGTACAGCACTTCTGGACGGCAACTGGCGGTGTTGGAGCCCAGGGACAGGTGGAGGAGGAGGAGGTAGGAGGAGGTAGGAGGGATTGCCACACACACAGCAGGGGAACAGCTGACGTTACTGAACCCCAATAACAGAGGAGGGACTGTTGACTGTGCGTACAGCACTTCTGGACGGCAACTGGCGGTGTTGGAGCCCAGGGACAGGTGGAGGAGGAGGAGGTAGGAGGAGGTAGGAGGGATTGCCACACACACAGCAGGGGAACAGCTGACGTTACTGAACCCCAATAACAGAGGAGGGACTGTTGACTGTGCGTACAGCACTTCTGGACGGCAACTGGCGGTGTTGGAGCCCAGGGACAGGTGGAGGAGGAGGAGGTAGGAGGAGGTAGGAGGGATTGCCACACACACAGCAGGGGAACAGCTGACGTTACTGAACCCCAATAACAGAGGAGCGACTGTTGACTGTGCGTACAGCACTTCTGGACGGCAACTGGCGGTGTTGGAGCCCAGGGACAGGTGGAGGAGGAGTAGGTAGGAGGAGGTAGGAGGGATTGCCACACACACAGCAGGGGAACAGCTGACGTTACTGAACCCCAATAACAGAGGAGCGACTGTTGACTGTGCGTACAGCACTTCTGGACGGCAACTGGCGGTGTTGGAGCCCAGGGACAGGTGGAGGAGGAGGAGGTAGGAGGGATTGCCACACACACAGCAGGGGAACAGCTGACGTTACTGAACCCCAATAACAGAGGAGTGACTGTTGACTGTGCGTACAGCACTTCTGGACGGCAACTGGCGGTGTTGGAGCCCAGGGACAGGTGGAGGAGGAGTAGGTAGGAGGAGGTAGGAGGGATTGCCACACACACAGCAGGGGAACAGCTGACGTTACTGAACCCCAATAACAGAGGAGCGACTGTTGACTGTGCGTACAGCACTTCTGGACGGCAACTGGCGGTGTTGGAGCCCAGGGACAGGTGGAGGAGGAGGAGGTAGGAGGGATTGCCACACACACAGCAGGGGAACAGCTGACGTTACTGAACCCCAATAACAGAGGAGGGACTGTTGACTGTGCGTACAGCACTTCTGGACGGCAACTGGCGGTGTTGGAGCCCAGGGACAGGTGGAGGAGGAGGAGGTAGGAGGAGGTAGGAGGGATTGCCACACACACAGCAGGGGAACAGCTGACGTTACTGAACCCCAATAACAGAGGAGGGACTGTTGACTGTGCGTACAGCACTTCTGGATGGCAACTGGCGGTGTTGGAGCCCAGGGACAGGTGGAGGAGGAGGAGGTAGGAGGAGGTAGGAGGGATTGTCACACACACAGCAGGGGAACAGCTGACGTTACTGAACCCCAATAACAGAGGAGGGACTGTTGACTGTGCGTACAGCACTTCTGGACGGCAACTGGCGGTGTTGGAGCCCAGGGACAGGTGGAGGAGGAGGAGGTAGGAGGAGGTAGGAGGGATTGCCACACACACAGCAGGGGAACAGCTGACGTTACTGAACCCCAATAACAGAGGAGGGACTGTTGACTGTGCGTACAGCACTTCTGGACGGCAACTGGCGGTGTTGGAGCCCAGGGACAGGTGGAGGAGGAGGAGGTAGGAGGAGGTAGGAGGGATTGCCACACACACAGCAGGGGAACAGCTGACGTTACTGAACCCCAATAACAGAGGAGGGACTGTTGACTGTGCGTACAGCACTTCTGGACGGCAACTGGCGGTGTTGGAGCCCAGGGACAGGTGGAGGAGGAGGAGGTAGGAGGGATTGCCACACACACAGCAGGGGAACAGCTGACGTTACTGAACCCCAATAACAGAGGAGCGACTGTTGGGACTGTGCGGACAGCACTTCTGGACGGCAACTAGCGGTGTTGGAGCCCAGGGACAGGTGGAAAAGCAGAGGAACACAATGTAGGCCGAAGCCTGAGAAAGTCGAAAGGGAACCTTTAACCCCCCCCCAAGGCGTTTGTAGCTGAAAGAGCCAGCTTGTGCAGCACAAAAGATGCAAAAGGAAAAGGTGGCTCTTTTCATCACGCTCCTTGCAAACACAGAACTAAACACTTATAAAATGTGTCCCCTGAAACCGTGAAACCGTCCCGGAGGTGGGACTTTCCTTCGTAATATGACGCAGCACAGCCGTCATTCCTACCCCCCCCGGCGCCGCGCCCCGGCTCCTCAGCGTTGTTTGATTCCGTCCCGGAGCCTGCGCTGTTATGTTATCCCGTGGCCAGGCACACTTAGCGCTGCCCATCTTCTGACATCATTTGGTGTCAGGCTGGCTGCGCCTGTGCGGCCGCGCTGGCCGAGAGCCCGCCTCGCAGTGTCTTCTGATTTAATCCCACTGGGGGCCTGGGATCCATGGCCATGCGCAGTGCATATCCTCGCCTCTCACTCCCCTCCCTACGGCTTCTTAAGACTGTGCGGTGTCACGGCCGTGGCATGCTATTAGGGACCAGCTGACACCGAACAGTCTGAAGAAGCCATAGGGAGATGAGTGAGAGGTGGAGGTTCAGATATGCACTGCGCATGTCCATGGATCCCAGGCCCCCAGTGGGATTAAATCAGAAGACACTGCGAGGCGGGCTCTCGGCCAGCGTGGCCGCACAGGCGCAGCCATCCTGACACCAAATGATGCCAGAAGACGGGCAGCGCTAAGTGTGCCTGGCCACGGGATAACATAACAGCGCAGGCTCCGGGACGGAATCAAACAACGCTGAGGAGCCGGGGCGCGGCGCCGGGGGGGTAGGAATAACGGCTGTGCTGCGTCATATTATGAAGGAAAGTCCCACCTCCGGGACGGTTTTACGGTATCAGTGGACACATTTTATAAGTGTTAAGTTCTGCGTGTGCAAGGAGCTAAAACAAAATAGCTACCTTTTCCTTGTGCAGCATTACTGCTGCACAAGGTGGCTCTTTCAGTAACAAACGCCTTGGGGGGGGGACAGATTCCCTTACATTTCAGTTGTTGTGTCAGCGTGGCGGTCGCATGACACATTGCCGGCTACACAGCTGGGGATCAGCTGACGTTACTGAAACCCAATAACACTGGGTCGTATGTTTTGACTGTGCAGACGGCACTTCTGAGCCTCAACTGGCGGTGTTGGAGCCCAGGAATTTAAGTTCAGGTGGTAGAAAGATGAACACAACAGGAGACCTGGATAACGTATACAGTGACCTAATTATTTAATCAGGAGGAGGAGTGGCAAATTCCTGCGAGATCCAGGCCTTGTTCATTTTCAGGAAAGTAAGCCGGTCAACGTTATCGGAGGATAGTCGCATGCGACGGTCAGTTAGTACACCACCTGCAGCACTAAAGACGCGTTCCGATAATACACTGGCCGCAGGGCAAGACAGCACCTCCAATGCATACTGGCTTAGCTCTGGCCATGTATCCAGCTTTGAGACCCAAAACTTGAAAGGGGAAGAGCCGTCTGGGAGTACAGCAAGAGGGCAAGACATGTAGTCTGTCACCATCTGACGGAACCGTTGCCTCCTGCTGACTGGAGCCGTCTGTGATGGTGTAGACTTTTGTGGGGGGCACAGAAAACTGTGCCACAGTTGGGCCATACTGGTCTTGCCTTGGGCAGAGGCACTGCTTCTGCTCCCTCTTTGTGCAGAGCCTCCACCACTGCCTGGACGCACTGAGCTGCTTTGGAATGCACTAGCAGCACTTCTCTCAGTTGGAATGGAGAAGATGATGGAATTGACCAGTGTGTCTTGGTACTCCCGCATTTTTCGCTCCCGGTTCAACGGTGTGATGAGGCTTTCTACGTTGTCCCGGTAGCGAGGATCGAGGAGGGTGAACACCCAATAATCAGACATGTTGAGAATGTGGGCGATGCGGCGGTCGTTTCTCAGGCACTGCAGCATGTAATCCACCATGTGCTGCAGACTGCCAACTGCCCAAGAAACGCTGTCCCCTGCTGGAGGCGTGATCTCTGCCCGCTCGTCATCACCCCACCCTCGCTGTACACACTGAGTACTGGACAATTCGGTAACTCCCTCCTCTGGACGGATGTCTTCCTCCTCCATTGACTCCTCCTCATCCTCCTCACAAACTGTCCCCTGCCTACGCGTTTGTGAGGAACCACGTGGCGCTGACTGTCCAGAAGATGATGGAAATGGTGAATCCTCATCCTCCACCTCTTCCACAACATCATCCCTTAGCGCTTGCAGTGATTTTTCAAGCAGGCAGATAAGGGGGACAGTCATGCTGACTAGTGCATCATCTGCACTCGCCATCCGCGTGGAATAATCAAAGGGAGGCAAAACCTGGCAGACGTCATTCATAGTGGCCCACTCTGTGGTTGTGAAGTCTGTACGGCGCTGAGTGCGACTTCTTTGCGCCTGAAGCAGCTGGTACTCCATTACAGCTTGCTGCTGCTCACACAACCGCTCCAACATATGTAACGTGGAATTCCACCTGGTAGGTAGGTCACATATGATGCGATGTTCCGGCAGGCGGTGTCGGCGCTGCAGAGCCGCAATGCGCGCTTTTGCCGTGCTGGAACGCCGCAAGTGAGCACACTCTAGGCGGACCTTGTGCAGCAGTGCATCAAGATCCGGATAGTCCCTCAAAAAGCTCTGCACGACCAAATTGAGCACATGTGCCAGACATGGGATGTGAGTGAGGTTGCCGAGGCCCAGAGCTGCCACCAGATTTCGGCCATTATCACACACTACCATGCCTGGCTGGAGATTCGCTGGCACAAACCACACATCGCTCTCCTGCTTGATGGCATTCCAGAGCTCCTGCGCTGTGTGGCTACGATTCCCCAAAAAAATTAATTTCAAGACGGCCTGTTGACGTTTGGCCACGGCTGTGCTCATGTCGGTCGTAACAGGTACACGTTCATCACGGGTCCATGTGGAGGTGGACTGTGACGGCTCCTGCAGCGATGATTCTGAGGAACTGGTGTAAGAGGAGGAGTCAATGCGTACAGAATGGATTCCTGCAATCCTTGGAGTGGGCAGGACACGTCCTGCGCCACTCGCACGGTCTGTACCCGGCTCAACGACATTAACCCAATGGGCAGTGAGGGAAAGGTATCGCCCCTGTCCATGTTGACTGGTCCACGCATCGGTGGTGAGGTGGACCTTGCTACTGACGGCGTTCAGTAGCGCGTGTTTTATGTGTCCCTCCACATGCTTGTGCAGGGCAGGGACGGCTTGCCTGCTGAAGTAAAAGCGGCTGGGCACATTGTACTGTGGGACTGCCAATGACATCAAGTCACGGAAGCTGTCAGTCTCCACCAGCCTGAATGACAGCATTTCCAGTGACAGAAGTTTGGCAATGCCTGCAGTCAGAGCCTGTGCTCGTGGGTGGTTTGACGAGAAAGGCCGCCTTTTCTCCCATGCCTGTACTACCGATGGCTGTAGACTGGGCTGGGAGTGTGTGGATGACTGGGAAAGTGGTGCTGCGGGTGGAATTACAGCGGGTCTCTGGACAACAGGGCCAGAGGTTCTTCCACGGCAATCCTGGGAGGAAGCCGAACCAGCTGCGTGTGAGCTGGAGGAAGAGGCAACACGAGCTGAAGAGGTGGTAGCTGCCGCTGTTGGTTGGCCTAGCTCTTCAGTGTGTTTTTCTAACAACGCCGGGTGCCTGGTGCGCACATGTTTCCACATGTTGGAGGTATTGAGGCTGCTGACATTTCGACCTCTTTTTACTTTGTGATGACACACCTTGCATTTGACATAGCAAATGTCATCTGCAACTGTGTCAAAAAAGGCCCAGGCACTGCAAGTCTTGGGAGCGCCCTTTTTGGCTTTTGGAAGAGACATGCTCCTAACGGGTGCCAAAGCGGAGGCTGCAGGATCCGCAGTCTTCCCCCTCCCTCTCCCTCTTTGGGCCGTACGGGGAATCTCTTCCTCAGAGCTGCTCCCACCACCTTCCTGTCCCTCACGCCAAGATGGGTCAAGGACCTCATCATCTACACTACCCTCTGCCCCCAACTGCTCCTCCTGGGTAGTCTCAGCAGCAGAGCACGCACCAGTAAGTGGCACCTGAGTGTCATCATCAGCTGATGCGGCCTGCGATGTGGTGACCGGAGCCACTGGCCCACCCGCCTCTTCAGAGGAAGAGAGAAAAAGCTGTTGGGCATCACTGCACCCTGCCTCTTCTTCCATTTCTCCAATGCTGCTTGGCTGGCCCCCTGTTTCCAAGCCAAGAGATTCAGAGAACAGAAGTAGAGACGGCTCCTGTCCTGGGCTCTCTGTCTGCCTGGGCAATTTGGCAGGTGGTGAAGAGACAGATGGCTGCTCTCCAGTGCTCTGTGTCTGAGAGGATGTGGCACTAATTGAAGTTGATGCATTAGCTGCCATCCATCCGACAACGGCTTCAATTTGGTCTTCACGCAGCAGCGGTGTAGGGCGCTCTGACACAAAGCTGCGCATGAACGACTGTTGCCTGGTGAATGTGGGTGCTGATGAGTCACCGGTGCCCGCAGCAGGCACAGAATCCCCACGTCCCCTCCCTGCTCCGCGCCCACGCCCACGCCCACGTGCCTTACTCACTGCCTTCTTCATCTTGGTTGACTGATAAAGATAAGCAGAAAAGTACTAACGGCTTTGTGTGCTTATTCCTGAGCAACTCCTCCTAACAGGTATAAGAAACACTAATTTTCTAAAGTGTGGACTAGACTTTAATATGAGCTAATGTGGCCTACACAAATGTAAAGTGGTGTAACTGGTGTGTTTGGTGAACTTTATTATTTATTTATTTTTTGGGGGCTGAACTGACAACGGATAGAGCTGCAGTCACACGGAGACCATGCAGACAGACGTAAACGGCGCTGCAAGGCCCAAAAACCCTCCTCTACGTTATCCTATGTAGTGTTTTTCCACAAATTAGCTGGAGACGGGTGGAAAGACACTAATAGGAATTTTTTGAAAAAATGTGCAGCAGCCTGCACTACTTAAAACAAAATGAAAATTGATTTGGCGGTATGACGCAGTGAACAACCCTGAGCTGGAGACAACCAGGCTATGGCTGCTCACAGACTACAGGGCGAGCTGCAGTCACACAGAGACCATGCAGACAGCCGTAAACGGCGCTGCAAGGCCCAAAAACCCTCCTCTACGTTATCCTATGTAGTGTTTTTCCACAAATTAGCTGGAGACGGGTGGAAAGACACTAATAGGATTTTTTTGAATAAATTAGCAGCAGACTACACTACTTGAAAAAAAAAAAAAAAAAGAACAGTATGAGGCAATGAACCACCCTCCCTGAACTGAATACAACCAGCTATGGATGGCCTATGTGGCTGCACTCAGACTAGAGAGTGGGCTGCACTCACACACACACACACACAGACCTTGCAGATCGCTGTGAAAACAGCGCTACAAGGCAAAAGCTAGGTGAATAATAGGTGAACACAGCGGTTGCTAAATTAGCCTTTGGAAAGCACAAAGAAGCAAATCGCTATCTCTAAACTGTCCCTCAGTCAGCAAACAGCGTCCTGTCACTAACTGAATTCACAGCAGAGTGATCGCAAAATGGCGCCAGCGACTTTTAAACTGCATCATGACATCATTTCAGCAGCCAATCACAGCCTTGCCAGTAGTTTCATGCCCTCCATGCTAAACAGGATGTGCCCACACTTGGAATCATTCTCATTGGCTGAATTTCTGCATTTTGAATCTTGGAACTTCTGATTCCGGTATCCGATACGCGGCAAGTACCGGAATCCCGGTATCGGAATTCCGATACCGCAAGTATCGGCCGATACCCGATACTTGCGGTATCGGAATGCTCAACACTACCCACAACATGATGCTGCCACCTCCGTGTTTAACAGCTTGGATGGTGATCTTAGGCTTCCAAGCTTCTCCCTTTTTCCTCTAAACGTTTTAAGGGACATTATGCCCAACAAGTTCAATTTTAGCTTCATCAGCCCACAGGACATGTCTCCAAAATGTAAGGTATTTGTTCATGTGTGCATTTGCAAATATTAATATGGCTTTTTTATGTTTCTTTTGGAGTAATAGCTTCTTCCTGGCAGAGTGGCCTTTCAGTCCATGTTGACTATGACTTTGTTGACTATGGATATTGACACAATCTTACCAGCTTCCGCCATCATCTTCACAAGGTCTTTTGCTTATCTCTTTGGGTTGATATACACTTGTCAGACCAAAGCACGATCATCTCTGGGACACAGAACCCGTTTCCTTCCTGAGCGGTATGATGGCTGAACATTTTTTTAGACTTTCCTGTGATGCTACACAAAGAAGCAATGTGTTTCAAGTGTGCATTAAAATACATCTACATCTACGGGTGTGTCTCTAATTAACTCACATGGGTGCCAAAAAATCGATCAGAAGCTTCCAAACACATGACATCATCATATGGGTAGTCCAGAATTGTTTAAAGGCAAAGCATGTAAACATTTGACTTTGCATTAAGTAATAAAAATGCCTTAAAACATTATCTCTCTCATTATTATGGCATTTGGCAAATATTAATAATTATGCTAATTGTAGTTGACCTAAAATGGGAAAGATTTATTCTGATTTCTTGTCAGATATTGAGAAAATCATGCATGTGTCTTTTTATATAGTGTATGTAAACTTATTTTTTCAACTATATAAAAAACATAGGTTACTTTCTTTTATGATCTAGCAATGTGATGCATACAGAGCAGTAGCTTCTCTTCCAGTCTGCTCTATTAACAGGGCATGACTGCCAATGTTATGCTGATTGACAGACTGCATAACTACAGGTAGCTGGTTGTCACTCACATGACATCGGCAATCACGCCCCATTGACAAGGCAGCTCTGAAGAGGAAGAGCTGCTCTGTTAGCATGAAGCAGCAGAATAATCAGCATGAACTGTCTGTGATTATTCTGAATTGGCAACGGGTCGAACAAGAAGGGAGTTAGTCAGTTCTTAGACCCATGAGAAAAAAATAAAATAGTCCCAGATAAACCCTTTAAGGTCTATTTACATGGACTGACTGGTATCACTGAAAGACAACCGACAACACCCTGCAGTAATGGACCCAACCGGTTTTGCGATCAAAATAAAAATTATACATGTCCCAGAGTTAAAAAGTGTAAAAAAAAAGTGAAAAAAGTAAAATAAAACACGTAAAAGAGTAAAAAAAAAAACAACATAAAAATGTGCACACAAATCTCTAAAATCTGTTTAGCAACTTAAAACACAGCGCTTGTGATAAAGCAAAAATAAACACAATGCACATAATTGGTATTGCCGCAGCCGTAACAACCTGCTCTATAAAACTGGCATTTTATTTATTCCGCTTGCCAAACGCCACAAAAAAATAATAAAAAACACTCCAAAAAAGTTGCTTTTTCATCATAGTGACTCACAAAAAAGTGAGTTAAAAGCGATCAAAAAGTCATATGTAAAAAAATATTATATAAATGAAAATACTAACCCGCCCAGCAAAAAACAAGCCCTAATACGATCATTCGGCAAAATTTTTTAAAAGTTACAGCTCTCAGAATAGGACGATGCAAAAACAAATTAATTTTACTAAATTATTGTTTTAAGTGTGTAAAAATAGCAAATCACAAAAAACTTATATAAATCTGGTATTGCTGTAACTGTACCGACTAGGGTTGAGCGACTTTCATTTTTTAAAGATCGAGTCGGGTTTTGTGAAACCCGACTTTGTCCAGAGTCGAGTCGAGTGCAGTCGGCCGATTATCGCTAAAAGTCGGGGATCGACCGAAACACGAAACCCAATGCAAGTCAATGGGGAAGCATAGTCGGCAGTGAGTGGAGGCCAGGAAAACACCTACAGTGCCCATTTTAATGCCAAAAACATCCATTCTTGTTTCTGAAGCTTGTCAATCTTAATTAACTTTATAATAATAGTTGTTCAATGGAACTTGGGGGTCATTTGGCAAATTTGTGGGGGGTAGGGCTGGTTCAAGGTTTTAGTGGGCCCAGGAATCGTGGACTATGTCACGGCGGTGGAGCAGGGAGAGGTAAGTATTTCAACATTGCAAGTGCTGTGATCCTGAGCAAGCAGGGGGGCACACTTGTTCGCATTGGCACTGGCACAGGGCCCCTCAAAGTACAGCGGTGTGTTTGCACGGCGGGGGCGCCTCCCACCAGCAGCGACACTTTTGCGTACTCTGAGGGGCCCTGTGCCAGTGACGTCGCCAACGAGTATGCCCCCCCACCTGATGAAGGAACCTGCACTTTCATCTGCACCTTCCTCTTTGTCCCTGTGTAAGGTGGTATAACATGCGGGAAGGGGAACCTTACTTTCAGCAGGGTCAGATTCTGGCTGTGTAGAGTGCAAGGGGAATGTAGTGGTCTAGGTCAATGTACCAGCAGACTCATCTAGCAGTGGCTGGGCAATGGGCAGGATGAGGAGGAAACAGATATAGGGCCAAAGAATAAAGTAGGCTACATGCAGTTCAAAATTGGACTAAACAGGCGGCATTGCTTTGTTCAGTGGAGTAGCAAACCCAGGAGCAGCAGACACTGTTTTAAGGGCCCAAACACACTAATAGGCCAAATGCAGTTTAATATCTGATACTTTAGGCCAAAAGCCTAAGACTGAAGCTCAGCTTTATTCAGTTGAGGGCAAACACCAGGGAGGGGCAGACACCGTTAGTAGGCCCTAACCACCAATTTTTAAAAACACAGCACTTAATGAGAGCCAGAAGGTTGAAGCTCAGCTTTATTCAGTTGAGGACAAACACCAGGGAGGGGCAGACACCGTTAGTAGGCCGTAACCAAAGTTGAAGGCCAAATGCAGTTTAATTTCTGATACTATAGGCCGAAAGCCAGAAGGTGGAAGCTCCGATTTAGACAGTGGAGGACAATTTGAATTAGGGACTGCAGACAGACTTAGTAGGCTGTCCCCTGTGGACCATGCATCCACCACATTAACCCATTGCGCCTTAATGGACACGTAATCTTCCGTGGCCATGCCTACAGGTCCATGCGTCTGTTGTCAGGTGCACCTTTGTACTCACAGATTGCCAGAGTGCATGGACAATGCGGTCTTTTACATGCTGGTGGAGGGTTGGGATGGCTTTTCTCGCAAAAGAAGTGTCGACTGGTTAGCTTGTAGCGTGGTACAGCGTAGTCCATCATGGCCTTATTAATAGTAAATAAAATATATAACTAGGCTCTATGAACTTTTAAATAGGTTCCAGGGGTACACGGGCAGCATTGGTGTGGTCAGTGGAGGAGTATTGCAAGTAGGGGCCGCAGACAGGCTATCAAAGGCCTAAAATAACAAACAATAGGCAGGCATGGCAGTTTAAAATCGGTTACATGGATACACAGGCAGGCACTCCAGGCAGCATTGTGGTCAGTGGAGGAGTATTGCAAGTAGGGGCCGCAGACAGGCTATCAAAGGCCTAAAATAACAAACAATAGGCAGGCATGGCAGTTTTAAATCGGTTACATGGATACACAGGCAGGCAGCATTGTGGTCAGTGGAGGAGTATTGCAAGTAGGGGCCGCAGACAGGCTATCAAAGGCCTAAAATAACAAACAATAGGCAGGCATGGCAGTTTAAAATCGGTTACATGGATACACAGGTAGGCACTCCAGGCAGCATTGTGGTCAGTGGAGGAGTATTGCAAGTAGGGGCCGCAGACAGGCTATCAAAGGCCTAAAATAACAAACAATAGGCAGGCATGGCAGTTTAAAATCGGTTACATGGATACACAGGCAGGCACTCCAGGCAGCATTGTGGTCAGTGGAGGAGTATTGCAAGTAGGGGCCGCAGACAGGCTATCAAAGGCCTAAAATAACAAACAATAGGCAGGCATGGCAGTTTTAAATCGGTTACATGGATACACAGGCAGGCACTCCAGGCAGCATTGTGGTCAGTGGAGGAGTATTGCAAGTAGGGGCCGCAGACAGGCTATCAAAGGCCTAAAATAACAAACAATAGGCAGGCATGGCAGTTTAAAATCGGTTACATGGATACACAGGCAGGCACTCCAGGCAGCATTGTGGTCAGTGGAGGAGTATTGCAGGTAGGGGCCGCAGACAGGCTATCAAAGGCCTAAAATAACAAACAATAGGCAGGCATGGCAGTTTAAAATCGGTTACATGGATACACAGGCAGGCACTCCAGGCAGCATTGTGGTCAGTGGAGGAGTATTGCAAGTAGGGGCCGCAGACAGGCTATTAAAAGGCCTAAAATAACGAACAATAGGCAGGCATGGCAGTTTTAAATCGGTTACATGGATACACAGGCAGGCAGCATTGTGGTCAGTGGAGGAGTATTGCAAGTAGGGGCCGCAGACAGGCTATCAAAGGCCTAAAATAACAAACAATAGGCAGGCATGGCAGTTTTAAATCGGTTACATGGATACACAGGCAGGCACTCCAGGCAGCATTGTGGTCAGTGGAGGAGTATTGCAGGTAGGGGCCACAGACAGGCTATCAAAGGCCTAAAATAACAAACAATAGGCAGGCATGGCAGTTTAAAATCGGTTACATGGATACACAGGCAGGCACTCCAGGCAGCATTGTGGTCAGTGGAGGAGTATTGCAAGTAGGGGCCGCAGACAGGCTATCAAAGGCCTAAAATAACAAACAATAGGCAGGCATGGCAGTTTAAAATCGGTTACATGGATACACAGGCAGGCACTCCAGGCAGCATTGTGGTCAGTGGAGGAGTATTGCAAGTAGGGGCCGCAGACAGGCTATCAAAGGCCTAAAATAACAAACAATAGGCAGGCATGGCAGTTTTAAATCGGTTACATGGATACACAGGCAGGCAGCATTGTGGTCAGTGGAGGAGTATTGCAAGAAGTGTCTGACACAGTTAGTACTCCCAAAAAATAAATAGATGTTAATGTCTCGCAAAACAACTATAAATAAAAAAAAGGGTGGCATGCTTAGGTACAGGGGTGGGCTCATCTGCAGAGTTTATGACAAAGTAATTTGGCAGTAAATTAGTATTTACTGGTGTCAATATAGGACACTGACCCAGACTACTGTAACTATCATCATAGATGTCAACAAATTGGTATTGATTGTCAGTTCCAGGCATTGAATGATGTCAGCGCATAGACTAAACATTCGTGGAGCTGTGCGAGATAATTTGGCACGTGGTAGAGCACAGTTTCAGCTGGGGGGGGGACTCTCTTGTGGCCGGCGGTACCGCCCCAGGGCCCCTCATGTTACAACGGTGTGTCTGACGTTGGGTGCACACCACCACCGCCAGAGACACTACATTGTACTATGAGGGACCCAGTGGCAGTGCCGTCGACCAAAAGCGAGCACACCCACCTCTTCTGACAAACAGCACTGTAACTAACGGGTGCTTGCGCCAAGTGTCGAGAGTGAGACAACGGCCCCATGGGGGGAGTTTTCCCATTGGGGGAGGTGTAAACATGTCATATGCTGGTCAAACAGCTGCTGCAAATTAAGAGATTTTAACACTCAGTAAGACCAGTCCACAAGCAAGACCTTTTTATAGGAAAGCTAGGTGTCAGCTGGGAAAGGTGGGGCAAAATAATTTGAAATCCAGGAGTGGTTCATTTTAATGAAGGTGAGATCATCCACATTTTGGGTAGCCAGACGAGTCCTTTTTTCAGTTAATATTGAACCAGCAGCACTGAATACTCTTTCTGATAGCACACTAGCTGCTGGGCAAGCAAGCTCCTGCAACGCATATTCTGCCAATTCAGGCCAGGTGTCTAATTTGGATGCCCAGTAATCAAATGGGAATGACGGTTGAGGGAGAACATCAATAAGGGCTGAAAAATAGTTAGTAACCATACTGGACAAATGTTGTCTCCTGTCACTTTGAATAGATGCTGCAGTACCTGTCCTGTCTGCGGTC
This sequence comes from Ranitomeya variabilis, assembly GCF_051348905.1. Classification (NCBI taxonomy): domain Eukaryota; kingdom Metazoa; phylum Chordata; class Amphibia; order Anura; family Dendrobatidae; genus Ranitomeya; species Ranitomeya variabilis. The sequence goes on along the minus strand of NC_135233.1, from coordinate 956,251,832 downwards.
ATTGCGAAATCACTCCACAACCTGGTCAGAAAACCCCTCTGTCCAACGCCACTTCTGATCTGTGCACCTCTAACACCTCTGCCCTGTAGCCCCCTGCAGCTCGTGTGAGAACCATCACCGGCGCTGTGTGCTGGGAATGCCTGAATCAAACGGTCTACAAGAGTAGCTTGTTTGGTTGCTAATATTTGTTCGAGGTTCTCATGTGGCATAATATTTTGCAATTTGCCTTTATAGCGAGGGTCAAGGATGCAGGCCAACCAGTAATCGTCATCGCTCGTCATCATTTTAATAATGCGTGGGTCCTTTTTGAGGATACGTAAGGCATAATCCGCCATGTGGGCCAAAGTTCCAGTTGGCAAATCTGCGGTTGTGCTGGTTTGAGGGGCAGTTACAGGCAAATCTACGTCACTTGTCTCCCTTACAAAAACAGAACCTGGCCTTGCAACGCCACTAAGTTCTGTTGGCCCAGGAGAAGCTTCCTCAGTAAAAAAGTACTCATCCCCATCATCCTCCTCGTCCTCCTCCTCCTCTTCGCCCGCTACCGCGTCCTCTACACGGCCCTGACCAGACAATGGCTGACTGTCATCAAGGCTTTCCTCTTCCTCGGCTGCAGACGCCTGCTCCTTTATGTGCGTCAAACTTTGCATCAGCAGACGCATTAGGGGGATGCTCATGCTTATTATTGCGTTGTCTGCACTAACCAGCCGTGTGCATTCCTCAAAACACTGAAGGACTTGACACAGGTCTTGTAGCTTCGACCACTGCACACCTGACAACTCCATGTCTGCCATCCAACTGCCTGCCCGTGTATCCTCCCACAAATACATAACAGCACGCCTCTGTTCGCACACTCTCTGAAGCATGTGCAGTGTGGAGTTCCAGCTTGTTGCAACGTCGATGATTAGGCGATGCTGAGGAAGGTTCAAAGAACGCTGATAGTTCTGCATACGGCTGGAGTGTACGGGCGAACGGCGGATATGCGAGCAAAGACTGCGCACTTTGAGGAGCAGGTCGGGTAACCCCGGATAACTTTTCAGGAAGCACTGCACCACCAGGTTTAAGGTGTGAGCCAGGCAAGGAATGTGTTTCAGTTGGGAAAGGGCTATGGCAGCCATGAAATTCCTTCCGTTATCACTCACTACCTTGCCTGCCTCAAGATGTACAGTGCCCAGCCATGACTGAGTTTCTTTCTGCAAGAACTCGGACAGAACTTCCGCGGTGTGTCTGTTGTCGCCCAAACACTTCATTGCCAATACAGCCTGCTGACGCTTGCCACTAGCTGTCCCATAATGGCACACCTGGTGTGCAACAGTGGCAGCTGCGGATGGAGTGGATGTGCGACTGCGGTCTGTGGACGAGCTCTCGCTTCTGCAGGAGGAGGAGGAAGAGGAGGAGGGGGGGCGAACGCCTACAGCCAACTCTTTCTTTGACCGTGGGCTAGGCAGAACTGTCCCAATATTGCTGTCCCCTGTGGAGCCTGCATCCACCACATTCACCCAGTGTGCCGTGATGGACACGTAGCGTCCCTGGCCATGCCTACTGGTCCATGCATCTGTTGTCAGGTGCACCTTTGTAGTCACAGACTGCCTGAGTGCATGGACGATGCGGTCTTTAACATGCTGTTGGAGGGCTGGGATGGCTTTTCTAGAAAAGAAGTGCCGACTGGGTAGCTTGTAGCGTGGTACAGCGTAGTCCATCAGCACTTTGAAAGCTTCGCTTTCAACTAACCGGTAGGGCATCATCTCTAATGAGATTAGTCTAGCAATGTGGGCGTTCAAACCCTGTGTACGCGGATGCGAGGATGAGTACTTCCTTTTCCTAACAAGAGTCTCATGTAGGGTGAGCTGGACTGGAGAGCTGGAGATCGTGGAACTAGCGGTGGTGCCGGTGGACATGGGTGAGTGAGAGAGGGTTGGAGATGGTATTCTTGCCGGTGCCCTACATGCAGTGTTTCCTACTACTAACCTGGTGATTCCCTGACTGCTTTGGCCTGGCGACGAAAGCTGCACAGATACTGCAGGTGGTGTGGGAAATGGTCGGCTTACAGGGAGGGAAGGGATGTAGCGTTGCTGACTAGCTTCATTGGCCGAGGGTGCTGCAACCTTTAGGGACGTTTGGTAGTTAGTCCAGGCTTGCAAATGCATGGTGGATAAATGTCTATGCATGCAACTTGTATTTAGACTTTTAAGATTCTGACCTCTGCTTAAGGTAGTTGAACATTTTTGACAGATGACTTTGCGCTGATCATTTGGATGTTGTTTAAAAAAATGCCAGACTGCACTCTTTCTACTATCGGATACCTTTTCAGGCATTGCAGACTGAGCTTCTTTAACCGGATGGCCACGCTGTCCTCCAAATGGTTTAGGTTTTGCCACGCGTTTTTGGCCAGATACGGGCCCGGTAGATGGAACCTGTTGTGATGTTGATGCCTGCTGCGGCTCCTCCTCCTCCGCTTCAGAACTATTGCCGCCTGCACCCTGTTCCCCCAATGGCTGCCAATCGGGGTCCACAACTGGGTCATCTATGACCTCCTCTTCTATGTTGTGTGCAACTTCGTCTGTGTCACCGTGTAAGCCGGTGGTATTGCGTTCGTGACGGAGCACCATAGTCTCCGCTGGTTTTCATTCTGCCTCAGTACACTGCGAGGGCAATGTTCTGGTCTGAGTCAAAGGAACAGCATAGTAATCTGGCTGTGGCTGTGCATCTGTGCACTCCATGTCCGATTCAACTTCTAATGGGCATAGCCTGTTAACTGTTTCACTGTGTAACCCAGGAACGGTATGTGTAAAGAGCTCCATGGAGTAACCTGTTGTGTCGACTGACGCATCCTTCACTGTTGTTTTTAGTGAAGGACACAAGGAAGCGACTTGTTCCTGACCGGGAGCATCCACTAACGATGCACTGCTCTGACATTTGGCACTTTCCGAGGAGGAGGCGAAAGAGTTAGAGGCAGAGTCAGCAATGAAAGCCAATACTTGTTCCTCCTGCTCCGGCTTCAAAAGTGGTTTTCCTACTCCCAGAAAAGAGAGCGTTCGAGGCCTTGTGTAGCCAGACAATGAACCTGGCTCAACAACTCGAGACTTAGGTGCTGTACTGCTTTTACCACGACCACCTGATGCTCCACCACCACTACCATCATTACCAGCTGACAATGACCGCCCACGGCCACGACCTCTTCCACTAGACTTCCTCATTGTTTGCAAAACGTAACCAAAGTAACGCTATTTGTTACTGTAAAACAACTTATCAGGTGAACTCAAACTTCTGTAGGATTTATATATACCTTTATAGGTGCCTGACACTGAAAGGAAAATCAGGCCCAATGTTACACACTAGGTTTTCTGTGCCCCAATAATTTGAGACAGATGGCACACACAGGACCAGCACTCAAGCAGACTTGCCAATATTTATCTCCCACTAATTTTTTTTTTGGAAAAGGGAGAATGTACCCCCCCCCCAAAAAAAAATGGCCAAGTATTACACAGTGTTTTCGGTGCCACACAATGACAGACAGATGCCACACACAGCAATGGCACGGAGGCAGACTTGCCAATATTTATCTCCCACTAATTTTTTTGGGGGAAAAGGGAGAATTTAGCAAAAAAAATAAAAAATGGCCAAGTATTACACAGTGTTTTCGGTGGCACACAATGAGAGACAGATACCACACACAGCAATGGCACGGAGGCAGACTTGCCAATATTTATCTCCCACTAATTTTTTTTTGGGAAAAGGGAGAATGTACCCCCCCCCAAAAAAAAAATGGCCAAGTATTACACAGTGTTTTCGGTGCCACACAATGACAGACAGATGCCACACACAGCAATGGCACGGAGGCAGACTTGCCAATATTTATCTCCCACTAATTTTTTTTGGGGAAAAGGGAGAATTTAGCAAAAAAAAAAAATGGCCAAGTATTACACAGTGTTTTCGGTGGCACACAATGAGAGACAGATACCACACACAGCAATGGCACGGAGGCAGACTTGCCAATATTTATCTCCCACTAATTTTTTTTTGGGAAAAGGGAGAATGTACCCCCCAAAAAAAAAAAAAAATGGCCAAGTATTACACAGTGTTTTCGGTGCCACACAATGACAGACAGATGCCACACACAGCAATGGCACGGAGGCAGACTTGCCAATATTTATCTCCCACTAATTTTTTTTTGGGAAAAGGGAGAATTTAGCAAAAAAAAAAAAATGGCCAAGTATTACACAGTGTTTTCGGTGGCACACAATGAGAGACAGATACCACACACAGCAATGGCACGGAGGCAGACTTGCCAATATTTATCTCCCACTAATTTTTTTTGGGGAAAAGGGAGAATTTAGCAAAAAAAAACAAAAAATGGCCAAGTATTACACAGTGTTTTCGGTGGCACACAATGAGAGACAGATACCACACACAGCAATGGCACGGAGGCAGACTTGCCAATATTTATCTCCCACTAATTTTTTTTGGGAATAGGGAGAATGTACCCCCCCCCCAAAAAAAAATGGCCAAGTATTACACAGTGTTTTCGGTGCCACACAATGACAGACAGATGCCACACACAGCAATGGCACGGAGGCAGACTTGCCAATATTTATCTCCCACTACTTTTTTGGGGGGAAAAGGGAGAATTTAGCAAAAAAAAAAAAAAATGGCCAAGTATTACACAGTGTTTTCGGTGGCACACAATGAGAGACAGATACCACACACAGCAATGGCACAGAGGCAGACTTGCCAATATTTATCTCCCACTAATTTTTTTTTTGGAAAAGGGAGAATGTACCCAAAAAAAAAAAAAATGGCCAAGTATTACACAGTGTTTTTGGTGCCACACAATGACAGACATATGCCACATACAGTAATGGCACGGAGGCAGACTTGCCAATATTTATCTCCCACTAATTTTTTTTGGGGAAAAGGGAGAATTTAGCAAAAAAAAAAAAATGGCCAAGTATTACACAGTGTTTTCGGTGCCACACAATGACAGACAGATGCCACACACAGCAATGGCACGGAGGCAGACTTGCCAATATTTATCTCCCACTAATTTTTTTTTTGGAAAAGGGAGAATGTACCCCCCCAAAAAAAAAAAATGGCCAAGTATTACACAGTGTTTTCGGTGCCACACAATGACAGACAGATGCCACACACAGCAATGGCACGGAGGCAGACTTGCCAATATTTATCTCCCACTAATTTTTTTTTGGGAAAAGGGAGAATTTAGCAAAAAAAAAAAAATGGCCAAGTATTACACAGTGTTTTCGGTGGCACACAATGAGAGACAGATACCACACACAGCAATGGCACGGAGGCAGACTTGCCAATATTTATCTCCCACTAATTTTTTTTTTGGAAAAGGGAGAATGTACCCAAAAAAAAAAAAATGGCCAAGTATTACACAGTGTTTTCGGTGCCACACAATGACAGACATATGCCACATACAGTAATGGCACGGAGGCAGACTTGCCAATATTTATCTCCCACTAATTTTTTTTGGGGAAAAGGGAGAATTTAGCAAAAAAAAAAAAATGGCCAAGTATTACACAGTGTTTTCGGTGCCACACAATGACAGACAGATGCCACACACAGCAATGGCACGGAGGCAGACTTGCCAATATTTATCTCCCACTAATTTTTTTTTTGGAAAAGGGAGAATGTACCCCCCCCCAAAAAAAAAATGGCCAAGTATTACACAGTGTTTTCGGTGCCACACAATGACAGACAGATGCCACACACAGCAATGGCACGGAGGCAGACTTGCCAATATTTATCTCCCACTAATTTTTTTTTGGGAAAAGGGAGAATTTAGCAAAAAAAAAAAAATGGCCAAGTATTACACAGTGTTTTCGGTGGCACACAATGAGAGACAGATACCACACACAGCAATGGCACGGAGGCAGACTTGCCAATATTTATCTCCCACTAATTTTTTTTTTGGAAAAGGGAGAATGTACCCAAAAAAAAAAAAAATGGCCAAGTATTACACAGTGTTTTCGGTGCCACACAATGACAGACATATGCCACATACAGTAATGGCACGGAGGCAGACTTGCCAATATTTATCTCCCACTAATTTTTTTTGGGGAAAAGGGAGAATTTAGCAAAAAAAAAAAAATGGCCAAGTATTACACAGTGTTTTCGGTGCCACACAATGACAGACAGATGCCACACACAGCAATGGCACGGAGGCAGACTTGCCAATATTTATCTCCCACTAATTTTTTTTTTGGAAAAGGGAGAATGTACCCCCCCAAAAAAAAAAAATGGCCAAGTATTACACAGTGTTTTCGGTGCCACACAATGACAGACAGATGCCACACACAGCAATGGCACGGAGGCAGACTTGCCAATATTTATCTCCCACTAATTTTTTTTGGGGAAAAGGGAGAATTTAGCAAAAAAAAAAAAATGGCCAAGTATTACACAGTGTTTTCGGTGGCACACAATGAGAGACAGATACCACACACAGCAATGGCACGGAGGCAGACTTGCCAATATTTATCTCCCACTAATTTTTTTTTGGGAAAAGGGAGAATGTACCCCCCCAAAAAAAAAAAAAATGGCCAAGTATTACACAGTGTTTTCGGTGCCACACAATGACAGACAGATGCCACACACAGCAATGGCACGGAGGCAGACTTGCCAATATTTATCTCCCACTAATTTTTTTTTGGGAAAAGGGAGAATTTAGCAAAAAAAAAAAATGGCCAAGTATTACACAGTGTTTTCGGTGGCACACAATGAGAGACAGATACCACACACAGCAATGGCACGGAGGCAGACTTGCCAATATTTATCTCCCACTAATTTTTTTTTGGGAAAAGGGAGAATTTAGCAAAAAAAAAAAAAAATGGCCAAGTATTACACAGTGTTTTCGGTGGCACACAATGAGAGACAGATACCACACACAGCAATGGCACGGAGGCAGACTTGCCAATATTTATCTCCCACTAATTTTTTTTGGGAATAGGGAGAATGTACCCCCCCCCAAAAAAAAAAATGGCCAAGTATTACACAGTGTTTTCGGTGCCACACAATGACAGACAGATGCCACACACAGCAATGGCACGGAGGCAGACTTGCCAATATTTATCTCCCACTACTTTTTTGGGGGGAAAAGGGAGAATTTAGCAAAAAAAAAAAAAATGGCCAAGTATTACACAGTGTTTTCGGTGGCACACAATGAGAGACAGATACCACACACAGCAATGGCACGGAGGCAGACTTGCCAATATTTATCTCCCACTAATTTTTTTTTTGGAAAAGGGAGAATGTACCCCAAAAAAAAAAAAATGGCCAAGTATTACACAGTGTTTTCGGTGCCACACAATGACAGACATATGCCACACACAGTAATGGCACGGAGGCAGACTTGCCAATATTTATCTCCCACTAATTTTTTTTTGGGAAAAGGGAGAATTTAGCAAAAAAAAAAAAATGGCCAAGTATTACACAGTGTTTTCGGTGCCACACAATGACAGACAGATGCCACACACAGCAATGGCACGGAGGCAGACTTGCCAATATTTATCTCCCACTAATTTTTTTTGGGGAAAAGGGAGAATTTAGCAAAAAAAAAATAAAATGGCCAAGTATTACACAGTGTTTTCGGTGGCACACAATGAGAGACAGATACCACACACAGCAATGGCACGGAGGCAGACTTGCCAATATTTATCTCCCACTAATTTTTTTTTGGGAAAAGGGAGAATGTACCCCCCCCAAAAAAAAAAATGGCCAAGTATTACACAGTGTTTTCGGTGCCACACAATGACAGACAGATGCCACACACAGCAATGGCACGGAGGCAGACTTGCCAATATTTATCTCCCACTAAATTTTTTTTGGGAAAAGGGAGAATTTAGCAAAAAAAAAAAAAAATGGCCAAGTATTACACAGTGTTTTCGGTGGCACACAATGAGAGACAGATACCACACACAGCAATGGCATGGAGGCAGACTTGCCAATATTTATCTCCCACTAATTTTTTTTTTGGAAAGGGGAGAATGTACCCCCCCCCAAAAAAAATGGTCAAGTATTACACAGTGTTTTCGGTGCCACACAATGACAGACAGATGCCACACACAGCAATGGCACGGAGGCAGACTTGCCAATATTTATCTCCCACTAATTTTTTTTGGGGAAAAGGGAGAATTTAGCAAAAAAAAATAAAAATGGCCAAGTATTACACAGTGTTTTCGGTGGCACACAATGAGAGACAGATACCACACACAGCAATGGCACGGAGGCAGACTTGCCAATATTTATCTCCCTGCAGTTATCTCAGAAAAGTATGGCAGGCAGCTATAAAAAGGACTGCTGCACACAAAAGTGTGGACAAACACACAAAAGATAGCTGTGCAGAAAGGAAGGAAAATCAGGATTTGTGCTTTGAAAAAAGCAGTTGGTTTGCACAGCGGCGTACACACAGGCACAGCAACGCAGCTATCAGGGTCAGGGAGCCTTCTAGTGCAGCCCAATGAGCTACAGCGCTGAGGGAAAAAAAATGTAGCTTCCACTGTCCCTGCAATCAAAAGGTGGTGTTGGACAGTGGAAATCGCTACAGCACAAGCGGTTTGTAGCTTTATGTACCCTGCCTATCACTATCCCTGCTTCCGAAGAAGCTGCAGCAACCTCTCCCTATGCTCAGATCAGCAGCAGTAAGATGGCGGTCGGCGGGAACGCCCCTTTATAGCCCCTGTGACGCCGCAGAAAGCAAGCCAATCACTGCAATGCCCTTCTCTAAGATGGTGGGGACTGAGAACCATGTCATCACGCTGCCCACACTCTGCGTCCACCTTCATTGGCTGAGAAATAGCGCTTTTAGCGTCATTGAAACGTGACTTTGGCGCGAAAGTCGCGTACCGCATGGTAGACCCCACACAGGGATCGGCTCGGTTTCATGAGACGCCGACTTTGCCAAAAGTCGGCGACTTATGAAAATGAACGATCCGTTTCGCTCAACCCTAGTACCGACCTAACGAACAAATTGGTCTTATCACTTTTACAGCATGATGAATGGTGAAAAAAAATAAAATAAAAACAATAACTGAATTGCTGATTTTTGTTCATTCTGTGTCTGAAAATTTGAATAAAAAGCAATCAAAAAATATTATGTACCCCAAACTGGTATCAAAAAAATTTGCAACTTGTCCCACAAAAAATAAGCCCTAAAACAGCTCTGTTACCCAAACGATAAAAAAGTTACAGCTCTCAAGATATGGCAAAAAAAAACAACCACTTTTTATAAAAAAGCATTTTTATTGTGTGATAGCAGCAAAACATGAAAAAATACTATAAATCTGGTATTGCAAAAATAAAAATAAGAACTATGCTTGTACTGTGTCTATTTGTTCTTTCTACCTCCCAAAAATCAGAATAAGGCTTGGCTCTTGTTTATTCTGCGCTCTCTGCTGATCGCTTATGTCAGGGTTTCCGTGTAAATTCCCCAAATCCACAATTCAGGCAAAACCTCAGGTGGAACCACTCACTTTTTAGTCAGATGGAGTAACTTTGGATTGGTCTGTGTTCCAGTGGTGTCCCATCATTTTAGGCGTCTTTTTAGCGCACCAGTGTGGTTGACCACAGATCTGTGCACGCCTATAAAGATGCAGACCACTGGAGTACAAAGTGTCTCCATCTGTCTAATGGTGGGTGTTTCCCTCGGGGGTTTCATCTGAATCACATACTTGTGGAATTTACACATAAACCCTGATGTACTGTAAGTGCTCAGTATAGAACACAAGAATATGATCCAGCCTTATGTTTGTCGGCCAAAGGCAGTTCATGCAGCCCTAGTTCATCCCTTTTTGACACAGTGAATTTTCGTTTTTGTGCTTAAGTTTTTATTCTTCCCCTGCTTGCAAGAGCCACAACTTTTGGGTTATTCTTTCGACAAAGCAATATGAGGGCTTGGCTTTTGTGGAACAAGCTGTAGCTCTGAATGACAATATTAATTTTACAATACAAAACACTGAAAAATGGGAAATTCCAAGTGCTGTGAAATGGTGAAGAAAAATTCCGCCAATATACTTTGGATTTAATTTTTACGATATTGTGCGCTGTAAAAATGATCTGGCTACATGATATTCCAGGTTAGAACCGTTATGATAATGCAAAAATTGTAGTTTTTTTTTATATTTTATTGGCTTAAAAGTAGTCATAACTTTGTTGTAAAAAAATTATTTGTGACACCATTTTCTGAGACTCATAACTTCTTTATTTTTCAGTCACTGAAGGGCTATTTTTTCCATTTCGAGCTTTAGTTTTAATTGGTATAATTTTGGGGTACATATAGTGTTTTGACTGCTTTTTATTGCATCATTTTGGTGGGTGTCAACAACAAAACGGCACTTCTGCTGTTGGGATTTTATTTTGCACTATGGTGTTTATCATATTGGTTAAATAATTGTATATTTTGATAGATTAGACTTCTGTTGATTTAGAGATACAAAATATGTTTATTCTTCTATTTCTTAATTTTTGTATTGTGAAAAGGGGGATGGTGGGAATAAATCAAATGTGTTTTTTATTGTTTACTATTTCTAAAAGAACTATTCTCCTGCTTTGACTTTTTTCATTCTTATGGAAACTTGAACCTATGATCTTTTGATTGCTTGTAATGTATTCTGCAATATAGAGGAAAATTACGATCTTCTATTAAGTTCAGCCTACATAGGGGTACAAAGATGAAGGTGATGGGGGCGTTTAGCAATATATCAGCACCTAGGGAGTATGTTGCATGGAATACATTGGGAAACCGAATCAGAGCACCACCAAGATTATGATATTTATCTGCATTTGAGAGGATACCCTTTTGTTACAAGCCGGTGCTAGCTGTACTGTATAACACAGCTGTCACCCACTGTGTGTTGAGTGGGCTAAGCTACTGAGACAACTCCATATGACAGCATGCATGTGCCGTACATGTACAGCGGATGTTAGGAAGGATTGAAATTTCCATGTGTTCCCAAATTATTGTCAGTTGTCACTTTGTATTTCTGCTTCTGGTGCAATTTTTCCTTTTTGAGTTTTGGATTCCTGATTCAGCTCATTTAACTACTTCCCAACAGTATAATCCCTCAGATGCTTATTTGAATTGACTAGACTGTGTGACCTTTCTTTTGTCTGCAGCCTTTGCCTAATATCTACGACTTGACACCAGCAGTTCTTTTGACTTCACCTATCTTTATGCAGACAACCTAAAACAACCCTACTGCCACCGTAGCATCATGTGAACAGGCTTACCCTCACCTACTAGCTTCTTCTCCACCTGTAAATTGTTAGTCCTAGTGGACAGGGTCCTCTCTACCTCTGCATCAGTCTGTTACTCAGTAGATCATCTTTGATGAACTTGTTTTTGTCTTATTTTTTGCACATAAAGGCAATCCGTCATCACCGTTATGTACCGTTTAGGTACATTTTAAATGATTTGCTAGTTCTGTAATATGTTTAGAGGTGCAATGTTTTAAACCAAAAGACTATACTAGAATCATTTTAATGCCTAGATATATATGTTTTTGATCTTCACAGAAAAGTTACTGCTAATCATCACTTGCAGTGATTGAGTCTGATACAAAATATCTGATATGCAATGATCCTGACCTTTCAAAGTACAACCAATTCCACTGGGGCATCCATCATCATTGTCAAGCTAACGTGGTGTGATGGGGATGTAAATAAGTTAGGTCAGTTTAAACAACAACATTCTGTTTTCTTCAGAGTAACAGATGGTAGGGAACAGTTCAAACTTCGATTAATTATTTCTTCACCGGATAAGCATATTTCTGCTAAAGATGTTACATAAACTGCCTGCATCATCTTTTACAGCCTTACACCAATGATGTAGAAATATTACTCAGACATATGCCAACTGTGGGTCAGAATGGCAAAGGATGTTCAAGATTTTGTATCTAGCGTTCCCTCAACACCAGCTATTGCCTCTATCCTCCTATTATGTCTATATACAGGGCTGCTACCATCAATTTCAGAGACTCATACTGGCATCATTTTGAGGCCCAATGAGACTCCACCCAGGCTCCACCCCAGCTCCACCTCCACTCCAGCTCAGCCTCCATCCCTCAAACCTTGCCCAGTTCCACCATCCCAAAAACTCGACTTCTGCACCACGTCCTCACCAATCACACATTAACGGCTCCCATTTAACACTAGATCACATACACAGCCATCAGCTTTTGTTTTGGCCGAAAGATTTTTTAAGTCGCCACCATGACAAGGTAGACTCTTTTGGTTGGGCCCTACTCTACTGTAGCCTATTAAGCATTTGTTGTAACAAATGGAAGGTTAGTGGTCTGTATCCGTGCTGCCAGGTGATGAAGAAACATCAAATGCCCGAGATAAGGTTAAAAAAGTTTTTTTTATTTTTCTACGCGTTTCTCTTTGAAGTTTTAATGTTATTTACTTTGAAATAACATTTATTAATTACATTAATAAATAAAAATAAATATTACATTAATTATTTCCTTACAATGGCACCTATTCAGGGGTGGGCCCAAGTTACCAGATTTTCATTAAGTCAGTGTGTCATAATCAAGAAAAATAGACAAGTGTAAGGATCTGAGTGAACTTAACAAGAACCAAAGTTTGATGTTTAGATGACTGGGTCAGGGTATCTACAAAACAGTAGGTCTTGTCGATGCCTTTGGGTCTATGTTGCTGCATTAGGGGTGGAAACAGACAGAAGGGGACCCCTGTGCAACAACAATATATGAACCTGTTGCAGTCCAATAATGTGTTCGTAACATAAGTGGTTGACTTCTTTGGAAGTGGAAATGGACCGCCCTTACCATTTGGGCACCTGTGCGGCTGCATGGTCGGTACCAATGTTATTACCCAAGAGAGTGAAAATCCCTATCAAGTCTCGTCCATGCCCAATAAATAGTGACATACTACACCATAAATTATCTAGTTAAGCAGGCGGTAATAGAGAAACCCAGATGCAGAAAGGGTTTGAAAAACAAGTAAAAAATTGTATTAATGCATAATGCAAAAATAACAATAATATATGTGAAAGTCGAGGGGTCCCCATACACACTAGACTGTTGTCCGAACCAGTTGATATCTAATGTGTACATGGGCCTTAAGCACTTTCAGATCCATTACAAATCATTCTAAAACAATAGCGTCCATTAAAGGTTTTGAAGGATACAGACCAGGTAAGATGAGGCAGCAATCTTTACATTGTTTGGTATTTGCATAAGGCCCCTTGTTATGTCATTTTCACATCATGCTAATATTGAAGTGGAATAAGAGGTAATAATTAGCAAAGCTTCAGGGTGCTAAAAGGACGATTTCAGTGGTACAGAGGTCAGGAGATGGTGATTTTTAGTGGCAGGGGTCCTGCATAGGATAACTTGATTTGGCTGTGTTGCTTGAAGGTGACTTTGTGTCTGGCGCTAGCTTCAGAGTTTTAATGCAAAGCACATTTATCACAAATGAAAAATAATTTGAAACATCCTTTTACAAGACAATTTATGTGCAAAAAGCTATTTATTGATTGCTACAGTACTTGTCTTGCTTTTATTTTTGTCATGTACTTCCTCCAATTTTCCTGTTGGTTGTATTTGGAGGGCGCAGCATTATTTAAGCGCTATAAATCATTCAGAATACTGAGAGATGCACACTGCATTAGGCGAGCATTACACCCAGCCGAGGTGCGCAATACTTCAGGATATTATGAAAAGTCTTTGCCATTCATTGTCCTTGATGTATAAAATTAGTGGGCTGGATTAGATATTAATTACCTGCAATTACAGTGTCCTAATATAAATATCAGAGCGTATATAAAATGTATTCATAATCGCAGTGGGATGGCTTTTACCCTCTTCTGATCAAAACAGTGTCCACTAAGTATCCATTCTTATTTAAAATGTATTCTTACTATCTACTTACTGCATTTTACTTTTATCCTTGGTTCTGAAACATATCCATACAGTATTGAATGTTTCATGATATATTGTGTGACAGCATTGGCTTTCTGTGGATTTGTCTATTTTAGACATCAATGATCAGAAAAAGCCTAATGGCAAACAAATGTCTAACATTCAGTACATTTACTAAAAATAACAAAAATAATTAAATGCAAAATTATCAAACAGTTAATTAGGATTCAATAGAGGCACTTTTGGCAGCAGTAATTGTAACTTTGCGTATTAATCTCTATCAACTTTGCATCTGTGTAAATACATTTCCATAAAGGTTTCAGCTCTCTTGAAGTTGGCAGCAGGTTTTGCTTCAAGATTAGTGTTGAGCCACCCCCCCTAGTGTTCGAATTCGGTTCGGTTCGTCAAATTGGGGCGTGCTCAACGAATGTTTGACGAATGTTAGACGAACACCGTCGAACCCCATTGAAACCAATGGCAGGCAAACACAAACACATACAAACACATAGAAAACTCATAGAAAACACCTTAAAAGGGGTCCAAAAGCTGACAAACTGCTCAGAAGACACAACAAACACATGGAAAAGTCACAAGTACATATAGTCATGCGAAAATAAAAGGGGTGGAGGAGTAAAAGGAGGAGGAGACCGACAGATATAGGCATGTCATGCCCTTCTAAAATCAAGAAAGGCTGGAGTAAAAATCTAAAATCAGCCTACCAACACCCAGACGTCTTGACAAAAAAATTTAAAAAAGAAATATCTTTAGGTAGAATGGCGGGTCCATTCAGAACACGTTCCTTAGAAGACGTAGTGGTATCCCCGTTGGGAGTCGTGCCAAAAAAGGAACCCAATACATTCAGATTAATCCACCATTTGTCATATCCAAGGGGCAAGTCAGTAAACGACAACATCGACACGGAACCAAGTACAGTACTATGTACTGTACCTCCTTTGATGAGGCAATCAGGCGGGTCAAGAAGTTGGGAAGGGGCACCCTAATGGCCAAAACAGACATTGAGGGGGCGTTCCGGTTGCTACCTGTGCCTCCGAATAGTGTCTGCCTATAGGGCTGCTTCTGTGAAGGAGCATACTACATAGATCGCTGTTTGCCCTTGGGGTGCTCCATATCCTGCTCACTATTTGAGGCGTTTAGCTGCTTCCTCGAATGTGTCGTCATGGACGTTTCTAAGAGGGCACATATTATCCATTACCTCGACGACTTCTAATGCCTGTGCCCAAAAGATTCGCCAGAGTGTGAATACACGCGGTAGTCCACCTGTGAGAAGGAGAGAGCTTGAGGGAGAGCGGACACCCCAGAGCCGAGGGGTTAGATTGAGAAAGGAAGAAGGTGCTGTAGCTTGCTTCATGGGTGGGGTACTCTGCTGAGTAGCAGAAACTGCTACTAGGCCCAAAAGGATTTCCTGGGCTAAATGCAGTTAAAAATTAGTAATTAGATAAACAGGCGGTGTAGCTTGCTTCATGGGTGGGGCACTCTGCTGAGTAGCAGAAACTGCTACTTGGCCGAAAGTATTGCCTGGGCTAGATGCAGTTAAAAAGTAGTAATTAGATAAACAGGCGGTGTAGCTTGCTTCATGGGTGGGCTGCTCTGCTGACTAGCAGACCTCTGAATCCCAGGCCATAGTATGAGTAAACAGCTCTGCAGACTCAACCAACTGTGTTACCCCAAGCCATAGTATATGTAGTTTCTAAAGGTTAAAAGGGGGGGCGATCCCACCCACCTGGAATTGACAATGCCAACGTCATGTAAAACACAGCAAGGGGACTCTAAAAAGAGTCTCCATTTTTTCCAAAAATTGGGCCACAGACACCACTTAAGTGGCATCAATTTCGCCAGAGTTTCTTAAAATGGTTGGTGAGGTGATTTTCAAAAATCATCAAGTTTTTAGTCTCCCCAGGATGACACAGGGGTAGCAAAGTCCATGCGGATCCAGGATTTGTTCATCTTGATGAACATTAGTCTGTCTACATTGTCACTGGACAGCCGCATGCTCTTATCTGTCAGCACACCACCAGCAGCGCTGAACACACGTTCAGAGAGAACGCTGGCTGCGGGGCACGACAAGATCTCCAAGGCGTGAGTGGCGAGCTCAGGCCATCTTTCCAGATTGGAAGCCCAAAATGAGCAAGGGTCCAGTTCCACAGTCATGGCATCGATGTTAACTTGGAGATATTTCTGTACCATCCTCTCTAGGTGTTAGCTGTGCGTCAGACTTCTTGTCTCCTGTGGCCTTGCAAAGGATGGTCTAAAAAATTCTTGAAACAATTGGAAAAATTTGCTGTTACCACCAGATACGATGTTACTGTTACGGTTTGAGTGATGACACGACAGCCCCACGGTTGGCAAGTTCTATATAGAACAAGATGTCACAGTTCCATAAAAGACTGGGAAAAGGACAACCATATATAAGTCACCAGGCAATATATCACCTACGGCGCTGGGAATAAGGCGAACAACCAGCTCCAAGAAAGCTGCACAAGGTGCAAAATACGGCAGCAGTAGTGCAATAGAAGGTGCTTGTGCTGGGGGGGACCCGAGCCCCACGCGTATCGATGCTTCAAGAGCGTCTTCATCAGGGAAAATGTCAATCTGTCAGTCTTTTATGGAACTGTGACATCTTGTTCTATATAGAATATATAGGTCTGGGAGTTGGAATTTACTATGCATTTTATGTGCTTCATGCCTATAGGGTATAGCTGGCAGCAGATGGATATATATTAGTGCTCATGTCTATATGTGTGTACATGCATTATTTGGCTATTTAATGCTTTTTGAATTACTAGGTGCTGGACGTATTTGTTTTCATCTGTCTGGGGGGGTGCATGTGGCTTATTTGCCATATGCTGTGTTTCTGTGGTTTTTCATTGTTTTTAAATGTTTGTCATGCCCTGCTGTGCCTTTTTGTATGAATAAAGCTGTAATTTTTTCATGGTTGATCCCATTGTTATGCATATCTTTTCTTTTCTAATTGTTTTAGTGCAGCAAGAAGGCACTCATGTGTCTTGCGCATCCAGGAGGACCAAGTCCTTGTTGTCTTGGTGGCGGCGAGGTGGGAATCTTGCTTCCTTCCTCTGCCCTCTCCCCCCAACCTCGCACAACAGAAATTTGATCAAGGTCTCCCTCATCTGATGAGTCTTCCATGCCCAGTGCCAGTTCGTCCTCCAATTCTTCCTCGGCTCCTGCACCTTCCTCAACAGTTTGGCTGCTACCATGCGCCCTCAGTAATCCCTCTCCCCCACCCTCCAATGCCAGCCGCCTTGGTGCTGCCGACCATCTGGACCTTGGAGATATTATCCCTTCTGCATACAACTCCTCCTGTTCCTCCTCCTGCTCCTCTTGTCCCACCACCTGACTCCAAATACTGTTTAAGGGTTGCTCCAGCATGTAAATGACCGGAATAGTCATGCTGATAATGGCATCGTCAGCACTAAACATCTTCATCGCTATTTCAAAACTGTGCAGAAGGGTGCATAGGTCCCTGATCTGAGACCACTCCTACAGCGTGATTTGCCCCACCTCTGTATCTCGTTGGCCCAGGCTATACGTCATAACGTATTGCACCAGGGCTTGTCGGTGCTGCCACAGTCGCAGCAACGTGTGCAGAGCTGAATTCCACCGTGTGGGCACATTGCATTTCAGCCGGTGAACTGGAAGGCCCAACGACTTCTGTAGAGATGTAAGTCGTTGAGCTGCGGGATGCGAACAGCGGAAGTGAGCACACAGCGACCATGCCCTCTGCAGAAGCCCATTTAGTCCGGGATAGTGGGATAAAAATTGCTGGACAACCAGGTTCAAAACATGAGACATACAAGGCGTGTGTGTGACATTGCCACGGCGAAGGGCCGCACCCAGGTTTGCAGCATTGTCACACACGGCCTTCCCTGGCTGCAGGTTCAGTGGAGACAACCATTGATGGAACTTGGTCTCCAGAGCTGACCACAACTCCTCAGCTGTGTGACTCACATTTCCCAGACATTTCAAGGTAAACACCGCCTGATGCCGTTGAGCCCTGGTGACAGCATAGTAAGGAGGTGTGCAGGATCCTTTCTGCACAGTTAGAACGCAGGTGGCATTACCAGCCAGGTAACCAGTGCCCAGTCACTGACATGTAACGCCCCTGTCCATGTCTACTCATCAAAGTGTCTGTGGTGAAATGCACCCTGTCACACACAGATGATGCTGTGTGCGACATGCTGGTGTAACGCAGGCACAGCTTTCTTTGAGAAGTAGTGGCGACTGGGCATCTGGTACTGGGGCACTGCGACGGACATAAGGTCCTCTGTGTCCACTAGGTGGAAAGGCAGCATTTCTGTAGCCAACAGCTTGCAGATGGTGAAATTCAACCTCTTAGCTTTGTCATGGCTCGGAGGAAATGGTCTTTTACTTGTCCACAACTGAGGGACCGAGGGCTGGCTGCCTTGCTTAGACGGAGTTGAGTAGGGTATCCCCGGCAAACAGCTGGTCTGTGAGGAAGGTGCAGGCGGAGATATTATGTTGCCTTGATCAAAATGTGGTGGTCTTGATGTCGGAGAGCGCTCAACACCAGCAGGTGTTTCCACTTGCAAATTTACTGACCACCTGCCAATCACACTGGCTGTTGCGGGTAAAGAGGTGGAAGGTCTGTGTCCAAAACCATGTGCCACTGCTGTCCCCACAGTCACAGAGGATGAAGAGGCCGCGGATGCACTTGATGGGGCAGACAGTGGGTGGCCCGGCCCACTAGGCCGCATTCTAGCAGAGTGAGCTTCCCACTGCAACTTATGCCTCATATCCATGTGACGGTTCATGCATGAAGTACTTAAACTATTCATTTTTTGGCCTCTACTGAGATTTTGGTGACAAATCTTACAGACAACATGAGTTGGGTCATCCTTTGCGATCCTAAAAAAATGCCCAGGTTATGCAAGGCTTAGAGCCCATGGGACCTGAAGAGCCACCACGACTTGTGCTCAGAGGCACAGTTGTGGTTGAGGATGCAGTTGTTGACGTGCTTCCAGTACTCCGTCTCTGTCCAGGAAGGCGCAACCTAACCTTGTTGTCAGACTCGTCACTAGCATCCTCCTCCACCTCCTCTGGTGACCTCATGGACTGGTGGACTGTGGGTTGACAGTAAGTGGGGTCTCCAACCTCATCATCATCACCCTCTGTGTTCCCACACCCGTCGTCCTCAGAGCCAACCTCTTCCTGCCCTGACTGAAAAGTCAAGTTTTTGTTCCAATCAAGTATCTCAGTCTCATCATCATCTTCCTCATTGTCTCCACCAACAGGAGTTACAGTTTGGGAATGAGGGTCTACATTATGCTCAGAATCTTCTTCTTCTGAGCCTGTATCTGACTCAGAAAGATTCTGGGCATCAGTGCAGATCATTTCCTCGTCTGGATTCACAGAAGCTCTGGAGCAGACCTCTGATTGCCAGGCTATAGTATGAGTAAACAGCTCTGCAGACTCAACCATATATGTTACCCTATACTCAAACGGGTGGCTGGATACTTGGGAGCTGTGAGGAAGCAAGTGCGATTGGGGTGACACCTCTGAGGACTGGAGTATTTGTGCTGTTGAAGTTGAGGTGGAAGAGAGCCAACTTGAACGAGCACTTGATATCCGTTCAAGCACCTGCTGTTTTTGTGCCTTATCTGGAATTTGGAGCGATGCTCGTAGCGATGGTCGTAAGAAAGGGATCATATCAGATTGTCCACGAAAAGAAGTAGACATCTTACTTTGGCTGGAAGATGGTCTTTCTTCTGCAGATGTTACTGTTGCTTTACCACCTACCCCATGGACACAACCTTATTTTCCCTTTCCAACATGCCTATTCCCCTTTCCACCAGCAGCAGGCCTTTTGCCACTCATTTTGGTGCTTTACTAATTGGCAACTCTGTAGTTGTTGGCACAAAAACGATGGATGGAAACCGAGCAGAGCTGAGTGGCCAAACTGTGGTACTAGGCCCAAAACGATTTACTGGGTTTGATGCAGTAAAAATGTAGATACACAGGCGGTGTAGTTAGCTTCACAGGCAGGCTACTCCACTGATGTGCAGACACTGCTACTAAGCCCAAAACGATTTACTGGGTTAGATGCAGTAAAAATTTAGATACACAGGTGGTGTAG
This sequence comes from Ranitomeya variabilis, assembly GCF_051348905.1. Taxonomy (NCBI): domain Eukaryota; kingdom Metazoa; phylum Chordata; class Amphibia; order Anura; family Dendrobatidae; genus Ranitomeya; species Ranitomeya variabilis. Next base: position 956,231,807 of record NC_135233.1, on the reverse strand, counting down.
TTAGCTTCACAGGCGGGCAACTCCGCTAACGTGCAGACACTGCTCCAAGGCCCAAAATGATTTACTAGGTTAGATGCAGTAAAAATTCAGATACACATAGGCGGTGTAGCATCACAGGCAGGCTACTCCGCTGACGTGCAGACACTGCTACTAAGCCCAAAATGATTTACTGGGTTAGATGCAGTAAAAATTTAGATACACAGGCGGTGTAGCTAGCTTCACAGATGGGCTACTCAGATGACTACCAGACAATGCTACTAGCCCAAACGGATTGGCTGAGCTAGATTACACCAAATGCTGTGACAAACACTTGCACAGCACTGGCTCAGACCTGCCTGGCAAAAAGTGCTATGAATTGCTGTAACCTACCCTGAAAAGGGCTGATATTACAACTAGTCCCAACTCCCTAAACCTATCTCTCTCTGTCTAACAGAAAATTAGCTCGCAAAAAACACTCTTAGACTGTATAGTGCCCACAGCAGCAGCGGTGCCGTCTAACACTAAGATGCAGCAGTGAGGAAATGGTTGCGATGGGGAAAATGGCTGGTTCTTATAGGGCAAGGACATGTGACATACACAGCCAATGACACATGCCCTTGCTTGTGTGCATCACATGCACATTGCTGTGTGTGTGTGCACTGCTGATAGGCTGAGAGACTGCACCGCCCCACTGTATATGCGGGAAAGAAAAAAAAATGGAGATCGGCATTATTTCAGCACAGATCTATCCCCCGCCCCCTCCTGCCCACTATACACTGAAACAGTCTATTAACATTGATAAACAGTTTAAATGTGATCAAGTTAGGCTTTTGGTGAACGAACAGTTATCGAACAGAAACTCAAATAGCCGAATTTTCAGCAAACTGTTCGAGTTCGACGAACGACTCGAACACCGCCCAAAACAGCTCAAATTTGAAATTGGCGAACAGTTTGACTCGAACACCGCTCATCTCTATTCAAGATTTTGTTTTATTCCAATGACAGGCAGCATGTATTGCAGAGCTTGGACACGATGCGTCTGTGGACTCACATCCAGTTGACGTTTATGCTGGCGGGTTAGGGAGCATCCATATGATGTCTTTTGGCCTAGTTGGACGGCTTTTATACTACACAAGATGGAGGGCGGTAATGTCACGATGGGGGCAGGCATGCGGCACTGTTGTTGCCTGATGGCATCCTGTGATAATCTAATGACTTTTGCATCAGGGGACTCATGTGCTTGATGCCTATGCTTATATGCATTGTTTTTGTCCCAGCGATGCTGTTGTTCTTCAAGAGTCTCATTTGCCCTTTGTTGTCTTCAACATTGTGCCTTTGCTGCTTTCCTTTCATTGTCATTGGCGTACTTTTTATGAGGATCCATGTTGGCGTTGATATTTGCTTTTTAAAGGAGTTTTCCCACGAACCAAAGTTCATTTTAAAAATTGTCTGTGTCTGACCATGTACCGAACATACCACAGCTCCTGGGCAGGGGAGAAAGCAAAAGACAATACTGACATTAAAGCACGAGATGGCAGAGGATACATTTTGTGAGGTAAAATATCTTTTAAAAACAGTCAGTGAAATATTTTACCTCACAAAATGAATCCACTGTGATCCCCTGCTATTATGTCAGTATTGTCTTTTGCTTCCTCCCCTGCCCAGGAAATGTGGTATGCTCCGTACACGGTCAGACACAGTCAATTTGTAAAATGAACTTTTGTTTATGTGAAAGCCCCTTTAATGTGACCGACTTCCTCTGCCTGTAGACACGTCGCACATCTGCCACCAGGATCAGCCAAATGATTCACTGCACCTGCGCGGAATTTGCGCAGGCGCAGTAAATCAGACCGCCGCCATCTTTTGTGCAGAAAGCAGCGGTCACATTAAAACTGCTCATGCACTCCTCCTGTACAAAGATGGCAGCAGTCAGTGAATCATTCAGCTGATGCCGGTGGCGACGTGTTTGTGACGGTGTTCCTCTGGTGGTACAGCGCAAGAGGCTGCATGAGTGTGTGAATGTGAGTGGGTGAGTGTGAGTGTGACTGTGAGTGTGTGAGTGTGAAAGTGTGATTGTATGAATGTGTGAGTATGAATGTGAGTGTGTGAGAGTGTGAGTGTGTGTGTGAGTGTGTATGAGTGTGTGTGAGTGGGTGAGTGTGTGAGTGTGAGTGTGATTGTGTGAGTCTGAATGTCTTGAATGGGTGTGTGTGAGTGTGAATGTGAGTGTGTGAGTGTCAGTGTGAGTGTGAGAGTGTGAGTGTGTATGAGTGTGTGTGAGTGTGTGTGTGTTGCATGCGGCATACAGTGTGTGTGTGGTGCGACAGTGTTCCACTGGTGGTACCGCACAATAGGTTGGTACCAGCAGCAGTTTCCATATTGAGACACCCATCACTTGTGTGTACCAATATGGCGGTCGGTGAACTTCCTCCGCTTGGAATTCTGGGATACGGTGACATCTGGACAGAACAGAAAATGAAAACGTAACAAGGCAATTATATAAATAGATACCTCATTTTTTTATATTGTGCACAAAGCCCCCTCTCCCTTTGTCCCCCGATAGAGCTCATGCTCACCTATGCTCTTCTTTCAACCTCCAGAGTTACCCAACTGGTTAACCTCTTGCTACTGGCCCCCTCCTGCTACATTTAATTGCACCACTGTAATAAAGGGGGTGATGGTCCAGATTGCATGGCAGTGTGGGGCTCATAAATTTCTCTTAGTTGTCCTGAGTAAAAAAGAAAAAAAAAGGAATGTTTTGGTAACTAGTTGTACTTATATAAAGAGTTCTAACTTTTATCAGGTGACATAAGAAATGTCTTGGAATATCTGAAACATGACAAACCAACATCTTGAAATACTAACACCGCTCAAAATGACATGCTGCTAGAACAAATTTGCAGAGGGCCAAGGAAAGAAAAGGAGAGCTTAGAATTCCAAATACTGAGAAATGCATATATATCAAGAGTAGGACCACTTCTGCCATGGGTGGAGATGTGCATCTTACCTTAAGTAGTGGTCTGAGAGGACTCTCAGAGAGCAGCTTTTTGCCACCATCTGGAACCAGGGTACCTGTGCTAGCCCATTGCAAGACAGGCCAGTTGAGGAGATGGAGGCTCTAGTGAACCGGGAACCAGGATTAGGTGAATATGAGTTTTTTTAATCATGTATACTATGTATAGATGGATATGAGGCATCTTACAGAATATTGGGGGCTATGGACCATCATACTGTTGTGGCACTGTTGCAGGATATCTCGGGGCTAGGAGCTCCTTCCATATCCCTAAAGTTAGGGGTGCTCTAGCTATCCCTGCTCCCCAGATTACTTCTGATGGTGAAGACGCTGGAGCCTAGCTCCAAAATCAGCTCTTATCTGTCCCCTTCTCTACGAAGTGAAATGCGGAGTTGTAGTGTATAAAAATACACAAACCAAACTAACAAGGGAAGATGTACAGGGATAAATGAAAATACCAATCATACAAATATGCATTCACAAACAACACAGTGGATCACCGGGAGGTAAAGGAAGGAAAAAACAAATAAGAGAGGAAGAATATATGCAAACAGACAAAACACCAAGCAACAGTCTTCTGAACAACACTCTAAAAGCCTCCTCAAACAACCAACACCTCCAACTCCAGAACCAAGCCATATGAAACTTACACTGGCAACTTATATACAGTAATACCGTTATATTGCATGCAGAATAAAAGCTATAATCAGCCCTCAACATGATCACAGCTTTCAAGGTTGGCAATGGGAAACCCAGCAATAAGCAAGATTTCACCTATCTTTTAGATAAGTGATAACTTTCTTACACGGTACAAACTATTTTTTGGTTCATGCTTTCCATCCAAAGCAGATATGACCCCCGCCTTAGGGTACCGTCACACAGTACCATTTTAATCGCTACGACGGCACGATCCGTGACGTCGCAGCGATCGTATGATTATCGCTCCAGCGTCGTAGACTGCGGTCACACGTTGCAATCACGGCGCTGGAGCGATGCCGAAGTCCCCGGGTAACCAGGGTAAACATCGGGTTACTAAGCGCAGGGCCGTGCTTAGTAACCCGATGTTTACCCTGGTTACCAGCGTAAATGTAAAAAAAACAAACAGTACATACTCACATTCCGGTGTCTGTCCCCCGGCATTCTGCTTCTCTGCACTGTGTAAGCGCCATAGCCGGAAAGCAGAGCGGTGACGTCAGACGTCACCGCTGTGCTCGCTTTCTGGCTGGCCGGCGCTCACACTGCAGAGAAGCTGAGACGCCGGAGGACAGACACCGGAATGTGAGTATGTACTGTTTGTTTTTTTTACGTTTACGCTGGTAACCAGGGTAAACATCGGGTTACTAAGCGCGGCCCTGCGCTTAGTTACCCGATGTTTACCCTGGTTACAAGCGAACACATCGCTGGATCGCTGTCACACACAACGATCCAGCGATGTCAGCGGGTGATCAAGCGACGAAAGAAAGTTCCAAACGATCTGCTACGACATACGATTCTCAGCAGGATCCCTGATCGCTGCTGCGTGTCAGACACTGCGATATCGTAACGATATCGCTAGAACGTCACGAATCGTACCGTCGTAGCGATCAAAATGGTACTGTGTGACAGTACCCTTAGGCTACTTTCACGCTTCCGTCAAAGTGCCTACGTCGCAATGCGTCGTTTTGGAAAAAAAACGCATCCTGCAAAGTTGCCCGCAGGATGCATTTTTTCTCCAAAGACTTGCATTAGCGACGCATTGCAACATATGGCCACACATCGCATCCGACGGATGCGTCGTGTTTTGGCGGACCGTCGGCACAAAAAAACATTCCATGTAACTTTTTTTGTGTGATGTGTCCGCCATTTCCGACCGTGCATGCGCGGCTGAAACTCTGTCCCCTCCTCCCCGGACATTACAATGGGGCAGCGGATGCGTTAAAAAACTGCATCCGCTGCCCCCGTTGTTCATTTATTTCACAACGTCCGTCGGTACGTCAGGCCGACGTATGGCGACGGCTCCGTACCGACGGAAGTGTGAAAGTAGCCTTAGCTCTAAGACAGTCATCCCTCAAACATTGACAAGTGCTCCAGCAATGCTGCAAGTAGACATTTCATTGTTATATGTTGAGCAAGTCATCAGAACAAATAGTTATGAGTCCTACATACAATATCATCTCTAAAATGCTTTCTATATTACCATGCAGGAAAAATGTATATCTTTGTATCCTGTTAACCTGTAGATAGAAAAATATTACAACTTGAGAGTTCTCAGTGGTTGATAATTTTCAATGGTTAACTGAAAAGATGATAACAAATTTCAAGTTTTCGAGACTATTCAGGTCTTCTCATCAGGTATTTCTCTTAACCAGGCAGTCATTCTATGCTGCAGGAAATTTGGCAATATTTCTTCCTATGGCAAACATTTATCCACTGTGTCGGTAAAAATCATTATAAGGACTACTCTGAAATATTAGCTTATTAAATTTATGATTTTATTTCAAATATGAAGACCATTACACAACAACAGAAAAGAAATAGGTATATGAGATGTCCAATCGACAAGAGGATTACAGATTATTTGAAAGAGCAGTTATAATTTATACAGTCATCAGGAACAATATATATATTTTCTGAAGGTTGATACAATTTATTTAGGTGTGAGGATTTCCTTGGTGTCATAACCAGTTAATCGGGGTTATCATGCCTTAAATTTTAACCTGACTTGGGAAAGCAAGGCTATTTTTCAAAGATGTGTTGTGACTTACTTATACTCAGTCTTATCTTTTATACATGATTTATGGTGACTGAATGTTTTATGAAGTAGTTTCAATGTACAGCCTAAAAAAAGCATTTTAGTACAAGCTAGTAAAAAAAAAATTGTAAAGGAAAAAGGGTATTCTCAAAGACATTGTATTCTTGGGGTATTAGTCTTATTTATAGTGACTCAAATCAGAAGAAAATATTGGGCAAAATTTCACCACAAGAATCTTCCAGTAGGCTGTAGGCTTCTAGATTAAAATATATGTTAAAGGTTTAACCCCTTTACCCCCAAGGGTGGTTTGCACGTTAATGACCGGGCCAATTTTTACAATTCTAACCACTGTCCCTTTATGAGGTTATAACTCTGGAATGCTTCAACGGATCCCGGTGATTCTGACACTGTTTTCTCATGACATATTGTACTTCATGATAGTGATAAAACTTCTTTGATATTACCTGCGTTTATTTGTGAAAAAAAATGGAAATTTGGCGAAAATTTTGAAAATTTCGCAATTTTCCAACTTTGAATTTTTATGCAATAAAATCACAGAGATATGTCACACAAAATACTTAATAAGTAACATTTCCCACATGTCTACTTTACATCAGCACAATTTTGGAACCAAAATTTTTTTTTGTTAGGGAGTTACAAGGGTTAAAAGTTGACCAGCAATTTCTCATTTTTACAACACCATTTTTTTTAGGGACTACATCTCATTTGAAGTCATTTTGAGGGGTCTATATGATAGAAAATAACCAAGTGTGACACCATTCTAAAAACTGCACCCCTCAAGGTGCTCAAAACCACATTCAAGAAGTTTATTAACCCTTCAGGTGTTTCACAGGAATTTTTGGAATGTTTAAATAAAAATGAACATTTAACTTTTTTTCACAAAAAATTTAATTCAGCTCCAATTTGTTTTATTTTGCCAAGGGTAACAGGAGAAAATGGACCGCAACAGTTGTTGTACAATTTGTCCTGAGTATGCAGATACCCCATATGTGGGGGTAAACCACTGTTTGGGCGCATGGTAGAGCTCGGAAGCGAAGGAGCGCCATTTGACTTTTCAATGCAAAATTGACTGGAATTGAGATGGGACGCCATTTTGCGTTTGGAGAGCCCCTGATGTGCCTAAACATTGAAACCCTCCACAAGTGACACCATTTTGGATAGTAGACCCCCTAAGGAACTTACCTAGATGTGTGGTGAGCACTTTGACCCATTAAGTGATTCACAGAAGTTTATAATGCAGAGCCGTAAAAATAAAAAATCATATTTTTTCACAAAAATGATCTTTTCTCCCCCAATTTTTTATTTTTCCAAGGGTAAGAGAAGAAATTGGACCCCAAAAGTTGTTGTACAATTTGTCATGAGTACGCTGATACCCCATATGTGGGGGTAAACCACTGTTTGGGCGCCTGGGAGAGCTCGGAAGGGAAAGAGCGCCGTTTGACGTTTCAATACAAAATTGACAGGAATTGAGATGGGATGCCATGTTGTGTTTGGAGAGCCACTGATGTGCCTAAACATTGAAACCCCCCACAAGTGACACCATTTTGGAAAGTAGACCCCCTAAGGAACTCATCTAGATGTGTTGTGAGAGCTTTGAACCCCCAAGTGTTTCACTACAGTTCATAACGCAGAGCCGTGAAAATAAAAATTATTTTTTTTTCCACAAAAATTATTTTTTAGCCCCCAGTTTTGTATTTTTCCAAGGGTAACAGTTGAAATTAGACCCCAAAAGTTGTTGTCCAATTTGTCCTGAGTACGCTGATACCCCATATGTGGGGGGGAACCACCGTTTGAGCACATGGCAGAGCTCGGAAGGGAAGGAGCGTCATTTGGAATGCAGACTTAGATGGATTGGTCTGCAGGTGTCACATTGCGTTTGCAGAGCCCCTAATGTACCTAAACAGTAGAAACCCCCCACAAGTGACCCCATATTGGAAACTAGACCCCCCAAGGAACTTATCTAGATGTGTTGTGAGTAGTGTTGAGCATTCCGATACCGCAAGTATCGGGTATCGGCCGATACTTGCGGGTATCGGAATTCCGATACCGAGATCCGATACTTTTGTGGTATCGGGAATCGGTATCGGGATTAATATCAATGTGTAAAATAAAGAATTAAAATAAAAAATAGGGATATACTCACCTCTCCGGCGGCTCCTGGACTTTACCGCCGTAACCGGGAGCCGTTGTACCTAAGAATGCGTCACTGCTTTGTGATTGGTCGTGTAGCGGTCACGCGACCGCTACGGACCAATCAGAGCGCAGTGACCTCATCTAAGGCCCTTCAAGCGCGCATTCTTAGGTACAACGGCTCCCGGTTACGGCGGTAAAGTCCAGGCTGCGTCGGAGGGTGAGTATATCCCTATTTTTTATTTTAATTCTTTCTTTTACACATTGATATGGATCCCAGGGCCTGAAGGAGAGTTTCCTCTCCTTCAGACCCTGGGAACCATACAGGATACCGTCCGATACTTGGTGTCCCATTGACTTGTATGGGCATCGGGTATCGGTATCGGATTAGATCCGATACTTTGCCGGTATCGGCCGATACTTTCCGATACCGATACTTTCAAGTATCGGACGGTATCGCTCAACACTAGTTGTGAGAACTTTGAACCCCCAAGTGTTTCAATACAGTTTATAACGCAGAGCTGTGAAAATAAAAAATCCTTTTTTTTCCACAAAAATTAATTTTTAGCCCCCAGTTTTGTAATTTCCCAAGGGTAACAGGGTAAATTGGACCCGAAAAGTTGTTGTCCAATGTGTCCTGAGTATGCTGATACCCCATATGTAGAAGTAAACCACTGTTTGGGCGCACGGGAGAGCTCGGAAGGGAAGGAGCACTGTTTTACTTTTTCAACGCAGAATTGGCTGGAATTGAGATCGGACGCCATGTCGCGTTTGGAGAGCCCCTGATGTGCCTAAACAGTGAAAACCCCCCAATTATAACTAAAACCCTAATCCAAACGCATCCCTAACCCTAATCCCAAAGGTAACCCTAACCACACCCCTAACCCTGACACACCCCTAACCCTAATCCCAACCCTATTCCCAACTGTAAATGTAATGCAAACTCTAACCCTAACTTTAGCCCCAACACTAACCCTAACTTTAGCCCCAACCCTAACTGTAGCCTTAACCCTAGCCCCAACCCTAACCCTAGCCCTAACCCTAACCCTAACCCTAGCCCTAGCCCTAGCCCTAACCCTAGCCTTAACCCTAGCCCTAACCCTAGCCCTATCCCTAGCCCTAACCCTAATGGGAAAATGGAAATAAATACATTTTTTTAATTTTTTTATTTTTCGTTAACTAAGGGGGTAATGAAGGGGGGTTTGATTTACTTTTATAGAGGGTTTTTTAGCGGATTTTTATGATTGGCAGCCGTCACACACTGAAAGACGCTTTTTATTGCAAAAAATATTTTTTGCGTTACCACATTTTGAGAGCTATAATTTTTCCATATTTTGGTCCACAGAATCATGTGAGGTCTTGTTTTTTGCGGGACAAGTTGACGTTTTTATTTGTGACATTTTCGGGCACGTGACTTTTTTTTATCGCTTTTTATTCCGATTTTTGTGAGGCAGAATGACCAAAAACCAGCTATTCATGAAATTCTTTTGGGGGAGGCATTTATACCGTTCCGCGTTTGGTAAAATGGATAAAGCAGTTTTATTCTTTGGGTCAGTACGATTACAGCGATACCTCGTTTATATCATTTTTTTATGTTTTGGTGCTTTTATACGATAAAAACTATTTTATAGAAAAAATAATTATTTTTGCATCGCTGCATTCTGAGGACTATAACTTTTTTATTTTTTCTTTGATGACGCTGTATGGTGGCTCATTTTTTGCGGGACAAGATGACGTTTTCAGTGGTACCAAGGTTATTTATATCCGTCTTTTTGATCGCGTGTGTTAGGGGTCGAGTTCCCGCCTCTGCACAGGGGGAATCTCGGGCCATCTCCGCTGCGGTCTCCCATTCTTCTCTTGCCGCAGTGGAGCCTGCTCAGCGGAGACATCAGTCCCAGCGTCTCGCTCATGCTGACTCTGTGCAAAGAGTTGCTGCTGCCTTTCCCGCTTCTGCCATTGAGGCCAGTGTTGGGCAGCGGCGAGCAGACGCTGCTGGGACTAAGTCCTGCTTTCCTCGTTCTGAGCATGCCCAGAGTAAGATCTCTCAGTGGAGATCAAGGGTCACATGTTCAGATACTGCTGTCAATTCTATTGGTCCTTCTAGGAAGGTCCTGTAGGTGAGCAGGCTCTGTAGCAGCCTCTCATTGGTCCTTCTTGGAAGGTCCTGTACGTGCTGCAACTATTTAAGGCTCGCATGGCCGCACGGCCATGCGCTAGTGTCTTTTCAAGTTATGTGCTTTGCGCCAGTGTGGTCATGTGGTTGTATGTGTTCAGGGACCCGGCTGAAATAAGCCCCTAGAATGCTGCCACCTCCGGCGAGGAGATTGTGTTTGAATGTATTCAGGGACCCGGCTGAAATAAGCCCCTAGAATGCTGGCACCTCCGGCGAGGAGTTTTGTATGCATGCATGACCACTGACTGCTCTAATTTGGGTAGTTAGCCTGTGCCTCTGTGGAAGTTAACAGGGCACAGAGCTTTGCTTTCTCGGCTGCTCTGTGAAGCTAACAGAGCTGATTCATACCGCCATATAGTGCCGCCATTTCCTAGCAGCAGGCTCTCCTGCACGGTGGACCCCGGGCTGCGAATGCATCTGTTTCAATAAAACATTTATATTTTCTCGGTGCATTCCGCTAGCCCTAACAGTGTGTTATTCCTCTTTTTATTTGGCGGTATGATAATAAAGCGTTGTTTTTTGCCTCGTTTTTTTTTTTTTTTTTTTTTTACGGTGTTCACTGAAGGGGTTAACTAGTGGGACAGTCTTATAGGTCGGGTTGCTACGGACGCGGCGATACTAAATATGTGTACTTTTATTGTTTTTTTTTTTTATTTAGATAAAGAAATGTATTTATAGGAACAATATATATATATTTTTGGGGGGATTTTTTTTTTTTTTACACATGTGAATTTTTTTTTTTTTACACTATAACATTGCCCAGGGGGGGCATGATGTTATAGTGTAAGATCGCCAATCTGACACTTTGCTGTGCACTGTGTCAGATCGGCGATCTAACGTGCACAGCTCCTGGAGGCTTCCCGGTGCCTGCTCTGAGCAGGCGCAGTGAAGCCACCTCCCTGCAGGACCCGGATGCCGCGGCCATCTTGGATCTGGGCCTGCTGCAGGGAGGAGGAGATAAGAGACCCTCGGAGCAACGCGATTACATCGCGTTGCTCCGGTGGTCTCAGGGAAGCCCGCAGGGAGCCCCCTCCCTGCGCGATGCTTCCCTATACCGCCGGAACACTGCGATCATATTTGATCGCAGTGTGCCGGGGGTTAATGTGCCGGGGGCGCTCCTTTCACATAGTGCCGGATGTAAGCTGCGATAGTCAGCTGACACCCGGCCGCGATCGGCCGCACTCCCCCCGAGAACGCGGCCGATCGCGCTGGACATATTATCCCGTCGGTGGTCATACGGGCCCACCCTACCTCGACGGGATAGTACGTCCGATGTCAGAAAGGGGTTAAAAAAAATACTTTCTACACTGGGATCTAAGGGGAAACGTTTCTCCTTATGGAGAGTGAAATACCAGCTCTGGCTTGTCAAGGTAAGGAGTCTTATTCACCGTGCAATACTTGTTAGGGCTGGCGGAACGAGAGATGTTATTTGGTGCGTTCGCAGCCCGGGGTCCACCATGCAGGAGAGAACCTGCTGCTGGCAAATGGTGGCCCTATATGGCAGTAGAAGCGAACTCTGTTACTTCACAGAACCGCCTAAAGAAAGCACTGTGTCCTGTTAACCTCACAGCAGTACACAGCGACTGCCGAGCAGATAGCAGTTTGTGGTTATGCAATCATACAATCTCCTCCCCGGAGGAGCCGGTATTCTAGGGGCTTATTTCAGCCGGGTCCCTGAACACATACAAACGTAACCATACTGGCGCAAAGCACATAACTTAGATTTGATACTAGCGCATGGCTGTGTGGCCATGCAAACCTTTTATAGCTGCAGCAAGTACAGGACCTTCCTAGAAGGACCAATGAGAGGCTGCCACAGAGCCTGAGCAACTTCAGGACCTTCCTGGAGAACCAATGGGTTTTGCTGCAGTATTTAAGCATGTGACCCTCGATCTCCAATGAGAGATCTTACCCTGGGCATGCTCAGAAGGGAAAAAGCAGGACTTAGTCCCAAAAGCGTCTGCTCGCCGCTGCCCAGTACTGGCTTCAATGGCAGAAGCTGGAAAAGCAGCAGTAACCCTTTGCACAGAGTCAGACTGAGCGAGACGCTGGGACCGGCATCCCCGCTGAGCAGGCTCCATTGCAGCAGGAGAAGAATGGGAGACCGCAGCGGAGATGGCCCAAGATTCCCCCTGTGCATAGGCAGGAACCCGACCCTAACATTACCCCCCCCAGGGCCCCACCCCCCTGGACCTCGCTACGCTCGAAGGCAGCAATGAGCTGCAGAGCCTGAATGTGCTCAGCAGGCTCTCAGGACCATAACCCTTCCAGTCCACCAAATAAAATTTTTTGCCACGTACCACCTCGCACCCCAAAATAGCGTTCACCTCGTAATCGTCCATAGATGAACCCGACGTCCCGGCAGATGACTCGGAAAACAGGGGCATGTATACGGGTTTCAAGAGGGACGCATGAAAGGTATCGGTGATACCCAGGTGTGGCGGAAGGGCTAAATGGTAGACAACAGGGTTAACCTGTTCGAGGACCTTGAAAGGGCCCAAGTAGCGAGGTGCAAACTTAGTGGACTCAACTCGCAGCCTGATGTTACGGGCAGAGAGCCACACCAAGTCGCCAGGAGCAAAGGTCGGAGTGGGGCGCCGATGTGCATCGGCAGGGACCTCATTCTCTCCTTGGAGGCCCGAATGGCATCCTGAGTGCGGTCCCAAATATCCCGTGCCTCCACAGCCCAATCTGCCACCCTGAAGTCAGCGGAAGACACGGACATAGGCACAGGTACCCGCGGATGCTGACCATAGTTAAGGAGGAATGGGGTTTGTCCAGTGGAGTTGGCTATGGCGTTGTTCAGCGCAAACTCCGCCCACGATAGCAAGGATGCCCAGTCATCCTGCCTGGCTGAGACAAAATGTTGCAGATATGTGACCAAGGTCTTGTTGGCCCTCTCTACCAACCCATTCGTCTCGGGATGATATGCGGAAGAGAGATTCAACTCAATGCTGAGAAGACGACAAAGCTCTCTCCAGAACCGAGATACAAACTGGGGACCCCGGTCACCGACAATTTTGTCCGGCATACCGTGTAGGCGGAAGATGTGTTTTATGAACAATGCTGCCAAGGCCCGTGCAGAAGGTAGCCGTAGCCGTTTAGAAAAATGATCGGTGATAACTCAAATGATGGTACAGCCACGAGACTTGGGCAAACCCACCACAAAGTCCATCCCGACCATCTCCCAGGGCCTGTCTGCCACCGGCAAGGGATAGAGTAACCCGGCTGGCCGTTGTCGAGGAGACTTATTTTTGGCACAGGAGACACACGCCCGAATATAATCTCTGACGTCACGGACCATATGTGGCCACCAGTACGTCCTAGCCAGCAGCTCAGATGTCCTCTTTGTCCCAAAGTGTTCACCCACCCTGGACAAATGAGCCCAAGAGAGAACCTCCGGTCACAAATTAATGGGTACAAAAGTCTTACCCGGAGGCACAGACTCTAGCAAAACCAGAGCTACGGTTCTCAGGCTCTCAGAAGGGACAATAAGCTGAGGCTCCCCTTCCTCCTCCTCAGATGACACAACGGAGCGAGAGATGGCATCAGCACGAATGTTCTTCTCCCCAGCGAGATAATGGAGGGTGAAGTGGAACCGGGAGAAGAACAAGGACCATCTGGCCTGACGAGAATTTAGCCGCTGGGCTGCTTGCAAATATACCAGATTTTTGTGGTCCGTGAAGACTTGAAAGGGAAAGCGAGCCCCCTCCAAAAGATGTCTCCACTCCGAGAAAGCCAACTTCATTGCTAGCAACTCCCTGTCCCCGATGGAATAATTCCTCTCTGCTGGTGTGAAGGTCTTGGAGAAGAAGCAAGGATGCTTCCGACCTTGAGCAGCCTTTTGGAAGAGGACTGCTCCTGCACCAACGGATGAGGCATCCACCTCCATTATAAATGGCTTATCAACATCGGGACGATGTAGGATGGGAGTGCTAGCAAAATGAGACTTAATAGAAGAGAAAGCCCTGGAGACCTCTTCAGACCACAATTTGGGATTTGCTCCCTTCTTGGTGAGGGCTACCAAGGGAGCTAAAAGCTCACAGACGCACAAAGAGGACTTAAAAATCCTCCAGAAAATTGACAACAAAAATCACAGAGAAAAAACAGAGATGGTTACCTGCTGAAGCTTCCAAACAAATGCACCAGCAGGGCGCATCGGACCCGATAAATGATGGCAACAACACAGGTGCAAAAAATACCGATGAAACAACCACTTTCAATCCAGTATTGGTTGTTTGGCATTAGTGCACAAAAGGATTAACGATAATAGTCTGTATGTGGCATTGTTCACACAAGCAATGCAGAGCATCTGGTCTACAGCCTATTACTAACGCACATACAGGCGGGCTGCCCAGTGCTACAAAATGCATGCTGTGTGAATAGAGGCCTACAGTTTACAGAGCCATCTTGGTCCGACTGCGCCCTGCAAGATAAAGTGCAAAAAAAACAAAACACATATCAATGTATGTAAGGTATTAGTTTATATTGGGGCCTCAATACGTAAGCTGGCAACCCACGTCAAAGGTCCTTACATTTTTGCCAGTCCTAACGCTAAACATTGAGTAAAAGCTCACAGACGCAGAAAGAGGACTTAAAAATCCTCCAGAAAATTGACAAAAAAAATCACAGAGAAAAAAGCAGAGATGGTTACCTGCTGAAGCCTCCAAACAAATGCACCAGCAGGGCGCATCAGACCCGATAAATGATGACAACAACACAGGTGCAAAAATACTGATGAAACAACCACTTTCAATCCAGTATTGGTTGCTTGGCATTAGTGCACAAAAGGATAAACGATAATAATCTGTATGTGGCATTGTTCACACAAGCAATGCAGAGCATCTGGTCTACAGCCTATTACTAACGCACATACAGGCGGGCTGCCCAGTGCTACAAAATGCATGCTGTGTGAATAGAGGCCTACAACTCCAGGCAAGAGATCAATAGGACAGTCATAGGAACGGTGAGGCGGAAGGGTCTCCGCAGCCTTTTTGGAGAAGACGTCTGCATAGGACCAATAGCATTTGGGAAGGGAAGAAAGATCTGCGGGTATGTCGTTAGTGGAAACCTGAACGCACTCCCTCACACATCTGCCCTTACATGATTCACTCCAACCCAATATCCTCCCAGAGGTCCACTCAATATGTGGGGAGTGGAAACAGAGCCAGGGTATTCCCAGCAGAATCTCGTCCATTCCCTCAGAAAGGACAAGAAGGGAAATAATCTCCTGGTGGGAAGAGGACATGGATAACGTGAAAGGGACAGTCAGGTGTGTCATTTGTGAGGGAAGTGTCGACCCATTCACTACTCTGACAGTCACCGGTTTGGCGAGCATCACCAGAGGTATTGCATGGCGCAGAGCAAAATCAGATGACATGAAATTCCCCTCTGCTCCAGAGTCCACACAAAGCTTGACTGTCAGAGTGGATGAGCCTAACGTGATTGTCCCTTTAAAGGACAGCTTGGAGGAAAATGCCGCTGTGTCTAGTGAACCTCCTCCAATGGTTACTAGACTCGATCGTTTTCCCGACCACCGTGGACATTTATTAGCATAATGTCCTAGCTGTTGGCAATTTTTACAAACCACGGGTACTCGAGCGGTCCGAGACTTTGGTCCCGCTCGAGAAACCTCCATGGCCTCATGGGAGTCGGACGCCTGAACGGAAGATTCTAGAGGTCTGGCGAAGGTGGGAGCCAGCCGAAACCTCTGCCTACACTGGGTCCGCTCTAACCTCTGCTCGTTAAAACGGAGGTCGATGTGGGTAGATATAGAAATGAGCTCCTCCAGTGTGGCGGGAATCTCCCTGGTGGCCAAGGCATCCTTCACATGGTCTGCCAGTCCTTTCCAGAACACCGGAATAAGGACTTTATCCAGCCACTCCAGCTCAGAGACCAGAGTCCGGAATTGGACGGCGAACTGGCTGACCATGGATGAACCCTGTGTTATTGCCAACAATTGGAGCGCTGTATCGTGGGTGACACGAGGTCCCAAAAAGACCTGTTTCAGAGCATCCAGGAAGAGAGGAGCACTCTGCACCACACGATCATTACGCTCCTATAGCGGCGTTGCCCACTCCAATGCCCTGCCCGACAAAAGGGATAAAATAAATCCCACTTTCGCTCGTTCCGTAGGGAAACATGTAGCCAGAAGCTCTAGATGTATGGAGCACTGATTCACGATTCCCCGACATAGCTTACTGTCTCCAGCAAACTTGTCTGGAAGCGGGAGATGGGATAAAGTCAGAGCAGAGGTTGCAGAGGACAAACTGGCTGCAGCTACACTTGCAGCCTGAACAGTGACTGCGGTAACATCCACAGCTGAGGTTGTGCACTCAAGAGCCGCCAACCTACCCTCCAGCTGCTGGATGTACCACTGTAAACGCTGATCGTCCGCCATTTACTAGCCAGACCCTGGCCCTAGTATACTGTTAGGGCTGGCGGAACGCACCGAGTAAATAGAGAGATGTTATTTGGTGCGTTTGCAGCCCAGGGTCCACCGTGCAGGAGAGAACCTGCTGCTGGCAAATGGCGGCCCTATATGGCAGTAGAAGCGAACTCTGTTACTTCACAGAGTTGCCTAAAGAATGCACTGTGTCCTGTGAACCTCACAGGAGTACACAGCGACTGCCGAGCAGATAGCAGTTTGTGGTTACGCAATCATACAATCTCCTTACCGGAGGAGCCGGTATTCTAGGGGCTTATTTCAGCCGGGTCCCTGAACACATACAAACGTAACCACACTGGCGCAAAGCACATAACTTAGATTTGATACTAGCGCATGGCTGTGCGGCCATGCAAACCTTTTATAGCTGCAGCAAGTACAGGACCTTCCTAGAAAGGACCAATGAGAGGCTGCCACAGAGCCTGAGCAACTTCAGGACCTTCCTGGAGAACCAATGGGTTTTGCTGCAGTATTTAAGCATGTGACCCTCGATCTCCAATGAGAGATCTTACCCTGGGCATGCTCAGAAGGGGAAAAAGCAGGATTTAGTCCCAAAAGCGTCTGCTCGCCGCTGCCCAGCACTGGCTTCAATGGCAGAAGCTGGAAAAGCAGCAGTAACCCTTTGCACAGAGTCAGACTGAGCGAGACGCTGGGATCGACGTCCCCACTGAGCAGGCTCCACTGCGGCAGGAGAAGAATGGGAGACCGCAGCGGAGATGGCCCGAGATTCCCCCTGTGCAGAGGCGGGAACTCGACCCCTAACAATACTCTTCTGGGAAATATAATATGCAAATTGCCTCTTCAGAGAAAACGTGGACTTAAACTCTATAGCGCCACCTGTTGGAAGTAGCGATCCTACAAGTCACAACCCTTTAACGAGTTGTGCAATATGACTTAGGATAAAAGCCAAATCAGTATCTCAATTCGCAGACACGGTGTTTCGGACTGTTGGCCCTCGTCAGTGCGAAGCATGAGAACTAATTTCACTAGATGAGAGGCTCTGGACTGGGGTCTAGGGGGCAACGACTCATTAAAGTGGTAAAGTAACCAAGGGTTGAGGCAGAGGGGTAATCAGAAAGGGAGCCAAAGGTCTGAAAGCCAACAAACAGGCAGAGTAAAGCACGGAGCGCAAACAAGAAAATGCAACCGAGCACACACTCAAGGGGTCAGACACATACACTCACCGGCCACTTTATTAGGTACACCATGCTAGTAACGGGTTGGACCCCCTTTTGCCTTCAGAACTGCCTCAATTCTTCGTGGCATAGATTCAACAAGGTGCTGGAAGCATTCCTCAGAGATTTTGGTCCATATTGACATGATGGCATCACACAGTTGCCGCAGATTTGTCGGCTGCACATCCCAAAGATGCTCCATACAAGGCAGGATGGATCCATGCTTTCATGTTGTTTACGCCAAATTCTGACCCTACCATCCGAATGTCGCAGCAGAAATCGAGACTCATCAGACCAAGCAACGTTTTTCCAATCTTCTACTGTCCAATTTCGATGAGCTTGTACAAATTGTAGCCTCAGTTTCCTGTTCTTAGCTGAAAGGAGTGGTACCCGGTGTGGTCTTCTGCTGCTGTAGCCCATCTGCCTCAAAGTTCGACGCACTGTGCGTTCAGAGATGCTCTTAGGCCTACCTTGGTTGTAACGGGTGGCGATTTGAGTCACTGTTGCCTTTCTATCAGCTCAAACCAGTCTGCCCATTCTCCTCTGACCTCTGGCATCAACAAGGCATTTCCGCCCACAGAACTGCCGCTCACTGGATTTTTTTTCTTTTTCGGACCATTCTCTGTAAACCCTAGAGATGGTTGTGCGTGAAAATCCCAGTAGATCAGCAGTTTCTGAAATACTCAGACCAGCCCTTCTGGCACCAACAACCATGCCACGTTCAAAGGCACTCAAATCACCTTTCTTCCCCATACTGATGCTCGGTTTGAACTGCAGGAGATTGTCTTGACCATGTCTACATGCCTAAATGCACTGAGTTGCCGCCATGTGATTGGCTGATTAGAAATTAAGTGTTAACAAGAAGTTGGACAGGTGTACCTAATAAAGTGGCCGGTGAGTGTAGACTAAACGAAAGTATAGCTGACAGGGAATCCTAGTCTGGAGTGTGTATAAATACCACTCAGATACCTCCCAGATCCAAAGAGAGGCCAGCAACATTAACCCTGAGAGAGCAGGATATGAACCATGTCCTATACCATGAAACTTTATATATAACAGTGATGGTATATGCAGGGGGAGTAACGGTTTTAAATTTGTCGATGGGGAAAGACAAATACCGAAGATAATGACAGGTTAACTTATCAGTCTCTGTACGGTGGAGGAACGTGGTCGGAAGATCCCTCTGCGGCACCGCAGGCGGTGCTAGATGTCTCCAATCCGGTTCCACAGATGGGTGATGCACTGTCACCTTGCGATGATGAATCCTCCGGGTTCTTTGGCATGTGATCTCCTGATACGTGCCCATGGTGGGGTAGAGGTGATGGTCGCTGGCACAATGGAAGAAGCAGAAAGTTCAGTAGGCAAGGCCGCAGTAGAAGCACACAGTCCAGTGGACAACGCCACAGGCCTGGGCCGGTCCTTAGCAGGCACCACAAGGATGGGACTGAGCAGTGCCTCCACGGTGGTGAGCGGATCCAAGGTATGCACTCTATCCTGGTCATTACCCGGTGCAGATGTATCTCTGGGCTGAGGGTAGAATGTGTCAGCAGTCTTGCTAGCTGGGAATATAGGCACAACTAGTTGGCATGGGTCCATTGAGAGGGAGTCAACCGTCTTACTACTCACAAGCTCGTTCCCCTCCAAGTCTCCCATCTTCCTGCTCAGACAACTATTTATGTTGGACCCACCCCCATCAGTCGTGTCCAGAGCTGCTCAGAAATCTCTTCCCCCTGAAACAATGGTGACAGCCCCGACGGTTTCGGCCCAGACATGCAAGAGAGACCGTTAGCTTGGCTCTGCTCCCTACACAGACATGTCCCCCACACATGAGCAAATAAAAATAGATCAATATATCAGAGAGACTGCCCTTCCCTCCTTATCGGCGGTCCTCGGGGAGACCCTGGATTTGCCTTTTAGTGAGGAGGAGCTTTCGCAAGCGATCAAAATGTCCCTGACTAATAAAAGTCCTGGCGCAAATGGCTACACAGCCAAATTTTACAAATTACTTGTCCCCAATTAACTCCCTTTTTGTCCAAAGTGTTTAACAAAGTTTCTTCGGCGCACCCATTTCCTGACCAGACACTGGAGACTCATATTTCTCTCATTCCTAAAGCTCGGAAGGACCCGAAATTATGCCCCAGCTACAGGCCAATCTCACTAATTAACCTAGATGTAAAATTATACTCCAAAATGATAGCAATGAGATTGGCCACCTATCTACCAGACTTAATTCATACTGACCAGGTAGGGTTTGTCCCGTGGAGCGAGGCAAGGGACAATACTATTAAGACACTTCTACTTATGTCCCAAAGAAAATGACAAAGTTATCATGTATTCTATCGGTCGATGCTAAAAAGGCATTTGACCAGATGAACTGGTCCTTTCTCCATAGTGCACTCTTTCAGATCAATATGGGACCTAACCTACAGGAGAAGATAGTGGCTCTATATCATAACCCCACAACTAAAATAAAATGCAATGGTGTCTTTTCAGATTCTTTTAAGACATCAAATGGAACGAGATAGGGCTACCTGCTGTCACCATTGCTGTATATTATAGTGATGGAGCACCTAGCGGTAGCCCTTAGAAACAACCCCAATATTACTGGTATACAGGTTGGGCCTAGAGTACATAAACTTTCCTTATATACAGATGACTTATTGCTGTATGAATCCTAAACATTCACTACCCATTGTCATAAGGGAGTTTGATAGGTATAGCAGGGTAAGTAACTTTAAAATCAATCCATCTAAGTCTCAGATACTTAATATTACGGTGCCGGGTCGGGAGAGAGTGGTGCTACAAAACTCATTTCCCTTTCGGTGGTGCTCCACATCAATGCAATATCTGGGGGTACAGTTGACATCGGAGACTTCCCAATTATATCAGGCCAACTTCACTCCTCTTTTACCATGTTTTACAGACGATCTTCAAAGATATGGGAGAGCTAGGTTGTCCTGGTTTCGTAGAATAAATGTCATCAAAATGGATATTCTCCCCAAACTGTTGTACCTGATCCAGGCAGTCCCGGTGATACTCAAAGGTACATTTTTTAAGCATCTAGACGCAGTCTGTAGTAAGTTCATATGGGGACTGAAGAGACCTTAACTTGCTCGCTCACTCCTTAGCAAACCCAAATCAGAGAGCTGTATGTGCATACTGAACTTGAGAAACTATCATCGGGCAGCCATAGTGATATGGGCCATGGACTGGTATCATGATCAGGGAGGAAAGCAATGGGTCATGATATAAAGGTCTCTTTCACCACTGGCCCTGACTTTGCTACTTTGGACGCCTAAGACACATCGCAACAAGACCAACTCCCTACATTTTCTGACACGTGGTCTACTTCAAATATAGGACTCCTCTATTTTGGCACAGAGTTTCTCAAACAGCCCCGGTCCCATGACCCCAGTGTTTGATAATTCCGCACACCTAAACTCCGAGTGATGCACATCTCTAGGACGTGAGACAGACAGACTGAGGGAGGACTTTCCAGAACTCCACATCTCATGGTTTGCATATTTGCAACTACATTCCTTCGTGTCATCCCTCCATCCGGCTTCATTAAACGAGACAGATCTGACGCCACTGGAATCATTAATGATGCAGACGAGCCCTGCACACTCCGTCTCACAAGTATACTCAATTCT
This sequence comes from Ranitomeya variabilis, assembly GCF_051348905.1. Classification (NCBI taxonomy): domain Eukaryota; kingdom Metazoa; phylum Chordata; class Amphibia; order Anura; family Dendrobatidae; genus Ranitomeya; species Ranitomeya variabilis. The sequence continues at coordinate 956,210,487 of NC_135233.1, read as the reverse complement.
TATGTCAGAGAGTGAGATGAGAATAAGTTATGGTTTGCCTTGGATTGGGAACGGCAGATTGAGCTAGAGTTTTCTTTTGAGCAATGGAAAAGAGCTTTTTTTTGTTCACACAGGCTCGCTTTGGCTTGTAGAGCTCAGGAAACAAACTTTAAACTTTTACCTAGGTGGTACAGATGTCCAGCCCACTTTGATAAGATATATCCACTGGTGTCTGACCTCTGCTGGAGGTGTGAGGCATTTGAGGGTATCATGCTCCACATCTGGTGGGATTCTCCACCAATTAAAAGACTTTGGAATAAGGTCTTTGAAATTTATTCAAAGGTTTCTGGTGACATCATTCAAAGTAACCCACAGCTGGGCCTACTGTCAATGATCGCAGGCTTCTTCAGGAGCATCAAGGTAGGACTCCTAAAACATTGCATAATGGCCACTTATACTATCATTCAGGAAGTGGCGTTCTAAGATAGCTCCCAATATCGGGGATTGGATAGTTGACATGGATTTCCTATGTAGGATGGAAAGGCTATCCACCATTACGACACAGCGTGAGGATACGTTTTACAAAACATGGCAGGATTGGATTATGTTTCGCGAATCATCTGAATTCCTAACACTCTTGGAAACAAATTAGCAGAGTAGGGTAGAACAGAGAGGCAGTTAACACAAACGGGAGAGATTCAACTCTCCTCATACTTCACCCCTCAGTTCTCTTCTCTTCACCCCCTCCGCCAACTTTCTTCCTTCCTCTAAATCTGCCTCCCTATTACCTCCTTTCTTTTTTTCTGTACTTTATATTACCTACTCTACACTCTTTTCTTCTTTTCATTCTATTTTGTTTCTCGGATGTTTATGAAGATAAGGAATATGATACTCAAGACAGCATTAAGGCAACACTCTAGACAATCAATTAATGGTTATTGAGTGAATCCGACTCATGTAAGGCGATTATGCTTTACTTGATTGTTTTGCTGTTTTACTTGACTGTTTCGCTATTTTTGCTTTTCCTTGTCCTTGCATGGATACTTTACTTTTTGTATATTATATATGAAAATATTCAATAAATGTGTAAGAAAAGTTGACCAGCGATTTTTCATTTTTCCAGCAAAATTTACAAAACCATTTTTTTAGGGACCACATCACATTTGAAGTCACTATATGATAGAAGATACCCAAAAGTGACACCATTCCAAAAACTGCACCCCTCAAGGTGCTCAAAACCACATTCAATAAGTTTACTAACCCTTTAGGTGCTTCACAGGAATTCTTTGAAAAAAAAAATAACATTTAACTTTTTTCACAAAAAATTTATTTCATATCCAAATTTTTTATTTTGACAAGGGTAACAGGAAAAAATGGACCCCAAAATTTGTTGTGTAATTTCTCCTGAGCATGCTGATACCCAAAATGAGGGAGAAAACCACTGTTTGGGTGCACGGCAGAGGTCAGAAGGGAAGGAGTGGCATTTGACTTTTTGAATGCAAACCTTACTGGAACAATTGGCGGATGCCATGTTACGTTTGCAGAGCCCCTAATCAATGAAAATCAACCACAAGTGACACCATTTTGGAAACTAGACTCCTCAAGGAACTGATCTAGATGTGTGGTGAGCACATTGAACCTTCAGGTGCTTCACAGGAGTTTATAACGTTGAGCTGTAAAAATTAAAAAAATATAATTTTCCCCACAAATATGTTTTAGCACAAAGTATTGGATTTTCATAAGGGTAACAGGAGAAATTGCACCATACAATTTGTTGTGCAATTTCTCCTTAGTACGCCAATACCCAATATGAGGGTGAAAACTACTGTTTGGGCGCACGGCAGGGCTTGGAAGGGAAGGAGTGTCATTTGACTTTTTGAAAGTAAAATTTCCTGGAATCATTAGTGGACGTCATATCCCATTTGGAGAGCCCCTGATGTACCAAAACAGTGGAAGCCTCCCACAAGTGAGCCCATTTTGGAAACTAGACCCCTCAAGTAATGTACTTAAATGAGTGGTGAGCACCTTGAACCACCAGGTGCTTCACAGAAGTTTTTAACATTAAGCTGTGAAAATAAAAAAAATCACATTTTCCCCACAAAAATGTTATTTTGGCCCCAAATTTTGCATTTTCATAAGGGTAACAGGAGAAATTGCACCATACAGTCTGTTGTGCAATTTCTCCTCAGTATGCCGATACCCCATATATGGGGGAATGCTACTTTTGAGGCACAGTGCAAAGCTCAGAAAGGAACAGGTGTCATATTAGAGTTCAGATTTTCCTGGAATGGTTTGAGGGTGCCATGTCACATTTGAAGAGCCCCTGAGTTGCCAGAACAAAAGAAACTCCCTATATATGAACTCATTTTACAAACCACTCTCCCCAATGAATTCATCTAGTGGTGAAAAAATCATATTGACACCACATGTGCCTCACAGAATTTTATACCACTGAGCAATGAATAAAGAGTAAATTACATTTTTATCACTAAAATGTTGTTTTAGCCTAAGGTTTTAAATTTTTCAAAAGGCTAATAGTATGTTTTTACAACAAACTGAGGTCAATTTTTTCCTGAGTGTGCCAATACCCTACATGTAATCGGGAAATATTTTTCAGGCACAGTGCAAAGGAGCGCCAGATTTTACTGTTATGTTTTAGGCTACTTTCACACTAGCGTTTTTCTGCAGACGTCGAAATGCGTCGTTTTGAGGAAAAAACGCATCCTGCAAAATGTCCCGCAGGATGCGTTTTTTCCCCATAGACTTGTATTGGCGATGCATTGCGACGGATTGTCATACGTCGTGTACGTCGTACGTCGAAATTTGGCGACACGTCGTCTGGAAAAAACGTTGATTGTAACGTTTTTTGTCTCCGCCTAAAAAACGTGTCGCGACGCATCATGCGGCATGCGTCGTTGGCTACAATGGAAGCCTATGGATGCAGGATCCGTCAAGACACGTCGTACGATGCAATGCAGCGCTGCAATACGTTTTTTTACACTGAGCATGCTCAGAAGCAGGATTTTGTAGCCAATTGGCCAGACACCCCCAAATCTATATAAACCTGGCCTGGGCCTTGAACCCCACATATGCCAGCAAGAAGAGAGAGAGAGAGAAGAAGCCTGCCAGCAAGACTCCAGCGTGCCAGCAAGACCCCGGCCTGCCAGCAAGACCCCAGAGTGCCAGCAAGACTCCAGAGTGCCAGCAAGACTTCTGTCTGCCAGCAAGACTCCAGCCCGCCAGCTAGACTCCTGCCACACCCAAACTCCAGCCACCATAGAGCCAGTGTGAGTATTGCCATTTTTGTGTGCGTCTGTGTGCATGTCTGTGTGTGCGTGTGCATTTGTGTCTGTATGACGTACTGACTACAGCAAGAGCTAAAAACCTGAATATAGCCAGAGGCCTGCCATCGTTCTGCATCAAGAGTCCAGATCCACCCTGAGGCCTGCCACTGTGAAGACATCCAGCTCCAGCCGGAGGACTGCCAGCATCCCAGATGGTGTGATTTGTGCCTTTTTTACATGTGTATGTGTGCGTGTCTGTATGCGTTTTGTGTTTGGGTCCGCCTGTGTGCTTTTGTACATCTGTGTGTGTTTGCATAAAGCCTGTGTGCTTTTGTGTGTGTGCATCTGTGTATTTGCATATGGCTGTGTGCTTTTCTATGTATGCCTTCACCTGCCTGCACCTTATGCCTGCGCCAGTGTTATGCCTGTTCATGTGTTATGCCTGCGCCTGTGTGCATGCACCTGTGTGCTTTAAGGCATGTTTGTGTGCGTCTTGGTGATTGCATGTGCATGCGTCTTTGGCTTTTAGTTAATTCCCTTTTTGTGATGTATTTACCAAGTATAGTGGTCTGTGCAGCATGTGGTTTCAATGTGTGAGCGTGTGTATTGTGTGTGGGTTTTTTTTCGATTTAAAATTGTTGTTTTTTTTATTACTGTTGAAACCATTCACAGTTGATGTACTTGTATTTAAAATAAAGAGCCTTTTAGCTCCTAATTGTTATGTTTTAAACAAAAAAAAAAGGAAATAAAAAAGAAAATAATAAAATGTTTAATAACAAATGTCCGTAGTATCATTTCCGAAAGGAAAATTTAAAAATGGTGTATGTACAAATGGTAACACATGCAATACAGAGTTGGTTGAGGGCTTATTTTTTAATAAAGGTAATACTTTAAAGGTTTTTTTGGGGAGGTGAATTTTTTAAGGGATTTTTGAAAATAAAATATGTGGTAAATATCTTTTAACATGGTGGGTTCACATTTCAATTTATTTTTATTTATTTTTTTTTTTAGACATGGAAATGGTTAGGTGCACCGGGTGTATTTTTTGGGGGGTTTGGGTGTTCACCTTCCTGAACATTTTAGCAGGGTGGTTATCGTTAAACATTACCTAGTTTGGGGGGTGGTCTAACTATAAATTCATTATACTTACAGATACACCAGGTAACAAAGCCCTCCTACAGGGACCACCCAAACCCACCCAGACGTGCCCACATCTGGCAATATTTCTAAGTAAGTTTTGAAGACCCTAAATCTGCAAATTCAATGTGTACAGCAGATTGCAAGTGTCTTTTTACTTACAGAGCCACCAGGAACCACAGCCACCTGACATCCCACAGGGACCACCCAGTGATCCCACAGCCACAATGTCCTCTTCTGACAGCCCTCCTCAACAGCAACAGCGTGTATCGGTAAGTTAACCCAAAAAATTTTTTTATTTTTTTTTTTATTTACATTTTTGTTAATCACTACATGCATTAATTATGTTTAAACAGGAAGCTGAATCAGATGAGGAGCTATCAGAAGGGGACGAGACAGGTGGAGAGATGCAAGTTGTGGAGGAACCAAGTGTAAGTAGTGGCGAAACAGTTGCTTCACACATCACACTGCACCAAACACAAAACAGATCTTCATACATAACTAAACACATAAAACATATGCCTACATTAAAGATAATTATTTTCCTTTTTTTTCAGTCTCCTGCTGCTGCTGCTGCACATTCCCAACACCGTGAAGGTTCTCCCAGCCGCTCCCAGAGTCGGCGTAATCGTCGCCGCGGTCGGCCATCAGTGGGTTGTAATTTTTGGGGGATTCTATTGGTACTTTTGTGTTTCAGTGTACTAATTTTTTTTTAATTGTTCTTTATTTTCACAGTCTTCACAGCGTGCTCCCGCCGAAGACCTTGATGACACCATAGATGTGGACCGCCTCATTGAGGAGGTTTGCGAGCGGGAGCCGCTGTGTAACATGGCTGACCGCAGGCATGCCGATACCCATGTCACCCGTCGGCTCTGGGATGAAGTATGCCAGAATGTGTTGCCGAGGTGGGAGGACCTTCATCCACAGCAGCAGAGTGCAGAATGTAAGTATTCACTTTTCAGTGATGTTTTGAGCTGAATGTAATGTATTGTATTTAACAATTTTTTTTTCTTTTCATTCTTGTCTTCACAGGTGGAAAGGTTAGGAAGCGGTGGCGGTCACTGAGGGATCGCTTCAAGAGGGAGTTTAACCTGGAGATGCAGGCCCCGAGTGGCTCAGCAGGAAGGAGAAGGACTAAATACAAGCATGGCATGGCCCTCTCCTTCCTCAGGCAAACCATGCTGAGTTGAGCGTAAGTATTCTACAGCCCACTAAATAACCATGTTAACCTGTCTAACTTTGTTTGGTTTCAGTCAGGGCTTTTTCCTATCAACATATTAATTGTTTTTGTTTTTTCTTTCACAGCACCTTCTCCAGCCATTGGGCGCATGCATCTACCTCGGCACCCTCTGGAGCGATCTCTCAAGAGTCCGCCACTGAGGGCCACGTCGGTAGGCCCCACACCTCTGACCCCTCATCTGACCCCTCTGTCCCCTCCACTTCAGCCACCCCAATTACTGGAGCATCATTGCAGCCTTCCTTACTTGAATCTGATGCTCAACAGTTAGCGTTCCCTTTACCCCACCCCTCTGATCCTGCCACCTCTAGACCACCATTAGGTTCGTGGCGGCAGCGACAGAGGGGTTAGGAAAGGAGCTATGCTCCTGAGTTCTTACATCTGAATGCAGCCTTCCAAAGCTCTTTCAAAATTTTGGGAGAGCAAGTGACTGCTGGTTTCAACATGGTGCAATCACGCATCAGTGAAACAAGCCGTGAAACCAGCAGTCGCTTGGATAGGCTGCATTCAGATGTAAGTCAATCTCCAGCCAACCTTTTTTTCCAATCAATGCTCAGGAGCATGGAAAAGCTTTCTTTTGAGCAACAGATGTGGGTAATGAATAGCTGCCATGATGCTCTACTTAAGGCCCTGTCCGAATCCCAAACTACCCCCACACCTCCCCACACAGCCACTACATTTCCACCCCAGGCCCCATTTCCACCCCAGGCCCCATTTCCACATCAGGCCCCACCCCAGGCCCCATTTCCACACCAGGCCCCATTTCCACACCAGGCCCCACCCCAGGCCCCATTTCCACACCAGGCCCCCCATTACCAAACCCATTCCCAATACCCACGCCAGTCCCAATACCCAAGCCAGTCCCAATACCCAACCCAGTCCCAGTACCCAACCCAGTCCCAATACCCAACCCAGTCCCAATTCCCATCCTGGCCCCCAAACCAAATGCCTTCCCCGCTGTTTTCTTCCTTGCCCAGCTTTCCTTCCCCATTAAGTATGCCACCTACCCCAACACCACCCCCCTCTGGTCAGCCTCCTGCTTTTACCTCCCCTTCCACTGCACCCCAACCCAGTAGGCTTTCCCCACCTATCGACGTGGTCCAACCTTCCAGCCCCTCCTCCGCTAGTATCTCCACCCCACACTTTGAAGACCTGTAACAATGTGTTTAGTTGAAATGTTACTGTTTATGTTACTGTTTATAACAAGTTTACCAACAAGGACTCACAAAGAAAGAAACACACCGGCGCTCCCAGAGGGATACACTAGAGAGATGCAGGTGCCTAAACAGCTACTGTGCTCAATCTGTCATTAGATAACAAGAGGATTCAAAATAAATAAGGACACCGCGCTAACTAGATATGCATACAATAAAATGGAGGAAGAAGGTAAACATAGAACTGAAATAATCAAAAGGAGTTGACAAACGATGGGTGTGACCTGATCAAGAATAACCGTGATCAAATAGCGAAATTGTCAGCAGTGGCACGGTGAGGGTGTCACACAGAGTGATTGAATGCTCATGTGTGAACATACACAAAACCAGCACAATGCCTCCTGTTACCACAATCTGTCAAGGAGACAGAAGTTTCAGAGAAGATATAAATAAGTGGCAGATATATGAATGAACAGGCCGCACACTTACTGATGATGATGTAGTTGCGGTGGAGGTGCTGGCGCTGTGTTAAGATGAATCAAAGCAGGATCACCAGCGATCCGGACATCCAGGGGTGGGAGGACCAAGAGACAGCATGGGGCGGCAGAGACACCTGTTGGTGTGGGAAGCGTCCTCCCTAGTCGGTGCCCGGCTGCCGCACACCTAGAACGCCGCTGGCCAGCGCACGTGGGCCGGAAGAGAACCGCTACAGAGAGGTGAGAAAAGGGGGCGGCCTAATCTGGGTGACGTCACCTAGATAGAAAGGGAAGGAGCAGAAGACGGGTGCCGCACAGGACCAAGTTTACCAACAAGTTTACCAAAAAAAAAAGTTGAAAAGAAATGATTATGTAAAAAAAATTAATATTTTTTTTTAAAAAATATAATAATTTAAAAAAAAAAAGAATTCAAATAAAATTCATTTTTATTTAAAATCTACTCTTTGTGTCTGTGCATTCATTTTGGTAATATGGTAACTAGTGTTGAGCGATACCGTCCGATACTTGAAAGTATCGGTATCGGAAAGTATCGGCCGATACCGTCACAGTATCGGAATCCAATCCGATACCGATACCCGATACCAATACAAGTCAATGGGACTCAAGTATCGGACGGTATCCCTGATGGTTCCCAGGGTCTGAAGGAGAGGAAACTCTCCTTCAGGCCCTGGGAACCATATAAATGTGTAAAAGAAAGAATTAAAATAAAAAATATCGCTATACTCACCTGTCCGACGCAGCCGGGACTTCAGCGAGGGAACCGGCAGCGTTGTTTGTTTAAAAATCGCGCTATTACTTGGTTACGTGAATTCCCGGCTTGTGATTGGTCAGGTCGGCCATGTTGCCGGGACGCGGACCAATCACAGCAAGCCGTGACGAAATTACGTCACGGCTTGCTGTGATTGGTCCGCGTCCCGGCAATATGGCCGCCCTGACCAATCACAAGCCGGGACGTCACGGGAGGCTGGACACGCGCTCATTTTAAAATGGGCGCGTGTCCAGCCTTCCGTGACGTCACGGCTTGTGATTGGTTGCGCCGCGATCAACCAATCACAAGCCGGGAGGCTGGACGCGCTAATTTTGAAATGGGCGCGTGTCCAGCCTCCCGTGACGTCACGGCTTGTGATTGGTTGCGCCGCGATCAACCAATCACAAGCCGGGAGGCTGGACGCGCTAATTTTGAAATGGGCGCGTGTCCAGCCTCCCGTGACGTCACGGCTTGTGATTGGTTGCGCCGCGATCAACCAATCACAAGCCGGGAGGCTGGACGCGCTAATTTTGAAATGGGCGCGTGTCCAGCCTCCCGTGACGTCACGGCTTGTGATTGGTTGCGCCGCGATCAACCAATCACAAGCCGGGAGGCTGGACGCGCTCATTTTGAAATGGGCGCGTGTCCAGCCTCCCGGCTTGTGATTGGTTGACCGCGACGCAACCAATCACAAGCCGTGACGTCACGGGAGGCTGGACACGCGCCCTTTTTAAAATGAGCGCGTTTCCAGCCTCCCGTGACGTCACGGCTTGTGATTGGTTAATGGCGGCCATGTTGCCGGGACGCGGACCAATCACAGCAAGCCGTGACGTATTTTCGTCACGGCTTGCTGTGATTGGTCCGCGGCCCGGCAACATGGCCGCCCTGACCAATCACAAGCCGGGACTTCGCGTAACCATGTAAAAGCGGGAATTTTAAACAAACAACGCTGCCGGTTCCTGCGCTGAGGTCCCGGCTGCGTCGGACAGGTGAGTATAGCGATATTTTTTATTTTAATTCTCTATTTTACACATTTTAACATTAATGTTGTTCCGATACCCGATACCCGATACCACAAGAGTATCGGAATCCCGGTATCGGAATTCCGATACAGCAAGTATCGGCCGATACCCGATACTTGCAGCATCGGAATGCTCAACACTAATGGTAACTAAAAAAAAAGGTAAAAAAAATATAAACACCACACGTTTTAAGGTATAACATATTGGGTTTATTACCAACAAAACCACACTTTTGGAAACTGTTTTTTTTGGGGGGAAACACAATTTGTACATAAACATACATCCATGAAATAAACATTTCACACAATGGTGTCTTGCCATGGAACCCGCCCAACAGGTGACACAAAATACTCCGCAAAGTGGTCCCTCATTCTGGTAACAGAACCTGTGGAGCGAACACAGCTGCTGCGGTAATCCCACAAGGTTGTCTCCAATTCTTCTTCATCAACGGAAACAGGCTCCTTGGACAGTATAAAGTTATGGAGCACCACACAGGCCTTAACAACCTCGTCTACTGTTTGGGTTTGCAGTTTTATTGCAGTCAGCAGAACTCTCCACTTTGCCGTCAATATGCCAAAAGCACACTCGACTACTCTTCTGGCTCGAGTAAGGCGGTAATTAAATACCCGTTTTGTTCGGTTTAAGTCACGGCTACCATATGGTTTAAGTAGGTGCGGCGATAGCTGAAAAGCCTCATCACCTACACATACATATGGCATGGGTGGTACACTTGTTCCCGGGAGTGGTCTGGCTGGCGGAAAATCATATGTATCTACATACAAGCAACGGCCCATCGGAGAGTTTTTAAATACTTGTGAGTCGTTGGACCGTCCATATGCTCCTATGTCCACAGCCAGGAATTTGCAGTTGGCGTCTGCTATAGCCATGAGTACAATAGAAAAGTATTTCTTATAATTGTAGTACTCAGAGCCTGTTCCTGCCGGTTTAGCAATCCTGATGTGTTTACCGTCGACGGCACCAACTCAATTTGTGAAATGGCACATTTGCTCAAACTGTTCGGCGCTTGTCAGCCAGATGTACATTGTTGGTTGGGGGATGTACTCCTGCTGTAAAGTGTCCCAGATAGCCCGACAGGTCTCTTTCACTATTCCGGAAATTGTAGAAATGCCCAGCCGGAATTGATAATGGAGTGAAGTCAGGGATTCACCCGTAGCAAGGAAGCTGTGTAAAAAAAAAAATATGTTAGAAAAAATTGCACAGACCAACAACATTTTAAATTTTTTTGTTTCATGGTAAAGTTTCAATAAATGGCACTGTGGAAATTTTTGTTCTGACGGGACGCAAAATAAAAACTGCATGAAACAGGTGTAAAACAGTGTAATGACCACAAACAATAAAAAAAAAATTACATGCTGCAGAAAATGCAACGCAATGTTTCAGCGCAGTATTTTCTGCAGTATGTTATATGACATTACATATGAGCAATGACATAATAAAAAAGGCAGTGGAATGGCCACAAACAATAAAAAAAAATTACATGCTGCAGAAAATGCTACGCAATGTTTCAGCGCAGTATTTTCTGCAGTATGTTATATGACATTACATATGAGCAATGACATAATAAAAAAGGCAGTGGAATGGCCACAAACAATAAAAAAAATACATGCTGCAGAAAATGCAACGCAATGTTTCAGCGCAGTATTTTCTGCAGTATGTTATATCACATTAAATATAAAAAATGACATAAAAAAAAGAGGCTTACCGCAGTGTAACCATCAGACGCTCCACCGGTGTGATGGCAAGCCTCATCCGTGTGTCCTGCCTTTGGATGACATCCCCAAGTTTTTCCAGCAAATAATCAAAATGCTCCTGCCTCATCCGTACATAATTGAAAAATTTGTCTGGGTTGTGCCGCAACTCCAGGTAGAGAGTGGACTGGACACCCCTGGTCATCCGCAGTTCATTTATCGGATGTATCCAGAGTCGTCTCCGTCGACGTTGCTGCAGAAGCATCCTCCATCTTTCTGCTGCCGCCTCCTTCTCCCGCACTATGATATCCAGGCGATTTGTCTCAAATATCACGTCAGTAACCAAACTCGCAATCCTACCAAGTACTCCTTCCATCTCTGCCACTAACTAAAACCCTCAAAGATAGGCTGTAAAAACAGTCACTATATAGTTTTCCCTATTTTACAGTAGCCAATCAAATTTGGGAGCCTCCCATTTTAAAAACGGATCCGTCGTAAAAACGGATGCAACGGATGGTAAAAACGGATGCAACGGATGCAACGCATACAGTATTTCGACGGAACCGTTTAGCGGATTTGCGACGGATCCGTCGAAATGCTGTATGCGTTGCATAAGTTTTTCACTATTTTTGACGCATCCGTTTTTTACACAAAAATGACGCATTTGGACGTCTGCAGAAAAACGCTAGTGTGAAAGTAGCCTTAGGCTACTTTCACACTAGCGTCGGGCTCGGCCTGTCGCGGTGCGTCGGACCGAGGTTCCCGACGCTAGCGTTGTCTCCGCCGCACAACGGGGGCAGTGGATGCATTTTTCCAGCGCATCCGCTGCCCCATTGTGAGGTGTGGGGAAGTGCGGGGAGGTGGGGGCGGAGTTCCGGCCGCGCATGCGCGGTCGAAAAAAGCGGACCGTCGGGAGCAAAAAACGTTACATGTAACATTTTTTGCTCCCGACGGTCTGCCACAGCACGGCGCAACTGTCACACGACGGTTGCGACGTGTGTCATTGCGTCGCAAATGCGTCGCTAATGTTAGTCAATGCAGAAAAAAACGCATCCTGCAAGCACTTTTGCAGGATGCGTTTTTTCGGCAAAACGACGCATTGCGACGTAATGCAGTTAACGCCAGTGTGAAAGTAGCCTTACTGTTATGGTTTGCAGGTACCATGACCCACTGGAAGACCCCATGAGGTGCCAGAACAGCAGAACTCCCCATAAGTGACCCCATTTTACAAACTACACCTATCAATGAATTCACCTAGGGGTGCAGTAATCATATTGACACCACGGGTGTGTCACAGAATTTTATACCATTAGGCAGTGAAGAAAAAATGGCTACATTTCTACCACCAAAATTTTGTTTTAGCCCAAGATTTTGACACAAGAAGTGTGTAAAAATAGCACCAAAATTTGTCCCATAATTTCTACTGATTGTGTCAATACCCCATATGTACTACAGTACTACTTAGCCATACAGAGAGACTCGGGAGCAATGGAGCACTATTTGCCTCTTGGAGCACAGATTTTCCTAGAACAGTTTGCGGACTCCATATACAGAGCCCCTAATTGCTAGAAGAGCAGAATCCCCCTCAAGTGACCCCATTGTGGGATCTATACCCTTAGCAAAGTTATTTACAGGTGTAGTGGGGATTTTGACTCCATGGGTATTTTCCAGAAACAAGCAGCAATGTATGTTGCCGAGTGAAAATTGCAAACTGTCGTTGTAGTGATCAGTATGTTGTAGTCACCAGTATGTTATGCCCAGTCCGTGTTTCTGAAGGCATGCACTTGTAAATTAGGTGGGCTCTCCACGCTTCAGAAATTACAAACATGGATGCAATATGTGGCTTAGGTACATTGTGGGGCTCAGAAGGGAGGGGGCATTTGGATTTGAGAGAGGAGAATTTGCTGAATATCTTTTGGAGGATGAGGAGACATTTCGCTTCTCCAGAGCCTTTGTACTACCAGTTTTGGGATCACATTTATCCAGTGCCTTATGCTGAGCACTTACTTTTGGGTTTCCATCTAAATCTCTGAGTGACATGATTCAGATGAAATCCCTGAGGGATCCATTCACTATAATGAGGCAGCAGAGTTACTCTGGACTACGTCTGGCCTCTGTTCAGCGGTGTCTGGTGTGTGTTTTCTACTACTTTTGCAAAGCAATATATCACATCAGCCATCTTGTGGCCATTTTTAGACATCTAAAATAATTTTTAAGGCCTGGTGTCTGTTTTCTAGTTGCTTTACAACTCAACATATTGCATCAGCTGTGTTGTTGGCCTTTATAGGCCCCCCAAACACTTTTTCAGGCCTGGTATGTGTTTTGTAGCACTTTTACAAATCATAGCATCAGCCATGTCGTTGCTATTTCTAGGCCTCAAATTTACTTTTTCAGGCCCGGTGTGTATTTTCTACTACTTTTGCTAAGCAATTTATTGCATCAGCTTTCTTGTTGCCATTACTAGGCCCCAAAATAATTTTTAAGGCCTGGTGTCTGTTTTTTAGTAGTTTTGTCAATCAATATATTGCATCAGCCATGCCGTTGACATTTCTAGGACCCAGAACTAATTTTTCAGGCCTGGTGTGTCTTTTCTTCTACTTTTGAAAAGTAATATATCGCCCCAGCCATATCGTTGCCATCTCAAGGCCCCAAAACTAATTATGTTATTCATTTACTTCTTATTCTTCCAATGATTACCATGGTGACAGAAACCCTTTAAGTCATTTCCCTATACACATTTTTTTTGCAGGGCAATTGTCCTGCTCTTACCCTTATTTATTTTCCTTTTACAGCCCACTAGCCCTCACTATGACCATTTTACAGCTATTTTAAAGGACCAAAGTTCAGTTCCCCATTGATTTCTATTGGGTTCGGATCCAGGGTCAAGTTCGGAACCAAACTTTTTACTGTATGTTTGGTGAACCAGGTCAACTGGAACATCCATGGGTTTGCTCTTCACAAGGTTGTTGTATTTTACTTTTTTACCTAGACAATAAGGCCATAAAAGAAAAATGCAAATACAGAAAGAGAAATGGAGTAGCCATGAACCACCAAATAAGATAAAAGCCATATTTTATTAGAACATGTAGAATAATTACAACGCAATTAAAAAAGAGGTCTTTTTAGGAGGAACAAAAACAGGGGGGCTCATGCATATACGAGAGTGTCATTCATGGAAGTACAAATGTCGTATATCAGGCAACATGAAATAAATGCACAAATAGGTGAGTAACACCTTATTAAGAGAATATGTGTTGTCTCATATCATAGATTGTGTTAAAAACTCAATCAATTAATCAAGGATTCCCTGCACTTTTGTCTTCTGTTCTGTAGGCCACATGTCACTTTAGGCCTGTGGCCTATAGAACATCATGGGGGTGCAGTGAATGATTCCCCAGTGGAGAGACATGATTACATCATTGTGCCAGGACTCTGTCGTTATGTACATTGCATGTCAAGATTACATGACTCACAAAGAATCAGAATTAATTAACTATATCATTTTTATTTTAATAGTACTTGTTGGGGAATGTGGGGGCAGCATACAATGTGGACACTACTATAGGGGCATCATACCATGTGGAATCCATCATAAAGTGTGGGAACAACTGTGGGGGCCATCATACAAGTGTGGCTACTACTTTGGAAGCCATCATACAGTGTGGGTGCCATCATACTCTGTGGGTACTACTTTGGGGGCCATCACACAGTGTGAAGGGCATTATAGTGTATAGAAAGCTGTGATGGGCATCATACTTTGCATAAGAGATAATAAGTAGCTGTGGGCCATCTTACTGTGTATAAGGGAACTGTGGGCTCATCATACTATGTATTGGGGAGCTGTTGGGGACTCATACTGTGTATAGGGAGGTGTAGGAAAAACTGTGCATAGAGGAGCTCTACATGGGGGACTTAGGGGACATAATTACTGTAAGTAAGGAGGACTCATAGGACATTACTGAACATGTGGACATTAATAAATGTTAAGTGGGCACTTAAGAAGCATGAGGGGCCCTCAGGGTATTTTGACCTTCAAAGGTGCACACGGAGAAATTATTACTTTCTAGTGGGCAAAGCACTAGAGCACTTGCATGGAGCATTAATATTTTCTAGGAGCAATTTTAAGGGCCACAATAGTAGGCATTATTATGTGTGAGGTACTAAGAAGAGCCCTGTTTTTATGCCACCAAGGAGGTTCAGTAACAAGTAGACATACGGCAGAAGCGGCGCAACATTGGAAATGTAATAGGTCCCATGTGTCTTTGTTATAATCTCTGCAGATCAGTCCTGGCTGGAAGAAGTTATCACAGTGGGAAAAGTGAACAAGTGCATCAGAAAGAACATCAGCGGTAAGTCACTATTTATAACTACGCTGTAATCTCTTATACTGTATGTTCTGCAAGACTGGTATCTATCACTATGTGGTCACCGTATGGCAGTAATAT
Organism: Ranitomeya variabilis; assembly: GCF_051348905.1. NCBI lineage: Eukaryota > Metazoa > Chordata > Amphibia > Anura > Dendrobatidae > Ranitomeya > Ranitomeya variabilis. Next base: position 956,195,275 of record NC_135233.1, on the reverse strand, counting down.
CTGTGTTTGTATAGTGATGTTATCTTCAGTAAAAGCATGGTCATCTGCTTACGTTCCCTTATGCCCACTATTAGGGTGCGCCACCACAGTTGTAATCATGGTTACCCAGTTAGGGGCCCACTCAGATGTTTTGCACCCCAAGCTGAACTACTACCTACTGTATACCTCTGACAGTAAGTGTTGCATAAAAAAAACCCTATACTGTAAATGGAAATACGTAAAAAAGTGATAAATATTAACTTCATAGAGATATTAAGCAGCTTCACAGTGAAAACCTCTCAGACTTTGGCCTTGAAGCAAAAATAACATGTAATTACCAGGCCCTTACTGACTTCACTCTCTTCTGGCTCTACTGGTGATTATTCTATTGGCCTGGCACACAGCTTTTAACTTACGTGCCAAATTTATCAGTCGATCAGGTCATCGTAAAGGACCAGGTTGTTTGTGCTCAATTATCACATTATTCAGCCTGAACAATCTATAATTGCTTGCTTTCAAAGAAACCAATGTCATGAATGATTTTTAATCACCCTGGAGGGCAGCTATTCCACAGCTAAGGGTGTTTAATTCAATGCAACTGGATCAAGTTCACATATGATTAAGTGTCAGAATATTCGAATATAAATTATCTAATGCATCTAAAATTATAAATAGGTTAAAAAAAAAATCACAAGAAATGAGATCCATCTCCCTGTCCAATAGGTCGAGAAGCAGGATCCTATCCAATGTGACTATATTGCATAACCAAGTTGTACAAGGATAAGAACTTAACACTTCCTGCTTGCTGTAAGTTAGGGGTTCTAGCTGGTGTTTTGCGGCAGGCAACCCTTCTACTGTCCACACACACTTTCTATTATCTACTAGGGATGAGTGAACGTGCTCTGTTAATGCGTTATCCGAGCACGCTCGGGTGCTAACCAAGTGTCTTTGGAGTGCTCGAAAAATATGTTCGAGTCCTCGCGGCTGCATGTCTCATGGCTGTTAGACAGCTGCAACACATGCATGGGTTGACTATTTGTTAGGCAATCCCTGCATGTGTTTCGGCTATTGAACAACCACGAGACATAAAGGCTTGTGGAGTCGAACATATTATTCGAGCACGCTGAAGACACTCGGTTAGCACCCAAGCATGCTCGGATAATGCCTTATCCAAACAAGTATGCTCATCATTATTAACTACTTGAATAGTGCAAGTTGCCAATGACTATCCCAATCGACTACAATATAGGTATCATAGAGACCAATCAAGAAGAATAGAGTCAAAAGCCTACATAATAATATTTGGATAAAAAATATAACTTTTATTGTAAGAAAAGCATATACAATATGGTGATATACAATGGCATAATTAGAGTCCAACAATCCTCAGTGAAAAATTTGGACCTGGGCCCTCAACAGCATGTTGGCAGATGTACGGTTACTGTAATAATGTCCTCTTTCCTGACCTTATCCTGTAATGGCTCCCATCCTGTAATCATGTCCTCTATTCTGGCCTCTTTGTTTAACAATGTCCTCCATCCTCTAATAATGTCCCCCATCCTGGCGCTTGTTTCCAATACATAAAAAAGATGATTCCTCTCACCTGTCATCGTCTCACAGAGAGCGGCGTCATATCCCCTATAGATGGCACAGGAGAGAAGGGCTGCACATGGCATTAACGTCATGATCTTCCCGTGACAGCACATCGATGTCAGCTGCCAGCTAATTGACTGATGGCCTGTATAGGCATTGTGGTAAAGGGAGCCGGTGGTTCTCTACCCTACAATACATTTCAGCTGAACATGCGACCTCAGACGTACAATCCGCTGAAATCAGCACTGGTGTACCCCCCGACTGCAGAGCCCACGGTTACACACTGCAACCGCAATCGTTACGTAACGTGATGATTTATATCAATTGAATATACAAATAGTGCAGAGGCTATACTAGCAAGATGTTACTTTTCCACTAATACAAAAGAAAGGGTTGCGGTGGTGTCAATTATGTGGTAAATTTTATAAAAAGGCCAAATTGGCAACAAACATTCAGTTTTTACCATGCATAATTCAGTATCTATACGAAGTGGATAAACCATATATTATCATTCTGACGACTTATGCAATAGAGGTAATAGTTAAAGGGTTTTCCCACCGACAAAAGTTGATTTTAATCAATACATCTTGGAATAATAATAATTTCCACAATTGGATGTTCCTGTGCTGCGATAATCTTATACATGTGCCCCTGCTGTGCACTATGTAATGGCTGTGTCTGACCGTGCAGAAACATGGTCTGATCATACCACAGCTCCTGGGCAGGGAAGGAGAAAAAAAATATTCAGAAATTGCAGCATCCCAAATGATTCTTTCTTTGAAGTGAAACCGTGTAAAAACAGGCAGGGAAATGTTTACCTTACAAAATGAATAAACCATTATCCCATGCTGTCCTGTCTGTATACTCCTTTACACCCCCTCCATCAGGCCATGTCCCTGTACTGTCAGACACAGCCATTACACAGTACACAGCAGGGGCACATTTATAACATTATCTCAGCACAAGAACATTTAATTTAAACACATCCAATTGTGGCAGTTGTTATTATTCCAAGATCTATTGATTAGAATCAAATTTGGTCATGGTAAAACCCCTTTAAGTGGTTGCTTAACTAGCACAAAATGCACAAATAAGTAAAAAGGCTGAAATAAATATGACGGAAAAGATTAAATCATAAAAGATAATGGTATTAGTATAATCATAGATTAATCCTATTACCTGGTGATGCAATAAGAATAGTGTAACCACACCACAAGGTAATACAGCCAACACTGGAATAGGACATATCAGTTTTTCAACACCACACGTAAATGTAATATGTTATAAACATAAATGAGGCTATAAGTTCCAGCCAGGAAACCAGGGGACTTCCAGGAAATTGTGGTCCATACAAGCACAATACAATATGGACTTGTGAATCTAGCATGAAGAATTCTGCGGTCCCAGCAAAATAAAGGTAAACAAAATTATTTTACAGCTTGCTTTGTTGTATTTTATTTTGTTGTAGTCAACAAATCATATTTCCAACATTTTGAACCTCAGGTCTTTTGTAGGGAAAATTTGTGCAATTACATAATCCATATGAGTATAGAAAAAATGGGGGCACCACGGTCAGTGGGATTCACACCAAGACCTATTGGGAAGCCGATATTAAAGTATAGAGAAACAAGGTAGGTCTTATAAACGGGGATCACCACACAAATAAGAGTGGAAAAATAGAACACAGCTTTATTTCAAAATGAATACACATAAGGCAAAGCACAAACATTTAAAACCATTTAAAAGAAGGGGACATACAAAGTAACCCCATGTACACAACAGCCCCTAATAAGGCAAAAAAGCCCGCACATAACTCAAGGGTACAAAGTAAACATGCCCACCAATGAATATCCTATATAGACAGCATGACCATCAAGTATATGAAATGAGTGTGGCTAGCCCAAGTACCTGTGCAAATGACAAAACAGATACCACACAGCATGATAGCACACATCCGCTAAGATGAAAAAAAGGAATGAATAACGCACTGTTAAACGGTGAAAAATACTCTGTAAAAAGAACACCAAGATATAACTCCTAAATAGACAGACAGGGCTAGTAATGCCACCATAAAAGACATATAATAATGTCAAATACACACCCAAAATTAGACCTGGCAACTGGAAAGAATAAGGTGCAAGAGCAGCAAACCTGCCTTAAGTAATAACCCTTCCGTAGCCGGCCATGGGCAGACCCCTGACGAAGCCACAAGTTTGTGGCGATACGCGTTGGGCTCCCGCATAGCCCGCACTTTAACTCATTAGGGTCTTCATGCTCACATGGTTCTGCCCATGGCCATGTTAACCCAGTGTGCCTTCAGTGAGATGTACTGTCCCTGCCCACAAGCACTTGTCCATGTGTCCGTGGTTAGGTGGACTTTCCCTGTAACAGCATTGTTGAGGGCACGGGTAATGTTGTGGGACACATGCTGGTGTAATGCCGGTACGGCACACCGGGAGAAATAGTGGCGAGTGGGGACCGAGTACCTTGGGACGTCCGCCGCCATCAGGTTGCGGAAAGCTTCCATCTCAGTGAGCCTAAAAGGCAGCATTTCTAGGGCAAGAAGAAGAAAAATATTAGAATTTAGGACTGTGGCCTGTGGGGCATTGGCTGGGTATTTCCGCTTGCGTTCCAAAGACTAGGTTATAGACAACTGAAGGCTGTGCTGGAACAAGGATGTGGACGGGCTTGATGATGGTGCTGCTTGACTGTGGGCCGAAACAGGTGCAGGGCTAGAGGCATCTTCACATGCACGGTGTACTGGGGATTGTCTTCTACGCAAAACAGTGGAAGAAGCAGTGGTGTGACCTGCAGGCAGTGTTCCTGGAGCCTTGGGTTTGGCCTACAAAGTCGGGTGCTTTGCTGCCATGTGCCTGATCATGCTGGTTGTTTTGCTACCCCTGCTGATGCGCGCATGGCAGGTGCTGCAAATGGCCTGTTTGGGGTTATCGGCAGAGTCTTTAAAAAATATCCAGACTTGGGAAGATCTAACTGTTGGAATGGCAACTTCCCTCATGTTGGTGTTACGGGGAACAGATGTACGCCTTCTGTCTGTGGCCACCACACAGCTTCTTCCTGCCTGTTGGGGTGATATGCCTCCTTCCCCATGTGTGCTGCTGCCCTCGCTCTGCATGTCCTCCTGCCAGGTTGGGTCAGTCACATAGTCATCCACCACATAGTCTTCCACATCTGCACCCTGCTCCTCCTCCTGACTTTCTGGCAATTGTGTCTCATCATCGTTCACCTCTTCTGACACTTTCCCACCATCGCGTTTGCGTGACCGGGGCTGGTCAATTCTTTGGGCATCCTACATGTGATCTCATCTGTCCCTACTTCAAGTTGACCGGCCAAGAGTTCTGAATCTTGAAATGGAAAACTGAACAGCTTTTCAGAGTGTTCAAGTGTGGGATCAATTGTCTCAGGGCACTCGGCATGGTGGGAGGAAGGAGACTCAGGGTGAGGAATATCCGGGCCACACTCACGGCTACGCAGACTTGACCGTGTGGAAGACATGGTGGTGGTGGCTAAGTGACTGGAAGCATCATCCGCTATCCAACCAACAACCGTTTCACACTGCTCTGGCTTCAATAGTACTGCGGTCACCTAGAAACTGGGACAGGAAGGTCAAGCAAGAAGATGTGGGTCTTTGTTGTTGCCCACTTTCACCTTGCCACGGCCTCGTCCTCTACATGCAGCATGATCATCACGTCCACTTCCCCGTCCCTTGCCCCTTGCCTTTCCCATTTTAAATGGACTACTGCACTATTTCAAATGCTCAACACAAATATATTTATTAGTAGCAAAATAATATCTGATCAGTATGCCTGAAAATCTACGATTTTTTAAATCCAAACACCAGGCAGGCCTCAGCCTGATATAACAGACTGTATTCAATTTTGGGGGGCTTTTTTGTGAAGTGAATTTATGCAAAATAGTGCTGTATATAAGTAGAGTAGCAGACAGCAAAAAAAGTGGTCTACCGGCCTACAACGCCCAAACTTGGAACACGCAGATATGCGAGGGCTGTCACGGAAATACCACACTAGCAAATATGTGGCCTTTTTATATTTTTGAATGCTAAATATTGCTGTATATAATTACAGTATCAGACAGCAAAAAAAGTAGTCCACCGGCCTACAATGACCAAACTTGCAGCACGCAGATATATGAGGGCTGTCACGGAAATACCACATTGGCAAAAATGTGGCCTGTTTTTTTTAAATGCAAAGTAGTGCTGTATAGAATTAAAGTGTCAGACAGAAAAAAAAGTGGTCCACCGGCCTACAACGGCCAAACTTGGAGCACGCAGATATATGAGGGCTGTCATGGAAATACCACACTGGCAAATATGTGGCCTTTTCACTATTATTATTATTATTATTATACAATTTTATAGCGCCATTTATTCCATGGTGCTTTACATGTAAACGGGGCAAATTTAGACAAGTACAATAAACATGAGTAAAACACGGTGCGCACAAGTACAGGGGGACAGAGGACCCTGCCCGCGAGGGCTCACAGTCTACAGAGGATGGGTGAGGATACACTAGGAGAGGGTAGAGCTGGTTATGCAAAGTTTCAGTAGACTAAGGATCACTGCAGGATGTAGGCTTGTCGGAAAAGGTGGGTCTTCAGGTTCCTTTTGAAGATTTCCATGGTAGGCGAGAGACTGATGTGTTGGGGTAAAGAGTTCCAGAGTATAAGGGAAGCACAGGAGAAGTCTTGGAATGCGGTTGTGGGAGGAAGAGATGAGAGAGGAGCAGAGAAGGAGATCATGAGACGATCGAAGGTTGCGTGTAGGTAGGTACCGGGAGACCATGTCACAGATGTATGGAGGAGTCAGGTTGTGAATGGCTTTGTATGTCATTGTTAGTGTTTTGAACTGTAGCCTCTGGGCAATAGGAAGCCAATGAAGGGCCTGGCAGAGAGGAGAGGCTGGGGAATAACGGGGAGACAAGTGGATTAGTCGGGCAGCAGAGTTTAGGATGGATTGGAGTGATGCCAGAGTGCTAGAGGGGAGGTCAGAGAGTAGGAGGTTGCAGCAGTCGAGGCGGGATATGATAAGGGCATGTACTAGTGTTTTTGTGGTTTCATGGTCAAGGAATACATAGATAAGGGAAATGTTTTTGAGTTGGAATTGGCAAGAGGAGGCAAAGGCTTAGATATGTGGCTTGAAAGAGAGGGTAGAGTCAAGGATCACCCTGAGGCAGCAAGCGTGCGGGACCGGGGAAAGTGAGCAGCCATTGACATTGATGGATAGGTCGGGTGGAGGGGTAGAGTGAGGTGGGGAAAAGATTATGAATTCTGTCTTGTCTATGTTCAGTTTTAGAAAGCGAGCAGAAAAGAAAGATGAAATCGCAGACAGACATTGTGGGATTTTGGTCCGTAAGGTAGTGAGGTCAGGTCCAGATAGGTAGATCTGCGTGTCATCAGCATAGAGATGATATTGTAGGCTGTGGGATTCTATGAGCTGTCCCAGGCCAAAGGTGTAGATGGAGAAGAGGAGAGGTCCTAGAACTGAGCCTTGGGGAACACCGACAGACAGAGAGCGAGATGAGGAGGTGGTGTGGGAGAGGAAGACACTGAATGTCCGGTCTGTTAGATATGATGAGATCCAGGATAGGGCCAAGTCTGTGATGCCAAGAGATAAGAGAATCTGTAACAGGAGGGCGTGGTCCACAGTGTCAAAGGCAGAAGACAGGTCCAGGCAGAGGAGGACAGAGTAGTGTCGCTTGCTCTTGGCAGTTAGTAGGTTGCTGATCATTTTAGTTAGGGCAGTTTCAGTGATGTGATCGGAAGCCAGATTGTAACTGGTCAAAGAGGGAGAAGGAGGAGAGGTGGGAGGACAGCTCAAGATCCTGTTCCAGTAGTTTTGAGGTATAGGGGAGAAGGGATATCGGGCGATAGCTGGACACAGAGTGTAATAATTATAGGGGATAATTCAGGAGACTCTTTGCGTGGAACAAGACAACAGGACACAGTTTTATAAGTGGTAAAGTTTATATTATCACACGGTGATTCAAACAGGTGCAGAGAGAAAGTCAAGTCCACAACACTTGGTGCAGATAATAAACGCAGCTTAACAGTCAATAGGAAACTTCAGAGGTAGATGCAAACAAACGGAAAGTCTATGAAGCACAGTTATTCTTGAGGAAACTTGACATGAATAGATCCTTGACTTAGTCCAGACACAGATAGATATGCTATAAGGCAGTTCAAATCATATCTTAGCTCAACCAGGGAGGCCTGGTAAATAGTCTCAGGTTTTGCAGAGCAGCAAACAGCTTACATGTCCAGCAACTGCAGATGGAAGTAACACAAGCAGCAGATGAAGGAGGATTACTGAACACTGGTGTATGCAGCAGGAACTCAGAGCAGAGTGGCAGGAACTCCAACACAGGTTCACAGGAGCAGGCGCAGGTGCAAGGCCAGGGAGTAATCAGGAGCTGGATGCAAAGCAGAATAATCTAGCACAGACTGAAGGCTGGGGTGGCGTTTTATAGCAGGAAGACAAGTGCACATGAGACCAAAGACGCCATGTTGGAAAAGGGCAGTAATGCACAAAAGGTAAAAAATGTTCAGAGTCCTGATACAGAGGATTGGTCGAGGGAGGGTTTTTTGAGGATAGGTGTGATTGATGCATGTTTGAAAGATGAGGGGAAGACACCATTTGTAAGTGAGAGGTTGAAGAGTTGTGTTAGTGTTGGGATGAAGACTTTTGCGAGGTTAGGGATGAGGTGGGATGGGAGCGGGTCAAGCATTCAAGTGGTGAGATGTGATCTTGACAGAAGGTTGGAGAGCTGATCGTCTGTCATGGTGGAGAAGCTGGCTTTGGAACAGGGCTGAGAAGTCAAGAGGAGGGGCATTGGGGGCTGCGGGCCAAAGCTTTGTCTGATGTTATCGATCTTCTGCTTAAAGAGAGAGGCAAAGTCTTCAGCAGAAATGAGAGGAGAGGGAGGAGGTGCTGGGGGACCGAGTAGAGAATTAAAAGTGTTGAAGAGCTGTTTAGGGTTGTGAATCAGGGAGAATATGAGAGATGAGAAGTAGGTTTGTTTTGCGGCAGTGAGCGTGGACTTGAAGCTGGCGAGGGACTGCTTGTATGCAGTGAAATGCTCAGCAGAACAAGATCTCTTCCATCTCCGCTCTGCGACCCTGGAAGCCTGTCTCAGTTCTTTGGTCAGGCTAGTCAGCCAGGGCTGCCTGTTGATTGTACGGGTTTTGCTATACGTGAGGGGGGCGGCCAAATCAAGTGTAGCTGTTATTGTGGTGTTATAAAAATGACAGCAGCATCTGTGTCATGGAAGGAAGCTATGTCTGTAAGAGGGAGACGGGACTCAGAGAGATTGTAAATTGAGGTGGTTGAGATTTCTGCGAGGGTGAGTGAGTTTGTGGAGTGGGGGTTGCGCACTAGGAGAGGAGAGGGAAGAAAATGTCAGTAGGTTGTAGTCAGACGGGGGAGGGGTGAGCTAGTGAGATTAGTAAGGGAAGAGAGGCGGGTGAAGAGATCCAATGTATGGCCATTTTTATGGGGGGCTGCGGATGACCATTGAGTGAGACCAAAGGAGGCAGTGAGCGATAAGAGTTTAGAGGCGGCTGAGGTGGAAGTGTCAATGGGGGTATTGAAGTCACCCATGATGATAGTGGGGATGACGGCTGAGAGGAAATGAAGTAGCCAGGTGGTGAAGTGATCAAGAAAGGTGGAGATGGCTAGTTCTGGGGGGCAGTAGATGACAGCCAGTTGGAGGTTGGAGGGGGAGTAGATGCGGACGAAGTGCACCTCAAGCGAGAGAAGAGTAATGGAGGGTGGTAGTGGAATTGGGGTAAAGGAGCAGGTATCGGACAGGAGCAAGCCAACTCTTCCACCACGTTTGTGGCGAATGGTGTGAGAGAGGTGGAATTTTATTTTTTTATGCTAAATAGTGCTGTATAGAATTAGAGCATCAAACAGCAAAAAAGTGGTCCACCGGCCTACAATGCCCAAACTTGGAGCACACAGATATATGAGTGCTGCCACGGAAATACCACATTGGCAAATATGTGGCCTTTTTATAATTTTGTTAGAAAATAGTGAACCCTACAAACATCTGTGGAGAAGTTCCAATCTAATCTAAAGGACCCTAAGCACACAGGCTCACCTTTGAATGTAGGGTGAGATAGGGCAGAGAGGGATAGCCTACAGTGAGTGGGGGCACCAAAAAAACATATATTTAGGGTGCCAACCTCCACAGTAAGGCAGGTGATAGATTAGGCCTACCATATGGTATGCGCTAGACCTTGGTCAAATATTTTTTGGCAACTTTTTTTTGCCTAAAAAACCACTGGGAAGGTGTTCTTTTAGATATTTATAATAAAAGTTTGTTTTAAAGGGAGTTCATGTTCACTACTTTTTATAATTTTGAAAGCTAAATAGTGCTGTATAGAATTACAGTATCAGACAGCAAAAAAAGTGGTCCACAGGCCTACAATGACCAAACATGGAGTACACATATATATGAGGACTGTCACGGAAATACCACACTAGAACATATGTGGCCTTTTTATAATTTTGGAAGCTAAATAGTGCTTTATAGAATTTTAGCATCAGACAGCAAAACAAGGGGTACAACGGCCTACAATGCCCCAACTTGGATCACGCAGATATATGAGGGCTGTCACGGAAATACCACACTGGCAAATATGTGGCCTTTTTACAATTTTGGAAGCTAAATGTGCTGTATAGAATTAGAGTATCACAATGCCCAAAGTTGGAGCACGCAGATATATGAGGCCTTTTTCGGTGAATTTAAAACACACAAAAAAAGTGGCACAAGGATAGCACACACAACTATGCTACGTATGCCTGACAAACTATGATTTTTCAACAGGCCTCAGTCTGACAGAACAGACTTTATATTTTTGTTTTTTTGTTGTGAAATTTTGGAAAAAAATGCAACTAGGTATGGATGCAGTGGGAGCAATGGATGCACATACAGTGCCTGCAGGCCTTGCACTGATGTGGATGTGCTGTGCCCTGCCTACCTAGCGCTGCAATATTGGGACCCACGAGTTAGCCCTAAAAAGGACTTTTGGTTTCTGAGGAGTTGTGGATTTAAGAGTTGCAGACCTACACTAACTCTAAAAACCACGATTCTGACCCTATCTCGGCACGAGCTCTCCCTACTCTCGCTGAATCCGGAACAGCATGCAGTGAGCAGAGCGGCACCAGGTCTCTTACACTCGGGATGATGCTGTTCAGCCAAGCCAATCACTGCACGACCACAACAAAGATGGCTGTGGCGTTTCATGGCCTGGCAGACAATCCCTGCACCATGATTGGGTCTCTAAACAACAAAAACGCTGAGTGGAGACACCAGTTACCATCGATTAATCCCGGAAATGCTCGGTGCTCACCGAGCATAGTGATACTCGGGCGAGTAATGAGTAGTGGCGAGCACGTTCGCTTATCACTATTGGTAAGCTTTTAATACAAATCCTGTGAATACTTTTCTGCCCAATATTCATATCAAATTTTATGGTTAACAGGGTGCAGGGTTTAATCTGCTCAGCTGAGAGCTCCTGGAAGCTTTCTTGCTTAAGTCAAAGCTGTGCACTGTTAGCCACTCCCATCGCCTATATAATCTGGGCCCTGGCTTGCACTCATTTTCAGAGCTTGCTTATGCTGCATGGTTGGAGGTTGTTTGTGGTTATTAGTGGAGAAGGCATTTGGTGGATTTATCTATTACTGTTGCTAGGTTTTGCATGTGTGATAATTCCCTTTCTTCTCCAACTTTGGTTTAACCCACATGCACTCCCCAGTGCATTCCTCTGTTGTATGTGTGAGTATTTTTGTATGGTTGGCATTTTTAGTTACCCCTGTTCCTATTACCTTGTTAGTCTGGTTTGGTATTACGGTACACTACTACTCCCCTCTTCCTTGGGTGGGGGAAGGGTACAGACTGAGGATGAATTCAGGAGCTAAGGCAATGTACGTGGCCCTTGCATCTTCACCATCAGAAGTCATCCAGGGAATAGGGCGAGCTAGGGTGCCCCTAGCATTAGGGACAGGGAAAGAGCATCTGGTCCCGGGGCACCCAACAACAGAGTCGTGACAATACCAGTGTTCATAAACAAAAGTGAAAATAAAAGACCAAATTGGTGAATTTTTAGGACTGCATACTGCACTACCATAGGCACAGATAACATGTGAAGGCTTGCATCACCCAATCAAAATGTTCACATATAGTCCTAGAGCAGTATCTGAAAATAGAGTGTGAAGATAGGACATATTAGTGACTGCTTCATACTTTCAAAAGGCTTAAGGACAGTGATTTTGAAAAAAAAAAAAAAAAACCTGATCCTATGGTTTTATGTAGAGATGAGCAGACTTGTTCGGAAAACGTTCACCAATCTCAAATTTGGCACAAATGTAGAAAAATATTTAGAATTGAGAGTCCTCAGTGGTTGATATCTTTTAATGGCTAACTGAAAAGATGGTAACAAATGTAGCACATTCGTGTTCGGTTTCCAGAGCATTTTTCCTCAAAGTTGGCAATATTCGGTCAAAGATCGGTAAACAATCATGTTTCCACTAGTGCTTTTGTTTTTACTTTGTCTATGATAGTGGTGCTGTACGATGAGTGTTGAGAGGGAATGTTTTATGAGGGGAGGGGGGTGTCTAGGTCAGAGTAGCAGCGGAGTATAATTTTTTTGTACTTTATTTATTTTTTCTGTAATAACTTAATGTTAACATTCCGGCAGCCAATCAGGGTGCAGAAACCATCCACAATGTCATGAAACAAAGGGTTTCTGTGATTGTCTGCTGAAGTCACATGTCCCTCTACATATAAAAAGCGGACATCTTGTTTTGCTGGTGCCATTTTCTCAGTGAAACAGCTCAGAGAGGCTCCTGCTGCTGCTGCATGTGGACTTGTCGACCACTTACAATCAGGTTTGCGGTCACACCACTCCACTGAAACTGCCCTAACTAAGGTCACCAATGACCTATTAACCACCAAGAGCAAGCGACACTACTCTATCCTCCTCCTCCTGGACCTGTCCTCTGCCTTTGACACAGTGGACCATTCCCTATTACTACAGACCCTCTCATCCCTTGGTATCACAGACTTGGCCCTATCCTGGATCTCGTCATACCTAACTGACCGAACATTCAGCGTCTCCCATTCACACACCACCTCCTCACCTCGCCCCCTATCTGTCGGAGTCCGCATGGTTCAGTTCTAGGGCCCCTACTCTTCTCCATTTACACTTTTGGCCTGGGACAGCTCATAGAATCTCACAGTTTTCAGTATCATCTCTATGCTGATGACACACAGATCTACATTCCTGGACCAGATATCACCACCCTACTAACCAGAATCCCTCAATGCCTATCCGCCATTTCATCCTTCTTCTCCACTAGATTTCTAAAACTTAACATGGACAAAACAGAATTCATTGTCTTTCCCCCATCTCACGCGACCCCCCCAACGAACCTATCCATTACAGTAAACGGCTGCCCACTCTCCCCAGTCCCACAAGCTCGCTGCCTCGGGGTAATCCTTGACACTGATCTCTCCTTCAAACCGCATATCCAAGCCCTTACCATTTCCTGCCGCCTTCAACTCAAAAATATTTCACAGATCCATACATTCCTAAAACCAAGAATCTGCAAAAACCCTAGTCCATGCCCTCATCATCTCCCGCCTCGACTACTGTAACCTCCTGCTCTGTGGCCTCCCCTCTAACACTCTCGCACCCCTCCAGTCTATTCTAAACTCAGCTGCCCGACTAATCCACCTGTCTCACCGCTATTCCCCGGCCTCTCCCCTCTGTCAATCCCTTCACTGGCTCCCCATTACCCAGAGACTCCAGTACAAAACCCTAACCATGGCATACAAAGCCATCCACAACCTGTCTCCTCCATACATCTGTGACCTCATCTCCCGGTACTTTCCTGCATGCAACCTCTGATCCTCACAAGACCTCCTTCTCTACTCCCCTCTTATCTCCTCTTCCCACAATCGCATACAAGATTTCTCTCACCCCTACTCTGGAACTCTCTACCAAAACATATCAGACTTTCACCTACCATCGAAACCTTCAAAAAGAACCCGAAGACCTACCTTTTCTGGCAAGCCTACAACCTGCAGTAACCACCGATCAACCAAACCACTGCTCTATCCTCACCTACTGTATCCTCACCCATCCCTTGTAGATTGTGAGCCCTCGCAGGCAGGGTCCTCTCTCCTCCTGTACCAGCTGTGACTTGTATTGTTTAAGATTATTGTACTTGTTTTTATTATGTATACCCCTCCTCACAAGTAAATCGCCATGGAATAAATGGCACTATAATAATAAATAATAATAATAATAATAATAATAATAATAAGATCCTGTACTGTGTGAAATCGATCTTCAAGCATCTAACTAGATTAGGCTAAAGCTGTATTGCAATGAGGAATAAGGAGGCCCCTTTTTGCTCATCAAAATAATTAGGCCTAATATTGGGGTTCAGCAAGGAGGCCCTATTAGCTAATACAAATTGTTTGGACTACAACTGTGTTGCACTGAGGAATCAGGAGGCTCATTGTTTGGGCTAAAACTGTGCTGCAGTGAGGAATCAGAAGACCCCATTTGCTAATCCACATGATTAGACCTAATATTGGGATTCAGCCAGGAGTCCCTATTTGCTACTCTAAATTGTTTGGGCTAAAACTGTGTTGCAGTGAGGAATCAGTAGACTCCATTTGCTCATCAAAATCATTAGACCTAATATTGGGGTTAATCCAGGAGGCCCTGTTTGCTAATTCAAATCATTTTGGCAAAAACTGTGTTGCTGTCCTGAGGCCCCGTTTGCTAATCCAAATCGTTAGGTCTATGAGTGTTGTTCAGGCACATTATCTAAGAAAAAAATACTGATTGTTCATTTAGTGACAGGTGACTGACAGGTCTGGGCCTAAGGTTGTGAAACAGCAGGTTAAAAAAGGGGAAGGGTACATACAACATGAGTGGGAAAAAGTTAAGTTGTGGTGTAAGGGGGAATAGGCTTGGTGTTCGACATGTAAGTGGGTTAGGTGTTAATGTTAATGAAAGCTCTACTGAACAAACATTGTCTCATCCTATCCAAAGACAACTGACAGCATCTGGTACTGAATGGGCTACTTGACTCCCATTCTTTGGCACCCGCACAGCGATATACCTTATCAATGAAGGTCAGAAAGAACATGTACTCCACTGGAAGGCAAGAGCTGCATCAAGCGGCCTCTCCTCCTGTTCCACCAACTTAACATCTCACACAGTACAATCCGAAGAGGTGGCACCCCAATCACCCTTCTTTCCCACCTGCATCACAAATTATTATTAGTATTATTATTAATTATTATTATTATTTATTTATATAGCACCATTAATTTTATGGTGCTGTACAAGAGAAAGGGGTTACGTACAGAGTTATAGATATTGTTTACAGTAAGCAAATTTACAATGACAGACTGGTAGAGAGGGGAGAGGACCCTGTCCTTGCGGACTTACATTCTATGGGATAATGAGGAAAAGACAGAAGCCCTACTGACTGTGGGAAACCACGGATGGGCCAGTCTGCAGAGCTGTTCACACATTCTATTCCACAGGCATCAGAGGTCTGCTACAAAGATTCACAGAATTCAGAGAAAGAAAGCATCTGCACCGATGTCCAAAATTTTTCATGTTGGATCCAGGGCTGGACGCAGTATGGTCCAAGCAGAATCTAGATCCTCATCACCAAATGTTAACCCATGGGGGGAAGGTGATCCTGATGATACTAGAGGCATGCACGGACTGAACTGTGGTGTCAGGGCAGGAAAAAGTGGAGGGTGACTCTCAGGGCAAGGAGTGGAAGAACAGAGAGGATGAGGTTGTAAATCCCACTTGGTGTGAATCCAGAAGCATGCAACTGAGTAGCTCAGCAGAGGAGGAGGAGGAGGTAGATGAGGAGATTAAGTTGTAGCTTGCCAAACAGACATGGAATGATGCAACCATGACAAGAACTGCATCCTCAACCACAACTGTGGTTGTGGCAAGATCCGGTCACGAGTCTGCAGTTTGCAGGGAAAAGAAGGGTTGCCTAGCCTGAGCCTTTTTGGAGATGACACAACTCACGTTATCTGACAAATTTGCAAAAAAATACTCATTAAAGGCAAATATTGCAATAATTTGACTACTACATACATGATCCGCAACATGCCTTAGCCTGGAAATCTCATTGCTCTAAAATCCGGACTAGCCCTCTGTATCTAACACTTTATCCACTGCTTCTGGCTCCTCCACCTCCTCTAGGGCCTCAATCTACATGCATTCCAACAGTGCAGAGAGAATCCCCACCCCCTCCTCTGTACTGCGCAGCCGGGGCTCACCACAATCAGGCAGTGTTTAAATTAGTATGCCTTGGAGATCGTAGTCACACAGCTGAAGAGTTCTGGACAGGTATCCAGGCCAAGTCAGAGCAATGGCTGTCTACACTGAACCTGGAGCCAGGGAAGGCTGTGTGATAACGTTGCAAACCTGATGGCAGCCCTACGCTGGGGCAACTTACACACGCACCTTACATGGCTGAGATCCTCAACCTAGTGGTACAGCAATTTCTCTGCCACTATCCCGGCCTGGATGTGCTGCTGCAGAAAGCACGGTTGCTGTGTGCTCATTTTGACGATCGCACCCCACAGGTCATTGACTTGCATTGTTACAGAGGCCTACCGGTTAACCGTTTCCACTCTGCACATGTTGCAGTGACTGTGGCAGCAGTAATGAGCCCTGGTGCAGTATGTCCTTTACATAGCCTGGGCCAATGCAGTCCGGACATAGTGCAAATCATGCTTGCGAAGAGGGCACAGATGAATGACCGCTGCACCCTTCTGTAAGTTTTGAAATGGCTGCTAATATAGTTAATGCTGACAATGCCATCATCTTCATCACTATTTTGGTCATCAACATGTTGGAGCACACTTTGAATAGTCTGCGTGAGGAGGTGGTGGTCCCAGAGGAATCAGAGGAGGATGCAGAAGGGATAACAATATCGCTCACTTCCAGACTGTCGTCGCACAGGCGGGTGCCATAGGAGGGTGGATTACAGCGATGAAGAGGGGCTCATGGTACGAGACAAACTGTTAGTGAAGGTGCAGGAGCTGAGGAACAAATGGACAAGGATGAGGAGGAAGAGGTGATGGACGTGCCACAGTCAAGAGATGAGGAGGATAATGATCCCCTCTTTGTTGTCTGTGGTTGGCGGAAAGCCACCTTCAGTGTTACCCGGCCACGAACACACCATAGACTTGGACCTCATGGAAGCACCTGACACATGAATGCCTTCTTGCTGCACTATCTTCAACATGATGTACTTATTCTTAGGGTTATAAATAGTGCTGACTACAGTGTTGCCACTCTCTTAGATCTACAGTACAAGAGTACATTTTCCCAAATGGAAAGGGACGTGCACATGCTGGAGTATCGAAACACACTTGTAGATAGTCTTAAGGGTGGTTTTCCCCAAGATAGCAGTGAGGCACAAAGTGTGCATCGCAGTTCTAGACTTGCAATCCCAGGAATGTCAAGGCCTCACTGCAAAAACATTAGCAGCAGTGTAAAGCCCCCGTCACACTAAGCGAGGTCGCTAGCAAGATCGCTGCTGAGTCACAAGTTTTGTGACGCAACAGCGACCTCAGTAGCGATCTCGCTATGTTTGACACGTAGCAGCGACCAGGCCCCTGCTGTGAGATCGCTGGTCGTGTCGGAATGGCCTGGACCTTTTTTTGATCGTTGAGGTCCCGCTGACATCGCTGAATCGGTGTGTGTGACACGGATTCAGCGATGTCTTCACTGGTAAGCAGGGTAAACATCGAGTTACTAAGCGCAGGGCCGCACTTAGTAACCCGATGTTTACCCTGGTTACCATCGTAAATGTAAACAAAAACAAACACTACATACTCACATTCCGGTGTCCGTCAGGTCCCTTGCCGTCTGCTTCCCGCACTGACTGACTGCCGGCCGTAAAGTGAAAGCACAGAACAGCGGTGACGTCACCGCTCTGCTGTTAGGGCCGGCACTCACAGTCAGTGCGGGAAGCGGACGCCGGGGGACGCGAAGGTGAGTATGTAGTGTTTGTTTTTTTACATTTTACACTGGTAACCAGGGTAAACATCGGGTTACTAAGCGCGGCCCTGCGCTTAGCAACCCGATGTTTACCCTGGTTACCCGGGGACCTCGGCATCGTTGGTCGCTGGAGAGCTGTCTGTGTGACAGCTCCCCAGCGACCACACAGCGACTAAACAGCGACGCTGCAGCGATCAGCATCGTTGTCTGTATCGCTGCAGCGTCGCTAAGTGTGACGGGGCCTTTAGTGGCATAAGCAATTTCTGTGAGTCATTTCACACATTTTTTAGACCAGCCCATGCACCAGCAGAACAGAGTACAACACATTGTACTGACATGTTGTGAACGACTGGTGCAGGAGTATCTTGAGCTCAATATCAATGTCATCTAGGGGAATTTGGATCCTTTTGCATTTTGGTCTTCAAAAATGGAAGAGTGGCCTGAGCTCGCCTGTAACGCCTTGGAAGTCTTGTCATGCCCGGCAGCCAACATTCTCTCAGAACGTGTGTTCAGCACTGCTGGTGGTGCCCTGATGGATAAGCCAATCCAACTGTCCCCTGAAAGTGTAGACCGCCTAACTTTCATCAAGATGAACAAGTCATGGATCTCCAATGACTTTTGCACCCCAGTCAAACTGGGCAGACTAAGCGATGGTGTTGTTTTAAGTGTCATGCATTGCTCTCGCGTTATTGCAGTCTGTGACACCTTTGTTGTGGTATCTGTGCCTACTGTTGCTGCTGCTGCTGCTGATGTTACAATTTTTTGAACTCCAAGATGGTTCTCTATCTGTTGGGTTGTCTTTAGTGGAAAGTGTGTCAGAGGCCTATTATACTGTTTGTACTCTGTGGAAATTGATGCCACTTTAGTGGTGTGTGACAATATTTTTTTTTTTAAATGTGGAGCATTCAGGTTGAGCCTTCTTCATGTGTGTTGCCTGTAGCAGTAGGTCTCTCAGACCGGCAAGCCTGCACTTACTTTCAGTCAACTACCTGTTTACTAGTCTTATATTTTTCTACCAATAGTACTTTATGAAACTGATGTTTGTGGCACCTGACTCTGGCTGGGGGAAAAAAAAATTGAGCTGTTGCATGAGGTATCAGGGCTCCCAGCAAAGATGTCTTACACTGCTCACTTTCTGACCACATTTTATTTGAAATTTCAATTCAAAGCTCTACATGCTGGCCCAGACCCTGATACCTCATGCATGGACCATGGCTGACTGCTTTTGTGCCATTATAAAATGTTCTACTGTGGGTCAATTGATCAGTCAACTACCTGTGTTACTATCCTTACATTTTTCTACCAATAGTACTCTATGAAACTGATGTTTGTGCCACTTGAGTGTGGCTGAGAAAAAAAGAGCTGTTGCATGAGGTATCAGGGCTCTGAGCAAAAAAGGCCAACACCGCTCCCTTACCCAACATGTTTTAATTGAAACTTCAATTCAAAACTGTAAATGCTGGCCCAGACCCTGATATCTCATGCATGGGCCATGGCTGACTGCTTCTGTGCCACTATCCTTACATTTTTCTACCAATAGTACTCTATGAAACTGATATTTGTGGCACTTGAGTGTGGCTGGGAAGAAAAAAAGGTTGCAAGAGGTATCAGGGCTCCCGGCAAAGAAGGCTTACACCATTCTCTTACCCACCACGTTTTAATTGAAACTTCATTTCAAAGCTCTAAGTGCTGGCCCAGACCCTGATCCATCATATACCTCATGCATAGACTATGGCTGACAGCTGCTGTGCCATCAGCAAATTTCTACTGTGGGTCAATTGATGCACTTTTCTTGGTGTCTGTCCCTAATTTGAGCTATTTGGGAAGCTTTTTGTCACCCTTTAAGATGTTGTGTATATGTTTGGTTTTGCCTCCTATTTAATTTAATGGGGTTCAGGTATGTTCGTCAAACATCGGGACCTTCCCTGAACCGAACCTTGAAAGGTTGAACCAAACAAAGAAAAGTGTATGCATACCAATTGGGATCACCACAACAATTTAGAAGTTATACAAAAACATCTTTATTAAGGGAACACCACACAGAAAAGCATAAAAACATTTAAAAACCCCACAATAAGACCTGGGGTAACGGGTCCATACAAATATGTATGGACCCGTTACCCCAGGTCTTATTGTGGGGTTTATAAATGTTTTTATGCTTTTCTGTGTGGTGTTCCCTTAATAAAGATGTTTTTGTATTACCGTACTTCTAAATTGTTGTGGTGATCCCAATTTGTATGCATACACTTTTCTTTGTTTGGTTCAATTTATATATAGTATGCAGGTGGTGATCCCCTTATATATATCATAAATGCAGATGGTGCCCTCTCAATAAGTGCTTTTTGAACCTTGAAAGGTTCACACATCTCTATTGCTATGCCCTTTCTTGTATACGAGTAAAAAATGCCAAAGACCAATAACAGCAACATATCGCTAGTATCTAGATATACCAAAAAATATATCTATAGAACTATAGATCAATATAGGTACTACTGTAACCATATCAGGACTTAAATGAGGACTGATCACCATAAATCATATGATAGAAAGAGGGATGTGGAAACCACAAACAAACACGTGACCATATAGTCCAATAAATAAAATATAAACTTTATTGGAAACATTCAATTATAGGTAGAAAGACAAGTACGGTACAGCATATCAGGGTCCATAAAGCCCAAACGGCGCCATAGAATACATGGAGGATATATATGTATAACACGTATCCTTAAATCTTATAATAAAGCCTCAAAAATCATGCACAACAACAATTCCCATAATTATGGAAAAAACAAAGGCAAACAAAGAAAAATAAAAAGTAATATTTTATTGAATCAAACAATCAATAACAATTTGACCACACAATTATATTTGCACAGTAGCACATTATGGGGCCGTATTTTAAGAGTACTTACAGAGAGCTTAATGTTTGGTGACTATTAAGCCTTCATATGACTATATGTCTTTTGCACTTTTGCACCTTACGCATAGTCTCTGTATAGGTGGCAACTAAATAAGCGAATAACCTGGTCTAGAGAAGTCTGGTGTTTTATTCATTATCGCTCTGTAGCCGCCTCCTTGTTTTTAATGGAGATTTATCTTGTTTAATAGAGTTGTGGTCAAATTGTTATTGATTGTTTGATTCAATAAAATATTACTTTTATATTTTTCTTTGTTTGCCTTTGTTTTTTCTATAATTATGGGAATTGTTGTTGTGCATGGAGGATATATAGTAAACAACGGTATTTGATTATTTACCTCCTTGGTGTGGCACACTGGGATTGCAGGACTAGCCCATCACCCCATATTTTAATACTACTTTGAGAATATTTGCTAAGCCCATTTATAGGGACCATCTGACTCTATTTACATATATATTGGATTACATCAGACACATGCTACGTTAATTTTGCGGGCTGGGGTATCCTTTTTAATGCTGCATGTTTTTTGATGTTAGCACTCTATTCTGTACCGTCCTTGTCATCTACCTATAATTGAATGTTCACAATAAAGTTTATGATTTATTTATTTGACTAAATGGTCACGTGTTTATTTGTGGTTTCCACATCCCTCTTCCTTTCTTGTATATGTGGAGATGCATAGTTGTACAAGAAAACCAAACATAAATTGACCACAGGGCCTCAATATCATGAAAACCAAACAAGCGTATAGACCCCCAAAATATAACTTTTATTAATATATTTAAAAGTACAATGTTGATGCCACTGACAGATATCCTTTAAATGTGTGGATTTTCCTTTTATATTTTTAAAAACAATTGTTCACCCCTTCACAAAAATCATCATATAACCCCTTAGGCCAGTCTCACACGTCCAGATAATTCCGGTACCGGAAAAATCGGTACCGGAGTTATCCGTGTCCGTGTGTCCGTGAGCTCACGTGGCACATCAGTGTGGCACACGTGCGGCAGCCGTGTGCCGCCCATGTGCCCACTGAGTACCACATGGACCGTGCAGGAGACAGCGCTACAGTAAGCGCTGTCCCCAGCGTGGTGCTGAAGCCGGAATTCATTCCTTCTTCCCAGCAGCGTTCGCTGAAGAGAAGGAATGAAAAATCATTGTTTTTTTGTTTTTTTTTGGTTAAAATAAAGTTCTTTGTCACCTCCCCCCTCCCACCCCCTGTGCGCCCGCCAGCTGGAAATAAAATACTCACCCAGCTCCCTCGATGCTTCCTCTCAGCGCCGCAGCTTGTCCTGTAAGAGCGGTCATGTGGTACCGCTCATTACAGTGATGAATATGCGGCTCCACCCCTATGGGAGGTGGAGCCGCATATTCATCCCTGTAATGAGCGGCACCACGTGACCGCTCATACAGGACAAGCTGCGGCACTGAGAGGAAGCATCGAGGGTGCTGGCTGAGTATTTTATTTCCAGCGGGCGGGCGCACAGGGGGTGGGAGGGGGGAGGTGACAAGGAACTTGATTTCAAAGACAAAAATAATAAAAAAAATTGATTTTTCATTCCTTCTCTCCAGCGAACGCTGCTGGAGAGAAGAAATGAATGGCAGCTTCAGCACCACAAGCTGGGGGGACAGCGCTTACTGTAGCACTGTCTCCTGCACGGCACACGGATGGCACACGGACAGCATCCATGTGCGTACAGTACGTGTTTACACGGACCCATTGACTTTAATGGGTCCGTGTGATCTGTGCGATCCCACGAACACTGACATGTCTCCGTGTTTTTCAAATGGACACACGGTCCGTGAAAACACGCTGACATGTGCAGAGACACATTGATTTTAATGTGTCTACGTGAGTCAGTGTCTCCGGTACGTGAGAAAACTGTCACCACACGTACCAGAGGCACTGACGTGTGAAACAGGCCTTAGTGACAGAGCCAATTTTGTACTTAATGACCAAGCCAATGTTTACAATTCTGACCACTGTCACTTTATGAGGTTTTACCTCTGGAATGCTTGAACAGATCCCACTGATTCTGAGACTGTTTTTTCGTGACATTTTGTACTTCATGTTAGTGTCAAAATGTCTTCAATATGACTTGTGTCTATGAAAAAAACTGAAATTTGGCCAACAATTTGAAAATTTAGCAATTTTCAAACTTTTAATTCTTGTGTCCTTAAATCAGAGTCATATCGCACAAAATAGTTAATAAATAAAATTTCCCACATGTCTACTTTACATCAGCATAATTTTGGAAACAATGTTTTTTTGTTAGGACGTTATAAGGGTTAAAAGTTGACCAGCGATTTCTAATTTTTCCAACAAAATTTACAAAACCTTTTTTTTAGGGACCACCTCACATTTGAAGTGAGTTTGAGATGTCCATATAACAAAAATTACCCCAAAGTGACACTATTCTAAAAACTGCACACCTCAAGGTACGCAAAACCACATTCAAGAAGTTTATTAACCCTTCAGGTGCTTCATGAGAAATAAAGCAATGTGGAAGGAAAAATGAAAATTTTACTTTGACAAAGAACACAGCTCGTGTTCGAAACGCGAAGCTGCACATATGGGTGCCATGTCACTATTTTATATGAATTTGGAATAAAGACAAGCTTTTTTATCAGCTGGACTCATCCTGCTTTATTTTTCATTCAACACTCAAGTGGTCCGCTTGGAGTCCGTGCTGTTACACACCGAGGTGGTAAGCTGGTTATTTCTTTCTCTTCCTGATGTACCTAAACAGTGGAAACCCCCCAATTCTAACTCCAACTCTGCCCTAACCCTAATCCCAACCGTAACCCTAACCCCATCACCATCCTAACCCCAACACCACAACCCTAACCAGAAAACAACCCTAGCCCCAACATTAACCCTAGCCCAACCCTAACCCTAGCTCTAACCCTAGCCCCAAACTTAACCCTAGCCCAACCCTAACCCTAGCTCTAATTCTAGTCCCAACCCTAGCTCTAATCCAACCCTAGCTCTAACCCCAACCCTAGCTCTAACCCCAACCCTAACCCCAACCCTGATGCCAACCCTAACTGTAACGCCAACCCTAACCCTAGCCCCAACCATAATAGAAAAATTGAAAACAAAATATTTTTTTTAATTTTTAGTATTTTTACCTAGCTAAAGCTGTGATAAAGGGGGGGTTGATTTACTATTTTTTTTATTTTGATCACTGTGATAGGGTCTATCACAGTGATCAAAGTGAGCCAATAGGAAAAATCTCCTATTGTTGCCGGGTGCCGGCCTGCAGATCTTGGCAGGCGCACTGCGCATGCGCACACCATTTTCTCCTGGAAGAAGACGCCGAGGGTCGGGGGACAGGACTTGGGGATTCAGGAGGTGCCGGAAGTACCGGTGGGGCTCGGAGGACCCCATTTCTCTCTCCTCTGTTGTGCTAGATCATATCAGAGGAGAGAGAAATAAATGGGGAAAAGGACTTTCTTGTGGTCACTGTTATTGGGTGAATAATGGCAATCGCAACACTGGGAGGTAAAAACCGACCCGAATCATGTTCTTCGGGGTTTCAGTGACCCCCAGCAGCCGCGGCCCCGGAGATTTTCAGACGCTGGGGGGTGCTATACCCTTATTTCTCATTGCCGCTAAAAAGCGGTGCTGAGGAATAAGTACCCTTAACTGCCGCCGTTAAAAGGCATATCAGCGGTCATTAAGGGGATAAGAAAGGCATCACTGATCAATCACACTGACTCTCACACTACTACTACCATTATCATCTTCAGTAGAGATGGGAAAATCCGTGGCTAGGCCAAACATTCCAAACATTTAAAAAAGTTTGGTTCGGGTGCCAGAATGATATTCAAACCCGAATCCAGACTTCATTCAGATGAATGAACATCCGCTGATTCCCATGCTGTCATCTGTGTGACAGGACGGGAAACACAAGCTCTGATCGGTGGTAAAATTGTTACCGACGGTCAAAGCGCTGCAGTTCCAACACTGTCAGATGAAAGCATGTGTGCCAGCAGCTCTGACAGCGGTAAAAGCTTACCTCCAGTCACAGGTGCCTGTGCAATAAATAAATATATAAATATGATAATGGCGTGGGATCACCTTTATTTTTGATAACCAGCACAGGTAAACCTGACACCTGCGGACTGCATCCCCCAGCTGTCAGCTTTATACATAGTTACATAGGTTGAAAAAAGACCTAGGTCCATCAAATTCAACCTTCCTCCACCATTTGAACATTTCTTCACAAGTACACCATTTGAACATTTCTTCACAAGTACAGTATAACTATAACCCACATTGTTATGTGTATCAAGGAAATTGTCCAGCCCTTTTTTTAAAGCTGTTATAGTGTCTGCCATTATTACCTAGGTAGGGCATTCCACAATCTGACTGCTGTAAATAACCCTTTCCTATTTAACTGTCGGAATCGCCTTTCTTCCACGTGTAATGAGTGCCCACTGGTCCTTATTATGGTTTTTGGAAGGAATAAGTCATGCGCCAGTCCTCTGTATTGGCCACACATATATTTAGAAATGTAAATGAGATCTCTCCTGAGGCGTCTTTTTTCTAAGCTAAACAAGCCCAACTTTTCCAACCTTTCATCATATGAGAGGTCTTCCATCCCTTGTAATAACCTAGTTGCCCATCTTTGAACTGATTCTAACTTATGAATATCCTTTTTAAAATGTGGAGCCCAAAACTGGATCCCATATTCTAGATGTGGCCTCACCACTGATTTATAAAGGGGTAATAATACACTGGGATCTCGGGACTTTATCTCTCTTTTTATATACCCTAAAGTCTTGTTTGCTATTGCGGCTACTGCTTGGCATTGAGTACTGCTGCTCAGCTTACTTGTAACCAGAATACCCAAGTCCTTCTCCTGTTCTATAGTCCCGAGGATCTTCCCATTTAATGTATATGCAGCAATAGGATTACTCCGCCCTAGGTGTATTACTCTACATTTATCTACATTAAATCTCATTTGCCAAGTGTTTGCCCATTCAGTCATCTTATTCAGATCGTTTTGCAGTATTGTAATGTCCAGGTCAGATTTTAATATCCTACATAGTTTGGTGTCGTCAGCAAAGACTGACACTTTACTCTCAATCCCATCCAAAAGTTCATTAATAAAGAGGATAAAAAGAATCAGTGCTAGCACAGATCCCTGTCGTCCCCACTGCTGACTATATCCCATTTAGAGAACGTACCATTTATGAAGACTCTTTGTTTCCTGTCATTTAGCCAATTCCTTATCCATCTGCATACAGTTTCCCCCAGTCCTTGCTTCTGTAGCTTCAGTATAAGGCCGGGGTCACACTAGAGAGGAATACAGATGAGGGAGAGGCGCAAAAACAACGCATTGCACTCGGACCCATGTTTCTCTATGGGGCAGCTTCCATTTGCCGTATATTTCTCAGCCGTATTTTACGGGCTGAGAAAATCGCAGCATGCTGCGTTTGTCAGCGTATTGCGCAAAAAATCCGCCAATGAAAGTCTATGGGGGCGAGAAAAATATGGATTACACACGGACCATGCGTATGACTTGCAAAAAATACGCAAGACTTTTCCACGTGACAGGAAATGTGCCAAGCCAAATCAGGAAGCTTAGACATGCTAATTAGCTCAAAAAGTGAGACAGACATCCCGGAAGAATGCCTCACGCCTCCACGGAGTTCTGCAGCATGGCTTCACTGATTAATGTGGAAATGTTGCTGGTCCTGGTGCAAGAAAGGCCAGAAATCTGGGATCAGAGAGATGCCCACTATTCAAACCGGGCCAGAAAAGAGGCGGCATGGAGGAGCATATGTGGCCTCCTTTTTCAGGATTTTGGACAGCGGCCACATGAGGGACAGAAGCAACTAAGTAAGTTCACTCATGTTTCTAAACTGCAGTAACTAACAGGTTTTCACACTATCCCCTTAAATCTTATTCTGATGTTTGTAAGCAAATTATTATGAATGAAGATAATGTTTTAAAAATCCAGCTTACTAGGCCACATGATTATGTAAAATCTCTGTAAACTTGTTGTTTCACTGTGCACAATGGCCTTATACATTATTTGATTGTCTGTCATTGCAGTGGAAGATGTTATGAGACGATGGCGCAGCAAAAGGGACCAATCCAGGAGGGAAAGACAGCAGTGGGCCAGGAGTGGTGCTTCAGCATGAACCAAATGAAAATATATATATTATGACCGGCTGTCATTTCTTGATCCCAGTATGGATCTGAGACCATAAGTTCAAACATCACACCACATTACACATATGTATTTTATGCTCATATATTAATTTTGTGTTTATTATTTTCACACTTTCATAACAGAACTCAGTCCAACCTCACTGAGAAGGAGACTGGGTCAGACTCAGAGGCCATAATTGATCCAGTCGGGGAAGGTGAAGAGGTGGCTGGCCCATCTTCTGATCCTTCCAGCTGCATCCCTCCAGGTCCATCTTCCGCAGCACCAGAAGCTCCTTCAACAACAGGCCCAGATGCTGCACCACCACCCACAGCTATACTAGCACCCATCAGCCAGGAAGATCCTGGAAACAGCAGCAGCCCTACTGTCCCGCTGGAGGCCTCCCCACAGCCTGCTGTGATATCTTGCCGTGGCCGCAGAAGAAGAGAGCTACAGGATACAAGGAGGCATGTGGATTCGGGTGTTCTTAACTTTCCAAGATGAGGGTGAGGAGGAATATTCCCACAGCCTGGCCTGGTACCTCCATCCCCTACCCCGTGAGGTGAGGCTACATGTGAGAGGGTGTTTTCAGATCCTTATTGCTGCATGCACCCCCCCCCCCCCAATACCCCATATGAGTTGTTTGAATACTTGGAGAGGTGGCAGCTGTCATCCCGTAACCTCATGCGAGTTCAACCAACCCCACAAGTGCATGCTCAACAGGGATCTGATGCACCTCCTCCACGTGTGCCTACACCTCAACCCTTTCCCCACCAAAACCAACCATTGCAACAACATATCCAAATGCAAACCTACCAGCAACCTTCCCAATATGGCCACTTGTACAGACCCAGTGTTGGAGGCTGGTCCCAACCTCGGTTTGGACGACATGGCCATATTGGGGGTTATGAGCCACGTGGCTTCAATAATCCTCACGAGGCCCATACTCAAAATCCCTATGGGCAGTTGGCAAGTGGACAATCCGAGCATGGCCAATATCTCCAGCATGGGCAAGAGTTTGTACCCACACAGGGTGAAGGACAATTGGGCCAACAAAGGCAACAAGAACCAGAAACAGGACTGCCGCCATCACCTCCACCGACCTTCCAAAGTCTTTAAGTTTGTGTTTGTTAAATCTTTGATTCATGCAAAAATATTGTTTTTTTCTGCTGCGATAGCTAAAGAATATGTTCTATATATGTTAGGCCAAATTTATATGGCCACAAAAGCCATATGAGGTAAATATGGTTTTGAATAATAAGTCTTTGGTTTTTGGCATTATAAAAAAAACTTTCAAAAGCCAATTTATGTTTGTTCTAGCAAACATTAATACACTATACATAATTATTAGATTCTAAAACATCTCTAAAAATAAGTAAAATCAACACTATTAGGGCTAGCGGAATGCACCAAATAATTAGAAAGATGGCATAAGGTGAGTTCGCAGCCTGGGGTCCACCGTGCAGAGATGGAACCTGCTGCTGAGTAATGATGGACTATATGGTGGTACAATGTGGATACACACACCGGTTAGCTTCACCCTGTATGAAGGAAGCAAACCCTGTTGCGTCACAGGGCCGCGATACCACGCAAAGAGCGCAAGCAAGGAGTCACAGAACTCTATCCCAAGACTCAGGATTAGAGTTCCTCTAGACCTCTTGCGCTCAACACCGCTACTGGGGTGTCAGGGTATAACAGAAATAATAATTTTAATGCCCAAGAATGCATGCAGTGTCGCTCTGGCGGACACCACTAAACACCCAGACTTGGGCCAGGAAAGCGCTCTAATAGCGCACAGCGCCACACTGGCGGTCACAGCAATAAGACGCTGTATCGTGTGTTAAGTGCTGATAGCTCTATCGGGCGCTAGATAGCAAACATCCACCTTACGCGAGCAGTCAAACACTAGGGAGGGGATGATTAATGAGCGACTTTCACACATCAATACACACACACATTTTCAAGTATACACTAGCGCATGGCCGAGCGGCCATGCGAACCTTTTATAGCAGCAGTGCTACGGGACCTTCCAGATGGTCCAATAGGAGCCGCAACAAGACCTGAGCATGTGACCCCCGACCTCCAATGGGAGGTCATCCCGTGGGCATGCTCAGTATGGGAAAAGCAGGACTTAGTCCCAGAAAGACCTGTTCGCTGCTGATCAGTGCTTGCTCCAAAGGCAGAGCCTGGTAGGGCAGCAGTATCCAGTTGCACAGTATCAGCCTGAGCCAGACACCGGGACCGATGTCACCACTGAGCAGGCTCCACTGCGGCTGGAGAAGAATGGGAGACCACAGCAGAGATGGTTTGAGATTCCCCCTGTGCAGAGGCGGGATACGTGACACCTAACAAACACACACAGTAACTTAACATAGGACATTTTTTATATACATAACCAAATTTTTTAATTATAACATAGAGACAATATTATCTTGCCAGGGAGTAGCACCCTGAAGTGTAAGAAAATAATTAGTAAAAATATCACAGATTTTGAGTCCTAAAAGTGGACGATGCTGAGGGATGACACACATCAGCACCATCAGCTGAGGAACACTCATGTAGTCTAGTGAAATTATGTACGACTGCACAAGCTTTTATAACTTCATTGACGTTGGCTTCACTCAGCTGAATGGCAGACTGGAGGACCCGCCATTTGGCACAAAGAATGCCAAAGGCGCACTCCACCAGTCGCCGTGCCCGTGATAAACGTAAGTTAAATATCCGCCACTGGTGGTCCAGGTTTCGACAAGGATATGGCCTCATGACATGCCTTGTTAATTGGAAAGCCACATATGCCACAAGGACATACGGCACAGCTTCTACATTGGAGCCTGGAAGTTGACGTGGTGGTGGTGGTAGGTCCAACTGGATATCGCGCAGCTGCCGACCCATAATGGAAGAATTGAAGACTCTAGAGTCACCAGTTCTCCCATAGGCCCCAATATCTAAAATTATAAACCTGTAGTCACCGTCAACCACAGCTAACAGCACTACTGACAAATACTGTTTATAATTATAGAATTGGGACCCTGAGTTAGGCGGCATACGCACACGGATGTGTTTCCCATCAAGGGCTCCAATGCAATTTGGGAAATCACAATGCTCCTGAAAGACACACGTAATCTGCATCCAGTCTTCCATCTTGGGCACAGGCATGAGCAGTTCATGTAGTCTGGACCAAATTTCCACACACGTAGCCCGCACTATGCCGGAGATAGTGGACCTCCCAATTAAAAATTCAATATGTAGGGCAGCATAAGAAAGGCCAGTTGTCAGGAAGCTGAAAGCAGACAAAAATCACAATTAACAAGGTTTGAATGCTTTTAAAAAATCATATACAACACAAGTACTGTGTGGCACTAACAAAACAGGCTAGCAGTACATTAAAAAATTAACACTGGCTATGTGATTTTAACATTAACTACATATTCAAACTATGATTTTAGTTGAGTTTGTACATATGTTATTACTCAATTTACCTCAGCTGCTAAGCAAAAATAAATAACACATTTATATTAGAAAAACATCATCAACATAGAGTATGTGAGGATGAGGATTACATACTGTAAAGTAAGGAGAAGACGCTCCTCTGCGGATATACATTTCCGCATCCTGGTGTTCTGAAATGTTATTCCAGGTCGCACTGTCTCCAACAAAATATCAAAGGTCGCAATACTCATACCACAGTACTGGAAATATTTGTCTGGATGTGTCCGCAGAGATGCATATAGCCAGTGAAAATGGCCTTTAGTGAGGCGTTGCCTCAAAAGCTGATGGACCCACATTCGTCTCCTCCTCCTCGGATCCACTACTACTGGGTATGGCTGCCCAAAGTGAAGTGACAACACCCAGTTATATAACACACGCTCAGTTGGGGTGAAATGCATTAGGTCAGACATGTTGCCAAAGAAACACCAACATACCAACAGAAGCACAGCAACAACATGGCCAGGTTGGAGGGTGGCCCCTGTTGTAGAGGCATTAAATAGGGTTGCAGATGATGATTTAAAATAATTTCAGGCCTGAAAACCGTTAAATGTCCATTTTAGAAGGTTGCGAGAAAAAAACGCAGTACGGATGCCATACGGAGGATGACATGCGCAAAATACGCTGCCACACCTTGCCAACGGATTACATACGGATCACTATTTTGGGAACATTTTTGTGTATCTCGGCCATAAAAAACGGACCATATTTTTCTACGCTAGGTCTGACCCCGGCCTAAGGCTGTAATGTGGAACTGTATCAAATGCCTTTGCAAAGTCCAGATAAATCACATCAGCCGCTTTACCAACATCCAGATTTGCACTCACCTCCTCATAGAAACCCAGCATGTTAGTTAGACACGACTTATTCTTCATGAATCCATGCTGGTTGTCAGTTATTATATTATTCTCTATAACATATTTCTGCAAGTCATCTCTTAGGGTAAGTTCACACTGGGCGTTTTTGTGGTGTATTTTTTGGCAGCAAAACCTGATTTCTTGGCAGGAAAGAAGTTGCAGCAAAAACACAAGTTTTGGTGCGTTTTTGGTGTATTTTTGTTTGCGTTTTTGGAGCATTTTTTCATGTGTTTTTGGGCCTAACTTGTGTCTCTTTGTGCATGCTAATAAAATTGAGTGCGCCAAAAGAAAAAAAAACAAAACTACTTCCTGTAGAACCATATCCGTAGATCCTTTGAAAAGCCGGCAACTCAGCAGCCGCGTACAGTAAGGGTAGGTTCACACAGGCCGTTTTTTTGCAGCTTTTTTTATGCTAATTTTCAGCTGCTTTTTACAGAACCACACAAAAGAAAGATAATGGTATATAGCAGCATTATATCAATCACATTTTATTGGATCTATATTTTCAAAATAAATATGGTGTCAATGCTGGACTTTGTATAGATCAGTGGTCACGCTAAACAACAAGGGGGGGAGGGTTGTGGAAACCACAATAACTACTATAGAGATCCAATATATATATATATATATATATATATATATATATATATATATATATATATATATATATATATATATATATATACACTCACCGGCCACTTTATTAGGTACACCATGCTAGTAACTGGTTGGACCCCCTTTTGCCTTCAGAACTGCCTCAATTCTTCGTGGCATAGATTCAACAAGGTGCTGGAAGCATTCCTCAGAGATTTTGGTCCATATTGACATGATGGCATCACACAGTTGCCGCAGATTTGTCGGCTGCACATCCCAAAGATGCTCCATACAAGGCAGGATGGATCCATGCTTTCATGTTGTTTACGCCAAATTCTGACCCTACCATCCGAATGTCGCAGCAGAAATCAAGACTCATCAGACCAAGCAACGTTTTTCCAATCTTCTACTGTCCAATTTCGATGAGCTTGTACAAATTGTAGCCTCAGTTTCCTGTTCTTAGCTGAAAGGAGTGGTACCCGGTGTGGTCTTCTGCTGCTGTAGCCCATCTGCCTCAAAGTTCGACGCACTGTGCGTTCAGAGATGCTCTTAGGCCTACCTTTGTTGTAACGGGTGGCGATTTGAGTCACTGTTGCCTTTCTATCAGCTCGAACCAGTCTGCCCATTCTCCTCTGACCTCTGGCATCAACAAGGCATTTCCGCCCACAGAACTGCCGCTCACTGGATTTTTTTTCTTTTTCGGACCATTCTCTGTAAACCCTAGAGATGGTTGTGCGTGAAAATCCCAGTAGATCAGCAGTTTCTGAAATACTCAGACCAGCCCTTCTGGCACCAACAACCATGCCACGTTCAAAGGCACTCAAATCACCTTTCTTCCCCATACTGATGCTCGGTTTGAACTGCAGGAGATTGTCTTGACCATGTCTACATGCCTAAATGCACTGAGTTGCCGCCATGTGATTGGCTGATTAGAAATTAAGTGTTAACAAGAAGTTGGACAGGTGTACCTAATAAAGTGGCCGGTGAGTGTATATATATATATATAAAAAAAGATTTCTTTATTGTATATATAGAACAAAACAAGGGAGGGGTCCATAGGGAGCATGTGCAAAAACAAGCAGAAAGTGCAATCGTGAAAAAAAATTAAGGCGTTTTTAGACCAGGACCAACCACAAATAGTACTTAAATACATATACCACATATCATAGATTCAAGATGAAATAGTCGGCAAATTATCATTCCAAAATGAGGTCCACTATATTATCCATAGGGGGACTAGCGGCCACAATGTATCATAATAATACTGGTATGCGCCTCACAAAACAAGTGTCTAAACATTTTGGTATCCCATGTCTATAATCCAGCCCTCTGGGAAGGGCATTGTCCGATATTGAGAGCGCTTGCATCGACAGTCTGATCATATGATCATTGTATTAATATCCCCCGTACACAAAACATCCATATGATCACGCTACTAGAGATGTGTCATGAGTTTTGAGTATTGTACCTCACATAATCTATATAGAAAGTTTCCCATAGAGATAAAGAGTTTGTATTACCTTTCTGCCAACAGAATGTGGGAGTCCAGGGTGTACACGTCTGCCCGACGCGCGTTTCGGAGACTTGCTCCTTCATCAGGGGGCGTGTAGATGAATATAGTGCCGGGTTTAAATTACCGCTAAACCGGAAGAAGAGGTGACGCGTACTGGAAATGATGCGCCTGCCACCATGGTAACCCGCAATGCTAGGCAGCGTCGGCGTCATGCGGAGGCATCGCCACAGTCATGACAACCACCCCAGCATGTAGACGCCAAAGGCCGCCCAGCGTGTCAGGGCCAGGGGCGCGCACATACATGGCCGCGTCCCCGCAAGTTCTACACAGGGGATACTACCATGAGGGAGGAGTATAAAACAACATAGGAAATCAGTGAAATAAGAAATTTACCCATATATAAATAAATATAACAACCTACCCACCTCTAACACCACATTTTAGAATATCCTCGTATGTCCACAGTAAGTATGACCACCTTATTCGTCTTACAATTAATCCTTAGTAATATAGATAGATCACATACTTATCATGGTATCCATTATAGTCGTATCACCCATATAGGGAAAACCTACCATCAATCCAAAACTAAGATATAACAACATCACATAGTTTGACATATAAGCATAATGGATGAGCATAATGGATAATATATATGGTAAGGATGACACATAATATTATGTAACATATAATTATATGGCTGATGTATTCCAGTCTTCATGGTGGAACAAGAAAGGGTGAAGAGGCGAGGTCCAATCACAGCACCAATCCAAATATAAATGTGAATCTAAAATAATAAAAATAGTTAAAAACAAGCACAATCATACAACTGCACGTCACTGCACAGCCCACTAAACGAACTAGCGAACACAGGAACGGCACATAACTAAAAGTCTCATTCAGTCCATGGGGATGAACTGTATTTAAGGTCCAGATCCAGCGGGTTTCTAATTGCACTAGGCGTTGTGAAATCTTGCCCTCTGCTGAATCCCAATATCAATCATGTCAATGCCTTTAACACGCAGGGCACTGCTATCACAAATGTGATAGAGTTTATAGTGCCTCGGTAATGTTTTGAGGGAAGCTGTATCCACTTCTTTGACAGCTGCCTGTATTCCCAATACATGTTCTCTGACCCTGATCTTTAAGTGTCTAGTGGTTAATCCTATGTATATCATTGAACAGGGACAGGATGCTGTGATATGCTAAGTGGGTATCATTTTTGTGTATATTTCTATTTTACTTATTTTCATGCTGTTCTTTTGTAGAAGGAGTTATTTGCTAATTGATTAATGGCTGTTGCTGCCGTCTGATATCATCCCCCCCAGCACTGTATTGTTTGCTGATATGCTAATGACATGTTGACCTAGGTTGTTGAAACAATGAGCCCCTGAGACCTTCCTCCTCCTGACCTGTGAATGAGGAGGGAGACTTAAAATATCAGGAGGGGGGACACAGATCAGTCCTGTGTGGAATGATGGTGTGTTCACAGCATCTCAGAGAGAAAGAAGAGCATATGGACTATGTGATCCTCTGTCTGCTGGATTGTTGGACTTGTATCCTGTTACTGAACTGCATTCGTGTTCTGAACTATTTTATTGTTTGTGTGGTG
The DNA here is from genome assembly GCF_051348905.1 of Ranitomeya variabilis. Classification (NCBI taxonomy): domain Eukaryota; kingdom Metazoa; phylum Chordata; class Amphibia; order Anura; family Dendrobatidae; genus Ranitomeya; species Ranitomeya variabilis. Next base: position 956,160,455 of record NC_135233.1, on the reverse strand, counting down.
GATCGAATATGGACCTTTCGTATTTTTGCCTAAATAAAGATCTTGGAATTGTTTACCATACTCTAGCTCTGTTGATTGTGTGGTACCAGAGAAGGACCCAGTGATAGATGCATAATTAAAGACATTTTTAGATGTACAAGTGATATGTTTCAGTATTTTAATTTCTTTGTACCCGAAGAGTCTACAAATGTCTCGTCTCTAACTATATTTGCGCATGTCACGCAGTGGCCACAGGCCTTACATCTTCCTCTCTTCTTATCCCTAACGTTATCCAGAAATGTTTTAGGGGAATCATCCTCATAGTGACTATGCACCAAGTGGTCACGCAAATTTTTAGACCTTCGGTAGGTGATCAATGGTTTGTCTGGTACTAGTTTAGCTAACACTGACTCCGTTTTTAGAATGGGCCAAGATTTCTCCAATATTTTGCGTACCTGTTCTGCATGGGAATTAAAATTCATCACAAATCTAACCACATATGTTTTTTGTGCCACGCTGCCTGTTCCATATAAGAAGGAATTTCTGTTGCTATGTTTAGCCCAAAGATAAGCTTTTTTAATACTGTGATGACTATATCCCCATTCTTCAAAGCGATTCTTCAGATCCCTAGCCTGAATCTCAAACTCCTCATTTGTTGAACAAATATGTCTTAGACGTAGGAATTGGCCAACCGGGACCAACCGGACCATGTGGGCTGGTTGGGAGAAGGACATTGAGGATTCTACAGGAACTGTCTAGCGAACACTCTACAACAGAAGGAGGTAGGATACCTCAGTCTATTCGTGTGCGTTCCAAAAAGTTCCCCCCTCTGTCCAATTGTAGTGCTATTGATCTGTTCTTAAAAGTAGTAAGTAACGAACTTGCCCAAATCCCTCAATCTATACATTCTGACAATCTAACTAGGGAAGAGAGGTTACGACTCAGTCATTTGCGAAATCTCCCTGATGTTGTGATCAAACCGGCGGACAAGGGAGGGAACATTGTAATATGGCCTAAAAACATACGAAAAAGAAGCTATGCACCAATTGTTGAATGTAATATGCTACAAAAAGCTTACATACAATCCCTTGTCTGCCTTTTGCGCACAAATCAGGGAGATTTTGACTAGAGCCACTGAAAATGATATTATTACCAAGGAGCTTTTCACAGCACTCATTGTGACAGAACCAACCATACCTACATTCTATCTTCTCCCTAAAACACATAAAAACCTACAGCACCGGGGCGCCCAATTATTTCTGGGCGGGGGAACTATTTGGAATGCGTAAACAAATGGATTGATTCTATGCTACAACCCCTTGTAGAGGAATTACCATCATTCCTCAAAGACACCAATCAGTTGCTTCGCAAGACAGATAGCCTCATACTTGACGACGACACCATTATGGGAACAATGGATGTTGAGTCATTATACACTAGTATAAGGCATAGTGATGGCCTGCAAGCGACGGAATTTTTTCTGTCAATGTCTAATTGCTCCCCTGGTCTAAGAGCTCTCATACTGGAGGTACTTGAATTTACATTAACACAATTTTTTTTATCTTTAGGTGGTCCTTTTTCCTGCAGCTCCAGGGGACAGCCATGGGAGCGGCCTTTGCACCCTCCTATGCTAACCTGTTCCTGGGGCTGTGGGAAAGGGACTTCCTACCGTCTGACGAACAGTTGTCTATGGAGCGCGTCCTACTATGGATGCACTACATAGACAACATTTTCTTGATTTGGCAGGGCAGCCCGAAGTCCTTTGAGGAAGATAATAGTCGTAACATACATCTGACGGCTTCGTTTGATAGGGCCAAAATTGAATTTTTGGATGTGACACTTACCAGAGACATGGAGGGTACTATCCAACAATTTTTAGGAAACCTACATCAACAAACATGTTGCTGCATGCGTCCTCCTCCCATCCAGCCCACATGGTCCGGTCAGTCCCGGTGGGCCAATTCCTATGTCTACGACATATTTGTTCAACAAATGAGAAGTTTGTGATTCAGGCTAGGGATCTGAAGAATCGCTTTGAAGAGCGGGGATATAGTCATCGCCGTATTAAAAAAGCTTATCTGCGGGCTAAACATAGCAACAGAAATTCCTTACTATATGGGACAGGCAGCAAGGCACAAAAAACAGATGTGGTTAGGTTTGTGATGAATTTTATTTCCCGTGCAGAACAGGTACGCAAAATATTGGAGAAATCTGGGCCCATTCTAAAAACGGACTCAGTGTTAGCTAAACTAATACCAGACAAACCATTGATCACCTACCGGAGGTCTAAAAATTTGCGTGACCACTTGGTGCGTAGTCACTATGAGGGTGATTCCCCTAAAACTTTAGGGATAAGAAGAGAGGAGGATGTAAGGCTTGTGGCCACTGCGTGGCATGCGCAAATATAGTTAGAGACGAGACATTTGTAGACTCTTCGGGTACAAAGGAATTTAAAATACTGAAACATATCACTTGTACGTCCAAAAATGTCATTTATTATGCATCCTGTCCCTGTTCGATGATATACATAGGATTAACCACTAGACAGTTAAAGATCAGGGTCAGAGAACATGTATTGGGAATACAGGCAGCTGTCAAAGAAGTGGATACATAGTCCCTCAAAACATTACCGAGGCACTTTAAATCCTATCACAATTGTGATAGCAGTGCCCTACGTGTTAAAGGCATTGACATGATTGATATGGGAATTCAGGGTGGCAAGATTTCACAACGCCTAGTGCAATTAGAAACCCGCTGGATCTGGACCTTAAATACAGTTCATCCCCATGGACTGAATGAGACCATTAGTTATGTGCCATTCCTGTGTTCGCTAGTTCGTTAAGTGGGCTGTGCAGTGACGTGCAGTTGTATGATTGTGCTTGTTTTAAACTATTTTTATTATTTTAGATTCACATTTATATTTGGATTGGTGCTGGGAGTAGACCTCGCCTCTTCACCCTTTCTTGTTCCACCATGAAGACTGGAATACATCAGCCATATAATTATATGTTACTTAATATTATGTGTCATCTTTATTGAATAATTACCATATATATTACCCATTATGCTATATATGTCAAACTATATGATGCTGTTATATCTTAGTTTTGGATTGATGGTAGGTTTTCCCTATATGGGTGATACGACTATAATGGATACCATGATAAGCATGTGATCTATCTATATTACTAAGGATTAATTGTAAGACGAATAAGGTGGTCATACTTACTGTGGACATACGAGGATATTCTAAAATGTGGTGTTAGAGGTGGGTAGGTTGTTATATTTATTTATATATGGGTAAATTTCTTATTTCACTGATTTCCTATGTTGTTTTATAATCCTCCCTCTTGGTAGTATCCCCTGTGTAGAACTTGCGGGGACATGTACGCGCGTGCCCCTGGCCCTGACACGCTGGGCGGCCTTTGGCGTCTACATGCTCGGGTGGTTGTCATGACTGTGGCGATGCCTCCGCATGACGCTGACGCTGCCTAGCGTTGCGGGTTACCATGGTGGCAGGCGCGACATTTCCGGTACGCGTCACCGCTACTTCTGGTTTAACGGTAATTTAAACCCGGCACTATATTCACATACACGCCCCCTGACGAAGGAGCAAGTCTCTGAAACACGCGTCGGGCAGATGTGAACACCCTGGACTCCCACATTCTGTCGGCAGAAAGATAACACAAACTCTTTATCTCTATGGGAAACTTTCTATATAGATTATGTGAGGTACAATACTCAAAACTCATGACACATCTCTAGTAGCGTGATCATATGGATGTTTTGTGTATGGGGATATGAATACAATGATCATATGATCAGACTATCGATGCAAGCGCTCTCAATATCGGGCAATGCCCCTCCCAGAGGGCTGGATTATAGACATGGGATAGTGAGGCGCATACCAGTATTATTATGATACATTGTAGCCGCTAGTCCCCCTATAGATAAAATAGTGGACTTCATTTTGGAATGATAATTTGCCGACTATTTGATCTTGAATCCATGATATGTAGTATATGTATTTAAGTACTATTTGTGGTTGGTCCTGGTCTAAAAACGTCATTTTTTTTGCACGCTTGCACTTTCGGCTTGTTTTTGCACATGCTCCCTATGGACCACCTCTCTTGTTTTGTTCTATATATGCAGTAAAGAAATCTTTTTATATATATATTGGATCGCTGTAGTAGTTATTGTGGTTTCCACAACCCTCCCCCTCTTTGTTACAGCACCAGCAAAGCCTATGAGCTTTCAGAAATCTCATGCACACACATTGTTTTTTTTGTGTCATCAGGATTTTGTGCTTTGCTGCTTTTTTTTGGACATAGAGCATGTCACTTCTTTCAGCGTTTTTGCAGTATTTTTCCCCCATAGGCTTGAATGGGTCTTGAAAAAACGCTGCAAAAACGCAGGTACCATTATTTGCAGCGTTTTTACTGCATAAAGTCAATGGACATTAGCATGGACAAAGAGACACAAAAAATGCACCAAAATGCACCAAAAAACCACACCAAAAACACAACAAATCCGAACCAAAAAATGCACCAAAACCTGCATATTTGCCGCAGCTTCTTTCCTGCCAAGAAGATCGGGTTTTGCTGCAGAAAAAAAAGCAGCAAAAACGCCCTGTGTGAATGACAGGTTAGAATAGAATAGATAGAATAGATACATAGATATAGAATAGATAGATACAAAGATGTCAGTGACACACATATAAGATAGATAGATAGATAGATAGATAGATAGATAGATAGATAGATAGATAGATAGATAGATAGATGCACACAAAAATTGGAACTGCACAATGAACATTAGTGGGTGCCAGGCCTCCCAGGCAAAAAATCCAATACTTGCCCAAATTTAGACAAAAAATAAAAAATGAAGGCAGCACTTCAAATTCCTTGCAGTGAAAAAAGTGGTAGACTTTATTCAGACCCACATGTCTTGGCGACGTTTCGGCTCACAATGAGCCTTCCTCAAGAATAAAGTCTTTTAATTGAAAGAATGACACAGACGCCTTTATTAATCTTATTTGTACCATACTTACGACATTGCCCATTCCACAGACGCCTTCTGCAAAAGAGTTAAAATAGAACAATAAAATTCCTCACCTTTCCGTCTTTCTGTCCCAATGCCGTAGTCCATGTCGAGATCCCCGCTAGCACCGTGAGAAAGTCGCATGGTGCAGAGGCGAGCTCACCACAGTGAATTTCTCCCGGTGAACTGCAGTAAACTCGCCTTTGCACTGTTCAACTTTCTCATGGTGCTAGCGGGGATCTCACCGAGGTCACCGCATTTCAACCAAGCTGGGAATGCAGCCTCTGTGACATCACCGCTAGTCACTGAGGCTCGGCTCGCAGCAGCTCATTCACCAGTGGTTTTCAGCCTGGACGGTCGCATCTTGGCACCATCCAGATTGAAAACTGTTTATCCCCAGACATGGATTATGTCATGGGACAGAACGACAGAGAGGTGAGGGATATTGTTGGGTTTTTTTTTGTTTTATTACAGGAGACGAGGGATTCAGTGGAATTAGGCATTAGGTGAGTATAACTGCGTTTGTTATTTTTAAATAAAAAAGTGTGTTTGTTTTATTTGAAATAAAGGACTTTATTCTTGCTGTGTCTTTATTTACCATATAACTGGTATAGAACTGGTAATGGATAGGTGTCTTGTAGACACCTCTCAATTAGAAATCCGTGGGCTCTATGTCACCAGACAATACAAAGGTGACATCAACCCCACAAATATGAACACCACTTGCCACCGCTACAGGGAAAGTGGAAAGAGCCGGGTAAAGCACCAGAATTGGCACATTTAATAGATGCACCTTTCCTGGGCAGCTGCAGGCTACTATTTTTAGGCTGGGGGGCAATATCCATGGCCCCTTACCAGCCAGAGAATACCAGCCCCCCAGCTCTCTGCTTTAGCAAGGTTGGTTGTCAAAAATGGGGGGGACCCCACGCCATTTAAAAAAAATATTTATTTAAATAATTAAAAAATATGGTATGGGGACCCGTCTATTCTTGATAACCAGCCTTGCCAAAGCTGATAGCTGAGGGTTGCATCCCCCAGCTGTGAGTTTTGCCTGGCAGGTTATCAAAAATATGGGGGATCCACGCAGGTTTTTTTTATTATGTATTTACAGCGCAGGAGCTGTCTGGTTCCTGATCTCACTGTTATTAGCAGCAACAGGTGTCAGATGATGGGAGCTGTAGTCCCATCAGCTGACACCAGTGACTGGAGGTAAACTTTATACCTTTGATCACAGCTGAGCGCTCACGCTTTCTTTTGACAGCGTGGTAACCATGGTTCTCTGACCAGCGGGGATGGTTTCACCACTGATCAGAAGCGGTGTTTGCCGCGCCGTCATGCACATGACAGGGTGGCTGACACTGCATTATCGGGCCCCTTATTCAAGTGAATGGGGTTCGGGTCCGCTGCTCAGTGTCTCTGCTGGATGACAGGCTATATGGACGCATAATGCAACCATGCAGCCTGCCATCTAGAGATAGCAAAGCTGACTGTTAGGTCAGATCCTGCTGTCCTTGACTTTTCTGCTGCAAATACGCTACAAAAAGTCAACTGGCATTTTTGCAGCTTTTTCACCATTCATTCAAGTCAATGGGTGAAAAACACTGCAAAAACACTGAAAAAAGGCTAAAAGAAGTGACATGGTCCATGTCAAAAAAGGCAGCAAAGCACAAAATCCTGGCTACAAAAAAAAATGAGTGTGCATGAGATTTCTGAAATCTCATAGGCTTTGCTGGTACTGTAAAAAGCAGCTGTAATTTGGCATAAAAAAAGCAGCAACAAAACGTAGTGTGAACATACCCTTATAATGACCTCAAAAACACTACTGATGTCAGGCTTATCAGACAGTAGCTGCCTGGATCCACCTTCTTACCTCTTTTAAATATCAGTACAACATGAGCCATCCTCCAATCCTGTGGCACCACCCCTGTTACAAGAGAGTCTAAGAAAATAAGATTCAGAGGTCTGTCAATAATTGAGATAAATTCAATAGCATAGAGATAATTAATCCAGACCATCAAGGTTCAAAGACACAAATGCATAATCAACATATATGTATGTAACCTACAAAGGAATGACTAGGTATGTGGCGCTTCCAAATATCAGACACCAAAAAACAGAGCAAGAAAGCAGGTGCCAAATAAAATACACAAATCTTTATTCATAAATAATTCTAAAATTAGAAAAAATAAAAATAGAGACACAAATACAAAAAACTGTCTCCAGGGACATATATCAATTCCTATAAAGTGCCAGAAGAATCAAAATGGAGCATTATGGAAGCCTTACAATCATAAAAAATCCTATTCACATAATATATCCAGACATATAATGGTAGTAAATATTCCTAAAAGCTACGTAGCTTATATGAATATAATCAGCATAAGAAGATATATCAATAGTGTAATGGAGGCTACATCCTACTAGTGCTAAAAACAAAAGCTGCTAGATGTACACAAAGGACTATGCATGACATTAATGAAATTAGCATATGGTACTTAGTGCTTACATATAAGTGTGACAAAAACATAAAGTGCCCAGTGCTCAAAAGCAAAGTATATAGATAAGTAAAGACGGTATATGACCTGATGGAAGCAGTCCTGATTCCCGACGCGCGTTTCGCGTGTTGCTTCTTCCTTGGGGGGGTTCTATTACTAACATTTTGTTAGTAGTAAGCTATCTGGATGATCAACCTATGCAACACATCCACAAATCAGCATATACGGTATAGCTCTATGCTATTTTTAGAAGATTGTTCAGAGTATTCTACTTTTAAACATATTAATTAAAGTTACATATTATTAGGACTCGGAGTCTATTCACTTGTTTGGCTTTCGAGATGCATACTTGTACATTTGTCACAATGCTAATGAACTTGAATGAAGAGATATTATAGCATGCTGAGATGTGGTAAAGTTGTGTTAAAGAATAATTATCTATTTTTTTTCTGCAAACCGTGGAATCATGGAATAAGTGTATAACATCTAACCATCATCCAAGCATAAGAAAACAAAGTAATGTGTTTGGAGAGAAAAATAGAGAGAAATCAGCTCACCACATTGTTAGGATGCAGGCAGGGAGTCTCTCATGGAAAGGCCCGGAGGAGAAACAGCTTCAAAAGGAGGAGTCATATTCCAGTGAGACAAATGTAATAAAATCCAAGAAAAACTTTATCAGTCAAAAATTAAAAATGTTATGATGTTAGAACCACCAGCGAATTAGTAACATGTTAGTCTCTCCTTCATTTTCTGGCAGAAGTTTTCCTTGAAGATGAACTGAATATAGGGAGGTGTCCCACTTCTGGAACCCTGGAATTCTGGACCCTGAACTCTGGAACCCTGTAACAGAAGCTGGACAGATATCTGTGAGACGGTTTACTGCATGGAGCAAGGGGATGGACACAATGACCCTTGAGGTCCCTTCCAACTCTGACATTCTATGATTCTATTCCATGAACCCAAAGGACTAGCTGTATCCCTTGGGGATCTTGTAAGCAAGTATTCAGTTCTGCTTTGAACCTATTAAGGTTTTTTATTTACACCAATGTGTTTCGGCGCCTTTCTCAATGTAAAATGCCAACACTTTTTCCATTGGCTTGAGAAAGGTACCGAAACGCGGTGTGTAAATAAGAAACCTTGCCTATACTTTCCGAATCTCATTATTTCCGGAAGCGCAGCCCGCACATCATGATAACTCCACTTTGCCAAACTGCTATCTCCTTCAGCCACAGAGCTGCAGCTATAGCACATCAAGGTTCTAGAAGTGTTATGTCCATACACAACCTTTACAGGTGAGCGCTACCTTCAGGGTATGTGCACATGTCAGGATTTCTTGCAGAAATTTCCTGACAAAAACCGGACATTTTTTACACGTTTTTTACGCGTTTTTGTGCGTTTTTTTCGCAGTTTTTCCCAATGCATTTAAATAGCGGGAAAAATGCGAAAAATCCGCAAAATTAATGAACATGTTGCTTTTTTTACCAAGATGCATTTTTTTAGCGGAAAAAAACGCATCATGTGCACAAAAATTGCGGAATGCATTCTAAATGATAGGATGCATATGTATGCGCTTTTTATGTGTTTTTATAGCGTTTTTATCGCGAAAATTCCTGAACATGTGCACATACCCTTACCCTCACCCCCATCTTGTTCCTTAAGGTACTGTCCTATCAGTGTGCATTGTCCTATCCAAATCTTCCCCTGAACCTATTAAGAACTCATTCATATGTAGGCTGCAAGATCCAGAATAGAGATTCCCAATGCCATATGTAAAATAGCTGGCAACATAATCTTTCCATCTCTTAGAACTAGACGGTGAAGAGACTGAGCCAAAAGCATTATCAGATAGCTAGAGGTGGATATTTATGTTCTTGTGTGATTTGGCTAAAACTTAACCCATGAGAGGCTAAAGTGGGTTCAGTCAACTTTCATCCTATTTGTATTTACTTGCTAAGAGTCCCCATTTCTCACCACACCACCTCTTGCTGCTTATTTACATTCTTATCCTTCCTTCCGCATTCATGTTAGTCCAGAATTATCAATGGGTGGTGAAAAAACTACAGGACTCTGTTTAATAACACTTGTTTTAACTTTGTGTTTAATTGGGTGCAGTGTAAAAATGTGTTATAGGTATTCAGAGGTGGAAGCCCAAGACAGTTTACAGTATATACATTCTGATGGCTGCCTAACGAGCGGTCGCCATAAGGATCTCAAAGCTCTTGTCAGAGAGGATTGTATCACCCTTAGGTCAGGTTAAAACTTCAGCATTGGTTGCATAATTTAAGTTCAATTTGGAAAACAAATCACATTTACTTACAGTGTGACAGCAACAGAACAAAGAAATGTTGCAGATTTTCAGCTCTTTTGTTGCAGTTTTGCTGCAAATTTCATCCAATACAATGCAATTTGTGTGATCAAAGGCTAATTCTGCACCAAAATAAAGAAAGCAACACGTGACTCATGAAGATTTTATTGCCAATCTTTAGGCAAAATATTTGTCAAACTGGCCCTATGTTGAGAGACAGAAGTACTACAAAAATGCAGTGCATTTTTTATTTCTCTATTGCAGGGTGGGGAACCTCTGGGTGGCTTTTCATGCGGCCTGCTGGAAGGTCCCTAGAGCCCGCAATGTCCGGGCGGCAGCCGCATCCTGCCGGCCAGGGGTGGACACAGACAGCTTGGGGCCCATGTGTAGGGAATGAGTCTGGGCCCCCCTCCTTTTAAGGCGACAAAGCTATAGAGATTATATATATATATATATATATATATATATATATATATACATACATACTAACTAAGGGACTGTGCTACACCTAAGTGAGTACACTATATACTAAGGGACTGTTAGACATAATAATCGATTATAACGCCTTCCTCCACCTCCCCGTTCCTAAATCTATTATAAATGCCCTTTCCTCTCATCCCAATCCCCCACACCCCAATCCCATTATTGCCCTCTCCCCACCTACATTATTGCTTTCTCCCCACCACCTCCATCATTTCCTCCTCCCCCACTACCCCTATCATTGCCCTCTCCGTCAACCCAATCATTGTCTTCCGCCCCATCACCCCCATCATTGGCCTCTCTGTCAACCCAATCATTGCCTTCTGCCCCATCACCCCCATCATTGCCCTCTCCTCCACCTACACACACACACAGCACCATTCACCTCTCTGTATACACACAAACTCACCTCACCTCTGCGCACGGTATCCTGAAGCCCCACCATCGCTGGCAGCTTCCTGTCTCGCACAGCCGCGGCGCTGAATGATGATGTCATTCAGCCGCTGTTGTGTGAGACAGGAAGCACAGGCAGGAAGCAGGACGGATCCATTCCCTGCAGCTCCGCTCCGCTGCCATTTTCTCCTGCAGGCAGTGGAGCTGCAGGGATTGCTCCCTGCCTGTCGCACATGAGGGCAATCTGGCCAGGGGCCCCCCAAAGCCTCAGGGATGGATAAATTGGCCAGATTGCCCTCAATATTAGCAGGGCCGGTTTTAGGCAAAGTGGGGCCCTAGGCAAAGTTTAAAATGGGGCCCCAAATGCTAACATATTGCACATCACACAGAAGCATTTTGGCTGTATTTACATGCACTGTGTTCAGGCCGCTAAATGAGTGTGATCGACAATACTGAAGTCGTTCAACCCTTGTTTACCGGCCTCTTTACACCAACTGAGAAAGAATCATGGGGACAGAATGATCACTAATAGATCACTAACAGATCACCATACAGTATCATGTTATCAGAAGCACATCTACAGTTTACACTGGCGATTTGCTGCTGAGAACAATTATTTTTGTTCTGGCATAAACAATCCAATCACTGGAATATGCAGCATTTTGCTTGTTTAATATAATACTGTACACCCCATAGTCCTCCACATATTATAATGTGCACCACAGTCCTCCATATTGTAAAATGCACACCCCATAGTCCTCCATATAATATAATATAATATGCACCATAGTCCTTCATATAGTATAATACACTCCTCAGTCCTCCATATAGTATTATACACTTCCCATAGTCCTCCACATAGTATAATACACTCCTCATAGTCCTCCTTATATTAAAATATACTGCTCAGCCCTCCACATAGTATAATACACTCCTCATAGTGCTCCAAATAGTATAATGCACCGCCATAGTCATCCATGTAGTACAATTCACCTCCTATAATATAATGCACCTTATAGTTCTTCATATAGTATAATGTATTCCCCATAGTCCTCAATACAGTATAATGCAGCCCACATATAGTATAATGCAGCCCACTTATAGTATAATGCAGCCACCCCATAGAGCATAATGCAACCACCCCACAGAGTATAATGTAACCCCCATAAAATATGATGCAGCCCCCCTCATATAGTATAATGTAGCCCCCTCATAGAGTATAATGCAAACACCCCTCATAGAATATAAATATAATACAGCCCCCCATAGAATATAATGTAGCCCCAAATAGAATATAATACAGCCCACCTCCCCATAGAATATAATGTAGCCCCATCAAAGAGTATGATGCAATTCTCCCTCATAAAATCTAATACAGCCCCCAATAGAATATAATGTAGCCCCATAGAATATAATACAGCCCACCTCCCCATAGTATATAATGTAGCCCCCCATAGAATATAATGCAGCCCACCTTAGTATATAACACAGCCTCCCCATAGAATATAATGTATAATGTAACCCCATAGTATATAACACAGCCTCCTCATAGAATATAATGTATAATGTACAACCCATAGTATATAACACAGCCATATAGTACATAACACAGCCTCCCCATAGAATATAATATACCCCTATAATATATAACACAGCTTCCCCCATAGAATATACCCCCAATAGTATATAACACAGCCCACATAGTATATAACACAGCCCGCATAGTATATTGCACAGCCCATGCAGTATATAGCACAGCCCACATAGTATATAGCACAGCCTACGTAGTATATAACACAGCCCAACGTAGTATATAGCACAGCCACATAGTATATAACACAGCCCACATAGTATATAGCACAGCCCATGTAGTATATAACACAGCCCACATAGTATATAACAGCCCACGTAGTATATAACACAGCCCATGTAGTATATAACACAACCCACGTAGTATATAACACAGCACACGTAGTGTATAACAAAGCCTATGTAGTGTATAACACAGCCCACGTCGTGTATAACAAAGCCCACGTAGTGTATAACACAGCCCATGTAGTATATAGCACAGTCACGTAGTATATAACACAGCCACGTAGTATATAACACAGCCCACATAGTATATAGCACAGCCCACATAGTATATAACACAGCCCACGTAGAATATAGCACAGCCACATAGTATATAACACAGCCCACGTAGTATATAGCACAGCCACGTAGTATATAACACAGCCACATAGTATATAACAGCCCACGTACTAAATAGTACAGCCACGTAGTATGTAACAGCCTGCATCCCCCCGAAAATGGCCCCACAGTCCAGTACTCACTGTTATAGTTAAAAAAAAACACTCCTCACCTCTCCTCGTGCCCGCACTGCTCCCTGCTTCTGTCTCAGCGGCTGCACTGCCTTGCACACAGTGAGTGCGCAATGACATCATCGCGCACCCGCAGTGTCAGAGGAAGAGCGGGGAATGGTGGGAGAGGGAACGTCAGCTGACGCTCTCTCCTCCATCATTGCTTTGAACTTTAGCGGCAATATAATTTATAGTTCAATGCAGTGAAGTAGTCGGCGCTGGCAGCAGGTGGGCCCCCCCTGCCTCACAGGGGCCCCTTAGTGGCTGTGTGATGTGTCGCTAGCTGGGGGCCAGTGGGGGAGTGGGGGCCCTAGGCAACTGCCTGCCCCTAATGTCGGTCCTGCCTGCAGGGGCCTCCCCGAGCCTCCAGGCTCCAGCGCAGCTGCACCGGTTGAATCGGCGGTATGTCCGCCCATGCTGCCGGCCGTTCAACTCCAAGTGCAGGGCACGCAGCGTTCATCACAGAATGCTGCCTGCCCTGCACATGAATGGTCTCATCGGGGTGGGCAGGGTTAGCACCGGGGTGGGAGGGGCTAGCGCCAAATGCTCTCCCGTCCCGGAAGAGGAGCTGCTGCCAGAAAGATCTCTGTGCTGGCAACTCTGTGTCTGCAGGTGATCTGTGTCCCTCAGCTAATCTATATGCCCACTGTGATCTCTGTGCCCCCCCCGCTATTTGCCTCAATATGATCTCTTTGCTCCCCCAACTATAAACCCCCTGTGATCTCTGTGCCTCCCAGCTATGTGCCACATGACATCTGTGCCCCTCCTGTGATTCCTGTGCCCCTCAGCTATGTGCCCCCTGTGATCTCTGTGCACCCCCGCTATGTGCCCCAATATGATCTTTTTGCTCCCCCAATTATAAGCCCCGTGATCTGTGCCTCCCAGCTATGTGCTCCCATGTCATCTCTGTGCCCATCCTGTGATCCCTGTGCCCTCCATCTTTGTACCCCCTGAGATCTCTGTGCACCCCGCTATGTGCCCCAATATGATCTCTTTGCTCCCCAACTATAAGCCCCCTGTGATGTCTGTGCCTCCCAGCTATGTGCCCCCATGTCATCTCTGTGCCCCTCCTGTGATCTCTATCACCCCAGCTATGTGACTCCTGTGATTTCTGTGCCCCTCAGTGATCTTTGTTCTCCCTGTGATCTCTCTGCCCCCGAAGCTATATGCCCCCTTTCTGTGCCCTCCAGCTATATTCTCCCTGTGATCTCTGTGCCCCAGCTATGTGCCCCCTGTGACCTCTTTTCCCCCTGTGATCTCTCTGCCCCTCCAGCTATATGCCCCCTGTGATCTGTGCCCCCAGCTATGTACCCTGTGATTTGTTCCCCCTGTGATTTCTGTGCCCTCCAGCTATATGCTTTCTGTGATCTGTGCACCCCAGCTATATGCCCCCCTGTGATCTGTGCCCCCCAGCTATGTGCATCCCTGTCATCTCTGTAGCTCCCAGCTTTGTTCCCCCCTATGATCTATGTGCCCTCTGTGATCCTTTTGCCCCCTGCTATGTACTCCCTGCAATATTTGTGCTCCCATGTGATCTGTGCCCCCTGTGATCTGTCCCCTCCAGCTATGCCCCCCAGCTATGTGCCCCTCTGTGATCTCCGTGCCCCCAGCTATGTGCCTTCCTTTGATCTTTTTGTCCCCTGTGATTTGTGCTCTCCAGCTATATGCCTCCTGTGATTTCTGTGCCCTCCAGCTATATTCCCCCCTGTAATCTCTGTGCCCCCCCCCCCCTATGTGCATCCCTGTGATCTCTGTAGCTCCCAGATTTGTGCCCCCTGTGATATTTGTGCTCCCATGTGATCTGTGCCCCCTGTGATCTCTGTCTCCTCCAGCTATGTGCCCTCCAGCTATGTGCCCCTCTCTGATCTGTGTCCCCCAGCTATGTGCCCTCATTTGATCTTTATGCCCCCCTCTGTGATTTCTGTGTTCCCCTGTGATCTTCGCGCCACCCCTGGAAAAGCAGCTGTGAGAAGCAACTTGATCAGCATCACAGCAAACCAAAGAGGAGCAGCTTCAGCCATCACATTAAGGATGAGTTACTGTAATTAAAGGGAATCTGTCACCTCAAATTAGCGGGCTATGTAAATGCCCTGTGTCTGGTCTGATGGGCGGTGTATCGTCTTCTTTTCTCCACCCCATCCTTCCCCACTGTCCGCAATATTTTCATGAATTAGAGTAGGTGTCCTCCATAGTTCGCGCGTGCGCAATGTAATCTTACCTCACGCACGCACAGTATGCTTTGCAAAATACTTCCGGAACATAGTGCGCTGGTGCATGCGCAGTAATGCTTTTCGGCTTTGCCCGCAGTTGGGCAAAGCATACTGCGCATGCGCGAGGCAAGATTACATTGCACACGCATGATCTATGGAGGACACCTACTCAAATTCATGAAAATGTTGCAGACAGTGGGGAAGGATGGGGTAGAGAAAAGAAGACGAAACACCGCCCATCGGACTGGACACAGGGCATTTACATAGACCGCCAATTTGAGCTGACAGATTCCCTTTAATTGCTTGACTAAATATACCGGGGTAAGTTTCAAGGTGATCATTTTTATGTGGCCTCCGGATGATGGTAGAAATTTCAAAATGGCCCCCGGCTCGAAAAAGGTTTCCCGCCCCTGCTCTTTTGTGTTCCAACTTTACGCCTTATATTTAACTCCGATGTTGAAAAATTTGCTGCCAAAAAGAAATGGAAAATGCATTTTTCAGGAAAATGATCGGTGCAAAAGTAGCCTCAAGGATTAAATATAATAGTTAAAGAAGTATTACCAGAAACCTGAGCAACTGCTAAAGGAAGTAGTACAGTGGCATGGAAAAGTTTTCGCACCCCTGGTCAATGTTTTCCAGACCGTTACCTGTTGGTGGCGGCCACACAGGTTCCCGGATCCCTCTTCTCCTCAGAGGTATCTACAAACTGCAGTTCTCACTGACCCCGGTCAGTTTTTACTCACGGTTTTTCAAGACCGTCCCCTCCTCTGGCTCAATCCAGCCAGCGCTGCAACATGTGCTCCTTGGATCTTTGCCCGCATTCTCCACCAATTGTAGGGATTCACTCGCTCAGGTGCAACGGCTGACACGCAGGAGACACGTTCCTTTAAAAGTTGACAGGTTTATTTGCTCCATAAACCAGCAAGGCAGCAAAAAAAAGATAACAGTCCGTACATATAGCCTTTGGCTCAGGCATAGGTAAGCAAATGTCCGTTCCTTCAGGCTTAGTCCTGAAGCCTTAACACACTGTGGAGGCTTGCCCCTCCACACACACAGACTCCTTTCTGTATTGTCCGCCCTGGACACATGGAAATCTGTCCACCATGACAGACTCCCACACTCACTGCGATGTGCCAAACACACCTCCATTATGTAGCCTGAAACCACACCAAGGTACCTGTCACATGATTAGACATGTGGTTCTGACATCACCACAGGTCCTGACACACATACCGACAGCTATGGTTACATCACAGCGGTAAGCCATCTATGTGACACATATCCCATCGATTAGACACCCTTTAGCCACGCTACAACAGTTAAGGAAGTTGAAGATTAAATTATATCTAAAAGGCCCAAAGTTAAAGATGACAGGTTTCCTTTATATTTTAGGCAAAAATATATATATACTCATTTTTTTACATTTTAAAAATTACAAAAAGAAAAATGGGCCAATGTATAAGTTGGGCAACCTTGGATATTTGTGTGCTCAGATACCTTCGACCAAGGTTTCAGACCTTAATTAGCCTCTTGGGGTTATGGCTTCTTCACTATCATCATTATTTCCTAATGTTGATAGTAAACAAACCATAACCCTAAGAGGGTGATGCAATAACCCTAAGACGTGATGCAAATTTCCCAGCATTATAAAAACCCAGCCTCCTCTAACCTTGTGCCAAAATACAGCAGCTATGAGTTCTTCTAAACACCTGCCTTGCACTCTGAAAATGGTGGATGCCCACAAAACAGGAGAAGGGTACAAGAAGATAAAGCGTTTTCAAGTTGCCCTTACCTCAGTTCGAAGTGTATTTAAGAAATGGCAGTTAACAGAAACAGTAGAGGTCAACATAACACCTGGAAGACCAAGCAAAATAGAGTGAGAGATGCACTTAGGATTGCTAGAGAGGCAAATCAGAACCCCCACTTGACTGCAAAAGACCTTCAGAAAGATTTAGCAGACTCTGGAATTTTGGAGCATTGTTCTACTGTTCAGAAATACCTGCACAAATATGGCTTTCATAGAAGAGTCATCAGAACAAAACCTCTTCTGCAACTTCACTATAAAATTCAGCATGAGAAGCATGCCAAAGAATATCTAAACAAGCCTGATTACGAATAGGTAATCAAGAGACAGAGTGAGAGAGCAACTGCAGCCCTGACATCATCTTGGATTACTTATTCGTCCGAAGGAGGGGACAGTGAAGCTGGCACTGGTTGGCTGCAGGGCTCACAATAGGCAACAACCTCAAGTAAGCTCAAGGAGAGCGACAACGCCGGAATGACACTGGCATGGGATGTGAGAATAAGATTGAAAAGGTGTTGTTCTCTTATTGGACAACCCAGTGGCGTAGGAAAGGGGGTGCGGGGGGGGGGCGGGCCGCCCCGGGCGGCACAGTGCGGGGGGGCGGCACAATGTGGGGGTGAGTCAGTGGCATATCTAGGGGGGAGCAGCCGGCAGGGGGGCGCAGTCGGGCCGCCTAAAGCGGCGGTCCGCAGTGTCTCCCCCGGCGGCTGCATTCTGTCACCCCCCGCGCTGGGAGTCAGCTGTTCTCTGTGCCGACTGTCAAGCTGACAGCCGGCACAGAGAAGCTGCAGCGCGCCGGCTCCCAGTGTTCAATTGTACTCGTATCTGAGATGCGAGTACAATTGAAGCTCTGACTGCCGGGTCAGAGCGATGCCAGCAGCGTGATCAGGTCATGTGATCACGCTGCTAACGTCACTCACCTGCGCGGCAGAGCAGGAGACACAGAGCGGTGGTAAGTGCTCCAGTGGAGCTGAAGACACCGAAGGTGCAGGGGGGGATTTACTGTAAGTGGGAATGGGGGGGCATACATTGTGGGGGGGGATTTACTGTGAGTGGATGGGGGGCATATATTGTGGGGGGGGGATTTACTGTGAGTGGATGGGGGGCATATATTGTGGGGGGGGATTTACTGTGAGTGGGGATGGGGGCATATATTGTGGGGGGGATTTACTGTGAGTGGGGATGGGGGGCATATATTGTGGGGGGGATTTACTGTGAGTGGGGATGGGGGCATATATTGTGGGGGGGATTTAATGTGAGTGGGGATGGGGGGATATATTGTGGGGGGGATTTACTGTGACTGGGGGGGATTTAATGTGAGTGGGGATAGTGGGATATATTATTGGATTGGGGATTTACTGTGAGTGGAGATGGGGGGGATTTATTGTGGGGGGAGATTTAATGTGAGTGGAGATGGGGGATTGAATGTGTGTGGGGGGAGATTTGTCATGGGAATGGGGGGATTTAATGTGTGGGGGAGATCTGAGGACACAAAATGAAGAGCAAAGGGGAGATGGGGGGCATATATGAGGAAACAGTATGGGGGATGGGTGCAGACAGCTTGGGGTCAAACGGGGGAATGTATGCAGACACAGTATGAGTAGCGATGTGAAAAACGTATGTGGACAGAGTACGGGGAGTGAGGGTGTTGGGATGTGTGCATGCGTAGCATGGAGGGACAGTGTAAGGGCACAGCCAGGAGGGGACAGTATACCAAGGAGGGGGGAGTGTGATGAGAGAGTACAGTATAAATACTGGGCCCTATAGGGGGGACACAGTGTGAGAGGACAGTGTGAAGAGGGGGCCGGTATAGAAAGGAGAGGTCAGTGTGAAGAGCATGTACCATAAGAGGGACAGTGTGGGGGTCATATTTTGTGCAGACAATATAGTGAGGGGAAATTTTTCATTCAGGAGCATTATAATGACACTTGTATCTTTAAGGGCGTCATGTGGAGATTTTCTGCAAAAGAACAGAGAAGATGGAAGTCTGCAGAGATGGCTGTGGATGAGAAAACTCATCATGGGGTCTGGATAAGATGAAGAAAAGGAGAACGACTCCAGAGACGACGCCATCTATCAGGTACCTGGATGTAAATGTTATTTGTGATACTGACTAACTCTCATGTTTTTATTTATGTTAGGAGCATTAAAGGGGATGTCCAGGTTTGTGATGAGTCTGCAGTCATTCTTTGTGACTGCAGACTTCTGAGTTCTCACAGTGCGCCCTGCACACTGTTAGGATTCTCTGGTGCTGGCGATTTACATACATGCGGTCACGTGCTGACTAGACACGTGTGGCCTCACTCTATGAAAATGAACTGAGCGAGGCCAGGCACGTCTAGTCGGAATGTGGTCAGAAGTATACAAATCGCATGCTTGTGCTGACATGACTGTCCACCGGCCAGGGAGAATCCTAAAAGTGTGCAGTGCATTAGTTGTGAGAATTCAGAAGCTGCGATGTCAGGATTCAGCTCTGCAGGTTCCAGTCGTCGACACATGGACACGTCACTCATATGCGATTTTCATACTCATGGTCCTGTAACAACGAGCTTCTCTTCTGCTTCTCTCAGTTTTTCACTGAACATTGGGAGCTTAAGGGAGAGGAGCTCGTCGGTACATGACTAAGTGTGAAAATCGCATACGTTCTGGGGGGGGGGGGGCGCCAAACTCGGGAACAGCCCCGGGCGGCAAAAGCTCTAGCTACGCCCCTGGGACAACCCCTTTAGCCCCTTTCTGCCATCGGATGGAATAGTACGTCCGATGGCAGTACCCCCGTTGATGTGGGCTCCGACAGTGAGCCGGCATCAAAGCTGGGACATGTCAGCTGTTTTGAACAGCTGACATGTGCCCGCAATAGGCACGGGTGTAATTGCGATCCACCAGCACCTATTAACTAGTTAAATGCCGCTGTCAAACTCTGACAGTGGCATTTAACAAGCGCTTTCTGCCATCCAGCCGGAAATGCACGCACCGGTGACCCACGTCACATAATCGGGGTCATCGGAGCATCGGCATGACAACCAGAGGTCTCCTTGAGACCTCTATGGTTGTTGATGCCAGTTTGCTATGAGCGCCACCCATTTGTCAACGCACACAGCAAGGCTGTAATTCTGCTACATAGAGGAGATCTGAGCATCGCCCCTATGTAGCAGAGCCAATCAAGTTGTGGCAGCTTCTAGCCTCTCATGGAGGCTACTGAAGCATGCCAAAAGTAAAAAAAAGTTTTTAAAAATATGAAAGAATAAAAAAAATCTATAAGTTCAAATCACCCCCATTCAAAATAAAACAATAAAAAAATTCAAACCTACACATATTTGGTATTGCTGCGTTCAGAATCGCCCGATCTATTAATAAAAATAGGATTAACCTGATCGCTAAACAGCGTAGCGATATAAAAAGTCAAAAAGCCAGAATTACGTTTTTTTGGTCGCCGTGACATTGCACTAAAATGCAATAATGGGCGATCAAAAGAACATATCTGCACCAAAATGGTATCATTAAAGACGTCAGCTCAGAATGCAAAAAATAAGCCCTCAACCGACCCCAGATCACGAAAAATGAAGACGCTACGAGTATTGGAAAATTGCGCAATTTTTTTTTTTTAAGCAAAGTTTGGAATTTTTTGTCATCACTTAGATAAAAAAGAACCTAGACATGTTTGATGTCTATGAACTCTCAATGACCTGGAGAATCACAATGGCAGGTCAGTTTTAGCATTTAGTGAACCTAGCAAAAGAGCCAAAGAAAAAACAAGTGTGAGATTACACTTTTTTTGGAATTTCACAGCACTTGGAATTTTTTTCCCGTTTTCTAGTACACGACATGGTGAAACCAATGGTGTTGTTCAAAAGTACAACTCGTCCCGCAAAAAAATATGCCCTCATATGGCCATATTGACAGAAAAATAAAAAAAGTTATGGCTTTGGAAAGGAGGGGAGTGAAAAATGAAAACGTAAAACCAAAAAAGCCTCGGGGGTAAAGGGGTTTATATTTTATTTGGATTTTATGTGATATGCCAACATTAAGTAGCAAGTATTTGTCAAATGTAAAGGAAATGATACATGGTTTTCTAAATATTTTAAAAATATAAATCTGAAAATTGTGAAGTGCATTTGTATTCATCCCCCTAAGTCAATACTTTGTAGGCCCAACTTTCGGGAGGCCGAAGGAGCCCACGTGAAACGAGCGTTGGGGCTGCTGATAGTGTGGGTCCACACATATTCATGATCATAGAATCATAGAATGGTAGAGTTGGAAGGGACCTTTGGCCCAACCCCCTGCTCAAAGCAGGATTCATTAAATCATCCCATCATGATGGGTAAGGTGACTTTGTTTAGCTGTGATGACTCTCTCCCCTGTTAGTATACTATCTATGCACTTTTACGTGTTCTTTGAATCTTTTGGTGACATGAAATAGCTTGTTGATGGTAGATATGGTGATGATAAACATGATACATGATCCTAGGTCAGATGCACATGCACTTTATTAGAATCATTATTAGTTTAGACATAGGATGTGTTTACAATGTTGATATTATTTTATCTCCTCATAGCTTCTTAGCTCACGTTACCATATGAGGATGAGAAAGCTGCGTTTGTGCCAGCGAAAAGCGCGTCGGGGCTGATATCCGTCCTTGGGGTGACCATCTCTCTATCTCACAGACCTGGGTAAGCTTGTTCCCTTGCACTTTTTAGGTATTATCCTGTGTGATGTGTGTTTATTTAATATGGGGGCATCCTTTTTCCGTGGTCTTGCTTTTGCACCATGATTATAATATAATGCCTGATACCTTGCACTGCTGAGGTGGTTAGTTACCTCTCTTCCTGTCTGTACCTCCGTGGAGTATGGGTTACTTTATTTAATGTGGTTTATTTATGCTTTTTGATATTTAATAAAGATTTATACTTTTTTTAGTAAAATTATCGCCTGGTACTCCTTTTTCTCCTACTTGCCATATGGGGATAGTGATAGACTATGATCTCTTCATATTTAGGATTTACGCAATCCTGACCCGGTACATTTTTGTGGACCGCTTGCTATAAACACCTGTGTTCTTGCTTTTTGTTGACTTTTTTTTATAATGCTGTTCATTGGTTTTTCCCGTCTGTGTTATATATTTATGAAATAAACTTTGATATATTTTTGACATATATGAACTATGACTCCATGTCTCTTGTAGGAATTATTAATTAGGAAGTATCCTAGTGGAATGCCCACTACAGCCTGAATTTTGGGTATTAGGCTGTATGAATTTAATTATATGTACTATGTATGTGTTTCAGATAACATTGACCCCAGACATAAATTCAGTAAGCCCAGAGACATAGGCTATTGTCTGAATGTTGAATAGTGAATTATGTGTTTCTTTCTTCGGTTGGTCAAAGACACGGGCTATTGTCATATTGTCTGAATTTTGACATTTGGCTTGACGTTTGTTGTAACTTATTGTCTGTTATCTCTGGAGTACAGGGACGCAGGGTCATGGAACACCCACTGACCTCCAGTGTCTCCACAGGTGGTCCTACAAAGTATTGACTTAGGGGGGCTTAGTACAAATGCATGTCACAATTTTCAGATTTATATTTCTAAAATAATTAGATAACCATGTATCATTTCCTTTATCTTGCTGCTTTGTGTTGGCAAATCACATAAAATACGTTTAAGTTGTGGGTGTAACATGAGCAAATGTGGAAAGGTTCACTTTTTTAAGGAACTGTAGTTGCATTAGCAGTTTAAATTCAATGGAAGCAGTCAACAACCTCACAAGTTTATTTGCCAATAGGTAGCCACTGTCAGTATATCTTTTATATACTAATATCTAAGCATTAGAATTTACGAAGCAAAACTCACAAGCCCATTGTCATGTAATATTCAGTATGCTGCTCAGATGAATAATTAATTTACAGTGCAGAGATTCCAAGGTGCAGAATAAAAATAGTACAAGGAGTTCCACTTTGAAGGGATAGAAAAACATTTTCAGGCCATTCTTAAAGGGCTGTATGGCTCCGTCATGTGACTCCAAGAATATTCTTTAAAGGAACACACAGCTAAAGGGAAAATAAATATCAAGTGTTACATGAACTTGAGTTACATGAGTTTTATAAGATTACTGGCCACTTCTCTTAAATAACATATACCCTGAGGAAAAACAACTCCCAATTGTACTTTACGCTTTGAATCAATTTTTTTTCGTCTTCACGTGGACTTTGCATTAAATGTACATTACATACATATTAATATCCAAGGTCATGGGGGTATTTAAAGGGAAGCTATCATCAGAAAGTGACCTATTGTTTAAATCAGGTTTTTGTGTTGCATGTATTGTTTAAAATATTTTGGCAACTTTTTTTAACATACCGGAAGACGTGTCGGAGACTTGGCACTGGATCTGAGTTAGTGATTTTTTTTTTTTACTACTAACAAACCTTACAGGAAAAACTTTTCTGAAAGTAGACAACTCCTTTAAATTCTAGATGTATATTTAGGGTCAGGGAAACTTTGTGCATTGGGGCGTAGGAACCTCAGCTTATGACGTTGATACAAGGGACCCCACTCACTGTGTGCCATTTTCGATAGTTGTGCTGACCTTTGTGGCAGAGGCACCTCTATCTTTTTATTAACAGGATACTCCATCATCCCCTCTTATCACTTCTTCGCACAATCGCATACAAGATTTCTCCCACGCATCCCCCATACTCTGGAACTCCCTACCCGAACATATCAGACCCTCGCCTACTGTGGAGACCTTCAAAAGGAACCTGAAGACCTACCTCTTCCGACAAGCCTGCAACCTACAGTGACCATCATTCCATCATACCGCTCACCCTCACCTATTGTATCCTCACCCATCCCCTGTAGATTGTGAGCCCTCGCGGGCAGGGTCCTCTCTCCTCCTGTACCAGTCGTGACTTGTATTGATTAAGATTATTGTACTAGTTTATTATGTATACCCCTCCTCTCATATAAAGCGCCATGGAATAAATGGCGCTATAATAATAAATAATAATACCTGCTTATAATCTAAAGTTACTTCAGTTACTTTGCAGTGGTTTGATAGTAGGTAACCAAAAAAAAAAATCCAAGTTTATTTTCGTTGCAAGTGAAGAAAGTAAACCTGTACAAACATAAAAACAAAACTCAAAACATATGGTACCTTGGCTAGATTGAAGCCTTTGGCATGGATGTTGCTAGTCTGCAGTGCCAACCACTGAGCGAGCTATGAATAGCCCAGCAATGTGCGGCATCCCCACACGCTCTCCTGAATAAATATGGAGCTCGGCGCTTTGAAGCTTGAGACGCGGTACAGTCACAGCTTTTATAGGTCTCCATTGTAGGATATCATGACAACGAGTAAAAAGCAGTAAAATAAATCAATATTGATAAATGCCATGACTCAATGGCCCAGCAAAAAAAAAACCTGCTTCGGCTTAGCATTGTAATTATATTGCAGCGGATATCTTGCTGGCTGTATACAATACATGAATACACAACGAAGACAACAATGCCAAACAAGCATTCCCTGTACTGGACATTACTAGGTCTACAGGGATAAGCCCTTAATACTGAAGTTTTGCAAAGTTGTAACCATAAGATAAACATTGCTATCATGACAAGCAGGAACATTACTGCTATTATTTGTGCATGTTTTGGCATTTCTGAATATGCAGAATGAGAAAAAAAAATACACATCTGTTGTTCTGCTTTTCTCGCCAACTCAAACACAAATATCTTCTGGTGCTAATGAATAAACTTAGTCTAGAATTTCATTATTACCGATTTCAGCAGTAAAATGTAACAGTGCATTTAGATCAAAACAGCTCATGTAAATGCAAAGGTGTGAGTCACCCGTGTTGTGTGCAGGCAGGACAGGGGTGCAAAAATAACACTAAGCTATATTATAGTACATCAGGCAACACGGGATATTATTATGCCTGACTGGGGTCCACCCTCACTTACCTGGGTTCCTGCAAGGCAGAGATTGCGATGAGCTTCTTCCTGATTCCCCTTCATTTTATAACATCTTTACGGCTAGCATCATGTGTGGCCATGCTTCAGGTGTGCGATCCTGTGATATCTGAATCCTTAAAGTGAATTTGTTAACATGTTTTTGCTACCTTATCTGAGACCAGCATAATGTAGTTAAAGAGACCCTGATTCCAACGATGTGTCACTTAGTTTACTGGGTGCAGCAGCTGTGACACAATCAGAGTGTCACGCTGCTGCAATGCGGGTAGGTGCAGGCTCCACTAGATGGCAGTAGAGTGGAAGCAGGTCTGCACCTAACAGAGCTAACCTGCAGTGCAACAGTGAGGTTACCACAGGTGGCAGAAGAACAGTCAAACAAGCCAGGTCAAATCCTAGACTGTAGCGCAGTACCAAAGGAATAAGCAAACTCACGGTCAGAGAGAAGCCAGGGAGTCAGTAACAGTCAGGAGCAGATAAGCCAAAAGACAGAAGCAGGTCAGGATACAAGCCAAGTCAAAATCAGGGAAGGAAGCAGCGGCGATAAATAGCCAACCTGAACCCAGACAGAGGCTGACAAAGGTTAACTCTTGACATGGCTAGACCGGGAAAAAGGGAAAACAGGACTCAAAACCTGGTCTGGATCATGACACAGTTTTTAGATGGAGCAGAGCTCAGAAAGCTGACCCTGCCCCCACCACAGCTCTCTATGTAAATTGTCTATTGATAGTGAGCTGCTTATCAGCTGTAGTCTAGGCAGTGATAATCTCTTGGTGATAAAACATTAATTGTACTGAAACAACAGCACACAAACTAATAAGTGACAAATCGCTGAAATCTGAGTCTCAACCCCTACCTCATGCTGCCCTCATATTACATAGTATAATCCAGCTGACAGATTTTTTTTAACTGGCCAACATCCTCTTCAGTGAATTATTCGATGACCGATATGCAACATATTAGGCACTTTTGAAAGTTCCTACCATGCCCCTGTTAATCCAATTGACATCTTTTTGCATTGTACTTTGTTGCTTATTTTGGCCTTAAAGGGTTAATACCAAGTTTTAACAAGATTATATCCAATACAATAGAGGAAAATTTACTGATCAATGGGGGGGCCCAACTATTGAGACCCTGGTAAATCTTGAGAATGGGGCTCTGCAGTGCCCACTTTGAATGGACCGGAGGTCAGACATGTGCACCTCTGCTCTATTCATTCTCTATGGGACTGCCGGATATAGCCGTCCATTCAGACAGGACTATGCAGAACCCCATGTTATGGATTGGTGGGGGTCTTAGCAATTGGAGCACTAGCGTTTAAAAAGTTATCCCCTACACAGGCAGATTTCCTGCTTGGATGAGTGCAGATTAATGATATAACAAGCCCATCCGTTCATGTTTAAAGTGTTTAAAGTCCTTTTATATGGGGTAAAGCAAACTATACGGTGGCAAATAATTGCTAACGTGATCATTTGGTCCCATATTGTCCGCACACGTCCTTTCTACATGGAGGGGACATATTCTGCACACACTTGCTCATTTGTTACGGTGCATTCAGATTGTGTTCTTCCCCACACTCTTTGGTCCAGTCGGAGATAATATTCGAACTCCCCCGCCAAACGGAATTTGGGCGTATGCGCCGACGGAGCCATTGAGTATAATGGTACAGATGGCGCCAACGTGTGCACTGTCGGGCTTCATTTTTGGGTGTACATGTCTAGTGGAGGCAGTAGAAGACTGCATCTGAGAGTCCACCTCCAGTAGACAAGCAAGACAGAGCTCACATTGACTCTGCCGCCACCATTACAGTCAGTGGCTCAGTCAGCGCATACGCACGAATCCTGTTTTTTGGGGGGTTCAAACGTAAGCCCTGACGGGACCAATGTACGCCGGACAAAACGAAGTGTGAAAAGGGCCTTAGCTGATCGCTGCCATGTTTACTCAGGCCAATTATCGTGAAAGAAAAAAAACATTCTTACAAACGCTCTTTCATCTGATTCAGCCCGAGCCCATGTAAAATGGCTGTTAGACTTCATGCATTAAAGCTGCAGCTAATTAATCCACAAGTTGTAATGCAGTTCCGTGAAGAATCCTACATCCATAAAGAAGCACAGTGAAACAATAGCAGGTTGTGATCCTGACGATACAGTATAATCCCATTAAACTGCACGACCTCTGCATAAATAGTCATATATCCCATTCCCTTTCATATTTCAGGAATATAAATATTAATAAATACTATATTTGCATAACAATTATGTTCAAACACCCACACAATGAATCATTTTTAGCTAGAAAATTCCTTATCCCGTCCCAATCCTCACCACGGACAGGAGGAATGTTCATGGGAGTGGGCGCTTGTTAGGCCCCGGAGTGTGGAGCAGATCATTATTATGGCACAATCTTCCTAATATTGTTTGAGAACTGTGGCATCAAAGAGGAATCATTATTTAGAAACACAAAATATAATATTCTGGGCAAATTATATATACTGTGTATGGGTGATAATTGTATATGTAGCCTTTTTCCTATTCCAAATGAAAATGTTTCCTGTGAATTATTAATAGACAGAAATCTTTCACTTCTCTTCACAAGAACATTTTACCCTTCTAAATACTTAATGCAAATTAATCAATTGTCCATCTAGTAGGAACCTACCCTATCCCCCGCAATAAGAGGTTCTGCAGTAACTGGAGTGCGTAGTAAATAACTGAGGTTATAACTGTGGTTATTTCAGGATCTGCATCAGTACGTCAGGCCTGGATCACTGTTCTTTTCAACAGTCCCAACACTTATTGGTGATTTCTAATACACTTATAGATTACAGGAGTATATTATCTAATATAAATCTTACAATTTAAAGGGTTTTGCACCAAGTATGGAAGTTATCCCCTGTCCATATGAGATAGGGGATATTTTACCGATCATTGGTGATCCAACCTGAATGGGGCTAAGGATGACCACGGGCAACTCTGTTCAGGTCAGGCTACAGGTCTTCATGGGCCCCAGGCGAAAGAGTGTCAGTGGACCCCTGTAACACATACCATGATTCATGTTACATGAATAAGAAATATTGGTATAGTACAATGCCAAAGATTTCACTTACTTCTTACATGAGTGATATCTATTGCAAATTTTACAATAGTTCATAAACCTGCGAATCCTCGCAGCTCACAGTGCGTGCACTGGGGGTTATCTAAATGTCCTCAATCACACAGAGTGACCACAGACTTTTCATTTTAGATCGGACAGGTGAGCTCTCCATACAGTATTATGAGCACCACATAGTCCTCCACACAGTATGATGGGCACCACATAGTCCTCCAGACAATATTATGAGCCACATATATTGCTCGATACTGAATAATGTGCCCCATATAATGCTCCATACAGTATAATGGCCCCAAATAATGTTGCATACAGTATATAATAGCCCCATATATTACTTCATACAGTATAATGGGCCCACATACTGTTCCATACAGTATAATGGGCCCCATGTATTGCTCAATACAGCATATAATGGCCCCGTATATTGCTCCATACAGTATAATGGGCACCATATAGTCATCTATACAGTATTATCGGTCCCACATAATGCTCCATTTAGTATAATGTTTCATACATTATATACTAGCCCCATATATTGCTCCATACAGTATATAATGGCCCCATATATTGCTCCATACATTATATAATGACCGCATGTATTGCTCCATACAGTATAATGGCCCCATACAATGTTCCATTCATAAAAAAATATCAAATACTCACCTCTCCCCATTGCTCCGGTAGCATCTTCTGACTTTCTGCACTGCTCAGCACAGGGCACGCTGTAGTGGCATCATCGCACCCTTTGCCTGAGATGTCATAGAGAGTCAGAAGATGCCAAAAAGACCAGAACAGCGGAGATCGGAGCAGCGGAAACTGGGCAGAGTTGAGAATTTGACGGGGGACGGTGCCAACACTGGCACCGGGCTCAGCGTCTCATGTGCCTCATAGTGTGCTGGTGTCACTGATGGTGTGTGTCCACCGTTTGTCCAGGGCCCCATCCCTTGCATGGGCGGGGATGCCAGCCCTACCTCTGTTCCATTTATTCTCTATGATACTAGCAGATATAGCCGAGTACAGCATTAGAACTTCCATACAACTTATATATTTGGCACAACACTTTCATATAAATATATTTTAAAGGGGATGTCTGGCCTTGGGTTACATGTCTGCAGTCACCCTTTGACTGCAGACTTGGGAATTCTCACATCGCACACACTGGGCACGGGGAGGATTTTCCAGTGCAAGTGCAATTTGCATATTTCCAGACACATTCCAACTAGACGTGTCCGGTCTCACTCAATGCACGTCCATGGAGCAAGGCTGCACACGTCTAGTCGGATTATGACGGCATATACAGTACAGACCAAAAGTTTGGACACAGCTTCTCATTTAAAGATTTTTCTGTATTTTCATGACTATGAAAACTGAACATTCACACTGAAGGCATCAAAACTATGAATTAACACATGTGGAATTATATACTACAAAAAAGTGTGAAACAACTGAAAATATGTCTTATATTCTAGGTTCTTCAAAGTAGCCACCTTTTGCCTTGATGACTTTGCAAGGTAGTCTCCGAGAATGGTTTTCACTTCACAGGTGTGCCCTGTCAGGTTTAATGATTGGGATTTCTTGCCTTATAAATGGGGTTGGGACCATTAGTTGTGTTGTGCAGAAGTCTGGTGGATACACAGCTGATAGTCCTACTGAATAGACTGTTATAATTTGTATTATGGCAAGAAAAAAGCAACTAAGTAAAGAAAAATGAGTGGCCATCATTACTTTAACCCCTTCATGACCCAGCCTATTTTGGCCTTAATGACCTGGCAATTTTTTGCAATTCTGACCAGTGTCCCTTTATGAGGTAATAACTCAGGAACGCTTCAACGGATCCTAGCGGTTCTGAGATTGTTTTTTCGTAACATATTGGGCTTCATGTTAGTGGTAAATTTAGGTCGATAATTTCTGCATTTATTTGTGAAAAAAACGGAAATTTGGCGAAAATTTTGAAAATTTAGCAATTTTCACATTTTGAATTTTTATTCTGTTAAACCAGAGAGTTATGTGACATAAAATAGTTAATAAATAACATTTCCCACATGTCTACTTTACATCAGCACAATTTTGGAAACAAAATTTTTTTTTGCTAGGAAGTTATAAGGGTTAAAATTTGACCAGTGATTTCTCATTTTTACAACAAAATTTACAAAACCATTTTTTTTAGGGACCACCTCACATTTGAAGTCAGTTTGAGGGGTCTATATGGCTGAAAATACCCAAAAGTGACACCATTCTAAAAACTGCACCCCTCAAGGTGCTCAAAACCACATTCAAGAAGTTTATTAACCCTTCAGGTGTTTGACAGCAGCAGAAGCAACATGGAAGGAAAAAATGAACATTTAACTTTTTAGTCACAAAAATGAACTTTTAGCAACAATTTTTTATTTTCCCAAGGGTAAAAGGTGAAAGTGGACCACGAACGTTGTTATCCAATTTGTCCTGAGTACGCTGATACCTCATATGTGGGGGTAAACCACTGTTTGGGTGCACGGCAGGGCTTGGAAGGGAAGGAGCGCCATTTGACTTTTTGAATGAAAGATTGGCTCCTGTTGTGAATTCTATTTTTGGGCTCCCTCTAGTGGTCACAAGCGGTACTGTGTAGTGTTGTCTTTCTGCAGGTTGGCTGCATCAGCTGGTTCGTTATCCTTGGTTTCCTATTTAGCTCACCTGGAGACTCAGTTCCTTGCCTGCTATCAATGTATTCAGTGCTCTTCAGATTCCTTGTGTCTACCTTGCTCCCAGTCTCTCCAAGACAAGCTAAGTTTTTGTTTGATCATTTTTTGATTATCAGTGTTCATTATGTTTTTAGTCCAGCTCGCTAAAATGTGATTTCCTCACTTGCTGGTTGCTCTAGGTGACTGAGTTTCTCCCCCCACACCGTGAGTTGGTGTGGGGGTTCTTGAAATCTCAGAGTGGATATTTTGTAAGGGCTTTTTACTGACCGCATAGATTCCCTTTTCTATTTTCTGCTATCTAGTACTAGTGGGCCTCATTTGCTGAATCTGCTTTCACCCCTGTGTATGTGCCTTCCTCTTACCTCACCGTTATTATCTGTTGGGGGCTTCTACAGGTCCTTCTCAAAAAATTAGCATATAGTGTTAAATTTCATTATTTACCATAATGTAATGATTACAATTAAACTTTCATATATTATAGATTCATTATCCACCAACGGAAATTTGTCAGGTCTTTTATTGTTTTAATACTGATGATTTTGGCATACAACTCCTGATAACCCAAAAAACCTGTCTCAATAAATTAGCATATTTCACCCGACCAATCAAATAAAAGTGTTTTTTAACCCCTTCATGACCCAGCCTATTTTGGCCTTAATGACCTTGCCGTTTTTTGAAATTCTGACCAGTGTCCCTTTATGAGGTAATAACTCAGGAACGCTTCAACGGATCCTAGCGATTCTGAGGTTGTTTTTTCGTGACATATTGGGCTTCATGTTAGTGGTAAATTTAGGTCGATAATTTTTTAGTTTATTTGTGAAAAAAATGGAAATTTGGCGAAAATTTTGAAAATTTCGCAATTTTCACATTTTGAATTTTTATTCTGTTAAACCAGAGAGTTATGTGACACAAAATAGTTAATAAATAACATTTCCCACATGTCTACTTTACATCAGCACAATTTTGGAAACAAATTTTATTTTTGCTAGGAAGTTATAAGGGTTAAAATTTGACCAGTGATTTCTCATTTTTACAACAAAATTTACAAAACCATTTTTTTTAGGGACCACCTCACATTTGAAGTCAGTTTGAGGGTTCTATATGGCTGAAAATACCCAAAAGTGACACCATTCTAAAAACTGCACCCCTCAAGGTGCTCAAAACCACATTCAAGAAGTTTATTAACCCTTCAGGTGTTTCACAGCAGCAGAAGCAACATGGAAGGAAAAAATGAACATTTAACTTTTTAGTCACAAAAATGATCTTTTAGCGAAATTTTTTTTATTTTCCCAAGGGTCAAAGGAGAAACTGGACCACGAACATTGTTGTCCAATTTGTCCTGAGTATGCTGATACCTCATATGTGGGGGTAAACCACTGTTTGGGCGCAGGGCAGGGCTCGGAAGGGAAGGAGCGCCATTTGACTTTTTCAATGAAAAATTGGCTCCAATCTTTAGCGGACACCATGTCGCGTTTGGAGAGCCCCCGTGTGCCTAAACATTGGAGCTCCCCCACAAGTGACCCCATTTTGGAAACTAGACCCCCCAAGGAACTTATCTAGAAGCATAGTGAGCACTTTAAACCCTCAGGTGCTTCACAAATTGATCCGTAAAAATGAAAAAGTACTTTTTTTTCACACAAAATTTCTTTTAGCCTCAATTTTTTCATTTTCACATGGGCAACAGGATAAAATGGATCCTAAAATTTGTTGGACAATTTCTCCTGAGTACACCGATACCTTACATGTGGGGGTAAACCACTGTTTGGGCACATGGTAAGGCTCGGAAGGGACGGAGCGCCATTTGACTTTTTGAATGAAAAATTATCTCCATCGCTAGCGGACACCATGTCACGTTTGGAGAGCCCCTGTGTGCCTAAACATTGGAGCTCCCCCACAAGTGACCCCATTTTGGAAACTAGACCCCCCAAGGAACTTATCTAGAAGCATAGTGAGCACTTTAAACTATCAGGTGCTTCACAAATTGATCCGTAAAAATGAAAAAGTACTTTTTTTTCACACAAAATTTCTTTTAGCCTCAATTTTTTCATTTTCACATGGGCAACAGGATAAAATGGATCCTAAAATTTGTTGGGCAATTTCTCCTGAGTATGCCGATACCTCATATGTGGGGGTAAACCACTGTTTGGGTGCATGCCAAGGCTCAGAATGGGAGGCGTGCCATTTGACTTTTTGAATGGAAAGTTAGCTCCAATCGTTAGCGGACACCATGTCGCGTTTGGAGAGCCCCTGTGTGCCTAAACATTGGAGCTCCCCTACAAGTGAGCCCATTTTGGAAACTATACCCCCCTAGGAACTTATCTAGAAGCATAGTGAGCACTTTCAACCCCCAAGTGCTTCACAGAAGTTTATAACGCAGAGCCGTGAAAATAAAAAATAATTGTTCTTTCCTCAAAAATTATGTTTTAGCAAGTAATTTTTTATTTTTGCAAGGGTAACAGGAGAAATTGG
Source organism: Ranitomeya variabilis (assembly GCF_051348905.1). NCBI lineage: Eukaryota > Metazoa > Chordata > Amphibia > Anura > Dendrobatidae > Ranitomeya > Ranitomeya variabilis. Next base: position 956,127,168 of record NC_135233.1, on the reverse strand, counting down.
ACCCCAACAGTTGTTGCCCAGTTTGTCCTGAGTACGCTGGTACCCCATATGTGGGGGTAAACCACTGTTTGGGCGCACGTCGGGGCTTGGAAGGGAGGGAGCACCATTTGACTTTTTGAACCCAAGATTGGCTGGAATCAATGGTGGCGCCATGTTGCGTTTGGAGACCCCTGATGTGCCTAAACAGTGGAAACCCCTCAATTCTAACTTCAACACTAACCCCAACACACCCCTAATCCTAATCCCAACTGTAGCCATAACCCTAATCACAACCCTAACCCCAACACACCCCTAACCACAACCCTAACCCCAACACACCCGTAACCCTAATTCCAACCCTAACCCTAACCCTAATCCCAACCCTAACCCTAATCCCAACCCTAACTGTTGTGAATTCGGTTTGTGGGCTCCCCCGGTGGTCTGTTATGGTAGTGTCTCTTATGTGCCTTCCTCCATCTCTGATTACCTGTCGCCACCCTCTAGGGGAGTTTCCTATTTAAGGCTGCTTGGCTGTTAGTCATATGCCGGCCAACAATGTGCTAGTAGCATTCTGTTGCATTCACCTGCCTCAAGTTCCAGTTCAGCTAAGTTGAATTTTGTTTCTTGTTTTGCTATTTTTGTCCAGCTATCTGCAATGTGACTCTTCAGTGCTGGAAGCTCTTGTGGACAGAAAATTACTACTCCAGTGGCATGAGTTGTCACTGGAGTTTAAAGTAATTTCTGGATGGTGTTTTTGAATAGTGATTTTTAGGTCGACCGTGAAGTAACTCTTTCCTGTCCTTCTGCTATCTAGTAAGCGGACCTCACTGTGCTAAATCTGCTGTTCATCCTACGTATGTCATTTCCTCTGAACTCACCGTCAATATCTGTGGGGGCCTACTATCATCTTTTGGGGTTCCTCACTGGAGGTAAGGCAGGCCTGTATATTCCTCTTATAGGGGTAGTTAGATCTCCGGCTGGCGCGTGGTGTCTAGGGCATCGTAGGTACATCCCCCGGCTACTGTAAGTGTTGGGTCAGGTTCAGGTCACGGTCGACCTTAGTTTCCATCACCCGAGAGCTAGTCCGTTTTGCATTTTTTTCCCATGGTCATTGGGGTAACCATAACAGTTTGGCCGGCCTATAAAAAATCTATGTGTTAAAATATGCACTAAAGTAGGAAGGAGAAGAAAAGGTTTTTTTTTTTTTTCTGTGTTTGAAAAGTGCACCTTAGTTTGATCATTTGTATTCCTTGCTTATACTGCAGTCTTCAGCCTTTTTTTTTTCTCCTCTCCTCTTAACCTCTGAATGCTTGGGTTACACCCATCTGAAACATGGATCCACAGAGTTTAGTTGCGGGTTTGAATAACCTTGCGACTAAAGTACAGAACCTACAAGATTTTGTTATACGTGCTCCAATGTCTGAACCTAAGATTCCTCTGCCTGAATACTTTACCGGAGACAGATCCCGGTTTTTGAGTTTCAGAGAAAATTGCAAATTGTTTTTGTCTCTGAGATCTCACTCTGCTGGTGATCAGACTCAACAAGTTAAAATTGTTATCTCTCTACTACGCGGCGACCCACAAAGTTGGGCATTTGCATTATCGCCAGGGGATCCTGCGTTGTTGAATGTAGATGCGTTTTTTCAGGCTTTGGGGTTGCTTTATGAAGAACCTAATTTAGAGATTTTGGCTGAGAAAGCCTTGATAGCTCTTTCCCAAGGGCAAGATGAAGCTGAGATATACTGCCAGAAATTCCGTAAATGGTCGGTGCTTACTAACTGGAATGAGTGCGCTTTAGCAGCTAATTTCAGAGAAGGTCTCTCTGATGCCGTGAAGGATGTCATGGTGGGGTTCCCTGTGCCTACAGGTCTGAATGATGCCATGAAATTGGCTATCCAGATTGATCGGCGTTTGCGGGAGCGCAAATCTGTGCACCATATGGCGGGGTCTTCTGAGGAAGAATCTGTGCACCATATGGCGGTATCTTCTGAGCAAAAACCTGTGCACCATATGGCGGTGTCTTCTGAGCAAAGACCTGTGCACCATTTGGCGGTGACCTCTGAAGAGGCATTGGAGCATATGCAATGCGATCGTGTTTTGTCTAGAGGCGAACGTCAAAATTACAGGCGCAAAAATGGATTGTGCTTCTACTGTGGAGATCCAGCTCATGTTATATCAGCATGCTCTAAACGTATAAATAAGGTTGATAAAAAGGTTGATAAATCTTTTTCTACAGGTACCTTGCAGTCAAAATTTCTTTTGTCCGTGACATTGATTTGTACCTTATCATCTGTGACTGTGAATGCTTATGTGGATTCTGGCGCCGCTCTGAGTCTCATGGATTGGTCCTTTGCCAAGCGTTGTGGGTTTGATTTGGAGCCATTGGAAGTTTCTATTCCCCTGAAGGGTATTGATTCTACACCTTTGGCTAGCAATAAACCACAATATTGGACACAAGTGACTATGCGTCTCACCCCAGACCATCAGGAGATTATTCGTTTCCTTGTATTATATAACCTACATGATGTCTTAGTGCTTGGATTACCATGGTTACAGATTCATAATCCCGTCTTGGACTGGAAATCTATGTCTGTGTTGAGCTGGGGATGTCGGGGTATTCATGGGGATGCACCTTTGGTTCCTATTTCTTCATCTACTCCCTCTGAGATCCCAGCATTTCTGTCAGATTTTTATGATGTCTTTCAAGAGCCTAAAGTTGATTCTCTCCCTCCCCACAGAGAGTGTGACTGCGCTATTGAATTGATCCCCGGTAGCAAGTTTCCTAAGGGTCGCTTGTTTAATTTGTCTGTACCTGAACATACTGCTATGCGGGAGTATATCAGAGAATCCTTGGAAAAGGGTCATATTCGCCCCTCGTTGTCTCCACTAGGGGCAGGATTTTTCTTTGTAGGTAAAAAGGATGGTTCATTGAGACCTTGTATCGACTATCGACTTTTGAATAAGATTACAGTTAAATACCAGTACCCGTTACCTTTACTGACTGATCTGTTTGCTCGTATAAAGGGGGCTAAGTGGTTCACTAAGATCGATCTACGTGGTGCGTATAATTTGGTGCGGATTAAGCAGGGGGATGAGTGGAAGACCGCATTTAATACGCCTGAAGGCCATTTTGAGTATTTGGTAATGCCTTTCGGTCTCGCAAATGCCCCTTCCGTTTTTCAGTCCTTTATGCACGATATTTTCCGTGAATATCTGGATAAGTTTATGATTGTGTATTTGGATGATATTCTTGTTTTTTCGGAGGACTGGGAATCTCACGTTCAACAGGTCAGGAGAGTTTTTCAGGTTTTGCGAGCTAATTCTCTTTTTGTAAAGGGCTCAAAGTGTAGTTTTGGAGTTCAGAGAATTTCCTTTTTGGGATATATTTTTTCCCCTTCATCTATGGAGATGGACCCTGTCAAGGTCCAGGCTATTTGTGATTGGATGCAACCTACTTCTTTGAAGAGTCTGCAAAAGTTCTTGGGTTTTGCTAATTTCTATCGCCGATTTATAGCGGGTTTTTCTGCCATTGCTAAACCTTTGACTGATTTGACCAAAAAGGGTGCTGATGTTGCTAATTGGTCCTCTGCGGCTGTGGAGGCCTTTCAAGAGCTTAAGCGCCGCTTTTCTTCCGCTCCTGTGTTGCGCCAACCTGATGTGTTACTTCCGTTCCAAGTTGAGGTGGATGCTTCGGAGATCGGAGCAGGTGCAGTTTTGTCGCAGAAAGATCCTGACTGCTCAGTAATGAGACCATGTGCGTTTTTCTCCCGAAAGTTTTCGCCCGCTGAGCGAAATTATGATGTGGGAAATCGGGAACTTCTGGCCATGAAGTGGGCGTTTGAGGAGTGGCGTCATTGGCTTGAGGGTGCTAGACACCAGGTGGTGGTCCTCACTGACCACAAGAATCTAATTTATCTTGAGTCGGCCAGGCGTCTGAATCCTAGACAGGCGCGTTGGTCGTTGTTTTTCTCCCGATTTAACTTTGTGGTGTCATATCTGCCTGGGTCCAAGAATGTGAAGGCGGATGCCCTCTCTAGGAGTTTTGAGCCTGACTCGCCTGGTGATTCCGAACCTACCGGCATCCTGAAGGATGGGGTGATATTGTCAGCTGTCTCCCCAGACCTGCGGCGTTCTTTGCAGGAGTTTCAGGTGGATAGGCCTGATCGCTGTCCGCCTGGTAGACTGTTTGTCCCTGATGATTGGACCAGTAGAGTTATCTCGGAGGTTCATTCTTCCGCGTTGACAGGTCATCCTGGAATTTTTGGCACCAGGGATTTGGTGTCTAGGTCCTTCTGGTGGCCTTCTTTGTCTCGAGATGTGCGCATGTTTGTGCAGTCTTGTGATGTTTGTGCTCGGGCCAAGCCCTGCTGTTCTAGGGCCAGTGGGTTGTTGTTGCCCTTGCCTATTCCTAAGAGGCCTTGGACGCACATCTCTATGGACTTTATTTCTGACCTTCCGGTTTCTCGTAGGATGTCTGTCATCTGGGTGATTTGTGACCGTTTTTCCAAGATGGTTCATTTGGTACCTTTACCCAAATTGCCCTCCTCCTCTGAGTTGGTTCCTCTATTTTTTCAGAATGTGGTGCGTTTGCATGGTATTCCTGAGAATATAGTGTCTGACAGGGGTACTCAGTTTGTGTCTAGATTTTGGCGGACGTTCTGTGCCAGGATGGGTATCGATTTGTCTTTTTCGTCTGCATTCCATCCTCAGACTAATGGCCAGACTGAGCGTACTAATCAGACCTTGGAGACTTACTTGAGGTGTTTTGTGTCCGCTGATCAGGATGATTGGCTTGACTTTTTGCCATTGGCAGAGTTTGCCCTTAACAATCGGGCTAGTTCTGCCACTTTGGTTTCTCCATTTTTTTGTAATTCAGGGTTTCACCCTCGGTTTTCGTCCGGTCAATTGGAGTCTTCGGATTGTCCTGGAGTGGATGCTGTGGTTGATAGGATGCATCAGATTTGGGGACAGGTTGTGGACAATCTGAAGTTGTCCCAGGAGAAGACTCAACAGTTCACTAATCGTCATCGGCGTATTGGTCCTCGTCTTTGTGTTGGGGACCTGGTGTGGCTGTCTTCTCGATTTGTTCCTATGAAGGTCTCGTCTCCTAAGTTTAAGCCTCGGTTTATCGGCCCTTATAGGATTCTGGAGGTTCTTAATCCTGTGTCCTTTCGTTTGGACCTCCCAGCATCTTTTAATATCCATAATGTTTTCCATCGGTCATTATTGCGGAGGTATGAGGTACCGGTTGTTCCTTCTGCTGATCCACCTGCTCCTGTGTTGGTTGAGGGTGAATTGGAGTATGTGGTGGAAAAGATCTTGGACTCCCGTGTTTCCAGACGGAAACTTCAGTATCTGGTTAAGTGGAAAGGTTATGGCCAGGAGGATAATTCTTGGGTGACAGCATCCGATGTTCATGCTCCCGATTTGGTTCGTGCATTTCATAGTGCTCATCCAGGTCGCCCTGGTGGTTTTGGTGAGGGTTCGGTGCCCCCTCCTTAAGGGGGGGGTACTGTTGTGAATTCGGTTTGTGGGCTCCCCCGGTGGTCTGTTATGGTAGTGTCTCTTATGTGCCTTCCTCCATCTCTGATTACCTGTCGCCACCCTCTAGGGGAGTTTCCTATTTAAGGCTGCTTGGCTGTTAGTCATATGCCGGCCAACAATGTGCTAGTAGCATTCTGTTGCATTCACCTGCCTCAAGTTCCAGTTCAGCTAAGTTGAATTTTGTTTCTTGTTTTGCTATTTTTGTCCAGCTATCTGCAATGTGACTCTTCAGTGCTGGAAGCTCTTGTGGACAGAAAATTACTACTCCAGTGGCATGAGTTGTCACTGGAGTTTAAAGTAATTTCTGGATGGTGTTTTTGAATAGTGATTTTTAGGTCGACCGTGAAGTAACTCTTTCCTGTCCTTCTGCTATCTAGTAAGCGGACCTCACTGTGCTAAATCTGCTGTTCATCCTACGTATGTCATTTCCTCTGAACTCACCGTCAATATCTGTGGGGGCCTACTATCATCTTTTGGGGTTCCTCACTGGAGGTAAGGCAGGCCTGTATATTCCTCTTATAGGGGTAGTTAGATCTCCGGCTGGCGCGTGGTGTCTAGGGCATCGTAGGTACATCCCCCGGCTACTGTAAGTGTTGGGTCAGGTTCAGGTCACGGTCGACCTTAGTTTCCATCACCCGAGAGCTAGTCCGTTTTGCATTTTTTTCCCATGGTCATTGGGGTAACCATAACACCTAACCACAACTGTAACGCCAACACACCCCTAACCCTATCCGTAACCCTAACCACAAGTCTAATCTTAACCCTATTTCCAACCCTAGCCCTAATTCCAACCCTAACTCTTATTCCAACCCTAACCCTAAGACTATGTGCCCACGTTGCGGATTCGTGTGAGATTTTTCCACACGATTTTTGAAAAATCTGCAGGTAAAAGGCACTGCGTTTTACCTGCGGATTTACAGCGGATTTCCAGTGTTTTTTGTGCGGATTTCACCTGCGGATTCCTATTGAGGAACAGGTGTAAAACGCTGCGGAATCCGCACAAAGAATTGACATGCTGCTGAAAAAGAAATGCAGCGTTTCCGCGCGTTTTTTTTCCACAGCATGGGCACAGCGGATTTGGTTTTCCATAGGTGTACATGGTACTGTAAACCTGATGGAAAACTGCTACGAATTCGCAGCGGCCAATCCGCTGCGGATCCGCGGCCAATCCGCTGTAGATCCGCTGCGGATCCGCAGCCAAATCCGCACTGTGTGCACATGCCATAACCCTAACCCTACCCGTAACCCTAACCCTACCCCTAACCCTAACCCTAGTTCTAACCCTAACCCTAGTTCTAACCCTAACCCTAGTTCTAACCCTAACCCTAGTGGAAAAAGAAAAAAAATATATTTTCTTTATTTTATTATTGTCCCTACCTATGGGAGTGATAAAGGGGGGGGTTAATTTATTATTTTTTTATTTTGATCGCTGTGATAGAACCTATCACAGCGATCAAAATGTACTTTTAACGAATCTGCCGACTGGCAGATTCGGCGGGCGCACTGAGCATGCGCCCGCCATTTTGGAAGATGGCGGCGCCCAGCGAGGAGGCGGACGGACACCGGGAGCCTCGGTGAGTATAAGGGGGGGAGATCGGGGCACGGGGGGGCGTCGGAGCACAGGGGGGTGGCATAGGTGCACGGGGGGAGCGGGCAGGAGCACGGGGCAGCGGAGCACAGGACCGAGGGGAGCGGAGCACAGATCGGTCGCGTGGGGGGGCGATCGGTGGGGTGTGGGGGGGTCACATTAGTGTTTCCAGCCATGGCCGATGATATTGCAGCATCGGCCATGGCTGGATTGTAATATTTCACCAGTTTTTCAGGTGAAATATTACAAATCGCTCTGATTGGCAGTTTCACTTTCAACAGCCAATCAGAGCGATCGTAGCCATGGGGGGGTGAAGACACCCCCCCTGGGCTGAAGCACCACTCCCCCTCTCCCTGCAGATCGGGTAAAATAGGAGTTAACCCCTTCACCCGATCTGCAGGGACGCGATCATTCCATGACGCCACATAGGCGTCATGGGTCGGAATGGCACGGGTTTTCATGACGCCTACGTGGCGTCATGGGTCGGGAAGGGGTTAATACCAAACAAAAAAAACATCAAATAATAATGTTCAGTTATGCACTCAATACTTGGTCGGGAATCCTTTGGCAGAAATGACTGCTTCAATGCGGCGTGGCATGGAGGCAATCAGCCTGTGACACTGCTGAGATGTTATGGAGGCCCAGGATGCTTCAATAGCGGCCTTAAGCTCATCCAGAGTGTTGGGTCTTGCATCTCTCAACTTTCTCTTCACAATATCCCACAGATTCTCTATGGGGTTCAGGTCAGGAGAGTTGGCAGGCCAATTGAGCACAGTAATACCATGGTCAGTAAACCATTTACCAGTGGTTTTGGCACTGTGAGCAGGTGCCAGGTCGTGCTGAAAAATGAAATCTTCATCTCCATAAAGCATTTCAGCCGAGGGAAGCATGAAGTGCTCCAAAATATCCTGATAGCTAGCTGCATTGACCCTGCCCTTGATGAAACACAGTGGACCAACACCAGCAGCTGACTTGGCACCCCACACCATCACTGACTGTGGGTACTTGACACTGGACTTCAGGCATTTTGGCATTTCCTTCTCCCCAGTCTTCCTCCAGACTCTGGCACCTTGATTTCCGAATGACATGCAAAATTTGCTTTCATCAGAAAAAAGTACTTGGGACCACTTAGCAACAGTCCAGTGCTGCTTCTCTGTAGCCCAGGTCAGGCGCTTCTGCCGCTGTTTATGGTTCAAAAGTGGCTTTACCTGGGGAATGCGGCACCTGTAGCCCATTTCCTGCACACGCCTGTGCACGGTGGCTCTGGATGTTTCCACACCAGACTCAGTCCACTGCTTCCTCAGGTTCCCCAAGGTCTGGAATCGGTCCTTCTCCACAATCTTCATCAGGGTCCGGTCACCTCTTCTCGTTGTACAGCGTTTTCTGCCACATTGTTTCCTTCCAACAGACTTACCATTGAGGTGCCTTGATACAGCACTCTGGGAACAGCCTATTTGTTGAGAAATTTCTTTCTGGGTCTTACCCTCTTGCTTGAGGGTGTCAATGATGGCCTTCTTGACATCTGTCAGGTCGCTAGTCTTACCCATGATGGGGGTTTTGAGTAATGAACCAGGCAGGGAGTTTTTAAAAGCCTCAGGTATCTTTTGCATGTGTTTAGAGTTAATTAGTTGATTCAGAAGATTAGGGTAATAGGTCATTTAGAGAACCTTTTCTTGATATGCTAATTTATTGAGACAGGTTTTTTGGGTTATCAGGAGTTGTATGCCAAAATCATCAGTATTAAAACAATAAAAGACCTGACAAATTTCAGTTGGTGGATAATGAATCTATAATATATGAAAGTTTAATTGTAATCATTACATTATGGTAAATAATGAAATTTAACACTATATGCTAATTTTTTGAGAAGGACCTGTATATCTTTGGGGATTATTTCTCTGGAGGCAAGAGAGGTCTTTCTTTCTCTCTAGGGGTAGTTAGTTCCTCAGGCTGGCTCGAGACGTCTAGGATTTTTAGGCACGTTCACCAGCTACTTCTAGTGTGTTTGGATAGGTTCAGATTTGCGGTCAGTCCAGTTTGCCACCTCCCTAGAGCTTGTCCTATGTTTGTTACTTAGCTGGAGTAATTTGTGATCCTCAACCACTAAGGATCATAACAGTATAGCAGGCCAAAAAGTGTTTAATGCATCGCAGAAGTGGGATAAAAAGAAGACCTGAGTACATTTTTTTTTTTTTTTTCCTCCCGCTTTTCCTTTGCTGCAGTCTGTTTAGCTTCTTTCATCCCCTTGAACTCTGGGTGGTTTTGAGCTCAGCTGCAGACATGAATGTTCAGACTCTGACTTCTAGTGTGGATCATCTTACTGCACGGGTGCAAAGTATTCAGGATTTTGTTATTCATAGCCCTATGTCAGAACCAAAGATACCCGTTCCTGAGATGTTTTCTGGAGATGGATCTAGGTTTCTAAATTTTAAGAATAATTGTAAGTTATTTCTATCTCTGAGACTTCGTTCCTCTGGTGATTCCGCTCAGCAAGTTAAAATTGTTATCTCCTTGTTGCGTGGCGACCCTCAAGATTGGGCTTTCTCTCTGGCGCCAGGAGATCCTGCATTGCTTAATGTAGATGCATTTTTTCTGGCTCTTGGACTGCTTTATGAGCCTAATCTTGAGAATCAGGCAGAAAAAGCGTTGCTGGCTATCTCTCAGGGTCAGGATGAAGCAGAGGTGTATTGTCAAAAATTTCGGAAATGGTCGGTGCTTACTCAATGGAATGAGTGTGCCCTGGCTGCAAATTTCAGAGAAGGTCTTTCTGAGGCCGTTAAGAATGTTATGGTGGGGTTTCCCACCCCTGCAAGTCTGAGTGATTCTATGGCTTTAGCCATTCAGGTTGATCGGCGTTTGCGGGAGCGCAAATCTGCTCATCCTTTGGCGGTATTTTCTGAACAGAGACCTGAGTCTATGCAATGTGACCGAACTCTGACCAGAATTGAGCGTCAAAGTCATAGACGTCAAAATGGGTTGTGCTTTTACTGTGGTGATTCTACTCATGTTATCTCAGCATGGTCTAAACGCTTAAAAAAAAATCGCTAAACCTGTCACCATTGGTACTATACAGCCTAAATTTATTTTGTCTGTTACTTTGATTTGTTCTTTATCGTCCTACCCGGTTATGGCTATTGTGGATTCGGGTGCTGCCCTGAATCTGATGGATTTGTCGTTTGCCAGGCGCTGTGGTTTTGTCCTGGAGCCTTTGGAATTTCCTATTCCTCTGAGGGGAATTGATGCTACACCATTGGCTGAGAATAAGCCTCAGTATTGGACGCAAATGACCATGTGTATGACTCCCGTACATCAGGAGGTGATTCGCTTTCTTGTTCTGCATAATTTGCGTGATGTTGTCGTTTTGGGTCTGCCATGGCTGCAAGCTCATAATCCAGTTTTAGATTGGAAAGCTATGTCTGTGTCAAGTTGGGGTTGTCAGGGAATTCATAGCGATACTCCGTTGGTGTCTATTGCTTCTTCCACTCCTTCTGAGGTCCCTGAGTTTTTGTCTGACTACCAGGATGTATTTGATGAGCCCAGGTCCTGTGCCCTGCCTCCTCATAGGGATTGTGACTGTGCTATAAATTTAATTCCTGGTAGTAAATTCCCTAAGGGACGACTTTTTAATTTGTCTATACCAGAGCATGCCGCGATGCGGAGTTATATAAAGGAGTCTTTGGAGAAGGGACATATTCGCCCATCCTCTTCCCCTCTTGGTGCAGGATTTTTTTTGTGGCCAAGAAGGACGGTTCTTTGAGACCTTGTATAGATTATCGTCTTCTGAATAAAATCACAGTCAAATTTCAGTATCCTTTACCACTATTGTCTGATTTGTTTGCTCGGATTAAGGGTGCCAGTTGGTTCACCAAGATAGATCTCCGTGGTGCGTATAACCTTGTGCGCATTAAGCAGGGAGATGAATGGAAAACAGCATTTAATACGCCCAAAGGCCATTTTGAGTACTTAGTGATGCCTTTTGGACTCTCTAATGCTCCTTCTGTGTTTCAGTCCTTCATGCATGACATCTTCCGAGAATATCTGGATAAATTTATGATTGTTTATCTGGATGACATTTTGGTCTTTTCTGATGATTGGGAGTCCCATGTGAAGCAGGTCAGGATGGTGTTTCAGGTCCTGCGTGCTAATGCTTTATTTGTGAAGGGCTCAAAATGCCTCTTCGGAGTACAGAAGGTCTCCTTTTTGGGTTTTATTTTTTCTCCTTCTACTGTGGAGATGGACCCAGTCAAGGTCCAGGCTATTCATGACTGGACTCAGCCCACGTCTTTTAAGAGTCTTCAGAAGTTCTTGGGTTTTGCTAATTTTTACCGTCGTTTCATCGCTAATTTTTCTAGCGTGGTTAAACCTTTGACGGATTTGACCAAGAAGGGTTCTGATGTGACTAATTGGTCTCCTGCGGCCGTGGAGGCCTTTCGGGAGCTGAAGCACCGGTTTTCTTCAGCTCCAGTCTTATGTCAGCCAGATGTCTCTCTCCCCTTCCAGGTCGAGGTTGATGCTTCTGAGATTGGAGCAGGGGCTGTTTTGTCGCAGAGAAGCTCTGATGGCTCTGTGATGAAACCATGTGCTTTCTTTTCAAGAAAGTTTTCGCCTGCCGAGCGGAATTATGATGTTGGTAATCGGGAGTTGTTGGCTATGAAGTGGGCATTTGAGGAGTGGCGACATTGGCTCGAAGGAGCTAAACATCATGTGGTGGTCTTGACTGATCACAAAAATCTGATTTACCTTGAATCTGCCAAGCGCCTGAATCCTAGACAGGCTCGTTGGTCGTTGTTTTTCTCCCGTTTCAACTTCGTGGTCTCATACCTGCCTGGTTCGAAGAACGTGAAAGCTGATGCACTTTCTAGGAGTTTTGTGCCTGACTCTCCGGGAGTTTCTGAGCCGGCTGGTATTATCAGAGAGGGAGTGATTTTGTCTGCCATTTCCCCAGATTTGCGACGAGTGCTGCAGAAATTTCAGGTGGATAGACCTGACCGTTGTCCACCAGAGAGACTGTTTGTCCCGGATAGATGGACCAGCAGAGTTATTTCCGAGGTTCATTCTTCGGTGTTGGCGGGTCATCCTGGGATTTTTGGTACCAGAGATTTGGTGGCTAGGTCCTTCTGGTGGCCTTCCTTGTCGCGGGATGTGCGTTCCTTTGTGCAGTCTTGTGGGATTTGTGCTCGGGCTAAGCCTTGCTGTTCTCGTGCCAGCGGTTTGCTTTTGCCTTTGCCTGTTCCGAAAAGGCCTTGGACGCACATTTCCATGGATTTTATTTCGGATCTTCCAGTATCTCAGAAAATGTCTGTCATCTGGGTGGTGTGTGATCGTTTTTCCAAGATGGTCCATTTGGTGCCCTTGCCTAAGTTGCCTTCTTCCTCCGATTTGGTTCCTCTATTTTTTCAGAATGTGGTTCGCTTGCACGGCATTCCTGAAAATATTGTGTCTGATAGAGGATCCCAGTTTGTGTCCAGGTTTTGGCGGACTTTTTGTGCTAAGATGGGCATTGATTTGTCTTTTTCGTCGGCCTTCCATCCTCAGACTAATGGCCAAACCGAGCGAACTAATCAGATGTTGGAAACTTATTTGAGATGTTTTGTTTCTGCTGATCAGGATGATTGGGTGACTTTTTTGCCATTGGCCGAGTTTGCCCTTAATAATCGGGATAGTTCTGCTACTTTGGTTTCGCCTTTTTTCTGCAATTCTGGTTTCCATCCTCGTTTTTCCTCGGGTCAGGTTGACTGTCCTGGGGTGGATTCTGTGGTGGATAGGTTGCAGCAGATTTGGAACCATGTGATGGACAATTTGAGGTTGTCACAGGAGAAGTCTCAGCGCTTTGCCAACCGCCGCCGCGGTGTGGGTCCCCGACTTCGTGTTGGGGATTTGGTGTGGCTGTCTTCTCGGTATGTTCCTATGAAGGTCTCCTCTCCTAAATTCAAGCCTCGCTTCATCGGTCCTTATAAGATCTTGGAAATCCTTAACCCGGTGTCTTTTCGTTTGGATCTCCCAGCATCGTTTGCCATTCATAATGTGTTCCATAGGTCTTTGTTGCGGAGGTATGTGGTACCTGTGGTTCCTTCTGTTGAGCCTCCTGCTCCGGTGCTGGTCGAGGGCGAATTGGAGTACGTGGTGGAGAAGATTTTGGATTCTCGTATCTCTAGACGGAGGCTTCAGTATTTGGTTAAGTGGAAGGGCTATGGTCAGGAGGATAATTCCTGGGTTGTCGCCTCTGATGTTCATGCGGCCGATTTGGTTCGTGCCTTCCACGCGGCTCATCCTGATCGCCCTGGGGGTCTTGATGAGGGTTCGGTGACCCCTCCTCAAGGGGGGGGTACTGTTGTGAATTCTATTTTTGGGCTCCCTCTAGTGGTCACAAGCGGTACTGTGTAGTGTTGTCTTTCTGCAGGTTGGCTGCATCAGCTGGTTCGTTATCCTTGGTTGGTTTCCTATTTAGCTCACCTGGAGACTCAGTTCCTTGCCTGCTATCAATGTATTCAGTGCTCTTCAGATTCCTTGTGTCTACCTTGCTCCCAGTCTCTCCAAGACAAGCTAAGTTTTTGTTTGATCATTTTTTGATTATCAGTGTTCATTATGTTTTTAGTCCAGCTCGCTAAAATGTGATTTCCTCGCTTGCTGGTTGCTCTAGGGGACTGAGTTTCTCCCCCCACACCGTGAGTTGGTGTGGGGGTTCTTGAAATCTCAGAGTGGATATTTTGTAAGGGCTTTTTACTGACCGCATAGATTCCCTTTTCTTTTTTCTGCTATCTAGTACTAGTGGGCCTCATTTGCTGAATCTGCTTTCACCCCTGTGTATGTGCCTTCCTCTTACCTCACCGTTATTATCTGTTGGGGGCTTCTAAATCTTTGGGGATTATTTCTCTGGAGGCAAGAGAGGTCTTTCTTTCTCTCTAGGGCTAGTTAGTTCCTCAGGCTGGCTCGAGACGTCTAGGATTTTTAGGCACGTTCACCGGCTACTTCTAGTGTGTTTGGATAGGTTCAGATTTGCGATCAGTCCAGTTTGCCATCTCCCTAGAGCTTGTCCTATGTTTGTTACTTAGCTGGAGTAATTTGTGATCCTCAACCACTAAGGATCATGACAGGCTCCAATCTTTAGCGGACACCATGTCGCGTTTGGAGAGCCCCCGTGTGCCTAAACATTGGAGCTCCCCCACAAGTGACCCCATTTTGGAAACGAGACCCCCCAAGGAACTTATCTAGAAGCATAGTGAGCACTTTAAACCCCCAAGTGCTTCACAAATTGATCCGTGAAAATGAAAAAGTACTTTTTTTCACAAAAAAAATAATTTTTGCCTCAATTTTTTCATTTTCTCATGGGCAACAGGATAAAATGGATCCTAAAATTTGTTGGGCAATTTCTCCTGAGTACACCGATACCTCACATGTGGGGGTAAACCACTGTTTGGGCACATGGTAAGGCTCGGAAGGGAAGGAGCACCATTTGACTTTTTGAATGAAAAATTATCTCCATTGTTAGCAAACACCATGTAGCGTTTTGAGAGCCCCTGTGTGCCTAAACATTGGAGCTCCCCCACAAGTGACCCCATTTTGGAAACTAGACCCCCCAAGGAACTTATATAGATGCATAGTGAGCACTTTAAACCCTCAGGTGCTTCACAAATTGATCCGTAAAAATGAAAAAGTACTTTTTTTTGACAAAAAATTTATTTTAGCCTCAATTTTTTCATTTTCACATAGGCAACAGGATAAAATGGATCCTAAAATTTGTTGGGCAATTTCTCCTGAGTATGCCGATACCTCACATGTGGGGGTAAACCACTGTTTGGGCGCACGGCAAGGCTCGGAAGGGAAGTCACGCCATTTGACTTTTTGAATGGAAAATTAGCTCCAATCGTTAGCGGACACCATGTCGCGTTTGGAGAGCCCCTGTGTGCCTAAACATTGGAGCTCTCCCACAAGTGACCCCATTTATGAAATTAGACCCCCCAAGGAACTTATCTAGATGCATAGTGAGCACTTTAAACCCCCAGGTGCTTCACAGAAGTTTATAACGCAGAGCCGTGAAAATAAAAAATAATTTTTCTTTCCTCAAAAATGATTTTTTAGCCCGGAATTTTTTATTTTCCCAAGGGTAACAGGAGAAATTGGACCCCAAATGTTGTTGTCCAGTTTGTTCTGAGTACGCGAATACTCCATATGTGGGGGTAAACCACTGTTTGAGCGCACGGCAGGGCTCGGAAGGGAAGGCACACCATTTGGCTTTTTGCATGGAAAATTAGCTCCAATCATTAGCGGACACCATGTCGCGTTTGGAGAGCCCCTGTGTGCCTAAACATTGGAGCTCCCCCACAAGTGACCCCATTTTGGAAACTAGACCTCCCAAGGAACTAATCTAGATGTGTGATGAGCACTTTGAACCCCAAGTGCTTCACAGAAGTTTATAACGCAGAGACATGAAAATAAAAAATAATTTTTCTTTTCTCAAAAATGATTTTTTAGCCCGCAATTTTTTATTTTCCAAAGGGTAACAGGAGAAATTTGACCCCTAAAGTTGTTGTCCAGTTTATCCTGAGTACGCTGATACCCCATATGTGGGGGTAAACCACTGTTTGAGCACATGCCGGGGCTCGGAAGTGAAGTAGTGACGTTTTGAAATGCAGACTTTGATGGAATGCTCTGCGGGCGTCATGTTGCGTTTGCAGAGCCTCTGATGTGCCTAAACAGTAGAAACCCCCCACAAGTGACCACAGTTTGGAAACTAGACCCCCAAAGGAACTTATCTAAATGTGTGGTGAGCACTTTGAACCCCCAAGTGCTTCACAGAAGTTTATAACGCAGAGCCGTGAAAATAAAAAATAATTTTTCTTTCCTCAAAAAATTTTTTTTAGCCCGCAATTTTTTATTTTCCCAAGGGTTACAGGAGAAATTGGACCCCAAAAGTTGTTGTCCAGTTTCTCCTGAGTACGCTGGTACCCCATATGTGGGGGTAAACCACTGTTTGGGCACACGTCGGGACTCGGAAGGGAGAGAGCACCATTTGACTTTTTCAACGCAAGATTGGCTGGAATTAATGGTGGCGCCATGTCGCGTTTGGAGACCCCCTGATGTACCTAAACAGTGGAAACCCCTCAATTCTAACTCCAACACTAACCCCAACACACCCCTAACCCTAATCCCAACCCTAACCACAACCCTAACCCCAACACACCCCTAACCCTAGTCTTAACCCTAATTCCAACCGTAACCCTAAGGCTATGTGGCCACGTTGCGAATTTGTGTGCGGGTTTTCGCACCGTTTTTGAAAAATCTGCAGGTAAAATGCTACTGCGCTTTACCTGTGGATTTACCGTGGATTTCCAGTGTTTTTTGTTTGGATTTCACCTGCGGATTCCTATTATGGAGCAGGTGTAAAATGCTGCAGAATCCGCACAAAGAATTGACATGCTGCGGAAAATACAACGCAGCGTTTCCGCGCTGTATTTTCCGCACCATGGGCACAGCGGATTTGGTTTTCCATAGGTTTACGTGGTACTGTAAACGTGATGGAAAACTGCTACGAATCCGCAGCGACCAATCCGCTGTGGATCCGCAGCCAAATCCGCACCGTGTGCACATAGCCTAATTCTAACCCTAACCCTAATTGCAACCCTAACCCTAATTCTAACCCTAATTCTAACCCTAACCCTAACCCTAAGTGCAACCCTAGCCCTAAGTGCAACCCTAGCCCTTAGTGCAACCCTAAGTGCAACCCTAACCCTAAGTGCAACCCTAACCCTAAGTGCAACCCTAACCCTAAGTGCAACCCTAAGTGCAACCCTATCCCTAAGTGCAACCCTAAGTGCAACCCTAGCCCTAAATGCAACCCTAACCCTAAGTGCAACCCTAACCCTAAGTGCAACCCTAACCCTAAGTGCAACCCTAACCCTAAGTGCAACCCTAAGTGCAACCCTAACCCTAAGTGCAACCCTAACCCTAAGTGCAACCCTAACCCTAAGTGCAACCCTAACCCTAACCCTACCCCTAACCCTACCCCTAATGGAAAAACAAAAATAAATATAATTTCTGTATTTTATTATTGTCCCTACCTATGGGGGTGATAAAGGGGGGCATTTATTTACTATTTTTTTTATTTTGATCACTGTGATAGAACCTATCACAGCGATCAAAATGTACCTGGAAAGAATCTGCCGGCCGGCAGATTCGGCGGGATCACTGCGCATGTGCCTGCCATTTTGGAAGATGGCGGCGCCCATGGAGAAGACCGAGGACACCGGGAGGGACATCAGAGCTCGGTAAGTATGGGGGGTGCGATCGGAGCACGGGGGGGATCGGAGCACGGGGGGAGCAGACAGAAGGACGGGGGAGCGGACAGGAGGACGGAGGGAGCATGGGACATGACAGGACGGAGAGGAGGAGATCGGTGGCGGTGGGGGGGGGCAGATCGGGGTCTCCAGCCGTGGCAGATGCTATTGCAGCATCGGCCATGGCTGGATTGTAATATTTCACCAATTTTCATAGGTGAAATATTACAGATTGCTCTGATTGGCTGTTTCACTTTCAACAGCCAATCAGAGCGATCGTAGCCACAGGGGGGCGAAGCCACCCCCCCCTGGGCTGAAGTACCACTCCCCCTGTCCCTGTAGGTCAGGTGAAATTGGAGTTAACCCTTTCACCCGGCCTGCAGGGACGCGATCATTCTGTGACACAGCATATGCGTCACAGGTCGGATTGGCACCGACTTTCATGACGCATACACTGTGTCACAGGTCGGGAAGGGGTTAAGAAATGAAGGTCAGTCAGCCGAAAAATTGGAAAAACTTTGAAAGTGTCCCCAAGTGCAGTGGCAAAAACCATCAAGCGCTACAAAGAAACTGGCTCACATGAGGACCGCCCCAGGAAAGGAAGACCAAGAGTCACCATTGCTTGTGAGGATAAGTTTATCCGAGTCACCAGCTTCAGAAATCACAGGTTAACAGGAGCTCAGATTATAAACCAGGTCAATGCCACACAGAGTTCTAGCAGCAGACACATCTCTACAACATCTGTTAAGAGGAGATTTTGTGCAGCAAGCCTTAATGGTAAAATAGATGCTAAGAAACCACTGCTAAGGACAGGCAACAAGCAGAAGAGACTTCTTTGGGCTAAAGAACACAAGGAATGGACATTAGAGCAGTGGAAATCTGTGCTTTTGTCTGATGAGTCCAAATTTGAGATCTTTGGTTCCAACCACCATGTCTTTGTGCGACGCAGAAAAGGTGAATGGATGGACTCTACATGCCTGATTCCCACCATGAAGAATGGAGGAGGAGGTGTGATGGTGTGGGGGTGCTTTGCTGGTGACACTGTTGGGGATTTATTCAAAATTGAAGGCATACTGAACCAGCATGGCTACCACAGCATCTTGCAGCGGCATGTTTAGTTGGACCATCATTTGAACCCAATCGAGATGGTTTGGGGTGAGCTGGACCACAGAATGAAGGCAAAAGGGCCAAAAAAGTGCTAAGCATCTCTGGGAACTCCTTCAAGATTGTTGGAAGACCATTCCCGGTGACTACCTCTTGAAGCTCATCAAGAGAATGCCAAGAGTGTGCAAAGCAGTCATCAAAGCAAAAGGTGGCTACTTTGAAGAACCTAGAATATAAGACATCATTTCAGTTGTTTCACACTTTTCTGTTAAGTATATAATTCCACATGTGTTAATTCATAGTTTTGATGCCTTCAGTGTGAATGTACAATTTTCATAGTCATGAAAATACAGAGAAATCTTTAAATGAAAAGGTGTGTCCAAACTTTTGGTCTGTACTGTATGCAAATAACATATTTGCATTCAGACGTTCTCCGCCAGCAGGAGAACCTCATAGCGTGCAATGTGAAGGGGCTAGATAACCACTTTAACTTCTCTTTCTATGAATAGATACCTGGTCCTATTTTAAAAGTGTAGCTAGGGTAGGTTCCCTGTATGAAATATTAATAGAAAGTTACAATGTGCATTACGGATGTAACAAATGCCATCTTGACCGTTGCGGCATGTCACAAGCTTGGCATAATGTTACACATTCACTTAGCACTGTGGCAGCCGTGATACGCATTTAGTGCATAAGTTTAGCAGGGCTACTATTAATGTAGCACTGAAAACATTTATCAGCCACTTTCTAAACAGAGACTGTATAGTTATAAAACCCATTTAGACATAACTAAATAAAGTGGGATCCATAGCTCAGAATTATAATTTATAAGCCAGAGTTAAAATTGCCTACAAAGTGCATTTCTTCTCCTGGAGGACATGTCCCATTATTCACAATGAGTAAAGTGTAAAGTTTCTTTTCACCTGTGGGGGTGCTACAAGAAGATTAAACACTTTTTAGACTGCTGCAGGGATTACAGCATTGGGACAAACTCCAATTTTCGTCTCATCATTTCACCCTTATGGCACAGATAAGTTCTAGGGAACTATATTTTATGTAATAGGAATATTATAAAGAAAGAACATTGTGCTCTACAAAAGCTGAAAACCCCCTTTACCCTTCTTAGCAAACAGCTGCCAATAAGTAATTAAGTAATGATGGTTTTAAGTCATCCAGCCAGTTTTCAACTGTGAAGGAAACTTTCTAATCCACTCAGTTTTGAAAATGATTGAAAAATTATGAGAGAAAGTTCAATTTTAGAAGTTATATGTAAAAAGAGAAACCAGCTGCTCGTCTAAAAATAAGTAGATTTACAGGTGTCTGCAGTGAACTTAAGTCATTTCCAGTATTTAAGAACATTTACTTTTGAATACCTTTGTATTGAGTGTAAGTGTATTACCAAATGTGAGTGGAATGTACATGCCGAAATGTACCCGGTGTCTGTATAGAACGTGACAGGAAACCACAAGCAGGAAACCCCCGTGATCGCCCAATACATCGATTGGCAATATAGGCGCAGTGGAAACAGCTGCATGCCACTGAACATAATGTCCCCTTAAAAAAATGTTATATATCATATAGGGCAGGTATATAGAGATGATCACCTAGCTAAAAGCAATTAATATAATAAAATCAAACACTGAACTGTGTGATCGAGATCTAAATAGAATGGCAACATTTCTATACTTTTATTGATTTCCGGTAAAAACCAATAGAACCTCAATCCTTCCATTATAGCTTCCATGGAAGTTGTCTTCTAGTTGTCAGAGACTCCTTAATGGTAAATCTAGCGGGCAAGATACACAATAAGGATAGTCTCACTGCATAAAAAAGCAGATTTCAGAAATTATAAGTCTGGGAAAGTTTTATGAGAACTTCTTTAGGTGCAGCTTTGATGACTCCGAGCAGACCGATCATTAGGCTTATGCAAAGCATTTATATCAAAGAACACAACTTAAGAAATAATTTTATCCATAAAGTAATTGTGGTAATATAAAAACAAACCTTAGCCCCAATCTAGGACAATGGTCTTCCACTTGAGTCACAATTATGCAGTAACTCCACTCCAATTGCGCATGTTGTGCACTAGAATTGTGGCTTGGCGTGAGATGTCCAATACGTAGTGTGCAGACCTAGGCTGTAGTTTAAGACAAGGGCAACCTTGGGTCTAATAGGTAGACACCACTGATGCTACCAATCAGGTAACCATATGCGTTGCCAGGGAAGCAGCTATCCTACAAGAAAAGGAGGACTAATTGGTAGCTAGAACCAACCCCGATCACTGGAATATTATTCTTTGTATGCCTAATTAGCAGGACAATTTGGGCAAGATGCTGCCAAATGGTTTGAGCACAGATTCTGACCCCCAGACATGACTCTAAGCACAACATTGCTCCAATAGAAGAAGTGCAGTGAAACCGTACTCATGTAACTAACTGTAACTTGTTTAGGAATCGTGTTTCATCTAAGAGTAACCACTACGTGTTATGCCTTAGCTGAGCTGCAACCATCAAGATTTGTGCCTACCAAGAAAAAAAGGGATCTTGTCTTGCACTGTTCTGCTACATTCTGTAGCAGGGGCTGGCTGGCAAATTTTGGCCTGGGGGCAAGCAGACAGCAGTGGCCCATGAACAGAGGCCCATCCTTACACTGTTTACACTATGAAATTTACCATTGAGTGGGCTACATACATAGAAGCACTTAAAGACCAAACCCTACTACACAGATATAGTATCAAAACCAAACTTAATGTAACATCTTATTCAGGTGGATTCTGCCTGATAAAGAGCTGCAAAAATGCCACAAAAAATGAACATACTGCACAGCAATGTATAAACAACATTGCTGTGCACATGTTTAGTTACCTCTTTTCACCGCTTCAGGGTTTGGAAACTGTAAATAGATTAAAAGAAGTGACAAGTTCTTTTTTTGCTAAAGTTACTCTCCCATCCTATTGTGTAAAATAAAGAGAAAAGACTCCGGCGGTGGGGCCACCACAGAAAACGATGGCAAAGCCACCAGTGAATCTGCTTTAGGAAAATGAGCGCTGGCATTTTTCGTAAGCGTCTTTGAACAAAAAAACTTGGTCGCCCTGATGTTGTGTGCGCACACCCATAAGGGGGTTTTCAGAAGCACTGCCAATGACTCATACACTGTCACGATTCCAGTCTATTCCAAGCGTGAGTGGGCGTTCTAGTGATCCCAGGTATGTGATTTTCACAACTGCGGTCAAATGCCGACTAGCGAAGGAGCTGAGACTCTAGTCGGCATTTAACTGCCACTATGCGGATTGTACAATTGTGTTAACTATGCTGGAAATGGAGAGGAATCGTGACAGTGTGTGCACAGCGAGCTATCGCGATTCAGCAATATGCAGGGACAGGTGGACTACAGAAATGTTCCTATAAAACCCGTAAAACCCCTTTAACCTAAAGAGGCAATAACAGATCCAAGTGTATTGCACAGATACAACAACAACCAGGTTTACTAACTACAACTACAGTACTTGTAGATACTGAAAAATATGAGCCGCAGTATAAGGCTGCCGTCACACTAGCAGTATTTGGTCAGTATTTTACATCAGTATTTGTAAGCCAAAACCAGGAGTGGAACAATTACAGGAAAAGTATAATAGAAACATATGCACCACTCCTGTATTTATCACCCACTCCTGGTTTTGGCTTACAAATACTGATGTAAAATACTGACCAAATACTGATAGTGTGACGGCAGCCTAAGTGTGCATGCAACGTATAGGAGCATAATCACAATAGCCATTAGACAGACAAAACCTAAGATGGGAAACAAAATGAGCAACTACCCTGCTGTAAGTAAGTAAAACATAATAGTGCATATGAATAACATAGGATACTTTGTAAACACTGTTTTTGATCAAAAAAGCGTTGAAGCCATCTCACTGCGACAAGGTGTACTCAAATTGGGATGGTCCTATACTATATCTAAGGTCGGTGTCATACTACAGTATAACATCCGGTGCGACATGCTAATGACCCTCGGCTCCAGCTTTGCTGTGAGTGTGATCCGAGTGTCAGTGCTCTGTGCTCCGATCCTCAGCATGAGAGCATTGCTGCACAGCTGCGGAGGAGACAGAGATAGTCATTTCTCCACCTCCCACATTGCATGTCTTGGCCTATATCGGACTGCAGTGGGATCACATCCGAGTGCAGTCCGATGTCTCACATGTACACATAGACTTGTATGGGTGCGAGGGAGCTGAATCTGACTGCCAATCGCAACATGCTACGGAAACGTCATGAGAAAATAATTACACTGCCTCACAGTGAGCAGAGTGCTATCCGATAAATTATCACAGAGCGCTCAGCCGTGTTATACGCGCATGTGAATGAGGCCTAATATTATAATTGCAGCACCCCAGAGTCCTGGTTGTTGCAGTACTGTGGCTCCGCCACTATGGGGAGCTATGGTACGTCTGATTGCACTAAAGGAGTTTCTCTGACCAGGTAACACCTCACTACACTTCACACTCCGGCCACCAGGGGGGGTGGTCCTATCTAGTAGGCCACTCCTCACACTCTGGTAAAACTGGGGGTTGGACAGGAAGACAGTGAGAAGTAGCTGGGAAGAGCTAGTGAGAGGACCTGTCAGGGATGGGATCCTGGCAGACTCCTCAGAGCAGAACTAACCAGTGCACAACGGGAATACAGTAAAGAAGTATTGGGACCAGAAGGAGTCGTGCTGTTAGACCGAGGCAACATCCTTCTGAGGCGCAAACAGTCGGTGGCCGGAACGCCGAGCAAGTAAGAGACTTTAAGTACACTGCAAACCACGGCCGGACAGCTAATTATAGGTTGGCTGTCTCACTTAACACCTAAGCAGACAACGGAGGCAGCTGTGGGAGAGGGGCGACTCTAGGGTCCCGGAAGAACTCCAGGCCTACCCCGTCATACGGGTGCGTCCTACCATACTGTTGAGGAGAGCCATAAGATCAAATACTTAATTAACCTCAACACATAAGGTAATTGAGGGAAGCAACCTATAACATGTATTGTTTAACCTTACATAAGTTTTCCTCAGACAAAGTAAGACACTTAAGATGGCCGCCATTTCCTGTTTCACCAGACCGTGTGGTCTGGTATCCAAGACGACGCCCACACTGATGACCTCATGGATCCACCCACAGCGACGCCCACTCTGATGACCTCACGGACCAACCCACCTTGATGACCTCATGGATCCGCCCATGGACTTGCTCATGCCCAACCCACTAACCAATGGAATACATCCGATCACTCCCATTTTAGAGCTAACCGAGCCCCCTTACAGGAGATATATAACATTGTGTTTTCACTAATAAAAGCCCTTCTTGGAGCTGAGCCACACATTGATCAAGGAGAGTTACAGCTGACTGTGTCTGGTGTATTTCTTTAGTGCACATGATCAATATATCCATTAGGCCAGGAGTAGGCAACTAGAGAATTGAACATTTATATTAATTGTTCAACACTAATATTTGGCCGCCCAACCTGGGGCCAGCAGAGGAGAGCCCTGAACCCTGAAAACCGGCGGGTGGAATGGCTGGATGCACTGAGTACCCCGAACAATGGAGACTGATCAACTCCTTAACAGAACACGGTAAGTCTGCTGATTTTTTATAATCTGTAGTCTTTACCTGTGTCTTTCGGGGTATCCTGTGCAGATTGCCTGACCGTGTACGGTTTTCTTGGTATCTGTAAGACGGCAGAAAGGGTATCTCCGCTGCTGGTCATTTAATTGCAAGAACCGTCACGTTTTAGTTGCCTACTGCCTGTTACATGTTGTGAAGAGGGGAGATGACTTAAAAGTTAAAAAGATGCAAGTTTTTTTTCTTTACAGAGGGCTAGAGGCAAGTGATAAAACAGGAAAAACCGGTTTTTACACTGGTAGGAAAAGCATGTGGAGAACGGGATAAGCAGGTTTTTTTTTATAGAGAAGGAAAGCAAGCAAGTGTAGAAAAATAATTTTTGTCCGTGGTATACGGTTGTTGCCTGTGATAAGATTTTCAGTTCTGTACAAGTCAGACTAGGACCTGGAGTGAATTGACTCGGCCTAGGGGGACCCGGTAAATCTTGGAGCGAATTGGCTCAGTTCGGGCATAATAAATTGTGTAGCGGCTCATTGAAACTTGGAGCGAGTTGGCTCAGTTTGGGCCAATTAAATTTATAGTTTTTCTTTTTTTGCCCCGTGACATCGAGTGAGTTGACTCTGCACGGGGACCGGTAAGTTATGGAGCAATTTGACAAAGTAGGGAAGAATTGGTTTGTAAAGTACGGAGCACGGAAGTCAGACAGGGACCACGTGACAAGAAGCAATAGGAACTGGGTACTGCAGACTCAGTTCCCTTTAGAATCTCAGGTTTGAGTCATCTCCCCCGTCTTATTGTTTGTTTGGTGTTTGTTATCTTGATAGATAGGTATATATACTGTATATCTATAGAAAGATGGAGAAATTAATGCAGTTATGCCATATGGGCACTAAGCCAAATTCAGATGGCAAGTTAGACTCATGCACATCAGTGGAAATTGTGTGGAATGCCAGAAGGGGGGATGGTTACAGCCCCTGGAGTGGAAGATTGTCTTAGAAAAAAAGAAAAGGTATCCTAGAAGATAATGGATTGTTGTCTATTGCTAGGACAGGAGAAAGAGTCTCTGAAAGTCTGTATATAAAAAAAAAAAAAAAAAAGGAAAAATTGGAAATTGGGTAGAAGAGAAAAGGAATAGAAAGAATAGAGTTTGGAGTTGTGTATTACAAAACCATTTTGTTAATGGCGAATGTGTTAAATGTGATAGCAGCCAAAATGGTGGCCCAGAGCCATGTGGTAAATGTAATGGCGGCCATTTTGTTAATGGCGAATGTGTTAAATGTGATAGCAGCCAAAATGGTGGCCCAGAGCCATGTGGTAAATGTAATGGCGGCCATTTTGTTAATGGCGAATGTGTTAAATGTAAAAGCAGCCAAAATGGTGGCCCAGAGCCATGTGGTAAATGTAATGGCGGCCATTTTGTTAATGGCGAATGTGTTAAATGTGATAGCAGCCAAAATGGTGGCCCAGAGCCATGTGGTAAATGTAATGGCGGCCATTTTGTTAATGGCGAATGTGTTAAATGTAAAAGCAGCCAAAATGGTGGCCCAGAGCCATGTGGTAAATGTAATGGCGGCCATTTTGTTAATGGCGAATGTGTTAAATGTGATAGCAGCCAAAATGGTGGCCCAGAGCCATGTGGTAAATGTAATGGCGGCCATTTTGTTAATGGCGAATGTGTTAAATGTGATAGCAGCCAAAATGGTGGCCCAGAGCCATGTGGTAAATGTAATGGCGGCCATTTTGTTAATGGCGAATGTGTTAAATGTAAAAGCAGCCAAAATGGTGGCCCAGAGCCATGTGCCAAATATAATTCTGACGGCGGCCATTTTATTGGTGGTAAATATAATTCTGACGGCGGCCATTTTATTGGTGGTAGATATAATTCTGACGGCGGCCATTTTATTGGTGGTAAATATAATTCTGACGGCGGCCATTTTATTGGTGGTAAATATAATTCTGACGGCGGCCATTTTATTGGTGGTAAATATAATTCTGACGGCGGCCATGTTGTGGATGGCAAATGTAATTCTGACGGCAGCCATGTTGTGGATGGCGAATGTGCTGCTCCTGGTGGTGAACATCTCAGACTAAGGCTACACACCACTTCGCTAAATCCTTGTTACCCAGTAATGACCACTGATGGCCAATACTATATTCCTTCAGGAAATAAAAAGGCTTTACCCATGTTTCCTATCTCAGTGTTTCCAATGGGGCACCAACCCTTTCCCCTATCACTCCTGTTGTGAATCCAGCAGTCCTCCCACCTGGATCGTCCCCAGCACCTACCCTTTCTACTGTCACTTCCACTGCCAATTTAGCTGCACACCCACATGAGATGCTCCAAGCAGCGGCCTCTCCTCCCAATGCTTCCACAACAGCACTCTCACGCAGCCTAAATAACCCTATACCTGGTACTTCACAGGCTGTCTCGCAGCCAAGCGCACACCTGTATGGGACGGTGGCAACTGTAACAAGGGGGGCGCAATGTGGGAGGATACCAATAGCACAGGAAACACAAAGGGGAGGGAATGTTGGCAACCTATTTTTGAAAAAGAACTTCCTGAGGGACCCTTGTTAGTGGTGGGAAAGGGTGACATAACAACAATGGAGACAGACGCTATTGTTAATGCTGCCAATTCTCGGTTAGAGCACAATGGAGGTGTAGCTAGAGCTATAGTGGAAGCAGGAGGGGCGACTATTCAAGCTGACAGTCATATCATTGTTGAGTCACGTGGTCAGATAGCTGTTGGGGACATAGCGGTGACTAAAGCTGGCAATCTTCCATGTAGAATGATCATACATGCTGTGACCCCTACTTATGACCCTATTCATCCAGACGTTAGTGCTCAACAACTTCATGCAGCAATAACTCGCATTAATGAGGACAGGACTGTTAAAGCTTTTAAGACTACCTGCATCACCTGGACCCCACACCATGATACTGTAGCTGCCCAAATAGAGCCCCTCATTCCAGGACTGTTACCTCCTCCTGCTCCTCATAAACAAGGGATTACATCTGTACTCGCGGTGCCATCTCTACTCCCGCCTCAGGTGCCACCACCAACAGTGCCGATGCTCATGTCTGAAGAGCCCACCGTCTGTGTCAAGTTTATACCCCAGCACGCTGCTACTCTGTTGAACCAAGTTCTAGATCCAGAAAAACAGCCGATGCCTTTCTACAGGAGCATGGTGAGACATGGGACTCTGGTGTTGAGTTCTGCCAAGAACCTAAGACAAGGGCCTCGGATGAGTTGGCTGACCTATCAATTATTATTGTTGACAAAGGTTTCCAGATGCCTCAAAGCTGATGCAGCCATTGTACGATGACCTCAAGACGTCAGCGTTTCCACTCTGTACTAAATCCGTGGAAGCTTTCTACGCTCTTAAACAGGCCATACAGTCTGCACCAGCTCTTGGAATCCCAAATTATCAACTACCTTTTTACTTGTTTGTCAGTGAAGTAGCAGGACATGCTTCCGGAGTCCTAGCACAAAAACATGGGGGAAGAACAAGACCAATCGGCTACTACTCTGCCCGCCTGGACTCTGTGTCTCAAGCTTCCCCGACTTGCCTCAGAGCTGTTCATGCTGCACATATGCTTCTGGCCAAAAATCCTGATATCATCTGAGGACATCCAGTTCTCTTAATGGCTCCACACGACATAATTGCTATTGTTGGAACCTAAACATCTGTTGGTACAGCATCATATGACACTCCAACATTGGCTCTTGGTTCCGGATAATGTCACTCTTGTCCGCTGCAGCATCTTCAAACTGTCCACGCTGCTTCCTCTTTCCAGGGGGGATGTGGATGATGATACTGATGCTCTCGGAGAAGATGCCTCTACACACTCAGAGGATCATGACTGTCTTGAACAAATGCATGAAGAAGTAGCCTCCCAGAAAAACGTGTCTGAAGACCCATTCCCACATGCTGACCTGACGTTCTTCACTGATGGTTCCAGATTTGCAGATGAAACAGGAAGGTTCTATATGGGATATGCCATGGTTACACATGACCAGGTCATCTCAGCCGGATCCCTACCACCGCACGTCTGCACAAGAAGCGGAACTTAAAGCTTTGACGTTGGCTTGTCAGGAAGCGACGGAGAAGGTGGTCAACATCTATACGGATTCAAGATACGCTTTTGGAGTGGCTCATGACTTCGGCAGTATCTGGGCAGCCAGAGGATACCTAACGTCCAGTGGAACTCCTGTAAAACATGCTGCTACCATGCAAGAACTTGTGGTCACTCTGGATCTACCTTCAAAGGTTGCAGTGATCAAGATCAAAGCTCACCGGAGACTGGATTCTCCAGAACCAAGGGGGAACTTCTTTGTTGACAAAACAGCAAAAACCTATGCTGTGGATCCATTTAGGAAAGAGAAAGCAGCGGTGTACGTGTCACAAGACACTGAAGAAGGGACTAAAGCCTCTCTTATGAGGATTATCCATATACATCAAGACATCAGATGATGAAAAGAAGTCATGGCAAGAAGGAGGAGCTAAAAAGGATGAAGATGGAGGCTGGAGGGTGAACACAAAGGTCTGTCTACCCCGTAATCTGTGCCCCTCAGTGACAGAATGGGCACACGGTATCACCCACAGAGGCAAGAATCGGATGAATGACCTGATTTGGAAGATTTATATGGCACTTGGGATCTCTACTGTCACCCAAAATTATTTCAAGTCCTGCCTTTTGTGTGCAGCATGCAATCCAGCACCACCTCAGAAACATTTGGCTAAACCACTTTATCCCTTTCAGAGAATTCAGATTGACCACATTCAAATGCCAAAAGTAGGGAAGTACGAGTATGTACTGGTAGTGACTGACATGTTCTCAGGATGGCCCGAAGCCTATCCAGTAACAAACATGACTGCCAGAGTGACTGTTAAGAGACTGATGACTGAAGTAGTCTGCAGATATGGGGTCCCAGAGGTAATTGAGAGTGACCAAGGACCTGCGTTCACTGCAGCACTGACTAAGGAACTATGGACACTGGTGGGAGCGGATTTGGGTTTACATACTCCATATCACCCTCAGAGCAGTGGGGAAGTAGAAAGATTGAATGGCACCTTGAAAAATAAAATACTGAAAGCCAGTCAGGAGGTCAGACTTCCTTGGACAGACATTTTGCCCATTGCCTTATACTCAGTCATAAACACTCCAAGGGGTCCCACCAAACTCACACCATACGAGATTCTTTTTAGGGGGCCTCCAAGATTGGGTCAATATTTTCCATAACAGCTAGCCTTAGGAAGTGATACTCTTGTAAATTATGTAATTGTTGTTATTAAAGAACTGTCAGTAACACATGTACAAGTTTTATCATCCATTCCAGGTCCAGATTCCAGTGACGGTACCCATACTTTCTAACCTGGTGACTACATGCTGGTAAAGAAGTGCATCAGAAAGATATTCCTGGAGTCGAGATTTGAGGGTCCCTACCAAGTGCTCCTGACTACTCCTACTTCAGTCAGGGTTGCTGAGCGCTTCCTGGATCCATCTCTCACATTGTAAATTTGTTAGACAGTTAGGGACAGAGTAGGATCTGACCTGCTTGTCAAAGTCCAGCTACAAAGGGAGGTTTTCCACAAGGGAAAACTTGTCTCAAACTGGTGAAAACTCCAATTCCCCCTCCCGGGCAAGACGGTCAGATCTAGGATGTGTACAACAGGGTTAGTCACATGTGTATTTTACTCTAAGTAACCATGGAGATGGAAGATTGGAGAGTAATAGATCCAGCAGGTTGGGAAGTCCCGAGGACACTGGTAACACGCTCCGATATACCTCCGCAGTATACCCATAATTGGTCACACATTTTCTGGTGTCTATAGCATCCATATTGTCATGAAGCTTCTGATGTCATAATAACACTTAACATCGGTGGGTTAGGGAACCACGGTGGGATCAAGATAAAAGAAAAGGTTAATAAAGTATTTAGGGGGGACTGTTGAGGAGAGCCATAAGATCAAATACTTAATTAACCTCAACACATAAGGTAATTGAGGGAAGCAACCTATAACATGTATTGTTTAACCTTACATAAGTTTTCCTCAGACAAAGTAAGACACTTAAGATGGCCGCCATTTCCTGTTTCACCAGACCGTGTGGTCTGGTATCCAAGACGACGCCCACACTGATGACCTCATGGATCCACCCACAGCGACGCCCACTCTGATGACCTCACGGACCAACCCACCTTGATGACCTCATGGATCCGCCCATGGACTTGCTCATGCCCAACCCACTAACCAATGGAATACATCCGATCACTCCCATTTTAGAGCTAACCGAGCCCCCTTACAGGAGATATATAACATTGTGTTTTCACTAATAAAAGCCCTTCTTGGAGCTGAGCCACACATTGATCAAGGAGAGTTACAGCTGACTGTGTCTGGTGTATTTCTTTAGTGCACATGATCAATATATCCATTAGGCCAGGAGTAGGCAACTAGAGAATTGAACATTTATATTAATTGTTCAACCCTAATAATACTACCTGGAGGACGAAGAGAACGAACGATAGAGACAGACAGAAACAGTTGTGAGGACTATCCCGGGAGCTCAGCAGGGAAGAACTACAACACCCAGCGCTAGAAGGTAGACACTGATTCCCACCTGTAAAGAGGACTCCTGATGTGCTTTTGGACCGGCCGGTCTCTGACAACCCAGTTAACAGCGCTCTGGACTGAGGTCTCCAAAATCTTCAGTAAAGAGGTAAAGAGACTGCAACCTGGTTTCCTCGTTATTTACCACAACTGCACCGCTACACCACCGCTTATTGCACCGGACGTCCCCCACTGACAGACAGAGCCACGGACCGGGTCTAGCCACCGTGACAACCCCAGAGCAGAGACTCAGAGGCCCGGCATCCGGGTACCCCTCGGCCCTGCGGCGGTGTGGGGGCGCAACAAAACTTGGCGTCACGAACAGGATCTACTTAAGCCTGAAGAATCAGGTCATGTGTGCCTTGGAACTGTGATTTATTGTGTTTGGACTGTACTTTATTGAAAAGACTGTGTGCTGTGCCATTTGCCGCCAAAATTCGCCATTGCCGCGCACGGAGGGAGGAGCCTTAGCTACGTGGGCGGAACCAGCCAAAAGAAGCGCGGAACGAAAAGCGCGGTAAGGCGCCAATCCCGGAAGAGGAACTCCGACCTCCGGCAGGTTAGTGGGAGGAAGGTACAGCCATGTCCGAGTCGGGAGGAGAGGAGGTGGCAGCCGCGGACGCAGGGGCAGCTCCGGTCCACGCAGCGGGTGAAGCCGCGGCCCTAATACCACCACCGGTTGCCGCAGAACCCGCTGTTCCCCTCAGCCAGCCGGACACTGCCGCTAACACAAAAGCCATAATGCCCTTTTCTATGCCGTACCTGCCCGGAGCGGCCTGGCTCCCACGATACTCTGGGGAGTCGCATACATTCACTGACTTTAAGGAAGGGCTCTGCAGCCTGCTCGAGTTCTATCCCCTGACAGAGCCCCAGAAGGTTCATATGATAACCGGCCAACTCTTTGGGGCGGCTCTGAGAGAATTGAAATCCTGGCCCGCTGAGGATAAAGGAACTGCACAACAGATTTTTGCCAAGCTTAAAGCCACCTTTGATACTCGCACTGCTACGGAAATTAAACTGACTTTTTATGGATGCAAACAGAGGCCACAGGATAGCTTGCGGGACTATGCCCTTAATCTCCAGGAGGCGATGCGGGCCATTAAGCAGAGTGACCCCGGCAGCATGCAGGATGAGGATAAACTTCTGAAGGAGCGGTTCATTGAGGGGCTCCTGTGCAGTCACCAGCGGGCCAATTGCACTTCCTGGCCATGCAAAATCCAGACTTGACTTTTGCGCAGTTCAAGGATAAAGCTATCCAGGTATTGCAGGAGCGACAGCCCAGCCGCGCAATACCACCCAGGCGCCCCGCTCTCACATACCACCAGGAGGTGGCCTCGGATACCCCAGTTGCCGCGGAGGCCGACGCCCAGAGCTTCGAGGACGACTCCCCTGCAGGACTCCGTCTTCAGATGCAGGAGCTGACCAAGAGCGTTGCTGCCCTAGCCCGGACGGTGCAGTCCCTACAGGAGGCCCCCAAGAAAAAGATCCAGCTAGCCTCCGGACCAGAGGATGTTCCCTGGATGCGACAGAAGAGGACCCCACCGACCAGAGGCCGGGACAGCGATCGTTTCCATCAGGACGGACGACCCATCTGCCGCCGATGTCACCAGGTGGGCCATCTTGCAAGGTACTGTCCTTTAAACGAGCAACCCCTGGGGCAAAGGGCCAACCCCCAGGAGTAGGACGGTCAGGCCCGCAGCATTGGAGAACCAAGTATATTGGAGGACGACCAGTTCTCCCTGTAGTGATTGATGCAATCCCCTTGAATGCTTTGCTGGACACCGGTTCTCAGGTGACGACTATACCTTACGTGCTCTACAAACGGTATTGGGAGGACGCTGATATTACTCGTGGCCCTGACGATGATTTCACCATAATCGCCAGTAATGGTCAGCCGTTGCCACAAGTGGGGTATAAGGAGGTCACCATCAAAGTGGGGCGGGTGGAATTGAAAGCCCAAGGGATTGTGATTGTTGATATTGATCGTCGAGAATGTAATCCCATGATGACTCTTGGTACTAATGTTATAGAAAATTGTCTTGCAGAAGTGATTGTTTTGTTGCAACAGGTGGCAGAAACCGCTGGCCACAGTGAGCAACGTGCCCTGCAGAAGGAAATCAGAGCTCTGATGCAGAGACAGCAGGTAGAGCTGACTGGTGGTGAGATTGGTCGTGTCACTGTGAGTGATTCAAACCCCATCGCGATACCCCCCAAGAGTGAAATGTTAATATGGTGTCGAGCAGCCATAGGCCTCAAGGGTAAGGACTACCAGGCCTTGGTAGAACCCGTATATTCAGACAATAGGCCTACTGTTCTGACAGCCCGGGGGGTGGTCGACGTCCGTCAGGGGAGAGTGCCCGTACGTGTCCTTAATTGTGGGGAGGAAGAGGTCCACCTAACCAAGTATACCACGCTCGCCAAACTGTTCACTGTCAATAATAGTGTAATACAGACACCTGAACCCTTGGTCCCGTCAAACGTGGCGGAGAACAAAGGTTCTGCAGAGCACTCGAAAGACTGGTGTCGGGAATTGCATGTGGGCACTGACTCTACCCCATCTCATCAAATACAGGGGGCTTACAGGGTGGTACACGAGTACGAGCAGGTATTCAGCAAACACCCCTCAGATTTTGGGCAGGTGAAAGGGATCCAACATCACATCCCCACGGGAGATCACCGACCCATAAAAGAGAGATATCGCCCTGTACCCCCAGCTCATTACCAGTGTGCCAAGGACATGTTGCGGGAAATGAAGGAGGCTGGGGTGGTGAGAGACAGCTGTAGCCCCTGGGCAGCTCCGTTAGTCCTTGTTAAAAAGAAAGATGGTACAATGAGGATGTGTGTTGATTACAGGCAGTTGAATCGCATTACACATAAGGACGCATACCCACTGCCCAGGATAGAGGAGTCTCTGGCTGCCTTAAAATCTGCTAACTACTTCTCTACCTTAGATTTCACCAGTGGGTACTGGCAGGTTCCTGTAGTGGAGGCGGACAAAGAGAAGACGGCCTTCACGACGCCAATGGGTCTCTGTGAGTTCAACTACATGCCCTTCGGATTGTGCAATGCTCCCGGAACGTTCCAGAGGATGATGGAGTGCTGCCTGGGCCACCTGAACTTTGAAACCGTGCTGCTATATCTGGATGACGTCATAGTCTTCTCTAAAACCTACGAAGACCATCTGAAGCACCTGGCTGAGGTGTTTGAAGCCTTGTCCAACTTCGGCCTAAAAGTGAAACCGTCCAAGTGTCATCTGCTGAAACCTAAAGTGCAGTACCTGGGCCATGTGGTGAGCGCTGAAGGAGTGGCCCCAGACCCCGACAAGGTCACAGTGATTAAGGACTGGCCAAAGCCCAGTGACCTCCACGAAGTCCGGAAGTTCCTCGGGCTGGTAGGCTATTACCGGAGGTTCATTAAGGACTTCACCAAGAAGGCCGCACCCTTGCAAAACCTGTTGGTGGGCCAACCAAAGAAGACCAAGGGGAGGCACACCCCCTTTGATTGGAACGAAGAGCTGGAGGAATCCTTCACCTGTTTGAAGTCGGCACTGACGGGAGAAGAGGTACTGGCTTACCCCGAATACGACCAACCGTTTGTGCTGTACACAGATGCCAGTAATGTGGGACTAGGAGCCGTGCTGTCTCAAGTCCAGAAAGGCAAGGAAAGAGTGATCGCTTACGCCAGCAGGAAACTCCGTCCCACGGAAAGGAACCCTGACAACTACAGTTCCTTCAAACTGGAATTCCTTGCCCTTGTCTGGGCAGTGACAGAGAGGTTCAAGCACTACCTGGCCTCCGCGAAATTCACCATCTTCACGGACAACAATCCGCTAACGCATCTGGGTACTGCCAAACTCGGGGCTTTGGAACAGCGGTGGATGGCCCGGCTGTCCAACTATGATTTCACCATCAAATATCGGGCAGGACACCAGAATGCCAATGCCGATGCTCTGTCCCGAATGCCCAATTTACCAGAAGTGGGAGAAGACCCGGAGGCACTTGAAGAGGTGGAGCTGCCTGCCTTCCATCGCCCCAAAGCCACTCAGAACTCTCACCATGTGAAGAACAGGCACAAGAACCAACCGGATGCCACGCTGAATCCCTTGCCCCACCACGGATGGGCAGAAACCCAGGATAGTGACCCCGCGGTCCGTCAGGTGAAGGAGCGCTTGACGCAGGCTGGGTTGCACCCTGGCCCAGATGATCCACAAGAAACCCAACAGCTGTGGAAGGGGAGAAGCAAGCTGTTTATCCATGATGGCAAGCTGTGCAGGAGGAGCATCGACCCACGTACTCATGAATTGGTGTGGCAGATAGTGGTGCCAAGGCGAGATGCGCCCATGGTTCTGGGAGCCTACCATGATGGAGCCGGACACTTCGGATGGAGGAAGCTAGAGAAGCTGCTCCGAGGGAGGTTCTATTGGATTGGCATGAAGAGAACCATTGAGAAGTGGTGTCGGGAGTGTGGTCCATGTAGTCTGCGCAGGAAGGACCGTGACAGTCAACGGGCTCCCCTGTGGCCTATCATCACCAAACGGCCGCTCGAATTGGTCGCGCTGGATCATGTGAAGCTGACACCTAGCCGGTCGGGCTATATCTACGCCCTTACCATCGTGGACCACTTCTCCAGGTTTTTGGTGGTTGTGCCTGTCAAGGATCTAACGGCTAGGACTGCCGCCAGGGCCTTCCAGCAGCACTTTTGTAGGCCCCATGGCTACCCAGAGAAAGTACTGACCGATCAGGGGCCTGCATTCGAAGCGGAAGTGTTCCAAGAATTCTGCCAGCTGTACGGGTGTAAGAAAATCAGAACCACCCCGTACCACCCTCAAACCAACGGGATGTGCGAGAAGATGAACCAGGTAGTAATCGATTTATTGAAGACCTTGCCTGTGGAGGAACGGAACCTGTGGCCGACAAAGTTGCCTGACCTGGTGGATATGTACAACCACATCCCAGTAAGTTCCACCAACTGTACTCCAGCGTACCTGATGCGAGGAAGGTCTAGTCGGTTACCCGTTGATCTGGACATGGGGGTCCTAGTACCCGAAGATACCTCGCCGGAGGCAGATTGGGATACAGAAAGGCAGCGAAGATACCGCGAAGTACAGGAGTGTGTAGAAAGAAGTCTCGCCCAGGCTAGGCAGAAACAAGAAAGGGACTACAATCAACACGCTCCTGCGATTCACCTGTCACCTGGTGAGCAAGTGCTTAAACGAAAGAGGAGGTTACACAAGCTCGATGACCAATGGGAAGCGGAACCGTATACCATCTTGCCATCCGACTTCGACAACACTAAGGTCTGTCTCATCAGCAAGGACAGAGGGGAGACCTTGACAGCGGTATCCAGGGATCACCTTAAGGTCTGCCCCGATAAGTTGAAAGAGAGGGGCACGGCCCCAGAAATCTCCCCGCCGGTAGAAAAGGAGAAGATGTTCCACACTGTCCTTGGTGACTTTCCCCAGTCCTGGACTCAGATAAACCAAGCCATCGCGGTGCCTGTTCTAATGTTTCCACAGCCGGACCCACCAGAAACAACGGTGATACCAGATCATCCGGCCCCGCTACCTCAACAGGCCTTACTGTCATGATCTCCATGGCCAGAGAACTAGCATAAGCCTCTATAGGAACAAGCTCTTGGAAGATGTAACTATACTGACCATGAACTAAACCTACCGCATCATCTAGAAGTAGCCAGGTAGCATGTCCTACTTTTTATCCCTATATGCCCAGCGCCGGCCGGAGAACTAAATAATGCTAGCAGAGGGAAATATAAGACCTGACTCACCTCTAGAGAAATGCCCAAAAAAAGGAGACAGAGGCCCCCCACATATATTGGCGGTGATATGAGATGAAACAACAAACGCAGCAGGAAAATAGTTTTAGCAAATTTGAGGTCCGCTTTCTAGATAGCAGAAGACAGAAAGCATACTTTCATGGTCAGTAGAAAACCCTAACAAAACACATCCAGAAATTACTTTAGGACTCTGGCATTAACTCATAATACCAGAGTGGCAATTCCTGATCAACAAGAGCTTTCCAGACACAGTAACGAAACTGCAGCTGTGAACTGGAACCAAAATACAAAAACAAAACATGGACGA
The DNA here is from genome assembly GCF_051348905.1 of Ranitomeya variabilis. Classification (NCBI taxonomy): domain Eukaryota; kingdom Metazoa; phylum Chordata; class Amphibia; order Anura; family Dendrobatidae; genus Ranitomeya; species Ranitomeya variabilis. The sequence goes on along the minus strand of NC_135233.1, from coordinate 956,090,365 downwards.
ATGTCCAACTTATCTAGTAGATGTCTGGGAGCAGGAACAAGCACAGAGAGGCTTCTGATAACATTGTTGACCGGCAAGCATCTAACAGAGAAGCCAGGTTATATAGCGACACCCAGATCTAATCAGAACAGGTGAACAGGGAAGATGATGTCACAAGTTCAATTCCACCAGTAGCCACCGGGGGAGCCCAGAATCCAAATTCACAACAGTACCCCCCCCTCAAGGAGGGGGCACCGAACCCTCACCAGAACCACCAGGGCGATCAGGATGGGCCCTATGAAAGGCACGAACCAGATCAGAGGCATGAACATCAGATGCAGTGACCCAAGAATTATCCTCCTGGCCATATCCCTTCCACTTGACCAGATACTGGAGTCTCCGTCTGGAAACACGGGAGTCTAGGATTTTTTCCACAACGTACTCCAACTCACCCTCAACCAACACCGGAGCAGGAGGCTCAACGGAAGGCACAACCGGTGCCTCATACCTGCGCAATAACGACCGATGAAAAACGTTATGAATAGAAAAGGATGCAGGGAGGTCCAAACGGAAGGAAACAGGGTTAAGAATCTCCAATATTTTATACGGACCGATGAACCGAGGCTTAAACTTAGGAGATGAGACCCTCATAGGGACAAAACGAGAAGACAACCACACCAAATCTCCAACACAAAGCCGAGGACCAACACGACGGTGACGGTTGGCAAAAAGCTGAGTCTTCTCCTGGGACAACTTTAAATTGTCCATCACCTGCCCCCAGATATGATGCAATCTCTCCACCACCGCATCCACTCCAGGACAATCCGAGGATTCCATCTGACCGGAGGAAAATCGAGGATGGAACCCCGAATTACAGAAAAACGGGGAAACCAAGGTGGCAGAGCTGGCCCGATTATTGAGGGCGAACTCCGCCAATGGCAAAAAAGCAACCCAATCATCCTGGTCAGCAGACACAAAACACCTCAGATATGTCTCCAGGGTCTGATTAGTCCGCTCGGTCTGGCCATTAGTCTGAGGGTGAAAAGCAGACGAAAAAGACAAATCTATGCCCATCCTAGCACAAAATGCCCGCCAAAATCTAGACACAAATTGGGTTCCTCTGTCAGAAACGATATTCTCAGGAATACCATGCAAACGAACAACATTTTGAAAAAACAGGGGCACCAACTCGGAAGAAGAAGGCAATTTGGGCAGGGGAACCAAATGAACCATCTTAGAAAAACGGTCACACACCACCCAGATGACAGACATCTTCTGAGAAACAGGCAGATCTGAAATAAAATCCATCGAGATGTGTGTCCAAGGCCTCTTAGGAATAGGCAAGGGCAACAATAATCCACTAGCCCGAGAACAACAAGGCTTGGCCCGAGCACAAACGTCACAAGACTGCACAAAGCCTCGCACATCTCGTGACAGGGAAGGCCACCAGAAGGATCTTGCCACCAAATCCCTGGTACCAAAAATTCCAGGATGACCTGCCAACGCAGAAGAATGCACCTCAGAGATGACTTTACTGGTCCAATCATCAGGAACAAACAGCCTATCAGGCGGACAACGATCCGGTCTATCCGCCTGAAACTCCTGCAAGGCCCGCCGCAGGTCTGGAGAAACGGCTGACAAGATAACTCCCTCCTTAAGAATACCTGTGGGGTCAGAGTTGCCAGGTGAATCAGGCTCAAAACTCCTAGAAAGGGCATCCGCCTTAACATTCTTAGAACCTGGTAGGTACGATACCACAAAATTAAACCGAGAAAAAAATAATGACCAGCGCGCCTGTCTAGGATTCAGGCGCCTGGCGGTCTCAAGATAAATCAAATTTTTGTGGTCAGTCAATACCACCACCTGATGTCTGGCCCCCTCGAGCCAATGGCGCCACTCCTCAAACGCCCACTTCATGGCCAAAAGCTCCCGATTCCCAACATCATAATTCCGCTCAGCGGGCGAAAATTTACGGGAAAAGAAGGCACAAGGCCTCATCACGGCGCAGTCAGAACTTTTCTGCGACAACACTGCCCCAGCTCCGATCTCAGAAGCGTCGACCTCAACCTGAAAAGGAAGAGTCACATCAGGCTGACGCAACACAGGGGCAGAAGAAAAACAGCGCTTAAGCTCCTGAAAGGCCTCCACAGCATCAGGGGACCAATTAGCAACATCAGCACCCTGTCTAGTCAAATCGGTCAATGGCTTAACGACATCCGAAAAACCAGAAATAAATCGACGATAAAAGTTGGCAAAGCCCAAAAATTTCTGAAGACTTTTAAGAGAAGAGGGCTGCGTCCAATCACAAATAGCTTGAACCTTGACAGGATCCATCTCAATGGAAGAGGGAGAAAAAATATATCCCAAAAAGGAAATTCTCTGAACCCCAAAAACGCACTTAGAACCCTTGACACACAGAGAATTAGACCGCAAAACCTGAAAAACCCTCTTAACTTGCCGGACATGAGAGTCCCAGTCATCCGAAAAAATCAGAATATCATCCAGATACACTATCATAAATTTATCCAAAAAATCGCGGAAAATATCATGCATAAAGGACTGGAAGACTGAAGGGGCATTAGAAAGACCAAAAGGCATCACCAAATACTCAAAGTGGCCCTCGGGCGTATTAAATGCGGTTTTCCACTCATCCCCCTGCCTGATCCGCACCAAATTATACGCCCCACGGAGATCAATCTTAGAGAACCACTTGGCCCCCTTTATGCGAGCAAACAAATCAGTCAGCAACGGCAATGGGTATTGATATTTAACCGTGATTTTATTCAAAAGCCGATAATCAATACATGGTCTCAAAGAGCCGTCTTTTTTTGACACAAAGAAAAAACCGGCTCCTAAGGGAGATGACGATGGACGAATATGTCCCTTTTCCAAGGACTCCTTTATATATTCTCGCATAGCAGTATGTTCAGGCACAGACAGATTAAATAAACGACCCTTTGGGTATTTACTACCCGGAATTAAATCTATAGCACAATCGCACTCACGGTGCGGAGGTAGTGAACCCAGCTTGGGTTCTTCAAAGACGTCACGATAATCAGACAGGAACTCAGGGATTTCAGAGGGAATAGATGATGAAATGGACACCAAAGGTACGTCCCCATGAGTCCCCTTACATCCCCAGCTCAACACAGACATAGCTCTCCAGTCAAGGACTGGGTTGTGAGACTGCAGCCATGGCAATCCCAGCACCAAATCATCATGTAGATTATACAGCACCAGAAAACGAATAGTCTCCTGGTGATCCGGATTAATACACATAGTCACTTGTGTCCAGTATTGTGGTTTATTATTAGCCAATGGGGTGGAGTCAATCCCCTTCAGAGGAATAAGAGTTTCCAAAGGCTCTAAATCATACCCACAACGATTGGCAAAGGACCAATCCATAAGACTCAAAGCGGCGCCAGAGTCGATATAGGCGTCAGTAGTAATAGATGACAAAGAGCAAATCAGGGTCACAGACAAAATAAATTTAGACTGTAAAGTGCCAATGGAAACGGATTTATCAAGCTTTTTAGTACGCTTAGAGCATGCTGATATAACATGAGTAGAATCCCCACAATAGAAACACAACCCATTTTTCCGTCTAAAATTCTGCCGCTCGCTTCTGGACAGAATTCTATCACACTGCATGCTTTCTGGCGTCTTCTCAGTGGACACCGCCAGATGGTGCACTGGTTTGCGCTCCCGCAGACGCCTATCGATCTGAATGGCCATTGTCATGGACTCATTCAGACCCGCAGGCACAGGGAACCCCACCATAACATCCTTAATGGCATCAGAGAGACCCTCTCTGAAAGTAGCCGCCAAGGCACACTCATTCCACTGAGTAAGCACAGACCATTTACGGAATCTTTGGCAGTAAATTTCAGCTTCATCTTGCCCCTGCGATAGGGACATCAAAGTTTTTTCTGCCTGAAGTTCCAAATGAGGTTCCTCATACAGCAAGCCCAAGGCCAAAAAAAACGCATCCACATTGCGCAACGCAGGATCCCCTGGTGCCAATGCAAAAGCCCAGTCTTGAGGGTCGCCGCGGAGCAAGGAAATCACAATCCCAACCTGCTGTGCAGGGTCTCCAGCAGAACGAGATTTCAGGGACAAAAATAGCTTACAATTATTTCTAAAATTCTGAAAGCTAGATCTATTCCCTGAGAAGAATTCCGGCAAAGGAATTCTCGGCTCAGATACCGGAGCATGAATAATAAAATCTTGCAAATTTTGTACTTTCGTGGTGAGATTATTCAAACCTGCAGTTACACTCTGAAGATCCATTATTAACAGGTGAACACAAAGCCATTCAAAGATTATAAGGAGAGAGAAAAAAAAAGAAAGACTGCAGCATAGACAGACTGGCAAGTGATCCAATTAAGAGCACAGAGAAAAAAAAAAAAAAAAACTCTCAGCAGACTTCTTATTTCTCTCCTTTCTCAGCCAAGGATTTTAACCCCTTTAGTGGGCCGGTCAAACTGTCATGATCTCCATGGCCAGAGAACTAGCATAAGCCTCTATAGGAACAAGCTCTTGGAAGATGTAACTATACTGACCATGAACTAAACCTACCGCATCATCTAGAAGTAGCCAGGTAGCATGTCCTACTTTTTATCCCTATATGCCCAGCGCCGGCCGGAGAACTAAATAATGCTAGCAGAGGGAAATATAAGACCTGACTCACCTCTAGAGAAATGCCCAAAAAAAGGAGACAGAGGCCCCCCACATATATTGGCGGTGATATGAGATGAAACAACAAACGCAGCAGGAAAATAGTTTTAGCAAATTTGAGGTCCGCTTTCTAGATAGCAGAAGACAGAAAGCATACTTTCATGGTCAGTAGAAAACCCTAACAAAACACATCCAGAAATTACTTTAGGATTCTGGCATTAACTCATAATACCAGAGTGGCAATTCCTGATCAACAAGAGCTTTCCAGACACAGTAACGAAACTGCAGCTGTGAACTGGAACCAAAATACAAAAACAAAACATGGACGAATGTCCAACTTATCTAGTAGATGTCTGGGAGCAGGAACAAGCACAGAGAGGCTTCTGATAACATTGTTGACCGGCAAGCATCTAACAGAGAAGCCAGGTTATATAGCGACACCCAGATCTAATCAGAACAGGTGAACAGGGAAGATGATGTCACAAGTTCAATTCCACCAGTAGCCACCGGGGGAGCCCAGAATCCAAATTCACAACACCTTACCTGATGAAGCCATGCCAACCGTTGAACCGACAAATCCTCCCTCTGCTATCAGTGAATCTGCTGTACCCACTGTTGATAACTGCAGCTCTGAGAGCCCCAACCTGCCCGTGCTACCCAGACTCACTAGAAGTGTAGTTAGAAGACAGTGCACTACACCAGCGGTAGCAAGCATAGCGGGCCCTGCTAGGCCAATAGCAACCCCTGCGCTGCGAAGATCCACACGCAGCACTCAAAATCAAACTCCCCTCCGCTACAAAACTTGGAGGTATTAATAAGGGCTGCTCTTTAGTTAAGAATGTTTTTGTGTGTATTTTTGTTACAGGTTTTAAATGGACAATAGAGTAATGGACGGTGAATTGCTCAAAAACTTTCATAAGGGGGGGGACCCCTTTGTTTACCCGGGGTCCCCGCTGTTTCAACCACTGAACTGAGAGTCATAAACTGTGCATGACCTAACTTTTGCAATGTTCAAGAATCCTCACCTCCTGTAAAGGGAAGCATTGTTATGTTCAATTGTTATGCTATTTCAAAAATTTGTGTGTTTTCTGTTAACATGTATTATTGTTCTTGTTTTCCCAGTCCCGGAGTACTGGATTTAACCGGGGGGGAGTGCAGCACCCCAGAGTCCTGGTTGTTGCAGTACTGTGGCTCCGCCACTATGGGGAGCTATGGTACGTCTGATTGCACTAAAGGAGTTTCTCTGACCAGGTAACACCTCACTACACTTCACACTCCGGCCACCAGGGGGGGTGGTCCTATCTAGTAGGCCACTCCTCACACTCTGGTAAAACTGGGGGTTGGACAGGAAGACAGTGAGAAGTAGCTGGGAAGAGCTAGTGAGAGGACCTGTCAGGGATGGGATCCTGGCAGACTCCTCAGAGCAGAACTAACCAGTGCACAACGGGAATACAGTAAAGAAGTATTGGGACCAGAAGGAGTCGTGCTGTTAGACCGAGGCAACATCCTTCTGAGGCGCAAACAGTCGGTGGCCGGAACACCGAGCAAGTAAGAGACTTTAAGTACATTGCAAACCACGGCCGGACAGCTAATTATAGGTTGGCTGTCTCACTTAACACCTAAGCAGACAACGGAGGCAGCTGTGGGAGAGGGGCGACTCTAGGGTCCCGGAAGAACTCCAGGCCTACCCCGTCATACGGGTGCGTCCTACCATACTACCTGGAGGACGAAGAGAACGAACGATAGAGACAGACAGAAACAGTTGTGAGGACTATCCCGGGAGCTCAGCAGGGAAGAACTACAACACCCAGCGCTAGAAGGTAGACACTGATTCCCACCTGTAAAGAGGACTCCTGATGTGCTTTTGGACCGGCCGGTCTCTGACAACCCAGTTAACAGCGCTCTGGACTGAGGTCTCCAAAATCTTCAGTAAAGAGGTAAAGAGACTGCAACCTGGTTTCCTCGTTATTTACCACAACTGCACCGCTACACCACCGCTTATTGCACCGGACGTCCCCCACTGACAGACAGAGCCACGGACCGGGTCTAGCCACCGTGACAACCCCAGAGCAGAGACTCAGAGGCCCGGCATCCGGGTACCCCTCGGCCCTGCGGCGGTGTGGGGGCGCAACATAATTGTAACTGAAGCAACAATACTGCAGAGTTACTTGCAAAGTGTTTTAAAAAAAACTGTGTGTGGCAAGTTGTCTTCATAGAATTCATTCCTATATACCATTTCATTATCCACAGTAAAATAGGCAAAACAGTCCACTTTAAGAAGCCTTCCATTAAAGGGAATATGTCATCCCCCCCCCAGGATGTACACTCACCGGCCACTTTATTAGGTACACCATGCTAGTAACGGGTTGGACCCCCTTTTGCCTTCAGAACTGCCTCAATTCTTTGTGGCATAGATTCAACAAGGTGCTGGAAGCATTCCTCAGAGATTTTGGTCCATATTGACATGATGGCATCACACAGTTGCCGCAGATTTGTCGGCTGCACATCCCAAAGATGCTCCATACAAGGCAGGATGGATCCATGCTTTCATGTTGTTTACGCCAAATTCTGACCCTACCATCCGAATGTCGCAGCAGAAATCGAGACTCATCAGACCAAGCAACGTTTTTCCAATCTTCTACTGTCCAATTTCGATGAGCTTGTACAAATTGTAGCCTCAGTTTCCTGTTCTTAGCTGAAAGGAGTGGTACCCGGTGTGGTCTTCTGCTGCTGTAGCCCATCTGCCTCAAAGTTCGACGCACTGTGCGTTCAGAGATGCTCTTAGGCCTACCTTGGTTGTAACGGGTGGCGATTTGAGTCACTGTTGCCTTTCTATCAGCTTGAACCAGTCTGCCCATTCTCCTCTGACCTCTGGCATCAACAAGGCATTTCCGCCCACAGAACTGCCGCTCACTGGATTTTTTTTCTTTTTCGGACCATTCTCTGTAAACCCTAGAGATGGTTGTGCGTGAAAATCCCAGTAGATCAGCAGTTTCTGAAATACTCAGACCAGCCCTTCTGGCACCAACAACCATGCCACGTTCAAAGGCACTCAAATCACCTTTCTTCCCCATACTGATGCTCGGTTTGAACTGCAGGAGATTGTCTTGACCATGTCTACATGCCTAAATGCACTGATTTGCCGCCATGTGATTGGCTGATTAGAAATTAAGTGTTAACAAGAAGTTGGACAGGTGTACCTAATAAAGTGGCCGGTGAGTGTATATGACCTATTAATATGGGCATACAGGTAATAGAAATGTTACATTATTCCTACGTGTATGCCTCATATTGTTGTGGAGAAATGTTATATTCTGTCTTTATGTTAACGGGAACCTGTCACCTGAATTTGGCGGGACCGGTTTTCGGTCCAATGGGCGGTGTTTTCGGGTGTTTGATTCACCCTTTACTTTCCCGCTGGCTGCATGGTGGCCGCAATATTGGCTTGAAGTTCATTCTCTGTCCTCCATAGTACATGCCTGCGCACAGCAATCTTGCCTTGCGCACGCGCAGTATGCTTTGCCCAACTGCGGGCAAGGCCGAAAAGCATTAGTGCGCATGTGCCGGCGCACTATGTTCCGGAACACAGCAAAATACAGGACAAGTGACGTTATTACAGGTCGAGGGATGTTATTACAGCACAAGGGACGTTATTACAGTTCTGGTGACGTTATTACAGGACAAGGGACCTTATTACAGGACAATGGATGTTATTACAGGTTGGAGGACAGTATTACAGAACAAGGGACATTATTACAGAACAAGGGATGTTATCACAGGTCGAAGGATGTTATTACAGGTTCGGGGACGTTATTACTGGACTAGTGACGCTATTAAAGGATAAGGCACGTTATTACAGGACTGAGGACGTTATTACAGGACATGGGACATTATTACAGAACCTGGGACATTATTACAGGTCGAGGGATGTTATTACAGGTCCGGGGAGGTTATTATAGGACAAGGGGCTTTATTGCAGAACAGGAGACATTATTACAGGACGGGGTATATTATTATGGGACGGGGATGTTATTACAGGATAGGGGACGTTATTACAGAACGAGGGACGTTATTACAGGACAGGGGACGTTATTACAGGACTGCGGATGTTATTACAGGACTGGGGACGTTATTTCAGGTCAGACGGTGTTATTACAAGATAGGGGACGTTATTACAGGACAGGGGATTTTATTACAGGACGGTGGATGTTATTACAGAGTGGGGGATGTTACTACATGACAGAGGATGTTATTACAGGGCCCATATATCCAACCAACATACTTTTAGGGGCATAGGTCCAAATTTTGCACCGGGGCCCATAGAATTCTAGTTATGCCACTGTCCATCTGATGTCTGTGCACAAAGTACAGCACAGACAGCATACAGATTAGCATATAATATACTAACTGGGGTACAGACATCAGATAGTATATAACAATATTGGGTGTTCTACTGTGTAGATATACAATATCATATGCACTGACTGATCCTCAACCTACAGGACCTCACATGCTATAATATATGGTCCTATAAATACTATATGATGTCCTGTAGGCCTAGGATCAGTCAGAGCAGGGTGCTGCATACATGGCCTGCAGTCTCTATCTGACCCTCACTGTGATTTATTGCTGCAGAATGAACTTCTATACAGATGAGGTGAAAGTTCAGGCTGCTGCAATAAATCAGCCTAAAGGTACCTTCACACTAAACGATATCGCTAGCGATCCGTGATGTTGCAGTGTCCTGGATAGCGATATCGTTTAGTTTGACACGCAGCAGCGATCAGGATCCTGCTGTGATGTCGCTGGTCGTTGAACAAAGTTCAGAACTTTATTTGGTCGTCAGACCGGCGTGTATCGTCGTGTTTGACACCAAAAGCAACGATACCAGCGATGTTTTACACTGGTAACCAGGGTAAACATCGGGTTACTAAGCGCAGGGCCGCGCTTAGTAACCCGATGTTTACCCTGGTTACCAGTGTAAAATGTAAAAAAACAAACAGTACATACTCACCTTCGCATCCCCCGGCGTCCGCTTCCTGCACTGACTGAGCGCCGTAAAGTGAAAGTACAGCACAGCGGTGACGTCACCGCTCTGCTGTTAGGGCCGGCACTCAGTCACTGCAGGGAAGCGGACGCTGGGGGACGCGAATGTAAGTATGTAGTGTTTGTTTTTTTTACATTTTACGCTGGTAACCAGGGTAAACATCGGGTTACTAAGCGCGGCCCTGCGCTTAGTAACCCGATGTTTACCCTGGTTACCCGGGGACCTCGGCATCGTTGGTCGCTGGAGAGCGGTCTGTGTGACAGCTATCCAGCGATCAAACAGCGACGCTGCAGCGATCGGCATCGTTGTCGCTATCGCTGCAGCGTCGCTTAATGTGAAGGTACCTTAAGCCACAAACAGCAAGACTGCAGATAAACATCATCCTGTTACTCCTCACTCCTCGTCCTCGGGCTCTTGATGATCTCCATCCTGCTCCACGCTCCTCTCTGCTCACAAGAAGAAGCAGCCGGACAAGCTGGTGAGGTAAGTTTAGCAGACAGACACTGACTGCACACAGTGTTGCCATGTCTGCAGTGCAGGGATGCGGCTTCCGGCACTTGTACACATTATTTAACCCCTTAACTCCCAAGGGTGGTTTGCACGTTAATGAACGAGCCAATTTTTACAATTCTGACCACTGTCCCTTTATGAGGTTATAACTCTGGAACGCTTCAACGGATCCTGATGATTCTGACATTATTTTCTCGTGGCATATTGTACTTCATGTTAGTGGTAAAATTTCTTTGATATTACATGCGTTTATTTGTGAAACAAAATGGAAATTTGGCAAAAATTTTGAAAATTTTACAATTTTCCAAATTTGAATCTTTATGCCCTTAAATCACAGAGATATGTCACACAAAATACTTAATAAGTAACATTTCCCACAAGTCTACTTTACATCAGCACAATTTTGGAGCCAACATTTTTTTTGTCAGGGAGTTATAAGGGTTAAAAATTGACCAGCAATTTCTCATTTTTACAACACCATTTTTTTTTAGGGACCACATCACATTTGAAGTAACTTTGAGGGGTCTATATGATAGAAAATACCCAAGTGTGACACCATTCTAAAAACTGCACCCCTCAAGGTGTTCAAAACCACATTCAAGAAGATTATTAACCCTTCAGGTGTTTCACAGAAGTTTTTGGAATACTTTTTAAAAAATGAACATTTTACTTTTTTTCACAAAAAATTTAATTCAGCTCCAATTTGTTTTATTTTACCAAGGGTAACAGAAGAAATTGGACCCCAAAAGTTGTTGTGCAATTTGTCCTGAGTACGCTGATACCCGATATCTGGGGGTAAACCACTGGTTGGGCGCATGGCAGAGCTCGGAAAGGAAGGAGCGCCGTTTGACTTTTCAATGCAAAATTGACTGGAATTGAGATAAGACATAATGCCGCATTTGGAGAGCCACTGATGTGCCTAAACATTGAAACCCTCCACAAGTGACACCATTTTGGAAAGAAGACCCCATAAGGAACTTATCTAGATGTGCGGTGAGGACTTTAACCTACCAAGTGCTTCACAGAAGTTTATAATGTAGAGCCGTAAAAATAAAAAATAATATTTTTTCACAAAAATGATCTTTTTGCCCCCAATTTTTTATTTTCCCAAGGTTAACAGAAGAAATTGGACCGCAAAAGTTGTTGTGCAGTTTGTCCTGAGTACGCTGATACCCCCATATATGGGTGTAAACCACTGTTTGGGAGCATGGTAGAGCTTGGAAGGAGCGCCATTTCACTTTTCAATGCAAAATTGATAGGAATTGAGATAGGACGCCATGTCGCGTTTTGAGAGCCCCTGATGTGCCTACACAGTGGAAACCCCCCACAAGTGACGCCACTTTCCCCTAAGGAACTTATCTCGAAGTGTTGTGAAAACTTTGAACCTCCAAGTGTTTCACTTCAGTTTATAACGCAGAGCCGTGAAAATAAAAATTCTTATTTTTGTCCACAAAAATTATTTTTTTAGCCCCCAGTTTTGTATTTTCCCAAGGGTAACAGGAGAAATTGGACCCCAAAAGTTGTTGCCCAATTTGTCTTGAGTACGCTGATACCCCATATGTGGGGGGAACCACCGTTTGGGTGCATGGCAGAGTTCGGAAGGGAAGGAGCGCCGTTTGGAATGCAGACTTAGATGGATTGGTCTGCAGGCGTCACGTTGCATTTGTAGAGCCCCTGATGTACCTAAACAGTAGAAGCCCCCCACAAGTGACCCCATATTGGAAACTAGACCCCCAAGGAACTTATCTAGATGTGTTGTGAGAACTTTGAACCCCCAAGTGTTTCACTACAGTTTATAACGCAGAGCCAAGAAAATAAAAAATCATTTTTTTCCCACAAAAATGATTTTTTTAGCCCCCAATTTTTTATTTTCCCAAGGGTACCTAGAGAAATTGGACCTCAAAAGTAGTTGTCCAATTTGTCCTGAGTCTGCTGATACCCTATATGTTGGGGTAAACCCCTATTTGGGCACACAGGAGAGCTCGGAAAGGAAGGAGCACTGTTATACTTTTTCAACGCAGAATTGGCTGGAATTGAGATCGGACGCCATGTCGCATTTGGAGAACCCCTGATGTGCCTAAACAGTGGAAACTCCTCAATTCTAACTCTGACCCTAACCCAAACACACTCCCAGCTCTAATCCCAACCCTAACCATAACCCTAATCCGAACACACCCCTAACCCTAATCCCAACCCTAACCACACCCCTAACCCCAACACACCCCTAACCACAACACACCCCTAACAATAATCCCAACCCTAACCACACCCCTAACTCCAACACACCCCTAACCCTAATAGCAACCATAACTCTAACCATATTCCTAACCCTGACACACCACTAACCCTAATCCCAACCGTAAATGTAATCCAAACCCTAACTTTAGCCCCAACCCTAACCCTAACTTTAGCCCCAACCCTAACTTTAGCCCCAACCCTAACTTTAGCCCCAACCTTAACCCTAGCTTTAGCCCCAACCCTAACTGTAGCCCTAACCCTAACTTAAGCCCCAATCCTAACCCTAAGTTTAGCCCCAACCCTAACTTTAGCTCCAACCCTAACCCTAACTTTAGCCCCAACCCTAACTGTGGCCCCAACCCTAACTGTAGCCCTAACCCTAACTTTAGCCCCAACCCTAACTTTAGCCCCAACCCTAACTGTAGCCCTAACCCTAACATTAGTCCCAACCCTAACCCTAACGAGAAAATGGAAATAAATGCATTTTTTTTTTAATTATTTTTCCCTAACTAAGGGGGTGATGAATGGGGGTTTGATTTACTATTTATTGGGTTTTTTTAGTGGATTTTTATGATTGGCAGCTGTCTCACACTAAAAGACGCTTTTTATTGCATGCAATTAAATGTAATCCAGACCCTAACTTTAGCCCCAACCCTAACCCTAACTTTAGCCCCAACCCTAAATTTAGCCCCAACTCTAACCCTAACTTTAGCTCCAACCCTAACCCTAACTTTAGCCCCAACCCTAACTGTAGCCCCAACCCTATCTGTAGCCCTAACCCTAACTTTAGCCCCAACCCTAAGCCTGTCAGGACTCTGAACATTTTTTACCTTTTGTGCATTACTGCCCTTTTCCAAGATGGCGTCTTTAGTCTCATGTGCACTGTGTCTTCCTGCTATAAAACTCCACCCCAGCCTTCAGTCTGTGCTAGAGTATTCTGCCTTGCATCCAGCTCCTGACCTCTGATTACTCCCTGGCTATACACCTGCTCCTGTGAACCTGTGTGGTGATCCTACTACTCTGCTCTGTGTTCCTGCTGCATACACAAGTGTCCAGTAAACCTCCTTCATCTGCTGCTCGTGTTTACTTCATCTGCATTTGCTGGACATGTAAGCTGCTTCTGCTCTGCAATAACCTGAGACTATTAACCTGGCCTCCCTGGTTGAGCTAAGATATGATTTGGACTGCCTTATAAGCATATCTATCTGTGTTTGGACTAAGACAAGGATTTATTCGTCTCAAGTTTCCTCAAGAATATTGTGCTTTATAGACTTTCTGCTTGATTGCATTTCCCTCTGAAGTTTCCTATAGACTGCTAAGCTGCGTTTATTATTTGCACCAAGTGTTGTGGACTTGAGTTTCTCTCTGCACCTGTTTGAATCACCGTGTGATAATATAGACTTTACCACTTATAAAACTGTGTCCTGTAGTTGTCTTGTTCCACGCAAAGAGTCTTCTGAGTTATCCCCTATAATTATTACAAAGCCTAACTTTAGCCCCAACCCTAACTTTAGCCCCAACCCTAACTTTAGCCCCAACCTTAACCCTAGCTTTAGCCCCAACCCTAACTGTAGCCCTAACCCTAACTTTAGCTCCAATCCTAACCCTAAGTTTAGCCCCAACCCTAACTTTAGCCCCAACTCTAACCCTAACTTTAGCTCCAATACTAACCCTAATTTTAGCCCCAACCCTAACTGTAGCCCTAACTCTAACTTCAGCCCCAATCCTAACTTTAGCCCCAACCCTAACTGTAGCCCTAGCCCTAACTTTAGTCCCAACCCTAACCCTAACCCTAATGAAAAAATGGAAATAAATACATTTTTTTAATTTTATTATTTTTCCCTGTCTAATTATGCTCACCTGCTCCTGGCGCGGTCCCTGCAGGTCCCTGCTTCCCCAGCGCCCCAGCTTGTTCCTGTAGTGAGCGGTCACATGGTACCGCTCATTACAGTAATGAATATGTGGCTCCACCTCTCATAGGAATGGAGCCGCATATTCATTACTGTAATGAGCGGTAACGGTGACCGCTCAATACAGGAAGAAGCTGCGGCGCCGGGGAAACAGGGACTGCACCATGCCAGGAGCAGGTGAGTATAACAGGGAGGGGAGCGCTGCACGATATTCACCTGCTCCCCGTTCCGGCGCCGCTCCGTCTTCAGCATCTTCAGCAGTAACACTCAGGTCAGAGGGCGTGATGACGTGGTTAGTGCTCGCCCTCTCCCTGAACGTCAGTGCAGAAGACACTGAAGATGGAGCGGCGCTGGAACGAAGTCAGGTGAATATTGAAAGTGCCGGGGGCCTGAGCGCCGGAGAGGTGAGTATGTGATTTTTATTTTATTTTATTTTTTTATTTTTTTATCGCAGCAACAGCAAATGGGGCAAGTGTCTGTATGGAGCATCTTATGGGGCCATAATCAACGTTTGTGCAGGATTATATGGGGCAAATATCTTTATGGAGCATCTTATGGGGCCATAATCAACGTTTGTGCAGCATTATATGGGGCAAATATCTATATGGAGCATCTTATGGGGCCATAATCTATGTTTGTGCAGCACTATATGGCGCAAATATCTTTATGGAGCAACTTATGGGGCCATAATCAATGTTTGTGCAGCACTATATGGCGCAAATATCTTTATGGAGCATCTTATGGGGCCATAATCAACGTTTGTGCAGCACTATATGGCGCAAATATCTTTATGGAGCATCTCATGGGGCCATAATTAATGTTTGTGGAGCATTATATGGGGCAAGTGTCTGTATACAGCATCTTATGGGGCCATGACCAAGATTTGTGCAGCACTATATGGGGCAAATATCTTTATGGAGCATCTTATGGGGCCATAATCAACATTAGTGCAGCATTATATTGGGCAAATGTGTCTATGGAGCATCTTATGGGTCCATTATTAACCTTTATGCAGGATTATATGGGGCATATTTTAATATGGAGCATCTTATGGGGCCATCATAAACTTTATGGAGCATTATATGGGGCTCTTGATTCAATATGGATATTCAAAAAAACTTAACCTACTGATGTCTCAATTAATTTTACTTTTATTGGTATCTATTTTTACTTTTGACATTTACTGGTAGCTGCTGCATTTTCCACCCTAGGCTTATACTCGAGTCATTAAGTTTTCCCAGTTTTTGTGGCAAAATTAGGGGGTCGGCTTATACTCGGGTCGGCTTATACTCGAGTATATACGGTAACTTTTTTCCACAAAATGTTGACTTCAGAACCAAATATATTTATTTTGACAAGGGTAACAGGAAAAAATGGACCCCAAAATTTGTGTAATTTCTCCTGAGCATGCAGATACCCCATATGAGGGAGAAACCCACTGTTTGGGCGCACGGCAGAGCTCGGAAGGGAAGGAGCGCATTTGACTTTAGTAAATGCAAAATTTGCTGCAATAATTAGCCAATGCCATGTCATGTTTGAAGAACCCCTGATGTGCCTAAAGAATGAAAATCCCCCTCAAGTGACACCATTTTGTAAATAGACCCCTCAAGGAATGTACTTAGATGTGTGGTGAGCACCTTGATCCCCCAGGGGCTTCACAGAAGTTTATAACATTGAGCCGTGAAAATTAAAAAAAATCACATTTTCCCAACAATAATGTTATTTTTGCCCCAAATTTTGCATTTTCATAAGGGTAACAGGAGACATTGCACCATCCTGTTTGTTGTGCAATTTCTCCTGAGTACGCCGATACTCCATATGTGGGGGAATACAACTTTTGAGGCACAGTGCAAAGCTTAGAGTCTTGTGAGGAATGGAGCACTATTTGCTTCCTGTAGTGCAGATTTCCCTAGAACAATTTGCGGACTCCATATGCAGAGCCCCTAATTGCTAGAAGAGCAGAATCCCCCCTCAAGGGACCCAATTTTGGAAACAATACCCCTTGAGGAATTTATCTACAGGTGTAGTGATGATTTTGACTCCATGGATAGTTTCCAGAAATAAGCAGAAATGAATGTTGTAGAGTGAATATTGCAAACTGCTGTTGTAGTGACCAGTTCGCTTTAGTGACCAGTACGTTGCAGTCACCAGTACGTTATGCACAGCCCGTGCTTCTGGAGCCATGCACCCTTTAGTTAGGCGAGCTCTCATCACTTCAGCAATGCCAAATGTGGACTCAATATGTTGTTTAGGTACACTGTGGAGCTCATAAGGGAGGTTGGCATTTGGATTTGAGAGCAGAGAATTTGCTGAATTTCTTTTGGCGGATGAGGAGCCATTTCACTTTTCCGGAGCCTTTGCACTTCCAGTAACGTGGAAGCCCCCTATATTTCCGTTAACAGATGACAGACCTGAGTGGGGACTTGCTTTTTTTGTGGATTGAGTTGAAGCTTTTATTGGGAACATTTTACATAACGTTTAGAATCACAGTTATCCAGCGCTCTACGCTAAGCACTTACTTTGGGGTTTCCATCTAAACCATCTAAATCTGAGTGACGTGATTCGGATGAAACCCCCGAGGGATCCATTCACTCTAATGAGGCCCCGGAGTTACTCTGGACTCCATTTAGCCTCTGTTCAGCGATGTCCTCCTTTTCAGAAGTGCACAAAACTGTGACTGATGGCACTTTTATTCAATCGTAAAAAGACGGACACCGCCGGATCACAGGTCAGACGATGTCCACAGTGCCTTCATCTGCCACATTATAGGGAATTTTCCACCTGAATTCTGTATTTCAGAGATATACACAGAAACCTCGATGCAAGCACTCAGCACAGAGCGCAGGATAAATGTTTGCCGAGTCTTACTGCGATCTTTGGGAGGCAGAATGAAAAAATCAACAGCAGGTGAAGAATTGGTTTTATTTTTTTTTTACTCTGTTCTTCATGCGGTATAAGTGATTAAGCAACTTTATTCTTCGGGTTGGTGCGATTACAGCGATACCAGATTTATATTGAGTTTTATGTTTGGCTGCTGTCACACACTAACGGACACTTTTTATTGCAAAAGATATTACGAGGACTACTCCTTCTCTCCCGCTTGTCGGACTGACCTGCTATCTAACACTGGCCTGTACATACATATATATGTATATATATATATATATATTCCCTATTTAAACCACTACAATACTACAATTTGATGCAAACTAATCAATCTCTACTGGGGTTCTGCCATTTATACCATCTTCGCTAACTTTTAGCACGCTGATGAAGGTCCATTGTAGACCGAAACGTTTGTGACTACTGTATGTATATTAAACAAACCCTTTTGCATCACATCTATTGGAGTGTGCTAGTTGTTAATATTTCACATATTAAGGTTTGGGAACCTATCTCTATGCACCTCCCCCTGTGAAGCTGTGCTGAACATTTTCTATACCATATCACTTTTTGCAGGCTGATCACTAGTACAGCATGGGGATGCAGCAGTATCCCGTTCTGTACAAACTGTCAGCTCTGCACTGACCGAGAAACTTACTGATCATGCACTGCGCATGATCAGCAAGTGTCCTAGCTCTGGTGACCTGGATGCTATCATGACGACATTGAGTCACTATGGCAACGAACGTCATGCCGCAGGGTCTCTGATCCAAAGGCAGAGGAGCTGTCAGCACTCTGCCGCCTCCCAGAATGCTGCGATCTTGTTCGATTGCAGCATTTCGGGGGTTAAAATGCAGGTAGTGGTGTGTGACCGCTCCTGGCACTTAGTGCTGGGTGTCCACTGTCAGAATCAGCGAAGGAAATGTTCATGAGGTAAGAGAAGAAACCTGTCCACAACTTTTCTCATGTCAGTGCTCAGACCGGCCGGCTGTATAGTGGCGGCGCTTTCCTTTAAATTCAGTTTATTTTACGTTTGTTTTTTTTCTAGAGCCATATTCAAGAGCCACAATAAAACTGAAAATCCTGATTTTGTGTCGATTGTATTTTAACAAAATCTAGTTTAATGGATTTGCTTTGTTTAAAAGAAATCTTGCAATTTTCACATTCGCCTCTAAACCTAAAACGAGACATCCTTCCTGTTCTGTAACACTTCACAGCAGTCTCATTATCATCACAGACAGGATTACCATGACAAGTAGCACCTTGGTGCAAAATAAATAACTCAGAACCCACCATTTAAATAGGAGTTGTTACAGCTCACCTCCTCGCCCTCCCTTCACAATGACCTTTGCCTAGGTCAGAGCATGCTTAGAAAGCTCTCCTATACTAGTCAATAGGGTCAGTCAGTCTATTGCTGCTTATGTGTCTGTGGCTGCTGATAAGAAAGGAAAGACTAATATTAGGCCTCATGGTGGGTGAAAATTACAAGAATTCCATTTTTATATTATACATAGTAATTTGAAAGCAAATAATTTTTTAAAAGGACATTTAAATTTAAAGTCTGATTAAAACAAATGTTCTGGGTGGTGGGGGGTTAGGGTCACAGTTTATTCGTAGTCCGGGTCCATGGTCCTCTGCTGTTGGTTCTGTTCTGTATTTTTTTTCTCCGCCAGCATCTCACTAACTCCCTCTTACCCATCTGTTATCTATCAGTACCCCCCTGTTACCCCCATCACCCCATGTTGCCCCATTATTTCCTACCAAACCCACTCGCCTTTGGTTATCTCCTCTGACCCATCTTACCCTCTGATATCTTTTTTTCTTACACTAACTCTGGCAGGAGCAGAGAGCTAGAGCTTTGGTAATGTTGTGCAGAGAGCAGCTCACAGAGAAGCCCCAATAGGGATTAGCATCAGTAGGGATTGGCCGGATTACTCATTAATAAGACCACTGAGGAAGACCCCTCTGTTACCGCTGTAGGGGAGCGCTGCACAAATCGCACAGAGCATTGCTGCTCACGACATTAGTAGCTGAACATGTCAGCCGTCCTGTTAACAATGGGAATAGGTTTTAAGTAGGTAAAGGATCAGCATCTCTTAGGGCAGAGAATATTAGTAGATGAATAAATAACACAATCCACAACCAGAGCTTTGGTATAAAAATATATCTCTTATTTACAATATTTACAAAGTATAAAAATATATATATTATTTACAAAATCTACAAAATATAAAAATATATATATTATTTACAGTATTTACACTATATACAAAATATAAAAATAAATATTATTTACAAAATTTACAATATTTACACTATACAAAATATAAAAATATATATCTATTAGAATATTTACACTATATACAAGATTTATAAAAATATATGTCTATTTACAGAATTTGCAATATTTACACTATATACAAAAGGCGTGAATGTTACAGGCTGGCGGTAGATTGGCGTCGATGTTACAGGCTGGCGGAAGATAGGCATCGATGTTACAGGCTGGCGGAAGATAGGCGTGAATGTTACAGGCTGGCGGAAGATAGGCGTGAATGTTACAGGCTGGCGGAAGATAGGCATCGATGTTACAGGCTGGCGGAAGATAGGCGTGAATGTTACAGGCTGGCGGAAGATAGGCGTCGATGTTACAGGCTGGCGGAAGATATGCGTCGATGTTACAGGCTGGCAGAAGATAGGCGTCGATGTTACAGGCTGGCGGAAGATAGGCGTGAATGTTACAGGCTGGCGGAAGATAGGCGTCGATGTTACAGGCTGGCGGAAGATAGGCGTTGATGTTACAGGCTGGCGGAAGATAGGCGTGAATGTTACAGGCTGGCGGAAGATAGGCGTCGATGTTACAGGCTGGCGGAAGATAGGCGTCGATGTTACAGGCTGGCAGAAGATAGGCGTCGATGTTACAGGCTGGCGGAAGATAGGCGTGAATGTTACAGGCTGGCGGAAGATAGGCGTCGATGTTACAGGCTGGCGGAAGATAGGCGTGAATGTTACAGGCTGGCGGAAGATAGGCGTCGATGTTTCAGGCTGGCGGAAGATAGGCGTCGATGTTACAGGCTGGCGGAAGATAGGCATCGATGTTACAGGCTGGCGGAAGATAGGCGTGAATGTTACAGGCTGGCGGAAGATAGGCGTCGATGTTACAGGCTGGCGGAAGATAGGCGTCGATGTTACAGGCTGGCGGAAGATAGGCGTGAATGTTACAGGCTGGCGGAAGATAGGCGTCGATGTTACAGGCTGGCGGAAGATAGGCGTCGATGTTACAGGCTGGCAGAAGATAGGCGTCGATGTTACAGGTTGGCGGAAGATAGGTGTCGATGTTACAGGCTGGCGGAAGATAGGCCTCGATGTTGCAGGAAGGTGGAAGATAGGTGTCGATGTTGCAGGAAGGTGGAAGATAGGCCTCGATGTTACAGGAAGGAGGAAGATAGGCCTCGATGTTACAGGCTGGTGGTAGTTGGCGTAGGTGGTACAAGCTGGTGTTAGTTTAGTCTATAAACTAGTCATAGTTGAAATTTGCCTTGGGTGTGCTGGCAGGTAGAAGTTTGCCGTAGATGCAAATGGCAGTTGGATATATAAAAATTTAACTCTCTTATTTATAATATGTAATAAATATATAAAAATGTAAATAGATTAAAAAATATAAAAATAATTATAACTCTAAAAATAAATACTAAAACATTAGCTAAACCTAAAAATATCTAATAACAATAAAAAGTAGCCCTGTAAATAAAATAAATAGAATTATTGTAAATTATGTTGGTGGCTGGTGGTCACTATTCTTTTTTTGATCTTTTTTTGGGGGGCGGCTTGCTGGTTTTATCAGTTCTTTTTCTTGACCTTTTCTTCATTTTGAGCTTTTCTGCCCTGAAAAAAGAAGAGAAGATCCTGATGTTCTACATGTGTAACGGACAAGAAATAAGATGTTGACATGAGGTTATAGTGTGAGGCTGGCGCCATCACTGTAACTCACTGCTCGGCTGCTCTGGGCTCCTCCCAATTTCTCGACAGATCCATCAGTGCGACCGCGTCATCAATATCTTCTCTGTTTAGATTAGACAATGAATATATTAGGGTTAGGTGTACATTTGGCTCAGGCATAGCCAATCATATCCCGTCATGGGTCTGATGTCAGCGAATGGGAGTGGCTTTATCTTTGAAGAAGCGCTTCCATCAAAGTTTTTTATCCTCTATCCTAGCTTTTTTAGGGGATTTTTTGATTGTCTCTAATACTATAAGAATTACATGATGAACTTATGTATTATAATAGGTCTGTGTAAATAGATGTCTCCTGATGAGTCGTCTGCTAGTAGGATGGTGAAATGCGTAGAGACTAGAGACCTTTTAGTGGGAGAGGTTGCTTTTACATACACAACCTATGAGCCTTAAGAGATGTTGGGTATTTGTATGTGTTTTCTTTATGTATGTATCAGTCATCTCCTGAGTGACATATTGTGGCATCAGGTCTTGTACTTTACTGCTCTAATTACAGTTATTTATTGGGGCTGTTTAATGTTTCTTGATTATACATGAAGTTTTATCCCTTTCTCAGTGGGTCTGTGTAACGGACGAGAAATAAGAAGTTATAGAGTGAGGCCGGTGCCATCACGGATTGTAACTCACGGGTTGGGAATTCTTTTTTCCTCTCCTTGCCTTGACGTTTTCGCAAGCTCCAGTGATGCCTCAATCTCCTCTCTATTTAGAGTAGACAATAAATGCATTAAGAATTGTGAGATTTTGCACTTAAGATATAAAGAGACGAGACCCCGTGTTTCCCTGATACATGCACATAAAAGTAAGTGACCCCCCTGACACAGCAGGCGCAGTTCTATACAAATGGCGACTTACATTGTATAAAGTCTGCAGTCGACTTCAGTGTCGGGATCTCCGATCTCGGGGAGAATGGCGGCTTGTTCCAGGAAGAATTTTAGTGTTCTTCTCTTTTTATACGTCGCTTTTTTACGGCGAGCAGCTATTAGAGGAGAAAATTGGGAATATTAGGAGAATTATATGCCGATTTTGTGATTTACTGTACATTTTACTTTGGACTTTTTTCAGAAGGTTTTCTCCCCTTATCAGTAATTTATGTCTATCTTACTGAAAATATTGGTAATAATATTAGCAAACATCTGTTATTCCAGCACTTGTCGGGCTGCCCTTATTCCTATAATAAAGGGAACCTGTCACTCATCCATGCAGTACGTGGGCAGAATGAATTCAGAGCCCGGCTGTACGATTGCAGCCAGGTATGTTTTTCTCTAAGAATGCTCTGGCGTTTCAGAGTAAACATAGCTTAAAGAGCCATCGGTCTCCCTGCCACCGTCCGGTGACCATCCCGTCTCTCTCCAGGTTACTGACAGATTGCTTCTTATTTTCACACTTGAGACCTGTCAATCAAATAGATTAATGCAAGGAAAAACCTCCAGAGCATTTCAGGAAAAACATACTTGGTTACAATTGTGCCTTTAGCTAGGGCAGCATTTACAGTGCTTTTCAAAAATATTCATACCCCTTGTACTTCTCCACATTTGACTTTACACCCACAAGCTTAAAAAAAATATAGTCCAACCTAAGAGCATCTCACGGAGCACTGTTCACTCCATTAACAAAAAATGAAAGGAATATGACACATCTGTAAACCTACCAAGAGATGGCAATCTTCCTAAAGTGACATCCCAATTAAAGATTGCACTAATTAAACAGCCAAAAGGCCTGTGATCACCATGGAGGAGGTGCCAAGATACACAGCCGAGGACAGGACAACTGTTATTCATATACCTTTTAAGGAAGAGATTGTCAAGCTGAAAGCCATTTTTTTAGAGCAAACCATAAGAAGTCCCGTTTGCAGATTGCAAATAGCCATGTAGGTGACATTGCTAGTGTGTGGAAGAAGTTGCTTTGGTCACATGAGACCAGAGTAGAACTATTTGGGCTAAATTAAGATTGTTGTGTGTGGAGGAAAACTAATACTGCACATCACCCTGAAAACACCAAGTACACCGTCAAACATGGTGGTGTCAGCATCATGCTGTGGGGATGCTTTTCTTCAGACTGGAAAGCTGGTCAAAGTTGATGGGAAGAATAATGGAGCTAAGAACAAAACAATCCTGGAGAAAAACCTGTTAGATACTTCCCTTAACATACTGCCAGAGCTACATTGGAAGAGTTTAGATTAGAGCATATTCATGGGTGTGAATGGCGCTGTCACAGTCCAGACTGAAATCCCACTGAGAATCTGTGGCAAGTCTTGAAAACTGCTGTTCACATTAGCTCTCCATCCAATCTCTCTGAGCTACAGCGAGTTTGCAAAGAAGAGGGGACACAAATGCCAGCCTCTAGATATGAAAGCTGATAGAGTCATGCCCAAAAGTTTCCTGCTACTTTGTGTTGGTAAATCACAGAAAATCCAAATAAAAAACATTTACGTTTGTGGGTGTGACGTGAAAAAATGTGGGAAAGTTTACAGAGTATGTATACGTTTTCAAGTCACTGAATCTAAGGACACAGTTCCTATTACAGAAATTTTATTGTACAATTATTTACGCCTTAATTTTTTACTTACGTGTTTTTTTAGCTACATATTCCTTATAGCTGGCCTCTTTTTTAGGTCTGGTAGATCTTCTCTCGGTCATTATTGCGGATAACAATCTCGATTTCACAGAAAGTGAATATGAAATGTCGCGTTTTCACTGTGTCTGTAAAACTGTTACTGGCGGAATGTTCGGTTGCCATAGAGATAGAATGTTTGGATGGTGACGTCATGCGGCAGTTTGTGACGCCATCGCTCATTCACCTCTTATTTAAAGTGCACCTGTCTTCTAAATACTGTTTTTGGATGCAGTCACATGTACTAATTATATCCTGTATCATTTGAAGAAGAATATATGGAGTTTCATAGTTTTTTTCATCAAAAAAATAAATAAACATATAGAAGACACCACCCTCCACCTATAATGTAAAATATGGTATCTTCCACTACATGTTGACAGCTGATTGGCCAGTCATTTCACTGTCATGGCTAAATGGAGCGCGATTATTTAAAGCCCTCCCCTGAAGTTACCTCCACCCCATAGACTCATCATAGAGAGAGACTTTTATTCTAATTTACCTTATTAAAAATTTATTGAAAAATGTGAAACGTGACACCAATAGAAAAGTGGTTTGGGAGGCTCTTTATTATAGTCTGTTGCAAATGTATCACCATAAGCTGTGCCACAAAACAAGCTGATCTGTTGAACTATCAGAATGTGTAACTTGGTATTTTTACATAGGACTGTAGAGGTATATTAACCCATTGGTCATCCTTATACAAAAAAGTAATTTGGCTGTCATAGCAACATGGAGTGCGATTAATTAAGGCCCTTCCCCCATAGACTCATCATAGGGATACACATTTGTTCTAATTCATTTTATTAAAGGTACAGTGCTGGCACCTGACTTCTAACCCAGCAAACAGACAGCAGCCTGAAACTGCTGCTGGGGGACCGGCCCGGGGGCATTTGCCAGCCTGCCCCCCGGCCCAGCCTGCCCCTGTCCTGTAGAGGGATCTACATCCTACACTGAAAACCACTCTAGGAGACTGATTTTTTTACCACGGGATTGGGAACAATGGTCTAGAGAGCCAAAAGGGTTTTGTGGGGAAACCCAAACACTTAGCTGTGCTTTACTAAGTAGTGGAAAAAACAAAAGACATAGATGTATGAGGCATCACAGTGGCTCAGTGGTTAGCACTGCAACCTTATAGTGCTGGGATCCTGGGTTCAAATCCAAACAATGACAACATCTGTAAGGAGCTTGTATGTTCTCTTTGTGTTTGCGTGGGTTTCCTCTGGGTTCTCCGGTGTCCTCCCACACTACAAAGACATACTGATAGGGAATACATTGTGAGCCCCAATGGGGACAGAGAAGATGATGTCTGTAAAGTGCTGTGGAATGGCGCTTTATATGTTAGTAAAATAAATAAATTAGCTAAAAAATCAGTTGCTCCCATATCACTTCTTAATATAGTGCTGCTGTTTTGCAAGAAAGCAATAGTCTATACATAGGCTTGGACTGGCCAACAGGCCCCACAGGGGCCCACCACCCTCTTATATGAGCAATACTCAGTATAATACACTGGAATCACTATATACAGAGAGAGGCGGCATCTTATTCATTTATCAATCTTCTAAGTTCATTGTTATATAAATTTGTGATTGAGGAGAATGTCACATTTGCATGTAGATGGAAAGGGGGGTCCTGGAGTGGGTTACTGGTGGGCTCCTGGCACCGCAGTCCGACACTGTCTACAAGAGACAACCGTCAGCTCTGAGAGAGAAGCACATGCTCTGATGAGAGTTCCATTGCAATTCCTGGACTATAAGTAGGCATCCCATGGCAGGTATCCTATGCCTATATTTACAGAGGGCTTTCTAAGGCTCTGTGCACACGTTGCGGATTTTGCTGCGGATCCGCAGCAGCTTTCCATGCATTTACAGTACCATGTAAACCTATGGAAAACGCAATTTGCAGTGCACATGCTGTGGAAAAAATGCGTGGAAACGCTGCGGGTTACATTCCGCAGCATGCAAATTCTTTGTGCGGATTCCGCAGCGGTTTACGCCTGCTCCATAATAGGAATCCACAGCTGTAAAAACGCAGGTGGAATCCGAACAAAATCCACATAAAATCCGCCGTAATTCCGCAGTAAATCCGCAGGAAAAACGCAGTGTCTTTTACCTGCGGATTTATGAAATCCGCTGCGGAAAAATCCACAGAGCACCTTTCTACATGTGCACATACAGCGAATTGCGTTTTCCATAGGTTTACATTGTACTGTAAACGCATGGAAAGCTGCTGCGGACCCGCAGCTTAATCCGCAACGTGTGCACAGAGCCTGAACATCATATAACAGCTCTTTAGGAAATATTTCTATTACGTTGCTTAGGACAGACAAATGCATAACCAGAGATAACACCATACCACAGGCTGCACTCATTTTATATCCCCAAAAAGGAGATTATTGGTGTTCTATTTCATTTAGGCAGCTGGCATCTAGAATGAAGCTTCAGGCACACACCAGGCCAGAAAGACAAGGCAGGTCTGAGAACAAATTTGTTTGCAGCTGGGAAAAAATCAGTCTGGACTCCTCAATATTTCTCTATAACAATTCTATGCTAAAATAAATAACCAAGATTCAAATGTGTCTGCAAAGCAGCGGGAAAGGGCCCCAAACCTAATCCTGCACTTGATCACACAGCAGGCACCGAAGCATCTGATTTGCATTAGGATCTTCTGCATAGTGTTGTTTTTTTTGTTTGCAGCAGCAATTTTGATGAATTCAGTTATGGATTATTCATTTAAAAAGATTTTGCAGAAAAATTCTTCCAGCTTTAAATATGGCTTCTTACTGAAAAAAAAGGATTTGCTTTTAGAGTATTAGTGCTAAACAATAAAACCTAAGAATTTCTAGGATTCGTGGCAGAATTCACTGGTAAACACGGCTTCCAGGGGAGGAGGACGACGCGCCCAGACATGCACATAGCTTCTCCAAAACCGCAGCAAGAAATGTGCGTTCATCTGTAATACCGCTCAGATAATAAGGAGTCATTGTATCAGCAGTACAAGTGTTTCTTTTATCTTCAGGTGGTTACACAGGTAGAAACATGAGGCATGCGCCAATAATAATGATGCAGGAGAGCAGCACATACAGAAAAAACATGGTGTTAGGCATTCCATAAAAAGATTGTAATTATATCTTAAAAAGGGGCAATAACATGTTAGCAAGTGACTACCTTGTGTATTTAGTGGCAGACAGAATGAAAAGAAAGGGATTTCATTGAGGATCTGGCAGCAACTTTCTCGTGCAGACTCCAATATGGCAGACTACCATTTATTAATTTGTCCATTATTTAAGTAACATATTTAATGTTGGCCTGTTTAGGTCTCTAGGTTTTCACTGGCTGCAGAACGAGTTAACTGAGAGGCTGTCAGTCGGCTGGCTTTGGTGACAAGGTTTATAGTTCTTATATCTTCTTCTGAGTTGAGCTGAGGTTATAAATCAGCTCAGATAGGGTTAAGAGAAAAGAAGGATAAGCTTTGCCTTCAGAACAGCTGACTGATGATTCTCAGTTAATTTATCAGCAGCCATTAATATAATAAAGTGAGGCATAAAGCACTTGGTATGCTAAACAGGCGAAAACGTTTAATAAAATTATATTAAAAATGAACATTAAGCAAAACCACAAGCATGAAAGTAGAATAAATAGTCACTGAAGGTGTCCACATCCTTTAGGCTATGTGAACACGTTGCAGATTTCTTGCAGATCTGCAATGTTTTGTTTCCGCGCAGAAACGCTGCAGATCCGCAAGTGATATACAGTACAATGTAAATCAATGGCAAAAAAAAAAATTGCTGTGCTAATGGTGCGGAAAATTCCACATGGAAAATGCAGCAGATTAGAAGAAGGAGCACGCCATTTCTTAGTGCGGGGTTCCCTAGACGAAGCTTTCATTAGCGAAACGCACGTTGGGTGTGGTTGGTCCCTGGCTGCTGGCTTTAATAAGGTAAATACTTTTCATGCTGTGTATTTAGGGTCTTATCAATATGTACCTCAGCCCTGTAAGCGGTGGTGCTCTGGCACTTCACTTATCTGTGTTACGGCTCGTTTCCATTTGCAAGAAACACGTCCGTGTCTCGCAGGTGAAAACCAAGCTCTGGTGCCGGCACTCCAGAGCAGAGCGTGCGGCTCCATGTGTTCCTATGCGGCCGAACGCTCCGCTCCCAAGTGCCGGCGCCAGAGCTTGGTTTTCACATGCGAGACACGGACGTGTTTCTCGCAAATGGAAACGAGCCCTAATATGCATCTTTTGCACAAACATATATGTTTACTATTTTAATTATGTACCTTATATTTATGTGGTGCCCAACTCCTACTGCTTGCAGTTTGAGCTGATAGATTGTATATAATGTATATTCTAACATCTATTTAGACTGAAAATATACATTTACTATTAGGCCGGAGTCACACTAGCGAGTTTTACGGGCGTATGAGCGCAGAAAATACGTCCAGAAAAAACGCATTGAACACGGCCCAATGATTCTCTATGGGGCAGCTCCTATCTGCCGTATATTACACATCCGTAATATACGGTATGTTACGGGAGTAGAAATTCGCAGCATGCTGCGTTTGTCAGCGTATTGCGCAAAAAATCCGCCAATGAAAGTCTATGGGGTGAGAAAATTATGGATTACACACGGACCATGCGTGTGACTTGAGAGAAATATGCAGCGGTGTTCTCTAGAAAAGCCGGTAATTCAGTGCGGTGTACAGTAAAAACACACTGACAGAATAGAATAGGTAGAATAAATGTGTACACATAGAATAAGTATATATATATATATATATATATATATATATATATATATATATATATATATAGGTATATATATATATATATATATATATATATATATATATATGTCAGAGAGACACATATATATATATATATATTTATATTTAATTTAGCGCTAGATAGCAGAAAAGCCCGTAATCCTATTGCCGGCTTTTCCTATCTACTTCACAAACCCGACAGGATATGAGACATGGTTTACATACAGTAAACCATCTCATATCCCTTCTTTTATTACATATTCCTCTTTACTAATGTAAGAAGTGTCTGTGTGTAAAATTTGGGGTCTTTAGCTATTAAATTAAAGGGTTAAATCCCAGAAAAATTGGCGTGGGCTCCCGCGCAATTTTCTCTGCCAGAGTGGTAAAGCCAGTGACTGAGGGCAGATATTAATAGCCAGGAGAGGGTCCATGGTTATTGCCCCCCCCTGGCTAAAAACATCTGCCCCCAGCCACCCCAGAAAAGGCACATCTGGAAGATGCGCCTATTCTGGCACTTGGCCACTCTCTTTCCACTCCCCTGTAGTGGTGGGATATGGGGTAATAAAGGGTTAATGTCACCTTCCTATTGTAAGGTGACATTAAGCCAGGTTAATAATGGAGAGGCATCAATTATGACACCTATCCATTATTAATCCAATAGTACGAAATGGTTAATAAAACACACAAATATTATTAAAAAGTATTTTAATGAAATAAAGACACATGGTGTTTTAATATTTTATTATACTCTTAATCCACCTTGTCACCTGAAATAAAAGTTAAAAAAAACAAACAACAATATTCCATACCTTCCGTCGTTCAGTCTTGTCCCACGCTGTAAATCCATCTGAAAGGGTTAAATCATTTTACACCCAGGAGCTCTGCTAATGCAGCTGTGCTCCTGCCTGTAAAACTTGGTGAATGAATGGAATGCAGGGGAATGTACTGTAGTTACCTCGAGTCGCGGTGATGCGCCCTCTGCTGGATGAACTCATATGAACTCATATTCCCCTGCATTCCATTCATACACCAAGTTTTACAGGCAGGAGCACACGGAAGGTATGGAATATTGTTGTTTGTTTTTTTAACTTTATTTCAGGTGACAAGGGTCTTCAGGTGGATTAAGAGCAGGGGCGGAACTACCGGGGTCGCAGAGGTCGCGGCTGCACCAGGGCCCGGGCCCAAAAGAGGGCCCGGTGCCGCCGCGACCTCTGCGACCTCGGTAGTCCGCCGTGGGCGCAGCTTACCGGGCCGCCGCCAGGATGAATTGCAGGCTGAGCGGCCGGTCACTCATGCCTGGTCTCAGCTAAGCTCAGCTTAGCTCAGCTGTAGCGCGTCCTGAGTGAGCGGTCATGTGGTACCGCTCATTAAGGCTCATGAATATGCGCATATTCATGAGCCTTAATGAGAGCGGTATCACGTGACCGCTCACGCAGGAAGCAGGAGCTGCGAGCCTGCGCCTGTGCGCCGGGAGTCGGGACAGAGAGCCGGAGGGATGTCGCCGTCGGCGCGCCCGCTTGGTGTGAGACTGTCAGCTGACAGGTGAGTATGAGGGACAGAGGACAGGGGGGATTGAAGGAGGACGGTAAGCCGCCCGTGCCATGGGAGAAGGAGCGGGGAGCGGAGGGGGGTGGTGGAGTGATGAGCCATGCATGGGGGGGGAGAGTGATGAGCCATGCATGGGGGGGGTAGTGGGGAGTGATGAGCCATGCATAGGGGGAATATGAGTCATGCATACAAGAGGTGGGGGGGATATGAGCCATGCATACAGGGGGCGTGGGGGGTGGGGGGGGGTGGATATGAGCCATGCATACAGGGGGGGAATTATGAGCCATGCATACAGGAGGTGGGGGGGAAATGAGCCATGCATATGGGGATATGAGCCATGCATACGGGGGGGGGGGAATTATGAGCCATGCATACGCGGGGGGATATGAGCCATGCATACAAGATGGGAGGGGGTCATTATACACTATTGAGCATCATATGGGGTCATTATACAGTATGGAGCATCATTTGTGGCCAATATACAGTATGGAGCATCATGTGCGGTCATTATACAGTATGGAGCATCATGTGCGGTCATTATACAGTATGGAGCATCATGTGCGGTCATTATACAGTGTGGAGCATCATGTGCGGTCATTATACAGTATGGAGCATCATGTGCGGTCATTATACAGTGTGGAGCATCATGTGCGGTCATTATACAGTATGGAGCATCATGTGCGGTCATTATACAGTATGGAGCATCATGTGCGGTCATTATACAGTATGGAGCATCATGTGCGGTCATTATACAGTGTGGAGCATCATGTGCGGTCATTATACAGTGTATGGAGCATCATGTGCGGTCATTATACAGTATGGACTAGGGCAGCAGAAACTCTAAATACGGCCCTGACTGTGGGGGCAGGCCGTGCGGCGTCACGTTCCTCGGCTCCTCCTCCTCCTTTTCGCGGGGCTGCCAGGCGCGCGCGCGCTGCCTGGGGGACTTCGAGCGGTGAAGGTACGTGCAGCAACATGTGGGACATGTGGGGGGTGCGACATGTGGGTGCGCCATGCTCTTCCCAGGTCCCGGGCTGCCTGGCGATGCCGATCGCCGGGCCCAGGTATGTCCGGGCGGCAGGAGCCGGTGCCATTATCGTTTAGCTGGGGGGGGGTGCCCTGCATAGTGCTATTGGTCAGCTAGGGGGGGGGTGTTTTTTTTGCAATAGATATTTACTTCTTAGTTTAACATTGTATGCGTGTGTCTGTATATCATTTTTTTTTTTTTTTGGGGGGGGGGGGGGGCCCCATTCAAAAGTTCGCACCGGGGCCCGCAGGACTGTTGTTACGCCCCTGATTAAGAGTATAATAAAATATTAAAACACCATGTGTCGTATTGACGCCTCTCCATTATTAACCTGGCTTAATGTCACCTTACAATAGCAAGGTGACATTAACCCTTCATTACCCCATATCCCACCGCTACACGGGAGTGGGAAGAGAGAGGCTAAGTGCCAGAATAGGCGCATCTTCCAGATGTGCCTTTTCTGGGGTGGCTGGGGGCAGATGTTTTATGTTTAATCTGGTTTTTATTGAAAAGAACTTCAAAACAAACAAGGAACAAAGGATTCAACAACATAAAAAGTATTGAGTACAAAAAGAAATCTCATACAACTGTATATCAAGACCTGTAACCAACAAGTCCCGAAATAGTATAACTTTCAGGTCAAAATCATTTTCAATCAAGTCCAACAAGATCTGAAAAGAGGGGCAGATGTTTTTAGCCAGGCTATTAATATCTTCCCTCAGTCACTGGCTTTCCCACTCTGGCAGAGAAAATTACGCGGGAGCCCACGCCAATTTTTTCTGGGATTTAACCCTTTAATTTAATAGCTAGAGACCCCAAATTTTACACACAGACACTTCTTACATTAGTAAAGAGAAATATGTAATAAAAGAAGGGATATGAGATGGTTTACTGTGTGTAAACCATGTCTCATATCCTGCCGGGTTTGTGAAGGAGATAGGAAAAGCCGGCAATTGAATTACCGGCTTTTCTGCTATCTAGCGCTGAATTAAATAGAAATATATATCTATCTATCTATATATATATATATATATATATATATATATATATATATATATATATATATATGTGTGTGTCTCACTGACATATATATATATATAGACTGTATATATGTTTTTTAGAATATTTGAGCCGATGGATCCATGATATGTCCATTTTGCAAGCCTGCGAGAAAAAAATCGCCATACGGAAGCCATACGGATGACACAATGATAAATTTGTGCTTAAAAATCGCATCCTCGCATTGAATACGGAACAGTGTTTTGGGACAATTACTGCATATTACGGCCGTAAAAAAACGGACCGTATTTTCATACGCCTAGCGTGACGCCGGCCTAATTCTTTGTGGATACTGATTACTACAGCCCTTTCAGGCACCTGATATAACTATGCCACTTTGATGCAATACCCACCATGTCTTTTCCTGTACTTGGTCTCTTTTCCCATTTTACAATATTTTTACGTGCTTTTATTGATATGTTGAAATAAAGTTTATATTTTTTCACCAATTTAAAAAGCGTCAGTTTTGGTGAGATTTTGCTGTATTTCATCAGACAGGAAAGTCTGTGAATATTTCCATGTGATATCAGAGAAGCACTGAGATGGTAGAGTCCCAATGCTGTAATACCGCAGAGAGCATGAGGCCTAATAGTGTATCAGAGCAATGCTTCCTTCTAAAAAAATACATATACTATAGTGAATATTTAAAAGGCCAGTCTCACACGTCCAGATAATTCCGGTACCGGAAAAATCGGTACCGGAGTTATCCGTGTCCGTGTGCTCATGTAAGCCATCCGTGTGCTGTCCGTGTGTCCGTTTTTGTCGTCCGTGTGCTGTCCGTGTGCATATGTATCACACACAAAGGTTTACAGGTCCATATGAGGGGTTAAGGCATTAATTAAAGGGTTGAAACTTGCAAAGGTGTGAGCCATGAGGGGTTATGGCCTTAATTAAAGGGTTGAAACTTGCAAAGGTGTGAGCCATTAATGATGATGTGTTAAAAGAGTTCCTAAAATGTTTTGGACACTGACATATCATCTTAGGGGTGTGTGTTAGGACTCCTTAGGTGTCACAAATATGTCTACTGACAATGAGGCGTTGATGTGGTTGGCATGGCTTGTATCACGTCGCTTTGGAGTTCGCAACCATATGCTTGAAGAGGAACCACAGCTGCAAAAGAGGCTATGGGTTCACCCTCTACTGTTGCTACGTGGGGCATATGGTCATTTTGCAAAATTATATAATGAACTTCGCAGGTACCCGGTGAAGTTTGTTGCTTTTTGTTGTCTTTCCATTCCTGGCTTTGACAACCTACTTCATGTTTTGCGGCCTTACCTTCTCAGACAAGACACCTGCATGCGACTCAGCGTTTCTCCGGAGGAGCGTTTGCTCGTAACCTTGAGGTTAGTTTTTTTGTACCAAACATAATATTGCCACCAAAACGTGCAAACCATCGTAATGGGTTAAGTGTTTAGATCTCTAGTGAGTAATGTTCCAGGTCACTAGGTTATACAATGACCATAATCGTTACTGCAAAACATGTATTGGTTAACCCTTGACATACAAATGAAGCCAAACACACAGTTTGGATATGAATTCTTACTAATAATTAAATAGTAGGGCCCACAACCAAACTCTTAACATGGACACTTTGTGAAATGTTCCTTCTAAGTCACACCTGTGTGGTGCATTAATGGGTGTGTGTTTTATTGGAGCAAACATGTATTTTATGTTTATCTGTGCTGGCTTACATTCACTATGTAATCCTTTTTTTAATTAGCAACATAAACAACAATTTATGTCGATTGTTTCACATCAAAACTATGGTTTTGTTAACAGATTCCTGGCTACTGGACACTCATATTCATCACTTCATTTTGAGTTCCTCCTTGGCACATCAACCATATCCGGGATTGTGCGCTCAACCTGTGATGTGATTTGGGACAAGCTAAAAAGCCACTTCATGCCTCAGCCAAACACACAAGACTGGCTGCGGATTGCCCAGAATTTCATGGAAGCCACTGAGTTCCCAAACTGCCTTGGTGCCCTGGATGGTAAACACATTCGTGTAAAAAAGCCGCCAATCTCTGGTTCTCGTTATTTTAATTATAAAAAATATTTTTCCGTTGTGCTCCTGGCTGTAGCTGACAGCAACTACTGTTTTGTTCTTGCTGACATTGGGGCATATGGGAGTGCCTCTGATGCTCGCATCTTTAGAGCTTCCAGATTAGCTCGGCGACTTGCTGACAGTAATTTAAATCTGCCACAACCATGTGTGCTTCCTGGTGCGTCAGGCCCACCTGCACCATTTATCATGGTTGCTGATGAGGGTTTTGCGCTCTCAAGGCATGTTCTGAGGCTAGTTTCACATTTGCGTTTAAAAACGCAGCGTTTAAAACGCAAACGCAGGTGGTTTTTGAAACGCATGCTGAGAAGTGTGTGACAGCTGCCAATCATCAAAAAAATTTGGGTTGAGCGAAACAGATTGGCCAATTTCAAAAGTCGCCGACTTTTGGCAAAGTCGGGTTTCGTTTTTTTTATATATATATATATATATATATATATATATATATATATATAATTGAGACACATATATATATATATATATATATTTACTTCCGCGCGATATAGCAGAAAAGCCGATTGCCAGCTTTTCATTTCTCCTGCCTAAACCCAACATGATATGAGACATGGTTTACATACAGTAAACCATGTCATATCCCCCTTTTTTTGCAAATTCCACACTACTAATGTTAGTAGTGTGTATGTGCAAAATTTCGGCGCTGTAGCTATTAAATTTAAGGGTTAAATCGCAGAAAAAATTGGCGTGGGCTCCCGCGCAATTTTCTCCGCCAGAGTGGTAAAGCCAGTGACTGAGGGCAGATATTAATAGCCTGGAGAGGGTCCACGGTTATTGCCCCCCCCCCCTGGCTAAAAACATCTGCCCCCAGCCACCCCAGAAAAGGCACATCTGTAAGATGCGCCTATTCTGGCACTTGGCCACTCTCTTCCCACTCCCGTGTAGCGGTGGGATATGGGGTAATGAAGGGTTAATGTCACCTTGCTATTGTAAGGTGACATTAGGCCAGATTAATAATGGAGAGGCGTCAATTATGACACCTATCCATTATTAATCCAATTGTATGAAATGGTTAAAAAAAACACACACACAATATTGCAAAGTATTTTAATGAAATAAACACACAGGTTGTTGTAATATTTTATTGCTCTCTCAATCCACCTGAAGACCCTCGTTCTGTAACAAATTAAAAATAATAAACCAACAATATACATACCTTTCGTAGATCTGTAACGTCCCACGATGTAAATCCATCTGAAGGGGTTAAAATATTTTACAGGCAGGAGCTCTGCTATAATGCAGCTGTGCTCCTGCCTGTAAACCCCGGGGAATGAAGGTAATATAGGTCAATGACCTATAGTTACCTTCAGTCGCGGTGATGCGCCCTCTGCTGGATGTCCTCATATGACGTCGAGCGTGGGAAAAAGTTCCCAGGGGGATATGACATGGTTTACTGTATGTAAACCATGTCTCATATCATGTCGGGTTTAGGCAGGAGAAATGAAAAGCCGGCAATTGAATTACCGGTTTTAGGGTTAGGGGTAGGGTTTGGATCCCTTTATCACCTTGATGGTGGGGGGTGGCTTATCAGTGTGTATTCTTGTTTTTTTCTATTGAAACGCATGCGTTTAAAACGCAACCAAATGCATGTGCTTAAAAACGCATGCGTTTACATAGACAGCAATAAGTTTTTTTGCCGCAAAAAAACGCCTCTAGAAATTACTACATGTTGCATTTCTGCAAGAAAACGCAAGCATAGAAAAGACACATGCGTCGTCAAACGCGGCAAAACGCATACAACAAAAAACGCATGCGTTTTTAATGTTAAATATAGGAAAAAAAACGCATGCTTTTTTTGCGCTAAAACGCAGCGGCAAAAAACGCAAATGTGAAACCAGCCTGAGACCCTTTCCACGTCGAGGTTTGGACAACCGGAGAAGAATTTTTAACACTCAACTGATGAAAGCCCGTCATCGATTGGTTGAGTGTGCTTTTGGAATCTTGACTTCAAGATGGCGTATTTTTGAAACCCAAATCCAAATGCATCCCCAAAATGTGCAGGCAGTCATAAAGGCTACTGTTCTTTTGCATAATTTCTGCCGACAACAAGAACCATCCTTGGATGATGTTGATGATGGGAGAGTGGTTAATGTGGCATTACCAGAGGAGAGAGACCATGCTCCCCGAGTATCTCACTCTGCCCTTATAGTGAGGAATATTTTTGCTGATTTTTTTTAACACCAGAGGGTAGTGTGCAATGGCAAATGGAGGAGCACAACTAATGCTACACTTAAAAATGTATTATGTCCAAGAGTGTTTATTATTTAACAATTTTTTTTTCCTTTAATTGCAAATTGGTTAGGGACTCGCAAGGCAATGATGACCCTTGACGTGGGTTGCGAGCTTACATTTGATGTGGGTAACTGATACATGGGTGTCTCAAACCCTCATTGCTACCCCTAACAAATAACTAATACCTCATTATAATGTGTTTACTGTGGATGTCCGAAATATGCCATGTATTAAAGTATGTATTTGCTAAGATAATTGTAGACTAACAACAAATACCTAAGACCCTCACTCATTGACTGTGTTCTGGAAGAAGAGTGGGTGACCATTCAATCATGTTATTCAGACATACTGTAATTGATGAGTACATTTACACTGCTATTTTGCCATGGTCAATAGCTCAACGCTGTTGAGGCTGTGAGAGGGCGCAGCTTCAATTACCTCAATGATAGTCAATGAAGCTGCGTGCACCACCACCATCTCCTCCTTTACCATTATTTTGAATCCCTGACGGATTAATCTTACCACCATCCCGTTTTGAAATTGTGTATGGCCAAGATATTGATGATTTAGTGGGACATAACGGTGGACAGGTATGGTGTCTTTGTTAAATGTATGAACAATTATGATTACACT
The DNA here is from genome assembly GCF_051348905.1 of Ranitomeya variabilis. Lineage (NCBI taxonomy): Eukaryota > Metazoa > Chordata > Amphibia > Anura > Dendrobatidae > Ranitomeya > Ranitomeya variabilis. Next base: position 956,053,155 of record NC_135233.1, on the reverse strand, counting down.
CATATCAATAAAGTAGTGTTAAAATTACATATACATTGACAAATAAACAAGACATATTAACACTTTAACAATGTGGTTTATTTTTCAGACAACACATTTAGTCAGCCAATTGTGTAGGCCAAATAAAGATAACTTTGATAAAACCAAATGAGGGTAACATAGTTAGGCTACTCATAAATCTACAAAGTCACCATGACTGGAGAAAGATTCAACCGTGGTATTTTCTGCGCTGACACGTTCGGGGCTGGATGAGGATGTGGGCATTTGTCCTGTAGGCACTGTGGGCTGGCATGTGGTTGTTTGAGGAGGCTCATTGTGCAAAACTGATGCTGGGACAGATGTAGATGGGGTATACGTATTGGCAAACACAAGAGCACGATCAGAAATAAGATGTTGGAGTTGCCGGTCCCTAAACATTTCTGTGACAATAGGCATATCGTGAGTCAACTGAGATTTAGGGTGATAGATGGGGTGCCACCACTCAGAAGAGGTGGAGACCGTATTATGATGTTGAAGCAAAAAGAACTGAGGTGGATCTCCAAATTATAGGGTTGAGCGACCTTTAGTTTTTTAGGGTCGAGTCGGGTTTTGTGAAACCCGACTGTCTTAAAAGTCGAATCGAGTGAAATCGGCCGACCACCTTGAAAAGTCGGGTTTCGGCCGAAACACGAAACCCAATGAAGGAAATTATTATGATTTTTTTTTTTTTTTTTCTCTCTCTCTCTCTCCCTCTCCCTCTCCCCTAAGACCTATGTCATCACTCTGCCCACGCTCATTCATTGGCTGAAAAAATGGCGCTAAACGCGTCATACGAAACGCGACTTTGGCGCCAAGATCGCGTACCGCCTGGCCGACCCCGCACAGGGATCGGATCGGGTTTCATGAGACGCTGACTTTGCCAAAAGTCGGCGACTTATGAAAATGAACGACCCGTTTAGCTCAAGCCTACCAAATTAGGTTCTTTACAACCTGGGGGTCTAAATATTGATTATAATCTCCACATTTGTGTATCTTGAGTAGCTTTGAGACTATTCTGTGGCTTAATCTAAGTATTGGAATGTTTTTAATTGGTTTTATATATTTTGTTTTTCTCTTTTTTTCTTTTGTTCTTTTAGGTTTATATACATATGTTGTCAGGTTGGTAGAAGACATAAGATCTGATGGCTCCTGTGGGTGGATTGCTATTCTATGGATATTATATAGCATGTATACTATCCTCCTCTCTGGCCTTGTTAAGGTTCTAACATTTGATCGATTATGCTTATGTGTTTACAGCCTTTGTGATATATGTCCAAATGTCCCTAATGTTTGTTTTAATCAAGTTCTTTGCAAAGCTGGTTAGGGGGCGCTTTCCTCTTTGAGGAAGCGTCCTTTTATAGCGGTATATTTGGGGTGCCTCCTCAGGACTTGTGACTCTGCGCTTGAAGTGCGGAGAGTTAAGAGTCCGGAGTACATGCGCAGTGGTGCGGCTGTGGGCGTGCACTGTTTCCCTCACTGAGCTGCGTCATCGGCGATGGCGCTGCGGTGGGTGGAGCTGTGTGGGTCCACACGCCGGCACACAGGCTAGTCTTACATATTTAGTGTTTAGAGTCCGGGGCGCATGCGCAGTGGTGCGGCGGTGGGCGTGGATTGTTTCCCCCACTGGGCTGCGTCATCGGTGATGACGCTTCTGTGGGTGGAGCTGTGTGGGTCCGCACGCCGGCACACAGACATGGAGCACCGGTCTCTTGCATTGGATACGTATTTGCTGATTGGAGGAAGTGCACATGCTGCCGTGGTGAGCGGTTCATCTATTGGCACGGTGGTGTTTGTAAACACTACTGATTAACTTGATGTGATTGGCTATTGTGGGACATAGTGCATTCTGGGTGTCTTGTGGGATTGGTATAGCATAATACTGATGCAGATTGGTGGATCTCTTACACATGTGACCGAATGGGCTATTAAGTTAAATTTGATAGGTAGGATGATAATGAACTGGATGCTACATACGTAGCCATAGGCCCATGGTTACTAAGGATACATGGATTGATTCACAAGCAGGCTGTTTTGTGAGATGTATTGCCGGTTATATAACAATTTTTTGTATTCTGCCCTGAAGTTTGCTATGTATATAAGATGTATTATGTGTATTTATATTGTTGTGTTATTTTAAGAGATATTTTTGATGTGGGTGGTGACTTTGTGGGGATTGGTGTATGGTAATCCATCCCCTATAAGAATCCACCATTACCAATGTTTTTTATGCTTGATAAAGACCCATGTGGGTTGAAACGTTGCATTTTGGCAAATAAAGGAATTCGTTTTTGAACACTTTCACCTGGATTGGATGCTGTCCTTCATTGTTTATCTGGTATGTACACTCTCCATGGGGGTCCAGTGGAACTAGGACGTGCATCCGTTCATCTGTGTGCTGTCGGCCAGCTACCCCTTTTTTAGTAGATGGGGTATAAGGTTGTGTTTTGTAAGACTCCTTTACAAATATTTGAGAAACACTTTGTGGGTGAGGTAAAGTAGGTTGTGACTGACCAATCTGGCTCACATATGATTGGGAACTACTATAGGTCTCACATCTTGCCATACGGTTGGGCGGAATAAATTGGGTGACCATAGGTGTCTGGTGCCTTGATGGCAGATTGTATGGCTGTGGACTAGCAAAATGAGCACCACTACTATCACCCACAGACATTCTGGAGGACATTGATTCATTATGTTGGCTGTAGGTGGTGCTTGGATCAGACATTTGCCCTTATTGCTGGCTACTGGCACAGGCTTGAGGCACAGAGGTAGGAGCAGACATTTGCCCATATTGCTGGCTACTGTCACGGGCATGAGGCACAGAGGTAGGAGCAGACATTTGCCCATATTGCTGGCTACTGTCACGGGTATGAGGCACAGAGGGAGGAGCAGACATTTGCCCATATTGCTGGCTACTGTCACGGGCATGAGGTACAGAGGGAGGAGCAGACATTTGCCCATATTGCTGGCTACTGTCACGGGCATGAGGCACAGAGGGAGGAGCAGACATTTGCCCATATTGCTGGCTACTGTCACGGGCATGAGGCACAGAGGGAGGAGCAGACATTTGCCCATAATCATGTGTGTAGCAATGGGCAGGAGGAAACCAAACAGGAGCAGACATTTGGGGATAACTATGTCTTACGGCAGGAGGTGGAAGCATGGACGAGGGTGCAGGCATTTCCTGTGATTGTTGTGTCCCTACATTTTGTGCATTTGGTATATTGGTAGCAGATAGCATTTGTATTTGACGCTGTGCAGCTCGCCATTGTTCAATGGGACCCAGCACCTGGTTTGGTTCCGGCTCTCCTTGGCTTGCAGCAATGAGGGTGAAGATTGCAGCACGTACTTGTTCCTGCTGTCCATCAGGAACTTTGCCAAGGCAAGGAGACAGGGAGCGACAAATCCAATCTACAGAATTTTCTGGTGTCATGGAATTGAGTATGGATAAAACTCTAGCATCAATGAGCTCGGGCAGCATACGTGGCTGTTCATGTCGCCTGGTTCGCCTATCTCGGAGAGTGTGTGTTAGATACTGAGGTAGATTGGCTGTTGATGCTGCCTGTGGTGCTGGGGCTGCTGTTTGTGATGTGGATGAGGCTGTTGTTTGGGTGCTTCCAGGACCAGCATCAGTGGATATTTCTGCAGCATCAGACACCTGCTCATCAGGCTGCGTTGATGGAGTGGGTTCTGCTGGGGCTTCGGTCTCCGATGCCGAGGTACATGGCAATGACCTTGCTGTTGTTGGCGATTCATCAGAGTCCTCAAGGTTGTCATCAGTCCTAGGATAAAATAACATTAACAGTTTATGTCACAATGCTAAAATAATCATAAATAACATTCAAAAACACATTTTTTTTTTCACTAATGAAGTTAGATTTTGAACATGTTTGTATTTGTTAATTGAACATATAAACATGAGGATTATTGAAAGCACAAATGTACTTCTGAAAGATACTAGTGATCAAAGATTTACCTGACTTTTTGAAAATGTATAATATTAGTAAATGTGTTAAAATACAGTGTAGGTAGTTTAATATGTTGGTGCAATCATACACAGTGACACTTACGGATTTAGCTCCAGGATTGGGCGAAGAAAGGCTAAGTTTCTGGAGAACACATATTGAAGTTTTTTAGAAGCACCTGACGTGGAGGGGAGAGGATTAATTTCCCGCCTAAACTGGTCCCTTGCTGACCGCTCTCGCCGTTTAACCAAATCAACTGTTGGAAAAGCTGAAACACAACAAGTCACATTCCCAATAATAGCAAAATATTCATAAAACAACACAATGCGTTCAGCTATGTTAGAGTTTAAAAGTATTATGCTTTTGATCATCATGCCTGGTACAAAAATACATTTTTTTAAAAAAAACTGCTAATCCCTTGCCATTGAGACTAAGAATTGTGTCACGATTTAGCACCATGTTGTTATTTTTACAATTACGATTTTACTAGCATGAGCACTGTTATAAACTGTTGTCAAAAACATAGCCTGCAGGACTGTGGCCGGGTATAACAACACAAACATTACCATAATTAGCAATGACCATTAGCCATATGCAGGGGCTTGACTTGTGTGAATAATTGTGTATGATGACATTAATTAAGTGTAAACATTTGATTTCAATCAGTCACACACAAACTGTGGTGTGTCCAGCAAGACATGTTAAAATCAAACACTCCAAGGAGCTACTATGTTAGATTTTTTGTGTATGTGGTTTTAAAATAGCAGTCAGCACATGTTGATCCTTAGATGTTTAACATTATATTATTTAAAATATTAAAAAAAAAAGAAAAAAAAAAAAAGACTTTAAGGGCAACACTTTTTGCATATAGTACACCGGTCAATTAACATATATACCAAAAAAAAAACCATTATTACGCATAAGAGAAAATAATGTTAGACATCTATGGAGATATGCTTGAATACAGTTCACAGTGCAAAATATGATGTAACACGTTTTGTTATGGCAGGGAAGTGTGGGCAAAAAATGCAGGTTGTGCACGTCAGACAACTAGGCCTTGAGTTACCTAGGTATTCACTAGTGTTTGCAAACATTAAAACAACACTTTGCAAAATATACAGATACACACCAGAAATAAAATGCTGCCACAAACACACACTGCATTTTTCAGCAATTTCTAACAAGCATGGTTCATGAGTATTTATAAAATAAAACACAGGGAACATACTGGAAAGTGCTAAGAATATTGTAAAGTGTATATGATAAGGTCCAAGTAAATATAAAGCTTAACACATAAGCCGAATGCTTATGATGGTAAGACATGGACCATAACATATATAAAGCCCAATATGAAGTAGTGTCATATGTTTCTATGATTTCCATGTTCAATACAACAAGGAACATCTATTGGTAAACTTACCAAACTTGGCCTGCTTTGCTGGTGAACATGTGGACCAACCACGTCTGGGGTACAGCTGCTCAGCTACAGGAAACCAAGCACGTTCAATTTTCCAGTCTGTCATGGTATCCTTCGCATCGTGTGTCCCATAGTTCAGGATGTTGCTCCACCAAACTTATTAGCCGCTCTGTGTCCACAGGGGGGGACATAATATTATCCAGTCAGCAGAGTATAAAGATGCCAGCACTCTGATAACTTGCCATCTTCACCTCAAAGCTCCCATAGGGGTGGAGCCGCATATTCATCACTGTAATGAGCGGTACCACGTGACCGCTCATACAGGAAGAAGCTGCGGCGCTGAGAGGAAGCATCGAGGGAGCCGGGTGAGTATTTGATTTCCAGCGGGCGGGCGCACAGGGGGTGGGAGGAGGGCGGTGACCGGGATCTTTATTTTAAACACACAAAAAATAAAAAAACAATGATTTTTCAATCCTTCTCTCCAGCGAACGCTGCTGGGGGGAAGGAATGAATTCCGGCTTCAGCACCAGATGCAGGGGACAGCGCTTATCTCTAGCGCTGTCTCGTGCTCGGTCCGTGTGGTACCCAGTCGGCACACGGGCGGCACACGGCTGCCGCACGTGTGCCACACTGATGTGCCACGTGAGCACACGGACACGGATAACTCCGGTACCGTTTTTTCCGGTACCGGAATTATCTGGACGTGTGAGACTGACCTAAAACACTGTCAAATATTGACATAAGTGAACTTACCAACCAGGCAGCACATTCACTAATGTGAACAAGCCTAAAGGGCATAGAAAAATCTGGTGTTGAGAAACTACTGAAGACAAATGGAAGGGAACGGCCTTTAGCAACCAGGATTAAAGGAATAATCCTATCTCCAAGATCCTATCCCAATATGTAGTAGGTGTAATAATAATATGTCCAATTAGAAATTTAGTATAGTTCTTCTGATTTGCAATGTCGCTTAACCCATGTGCAGGGCATTCCAGTAGCTTAGATATCCATGGTTACGACCACTCATATAGTGACAGGTAGTTAGCTAGTCGCTAGTGGTCGTAACTAGGGTTGAGCGACCTTTAGTTTTTTAGGGTCGAGTCGGGTTTTGTGAAACCCGACTGTCTTACAAGTCGAGTCGACTGAAATCGGCCGACCACCGTGAAAAGTCGTGTTTTGGCCGAAACACGAAACCCAATGAAGGAATTCTCTCTCTCTCTCTCTCTCTCTCTCTCTCTCTCTCTCTCTCTCTCTCTCTCCCCTCCGTCCCAGCACAGAAAATTTCGTATTGCACATTCCAAATCCCTACTGCGCACAAGCGATAACATGACGATAGGCGTTCACTCCCCTAAGACCTATGTCATCACTCTGCCCGCGCTCATTCATTGGCTGAAAAAATGGCGCTAAACGCGTCATACGAAACGCGACTTTGGCACCAAGATCGCGTACCGCATGGCCGACCCCGCACAGGGATCGGGTCGGGTTTCATGAGACGCCGACTTTGCCAAAAGTCGGCGACTTATGAAAATGCACGACCCGTTTCGCTCAACCCTAGTCGTAACCATGGATCCCCAAGGTCCTGAAATGCTTGCACATGAGGAAAGAGACGTAGCAAATCAGAAAAACTATACTACATTTCTACATTAGGTGATATTAATTATTATTATTACACTTACTACATATTGGGATAGATAGGATCTTTAAATTCCTGCTGTAATTCTCTAATCTGCCTGAAAATATAAAAATCGGACTAAGCAGGGTCTTCATTTATAAAGGTGTTTTATTCCAAGTGGAAGTGCAGTAACAGCAAAACGTTTCGGTCATAAACACATGACCTTCATCAGTTACGTATGGTGATTGATGGTGAGGTAAGAAGCGGTGGACTCCGCGTCTGCAGCGTTACAGCAGGGCTGCGCCCATACCTGAGCATTCTAATCAGTGCCTTCATTTAAAGGGCAATAAGCATTACAGTTTGTTAAACAGAGCAAACACTTACCTCACCATCAATCACCATACGTAACTGATGAAGGTCATGTGTTTATGACCGAAACGTTTTGCTGTTACTGCACTTCCGCTTGGAATAAAAAAACACCTTTATAAAAGTTGAGTGCCAGGTTTTATTGTACTTATCACTAAGGTTTTGGAACCTACATGGGCACCATTATATAGAGCTGTGCACACGCCTTTTGTTGATACTAAGCAGGGTCTTCAACCTCATTGGTGGTATTAGCCGTTTGGCTTTGTTCACATAATTCGCAGGGTTAAATTAGCCAAAAGCAGAAATGAAGTGGAGATGGATGGTAGAGGCCCAGGGTTCAGCATTTTAGAAGCGGCATCCTTGGTTTGGATCTGCCCAGAGGCAAAAACAGTTTCCCTGTTTTCCCTGTGTCTGCGTGGGATTCGCAAGCTTAGTCCAATTTACAGAGAGATTGTCCACTATTTTTTCATTGATCACCTCACCTTAGGGTCGGTCAGCACTGTCTGATCGCTCGGGGTCCGACACCCGGCACCCCAGCCAATCAGGTGCTATCAGTGCTGGCAGCAGTGTCGGCTCGCCGTCTTCTGGTAGTGGCATTCACAGTGAGAGTGAGTGCAACATACTGTATGGGAGGGTTATGTGGTCCTTCTAAAGAAAAGGTGTCTTGTAGAAATGCCCCTTATAAAACAAAAAGACCAGAAACATCAATGAAAAAACTAGTGGACAAACTCTTTAATCTTACAATAAAAAAAATATATATATATAGACGAAATTTACATGAAGTCGTTAGCCTGTGTGTGTTTCAGATAGGACACGGAGATTGTGAGCCCCATTGGGGACAGGAATAATGCAACACTGACAAACGCTGTACAAGGCTGTGTGCACACGTAGGAAAAGTGGTGCAGAATTTTCTGCACAAAATCCGCATCTCTTGGCAGAATCTGCAGCTGCGGATTTGCGGCGGTTTTTATGCTGATTTTGTGCGGATTTACCGTGGAATTGATGCGGATTTTGTATGGATTTTCTGCAGTTTTTGCCACTGTGGATTTTTATCATGGAGGGGAGCAGAAACGCTGCAGATCCGCACAAAAGAAGTGACATGCACTTCTTTGAAATCCGCAGCAATTCCACACTGATTTTTCTGCACCATCTGCACAGCTATTTTTTATCCCATTGATTTACATTGTACTGTACATCACAGTGTGGATCTGCAGCGTTTCTGTGCGGAAATATCCGCTGCGGATCCGCATCGTGTGCACATAGCCCAAAGGTACAGAATATATTGGCACTATGTAAGTGATGAGAATTAAATAATCGATAACCTTTTCACTGAGAAAACTGCATGAAAAGTGTCAGTTCGGATTGCCTCACAAATAAAATACCAACCGAATACAAGTGTATGCCATGGTTGGAGCAGAAACTGCTGTTCATTCTGTTCTGCGCCGCCACCACCTGTTTTTATGGCATTCATTGTGCTGTAAAAATGACCACGAATCTTCACAACGGTGAGCGTACGGCGATCCTAAACTTGACCGCGGCACTGAAATAGTTAAACAGCAGAGATCAGAGCTGTCTCCAGCCGCTGCTGTTATAGGCAAATACTGGCCATGTAACGTAGCGGGGCTCTATACATTCACTGCAACTACAAGTCATACATTTATGTTATGTGGTCACTATTGGGTTAAAGAAACGTGTGCTCTTTTGATGGCCAATGTAATGACTAAAAAAAATTAAATTGCAAAATAGTTTATGAAAATTCATATTTTCAACCAGAAAAACTCATTCCAAAGTGCTGGCCAATAGGGGATCAACTCATTAAAAATCCCAGTTTTAGTAAAGGGGCTCGCCGGAGTACAATGTGCCTAAATCATTAAGAGGTGCACGCTATATAATGAATTAGGCGCATCTGTTAACTGCCAGAAACGTGCTGCAATCAGGGACTAGAGTACAATTCTGGAGTACGTTAGCCACTAAGGTGGCATCACTCCATGAATTTGACAGGCAGGTGTAGCCACGCTCCAGCCAACCTATGCTACCCCGCACTGCCGCAGCTGTCTGACACTGGCATGTAAATCGCAAGTGTCCTAATTTCTTTGCTCAGCCTACAAGTTGCACAAAAAATATGGTGAGTTAGTAAGACGTTTTATACCAGCATAAACAGCTTAAAAGGGTGGTCCAGGTTTGGGGTTCAGTCACCCCATGAGACTGCAGACTTCAGGATTCTCTGGTGGCAGCAGAGGTGATGTGACCTCCATACTTACCGCCACATTTGACTAGGCGAGTCTTGCCTTGCTCAATAAACTTGTATTGAGCGAGTCCGCACAGTCTAGTTGGCATGTGACCGCATGTGTGCAAATTGCATACTTGCCATCACGCTCCCAGAACCGGAGAATCCTCACAGAGGGCAGTGTGCGCGCTGGAAGGATTTACAGGTCTGCAGTCACAGAGAGACTACAGACTTCAGCACCAAACCTGGGCAACTCCTTTAATGAATCAGCCCCTAGCTGTCCTCTGCCAGCTATGTATAATCACTTTCTAGAAGCAAAGATGGAGTGCAGAAATGGGAGCAGTTCTTTGTCTCTCTGCTTCTGCTCTCCTGTCAAACTACACGAAGGAATAACAGACGAGGGGGCTCTCAAGTCAGGACAGGCCAGCAGTGCAGCTACCACTCAAAAGGAGCAGGTATCAGTCTAAGGGTATGTGTCCACGTTCAGGAAACGCTGCTTTTTTACATCGCGTTGAGCCGCAGCGTCAAAAACGCAGCGTCCAGATGTTACAGCATAGTGGAGGGAATTTAATGAAATCCCGTCTCCACTGTGCATTAAAAAAAGCATGCGTTTTTCCCGCAAAAACGCACATGCAGTGCGTTTTTTCAGAACGCAGCATGTTGCTACAATGAGCAAAACACGCAGGAACACCGCAGGTGACCTGCCAGTGACCTCAGGTGGAGATTTGGTCAGGATTTTACCTGCATAAATCCTGACCAAAGCCTGAAGCAAAACTGAACGTGGAAACATACCCTAAGGGCAGAGAAAGACTGTCATACTTCTTGTGCGATAATCGCATTGTAAAACTCATACTGGCTGTCGGCTCTCCTGACCTGAACCTGACAGCTGCATAGTAATCCATCACGCTGTCCTGCTCGGGTCAGGAGAGGTGCCAGCCAGTCCGTGCAGTGCAATGCGATTCTCGCACGAGAAATGCGGCAGTGTGTCTCTGCCTTAAGGGCATGAGAATCAGGACAATTCCTGGACTTGGTAGACTTTAGTGTGATCCAAAAGCAGATTATTGTGGGGCATGATGTGAAATGATTTTTTTTTCCATGTTTAATTTTTTATGTTACGTTTAAAACACATTTAGTTTTGCAGGCTACCGAGACCTCTAATAGGCTGACACGTCTTGAGAATTCTTTAGAACTCATTTTAGGCTAATTTCATATAAACAGACCAGCTGACAGCTGCTAATGCACATGGTCGATTTTTCACATACAGTAATGTTCTGATTTTTCAGATCCCTGTACTAGTCTAGTCCAGTTTATGGCCCATAAATTGTAAATGGCAGACCGCTCCTCTACCCAGGGCCGGCTCCAGTTTTTCGTGGGTCCCGGGCAAAAGAGTCTCAGTGGGCCCCTGTACCACATACCACGATTCATGATACACGGATACGGCAGAGAAATATAGGTATAGTACAATGCCAAAGATTTCACTTCTTTTATTACATGAGTGATATCTACTGTAAATTCTACAAAAGCCAAATCATTGCGGCTCACAGTGCATGCACTGGGGGATTCCAAAGTTTTCATTTTAGACCGGACAGTATAGTCCTCCATACAGTATTATAGTCCTTCATACAGAATTATGGGCACCACATAGTCCTTCATACAGAATTATGGGCACCACACAGTCCTTTATACTGTATTATGGACACCACATAGTCCTCCATACAGTATTATGGACACCTCATCTTCCATACAGTATTATGGGCACCACATAGTCCTCCATACAGTATTATGGGCACCACATAGTCCTCCATACAGTATTATGGGCACCACATAGTCCTCCATACAGTATTATGGGCACCACATAGTCCTCCATACAGTATTATGGACACCACATAGAGCTCCATACAGAATAACATGCTCCATACAGTATAATGGACTCCATATAATGCTCCATACAGAATGTATCCCCTAAAATGCTCATACAGTATGGGCCCCATATATTTCTCCATACATTAAAAAAAATGAAATAATCACCTCTGGCTGCAGGTCCGTACTCCTCAGTGTCACCATCTTCCAAAGCTGCACAGGAACAGGGAGAGGCAAGTATTTTAAGTGCAGGGCCCTGAGCAGGCGGAGGGCCCACTCGCGGAAGCTGGCACCGGGCTTCCCTGACTCACACTTGCTCAGGGCCCCGTCCCTTGCCCGAGTGCCCTGGATGGTGATGCTGGCCCTGCCTCTACACATCAGATAGGTTTGACAAATGCAAGGATTTGCACATACAGCGAATCATAGCTAACATCAATTTGCAGATAACATAGGATCCACCCTTGTCAAGAAGTCATGGTCACCTCCTCCCCCCTCCCTGCATAATACCCTCTGCACAGATCAAAGAGCATGCCTAGAAATATTTCTTATAGAAGCGATAAACTTTTCCACTTTATTGTTTCCTATGATTCATTAGGCTGTTGTATAGAAAATCTCTGAATGCAATTAATAAAAGTTCAGGCTGTTCCTATCATCACGTACCAAAAAATAAAGAATTAAATAACACTGATGATTAAAAATAAAAAATTACCTGATTTTAATTTGCATGGAAACTGGTATGAGCCAAAATGTAAAGAATTGATTTCAGACTTCGCAGGCTTTCCTTTGTGCAATTGGCAGATATTTTTTGCTTGTTTTGATTATATAATATTCTAAGAATATGATATATGTGTATACGAGTTACAATTTATATTCTTTTTTATTGTAATCAATGGTCATAAAGAACGTTGAGCAGAACAGCAGCGCCCTATGTGAATTTTTAATGCTGTCATGTTTTATGTGAAACTTGTGGCCGCTTGGGGTCATCCAGGGTTAGAAAAAAGGATTTGCTTTTTCTCCCAGAAACAAAGCCGTATTTTTCCATGTGCTGTGTCTGTACAGCTGCAAATGAATGGGGCCAACATGCAATCCAGGACACAGGCAATGCGTAGACCCCACTGTCTAACCTTGACCATATTGTGCCGCACTCCACTTACAGGCATCAGCATTATTGGAACCAGATTGCAATAAAAACAACCATAGGAATTGGAGGAGAAACTTTATCAGTGCCAATACAGCTTATAGAAGGAAATTTGTCAGGAGGTTTATGCCACCTAATCTGAGTGCAGCAAGAGGTAGGGACAAAGACCCCGATTCCAGGGATGTAGCACTTCATAGACTGGGTGAAGCACTTAGGATAGAGTCACTGTTTTCTCCGCTGCAGATCTAGCAGAGCTCAGTTGTCAAGCTGTGTATAACATCATCTACAGCACAGCTTTCTGTGTACATTACTTAGTGCCAGAGAGCTTCTAACCAGTGCTGGGGGAGTGGTTGGACTACCCTGCATGTTCAAAGTTGTCCTGTAGTGATAATCTCCTGCTGATAAAATGATGATTGTATTGAAATAGCAAAACACAACCCAATAAGCGATGTGTCACTGGAATCAGGGTCTCGGCTCCTACATTATTTTGCTCTCAGATTACATAGCAAAAACATGGTGACAGATTCCCTTTAAAAAGGGAATTTGGCAACAGGTGTTTGCCACCTAATTTTAGAGTGGCATAATTTAGAGACAGGGACCTTGATTCCAGCTGTGTACAACTTAATGGGTTGCTTGCTTTAGATTTGATAAAAATCAGTTTTATTAGCAGGAGATTATTACTAGTAAACCTGCTGCTATGTAGTCAATCCTCCATACACATGAGCCCTGTATAACTCCCCGGAAGAATACGCGAAGCGAGCGTTGGGGTGGGAAACGCAGCGGCTATCTGGCACTTGCTCTTTTACAGGTAAAAAGGTCATATGCATTAACTTCTGTATTCTTAGTCTATACCTATCTGGTCCTTTGTGATACTGGGGAAAAAAAAACTGTTCCAATTCTTGTTAATAGATGCAGTCTTTTGTGCAGCAAAGACACCACATTACTATCTGATTTTAGCTTACCCCAACCCATTCACAATGGCTGACTATTATGCATGATCCTGTAGTCGGACATTTTTCTGATTTTTTGCTGCCAAAGGGGTTTTACTAGATGGGTTTACAGCACTGTGCCTTTCCTGTTCTGGTTGTTCTCCCCTCTTGCTGGCAATCAGATTCCTTGCTCTCCACAGGACGAATTATTATAATTTTTTATGTATCTTTTTACCACCATCATCCGATTATTTAATCCCTTGGAAAGGATGTTATGTCCAATATACATTTTTTTCGCTGCGTCTCCATGTTGCCATGAGGTATCTTTTAACCATTGTTTTTACTTGTTCTGTGTTGTAATGTAATACAATGTATGTCTATTCTACTCCTGAATACAGAGGCTCCTTTTCTCCAGGTTTCATCTGAGTTTTTTGTGCATGTATTGTATGTATGGAGTGTGACCTAGTTAAGATCTGATGGACTAATATGTATACTTACTGTGTGCACTGTACATAGGCAGGAAGTGGCCAATCAGTGGTGTGGGCAAGGTTATATAGAGCTCAGCATTCAGAAAACGGCTAGACCTGCAGCAGAGAACACAGCGATTTTTATCAAAGCAGCAGCAAGCAGCCTAGTAAGTGACACATCACTGGAATCAGAATCTCTGCCCTTAAATCATGCTGCTGTCAGGTGGGGTAGGAAAAACCTCAGGACTGATTCCCTATAAGAAATAATTTTCACTCTTATTTGAGACATGACTTGGCCTCTGTGTGCTTATTTCTGACTTGCTAGTACAAAATACTTGGCACTCACACAACTATATATACAGGTCCTTCTCAAAAAATTAGCATATAGTGTTAAATTTCATTATTTACCATAATGTAATGATTACAATTAAACTTTCATATATTATAGATTCGTTATCCACCAACTGAAATTTGTCAGGTCTTTTATTGTTTTAATACTGATGATTTTGGCATACAACTCCTGATAACCCAAAAAACCTGTCTCAATAAATTAGCATATCAAGAAAAGGTTCTCTAAACGACCTATTACCCTAATCTTCTGAATCAACTAATTAACTCTAAACACATGCAAAAGATACCTGAGGCTTTTAAAAACTCCCTGCCTGGTTCATTACTCAAAACCCCCATCATGGGTAAGACTAGCGACCTGACAGATGTCAAGAAGGCCATCATTGACACCCTCAAGCAAGAGGGTAAGACCCAGAAAGAAATTTCTCAACAAATAGGCTGTTCCCAGAGTGCTGTATCAAGGCACCTCAATGGTAACACGTCTGTTGGAAGGAAACAATGAGGCAGAAAACGCTGTACAACGAGAAGAGGTGACCGGACCCTGAGGAAGATTGTGGAGAAGGACCGATTCCAGACCTTGGGGAACCTGAGGAAGCAGTGGACTGAGTCTGGTGTGGAAACATCCAGAGCCACCGTGCACAGGCGTGTGCAGGAAATGGGCTACAGGTGCCGCATTCCCCAGGTAAAGCCACTTTTGAACCATAAACAGCGGCAGAAGCGCCTGACCTGGGCTACAGAGAAGCAGCACTGGACTGTTGCTAAGTGGTCCCAAGTACTTTTTTCTGATGAAAGCAAATTTTGCATGTCATTCGGAAATCAAGGTGCCAGAGTCTGGAGGAAGACTGGGGAGAAGGAAATGCCAAAATGCCTGAAGTCCAGTGTCAAGTACCCACAGTCAGTGATGGTGTGGGGTGCCATGTCAGCTGCTGGTGTTGGTCCACTGTGTTTCATCAAGGGCAGGGTCAATGCAGCTAGCTATCAGGAGATTTTGGAGCACTTCATGCTTCCATCGGCTGAAATGCTTTATGGAGATGAAGATTTCATTTTCCAGCACGACCTGGCACCTGCTCACAGTGCCAAAACCACTGGTAAATGGTTTACTGACCATGGTATTACTGTGCTCAATTGGCCTGCCAACTCTCCTGACCTGAACCCCATAGAGAATCTGTGGGATATTGTGAAGAGAAAGTTGAGAGACTCAAGACCCAACACTCTGGATGAGCTTAAGGCCGCTATTGAAGCATCCTGGGCCTCCATAACATCTCAGCAGTGTCACAGGCTGATTGCCTCCATGCCACGCCGCATTGAAGCAGTCATTTCTGCCAAAGGATTCCCGACCAAGTATTGAGTGCATAACTGAACATTATTATTTGATGGTTTTTTTGTTTGTTATTAAAAAACACTTTTATTTGATTGGACGGGTGAAATATGCTAATTTATTGAGACAGGTTTTTTGGGTTATCAGGAGTTGTAGGCCAAAATCATCAGTATTAAAACAATAAAAGACCTGACAAATTTCAGTTGGTGGATAATGAATCTATAATATATGAAAGTTTAATTGTAATCATTACATTATGGTAAATAATGAAATTTAACACTATATGCTAATTTTTTGAGAAGGACCTGTATTTGTTACATTATCATACAATTTTGACAATATAAGATGCTACATTACAGGCTGCAAACTTCAGGGACCAGAAAGCAGGCGCCTTATACTGATCATATGTTACAGGAGAATCATTCAAGGCAGCAAGACGTATCTAAAGGTCAGGAGAATGGACTCAACTAATTACAGTCCACAATGGATGAAATGATGCAGTCGGGTGAATCCGACCATGTCCGGTATCTCTAGGCGGCCAGGATAAGCCCAACTCACAAATGGGAGAAAATCAGTAGCTTGGTGTCCAGAACTATCTGGTGTTATATCTGTCCTCATACCTGAAGATTAATTTAGGAGATAAGTGACTATGGAGTAAAAACATTAGAACTATGCACCGGACGGAATAATGTAGGTAACATCAGCACAAGTGTATGGACGTCATACGTTGGCATCTGACTTATTCTGCTCAAGGCAAAGCTCCAGCCGAGGCTCAGAAACCTTCATTGATGACGATTCTGACATAATTCTTAAGAATACAAACCTGAGTTTATAACCAAAGAAAAAAACGAATATCAGAGCCAGAACCTAGCCATCGTTTCCAATATTATTCCATAGTAACGCTAAGATAAGAATATTATAAGGAGGAACCGAGCAATGACTCGCTTAGGCTACTTTCACATTAGCGTCGTGCACTGCATGTCGCAATGCGACGTTGCGGCGCACCAACGCATACTGTGCAAGCGCCGCACAACGGGGCAGCGGATGCTGTTTTTCAACGCATCCGCTGCCCCATTGTGAGGTGCGGGGAGGAGGGGGCAGAGATCCGGCCGCACATGCGCGGTCGGAAATGCTGGACACGACGCACCAAAAAACGTTACATGCAATGTTTTTTGGTGGCGACGGTCCAACGCAACACGACATGTGGCAATGCGTCGCTAATGCAAGTCAATGGAGAAAAAACGCATCCTGCAAGCACTTTTGCAGGATGCGTTTTTTCTACAAAACGATGCATAGCGACGTGCAGTGCACGATGCTAGTGTGAAAGTAGCATTACAATCCGGCCACTTCTCATGCTGTGCAGTCCTTAATCTGTACTAGACCTCTATAACACATCAGGTTTTTTTGGCATTTGTTATCTTTGCGGATAAAGCATGGACCCATCACTATGAGTAAGCCAGATTTGTTTTGCAGACCGACTATCTGTGAGAAAAAATCATCAGACTTTGATCCATGTTGCAGATCAAACGTGCTAATTCAAGTCAATGGGACTGTGCAAAAAAAAAAAAAAGACGACCATGTGCTGTCTGTATGTTATCGGAAAGAAGACGTTTTGCTTTTGGTTTTTCCACACAAAGGGTAAAAAAAAAAAAAAGTAATTTGGATGTTTTGGGTTATCATTATGATGTAAAAAGAGAAAACACAGTAGGTTGACAATAAATGGCTTCACCAAACCAGTAACCAGGAGTAAAGAAATAGTTTGTGTTAGGCCGGAGACACACTGGTGCGAGATACGGCCGAGTCTCGCTGGTTAAAAGCAAGCTGTGGCACCTGCACTCCAGAGCGGAGCGTGCAGCTGCATAGCAATACATGGAGCCGCACGCTCCGCTCCGGAGTGCAGGTGCCACAGCTTGCTTTTAACCAGCGAGACTCGGCCGTATCTCGCACCAGTGTGTCTGCGGCCTTATTCATATTCTCTGAAAAAAGGCCAAGAAAGCAAAAATTCTGCCGGGGTATGTAAACTTTTGAGCCCAACTGTATACACCAAACCATAGTAGATAGTGCGTTCTGGAGATATTCCCCCTATGGGGGTACAGGGGGGTCTGACATTGGGGAGTAGAACAAGCCACTTCCAGGTCAAAGCTAGATTGTGAATGTGTGCCTGCTGGTTCATGGTGACAAGATTGGTGCCGACAAATATTTACATTCCGGACAGCAATAATTACACCAGCAATGTAAAGGTATTCTCTGCTCTGGAAATTCTTACTGGATAGAATATGACGATTGGGGACCACCTATTATCCGCCTATCTGGGACGTACAGTCATCAGCTCTAATCTTTGGGGAATTTTTGCATTTTTTTAAATTTATTTATTTTTTTTTATTTCCCAGCAGTGGCACCACAAGGAAATAAAAGTATTACACAATACCCAATTAAATCAATTAGTGGTATGTGTAGCAATCCAGGACAACCAGAAACGCCATCTCAAAACTGGAGCTGCTGAACAGAGGATGGCCCCTGTAGGAGCTCAGAATTCCCTGATGGTGTATATGTAAATTGGTTTTCTCACCCGGACCACCCCTTTAAGCGATGTGCACATGCTGGGTATTTGCAGCACACTTTTCTTCTGCATGAAATGCTGGCGGTTTGTGTGCACTGTTTGCGTTTCCCCCTCCGTTCCTTTAAATGGATGAAAAATAAAAAAATCTGCAAAAATGCTGAATTCATTCACTTGCTGCAGATTTGAAGAAAACTTTAATGCTTGAAATCTGTTAGGAAAAAATAAGTATCATGGGCTCAAGATTTCACAAATCTCATTTGTTCTGCTGGTATTCTAAGACGCTGCACTTTTTCCACCACAAAAATGCAGCGTGTGAACAAGGACATCTCCGCACAATAATGCAATGACCAGCATCGTATATTGGGGAAGCAGACGGTAATTCTTCTCTGTGCTGCTCCATTTACTGTCGCCATGTTAGATCTGTAGCACTGGGATGAGGATGTCACTAGATCATCACAACTATCCAAGGTTTTAGGGTAATGTTCTTAAGATGAAGCATGCTAGCTTCCTACCTGACCGCAGCGTCAACGCTGGGTCTACAGAAATTCTGCTGGCCCCAGCTCAGGCGCTGCTGCCAATCATCCTGTGCTTTTGCTGCATTAATAGTCCTAGTCTCATAGTTCCAGGAGAAGCGTTAGGGGACCAGTCACCAGAGAAAGGTTAAAATGAGGCCACGTAACCCGACTGTGCAGGGGATCTAGAGCGCTGTAGCACCAACCTCTATAATAAGGGCTCGCTCACACCACCGTATTGTCGGTCAAAGTGTGTTCTGACAAAACACTGGATCGCACTCTAATTGTAGCCTATGGGCTGCACACACGACTGATTTTTTCGGAAGGAAAAAAAAAAGGTTGATCCCATATTTGGATCACACTCGACCATGCAAGTCACTGAGCGTATGGAAATCATTGGACTGCACTCGGATGACATTTGAGTGCAGTCAGATTTCTGCGCATTAACAAAATGGAGAAATTTTGTTCTCTCTCACCAGAGAGAAATCGGATCACACTATTCTGATCAGTGTGTCATTTGCATATTGGGTTTGATTTTCTAGCATAAGACATGTCAATCAGCACAGAATTTGAGGCATTTACATAAAAAATAAGCTGCCCCAGTCTCAGTATGCTGCACCACAACACTCAACAGACTAATCAACATTAAGGTTGAGAGTTTCTGCAGATGGTAACTCCACACTACATGTTGTGTATTTTGCTATGGACTACGCTGCAGCAATACTGCAAGTTTAACCCAGATTTCACGTCTTGCGGTATAAATTGACAAGCTGCGGTGACAAATCTGTAGCACAACTCGCTTTACTCTGCGGACTTCATATAACCTCATCCACAACGCTGGTACTGGAAAAAAGCACTGCAGACAGTCCCTCTGGAAAACCTGCTGCAATCAGACCCGTGTGAACAAGCCTTAACAGGGTTCTCCCGTTCAGTAAAGCCATGTTGTGTCATTACCATACACCATCACTTATGATCCGTTCGGGTCCAACCTCTGGAGAATTAATCCTATGCTGGGGTGATATTTTCTCTCCTGGACAGCAGCGCCATGGGTTGTTCTCAGAAACAAAAATTAGCCCCAATAACCCGTATAGGCTGCAATTGTAGGTCAATGGGATGCAGCCATACCCCAGTGCAGCTTATCCCTCCTGCCCAAGTACAGAGATCAATCCCACCGCTCAAATATTTCCTATCAATATACAATTACTCGATAATTCCCATTTTGGGGGTATGTTCAGGCGTCTGCTGTAAAACCTGGTCTGGCCCGCCCTTTGCAGAAATGAAACCGTGTGGAGCTCCATGTACCGACCTCACAGCGGACCGGGGCAGGAGCTGCCTGCTGGTTACAGGCACTAGTCTGGGAATTGGACCAGAGAAGAGCGTGATGGGATTATTTCACACAAACCTGAGGTCAAGGTGAAAGATAGCGCTAGTGCACCTTGGATTAGTCTGTGTGCGGTCTGTTATCCACACAATACATTCGTCTGAACAGACCCTAATCGTGTGCCCCATAATGGCTACATTTTAATGACTTCAACCTGGTTTAAGATTTAAAAAAGAGGAAAACAAAAACCAAGCAGAACATAGGAATTCTATTAAGTGCTATGTAACAAAACCCCCACAAGCTGCGTTTGTCCATACATGTAATGAGTGGCGCTCATATAGCCCTGCGCACACTATACAACCTGCTGGGCTACAATAAGGAGCTTGTCCCCGGCCCTCGCATTCCCATAGAGATCGGTTTCATGTCAGCTCCTATAACTAGTAAAGAGAACAAATATTAGTAGACTCATGTGTAACAATGCATCTCCCATGTGCTTACATTGTTGATGAACACAGACTCTTGCTCTCTGCACCCAGCAATGTCAGGGAAAGCAGTGACCATTCATATTGGTTACAAAAGGTTCAGAAATATTCATCTCACACACACACACATGGTTCTGCAAATATTTATATATGGATTTTTGTATTACTAGGCCTAGGTAAGACTGTCCGTGGAGTATACAGCACAGCCATTCCCACCAGGCCAGATCCCGAGCAGTGGAAAGGTGCAGTCTTTCTTTCCTTACACTTCTCATTGCTTAGGAGCCCACTTCTGACTCTGGCTCAAAACAATCAAATGAAAAAATACCAGATAAAAGTCACACGATTCCAGCCTACACCAAAAGGTACAGTGTAAACAGGTCAGACGCGAACAGTGCACACTACTGACTTATCAGTGACCGCAATAATTCCTTACCATGGAAAGAGTTGTGCGCTGACGATCAGGACGGTTCCGAGTGTTGAAAGACTTCTTCCCACAACTATGAGATTGTAAGGCTATGTGCACACGTAGATGGAACCTCTGTGGACTTTTCCGCTCCTGTTTTTAGAAACCTGCAGGTAAAAAGCCCTGCGTTTTACCTGCGGATTTTATGCGGTTTTTGTGCAGATTCCACCTGCAGGTGTAAACCGCACAAAGAATTGACATGCTGCGGAATAAACAACGCAGCGTTTCCGCATGATTTTTCCCGCAGCATGTGCACTGCGGATTTTGTTTTCCATAGGTTTACATGGCACTGTAAATGAATGGAAAGCTGCTGCGGATCTGCAGCGGCCAAGCCGCAGCGTGTGCACAGAGCCTCACACTTCTGCAACGTTTTACTGCAACTTGCAGGCGACCAAATTTCTACATTTACCAACGATCACATCCTGATAAATGAAAGGAATCTGTGATAACATCCTTTGCTGGAAATATTTCATGCCTACCTATGCCTAGAAAGAAAAATACATTTCTTTGCATGGATCCTCTCAATTTCAGCAGGATCCACCATTAATCCAGTGTTTAATGTGAGACTAGAAAAGTCACAGGGCAGAAGAATTCCTACAAAGTGGGTGATATCTAATGGATGGCAACATCGCAGGACCTAGGAGACACTTATACCCCTCTACTGCACCACATACCTGTAACCTTACATATTGATTAGCATGAAGCTTCCCATAGTCTCCAATTGGGGAGATGCTACATTCCCACCATGAGCTTTCAGTAAGTATTGGATGTTGCACATTTTATACACCTATTACAGTTTTCTCACAAGCAAAGTTAATTTTAATCAATAACACAATTGGATGTGTTAAATAAAAATGTTCCTGTGCTGAGATAATCTTATAAATGTGCCCCTGCTGTGTAATGGCTGTGTCTGACCGTACAGGGACATGATCTGATCATACCACAGCTCCTGGGCAGAGGATGTTGGAAAAAGAGTATACAGATAGAATCCGCTGTGATCCCCTGCTGTCCTTTCTGTGAGGTAAAACATTGCTTAAAAACAGGCAATATTTTACCTCACAGATAGAATCCGCTGTGATCCCCTGCTGTCCTGTCTGTATACTCTTGCTTCCTCCCCGCCCAGGAGCTGTGGTGTGATCAGACCATGTCCCTGTACGGTCAGACACAGACATTACACAATTAATACCTACATAGGACAAAAAAAAAAGTGTTAATGTGGGTACTTCCAAAATGTTTAGTAACCAAAAGAGGAAAAGTTGGGAAACCTAAATATTAAAATATACCAATCTTTATTAGATAAATTATAAAAACGGGTTAAAATTACAAGCAGGGGAATGAGGCATCGAGTGCGCCAGAAACGCGTCAGGTTTTCAAATTCCCCTCACTTCTCTGATTTAATGGATTAAAATAAAGTTTGTTACATTAACCTCTACCAGATGGAAGGGCCAAACTTTTTTTTTATTTTTTTATTTTTTATTTTAAGCTTATTGCTGTGTTCCTCCAGCCAATCTAGGCACACACCGGCTACAACAATGTCGGCTTTCTCCGACGATCTGTCAACAGGAGTGCTGAACTTTCCTCTTTTGTTAATAAATATGTACTTTGTTCATGGGAAAACCCTCACATGTAAAGTGCCATGGAATAAATGGCGCTATAATAATAATGCTTAGCAATAGTAAAACGGTTAGCTTTCTTTCTCATTGCATTTATTGGACGCTGCGGTTTTTGTCTCTTGTTGGTATATCATGTTTTATATAAAGCTGCTTTGTTTTTGATACTTATGGTATTTTGTGTTCACAAAACTTTATTGAAACAGTCATGTACAGATTACAAGCACTTCCGCCATGGAAACGCATGTGCATTTTTTCACATCTAATGCAAGTCAATGGTAAAAATCTGCACATAAAACTCGGCGTACTTGCAAGAGAAACATGTGGTGGATGTGAAAGATGCTCCGCAGGTCAGTTTACACTGAGCAAAAAAGCACAGTGGCCAGGAGATTTGTATAAAGCCCATCCATTTTGCTGAAACTGTAAGATGCTGCGTTTCTGATACAGCGTCACTCATCATGGGCACACAGCCTTAAATGTGAATTCACGACGGGATTTCTGCTACCTCATCTGAGCAGCATAATGTAGGCAAAGAGAAGCTGAATCCAAGGATGTGTCACTTAGATTACTGGGTGCAGCTGTTCTGACACAATCAGAGCTTTTAGATTTAGAATGAAGCAGAGCTGAGGAAGCTAGCCCCGCCCACACCAGGCTCTGTACATAACAATGTCCATAGACAGTGAGCTGCGTAATCTCTTCACAGTTAGCACGCAGTTTGACAAGTGACACATCCCTGAATTCTGTGTTTCAGCCTCCATCTCCTGCGCTCTTCAGATTACTTGAACATAGACCGACATTATTTGAAACACCCACTAATACCCTACCAGGGTGCGGATGCCAAATTTATAACTGGAAAACAGGACAACTCCCATAATCAATGAGACCTATAGAGAAATGGAGTATAACACCCCCAAATAATAACTAATCAAGATATCGCAACTAGCTCTTCAGATTACATTGCAAAAATCAGCTGACAGATTCTCTTTAAGGATTTACTATGTCCTGTTCAAGAATATGAAAAGGAGCAGGCAAAGGAGGTCAAATAAAACAAGGAGCTGGGTACATCCTGGCAGCAGTTATGGGCAGCATAGTAAAGAGGTTTTTGACAAGATACTGAATAAAGAAATCTATACGTAAAGCCATTATCCATGTTGGGTACCAGTAAGCTTCCCGCAGACTGATATATTCCGCACAGGATTACCAATAAAGAAAACAAATCAGAACAATGTAACCGACGTTGTACACGCCGGATCGATAAAAGACCAGTAAGATACAATAACCCTGAGTGTGCCAAACACAAGCCCCAGTGTGAACAATGACAAAGCACATACGTCTGACCACATAGTGCAGTGCCTGACATGAAACAGACGGGACACAACAGTGCTTGTCATTAACAATAGTCATTGGGTAGAAATGTGCGAGCCTTTAACCATCTCAGCACATGGAAGCAGGAGGCACAGCCCAGGAAGGTAAACCGGAGGAAGGGTTTATGTAATCTGTTCTCAATCTGTCACAGCGGCATTTTCCAGGGCATGTAGATACAAAAATAATGCCACACAGACCGGGCACTGAACCGCAAGTGATAACACGCCATGGTTATGCTGTTTTCATAACATGAACATAGAAAAATGAAGGTCGGCTTCGCCTGATCTAACAGTTCATTGCATCAACATCAGTGTGCGAGCTCCGGGAAAGCAATCATTCCTACATTTACTGCTCTTTGGAGTAGTAATAAGAGGTAACAAAGCAGAATGGAGGTGATGATGGAACCCACAGACATCAGGAGTAGGCAACGCTCACAAGACACAGGAACCAGACATGTAAAGAAGACGTCACACACAAGTCTCCGCTTTCCAAAAATTATCATAACTTACGGACTTTTATTTACAGTAACATTGACCAGTCCTCCCAGTGGGATCTTCATGCAACGTGTGCTGCTCATCTGCTTCCACTCATGTTTGGAAACAACAGAGAAATCCATTTATTTATTTGTGTTTGTTTGCTGAAGGTAAAGACACCTGCAAACTCTAAAACAAGGATGGGAGTCAGCAGCAGAAACAGCATCAACAATAGAGGGCAGGACGTCGCCTCGGGATCAATACTTATATAGGAACATCCAGCAGGCGACTCCACACATGGTCCTCAGGACCCTCTGATGAAGGTGATGGACTGCATACCTGCCACGTCAGGGGGTCCTGAGGACAACATCTTAGATAGAATGCAAGCAGAAACGTACAGTACCCCAGAAGATACAATGTAGAAAAGAGAACCCATAATTTACCAGGGGGAAATACAGTAATGTACAGTAACAGACTTTTGGTACAGTAGTTGTTGGGTATGGTGTCTGCAGGCAACGTGTCAGCCCTGGAGTGTCCTCATAACATGGGCTTCCTAAGCAAGGACTTACTAAAGTCTTTGACCTCTTGTTGATTGCTAATCGTCTGGTAACCCAAAAGGTCCATAGGGACCTGGCAATACTCTTCCACCTGCTTTATCTGCAGGAAGGTGAGTAATGTCCTCCAAGCACTGACAGCTTGGGTGGCATTGCGAGCCGATACCACAAATGGTTTAGAGGAGTAGCCCGAGCCGCTAGTCATGTTCAGGGAGAACTTCTCGATCTCGGGGCTTACAGACAGGTTCACAAATCCATAGACCTGCCTCAGGGTCTTAATGGGGTCCATAACAAGATCCTCATATCGAACTACCATGTAGTTCCCCTTGAGCCAGCTTGGGGGGTTGACCGCTGTCCTTAGGGTCTTGCCCATGCTGCTACATATTACCTCCATGGCACCTATGGCATGATAGTCAGAACCATCCTTCTTGTTGAGTTTGTGCCCAGGGTCTATGAAAGGAACCCGACGGATCCTGGGGTCTCTGCTACGAACCACCTGAAGACTCTCTCGAATCAATCCATGTCTGGACTTTATCCTGGAGTTGGCTACTGCCCGGGGGTCCCGAACTAAATGAATGACCTTCAAGTCCAAGGAAGGGTCTACCATCAGTGGGGCCAGCACGTTGATGTCGAAAATCCTCACCCCTTTAATGACGATGGTGTTGTATTTGTGGCACTCTTCCTCCAGCAGGCTCAGGCTTTGCGGGGGGCACTTCTTGCACACTTTATCATCCACCAAGCCCACCACGTCCTTCCTGTAGGCCGAGCAGATCGGGGAGGAGCAGATGACCTTGTTGGTGGAGGCGCCGAAGATGCCCAGGGTGCTGATGTTCTTGGCCCCCGCCGTGTTGTACAGCTGCAGGGCAGACAGGTCGCACCGGTAGAGGGCGCTGAGGAGGTCCCGGGCAGCCCCCTGCAGAGACATGGCGTCCCCGGGGTACAGCTTCTGCCACACGTGCCACACGGGCTCGTACAGGAAGAACACCTCGGGGTTCTGGTTGAAGAGTTCCCCGAAGAAGGAGGAGCCGGAGCGCCAGGTGGTGAACACGTAGACCAGCTGCCGCCTGCGCGGCGGGGATGGCCGGTACAGGTAGCGGATGTCGGAGCGGCTCTGGTACGGGGTGAACCTCACCTGGTCGTTGCACTGCTGCGGCTCCTTGTGCCACTTGTCCAGCAGGTTGAGCATGGTGAGGACCAGCAGCAGGATGTAGCCCAGGCACAGGATCAGCGCCTTCCTGCGGAACACTTTCATCCTGCCGCGGGGGGAGGGGGCGGCTGCAGACGATCAGCTGCTGGGGAGAGAACTGTTGCTCACGGATCCCCTCCGGCGGCAGCACGCCAGGCCATCAGGAAAGTTTGGGCACTTGAGTGTCGGGTCGGGGACGGCCGCTCCATCGCTGGTCCTCGGCAGTGCGCGGCCGATCACGATCTGTCGTGACTGCATGCGGCGATTATGACGCACAATCTGCTCCTTCTGGAAGGAAATCCCACTAATCACCTTCCGGCCGGATGATGCAGGGAGCAGCGCAAAGTTCTCCTTAGACCCCTGCAACACAGTAACATGGCATCGCCCAGTGCCTGCTGCATAGGGCGCCGGAGGACGCCATCAGTGCACGGAGGGGGGAGGCTCTCAGCCCGCCAGCTCTATAGAACGGCTTGGTTCTCCTGCGTTCTCCAGCCGCCTCTGTCTCCTCCGAGCACGGCGCACACAGACTGCTGCGCTCCAGCAGAACATGGAGATACAGATGCTTACATGCCTGCTGCAGGCTGCCCGCCTATTGGCTGTCAGCGCTGTCACTCTGGGAGTCACGCCTCCTACTCTACAGAGGCCACGCCCCTCTCTGCAGCCCTCCTAATGGAGGAAAGGACGCCTCGGGATTCGGGAACAGTGCGGGCAGAGCGACAAATAGTGCAGCGACAAATATTATAGCGAGAAGCAGTGCAGCGACAAATAGTGCAGCGACAAATATTACAGCGAGAAGCAGTGCAGCGACAAATAGTGCAGCGACAAATATTACAGCGAGAAGCAGTGCAGCGACAAATATTACAGCGAGAAGCAGTGCAGCGACAAATAGTACCTCAGTGCAACGAGAAGCAGTGCAGCGACAAATAGACAAATAGTGCCTCACTGCAGTGACAAATATTACAGCGAGAAGCAGTGCAGCGACAAATAGTACCTCAGTGCAACGAGAAGCAGTGCAGCGACAAATAGACAAATAGTGCCTCACTGCAGCGACAAATAGTGCAGCGAGAAGTAGTGCAGCGACAAATAGTGCAGCTACTACCAATAGTGCAGCGACAAGCAGTGAAGTGAGAAATAGTGCAGCAAGAAGCTGTACAGCAACAAATAGTGCAGCGACAAATAGTGCAGTGACAAGTAGTGCAGCGAGAAATAGCACAGCAACCAATAGTGCAGCGACAAATAGTACAGCAAGAAGCAGTGCAGCGACAAGCAGTGCAACGAGAAATAGTGCACCGACAAGCAGGGCAGCGACTAATAGTGCAGCGACAAGCAGTGAAGCGACAAATTGTGAAGTGACAAATAGTACAGCGAGAAGCAGTGCAGCGACAAATAGTACAGCGACAAGCAGTGCAGTAACAAATAGTGCAGCAAGAAGCAGTGCAGTAACAAATAGTACAGCAATAAGCAGTGCAGCGACAAATAGTGCAGCGAGAAGCAGTGCAGCGACAAATTGCAGCAAGAAGCAGTGCAATGACTGTATAGCCAATTTCCACCAGATTTCACTTCATTATTAAATAAGGACTGTTTAAACCTGACGAGGTTGGTGTACTTGCTATGAACCTCCAGTCCACAATAGCTGTATAATCCCCATTCTCAGCGGCTGGATGAGTTGAGCTGCACAACAGTCAGCAGTATAGAGGCCATTGCACATTTGCCTCCTATCCGAGTCAGGGTGTGCAGTCCCGGCCTCGGCCACGATCAGTGGACAGAGCTGCGAGTGTTGTGCAGCTTTGCAACGCAGCTCATCTGGCCAGTAACAGTAGATTGGCCGGGGTGCGCGTGTTGCACCTCTATCGATCAGATATTCATATATATATATATATATATATATATATATATATATATGTCCCAGGCAAACTCTTCAAGGCCCTTATCAGTGATGTGATCTGGTGATGAATCAATGCTCGTTTGTCGAGTGAACAATGATGGGGAAGAAGCAGACAGAGCAACACTCATTTGGCTGATTATTGCCCCTGTAAGGGCAGTCAGATGCCTGTATAAATCAGACCTAGATCGGACCACAATGCTCAGACTGGCCGGCGGCTCTCCCTACGGCCGGTTTCACACGTCAGTGGCTCCGGTACGTGAGGTGACAGTTTCCTCACGTACCGGAGACACTGACACATGTAGACCCCTTAAAATCAATGCATCTGTGCAGATGTCATTGATTTTTTGCGGACCGTGTCTCCGTGTGCCAAACACGGAGACATGTCAGTGTTCGTGGGAGCGCACGTATTACACGGACCCATTAAAGTCAATGGGTCCGTGTAAAACACGGACCGCACACGGACGTTCTCCGTGTGCCGTGCAGGAGACAGCGCTACAGTAAGCGCTGTCCCCCCACATGGTGCTGAAGCCGCGATTCATATCTTCTGTGCAGCAGCGTTTGCTGCATAGAAGATATGAATAATAGTGTTTAAAAGAAAGATCTATCTGTCCGCCGCCCTCCCACCCCCTGTGCGCCCCCCCCGCTGTTCTGAAAATACTCACCTGCCTCCCTCGTTGGCTGTCGCTGCTTCCTGTCCTGGCGGCATCTTCTACTGTATGCGGTCACGTGGGGCCGCCGATTAGAGTCATGAATATGTGGCTCCACCTCCCATAGGGGTGGAGCCGCCTATTCATGACTGTAAATGAGCGGCCCCATGTGACCGCATGCAGTAGAAGGTGCGGCCAGGACAGGACACTGTGAGGGAGGCGGGTGAGTATTTTCAGAACAGCGGGGGGGCGCACAGGGGGTGGGAGGGCGGCGGACAGATAGATCTTTCTTTTAAACACTATTATTCCTATCTTCTATGCAGCAAACGCTGCTGCACAGAAGATATGAATCGCGGCTTCAGCACGATGCAGGGGACAGCGCTAAACTTTAGCGCTGTCTCCTGCACGCTCCGTGCGGTACCCACTCGGCACATGGGCGGCACACGTGTGCCGCACGTATGGCCTACGTGAGCTCACGGGCACACGGACACGGATAACTCCGGTACCGATTTTTTCCGGTACCAGAATTATCTGGACGTGTGGGACAGCCCTACCCGAGCATGACAGCTCCATGTATATTCTATTCATCCGTCACACTCAGGTTGGGAGGGGCACAGCCAGTCCGAGGATTGTGGTCCGATCTTGGTCTGATTTATGTGTCCGTCTGACTGTGCCCTAAAAGTGCCTTATATAACCGTCATTAATGGTGAGTTTATTATGGCTTTTACTTGTGGATTTGAGCTGGTAAAATCGGCAGCACATTACACAGTCCAATGTGCAGGAGAACACTTAGGGTGCTTTCACACTAGCGTCATACGACGCACGTCGCAATGCATCGTTTTGGAGAAAAAACGCATCCTGCAAAGTTGCCCGCAGGATGCTTTTTTTCTCCGTAGACTTGCATTAGCGACGCATTGCCACACGTCGCATCTGTCGTGCGACGGATGCGTCGTGTTTTGGTGGACCGTCGGCACAAAAAAAGTTCCATGTAACTTTTTTTGTGCGTTGTGTCTGCCATGCGCGGCCAGAACTCCACCCCCTCCTCCCCGGACATTACAGCTGTACAGTTGTAAAACTGCATCCGCTGCCCCCGTTGTGTTTTTTTTTCACAGCATGCGTCGGCACGACGCATTGCGTCGTGCGTCGTACGACGCTAGTGTGATAGTAGCCTTATTACCCAGCTGCTATTCAGTTGAATAATTATGGTGGACATCGATGTTTATCACTTTTGGAAAACCAAGGAGGCTAAAGAGACAAAAAAGGCTGGAAATGAACATGCGGTTTTTGGAGCCATGGGGCCACGTTCACACGCTCAGTATTTGGTCAGTATTTTACCTCAGTATTCATAAGTTTAAACCAGGAGTGGAACAATCAGAGGAAAAGCATAATAGAAACACATCACCACTTCTGTATTTATCACCCACTCCTGGTTTTGGCTTACAAATACTGATGTAAAATACTGAACGTGTGAACGTTGTCTTAGGCTGCCGTCACACTGTCAGTATTTGGTCAGTATTTGACATCAGTATTTGTAAGCCAAAACCAGGAGTGGGTGATAAATGCAGAAGTGGTGCATATGTTTCTGTTAGGGTATGTGTCCACGTTCAGGATTGCATCAGGATTTGGTCAGTATTTTTCATCAGTATTTGTAAGCCAAAACCAGGAGTGGAACAATTAGAGGAAAAGTGTAATAGAAACATATGCTCCACTTTTGCATTTATCACCCACTCCTGGTTTTGGCTTACAAATACTGATGAAAAATCCTGACCAAATCCTGATGCAATCCTGAACGTGGACACATACCCTTATACTTTTCCTCTATTTGTTCCACTCCTGGTTTTGGCTTACAAATACTGATGTAAAATACTGGCCAAATACTGCTAGTGTGAACGTTGTCTTACAGTTCCAGCAAAGTGGATGGGATTAAGTGGCGCTTTTACCTGAAGCGTCTTCTGCTTGAAAATAGGTTCGCCTGAGTACACTCAGGGTATGTGTCCATGGTCAGGATGGCCGGCGGTATCGCCGCAGCGGCGAAGCCGCTCGGCGCTAAGCCCCGCCCCCTTTCTTGGACGCGATGATGCCGGATGTGTTAACTCTTCACATCCGGGATGATCGCTCTGTCCCATAGGGCCCTGTGATATGCCTTGCGGGGACGCTGCGTCCCCGCAAGGTTTACGGACATGCTGCGATCTGAAAAGACGCGCAGCATGTCCGGAGTCGCAGGGAAGACGGATGCGGGTTTCCACGCATAGTGGAGACGGGATTTCCTAAAATCCCCTCCACTATGCTGGAACATCTGGACGCTGCGTGTTTGACGCTGCAGCTCTGCGCAGCGTCAAACACGCAGCGTTTACTGACCGTGGAAACTCACCCTAATACATTCTCAAATTGAGAAATAAAATTTTCAAGTCCATGGAGCGGCATCATTGTTCGTAATCCTTGGCCTCCGCAGTGGCCTAGTAATCACAAGAGTCGCCGCGGATGCTGCCATGCGAGTGCCATCTAGGTTTGCACTGCCCTGGTCCAGCTACCATGGAGTACCGACATGGATGATGGACCAGTGGCCTGCAAGTTTCCAACCAACTGCACTGTGTGACTTTCAGTTTTTCCCAAATTTGAAAATATTTTTCCATCTGTCTTAACCATTGAGAGAAGAGGTGCTGAAGCAGGAGCGGTGATACCCATTGGAGCGGGCCGCACCGTATGGGGGTATAATATAAGGTTATTTTTGTACAATGAGGGGAATGGGGACTTATGAACACGTTACTAGAACACTGTAAAAGAGGCCTTAAAGGTAGTGGCTGTACTTTATATGGGAAAACTTGGCGACAGGTTCCCTTTAAGGTATGTTCTGGTGTCTGGTGCAAAGTTTGCTGATTCCCAGCTTACATGTTTTCCATACATCTCAGTGGAGAAGTGGTGACATTTGTGCAAGGTCCCTCTGTCCAAGTCTGTGGGACGTACGGAAAAATCCATGTTTGCAGCTGTGGATCTGTCACTAATCCCTAATATGGAAACACCCATTTAATGTTTGTGTAAGTACTGGATGGGAAAACAGCAGTGATTAGTACGGGGTAGCAGGTCGGACACATATGGCCACTGTGAGTGGGATGGAGAACTGTCATATTCCATTTTAGATTCTGAAGTGAGCGGGAACTGGATAATGCAAATACATTTTTTTGTTTTGAAAATTTTCTTTTCCTAAAACGTTCCCATGAAATCTGCGAATCCACATCTGTTTACTGTTCAGAGTGTAATGAATTCATGGCAGCTAATGACTGGGCTCATTTTTTCTAGTTCATACACCGAGCGGATGACAAGCGGTGAATGCAGTCTGCATAGGGTTCCCAGGGCTCAGCTCCCAAGTGTGTGTGTCATGTGGGATTACAATACACACGTGCTACTCAGGGTAATGGGCAGAAATAACAGGCCGGCAATGTCCCATATGTCCTGGGGGTGGCAGACACCATATGTTATAGCATAGCCATTAGTTTGGTGATAATGTAGTGTACTAGGTGCCTCTTAGGACTCCTTTACTGCAATAAGGCGTAGAAATTGATTAACTAGCGATGAAAATTAAGAAAAGGCAAATTAATTAAATGTTTGTGGATCTCCTTAAAGGGCACCTGACTGCTGGTACATGCTGCCTAATCCGTGGGCGGCATGTTTCCAGCATCAGAGGGACACACATGTGGCCTACGCCTGGTCCATAGTATTAGTGGCAATACACTTCATTTTTGGATTGACAGTCATATCAATTCTTCAATAGTTAAATTGTGTATTCTGTAGTACTGTGTCGCAGCTGCTGAAAGAGAACATAATACATACCATAGATGCTGCAGAACGTTTTTGAAAAAAAATTGAAGTAATTTCACATCTATCATGAAAAGACACAGTGTTATTCATCCTTATTTTATTGTCATTTAGAAATGGCAACAAAGTCAATAGAATAGGAATTATATGCGACCGAGATCTAGAGACCAATGAGTATAGTGGTGGCCAGCAGGGGGCAGTGTCACTGTAGACAAACCTAACAGGAAAATGAGATTCCCAGAGTGTAGCTTGTAAGAAACACAACTTTAAGGCTGTGTGCCCAGGATGAGATTTGGATGAGTTTTTGACACTTCAGATTTTCACAGCTTCAAAAATGCATCGTCTTACTGTTCCAGTAAAGTGGATGGGAATTATAGAAGTCTCATGCCCGCTGTGTATTTTATTTCTTTATTCAGTGTACTCTGATCTGCGGTGCGTGTTTGAAAATCGCATGTTAGTTTAGCGTATGGGTACGCTGAGTTTTCTGTGCAGATATTCCCTATAGACTTAGCATTAAGGGTACCGTCACACATTGAAATTTCCATCGCTACGACGTTGCGATTCGTGACGTTCTAGCGATATCGTTACGATATCGCTGTGTCTGACACGCTACTGCGATCAGACACCCTGCTGAGAATCGTACGTCGTAGCAGATCGTTTGGAACTTTCTTTCGTCGCTTGATCACCCGCTGACATCGCTGGATCGTTGTGTGTGACAGCGATCCAGCGATGTCTTCGCTTGTAACCAGGGTAAACATCGGGTAACTAAGCGCAGGGCCGCGCTTAGTAACCCGATGTTTACCCTGGTTACAAGCGTAAACGTAAAAAAACAAACCGTACATACTCACCCGTCGGTGTCCTTCAGGTCCCTTGCCGTCTGCTTCCTGCTCTGAGTGCCGGCCGGAAAGTGAGAGCAGATCACAGCGGTGCTGCGCTCTGCTCTCACTGTACGGCTGCACTCAGAGCAGGAAGCAGACGGCAAGGGACCTGAAGGACACCGACGGGTGAGTATGTACTGTTTGTTTTTTTACGTTTACGCTGGTAACCAGGGTAAACATCGGGTTACTAAGCGCGGCCCTGCGCTTAGTTACCCGATGTTTACCCTGGTTACCCGGGGACTGCGGCATCGCTCCAGCGCCGTGATTGCAAAGTGTGACCGCAGTCTACGACGCTGGAGCGATGATTATACGACGCTGCGACGTCACGAATCGTGCCGTCGCAGCGATGAAAATTTCAATGTGTGACGGTACCCTTAGGTACCTTCACACGAAACGACATTATAACGATATCGCTAGCAATCCGTGACGTTGCAGCGTCCTCGCTAGCGATATCGTTTCGTTTGACACGCAGCAGCGATCAGGATCCTGCTGTGATGTCGCTGGTCGCTGAATAAAGTCCAGAACTTTATTTGGTCGTCCGATCGCTGTGTATCGTTGTGTTTGAAAGCAAAAGCAACGATACCAGCGATATTTTACACTGGTAACCAGGGTAAACATCGGGTTACTAAGCGCAGGGCCGCGCTTAGTTACCCGATGTTTACCCTGGTTACTAGCGTAAAATGTAAAAAAAACAAACAGCACATACTCACATTGCGTCCCCTGCAGTCTGCTTCCTCCTCTGACTCAGCGCCGCAAAGTGAAAGTGAAAGCAGCACAGCGGTGACGTCACCGCTCTGCTCTCACTGTACGGCGCTCAGTCAGTCAGGAAGTGGACGCAGGGGGACGTGAATGTAAGTATGTGCTGTTTGTTTTTTTTAGATTTTACGCTGGTAACCAGGGTAAACATCGGGTTACTAAGCGCGGCCCTGCGCTTAGTTACCCGATGTTTACCCTGGTTACCAGGGGACCTCGGCATAGTTGATCGCTGGAGAGCGGTCTGTGTGACAGCTCTCCAGCGACCAAACAGCGACGCTGCAGCGATCGACATCGTTGTCGCTATCGCTGCAGCGTCGCTTCGTGTGAAGGTACCTTTAGATACGGAAAATCCACAGGTTAAAAAAAAAAATGAATGTACGTTTTAGTGTGTTTCTGTAAAAAAGTTATCCGCACATGAAGTTTTGTAAAATATACCAGGAAGTATAAAAAATGAAGAGGTTTATTAAAAGCATGACACACCATAAAGACGCAAACACATGATAGAAACGTGAAAAATGCACTCAAAAACGCTGCGTTTCCGCGCGTTTTTTTCCGCAGCATGTGCACTGCGGATTTTGTTTTCCATAGGTTTACATGGTACTGTAAACTCATGGAAAACTGCTGCGAATCCTCAGCAGAATCCGCAGCGTGTGCACATAGCCTCACTGTTGAAAGGTATTTTATCACAATTGTTTTTAATGTTTGGAGATTATGTTGAAAAGCTAATTTAAAAAGTATACAATACATGGAGTGATGTTTTTTTATTTTTCTCATAACTTGTTAACTGAGCCTATGGGGCTACTATTTTTATTTGCTGGTCACTAAATGTCAGAGCACGACACACCACAAATCCAGCAGCTCCTGTAAGTAGGAGACTAGGGAGGGTTACTGACAGCAATCTCCTGTACTGTGGCTGCCTCAGCCCACCCTCTGGACTGTCCCATTCACAGCTGCAGGTGAAAAAATCAGAATATGCTTTGGAGGTCCACGGTGTGATGCAGTGACCCCTGTTACAGGTAGGGGGCGCGGTCTCAGAATACGCATGGAGGCATATTGAGGCCATAGGAATGCATGGCAGTCGCAGGCATAACTGTGGTGATGAGACAACGTCCGGCATTATTGTAAATGGCCAGTATGTGTCCCAGAGACAGATACTCTGCGCTGTAAGCCTGAAGTAAGGTTGTTCTGGGACCTGTAGTCCCACAAGTATTTGTGTAATTTTAAAGGGAGGCTTGCAGGATTAGTCGGAGAGCTGGGTGGGTCTGGCTAACCACACACAGCTCCAACCCAGGGGGTGGGGTTACAGGTTTATAAAGTGACCAAGGTGTGGTCACATGTTGGAGAGTGTTTGGATCTGAATGGTCTGTCTTTAAGGTCCTGGAAGCCTACGTGTTGGGAGTGCTAACTTCCTGAATAGCACGTGGTGGGGGCTTTGGGGACCTGGTGGCCTGTGTGCTGGACGGTACCAAGTGGGGACGGACGTCCTAAAGAGTGCACGGAGAGGCCTGTGTGTTGGACGGTCCCAAGTGGGGACGGATGCCCTGAACAGCACACGCAGTGGCCTGTGTATTGGACATCCCGGGTGGGGATGGACATCCTGAAGAGCGCATGGAAAGGCCGAATGTGCAAAGTCTGTGAAGGCACTGTGTTGGGGAGCTACTGACCTTCATAGGGTCCAGACCCTTGGGAGTGCTCTGATCGCAAGGACAGTGATCCCCGTAAGGCAGCTCCCCAGGATAGAGGACTGACAGGAGGTCAGCGTGTGGAGCAGGAGCTCCAGAAAGGTAACACCCGGAAAGGGGGCTATTATAACGGCAGAGAAGAATCTGCAAGTGGAACAGACTGTTGGTGCTTGTTGTGTTCATTGATGGACATTGATGAACTGTGCGGCATGTGGTCACCCATGGCAACTGGACAAAGTAAGGTCCAGCATGTTTCGTGTCTGTGAGATTAAGTCGTATATGAAGTGATGTTATGAACTGTTCGTGGTTGCGGTTTATGAATAAACCTAGACTGTTTTGTGTTAAAAACCATGCCCGTGTGCATTTATCCCGTTGCCAAGCAAGTATTCCTCAACCCGTTAGTGATCGTGGCATCACAACAGCCACAAAGCCCATAGATATAGGTAATTGATAAGCTATTACTTTCCTATATTTTGGAATAAGTATTATTTAGAAATCCCTATAAAAAATTACTAATCCCTATATAGGATTCCTATCCATTGCACTGTGCAAATTTAATTTTTAGTGCACTTCTAATTTTTAATTCATAGAATAAAAGTTCATTTTTAACTTCGGTCTTTAGTTTAGGGGTAATTTTTGCCTTTGCAATATGTAGATAATGAGTATTGATGAGCGAATATACTCGTTACTCGAGATTTCTCGAGCACGCTCGGGTGTACTCCGAGTATTTTTTAATGCTCGGAGATTTCGTTTTTCTTGCCGCAGCTGAATGATTTACATTAGTTAGCCAGCATAAGTACATGTGGAGATTCCCTAGCAACCAGGCAACCCCCACGTGTACTTATGCTGGCTAACAGATGTAAATCATTCAGCTGCAGCGCTAGAAAACCAAATCTCCGAGCACGAAAAAAATACTCGGAGGACCCCCGAGCGTGCTCGAGAAATCTCGAGTAACGAGTATATTTGCTCATCACTAATAATGAGGCTATGGGCTGGACACTGATCTCCCTGAGAATCTTCCTCCCGAGCTTATTTTAAATGAAAGGGGCGTTACCAGTGTGGGACATGTAATGACTGACAGTTTGCTCTCCTGATCTACATGTCTCACGCTGGTGACATCATTGTGAAGTAAACAAATCCAAAAAATAGGTTAAACCGCACCCTATGTCCCTTATAGCCTTCCTAGGCCTGTGGACGCAAGTCCTTGCCAGGGGGTCAGCCCAGCTAAAAAGTCCAATCCATAATGTAAAAAAGAGGACAGCGCCACAACGGTCAGTGATAAGAAAAAAACTTACAGCTTTAATCTGCCAACTGCGGCGACGTTTCGGTATAAACCTTTATCATTGTGAAGTAGACCTGAACTCAACATGTTTCCACTGTGTGATACTCTCTCGGTAAGTGCACGTTCTCACAAGCGTATTTTACATCCGTGCACAAAGCAGCATACTGAGAGCACCAGGACCAATTCAAGTCAATGGGGTAGCTCACATTAGCATATTTTATACAAATCCAATAGATTGTATGTTAAAAAGCAGATGTTATATGGACACCAACCACCTGGCATCCATTTTTTATGAATCCACTACAGTTGTTAACATAGAAAACTGTATTTGTCCCTTTATTATTTTTTATATTGTTGTATAAAATGAATCATAAGTCATAAGGATGTAAAAAAATGACATGTAGATAACATAACAGAACACCACTTGGATGAAAATTCGTCCTCTTTATCTGGATGATAAACAGACGACTTTACAACTTTATGTAAGTTCATTTGAACCAAGTCTAGAAAATTTAAAGGGAATCTGTTAGTAGGGTCAACCCTCTTAAGTCGTCTATATGGGCATGTAGGTCATATAAAGATGAATAAAATGGTTCCTTGATATCGTCAATCCAATGTTTTATTCCAGAGTATTTGACAATTTTCTTACTTGGTAAATGAACTGTTAAGATCCATGGACCGAACATAGATCTCCCTGAGAATCTGCCTCCAGAGCTTATTATAAATTAAAGTGGGAGTTACAAGTGTGAGACATGTAGATCAGGAGAGCAGACTGTCAGTCATTACATGTCTCACACTGGTAACTCCCTTTTATTCATAATAAGGTCTGGGGGCCGGATTCTCAGGGAGATCTATGTCCGGCCCATAGATCTTAACAGCTCATTTATATATAACAAAAAAGTGGATTTCACTGGTACCTAATTTTATG
This sequence comes from Ranitomeya variabilis, assembly GCF_051348905.1. Lineage (NCBI taxonomy): Eukaryota > Metazoa > Chordata > Amphibia > Anura > Dendrobatidae > Ranitomeya > Ranitomeya variabilis. Next base: position 956,015,093 of record NC_135233.1, on the reverse strand, counting down.
TACCAAATTTCCAGCTGGTGTTCTGTTTGTAGGGGAGACAGGGCAAAAACTGAGAACAAGGATGAATTCTCATCGCCAAACAATAAGAGAAAAAAGAATGGATCTACCTGTGGTCAAACATTTTTGCCTCCCTGATCACAGCACCATGGACATGAAATTACTTGTATTAAAGGGTAACTTCAAATCTCAGAGAGACAGAAGAGTCTGGGAGTATAAGCTGATGACAACCTTTGACACTCTCAGTGCAGGAATGAATGTGTCACATGGATTTATGTCTTTTTACATCAGTTAAGGAATTTGCTCCTCAGACCTTGTGGGAGCATCACAACACAGAACCAGACCCCAATATCAGAACAATAAAACTTTCATACTCCTTATCTATGAACTGTTCTAATATTTATGGACACCACGGTTTATCCCTCTCCCATAATGATAGTTCTGCTTCATGTCACTTGTCTTATGTCTTGCATTATTTCTGTGCTGTGTTGTGTATAAATATGTGAGTCTTCAGATGTTGTATTAGTCAAGCCTGATGAAGAGACCCGAGTAGTCTCGAAAGCTTGCAATTTGTTACCATCTTTTCAGTTAGTCAATAAAAGGTATCAACCACTGAGGACTCTCAATTCTAAATATTTTTCTACTGGAAAAAAAGACATTGGATCGCAGATATCAAGGTATCACTTTATTCAGTTTCCAATTACCTACATGCCCATATAGATGATTTAGGAGGTTTGATCCTACTGACAGATTCCCTTTAAGATTTGCTCTGTGAATTAGACGTCATTCAGATGTAATTTTTTTTGTACGATGATGCACTCCATGTGCAGTCTGTTTTTTACTAACTGTTTGATAAAAGTTTGAGAATTGATGAAACTAAGATGGTAAAAAGTGACACAGAAGAAAATATGATCCAAAACAGTGAAGCAAGATTTTTGCGAACGAGAAAAATCACTTATATCTGAATGAGCCCTGAGCGGTAATCAGTTTCATCACATAAATGTATGTAAGCCACATTAAAATACATAAAGTCAAAAAAACAAACATCTAAATTGAATATGAGACCAAAACCAATTTTGTGATTGTCTTAGTCTACAGCATTTGAGAGTTTAAGTGAAAAGTAATTATAGCCTGTATAATGCAATCAAAGTCACATCAACGTAGAATAGAATGTGATTGGGGGAATTGGTTTTGATTGTTACGATTCTTGGGAATGGAGTTACTAATGTTCCAGATTTATAGAGGATGTAAAATAAGATTGTAATACATACAAATATGGAGAAATCTGAAAGGTATCTTCTTTGGGATTAGTTAGAATAGGAACGTAGGAATTTCCTATATGTTTATTTGTAGATTATATACATGTTTTATTGTGTGGGGCGGACACACACACCTCTCTGGATTGCACCACGGAGCTGGACACTGTCCTCTATATAGGTATTTATTCATATACGCTTGAACTATATGTTGTCGGCATAATCTAATGTCATCATTGCAGTGGTAGCTGCATTGAATTATGGCCACAATTTTTAAATATAATTTTTGTATGACCATTATTTACATTTATTATCAAGATTGACTACATGGTTTATATTCACCAGCGCCCCACAGTTGTCCTTCCATTGGGGTGATGTGTGCTTGTTGTTCATATAGCGGCATTGCATAATTAGTAGTTGATTTATTTCATTGTCCCTCTCCCTATTGTTTTTTTCTGTATATTAACACCAAATTTTAAATTTCTATCAATAAAGTTTGTATTTTATTGTTTATTTGGACCAGTACATCTTTTGTTGCTTCGGCAACTATCTTTCGTTTGTATGCAGATGTGTCCAATACATTATCCATAACACTAGCAACATAGCTAGTTGTTTCATCCATCTAATTATTTTTATTGTGATGCAATGTGCGTTTGTTGGTGGAGCCTTTTATGTTGTATATGGTGCTCTTTAAATGATTCATGTGATTGATGCCCTGGACAAAGCCATAAGGGTGAAACCCTAGGTCCGGCAATCTACAGGAGACATTGTTTATGGATTTTAAAGGGCTTTTATATTTATCTATGGAAGTAAAAATCATTGAAAATAATAAACAATCTTTACTGTTTACACTATGGGCTGACATTTGTCTATCCTACAGAAGTAGCGATTACTATCCTGAATATTTTGTCTTATATATTCATGGTGGTTTAAGGAGAATCTGTCAGTAGGATCAACCCTCCTAAACCGTCTATATGGGGATGTAGGTTATATAAAGCTGAATAGAATGATACCTTGATACCTGTGATCCAATGTCTTATCACAGAAATCCATGTTTTTCTGAACCACTTCACTGCCCGTCGATTTTCTGTTTTTTCCTCCCCTTCTTCCAACAGTCATAACTTTTTTGAATTTCCATCAATATGGCCATATAATGGCTTGTTTTTTGCAGGATAAGTTGTAATTTTGAATAACACCATTCATTTTACCATATAGTGTACTGGAAAATGGGAAAACGTTTCTAAGTGCGGTGAAATTGCAAAGAAAAGTGCAATTCCACACTTGTTTTTGGGTATTTATACACTGCTCAAAAAAATGAAGGGATCACTAAAATCCCATATCCTAGATATCACTGAATGAAATATTCCAGTTGTAAATCTTTATTCATTACATAGTGGAATCAGTTGAGAAAAATAAAACATAAAAATTGTCAACGTAAATCACAACTAATATCCCACGGAGGTCTGGAGTTGGAATGATACTCAAAATCAAAGTGGAAAATGAAGTTACAGGCTGATCCAACTTCAGTGGAAATGCCTCAAGGCAAGGAAATGATTCTCAGTAGTGTTTGTGGCCTCCATGTGCCTGTATGACCTCCCTACAATGCCTGGACATGCTCCTGATGAGACGGCGGATGGTCTCCTGAGGGATCTCCTCTTAGACATGGACTAAAGCATCTGCCAACTTAAGGACAGTCTGTGGTGCAATGTGACGTTGGTGGATGGTGCGAGACATGATGTCCCAGATGTGTTCAATCGGATTCAGGTCTGGGGAATGGGCGGGCCAGTGCAAAGCTTCAATGCCTTCATCTTGCAGGAACTGCTGACACACTCCAGCCACATGAGGTCTGGCATTGTCCTGCATTAGGAGGAACCCAGGGCCAACTGCTCCGGCATATGGTCTCACAAGGGGTCTGAGGATCTCATCTCGGTACCCAATGGCAGTCAGGCTACCTTTGGCAAGCACATAGAGGGCTGTGTGGCCCTGCAAAGAAATGGAACCCACACCATTACTAACCCACTGCCAAACCGGTCATGCTGAAGGATGTTGCAGGCAGCAAATTGCTCTCCATGGTGTCTCCAGACTCTGTCACATCTGTCGCATGTGCTTAGTGTGAACCTGCTTTCATCTGTGAAGAGCACAGGGCACCAGTAGCGAATTTGCCAATCCTGGTGTTCTGTGGCAAATGCCAAGCGTCCTGCATGGTGTTGGGCTGTGAGCACAACCCCCATCTGTGGACGTCGGGCACTCAGACCATCCTCATGGAGTCAGTTTCTAACTTTGTGCAGACATGCACATTTGTGGCCTGCTGGAAGTCATTTTGCAGGGCTCTGGCAGTGCTCCTCCTGTTCCTCCTTGCACAAAGCCTGAGGTAGCGGTCCTGCTGCTGGGTTGTTGCCTTCCTACGGCCCCCTCCACATCTCCTGGTGTACTGGCCTGTATCCTGATAGCGCCTCCAGCCTCTGGACACTATGCTGACAGACACAGCAAATCTTCTTGCCACAGCTCTCATTGATGTGGCATCCTGGATGAGCTGCACTACCTGAGCTACTTGTGTGGGTTGTAGAGACCGTCTCATTCTACCACGAGTGTGAAAGCGCAACCAATATTCAAATGTGACCAAAACATCAGCCAGAAAGCATTGGTACTGAGTTGTGGTCTGTGGTCCCCACTGGCAAAACCACTCCTTTATTCAGTGTGTCTTGATAATTGCCAATAATTTTCATCTGTTGTCTATTCCATTTGCACAACAGCATGAGAAATTGATTGTCAAACAGTGTTGCTTCCTAAGTGGACAGTTTGATTTCACAGAAGTTTGATTTACTTAAGAGTTATATTCTCATGTTTAAGTGTTCCCTTTATTCTTTTGAGCAGTGTATTTATTTTTTTTAGATGGTGAAAAAAAATGTGGAAATTTGTAAAAGAAAAATTTGGGTTTTGTTGCCAGTCTCCAAGATCCGCAACATTTTCATTTTTCGGCGTCTGGGACTGTGTAAGGGCTTATGTTTTGCACCCTGAGCTGACATTTTTATTGATACCACTTAGGGGTAGATTACAATGTTTTGATCACCTCTAAAAAAGCTGCTAAAAAACATTGTGTCTTTTTTTTTCTCTCTAGTTGTGCTGTTTACCGATCTGATCAATTTATTTTATACTAGCTGAAGAGCCCGGCGTTGCCTGGGCATAGTAAATATCTGTGGTTTGTTATAGCACCTCACTTCTCTTATTTTCCCATCACGCCTCTCATTTTCCCCATCACATCTTTCATTTTCCCCCTCACATCTCTCATTTTCTCCCTCACACCTCTCATTTTCCCCCTCACTCCTCTTATTTTCCCCCTCACTCCTCTCATTCCTCCCTAACACTTGTCATTTCGACCTCACATCTGTCATTTTCCGATCACTCCACTATTTTCCCTCACTCCTCTCATTTTGCACTCACACCTTTTCATTTTCACCTCACACCTCTCATTTTCACCTCAGTATATACATGTTTGTCATCTCCCTTATATATAGTATACACCTGTATGTCATCTCCTGTATATAGTATATACCTGTATGTCATCTTCCCTGTATATAGTATATACCTGCTGTGTGTCATCTCCCCTGTATATAGTATATACCTGTATGTCATCTCCTCCTATATATAGTATATACCTGTATGTAATCTCCTCCTGTATATAGTATATACCTGTGTGTCATCTCACCTATATATAGTATATATCTGTGTGTCATCTCCTCCTGTATATAGTATATACCTGTATGTCATCTCCTCCTATACATAGCATATACCTGTATGTCATCTCCTCCTGTATATACTATATACCTGTAGGTAATCTGCTCCTGTATATAGTATATACCTGTGTGTCATCTCCTCCTGTATATAGTATATACCTGTATGTCATCTCCTCCTGTATGTAGTATGTACCTGTATGTCATCTCCTCCTCTATATAGTATATACTGTACCTGTGTGTCATCTCTCCTGTATATTGTATATATCTGTGTGTCATCTCCTCCTGTATATAGTATATACCTGTGTGTTATCTCCCCTGTAAATAGTATATACCTGTGTGTCATCTCCTCCTGTATATAGTATATATCTGTATGTCATCTCCTCCTGTATTAGACCTCGTTCACACGTTATTTGGTCAGTATTTTTACCTCAGTATTTGTAAGCTAAATTGGCAGCCTGATAAATCAGCAGTATATATTAGCTCACACATACACATAATAGACTGGTCATGTGACTGACAGCTGCCGGATTCCTATATGGTACATTTGTTGCTCTTGTAGTTTGTCTGCTTATTAATCAGATTTTTATTTTTGAAGGATAATACCAGACTTGTGTGTGTTTTAGGGCGAGTTTAGTGTGTCAAGTTGTGTGTGTTGAGTTGCATGTGGCGACATGCATGTAGCGACTTTTGTGAGATGAGTTTTGTGTGGCGACATGCGTGTAGCAACTTTTTGTGTGTCGAGTTGCATGTGACAGGTTAGTGTAGCAAGTTGTGTGCAGCAAGTTTTGCGCATGGCGAGTTTTGCGCGTGGCGAGTTTTATGTGTGGTGCCTTTTGAGTATGTGCAAGTTTTGTGTGAGGCAACTTTTGCATGTGTTGCAACTTTTGTGCATGTGGCAATTTTTCCGCGTGTGCAAGTTTTGCGTGTGGCGAGTTTTCTATGAGGTGAGTTTTGCACGTGTGGCGAGTTTTGCATGTGGAGAGTTTTGCGCGTGGCGAGTTTTGAGCGGCAACTTTTGTGTTTCAACTTTTATGTGGCGAGGTTGGTGTATGTGTGGTGAAATGTGCGCTGAGGGTGGTATATGTGTTCGAGCACGTGGTAGTGTGTGGCGCATTTTGTGTGTGTGTGTTCATATCCCCGTGGTGGTGTGGTGATTATCCCATGTCGGGGCCCCACCTTAGCAACTGTACAGTATATACTCTTTGGCGCCATCGCTCTCATTCTTTAAGTCCCCCTTGTTCACATCTGGCAGCTGTTAATTTGCCTCCAACACTTTTCCTTTCATTTTTTCCCTATTATGTAGATAGGGGCAAAATTGTTTGGTGAATTGGAAAGCGCGGGGTTAAAATTTCACCTCACAACATAGCTTTGACGCTCTCGGGGTCCAGACGTGTGACTGTGCAAAATTTTGTGCCTGTAGCTGCGACGCCTCCAACACTTTTCCTTTCACTTTTTCCCCATTAAGTAGATAGGGGCAAAATTGTTTGGTGAATTGGAAAGTGCGGGGTTAAAATTTCACCTCACAACATAGCCTATGACGCTCTCGGGGTCCAGACGTGTGACTGTGCAAAATTTTGTGGCTGTAGCTGCGACAGTTCAGATGCCAATCCCGGACATACACACACACATACACAGATACACACATTCAGCTTTATATATTAGATTTTAATAGATCGGACATTCCTGAACACAGAGATACCAAATGGGGCAAAAGGGGGATGATTTGACTTTTGTGGGGGGGGGGGGGTTGCGGTCATATGGGCAGGGTTTTTGGGTGTTTGATTCACCCTTTCCTTACCCGCTGGCTGCATGCTGGCCGCAATATTTGTTTGAAGTTCATGCTCTGTCCTCCGTAGTACACGCCTGCGCAAGGCAATCTTGCTTTGCGCACGCGCAGTATGCTTTGCCCAACTGTGGGCAAAAGCCGAAAAGCATTAGTGTGCATGCGCCGGCGCCGCTCTATGTCCCGGAACACAGCGAAATACTTCCGGGACATAGTGCGCCGGCGCATGCGCACTAATGCTTTTTGGCTTTGCCCGCAGTTGGGCAAAGCATACTGCGCGTGCGCAAAGCAAGATTGCCTTGCGCAGGCGTGTACTACGGAGGACAGAGCATGAACTTCAAACAAATATTGCGGCCAGCATGCAGCCAGCGGGGCTCCTTTTGTATCAATTGCTGCATCAATTGCTGCATCAATGCGGCGTGGCATGGAGGTGATCAGCCTGTGGCACTGCTGAGGTGTTATGGAAGCTCAGGTTGCTTTGATAGCAGCCTTCAGCTCGTCTGCTTTGTTGGGTCTGGTGTCTCCCATCTTCCTCTTGACAATACCCCATATATTCTCTATGGGGTTAAGGTTAGGTGAGTTTGCTGGCCAATCAAGCACAGTGATCCTGTTGTTTTTAAAAGGGAATGTCACCTCAATTTTCGTATATAAACTACAGCCACCGCCATTAGGGGCTTATCTACAGTTATATAGTTCTATAATGCTGTAGATAAGCCCCCGATGTTACCTGAAAGATAAGAAAAACAAATTAGATTATACACACCCCCCAGGGGTGGTCCGTTGCGGTCCGGGTCCAATGGGCGTTGCAGATCTGTGTCTGGTGCCTCCCATATTCATGCGATGACGTCCTCTTCCTTGCCTCTGTTGTGGCTCCTGCGCATGTGTAATTCTCTGCCCTGTTGAGGGCAGAGCAAAGTACTGCAGTGCGCAGGTACCGGGAAAGGTCAGAGAGTCCCAGCGCCTGCGCACTGCAGTACTTTACGCTGCCCTCAACAGGGCAAATCAGTACACCCACGCAGGAGCTGCGACAGAAGCACGGAAGAGGACATCATCGCAGGAAGATGGAAGGAGTCTGACCCGGACCCGCGAAGCCCATCAGACCCAAACCGAACAAGGACCGCCTCTGGGTGAGTATAATCTAACTTGTTTTTCTTATCTTTCAGGTTACATTGGGGGCTTATCTACAGCATTACAGAATGCTGTAGATAAGCCCCTAATGGCGGTGGCCGCAGTTTATATGCGAAAAATGAGGTGACAGATTGCCTTTAAACCATGTATTAGTACTTTTGGCAGTGTGGACAGGTGCCAAGTCCTGCTGGAGAATGAAATTTCCATCTCCAAATAGCTTGTCGGCAGAGGGAAGCATGAAGTGCTCTAAAATTTCCTGGTAGACTGCTGCGCTGACTTTGGTCTTGATCAAACACAGTGGACCTACACCAGCAGATGACCTGGCTCCCCAAACCATCACTGATTGTGGAAACTTCACACTAGACCTCAAACAGCTTGGATTGTGGCCTCTTCACTCTTCCTCCAGACTCTGGGACCTTGATTTCCAAATGAAATGCAAAATTTACTTTCATCTGAAAACAACACCTTGGAGCACTGAGCAGCAGTCCAGTTCTTTTTCTCCTTGGCCCAAGTAAAGCATTGTCTATTGGTCATGAATGGCTTGACACAAGGAATGTGACACTTGTAGCCCATGTCCTGGATACGTCTGTGTGTGGTGGCTCTTGAAGCAATGACTCCAACAGCAGTCCAGTCATTGTGAATCTCCCCCAAATTTTTGAATGGCCTTTTCTTAACAATCCTTTCAAGGCTGCCGTTATCCCAGTTGTTTTTGCACCTTTTTCTACCACACTTTTTCCTTCCACTCAATCTTCCATTAATATGCTTGGATACAGCACTCAGTGAACAGCCAGCTTCTACAGCAATGACCTTTTGTGGATTACCCTCCTTGTAAAGTGTGACAATGACTGCCTTCTGGACATCTGTCAAGTCAGCAGTCTTCCCCATGATTGAAGCCTACTGAAACAGACTTAGGGACCTTTTTAAATGCTTAGGAAGCCTTTGCAGGTGTTTTGTTAATTATTCTAATTTACTGAGATAATGACTTTTGGGTTTTCATTGGCTGTAAGCCATAATCATCAACATTAGCAGAAATAAACACTTGAAAGAGATCACTCGGTTTGTAATGACTCTTTACAAGGGATATGGTTCACAGGATTCCCTGGGGGCATGTGTTTAGGCTGCTCTGCATTATAATCCTGTGAGCAATGCCCCCTTGGTAGAGATCATAGAAAGTTGCACAAAATAAAAAGGCCCATACCTCTGGAACTGTTTGGCAGGTTCAAAACGAAAAAAGAGTAAAAATGGGCCACTTTTGACCTGTTGACAAGTCCTCAATAAGTAATTCTCCAATATACTGTGCACTGCTGACTATGTGGATTTACCACAAATTAGTCCCTTTTTTTTTTTTTTTTAGCTCCAAGCAGTGGTTTATAAGAAAGGAAACTGACACATTGCTGCAATGCTTAGAACATTTGCCAGAATGTTAGTACAGAAATATGCTATGAAAGTTCCCCAGGTCACATCTCTGATTGCTCAGCCAACTATTTTAATCAGGATGAATATCAGCCACTGTCTATGATATGCACAGTGGACGCTCGTGGGTCATTCTGGTGCATTCTGGGACCCTGATAAGAATAATTCCAGATGCATGTCTTTTATTTCTATGTAAAAGTCACTTTTTAATTAACGTAACTAGTTTTACTTTAAAAGTTTCCGTTTTTATTTTTAATTTTGAGATAAATTCACCCAAGAATTCACTGAGAACAGTATATTGTTCTGATTATAGTTTCCAATAGAAGCTGTCCTAAAAAAAATATATAATATGGGATTTTTTGGGTTTTGATACTATATTTATGAGACAGAAAAATCAGGTGAAACAGTGCTCTGCTTTGTCACACGCAGTGGTATACTTACCATAGAGGCAATATTTGCAGCTTTCTGCATTACTTGTAATATTGAAACATGGGCAGTTATTAAGAACTATATTTCTGGTTGGATACAAATACATTTTCATAACTAACAGCCTCATATATTTGTTCTCACCCTATGATGTTAGCAAGGAAAATAAATGCAAAAAGGCCCCCTCGGTACTGTACTTTACTGTGCAACCAGAGATGAATGTAATGTCCAGATGTTAGAAAATACTTTCTTACAGCAGTTGTGAGTTACACCCATGGTATATTATTCTCCGGAGCACAATGGGATGTCCTATAAATTTTCTTTTGGGTTTGTCTTGGTTAATCACATCTGCAACTAGTATGTGTATATTTTGATCTATTCTCTGCAATAATATACCGTAGTTTGAGAAATATGCAGCCACATATTACTGTACAAAAATAGAGGTATCCATTTTATCTTTATGAGGTCACTACTGGTGCGCTGGGTCATATGCTAGTAACAGATTTTGATTTGCAGGTATTGGGTCATTCAGATTTATGTCCGCCTAGAAGGGGTATTTGATCAGTGATGCACTTGTTGATGCTGTTGTGCTGTATGCATGAGTAACGGTGCGGGGCTGTAGCCATGGGTGAGGTACTTGTGTTCTACACAGGGATGCCACCAGGAATTTCAGGCCCCCATACTGGCAAAATTTTCGGGTCCCCTTGAGACCCCGCCCAGGCTCCATCCCAGCTCCATCTTCTCCCCTCGAACCTTGCACAGTCCCACCGCCCTCTCTTGGAAAAACTCCACTTCTGCACCACATCCTCAGCAATCACAACACATTAACAGTTCCCTTCAAACACCGTATCCCATACATTGCTACCAGCTTTTGTTTTGGCTAAAATACTTTTTTAAGCAGCCACAATGACAAGTTAGACTTTTTTGGCAGCACCCTACTCTACTCTAACATATTAAATATTTCTTAAAATATCCAATACTCTTTTTAGGTATACTTGTATTTATTTTTCTTTAAGGGAATGTGTCACATACATTTTTTAACAATACCACATACCAGGGAAAAATACTGCCATACCATGACCAGACCACATATTGCCACCACATAGTGACCAAATAATACCACATACAAGGGACAAATACCGTCACCCCATGACCTTACCACATATTACCACCACATAGTGACCAAATAATACTACATCTAAGGAACAAATACCACCACACTGTTACCAGACCACATATTACCACCACATAGTGACCAAATACTACAATACTGATCATTAATAAAACCACAATACTAATATTGCCATAAGTGCCATTACACACAAAAGCTCTGTACATAGTAAACAGTATATAGTGTAATTGTACAGGTAATACAGGGATCACCAGTGACATTATGCACAGGATCTCTGTATATAGTGTCAGTGTACAGGTAATACAGCGATAACCTGATGGCAGCCCTGGTTCTATGTCCCAGCATGCTACAGAAAAATGGGGGGCCTGGCTAGGTGTGTTGACATAAGCTGTATCGGTGCTATTCCCTTGCAGACCGCATGATGCTAGTGACTTCTGCTGGCCAGGACCAGATATTATAAAGTTCAATGAGGGAGACCGCCACTCAAAAATAAACTGTCTTTTACTGAACAATAATGTAAGGAAGAGTATGTATAGTGGATAGCTGGTGCGAATATTCATAGACATTTCTCTTAAACAAAAAGAAAAACTTCATAGACTTTCTTTTTCTTTCTCTCTCGGTTCTGCCTTCACCATAACCCAGCACAGTGGGTTGTCTCCAATAAAGGCACTACAGTCCAGTAAGTGAGAGTTCTATATCTGAACCCACAGTTTTGCGTAATTTTCCCCTTAGAGGAGTTACTTACATTACTATTTCTGTTAGGCTGGAGTCACACACAATGTATAAAAAATCAGTCCGTTTTACACCGCCGAGATATGTAGAAACGTTCATGAACAGTGATCCGTATGTCACCTGTATTCAATGCGAAGATTTTTTATCCAAAAAGTGTCCGTGTGTCATCCGTATGGCGATATTTTCTCACCGGCTTGCAAAATGGACATATAATGGATTCATGGGCTCAAATATTCGTGAAAACATATATACAGTCTATATATATATGTATATATATATATATATATATATATATATATATATATATATATTTCATACCAAGCTAGATAGCAGAAAAGCCGTTAAATCAATTGTCGGCTTTTGCTAAATCATTATCGAACCCGACAGGATATGAGACATGGTTTACATACAGTAAACCATTTCATATCCATTAGATTTTTATATATCCTTCCCTAATAATGTTAGTAGTGTGTGTGTAAAATTTGGGAGCTGTAGGTGTTAAATTAAAGGGTTCACAGAGAAAACTGGCATGGGCTCCCGCGCAATTTTCTCTGCCAGAGAGGGAAAGCCAGTGACTGAGGACAGATATTAATAGCCTAGAGAGGGACCATGGTTATTGGCCCCCCTGGCTAAAAACATCTGCCCCCAGCCACCCCATGAAAGGCGCATCCGGCGCTTAGCCTCTCTCTTCCCATTGCCCTGTAGCACTGGCATATGGGGTAATAAGGGGTTAATGTCACCTTGCTATTGTAAAGTGACATTAAGCATGGTTAATAATGGAGAGGTGTCAATAAGACACCTGTCCATTATTAATCCAATAGTCTGAAAGGGTTAAAAATACACACATTAAGAAAAAAGTATTTTAATGAAAGAATGAAACACACAGGTTTTAACATCTTTATTGTATGCTCAATCCAAGCGAAGCCCTCGTTCTTCTGTAAAAAAAATCCAAAATAAAAAAGCAACAATATCCCATACCTATAAACAGAGGGCGTCAGTAAATTGCCATATGCCACGACTCAATAGCACATAATATATATAGGAGAAACACAAGTCAAAAAAATGGCTAAGAAGATGAAAAATACCATGGAATTGTCTTTTATTTAGAATCCATTAAAAACACATCATATGCAATAATATGCAAAAGTATCAAAATAGTGATTAGTGACTACATACAAGGTGCATCAAATGTTCCAGGAACCATGAACGGAGCATTGGATAACATATTATTGTGGTGCTTTATAGTCTATATGCATGTGCAAACTAGCACTTGGTTGCGATGTGCAAAAAGGTATAACTATATCAATGGTGCACCCTCGCTATATCAGCCGCACATCGCATCCCTACTATCCGCAAAATTAAATGTATATATAGTGTACAAAAGGTTTTTTACCCATGGATGTCTGTAATCGTCCGTCCAGGTCCTGGAAACTACCCCGACGCGCGTTTCGCGTTTAAATGTGTAACCGCTTCCTCAGGGGGCGTGGCTAATAAGGGATCAACGTCCATCTTATATAGTGACTATATCCGGTCATGTGACTTTAAAAAGAGTAACCGGTGCGCATGCGTGAACCGCAGAGAGACACCAGCACTGAGTTCCAAGCCTCCCTCCCAGCAAGAGGTCCCCGTCACTTGAGCGGGCCGGCACCACGCCCACACCACGCAGCGGGGAACCGCTACCAAGAGACAGGCAAGTAACAGCGCACGGCGTATATCAGCGCATAAAGTGACAAGTGCTTTGTGCCAGTGAAGAGATATCGATCAATAGAATGAAAAAATATATAATTAAGTAAATGCTGCGCATAACAAAATACATTAATCTAGTATAACACTGCCCGATGCCACACATCGTTCAGATAAACCAGATCATATAGAAAATGGACCGCGCAGCAGATATCCTAAAGTTCTAAATTCAGTGAGTAAATGATTAAATACGATATCATACATATGATGAGTTACACAATATAAATTATATAAACAACTATTAACAAAACACTAAAATATGCTAAAGACCAGCACATACATATTCAGCATGAGGGCAGTATATGGGGGCAAGAAACTTCAATAGAACACATCTCATAAATAAATAATACTCAGTGTCCATTAATAAATATCTTCTGAAAAGGGAGTCCATTTTCATCCTTTGATATTCATCCAGAGACTTTTTTAGTATCCTTCCATATTGCATCCTCCCCAATGCCTCCTCTCAACATCGAGAATAGTATGGACATGATCAGAAACATAAGCACACTAAAATTGGAACAAAGATACCAAATTAAAAACTGACAAGTATGCAACAGAGATAATTAGAACATATTATTCCGGGGCAATAATCTAGAGGAAAGAGGAAAATCCATGTGCCTCATTTAAACCTTTTGGTGTGAGGGTGCCAAGAATAGTAATCCAGCGGCATTCCCGTTGTGCCAAAATACGCTTCACATCCCCACCTCTAATGCCACATTGGATGTGATCAATTCCACGTGCCTTGAAGGATTTAGGGTTGCAGTCATGGAATTGCCTATAATGGCGTGGTATGGTTTTCAATTTTGACGGATCCAACACCTCCTTAGCTGCCACTATGTCGCGTATATGCTCCCGTATTCGTGTACCTAGTCTGCGAGATGTTAGTCCGATATATATTTTTGGACATCCACATACGGCATAGTATACAACTTGTGTAGTATTGCACGTAATATGGTAATTGATGGTGAAAGTCCTTCCACCATCTGCAGACTCAAATGTGGCTTCACGACTGATATTGGGGCATGTAATACAACCGCCACATGGAAAGCAACCCCTAGGTGGTCCTCCAGATCCGAAATTGAATCCCACATTTTTGGGGACATAATGGCTAGAGACTAACAAATCCCTGAGGTTTTTACTCCTCCTAGCCGTCATTGAGGGATATTCTTGAAGACACTTTGATAGTGAGGGATCACTTCTGAGGATGCCCCAATGTTTCTGTAGGCAATTCCTCATTGTGCTCCACTCACCATTAAAGGTGGAGATAAAGCGTACTGTGTCCTGTTGTTTCAACATTTTTTTATTGTAATTGTTCCTAGAGCACAATAATTCAACACGTGGTGTAGCTTTAGCTCTCCGGTACCCTTTTCTAATGCTTCTATTACTATATCCCCTATCCTGGAATCTGGCCTTTAAATCCATCGCCTGGATCTCAAATTTAGTTTCAGAGGAACAGATCCGCTTCATCCTAAGATGCTGCCCAACTGGGATGGCTGAGATAGTACTACTAGGGTGACCCGAATCAGCATGAAGAAGGGAGTTGACCGAAGTGGACTTCCTGAAGACATCAGTCTGTAAATAACGTTGATTGTCAACTTCAATTTTGATGTCCAGGAAGTCCACGTCGGTCTTACTCACCTGGTATGTCAGCTTAATGTTAAGTGTATTATCATTGAGTTGTCTCATAAACTGATGTAATGTTTCTTCCGGCCCCTGCCATATGATGAACAAGTCATCAATGTAACGCAGCCAGCACTGCACATGGTCCGCGGCCCGCGGCCCCCCTCCGCCAAAAATCTCCCTCTCCCTATAACCTAGGAAGAGGTTAGCGAAGGAGGGCGCACAGGCCGCGCCCATGGCAGTGCTGCACTGCTGCAAATAAAAAACATCCTTAAAAACAAAAAAATTTTTTGTCAGGATAAAGGTCAAAAGTTCCATGACTAAATCACAAATGGCACCATCCCAGTTGCTAGCATCCAGGAAGAAGCGGACCGCCTCTAAGCCATCATTATGGCCAATAGATGTATATAAAGATTGTACATCGGCGGTAACAAGGCACATGTTATCTTCCAGTTGGATCCCATCGATCCGACGGAGGACGTCTGACGTGTCTCTGGCATAGGAGGGGAGCGACTCAACCAATGGTTTAAGATAGTAATCCACAAATTTGCAGATGGGGTCGCTCAGGCCTCCTATGCCAGAAACAATAGGACGCCCCGGTGGATCGACGGGATTTTTATGAATCTTCGGAATAAAGTAAAGTGTAGGGATTCTAGGGGATCTAGTAAGCAAGCCGTCAAGTACCTTTTTAGGAATGATACCTCTATCATGAGCATCCAATAAAATGCTCTCCAGCTCATATGGGAATTTAGTCACTGGATTAGACTCTAATTTTTTTATAGGTCTCCCTATCTCTCAAGTGTTTAAACGCTTCTCTCTCATAGAGGGGACTTGGCCAGAGAACCACATTTCCCCCCTTGTCCGCTGGCTTAATTACTATGTCATCATAGCTCCTTAGCTGTTCCAGAGCCAGTCTTTGATTGGCTGTCAAATTGTCAAACCTCCGTCTAGTGGAGATCTTTTGAAAGTCCTGGATGACCATTTTGGTGAAGATTTCCACCGCAGGACATAAGGACAAGGAGGGAAATGTGGTAGATCTGGGACGACAGTCATGGGGAAAAGTGCTTACTGTACCAATGGTCTGCTTGTCCAGGAGATCCTCCAGTGCCATCAGCGCCTCCCTTTCAATTGCATCACTTTTAGGTTCCATGTCATCCTTCTCAAATAGTTTTTTAAGAATCAATTTTCTTGAGAACAGGTATAAATCTTTGGTGGCTGTGAAGAGATCAAACTTATTAGTAGGAGAAAATGTGAGACCCCTTTGTAACACATCCACCTGATCACCTGTGAGGACATGGTGGGAAAGATTAATTACCTCAAGGCCTTTTTTAGTTTTCTTATTCTGCTGGTTTCCCTGAGGATTCTTATATCTCCCACCATTTCTTTCACGGTTCAAACCAGAATTACGTAGCTCATAGAACCTAGGTTGAGTTGTATTAGATTCTTCACTAGATGCCACAGAGATTGTGGAGGCGGATCTGGCACGGGAGGATCCCCTGGACTGGAGACCCCTCCGATTCCATCTATAGATAGTATTAGATTGGAGATCATTCATATCTCTTTGGAATTTCCTGGATTTATTATCACAGATACCCTTCTCCCACTTGACAAATTCATTTTCTAATTCAGTATTAAACCGAGTCAGGGTCTCCTGGGATAGGTCTTGTTTGAGCTTATTTTGGAGCTCCTCAATATCCTTATCCAGGTTTTCCAAATTTGTCTGATTATTCTGAGCCAGCAACTGCATGAAGCCTCTAGAACACCCAGTTGCCAGCCCCTCCCATTTGTGCCTAAAGGTGGTATCATCCACCTCAAATGAAGGAAAGACTTGTATCCTTAGTCCCCTAGGTATGAGGCCTCTCTCCAAATATTTATTCAGAAATGCCCGGTTCCACCATATTCTTAATCGTTTATTTAAAAGGTCTTTAAGTTGCCTGAAAATTTCTTGTTTGTCTCTGCTGCCACTCGTCAGAGATGCACCAGGATCGTCACAGAAAACGTCATTAAGTTGCGTCAGCCACGTCAATTCACGGGCCTTATAATCCATATTAACACTGACTTTAGTTGCTGTAAAATATACAGAGATAAACATATATATAAACAGAGGGCGTCAGTAAATTGCCATATGCCACGACTCAATAGCACATAATATATATAGGAGAAACACAAGTCAAAAAAATGGCTAAGAAGATGAAAAATACCATGGAATTGTCTTTTATTTAGAATCCATTAAAAACACATCATATGCAATAATATGCAAAAGTATCAAAATAGTGATTAGTGACTACATACAAGGTGCATCAAATGTTCCAGGAACCATGAACGGAGCATTGGATAACATATTATTGCGGTGCTTTATAGTCTATATGCATGTGCAAACTAGCACTTGGTTGCGATGTGCAAAAAGGTATAACTATATCAATGGTGCACCCTCGCTATATCAGCCGCACATCGCATATCCCATACCTGTCCGCCATACAGTCATGTCCCATGCAGTAATCCATATCTGGGGCATTTACATTTACAACCCGGAGCGCTGCTAAGCGGCCGCTCCCGGCTGTAAAAGACCCTGTGCACACTGACTGTGGGAGACTTGAGGTGGTGTGTCCGTCTATCCTTACTACCGTAGCTCTCATCCGCACCGCTCCGCTACTGGCCGTAAGTGTGTGGCCTGGAACTGACCAGGCAGACCGTCGAGCACCTGGTACCTACACCTTCGGCACTAGCGTTTTTCAGCAGTATCTTCCAGCGGAGGCAGAGACTGCGACACTTGGAGGATTTTGCCAAGGCAATCCATTACCTCATGTGAGACGGCCAGGAGACAACATTTTTGTGGGGAGACAGTGCTTCACCTTCCTCCAGGATCAGGCCAGAGACTTCACGCATTCACCTACGGTGCCACCGTGGGATTCCAAGTTTCCACTGCCCAGAAACCATCAGACTGATAAGTTTACCAGTTTCCTAACTGTTTGTTCCTACCCTGATCTCAAGCCCAAATTTATTGCCCCCTTAATCCTGTCTCTTCGTGCGTGGAGTAATCCCTGTAATAAACCTGTTAACTCTTGTTCTGCCTCCTGCTCGTTACTGCATCCCGTGTCCCTGCTATCTTATAGTTGCATCGAAACTATTATCAAGAGAGGTGACATTCTTGTATGTTGTGAAGCTGAACAGCGAACTTGCTACCTTCAGGGCTTCAGTCTACATACTAGTCTTGTGTTCTCAAAGCCAAGTTTACTGGTCCAATCTCAAGAGTGTATCAAAACCACTCATATAAACAATAGTCATAAACTTACATGGAAGAGCACTTTCCATTAGAGTGTTTCCAGCATTGCTTTTGGATGTAGTACAAAAATATCAATTAACCCTGCTGACTTCCTGATTTTATTGTTTACCTTCCAGGCTAACATTTCTGTTTAAGAAATGAGCACTTAAATATTATAAAGGTTGTCTGGTGAGCATATTTTTTTTAATGTTTGGACTGGATAAAAAAAACAACTTACAGTGGCTAGCAAATGTATTCACCCCATTGACTTTTTATCTATTTTGTTACATTATAACTTGTGTTTAAATATTTTTCCCGATTTGTGTGTGATGCATCAGCACTAAATAGTCTAAGTTGTTGAAGTGAAGTGAGAAAAATATAGGCATAAATTATATTTATGGGATCAAACATTAAAAATTGGCATGTGCATATGTATTCACCCCTTTTACGATGAAGCCCCTAAAAATTTCTGGTGCAACCAATTATCTTCTTAAGTTACATTCTTATTGACAGGACGTCCACCTTTGTGCAATCTAAGTGTCACATGGTCTGTTAGTATACACGCACCTCTTCTGAAAGGCCACAGAGGCTGCAACACCATTAAGCAGGAGGCACCACTAACCAAACAACACCATGAAGACCAAGGAGATTGCCAAACAAGTCATGGGCAAAGTTGTTAAGAAGTACAAGTTAGGATTGGATTACAAAAAATAAATCTCTAATGATCAACCAGACCACCATCAAATACATTATCATCAAATGGAAAGAACATGGTACCATAACAAACCTGATAAAAGAGGGACGCCCTCAAAACCTCTCAACCCGGGCAAGAAGGACATTAATCAGAGAGGCAGCACAGATACAAAACATAACCCTGAAGGAGCTGCAGAGTTCCCAAGCAGAGACTGAAGTATCTGTCCATACGTCCACAATACACTCCATAGAGGTGGCCTTTATGGAAGCGTGGGCAGAAAAAAGCCTTTACTTACACACAAAAATTGTAAGGCTCAATTTTACTTTGCCAAAAGACTTGTGGGAGCCTCACCAATGTATGGAGGAAGGTTCTATGGACAGATGAGAAAAAAAATTTAACTTTTTGGTCACCAAGGTAAAAGCTATGTGTGGCACCAAACCAACACAGCTCATCACCCCAAGAACACCATCCCCACAGTGAAAAATGGTGGTGGTAGCATCATGCTGTGAGACAGGAAAATTGGTCTGAGTCAATGGGAAGATGGATGGTGCGAAATACAGGGATATTCATGAGCAAAACCTGTTTCCATCTGTTAGTGATTTGAGACTAGGAATGAGGTTCACCTTCCAACAAGATAATGACCCAAAGCATATTGCTAAAGCAACATTCCAGTGGTTTAAGGGGAAACGTGTAAATGTTTTGAGACATTTTGGGGTGGCCTTGTCAAAGCCAAGACCTTAATCCAATTGACAATTTGTGGTCAGATTTGAAGAGGCCTGCTCACCAAAGGATGGAGTAAAAAGACATGCAAGGTTGTTCAGTTCAGGTGTTGAATGACATGATTACCATTTAGGATGTTTGCTGACATTGAATGGAGTAACAAGACATGCATGGTAGCTCAGTTCAGTGGTTGAATGACATGATTACCATTCAGGATGCTTGCTTACATTGAATGGAGTAAAAAGACATGCAAGGTAGTTCAGTTCAGGGGGTTGAATGACATGATTACCTGTGTGAAGAGAGAAGAGTGATGTTAGTTCCTTGCCATGGAGTAACTGCCCTTTAGCTTGATGCTTAGCTAATACGATGCTTTGCTGAATGCGTGCGACCCCACACATGCACACAACCCCACACATATTCCCCAGAAATGGAATATTGTGCAATGGCCGTGTCAGCCACCAGACCTCTACCCCATCGACCATGCATTTCACATGCTTAAGACAGAAAGACCCACAAAAAAGCAACAACTGAAGTCAGCTACAGGAACACTTACCAGTTCCTAGCAGGCATATGAATGATCAAATGCCTGTGGCGTTACACTACAAAACTAGACCGACACCACTGTCGCAAATAGAATACAGAGTGTTGCCATTCCGTATCACCCTAAAGATAGAAATTCAAATTTACACCTTCAGAGATTAAGTGGCCTGAGAAGGCTATTGGTTAAAGAATCCTAAGAGCCCCACTAGATATCTACCATCACCTTACAGGTCACTAAACCTTAACCTTTAATACAGTATATTAAATTACTTCATTCAAGTAACGTAATAGGCTAAAATTATTCATATTTGCTACTATCAGTTATACAATATATATTTGGTAGCAGTCACTTATCTTCGTATATTATAGATAGCGGCTACCATCAACACTTGGTGATTAGGCAAATACTGGATATGTAAAATTCAAACATACAGCACATGATGGGTTGGACAGGATAATTGACAGGTTAATAAAAGTGGATAATTGTTTTGTGGCTATAAGCTTTTGTGGGTATAAGCTTCCCTCGTTTAGTATATCTATTAAGTGTTAGACCTACACATTTTTAGCAAGGGCTAGCGGAGAGTTTATCCTCACGTTAGACACTCATTGCCTCTGTTAGCCTGGATTCATACTATTTTTGGTGTCAAAGTCTGGAGTGCATCCATAATGCAAATTATATTACACCTTCCTAAGTATAGTTCCCTTTCCTGTTGCATCCATTCTTAGTTTTGTCCTAAAGACTTCACCAAGTGGACATTTTATTCCAGCCTTAGTAACATGGTGCTACCGGCACAAGCACCACGTTCAGCTCACATTGGTTCTTCTGCACTGTAATTGAGACTAACACTTTAGTGGTCATCATCTTTAGTGACACCAGTATATACAGGGTGGTCCAAAAGTAGGTGGACAGAAAATATTAACATTTATTTTGATTTATATATAAAATTATATTTACTAACACAAGCATAACATTGACAATTACATTTTATTCTGAACAATAATACAAAAGCCCTTAAATTTTATCAACGCAGGTGCTCAAACTGTTTTCCATCACAATTTGCACAGCTTTGAAGTCTGCCTCTTACAATTCGACAAACATTTTTGCACAAGTCTCTTTGGGTATTAATTTCTTGAAATGCATCTCTTATGTAGTTTTTCAAATCACTGACACTTTTTGGTTTTCGACTATAAACTTTGTCCTTGAGTATTCCCCAAAAGAAAAAATCCATTGGGGTCAAGTCTGGTGAACGTTTCGGCCAATCAAGTGGGTCTCTTTGGCCAATCCATTTATTAGGAAATGTTTCATCAAGTTACTCCCAGACTACTCTTGAATAATGTGGAGGGGCTCCATCTTGTTGGAAATAAAGGTCATTTGAATTAGGCTGTTGCTGTAACTGGGGAACAACTTGATTCATTAGAATTTCAAGAGACTTATCTCCTATGACTGTTCCATAAAAAAATGGTCCAAAAACACCAAAACTTAAATACCACCCCAAACATTGACACCAGGCTCATTTAGTTGTTGCTCTAATGTTAAATGCATGTTCTCATTATACCAGTAAATACAATTATGTCTGTTAATACGGCCAGATAATTTGAAAGAAGCTTCATCACTCCACATAATGTTATCTAAAATTACTGGATTTTCTTCAGTTTCGTTAAGCATAATCTCACTAAATTGCAGCCGCCTGTCTGGATCATCCTCCAATAAACCATGAATTAGACGTGGACGATAAGCTTTCCACCCAATAGATTTCAGGATTCGCATGATGGAAGCTCATGAAATTCCCAATTCTAAAGAGACTCTTTTGGTGAACTCTGAACAAATGTTTCAACAACAAGGAGTTTATTATTTTCTGTACAGGCTGTTTTGAGTCGACCAGTTTTTGGAGCATTAAGGATTGAGCCAGTGTCATCGAATTTGCCACGAATGCAGTAAATGGTTTGTCTCTTTGGGGCTTGAGTACAAAATGTTTCAACCCAATTTGCTATAACTGTTTCAGCATTTTGAGATTTCTAATACTCTTTTAAAATCCATTTTCTTTGATCTATATTTAAATTATTTGCCATTATGGGTTATCTGAATTATCTGAAAAGAAAACAGATTTGGGGGAGATTTATCTGTGAAAACTGGATCTGTGAAACTGACTCAGTTGCCCTTAGTTACCAATCAGATTCCACCTTTCATTTTCCAAAGAGTCTATGAAGATTGAAAAGTGGAATCTGATTGGTTGCTAAGGGCAACTGAGTCAGTTTCACTTTACACCATGTTTGATAAAGCTCCCCCTTCATAACCCTATTACACATACTGTCCACCTACTTTTGGTCCACCCTGTATATAACAGCGGATGAACAAACACACCACAGTCATCATGATATGGGTTGCCAATTGTCCAGAAATTCCTGGACAGTTTGGAAAAATAGGGCACTTTTTGTCCTATTCGTAAATTTTTTTTTAATGCGTCCGTGATTTTTTTTTTTTAAAGCTGAAGAAAGTTATACAGATTATTTTGACTGTAATTATCATCATTTTACAGTAAAAACAGCTGATGTGTTTTTTTTATACCAGTATTAGATGCTGTAGACATGTTACTCATAATGATTTATTATGATTATGTGTCCGTAAAAAATATTTTTGGATGAGTTGTAAAAAAAAAATTGATTTAGTGACCCTGATCATAATATGAATGGGAGTCGTTAGAGGTCTGTTTTTGTTTATAAACATGTTTTCTTATTCATACCTTCCAAAAAGATAAGCTAAGAGCAAATGGGTTGTCTAGTGGCCTGCTCTAATATTGCTCTGGCATGGGCAATATGGTATAAAACATTGTGATTGTAGGATTTCTTTAGAAGTCATATCCTTTGAGTCATGTCGCTGAGTCTGTGCAAATTCATAAGGATAATCAAAGACACTGCAGGAAAGAAAAGCGCAATAGGGTCTTATCCGATGGAGATTTCAAGATATAAGATGAGATTGCACTCACCTGATATTTCCAATAAATATAGCATGAAAAACTCTTCAGAGTTTACCAGCTGCCGCAGATCCACTGGTCAAACTAGTGACCGATCGAGGATATTCAAATTAAAGTTTTTGTGGATATCATCCGCGCTGCTGTAGAAATGAATGTCCAGGTGTATTGGAGATAAAGATGATGGTTTATTCTAAACGCGTTTCAAAGTCACTAGGACTTCTCCTGATAGCATCTCCCGAGGAAGAAGTCCTAGTGACTTTGAAACGCGTTGAGAATAAACCATCATCTTTATCTCCGATACACCTGTACATTCATTTCTACAGCAGCGCGGATGATATCCACAAAAAAACTTAATTTGCAAATTCATAAGGAGTCACAGTAGGAGTCCCATTTACCTATATAGAGCTTCTATTACGGCTCCATAGAAAATACAAAAAGAACCTGTATAGACATACATGGTGCCCAACCATGATGGGACATACTCCCTTATTATATACAGCTTTGAATTATTCTAATCATTTGTTGAATTTCAGAGAAAACATAGTTTATAAGTGAACCAGGCTTGGGAAATAAGAGTATATAAAGTGGCTACCTTATTGTTTTCTCTGCACTGCATGATTGCGATATCGCCTCCATTTATGTATAGAAGAGAACTGTCCATCATACCAAGCCGGGTAGGGAGAAGTCAGTGAGTAGCCGCCCCCTTGATTCTTCTGCTTGCTCCAGGATCGTTTTCACAGCATATTTCTCTGAAACACTGCAATATTTCAGAATAAAACTTATGGTCCAATTCATAAAGGCCCGAGTTGTTCACGCCAGTATTGATTAGAGGGCATGCTGGAGTCAGACGCTCCTGATTCATGAAGAGTTGCATGCCTTTTCATCAATATGGAGCGTCTGACGAGTGGCATGCACCTCCTTGGCCCACGCCAGAAATCCCTGACTGGAGTGAGATTCTAGGTGTAGGGAACGCGGCAGCTCGTCATTAATTTAACAAGCTGTGGTGTCCTGCCCCGTCCTGCTCCAGTCCCACTCATTTTGTTTCAGCTGGGAGAAATTGCTGTGAAAATACCAAATGTAAAATTTAAGCTTTGCGATTACATTTTGCGAATTTTCAGAGCTTTTCTCTAGATTTCTGGTGTGAAAGCTTTGATGAATTGGGCCCATTGTGTTTTCCAGCTTAGGTCAGGCACCATGAATCTTCATGGGTTATGTTTTATGGAGACAAAAAATGACTCCAGACCATCAGACAGTTCTATACAACTCTGTGTGCTTTATTTAGTAGGTGCAGTGATTGCACGCACACTGAGACCTTAGTCATGTAATATTTGTTTTTGCATGGTTGAGCCTGGGATGTGTCACACCAAAGTGCTAAAGTAAATGATTCAATGTAACACACCATATATCGGTTCTGTGTATTTACCTTTCTCATATTAGCTGTGTTCTCTCATAGTACTCAGATTTTTTAAAACTAATTGGCTGAGTCATAGCTAGAGAAGGACAGCATTTCCCAATTATTGTATTTCATTTGAAACTACATCTAGTAGAAAGTAATACATTTTGGTCAAAAATTCGTCCTCCTCATACAGCAGCATTGCATCCTTAGCTCTAGATAGTAAGGACCTGTTTTTCTTCTTCTGTTGATCAGGTTGTAATTTATTTTAGAAAATGTTATGTTCAATTTCTATTGCCACTATAAAAAATGTTGTCCTGTGCTATATACAGTGGGTACGGAAAGTATTCAGACCCCTTTACATTTTCACTCTTTGTTTCATTGCAGCCATTTGGTAAATTTACTGGATATCTTGCAAAACGTATATTTATAATAAACACATATGGAGAAGATAACAGAACCCAACATATTGGCCAATATTGGCCTTTATCAAGGTTATCTAAATGAAGCAAAACATATAAATCAAATTATACTGTATAACAAATGTCCAAAGCCAAAATATAAACACAAATATGACAATATCTTGTGACAAAATGTTGCAGAGAAAAGGGTTTCCTATTGTCAAGTGAATCACAAAGCTGTAAAAAGAATGAATAGATATATTATCTTAAAAGTAAATGAATATATGAAATTATCTGTACAGTATCATTACAATATGATAGGGGAATGCTGAAACCACGTGGTAGTGAAAACTAGTAAGGTCATGCGACCATCAGGTATCCATTGATATAAAGTGTATAGTGTAGGGAGTACCTTAGTTTACTTTTGGTTAGATACTGGAAATAAAAAAGGAGCACCTTATATTTGTCATTGGACATTTGTTATGTAATTTGATATATATTTTTTGCTTTATTTAGATTACCTTGATAAAGTCCAATATCGGCGGAAAAGTTGGGCTCTGTTATGTTCTTCATATGTGTTTATAATAAATACACGTTTTGCAAGATATCCAGTTTGTGCCTCAGGATTCTCTTAATTTGAATTGACGCCTTTCCTGATGGCACTATTATAGAGGACTGCTGTTCCCCTTTTCCACTGTATACAATATGATAATCCTTATAGTCATGCCATGGTGCTTATACAGCTGATGTGCACTGACAGCATACTGTAGGATGTGTTTTATTAACTCCTGTGATTATTTAACCCCTTTACCCCCAAGGGTTGTTTGCACGTTAATGACCGGGCCAATTTTTACAATTCTGACCACTGTCCCTTTATGAGGTTATAACTCTGGAACGCTTCAACGGATCCCGGTGATTCTGACATTGTTTTCTCGTGACATATTGTACTTCATTATAATGGTAACACTTCTTTGATATTACCTGCGTTTATTTGTGAAAAAAATGGAAATTTGGCAAAAATTTTGAAAATTTAGCAATTTTCCAAATTTGAATTTTTATACAATTAAATCACAGAGATATGTCACACAAAATACTTAATAAGTAACATTTCCCACATATCTACTTTACATCAGCACAATTTTGGAACCAACATTTTTTTTTGTTAGGGAGTTATAAGGGTTAAAAGTTGACCAGCAATTTCTCATTTTTACAACACGATTTTTTTTTTAGGGACCACATCTCATTTGAAGTCATTTTGAGGAGTCTATATGATAGAAAATACCCAAGTGTGACACCATTCTAAAAACTGCACCCCTCAAGGTGCTCAAAACCACATTCAAGAAGTTTATTAACCCTTCAGGTGTTTCACAGGAATTTTTGGAATGTTTAAATAAAAATGAACATTTAACTTTTTTACACAAAAAATTTACTTCAGCTCCAATTTGTTCTATTTTACAAAGGGTAACAGGAGAAAATGGACCCCTAAAGTTGTTGCACAATTTATCCTGAGTATGCCGATACCCAATATGTGGGGGTAAACCACTGTTTGGGCGCATGGCAGAGCTCGGAAGCGAAGGAGCGCCATTTGACTTTTCAATGCAAAATTGACTGGAATTCAGATGGGACGCCATATTGCGTTTGGAGAGCCCCTGATGTGACTAAACATTGAAAATCCCCACAAGTGACACCATTTTGGAAAGTAGACCCCCTAAGGAACTTATCTAGATGTGTGGTGAGCACTTTGACCCACCAAGTGCTTCACAGAAGTTTATAATGCAGAGCCATAAAAATAAAAAATCATATTTTTTCACAAAAATGATTTTTTCGCCCCCAATTTTTTATTTTCCCAAGGGTAAGAGAAGAAATTGGACCCCAAAAGTTGTTGTCCAATTTGTCCTGAGTACGCTGATACCTCATATGTGGGGGTAAACCACTGTTTGGGCGCATGGCAGAGCTCGGAAGGGAAGGAGCGCCATTCGACTTTTCAATGCAAAATTGACTGGAATTGAGATGGGACGCCATGTTGCGTTTGGAGAGCCACTGATGTGCCTAACCATTGAAACCCCCCACAAGTGACACCATTTTGTAAAGTTGTTGTCCAATTTGTCCTGAGTACGCTGATACCCAATATGTGGGGGGAACCACCGTTTGGGCGCATGGCAGAGCTCGGAAGGGAAGGAGCGCCATTTGGAATGCAGACTTAGATGGATTGGTCTGCAGGCGTCACGTTGCATTTGCAGAGCCCCTGATGTAACTAAACAGTAGAAACCCCCCATAAGTGACCCCATATTGGAAACTAGACCCCCCAAGGAACTTATCTAGATGTGTTGTGAGAACTTTGAACGCCCATGTGTTTCACTACAGTTTATAACGCAGAGCCGTGAAAATAAAAAATATTTTTTTTTACACAAAAATTATTTTTTAGCCCCCAGTTTTGTATTTTCCCAAGAGTAACAGGAGAAATTGGACCCCAGAAGTTGTTGTCCAATGTGTCCTGAGTACGCTGATACCCCATATGTTGGGGTTACCCAAGCTCGGGAGAGCTCGGAAGGGAAGGAGCACTGTTTTACTTTTTCAACCCAGAATTGGCTGGAATTGAGATCGGACGCAATGTCGCATTTCAAGAGCCCCTGATGTGCCTAAACAGTGGAAACCCCCCAATTATAACTGAAACCCTAATCCAAACACACCCCTAACCCTAATCTCAACTGTAACCCTAGCCACACCCCTAACCCTGACACACCCCTAACCCTAATCCCAACCCTATTCCCAACTGTAAATGTAATCCAAACCCTAACCCTAACTTTAGCCCCAACCCTAACTTTAGCCCCAACCCTAACTTTAGCCCCAACCCTAACCCTAACTGTAGCCCTAACCCTAGCCCCAACCCTAGCCTCAACCCTAACCCTAGCCCCAACCCTAACCCTAGCCCTAACCCTAGCCCTAACCCTAACCCTAATGGGAAAATGGAAATAAATACATTTTTTTTATTTTTTTATTTTTTGTAACTAAGGGGATGATTTACTATTTATAGCGGGTTTTCTAGCATATTTTTATAACTGGCAGCCGTCACACACTAAAAGACGCTTTTTATTGCAAAAAATGTTTTTTGCGTTACCACATTTTGAGTGTTATAATTTTTCCATATTTTGGTCCACAGAGTCATGTGAGGTCTTGTTTTTTGTGGGACAAGTTGACGTTTTACCATTTTCGGGCATGTGACATTTTTTGATCGCTTTTTATTCCGATTTTTGTGAGGCAGAATGACCAAAAACCAGCTATTCATGAATTTCTTTTGGGGGGGGCGCTTATACCGTTCCACATTTGGTAAAATGGATAAAGCAGTTGTATTCTTCGGGTCAGTATGATTACAGCGATACCTCACTTATATCATTTTTTTATGTTTCGGCGCGTTCATACGATAAAAACTATTTTATAGAAAAAATAATTATTTTTGCATCGCTTTATTCTGAGGACTATAACTTTTTTATTTTTTCACTGATTATGCTGTATGGTGGCTAGTTTTTTGCGGGACAAGATGACATTTTCAGTGGTACCATGGTTATTTATTTCCGTCTTTTTGATCGCATGTTATTCCACTTTTTGTTCGGCGGTATGATAATAAAGCGTTGTTTTTTGCCTCGTTTTTTTATTTTACGGTGTTCACTGAAGGGGTTAACTAGTGGGACAGTTTTATAGGTCGGGTCGTTACGGACGCGGCGATACTAAATATGTGTACTTTTATTGTTTTTTTTATTTTTATTTAGCTAAACGAATGTATTTATTGGAACAATATTTTTTTATTATTATTATTTATTTAGGATTTTTTTTTTTTTTTTTTTACACATGTAATTTTTTTTTTTTTTACATTTTTACTTTGCCCCAGGGGGGGGACATCACAGTAAAGTGACAGATGGCCGATCTGACACTTTGCTGTGCACTGTGTCAGATCGGCGATCACACAGCACAGCAGGGAGGCTTCCCGGTGCCTGCTCTGAGCAGGCGCTGTGAAGCCACCTCCCTGCAAGACCCGGATGCAGCCCCGCGGCCGTTTTTGATCCGGGGACTGCAGGGAGGAGACGCTCGGTACAAGGTTAGCACATCGCCTTGTACCGATCGTCTCAGGGAAGCACGCGGGGAGCCCCCTCCCTGTGCAATGCTTCCCTATACCGCCAGCACACTGCGATCATGTTTGATCGCAGTGTGCCGGGGGTTAATGTGCCGGGGGCGGTCCGTGACCGCTACTGGCACATAGTGCCGGATGTCAGCTGCGATAGTCAGCTGACACCCGGCCGCGATCGGCCGCGCTCCCCCGCGTGAGCGCGGCCGATCGCGCTGGACGTACTATTCTGTCCTTGGGAAGTAGGGCCCACCCCACATGGACGGAATAGTATGTCTGATGACAGAAAGGGGTTAATATGAAAACTTAGGAGGAACCTTCTCCGATATAACATATCATTATGGTTGTATGTTTTTCACATTTGCAAACGGTAGTCATACACCTGAGATATCTCAGTTATTCCTCCTAGTCCTAACCCACTTATACTGTATCTATACAGTGATGACTTGAGCAAAAGGGTAACAAATAACAATGTTTTGAATATCTGATTTTCAGGCTCCATATCTTACCATCCATTGCTGCTTCGAAACTACCATAATTTTATAGACAATCATCTTGGCTATCTCATGCATAAATTTGACTTGCAACTATTTAGCATGATTACTTATCCAGATTGTTATGTCACTGCATTGTTTTTTAACTCAAATAAATTTTTATTAAGAATAACATTACAATTGACATGTTACATTCTTGTTTTCAGTACAAAGTTTTCCCCCAAACGAACCCCGCAATTCCAACTTATCTCGCCCCCCCAATAAGACAGCCCACCTTGTTTAATAGCTCCACACTCAAATCTATAGGATGACTATCCCCTCAGTTAGGACCATAGGCCACTTGTTATGTTTTCACCAATTCAGGGTCTTGATTCACCCGGTCTCTATAACAAACCTATCCCATGGCAAGCCACGGAGACCACAGCTTATCGAACATTTCAATTTTCCCTCTTTTCTGATAAAACCCCTTTTCCAGTTTCAGGCCCTGCTTCATGTCACTGCATTGTTACTGTTCTGCTCCTGTGCAAAAATCTTTTTCTTTCTGTATGCTACAAATTACAACCTGTTCTCACATTTCCTAACAGCTAAGTGTGTTATTAGTCTATACAACACCAGAAGCAATCACTGACCCATGTAGGTATAACAACTCATGTAACTATCATTTATCCGGAGAACAATGAGTAGAAAAATACCAAACCATCAAATTTAGATTAAATAACTATTTTTATTTCATGCCATAGAACTAAAACATAAATACCAATAAATACAAAGGTCATATATATAATTTCATGTGAATCACACTAAAGTGCAAGTTTATGACACAGGGTGGAGTAGGTCAAGCTGCAATTGCTAAGGCAAACAATGGGATATCATCATGTTTCATATATATTGTATACTGATTTAATTCATATATTTGATACTGAAACTGATTCTTTCCCCCTTATATTGCCATGTTAACACCATCCACAATGGATGGCTAATGAAATAAGGTGCCAATTGCTAAAACCCATTATCCACATCATGTTCTGCAAACAACTTAATTCCTCATTTATGTACTCAGAAAAGTAATGTCATTTACCCATAGTGAGATGAGGCGTCCTATTTCCAGCCTGTGTCAAGGTCCCCAACGCTGCGTTTCGCGTGCAACGTGTGCCGCTTCCTCAGGGGGCGTGGTTTGAGTGATAATATGCTTTGGTTTAAATAGTGCGCCGTTCTGGTCACAAGACCAGGCGGCAGCCTATCAGTGACCGCGAGTAGTGCGCATGCGCGTGCGTACCGCGTCACGTAGTCATATCAACCAGGCAGCAGCCTATCTGTGATTGCAAATAGTGCGCGTGCGCGTGCGCATCGCGTCCCGTCGTCATATGAACAAGGCCCTGAGCGGACGTCATCCCGCAATCACGTGGGCGGGCCGGCGCCAGGCCTCGCACCACGCTCATACAGGACGAACAGCCGCACAGGGGCCAGGAGAATGACTACCTGGGACGCCAGGTACACCATTAGTGACGAAATGTGCCGCAAATGATTACAATGGAGTGTTCATATTAAATATAAATAAATAAATAATTAATTAATTGAATAAAGTGCTCTGTGCATATAAACTTCTTTTGGAGGTATATATAGCCTCTTCTGATAACGTGCAATATATTTGATTAAAGTGTACTGTGCATGAATATTAATAAAGACCTTTTTACATCAAATTATCACAGGACTATATCTATACATATACAATAATAAATACATAAAATGGCAGAATACAGAGGTACACCGAAACAAAGACAATAACAGTAATGGAAAAAAGGGGATCAATTGATAAACAATTAATTACCCAAAGCTGCTGATATAACATACCCCTCAGAATTAATTATATAGGGGCCACTAAAAAATATACAAAATTTAATATATATATTCATCTCTCAATTTAAGCAGTCCACAAAAAGTTCCGTACACGATATACTCCGAAGGATTAATTCAAAATTGCCATTTCATTAATAGTGATCCTTTACCACAATATTAATCTCTTTTTTCTTTTTTTCTTTTTTTTCTTTTCTTTTTATCTCTTTCTCTCTCCTCTCCTTTTGTCTCCCCTCCTTTTCTTAGTATTTTCAATATCGTTATATGACTTGAAATATTCCTTCTGGACCACAAATGTATCCATCAGCAGCTCACTCATTCTCCATCAGTTTATTATGAACACAGGTAAGTACTCTATAAATTAAACAACGCAAAAATAAAATTAAAAACATATTAAACCACACATTAAAATCTGGGAGGTTTTGACTAAGATAGTGGGGGAGGATACAGGGGCCTAAATCTATCAACGCCCTGAGGAGGATTTCAAAGGAAGGATGAAAATCCCTGGTTTTCATTTAAACCCATAGGGGTCATAGTTTTGAGGAGGGTTATCCAACGACACTCCTTTTGTGCCAGGAGGCGTTGGACATTACCTCCCCTGATGCCACATTGTATATGTTCAATACCTCTTACCATAAAGGATTTGGGGTTACATTTGTGATATTCCTTAAAATGGCGCGGGATAGTTTTTAGTTGGGAGGAGTCCTCCTCCTTTTCTGCTGCCATAATGTCACGGACATGTTCTCTTGTCCTCGTTCCCAAACGTCTAGAGGTTAAACCTATATATACCTTGGGGCAGCTGCATTTTGCATAATATATGACCTGGGTAGTGTTGCACGTAATGTGCTGTCTTATTGAGAAATTCCTTCTCCCATCAGTAGATTGAAAATCCACTGCCCGGCATACATTTTTACAAGAAATGCATCTGCCACATGGAAAGCATCCTACAGGGCAGCCACTCGAACCAAATGCATTTTTGGTAATTGGAGGTATATAGTGGCTGGATACCAATATATCTTTCAAATTTTTACTTTTTTTGGGGGTCATCATAGGATGTTGAGACAGAATTTTAGACAATGTTGGATCAGTTCTCAACACATCCCAATGCCTTTTAAGGCAGTCTCTCATAGATGTCCACTCCCCATTAAAAGTCGATATAAACCGAACAGTCTCGCCTTTATTATCCCTACTCTTTTGTCTCGGATATAGCAAAGCATCACGGGATTGTGATTTGGCTTTTAAGTAACCCTTTTTGATGCATCTATTGCTATAACCACGTTCCCTGAATCTCTCATGGAGATCCAGGGCCTGGTTTTCAAATTTGGACTCGGAGGAACAGATCCGCCTCATCCTGAGGTGCTGCCCAACCGGGATGGCCCTAATAGTGCTATATGGATGACTTGAACTTGCATGTAGCAGTGAATTGACCGAGGTAGACTTCCTATAGACATCCGTTTGTAAACATCTGTGTTGATCCACTTCCACTTTGATGTCCAGGAAGTCCACCCCGGCCCTGCTCATGCTATATGTCAATTTGATATTGAATCTGTTGTCATTCAGCTGTTGCATAAATCCATGTAAGTCCTTTTCAGGACCCTGCCAAATTATAAATAAATCATCTATATAGCGCAGCCAGCACTGCACATGGTTCGCGGCCCGGACACCCCCCTCGCCAAACACCTCCCTCTCCCAAAATCCGAGGAAGAGATTAGCGAAAGAGGGCGCACAGGCCGCGCCCATGGCAGTGCCACGCTGCTGCAAATAGAAGACATCTTTGAAAACAAAAAAATTTTTTGTAAGGATGAATGACAACAGTTCCATAACCAACTCGCACATAGGGCCATCGAGGTTGCCGGACCCCAGGAAGAAGCGGACCGCCTCCAATCCGTCATCATGACGTATACAGGTGTACAAAGATTCTATGTCTGCAGTGACAAGAATCATATCCTCGTCCAAATGAATCCCATTGATCCTGCTCAGGACGTCCGATGTGTCACGAGCATAGGAGGGAAGTGACTCTACCAAAGGTTTTAAATAGAAGTCAACAAATTTGCATATTGGGTCATTAAGTCCCCCCATGCCGGACACAATCGGACGCCCGGGGGGATCAGTGGGATTCTTGTGTATTTTGGGAATAAAATACAGAGTAGGTATTTTAGGACACTTGGTGAGTAACCCTTCATATATTTTCTTTGGGATAATTCCCTGCTGGAACGCATCTTCCAGGATGATCTCTAGTTCTGAAGTGAACCTATGTAGTGGATTGCAATCTAACCTCCGATATGTCACTTTATCCCTGAGATGTTTCATTGCCTCCTTTTCGTAAAGGGATTTTGGCCATAATACGATATTTCCCCCCTTGTCTGCCGGCTTAATTACTATGTCATCATAGTTTCTTAATTCTTCCAATGCCCTTCTCTGTCTAGACGTTAGATTGTCATAATTACGTCTGGTCGATATTTTTTCAAAATCTTGTACCACCAATCTGGTGAATATCTCCACCGCTGGGCACACAGACAAGGGGGGAAAACTCGTTGACTTCGGATAACAATTATCAGGGAACATACCTGTAGAGTTGAACGTTTGCTCATTTAGAAGATCCTCCAGCGCCCGCTGTGCCTCTCTCTCCACCCTGTCATCAACGGACTCACACCCATCTCTAGCATACAGTTTTTTTAGAATTAATTTCCTGGCAAAGAGGTAGACATCTTTGGTAGCTGTAAAAATATCGAAATTATTAGTCGGAGAGAATGTGAGTCCTTTTTGCAGGACTGTCACCTGGTCCTCAGTGAGAATATGACTAGACAAATTAATTACCTCAAGGCCTTTTTTGTCTTTTTTGGTCTGCTGGTAATTGTTGGAATTCTTTGATTTCTCGTTCTTTTTTTCCCGACTAAGACCAGAGTTACGTAAATCATAATATCTCGGTCTAGTTTTTATTGACTCCTCACTAGAGGCCAGGGAAACAGTGGAGGCAGATCTGGCGCGGGAGGATCCCCGTGAGCGGTATGTTTTTCTATTCCATTTATAAATGGTATTGGATTGCAAATCCCCAACATCACGCTGGAATTTTTTTGCTTTGATCTCACATATGTTCTTTTCCCATTTAATAAATTCTTGTTCCAACTCGGTATTAAATGTCGATAGTATCTCACTTGGTACATCCTGTTTCAATTTCGTTTGAATATCATCTATTTCCTTATCCATCCCCTCAATGGCTACTTGATTCAACTGGGATAATAATCCCATAAAGCCCCTCGAACATGTGTCCGCCAGTTCCTCCCAACTCCTGCGAAAAGTGTCATCATCAATCTCGAAGGAGGGGAACACTTGGACCCTTAGTCCACGGGGAATCAATCCTCTCTCCAAGTATTTATTTAAAAAGGCCCTATTCCACCAAGTTCGCATCCTCTTGTTGAGAATATCTTTTAATTTCTTAAAAAGTTCTTGTCTATCTCTGTCATTTCCTACCAGAGACACTTTAGGATCATCACAAAATACATCATTCAATTGTGTCAGCCACGTCTGTTCACGGGCTCTGAAGTCCATATTTATACTGGTTTTAAATGCTGTGAAAAAAACACAGGATGAACAAATTATTCTATACAACACCAGAAGCAATCACTGACCCATGTAGGTATAACAACTCATGTAACTATCATTTATCCGGAGAACAATGAGTAGAAAAATACCAAACCATCAAATTTAGATTAAATAACTATTTTTATTTCATGCCATAGAACTAAAACATAAATACCAATAAATACAAAGGTCATATATATAATTTCATGTGAATCACACTAAAGTGCAAGTTTATGACACAGGGTGGAGTAGGTCAAGCTGCAATTGCTAAGGCAAACAATGGGATATCATCATGTTTCATATATATTGTATACTGATTTAATTCATATATTTGATACTGAAACTGATTCTTTCCCCCTTATATTGCCATGTTAACACCATCCACAATGGATGGCTAATGAAATAAGGTGCCAATTGCTAAAACCCATTATCCACATCATGTTCTGCAAACAACTTAATTCCTCATTTATGTACTCAGAAAAGTAATGTCATTTACCCATAGTGAGATGAGGCGTCCTATTTCCAGCCTGTGTCAAGGTCCCCAACGCTGCGTTTCGCGTGCAACGTGTGCCGCTTCCTCAGGGGGCGTGGTTTGAGTGATAATATGCTTTGGTTTAAATAGTGCGCCGTTCTGGTCACAAGACCAGGCGGCAGCCTATCAGTGACCGCGAGTAGTGCGCATGCGCGTGCGTACCGCGTCACGTAGTCATATCTATTTGCAGCAGCGTGGCACTGCCATGGGCGCGGCCTGTGCGCCCTCTTTCGCTAATCTCTTCCTCGGATTTTGGGAGAGGGAGGTGTTTGGCGAGGGGGGTGTCCGGGCCGCGAACCATGTGCAGTGCTGGCTGCGCTATATAGATGATTTATTTATAATTTGGCAGGGTCCTGAAAAGGACTTACATGGATTTATGCAACAGCTGAATGACAACAGATTCAATATCAAATTGACATATAGCATGAGCAGGGCCGGGGTGGACTTCCTGGACATCAAAGTGGAAGTGGATCAACACAGATGTTTACAAACGGATGTCTATAGGAAGTCTACCTCGGTCAATTCACTGCTACATGCAAGTTCAAGTCATCCATATAGCACTATTAGGGCCATCCCGGTTGGGCAGCACCTCAGGATGAGGCGGATCTGTTCCTCCGAGTCCAAATTTGAAAACCAGGCCCTGGATCTCCATGAGAGATTCAGGGAACGTGGTTATAGCAATAGATGCATCAAAAAGGGTTACTTAAAAGCCAAATCACAATCCCGTGATGCTTTGCTATATCCGAGACAAAAGAGTAGGGATAATAAAGGCGAGACTGTTCGGTTTATATCGACTTTTAATGGGGAGTGGACATCTATGAGAGACTGCCTTAAAAGGCATTGGGATGTGTTGAGAACTGATCCAACATTGTCTAAAATTCTGTCTCAACATCCTATGATGACCCCCAAAAAAAGTAAAAATTTGAAAGATATATTGGTATCCAGCCACTATATACCTCCAATTACCAAAAATGCATTTGGTTCGAGTGGCTGCCCTGTAGGATGCTTTCCATGTGGCAGATGCATTTCTTGTAAAAATGTATGCCGGGCAGTGGATTTTCAATCTACTGATGGGAGAAGGAATTTCTCAATAAGACAGCACATTACGTGCAACACTACCCAGGTCATATATTATGCAAAATGCAGCTGCCCCAAGGTATATATAGGTTTAACCTCTAGACGTTTGGGAACGAGGACAAGAGAACATGTCCGTGACATTATGGCAGCAGAAAAGGAGGAGGACTCCTCCCAACTAAAAACTATCCCGCGCCATTTTAAGGAATATCACAAATGTAACCCCAAATCCTTTATGGTAAGAGGTATTGAACATATACAATGTGGCATCAGGGGAGGTAATGTCCAACGCCTCCTGGCACAAAAGGAGTGTCGTTGGATAACCCTCCTCAAAACTATGACCCCTATGGGTTTAAATGAAAACCAGGGATTTTCATCCTTCCTTTGAAATCCTCCTCAGGGCGTTGATAGATTTAGGCCCCTGTATCCTCCCCCACTATCTTAGTCAAAACCTCCCAGATTTTAATGTGTGGTTTAATATGTTTTTAATTTTATTTTTGCGTTGTTTAATTTATAGAGTACTTACCTGTGTTCATAATAAACTGATGGAGAATGAGTGAGCTGCTGATGGATACATTTGTGGTCCAGAAGGAATATTTCAAGTCATATAACGATATTGAAAATACTAAGAAAAGGAGGGGAGACAAAAGGAGAGGAGAGAGAAAGAGATAAAAAGAAAAGGAAAAAAAAGAAAAAAAGAAAAAAGAGATTAATATTGTGGTAAAGGATCACTATTAATGAAATGGCAATTTTGAATTAATCCTTCGGAGTATATCGTGTACGGAACTTTTTGTGGACTGCTTAAATTGAGAGATGAATATATATATTAAATTTTGTATATTTTTTAGTGGCCCCTATATAATTAATTCTGAGGGGTATGTTATATCAGCAGCTTTGGGTAATTAATTGTTTATCAATTGATCCCCTTTTTTCCATTACTGTTATTGTCTTTGTTTCGGTGTACCTCTGTATTCTGCCATTTTATGTATTTATTATTGTATATGTATAGATATAGTCCTGTGATAATTTGATGTAAAAAGGTCTTTATTAATATTCATGCACAGTACACTTTAATCAAATATATTGCACGTTATCAGAAGAGGCTATATATACCTCCAAAAGAAGTTTATATGCACAGAGCACTTTATTCAATTAATTAATTATTTATTTATTTATATTTAATATGAACACTCCATTGTAATCATTTGCGGCACATTTCGTCACTAATGGTGTACCTGGCGTCCCAGGTAGTCATTCTCCTGGCCCCTGTGCGGCTGTTCGTCCTGTATGAGCGTGGTGCGAGGCCTGGCGCCGGCCCGCCCACGTGATTGCGGGATGACGTCCGCTCAGGGCCTTGTTCATATGACGACGGGACGCGATGCGCACGCGCACGCGCACTATTTGCAATCACAGATAGGCTGCTGCCTGGTTGATATGACTACGTGACGCGGTACGCACGCGCATGCGCACTACTCGCGGTCACTGATAGGCTGCCGCCTGGTCTTGTGACCAGAACGGCGCACTATTTAAACCAAAGCATATTATCACTCAAACCACGCCCCCTGAGGAAGCGGCACACGTTGCACGCGAAACGCAGCGTTGGGGACCTTGACACAGGCTGGAAATAGGACGCCTCATCTCACTATGGGTAAATGACATTACTTTTCTGAGTACATAAATGAGGAATTAAGAAGTTTGCAGAACATGATGTGGATAATGGGTTTTAGCAATTGGCACCTTATTTCATTAGCCATCCATTGTGGATGGTGTTAACATGGCAATATAAGGGGGAAAGAATCAGTTTCAGTATCAAATATATGAATTAAATCAGTATACAATATATATGAAACATGATGATATCCCATTGTTTGCCTTAGCAATTGCAGCTTGACCTACTCCACCCTGTGTCATAAACTTGCACTTTAGTGTGATTCACATGAAATTATATAT
The DNA here is from genome assembly GCF_051348905.1 of Ranitomeya variabilis. NCBI lineage: Eukaryota > Metazoa > Chordata > Amphibia > Anura > Dendrobatidae > Ranitomeya > Ranitomeya variabilis. Next base: position 955,976,541 of record NC_135233.1, on the reverse strand, counting down.
ATGACCTTTGTATTTATTGGTATTTATGTTTTAGTTCTATGGCATGAAATAAAAATAGTTATTTAATCTAAATTTGATGGTTTGGTATTTTTCTACTCATTGTTCTCCGGATAAATGATAGTTACATGAGTTGTTATACCTACATGGGTCAGTGATTGCTTCTGGTGTTGTATAGAATAATTTGTTCATCCTGTGTTTTTTTCACAGCATTTAAAACCAGTATAAATATGGACTTCAGAGCCCGTGAACAGACGTGGCTGACACAATTGAATGATGTATTTTGTGATGATCCTAAAGTGTCTCTGGTAGGAAATGACAGAGATAGACAAGAACTTTTTAAGAAATTAAAAGATATTCTCAACAAGAGGATGCGAACTTGGTGGAATAGGGCCTTTTTAAATAAATACTTGGAGAGAGGATTGATTCCCCATGGACTAAGGGTCCAAGTGTTCCCCTCCTTCGAGATTGATGATGACACTTTTCGGAGGAGTTGGGAGGAACTGGCGGACACATGTTCGAGGGGCTTTATGGGATTATTATCCCAGTTGAATCAAGTAGCCATTGAGGGGATGGATAAGGAAATAGATGATATTCAAACGAAATTGAAACAGGATGTACCAAGTGAGATACTATCGACATTTAATACCGAGTTGGAACAAGAATTTATTAAATGGGAAAAGAACATATGTGAGATCAAAGCAAAAAAATTCCAGCGTGATGTTGGGGATTTGCAATCCAATACCATTTATAAATGGAATAGAAAAACATACCGCTCACGGGGATCCTCCCGCGCCAGATCTGCCTCCACTGTTTCCCTGGCCTCTAGTGAGGAGTCAATAAAAACTAGACCGAGATATTATGATTTACGTAACTCTGGTCTTAGTCGAGAAAAAAAGAACGAGAAATCAAAGAATTCCAACAATTACCAGCAGACCAAAAAAGACAAAAAAGGCCTTGAGGTAATTAATTTGTCTAGTCATATTCTCACTGAGGACCAGGTGACAGTCCTGCAAAAAGGACTCACATTCTCTCCGACTAATAATTTCGATATTTTTACAGCTACCAAAGATGTCTACCTCTTTGCCAGGAAATTAATTCTAAAAAAACTGTATGCTAGAGATGGGTGTGAGTCCGTTGATGACAGGGTGGAGAGAGAGGCACAGCGGGCGCTGGAGGATCTTCTAAATGAGCAAACGTTCAACTCTACAGGTATGTTCCCTGATAATTGTTATCCGAAGTCAACGAGTTTTCCCCCCTTGTCTGTGTGCCCAGCGGTGGAGATATTCACCAGATTGGTGGTACAAGATTTTGAAAAAATATCGACCAGACGTAATTATGACAATCTAACGTCTAGACAGAGAAGGGCATTGGAAGAATTAAGAAACTATGATGACATAGTAATTAAGCCGGCAGACAAGGGGGGAAATATCGTATTATGGCCAAAATCCCTTTACGAAAAGGAGGCAATGAAACATCTCAGGGATAAAGTGACATATCGGAGGTTAGATTGCAATCCACTACATAGGTTCACTTCAGAACTAGAGATCATCCTGGAAGATGCGTTCCAGCAGGGAATTATCCCAAAGAAAATATATGAAGGGTTACTCACCAAGTGTCCTAAAATACCTACTCTGTATTTTATTCCCAAAATACACAAGAATCCCACTGATCCCCCCGGGCGTCCGATTGTGTCCGGCATGGGGGGACTTAATGACCCAATATGCAAATTTGTTGACTTCTATTTAAAACCTTTGGTAGAGTCACTTCCCTCCTATGCTCGTGACACATCGGACGTCCTGAGCAGGATCAATGGGATTCATTTGGACGAGGATATGATTCTTGTCACTGCAGACATAGAATCTTTGTACACCTGTATACGTCATGATGACGGATTGGAGGCGGTCCGCTTCTTCCTGGGGTCCGGCAACCTCGATGGCCCTATGTGCGAGTTGGTTATGGAACTGTTGTCATTCATCCTTACAAAAAATTTTTTTGTTTTCAAAGATGTCTTCTATTTGCAGCAGCGTGGCACTGCCATGGGCGCGGCCTGTGCGCCCTCTTTCGCTAATCTCTTCCTCGGATTTTGGGAGAGGGAGGTGTTTGGCGAGGGGGGTGTCCGGGCCGCGAACCATGTGCAGTGCTGGCTGCGCTATATAGATGATTTATTTATAATTTGGCAGGGTCCTGAAAAGGACTTACATGGATTTATGCAACAGCTGAATGACAACAGATTCAATATCAAATTGACATATAGCATGAGCAGGGCCGGGGTGGACTTCCTGGACATCAAAGTGGAAGTGGATCAACACAGATGTTTACAAACGGATGTCTATAGGAAGTCTACCTCGGTCAATTCACTGCTACATGCAAGTTCAAGTCATCCATATAGCACTATTAGGGCCATCCCGGTTGGGCAGCACCTCAGGATGAGGCGGATCTGTTCCTCCGAGTCCAAATTTGAAAACCAGGCCCTGGATCTCCATGAGAGATTCAGGGAACGTGGTTATAGCAATAGATGCATCAAAAAGGGTTACTTAAAAGCCAAATCACAATCCCGTGATGCTTTGCTATATCCGAGACAAAAGAGTAGGGATAATAAAGGCGAGACTGTTCGGTTTATATCGACTTTTAATGGGGAGTGGACATCTATGAGAGACTGCCTTAAAAGGCATTGGGATGTGTTGAGAACTGATCCAACATTGTCTAAAATTCTGTCTCAACATCCTATGATGACCCCCAAAAAAAGTAAAAATTTGAAAGATATATTGGTATCCAGCCACTATATACCTCCAATTACCAAAAATGCATTTGGTTCGAGTGGCTGCCCTGTAGGATGCTTTCCATGTGGCAGATGCATTTCTTGTAAAAATGTATGCCGGGCAGTGGATTTTCAATCTACTGATGGGAGAAGGAATTTCTCAATAAGACAGCACATTACGTGCAACACTACCCAGGTCATATATTATGCAAAATGCAGCTGCCCCAAGGTATATATAGGTTTAACCTCTAGACGTTTGGGAACGAGGACAAGAGAACATGTCCGTGACATTATGGCAGCAGAAAAGGAGGAGGACTCCTCCCAACTAAAAACTATCCCGCGCCATTTTAAGGAATATCACAAATGTAACCCCAAATCCTTTATGGTAAGAGGTATTGAACATATACAATGTGGCATCAGGGGAGGTAATGTCCAACGCCTCCTGGCACAAAAGGAGTGTCGTTGGATAACCCTCCTCAAAACTATGACCCCTATGGGTTTAAATGAAAACCAGGGATTTTCATCCTTCCTTTGAAATCCTCCTCAGGGCGTTGATAGATTTAGGCCCCTGTATCCTCCCCCACTATCTTAGTCAAAACCTCCCAGATTTTAATGTGTGGTTTAATATGTTTTTAATTTTATTTTTGCGTTGTTTAATTTATAGAGTACTTACCTGTGTTCATAATAAACTGATGGAGAATGAGTGAGCTGCTGATGGATACATTTGTGGTCCAGAAGGAATATTTCAAGTCATATAACGATATTGAAAATACTAAGAAAAGGAGGGGAGACAAAAGGAGAGGAGAGAGAAAGAGATAAAAAGAAAAGGAAAAAAAAGAAAAAAAGAAAAAAGAGATTAATATTGTGGTAAAGGATCACTATTAATGAAATGGCAATTTTGAATTAATCCTTCGGAGTATATCGTGTACGGAACTTTTTGTGGACTGCTTAAATTGAGAGATGAATATATATATTAAATTTTGTATATTTTTTAGTGGCCCCTATATAATTAATTCTGAGGGGTATGTTATATCAGCAGCTTTGGGTAATTAATTGTTTATCAATTGATCCCCTTTTTTCCATTACTGTTATTGTCTTTGTTTCGGTGTACCTCTGTATTCTGCCATTTTATGTATTTATTATTGTATATGTATAGATATAGTCCTGTGATAATTTGATGTAAAAAGGTCTTTATTAATATTCATGCACAGTACACTTTAATCAAATATATTGCACGTTATCAGAAGAGGCTATATATACCTCCAAAAGAAGTTTATATGCACAGAGCACTTTATTCAATTAATTAATTATTTATTTATTTATATTTAATATGAACACTCCATTGTAATCATTTGCGGCACATTTCGTCACTAATGGTGTACCTGGCGTCCCAGGTAGTCATTCTCCTGGCCCCTGTGCGGCTGTTCGTCCTGTATGAGCGTGGTGCGAGGCCTGGCGCCGGCCCGCCCACGTGATTGCGGGATGACGTCCGCTCAGGGCCTTGTTCATATGACGACGGGACGCGATGCGCACGCGCACGCGCACTATTTGCAATCACAGATAGGCTGCTGCCTGGTTGATATGACTACGTGACGCGGTACGCACGCGCATGCGCACTACTCGCGGTCACTGATAGGCTGCCGCCTGGTCTTGTGACCAGAACGGCGCACTATTTAAACCAAAGCATATTATCACTCAAACCACGCCCCCTGAGGAAGCGGCACACGTTGCACGCGAAACGCAGCGTTGGGGACCTTGACACAGGCTGGAAATAGGACGCCTCATCTCACTATGGGTAAATGACATTACTTTTCTGAGTACATAAATGAGGAATTAAGTTGTTTGCAGAACATGATGTGGATAATGGGTTTTAGCAATTGGCACCTTATTTCATTAGCCATCCATTGTGGATGGTGTTAACATGGCAATATAAGGGGGAAAGAATCAGTTTCAGTATCAAATATATGAATTAAATCAGTATACAATATATATGAAACATGATGATATCCCATTGTTTGCCTTAGCAATTGCAGCTTGACCTACTCCACCCTGTGTCATAAACTTGCACTTTAGTGTGATTCACATGAAATTATATATATGACCTTTGTATTTATTGGTATTTATGTTTTAGTTCTATGGCATGAAATAAAAATAGTTATTTAATCTAAATTTGATGGTTTGGTATTTTTCTACTCATTGTTCTCCGGATAAATGTAAGTGTGTTATTAGGTTGATTCCCTAGCAAAAGATCCCTGGTTCAAATCGAGATGCAGCCATGAAGATTTCCCAAGAAAAGAAAAAGAGCATCATCCAGCTCATCGATAGAAGTGCCTCGGCCAAGAAAATTGCCAAACTGCATCATGTGAGTGCCATGACAGTTGGAAGAATACAAAATGAAGTCCGTCCATTCATTCAAAAGCCAAGAGGTGGACGTCCAGGCAAAATATCGGAGTCAACAAGTCAGCTCATCACAAGGTCTATCAGTTCTTGCATTACAAACACAGCAGTGGAGGTGGCTCTTATGCTTTGTAATAATGAGATCACATACATGCAAGCATCGTGCAATGCACGTTACAAAGGTCTGGAATGGTGGCTCACAAAAAGGTGAAGAAGCTTCGACTTCAAAATCGTCATAAGAAGCATTGGCTCAAGTTTGCAAAAAAGAACGAAAAGTGGACAGTAGAAAATTGGAAATGGGTGACTTGGAATGATGAGACAAAAGTAATAGATTAGGCTCTGATAGGGGCAAATGGGTCTGGAAGAAACAAGGGAAATGGGGGCTATGGATCGAAGAATTGAAGGAACTGTCAAGTTCGGTGGAGGAAACCTGATGATATGGTGTTGTTTCACAGCCAAAGGCGTTGGATACTTCACCAGGATCAATGGTGGTCTTGATGCTGAGCTGTATGTGAGTATCCTACAAGATGAGTTGATTTATACATTCAAGTACTATGGGTATGAAAAGAACAACATCGTGTTCCAACAACGATCCGAAGCAATGGTTGAAATTGGTGAAGAAATGGTTCAGGGACAATGAAGTAGAGGTGCTGGGTTGGCCCCCAGAGTCCCCAGACCTCAACCCAATCAAACCCTTTTGGGTAGAGTTAAAGATAAAGCTGTATACATACCCAAGTGAGTCGAACAGTATGCACCAACTTTGGGAAGGCATAGAAGAGACCTGGGATCAGATTTCGGTCAGTACATATTTGAATCTGATCTAGAGCACGTCCAGAAGGATTCAGGCAGTGTTGAAAACCAGAGGTGGATTTACAAAATACTAACAAAATAATAAAAATTAAAATTCTTAGGAGCAAAAAAGTAACAATGTAGTGACATGACAAGAATGTGCATAGCTAATCATATGCTAAATCGTGGCAAGTAAAATTTATGTATGAGATGGCCAAGATGATTGTCTATAAAATGATGGTAGTCTCAAGTTCGAAGCCGTAGTGGATGGTGATATATGGAGCCCGAAAGTCAAAAGTTAAAAACATTGTTACCTTGTGGCTTGTCACTGTACATACCCTGTTCAGAAGAGCATTCATGTGTTCTCAATTGGAGAGGGAATAAGCTGTTGCTTGGACTCCTATAGGTTCAAGTTTGAAATAAAACACAAGTCCTTCTGGTTAAACCTATACCCTAACAGATTTGCCCTTTTCTGGATCAAAGCCCCATGAGGCAGATGTTAATTGCCCCATTTTAGGACAAAAATTCCTTCCCGACTCTATATGCGGCAATCAGAATAGTTCTCTGGATCAACATCCCATTGGAAAGTCTATGTCATAACTTGCCATATTATATTTACAAGAAAGGTATCCAAGCCCCCCTAGAACTTGTTTAGTGAATCAACCATAACAATACAACATGGAAGAGAGTTCCATGTTCTCACTCCTCTTAAAGTAAAGAATCTGCTTTTTGATGTTGATTAAAGAAGCTCTCCCATCTTATTTTTTATTAAATCTGTGTATATAATGCATGTGATCTAGTGTGCACGTATTAATATACTCACCTACCGCTGACCTCTCCGATATGAAGCGTCGTTCTTCTCCTCTTCTCAGTGATGTCACCGCTCTGCAAACTCTCGGATCACACTTTAACAGTGTAAGCCTATGGAAAGTCAGAACGAGACTCCATAGGCTTTCATAGAGTGACCTGGTGTAATGTCTCAGGGGGCGCGCTACCTAAAGTGGACCCTCTGGACCGTGGAACCGACCCTCCCCTTGGCAAGCAGAACCTAGTGGGACCGTCATGGGCAAGCCCAGGGGACTCTAATACCACGGCAGCCGATACCGAGAAGGGCGGCTCATAGGGAAGCAAGGGTATGGTGGGGTTGCAGAAAAGGATAACGTTGGTGGACTAGGGGTACTGGTGAGGAAGAGGATGGGAACAAGGAACCAAGGATGTGGACCAAAAAGGATAGGAACTGGGTTCAAGGACTACCGGGGAGTCACACAGAGGCAGGCGATGGCGGCAGGCACTGTGGACTGAACAAGAGAAAAGTTGGGTAAGGATAGTGCAGAGACAGCGCAGCGCACGGATAAAAGTAAGGGGCCCGAGTTACTAGCACGGAACATTGGCACTTCTATAAGAGATATATGGGTATAGTGCAATATAATATTTATTGAATTATTAGCATGTGATATAGGTCTTAAATTAATAGGGTTTATTTACTGGGTATGTGTATATTGTTGTTTTTTGTATTTTATCTAGATTAATGAAATAATATTGTATTTTGGGGTTCGATATTCAGTGAAGATATTGTATTCACTTGTTATAGATACTGTCTATAAACACTGTTCGGATCCGCACGTGGTGTCTTATTAAATAAAACACTTTAGCTCTTTGCACCTTTTTCTTTTTCTTTTTTATATTAGGATTATTGGTATTGATCGGTAATTTACACAATATATATATATACATATATATATTTTCTCTTTATTCACTCTGTGGGTCACATGCTCACTACGCTGCGTAAGCGTCTTAAATGTTCGGATTGTTCCGGTCCTCCTTTTACTTCGTATTATCCTCAGCATTTCTGTTTCTTTTTCTTTTTTCTCGGCATGTGCGCATGCGCGGGGACTCTGACCCTCGGTCGCTCCTTGAGACGCTCATACACTGACACGCACAGCTTCGGCTTGCGTGTCATTGAGCGTCGACAGGAAGCGCGTCAATGTGGGGGCGGAGTCACGCACAATGCGCCGTCTATTTGCCGATACACCTAATCCTCTCATATAAAAGCACGGTCACCCCTCACCTCAGCACGCCCCCGGAAGAAGCAGGAGGCGAAACGCGCGTCGGGGTGAGGGGACGCCATTATCATAAGGTAATATGCTTTATTTCCTTTAGACTATTGTTGAGTGGATTCTTATTCGGTTCTTTGGCGGCTTTATTAGGTGGTCTCTAAGTATCTCACATTATATAGTACTGCCTGTATATTAAGCCATTTGGCTAACACTCAAGTTATATATTGTTTAATGGCAGCGTAAGTGTGAGGGATTATTTGTACTAATAGACCACCTTTTTGGGTTCATGATGTCACTGAGCATTGATTGGTAAATTAGATTGCTGCCTTAGTGTAGTTAACCACCGATATTGTTAAATGGCTATTTATGATTTATTGATGCATTGCCTGTTACTATGGTGTCCCCTACGGTAATTTTGCTTTTTTATTTTGTGAGTTTTTAAATTTACATCAATAAATATTGATTTTATATATGGGATCGCTTCCTTTCTTCTCACATCAATAAAGGTGGGATTAGTTGTTTACGGAACTTGTAATAGTCAGGCGCCTCCACAGAGGGGAAGCAGCCTGATATACCCAATCCCTCAGGGCACGTCGGTCCCATGCTGCCCAGGGAGCATGCGCGGGTGTCGGGATCTCGCCACCGACCATGAGACCTGAAGTGCAGTGGAAGCGCGGCGAGACCAGCGACGAGCAGCACATGCTGGAGCAGACGGAATAGGGCGAGCAGCAGAGGACCGAGCCGCAGCGGTAACACAAGGCTAGTCACTACTGCGGTGGCATCACTGAGAAGCGAAGCAGAACGGCGCTGGATCCTGGAGAGCGTTTTTTTTATGTTAATGCACCAGTTTGGTGAGTATATTAATGCACTTACACTACATTGCATGCATATGCACACATTTAATAAAAAATATAGATGGAAGTACTTCTTTAAACCTTTCTTGTCAGGAAGGGGTTAATAGAATAGTCACAAGTGAAATATTTACAGTTCCCATACACAATTTGCTTACTGTGTGGTTTCTTCCAATGGAGCTTGGCCTTTCTGCAACACACAGAAAGGCCTGAACCAGAAGAAACCACACAGTAAGCAAATTGTGTACGTGACTGTAACACGCCTTGTGTACTGTGAAATGTGTAGCTTCATGCTTCCAACAATCTTTCATTTATGTTTGTAGATTTTCTGAACTTCCTATTTGTAGAAATTGTGTGCTTGTGATTTATTTAGGATTTTATGCATGCAATATATTGACAAAAGTATTGGGACACCAAACGTTATGCCTACAAGAGCTTTCAAGACATCATATTCTAAATCCATAGGAATTAACATGGATTTGGCCCTCCCTTTGCAGCTAAACACCTTCTGAGTTTCTGTGAAGGCTTTAAACAAGAGTTTGTAGGGTGTCTGTTGGAATTGTCGGCAATTCATCCAGAAGAACATTTGTGACATCAGACACCGATGATGGACTTTCTCATCCCCAAGGTGTTAGATGGGGTTGAGGTCAGGGCTCTGTGCGGCCAGTCTACAGTAATTCTTCCACATCAAACTGACCTAATCACGCATGTATGGACTTTGCTTTGTGCACTGGGCACAGTCATGCTGGAACAAAAAATGTTGTACTTTAAACTGTTCCTACAATGTTGGAAGCACACAGTTGTCTTAAAGGGAACCTGTCATGTAAATTAAATGCTATTAACCTGGAGATAGGGGGTAATCTGCAGGTTAATAGTGTCCTGAAGGTGCCCAGCACCTGCAGTGAGAGGAAATTAACTTTATTCCTTCTGTGAGTCTCAGGCTTTCAGTCACCCCTCAATGGTGAGCAGCGGCTGTCACCGCATTCCTGGCATTCACTGACATCCGCTGCTCACTATGCACTGAAGTCGTGCCTGCCACATCTGCATGACTGAAAGCCTGAGCTTGCTGGGAGAAAAAAAAAGTTAATTTCTTCCTGGCAGTGGGGCTCTCAGTGCGGGTGCTTGGCAACTTCAGGATGCTATTAACCTGTAGATTGACCCCATATCTGCAGGTTAACAGCGTTTTTGACAGGTTCCCTTTAAATGTCTTAGAATGCTGAATAATTAAGATTTCCAATCACTTGAACTAAGGGCCTCATGCTGACCCCTGAAAAACCAGCACACAGAACTAACAGTTGTAACAATGTAATCAGGCAGGAAACATTCCCCTGGCATTTGCTAAATCCAGACTCACCCATTGGTTGGAGACTTTTATGCACTATTTTCCTCAGCACTTAGCAACTCTGCTCTGTAACCTTATGTGGTCTCCACGTCATGGATGAGTTGCTGGGGTTCCTAAATGCTTCCACTTTTCAGTAATACCACTCATAGATGATCAAAGAATGTTGAGAAGGGAAGTCATTTCACAAACTAACTTGTAACATTGGTAACACTCTATTACAGGACCATGTTGGAATTCATTGAGGTTTTTTAATTCTTTCACAAATGTTTTTACAGGCAAGGGGCTAGATTTTATACATCTGCGGTAATGGATTGAATAAAAAACCTAAATGTAATAATCAACAGGTGCAACCCAATACTTTTATTTTTACATTGTCTGTCTACTGCTTTGTTGCCTTACCTATTTTCTACAAGACATCAGCCTACCGGCACAATGTTGTCAGTGCCTTAGGCCCATTTCACACGTCCTGATATTTCCGGTACCGGAATTATACGGTACCGGAGATGACAGTGTCCCTGTGTCCGTGTGTGTAACACTTGCGGCACACGTGTGGCAACGTGTGCCGCTCGTGTGCTGCTTCAGTACCACACGGACGGGTGCCAGAGAAGAAGCGATACAGTAAGTACTCTTCCCCGGCGCCGGGTGCTGAAGACAGCTCTCATCATTCTCCTCTGCACTGCCGGCGATCAGCGCGAGCAGAGGAGAATGATGAGAGTTATAATCAAGTGAGAACAATGACAGCAGGAGAGGCTAATTGGAGTATTCATCAGCCGGCTCCTGCGCTATAAATAAATGAAAAACGCGTCATGGGTTCCCCTGTATTTTCTATAACCAGACACGCAAAACTAAATAAATTAATTAAAAAACCCGGTGTGTGGTCCCACCCATTTCGATAACCAGCCTTGTTAAAGCTGACAGCTGGGGGTTGGCCATTGATAAAGGCCCCCCAGCCTAAAAATAGCAACCCACAGCTGCCCAGAAAAGGCGCATCTATTAGATGCGCCAATTTTGGCTGTTTGCCCAGCTCTTCCAACTTGCCCTGTAGCAAGTGGGGTTTATATTTGTGGGGTTGATGTCACCTTTGTATTGGCAGGTGACATCAAGCCCATAGCTTAGTAATGGAGATGCATCTATAAGACACCTATCCATTACTAATCCTAAAATAAAGACACAGCCAGAGTAAAGTCTTTTATTGGAAATAAAACAAAACACCGTTTTCCATTTTTATTTAAAAATACTAAACACAGTTATACTTGTCTAACACCTAATTCCACCAAATCCCTCGTCTCCTGTAATAACACAAAATTAAAAAAACAACAATATCCCTCACCAGTCCGTTGTTCTGTCCCACGCCATAAGCCATATCTGGGGGATAAATAGTTTTCAACCTGGATGATGCCAAGATGCGACCGTCCAGGCTGAGAACCACTGGTGAATGAGCTGCTGTGAGCTCAACATCATTGACTTGCAGTGACATCATTGTGGTTACCGCCGGTCAGTGAGGCTGCGTCCCAGCAAGGCTGAACTGCGGTGACCTCAGCACCATTGGAAAACGTCAGTCTCACGGTGATCTGTGGTGAAGTGGGATAATATTAACGGAGGGGACACTCATGGGGCATTAATATTTGAACAGGGCACTCTGGTAGTATTTTCATTTGAGCCACGGTGTTGGGGGTAGCAACAGGATGGGGAGTTTGTGTTGGGTGGGTATAGGGGGGGGGGGGGAATGCTAGAAATGTGAGAATTAAAATGTGTCTGTGTCATAAACTCTGCAGATGGAACTAGTCAAGAAGTCATTATGGCAGTCTGGGCCAGATGAAAAAGATAGGAAAAGTGAAAGAACGCAAACTTCAAGTCACTATGTACAGTATATACCTGTACCATGGTCACTTAGACAAAATGCTAAATTGTACATTATAATATATTTGCTTCTATATGTATTTTTTGCCGTATGAATAATTTATTTGGCACATTTTATTTTGCATTTGTATTTTTGAAATTTTGGCATTTATTCTATCTGTCTTTAGAATTAACATTGTGAAACAGTACACATATACTTTTCTTTTAACTCAGTATGTAAAAAGTGCAGGGCATTATGCTACCTGCTGGTCACACAAATAATAAAAAAATCTCTTAAAAGAAACAGCAGGTATGACAAAATAATCGTAAATGACATAAATTCAAAGAAATAACATGACATCAATCACAGAGGCTGCATTGAGTACAATCATTTTCAGAAAACTAGTTACACCCTTTTGTCACATGAGCTGTAGAGTTGGGAATTTCCAGTCAATTGAGCTGTAGAGCTGGGAAATTCCAGTCAATTGTCTAAACAGGGGTCGGTTACATTGGTAACTAGGTTGAAGGAGACAATTTAGGAGGAACAAACAATAATGGATTTTCAACTAAAAACAATTTTCTTCATTGAAAAAAAAGCAGTGCAACTTCTAATCTACAGAGATTAGATAAGTATTAGGTAAGTGAGTAGACAGAATGAGACAATGGGATCCTAAACTACCTAGACCCACTCCTGTTACCACTATATTTGAGTGTTATGCTATTAGATTGCAGAGCATTAAAAGCCACCAGTTAAGGTACCTTCACACTAAGCGACTTTACAACGATATCGCTAGCGATCCGTGACGTTGCAGCGTCCTGGATAGCGATATCGTTGAGTTTGACACGCAGCAGCGATCTGGATCCTGCTGTGAGATCGCTGGTCGTTGCTGAAAGTCCAGAACTTTATTTCCTCGTTGGATCTCCCGCTGACATCGCTGAATCGGTGCGTGTGACACCGATCCAGCGATGTCTTCACTGGTAACCAGGGTAAACATCGGGTTACTAAGCGCAGGGCCGCGCTTAGTAACCCGATGTTTACCCTGGTTACCATTGTAAAAGTAAAAAAAAAAACACATACTCACATTCCGGTGCCCGGCGTCCGCTTCCCTGCACTCCTCCTGCATCCTGTGTAAGTGCCGGCCGTAAAGCAGAGCAGTGACGTCACCGCTGTGCTCTGTGGGAGATGCCGGAGATGTTCGGCGCTGACACAGGATACAGGAGGAGTGCAGGGAAGCGGACGCCGGGCACCGGAATGTGAGTATGTGTTTTTTTTTTTACTTTTACAATGGTAACCAGGGTAAACATCGGGTTACTAAGCGCGGCCCTGCGCTTAGTAACCCGATGTTTACCCTGGTTACCAGGGGACTTCGGCATCGTTGGTCGCTGGAGAGCCGTCTGTGTGACAGCTCTCCAGCGACCACACAACGACTAAACAGCGACGCTGCAGCGATCGGCATCGTTGTCTGTATCGCTGCAGCGTCGCTTAGTGTGAAGGTACCTTTAGCTACAGTGAAAGAAATAATTATTTGATCCCTTGCTGATTTTGTAAGTTTACCCACTGACAAAGACATGAGCAGTCTATAATTTTAAGAGTAAGTTAATTTTAACATTGAGAGACGCTCTCCATGCATGTGTTGTGACTGTCACACAGCCTGCAGCGCCGGACACCTGACTATTGGGAGCGATTCGGGTATCCAGGTTCCCGCTGCAGCTATTCGGTAAGTTCTATTAGCGAGCCGAATAAGGAGGGATCTGACAATATTCACTCATGTTTAACCATAACCGGATCACATATTACCACCACATAGTGGCCAAATAATACCACATGCAAGGGACAAATACCGTCACACCATGGCAGGACTACATTTTACCACCACATAGTGAATGAATAATGCCAAATGCAAAGGAGAAATACCACCACACCATGACTGGACCACATATTACCACTACATAGTGACTGAATAATGCCACATACAAAGGAGAAATACGACTACCCCGTGCCCAGACCACATATTACCACCATATAGTAACCAAATAATACCCCATACAAGGGACAAATACCGTCATGATCAGACCACATATTAACATAACGTTGTGACCGAATACTACAATACTGGTCACTAATAGAAAGCCACAGTACTAATATTACAATAAGAGCCATTATTATACATAGGAGCTCTGTATATAGTATACAGTGTATAGTGTACTTGTACAGGTAATACAGGGATCACCAATGACATTATACACAGGAGTTGTTAACATATTATACAGTGTATAGTGTCAGTATACAGTTAATACTGTGGTCACCAGTGACATTATTCTCTGAAGCTCTGTATATTATGTCAGTGTACTGATAATACAGTGATCAACAGTGACATTATACACAGGAGCTCTGTATATAGTGTCAGTGTACAGGTAATACAGGGATCACCAGTGACATTATACACATGAACTCTGTATATAGTATACAGTGTATAGTGTCAGTGTACAGGTAATACAGGATTATCAGTGACATTATACACAGGAACTCTGTATATAGTATACAGTGTATAGTGTCAGTGTACAGGTAATACAGTGATCATCAGTGACATTATACACAGAAACTCTGTATTTAGTATACAGTGTATAGTGTCAGTGAACAGGTAATACAGTGATCATCAGTGACATTATACACAGGAGCTCTATATATTGTATACAGTGTATAGTGTCAGTGTACAGGTAATACAGTGATAATTGGTGACATTATACAAAGGAGCTCTGTATATAAGCAAACAGCATGTGCAGCATAATCTAGAGCCAGTGTCATGACTCTGAACATTTTTATTACCTTTTGTGCATTACTGCCCTTTTCCAAGATGGCGTCTTTGGTCTCATGTGCACTGTGTCTTCCTGCTATAAAACTCCACCCCAGCCTTCAGTCTGTGCTAGAGTATTCTGCCTTGCATCCAGCTCCTGACTCTGGTGACTCCCTGGCTATATACCTGCTCCTGTGAACCTGTGTGGAGATCCTGCTACTCTGCTATGAGTTCCTGCTACATACACCAGTTTCCAGTAATCCTCCTTCATCTGCTGCTCATGTTTACTTCCATCTGCATTTGCTGGACATGTATGCTGTTGCTGCTCTGCAAAAACCTGAGACTATTACCCAGGCCTCCCTGCTTGAGCTAAGATATTATTTGAACTGCCTTATAAGTATATCTATCTGTGTTTGGACTAAAACAAGGACTTATTCGTGTCAAGTATCCTCAAGAATAATTGTGCTTCATAGACAGCTTGAAGTCTTTTGTGGTAGTTGTGGATGAGGTTCTTTATTTTCCCAGATGGTAAAGCTGCCCACTCTTCTTGGCAAGAAGCCTCCAGCTCCTGTAAATTCCTGGGCTGTTAATTTATATTTAGGCTCTGATAAATAAAATCAAAGCGTTAAACAAGGGGGTATTTCTTTGCTATGACTGCTACTGTGTATCACAATGCCACCAGCTCTTCCTGTTGCTGCTGCTTACTTGCTTGCAGCTAAATGTTTCCTAGAGTAGAAAAAGTTGAAAATGTTGAGGCATTTGTTAATAGGGACATTGCAATGGTTCGGAAAGGTATAGCCAGGGGCGGATTATAATAGGGTCAATCTGGGCGGTAGCCCAGGGCCCAGTGGTTTGCTGGGCTCTGGGCTACCGCTCAGATTGCACGCCGCCAGTCAGGGCATTACTGCCCTGACTGGCATATGGGCCCAGTGGGCAGAGGGGACCCGCATCGGGCCCCGTCTCATCTGCTCACCAGGCCCCTACCGGCGCTGCGTCAGTTAAACGCTATTGATGTGCGGGCGCGCGCCCGCACATCAATAGTTAACAGCCGCCAGCCAATCAGAGGCTGGCAGCTGACATCAGCCGTAGCGCGCACGTCGCCGGCGTCTGACGTCATTGTCAGTCGCCGGCGAGTGCGCACTGCTGAAGGGAGCTGCTTCACCAAAGGAGCCCGGACAAGTGAGAACTCTTTCTTTTTAATTGTGAACAGCAATCCGGGGGGCCCGGGCCAGTATGCTGGACACTGGGGGCAGATATGCTGGACACACTGGGGGCAATATGCTGGACAAACTGGGGCAGATTGCTGGACACACTGGGGACAATATGCTGGAGACACTGGGGGCAATATGCTGGACACACTGGGAGCAATATGCTGGACACACTGGGGGCAATATGCTGGACACACTGGGGGCAATATGCTGGAGACACTGGGGGCAATATGCTGGACACACAGGGGGCAAGATGCTGGACACACTGGGGGCAATATGCTGGAGACACTGGGGCAATATGCTGGACACACTGGGGGCAATATGCTGGACACACTGGGGGCAATATGCTGGACACACTGGGGGCAATATGCTGGAGACACTGGGGCAGAATGCTGGAGCCACTGGGGGCAATATGCTGGACAAACTGGGGGCAATATGCTGGAGACACTGGTGGCAATATGCTGGACACGCTGGTTGCAGAATGCTGGACACACTGGGGGCAATATGCTGGACAAACTGGGGCAGATTGCTGGACACACTGGGGGCAATATGCTGGAGACACTGGGGCAGAATGCTGGACAAACTGGGGGCAATATGCTGGAGACACTGGGGCAGAATCCTGGAGACACTGGGGGCAATATGCTGGAGACACTGGGGCAATATGCTGGACACACTGGGGCAGAGATGCTGGACACACTGGGGGCAATATGCTGGACAAACTGGGGCAGATTGCTGAACACTGGGGACAATATGCTGGAGACACTGGGGCAGAATGCTGGACAAACTGGGGGCAATATGCTGGAGACACTGGGGCAGAATGCTGGACACACTGGGGGCAATATGCTGGACACACTGGGGGCAATATGCTGGACACACTGGGGGCAATATGCTGGAGACACTGAGGCAGATTGCAGGACACACTAGGGGCAATATGCTGGAGACACTGGGGCAGATTGCTGGACACTGGGGGCAATATGCTGGAGATACTGGGGCAGATTGCTGGAGACACTGGGGTAGATTGCTGGACACACTCGGGGCAATATGCTGGAGACACTGGGGCAGAATGCTGGACACACTGGGGGCAATATGCTGGAGACACTGGGGCAAATTGCTGGACACACTGGGGGCAATATGTTGGAGACACTGGGGCAGATTGCTGGAGACACTGGGGCAGATTGCTGGAGACACTGGGGCAAATTGCTGGACACACTGGGGCAATATGCTGGACACACTGGGGGCAATATGCTGGACACACTGGGGCAGGATGCTGGACACACTGGAGGCAGGATGCTGGACTTTGGGGGCAGAGATGTTGGACATTGGGGCAGGATGCTGGACACACTGGGGGGCTGATGCTGGACATTGGGGGCAGAGATGCTGGACATTGGGGCAGGATGCTGGACACACTGGGGCAGGATGCTGGACACACTGGGGGCAGGATGCTGGACACATTGGGGCAGAGATGCTGGACACTGGGGGCAGAGATGCTGGACACTGGGGGCAGAGATGCTGGACACATTGGGGGCAGAGATGCTGGACACTGGGGGCAGAGATGCTGGACACACTGGGGGCAGGACTGGAGACATATGGGGCAGGATTGGAGACATGGGCAGAATATAGATACGGGGCATGATTGGAGACACGGGGCAGAATGAAAGACATGGGGCAGGATTGGAGACAGATCATGCAGGATCATGGGGCAGGATGGATACAATGGAGACTGATGGAGCAGGATGGGGAAATCATATGGGGCAGAATGGATACTCATGAGGGCAGGATGGGAGAACATATGGCTGGAGCCAGGAATGAGATACACGGGGCCAGGATGGGGGATATTATATTATTATTACCATAGGGGCTAATTAAGGTATATTATTACTGCAGTGATGTATTTATTTTATTTTTTGAGGACACTGTTTTAAATGGGGGGCGGTCCTGTTGCTGTGTAGAGTGACACTATGTTGCCTCTTTTTCTTCATGTGGTGTAATGTAGAAGTTGGGAAAAATTAAGTAATGTGTTCTGCAAGCAGATCTCGAGATAACTGTGTTATTTCCTGCAGAGACAAGTCTTGGCTGGATGAAGTGATGGCGGTCTGTGCTGGATGAAAGATGAAGGACTTCACCTAGCGACGTCACTGCTAAGTCAGTGTGTTACCTGTACACTGACACTATACACTCTATACTATATACAGAGCTCATGTGTATAATGTCACCGGTGATGACTGTATTACCTCTACAGAGACACTGCATACTAAGTACAGATCTCCTGTGAATACTGGCACTTATGGTGATAGTATTGTGTTGTTGTTTTTTTTTCTTCTTCCTAACTGAAGGGTAAATTGACTAGATCAATGGATGTTTGACAGGTTATAGTTTCACACAGCAACTATTTTTCTGGAATAATCTGGTTCAGGTATAGCATGACCCCGTCGCATGACCCCTTCACATGACCGGGGGGCCCACAGTGTCTGAACAGCCCGGGGCCCTGGCTACCCTTAATCCACCCCTGGGTATAGCCCTAAGGCTGTGTGCACATGGAGGGTTTTTTTTTTAGGAGGTTTTAAAGAAGAAACTTTCGAAAAACTCAAAACATGGATGTTCTGCTCAGTTTCTGTTCCAAAAAATTCTGGGAAAAGACCCTGTGTGCACAAAACTTAATAGTTTTGCTTTAGTTTTGAAAATTAACTTTACAGAAATGTATTAAGGACATGTAACATTCCTCACTATTACGTAAGAATCCTCCTTAGAACAGCCTCTTTAGTCACAGAATATCCATGTATGAATCTGCAAGCAAAACTTCCATCTTTCTAACTGTAATCGCCTGGAGGAGTATTATTATTGTAAGACACATTCCAATATTCTCTGTGGTTATTTTTGGCTTGATTTTTTCAATCACAGTTTTTGTTTTCTGAAGAACAAATATTTTGCCTTGCACATTCTTATTTAAATTGTGCAAGTAAGTGATTTATGTATAAGGCTATAGGAATAAATTTCCTTTGGTTTTATTTATATATTTTTCCTCATTAATTCAATTCTACAACATACTTTGTAAATAAAAACCCTTATCTCAGTTGTCTATAGTTTCTGTATAAATCCTGTATTAGGCCAGTTTCACATTTGCGGTTGTGTCCGCAGCGTTTCTACCGCAAATATTCAAATGCGTTGTGTATTCCTATATTTAACATTAGGGACGCATGCGTCTGCGATCGTTCGCGTTTTGCCGCGTTTGACGACGCATGCGTAGTTTCGTCGTCTGCAGCTTGTCGCGGAAATGCAACATGTAGTAATTTTTAGAGGCGTCAATTTGCCGCCTGGAAACGTATGCGGTCGATTGCGTAAGGAATGCGCCAAAAAAAACGCATTGCTGTCTATATGAACGCATGCGTTCACAAGCACATGCGTTTGCTTGCGTTCGTGAACGCATGCGTTCCACAAGAGCAAAACATGTCTAGACACTGATAAGCCACCCCCACATACAAGGTGATAAAGGGAGGGAGTGGACATTTGCAGGTCACTACTCAGCAGACACTGAAGCAGACGAGACGCAGGCTACATCCTTGGAGGAAAACAAGACACTGAACCATGTGAGTATATCCCATCCAATGCCTTTATTTTCTATTTTCTGTCTCTACATGTCCTAATTTCTGCCATTTCTTTCCTTCTGCATGCATCAGAATATCTTCTTCTTCTGATGAGGAGCAACGTCCTGGGCCTTCTGAAGTAGAACATGTCAGTGAGGTGAGTACTTGCCTCCTCAGATTGGTAAGTATTCACTGTCACATCTACACATATGACAATTTTTGTTTTTCATTTTTTTAGAGCTCTTCTTCTACTGCGGCAGAGACTGGGCAGGAGCAGCGGAGTCACAGTCGGGTGGCAAGGCGGCAGCGTGTACGTATACAAGGCTGACTGTTTACTGTATCCTCACTTTAGTATTCTTGAATCTTCCTTTCTTTACATTCCTATTTCTTTACATTTTTCTTCTGGAATCCTTTTGTATCTTGACTTTCAATTCATGCCATTTCTCAGCCTCTGTTTTCTTTCTTTTCCTTTTGTTAATGGACCCAACATTAATGTCTTTATTTAATTTTTAGGTTCCAGAACGGGATAAAGACCTCATAGAAAATGACCTCCTCATCTCCCTGGTCCAGGATCGAGTCCCGTTGTGGGACACCCGGGTTCCACAGCACTCGGACAACGTGACGATCCGGCGCCTATGGAATGAGGTGGCCAAAGAGATGTGGGATGGCTGGGACAAGGCCCCGAATCGGGTCCGAAATGCTTTTGGTAAGTATTGCAATGCAGTGTGAAGCAGCAGAGACCTTGGCCGTGCTCACACAACTGTGTGTGATGAGATAAACTCTCAGGAGTTTCTCTCATCACACACAGTTGTGTGAGCACGGCCAAAAGTCCATTGTCTAATCATTATGTTTTGTTTTTTCAACAGTGGCCAAAGTCAAAACACGTTGGTGTTCGATGAAGGACTGCTTCAACAAGGACCTGCGTCAAGAGAGCCGTGTTCCCAGTGGTTCAGGAGCAAGGATCAGAAAATGCAAATACCATCATGTTTTGGCATTTTTAACCCCTTAAGCCCCGAGGGTGGTTTGCACGTTAATGACCGGGCCAATTTTTACAATTCTGACCACTGTCCCTTTATGAGGTTATAACTCTGGAACGCTTCAACGGGTCTTGGCGATTCTGACATTGTTTTCTCGTGACATATTGTACTTCATGATAGTGGTAAAATTTCTTTGATATTACCTGCGTTTATTTGCAAAAAAAATGGAAATTTGGCGAAAATTTTGAAAATTTTGCAATTTTCCAACTTTGAATTTTTATGCCCTTAAATCACAGAGATATGTCACACAAAATACTTAATAAGTAACATTTCCCACATGTCTACTTTACATCAGCACAATTTTGGAACCCGAAATTTTTTTTTGTTAGGGAGTTATAAGGGTTAAAAGTTGACCAGCAATTTCTCATTTTTACAACACCATTTTTTTTTAGGGACCACATCTCATTTGAAGTCATTTTGAGGGGTCTATATGATAGAAAATACCCAAGTGTGACACCATTCAAAAACTGCACCCCTCAAGGTGCTCAAAACCATATTCAAGAAGTTTAATAACCCTTCTGGTGCTTCACAGGAATTTTTGGAATGTTTAAATAAAAATGAACATTTAACTTTTTTTCACAAAAAATTTACTTCAGCTCCAATTTGTTTTATTTTACCAAGGGTAACAGGAGAAAATGGACCCCAAAAGTTGTTGTACAATTTGTCCTGAGTACGCCGATACCCCATATGTGGGGGTAAACCACTGTTTGGGCGCATGACAGAGCTCGGAAGCGAAGGAGCGCCATTTGACTTGTCAATGCAAAATTGACTGGAATTGAGATGCGACGCCATGTTGCGTTTGGGGAGCCCCTGATGTGCCTAAACATTGAAACCCCCCACAAGTGACACCATTTTGGAAAGTAGACCCCCTAAGGAACTTATCTAGATGTGTGGTGAGCACTTTGACCCATCAAGTGCTTCACAGAAGTTTATAATGCAGAACCGTAAAAATAAAAAATCATATTTTTTCACAAAAATTATCTTTTCACCGCCAATTTTTTATTTTCCCAAGGGTAAGAGAAGAAATTAGACCCCAAAAGTTGTTGTACAATTTGTCCTGAGTACGCTGATACCCCATATGTGGGGGTAAACCACTGTTTGGGCGCATGGGAGAGCTCGGAAGGGAAGTATCACCGTTTGACTTTTCAATGCAAAATTGACAGGAATTGAGATGGGACGCCATGTTGCGTTTGGAGAGCCACTGATGTGCCTAAACATTGAAACCCCCCACAAGTGACACCATTTTGGAAAGTAGACCCCTTAAGGAACTTATCTAGATGTGTTTTGAGCGCTTTGACCCACCAAGGGCTTCACAGAAGTTAATAATGCAGAGCCGTAAAAATAAAACAAAAATTTTTTCCCACAAAAATTATTTTTTTAGCCCCCAGTTTTGCATTTTCCCGAGGGTAGCAGGAGAAATTGGACCCCAAAATTTGTTGTCCAAGTTGTCCTGAGTGCGATGATACACCATATGTGGGGAGAACCACTGTTTGGGTGCATGAGAGGGCTCGGAAAGGAAGGAGCGCCATTTGGAATGCAGACTTAGATGGAATGGTCTGCAGGTGTCACATTGCGTTTGCAGAGCCCCTAATGTACCTAAACAGTAGAAACCCCCCACAAGTGACACCATGTTGGAAAGTAGACCCCCTAAGGAACTTATCTAGATGTGTGGTGAGCGCTTTGACCCACCAAGGGCTTCACAGAAGTTTATAATGCAGAGCCATAAAAATAAAACAAACATTTTTTCCCACAAAAATTATTTTTTAGCCCCCAGTTTTGTATTTTCCCGAGGGTAACAGGAGAAATTGGACCCCAAAAGTTGTTATCCAATTTGTCCTGAGTGCGCTGATACCCCATATGTGGGGGGGAACCACCGTTTGGACGCATGGAAGGGCTCGGAAGTGAAGGAGCGCCATTTGGAATGCAGACTTAGATGGAATGGTCTGCAGGCGTCACATTGCGTTTGAAGAGCCCCTAAACAGTAGAAACCCCCCACAAGTGACACCATGTTAGAAAGTAGACCCCCTAAGGAACTTATCTAGATGTGTGGTGAGCGCTTTGACCCACCAAGGGCTTCACAGAAGTTTATAATGCAGAGCCATAAAAATAAAACAAACATTTTTTCCCACAAAAATTATTTTTCAGCCCCCAGTTTTGTATTTTCCCGAGGGTAACAGGAGAAATTGGACCCCAAAAGTTGTTATCCAATTTGTCCTGAGTGCGCTGATACCCCATATGTGGAGGGAACCACCGTTTGGATGCATGGGAGGGCTCGGAAGGGAAGGAGCGCCATTTGGAATGCAGACTTAGATGGAATGGTCTGCAGGCGTCACATTGCGTTTGCAGAGCCCCTAATGTACCTAAACAGTAGAAGCCCCGCACAAGTGACTCCATTTTGGAAACTAGACCCCCCAAGGAACTTATCTAGATGTGTTGTAAGACCTTTGAACCCCCAAGTGTTTCACTACAGTTTATAACGCAGAGCCGTGAAAATAAAAAATCCTTTTTTTTCCCACAAAAATTATTTTTTAGCCCCCAGTTTTGTATTTTCCCAGGGGTAACAGGAGAAATTGGACCCCAAAGATTGTTGTCCTATTTGTCCTGAGTACGCTGATACCCCATATGTTGGGGTAAACCCCTGTTTGGGCACACGGGAGAGCTCGGAAGGGAAGGAGCACTTTTTACTTTTTCAACGCAGAATTGGCTGGAATTGAGATCGGACGCCATGTCGCGTTTGGAGAGCCCCTGATGTGCCGAAACAGTGGAAACCCCCCAATTATAACTGAAACCCTAATCCAAACACACCCCTAACCCTAATCCCAACAGTAACCCTAACCACACCTCTAACCCTGACACACCCCTAACCCTAATCCCAACCCTATTCCCAACCGTAAATGTAATCTAAACCCTAACCGTAACTTTAGCCCCAACCCTAACCCTAACTTTAGCCCCAACCCTAACTGTAGCCTTAACCCTAGCCCCAACCCTAGCCCTAACCCTAGCCCTAACCCTAACCCTAGCCCTAATGGGAAAATGGAAATAAATACATTTTTTTTATTTTTCCCTAACTAAGGGGGTGATGAAGGGGGGTTTGATTTACTTTTATAGCGAGTTTTTTAGCGGATTTTTATGATTGGCAGCTGTCACACACTGAAAGACGCTTTTTTATTGCAAAAAATATTTTTCGCGTTACCACATTTTGAGAGCTATAAATTTTCCATATTTTGGTCCACAGAGTCATGTGAGGTCTTGTTTTTTGCGGGACGAGTTGACGTTTTTATTGGTAACATTTTTGGGCACGTCACATTTTTTGATCGCTTTTTATTCCGATTTTTGTGAGGCAGAATGACCAAAAACCAGCTATTCATGAATTTCTTTTGGGGGAGGTGTTTATACCGTTCCGCGTTTGGTAAAATTGATAAAGCAGTTTTATTCTTCGGGTCAGTACAATTACAGCGATACCTCATTTATATTATTTTTTTATGTTTTTGGTGCTTTTATACGATAAAAACTATTTTATGGAAAAAATAATTATTTTTGCATCGCTTTATTCTCAGGACTATAACTTTTTTATTTTTTTGCTGATCATGCTGTATGGCAGCTCGTTATTTGCGGGACAAGATGACGCTTTCAGCGGTACCATGGTTATTTATATCTGTCTTTTTGATCGCGTGTTATTCCACTTTTTGTTCGGCGGTATAATAAAGCGTTGTTTTTTGCCTCGTTTTTTTTTTTTTCTTCTTACGGTGTTTACTGAAGGGGTTAACTAGTGGGCCAGTTTTATAGGTCAGGTCGTTACGGACGCGGCGATACTAAATATGTGTACTTTTATTGTTTTTTTTTATTATTTAGATAAAGAAATGTATTTATGGGAATAATATATTTTTTTTTTTTTGTCATTATTTTGGAATATTTTTTTTTACACATTTGGAAAAATTTTTTTTTACTTTTTTACTTTGCCCCAAGGGGGGATCAATACAGATCGGTGATCTGTCAGTTTGCATAGCACTCTGACAGATCACCGATCTGAGAGAAGTGCAGGCTGCTTCACAGTGCCTGCTCTGAGCAGGCTTCTGTGAAGCCACCTCCCTCCCTGCAGGACCCGGATCAGCGGCCATCTTGGATCCGGGTCTGGAGCAGGCAGGGAGGGAGGTAAGACCCTCGCAGCAACGCGATCACATCGCGTTGCTGCGGGGGGCTCAGGGAAGCCCGCAGGGAGCCCCCTCCCTGCGCGATGCTTCCCTGCACCGCCGGCACATCGCGATCATGTTTGATCGTGGTGTGCCGGGGGTTAATGTGCCGGGAGCGGTCCGTGACCGCTCCTGGCACATAGTGCCGGATGTCAGCTGCGATAGGCAGCTGACACCCGGCCGCGATCGGCCGCGCTCCCCCCGTGAGCGCGGCCGATCGCGTATGACGTACTATCCCGTCACCGGGAATTAAGTCCCGGGTCACCTTGACGGGATAATACGTCATACGGGATTAAGGGGTTAAGACCAATCCTTGCCCAGAGAATGTAAGTATTTCTCCCGTGCATTAGGTTGTATTGTATTGCTATAATCTGTATATTTCTATTCCACAGGATTTTGCGTCTGGTTAATCTTTGGTATTAATTTTCTTTTTCCTTTTCTCACTGCACATGGAGCACTACTGTTGGCCCAGGTTCTGGAGCGGTCCTTCATCAGACAGCCACGGACCCGTCCCAGCCATCCAGCAGCACTGCAGCAAGTGGGCCTGCCACACTAACTGGAGACCAGGAAGCTGGTCCATCAGGTGTTCCCCTTTCCCAGTCCTCTGCCACTGCCCCTTTTTTTGGGGGGGCTCCTCCCGGCACCGGCAGAGGGCATTAGACAGGTCCTTCATGCCCGAGTTTTTGCACTTGAGCTGGGTTTTTCACAAAGGACTCAAGGCTTTGGGTAACCGAATGGATATTTCACTTAGCCACATGAATACATGTATCCAGGAGGTCACCAAAAGCCTTGACCAAGTAAAAGCCGACCTCCAGAGGCCAGCACATAATTTTTTTAACCAAATTGAGCAGGGCATGTCGGAACACCTTACTCCTGATCTCCAGCTGAGTGCCATGCAGGCCTGCAATGCTGCTTACGTGCAGGCTGTGCAGCAGAGTCTGTATTTTCAGCAGACAGTGGCGGCATATCCACCTGTGCCTTCACTGTCACGATTAACCTCAATGCCGACCTCTGCTGCATACCACTTGCACGGCCACCTCTATTCCTAGCACTGCCGGACACCAGTACAGCACCACCACGATGCCGAGTGCTGTTGGACAGCCCACCGCCACCACCATGACAACCGCTGCTCCTGCTTGGACCTCCTCCACTGACACGATGATGCAGCAGGACCCAGGCATGGCCTTCCGTACCGCCACCACCACGATGCAGCAGGACCCAGGCATGGCCTTCCATACCGCCACCACCATGATGCAGCAGGACCCTGGCATGGCCTTCGGTACTGCCACCACCACGATGCAGCAGGACCCTGGCATGGCCTTCCGCTCAACAAGCGCTATGGAGTCTGGCATGGCTGCATGCTCTACGAGCACTATGGACTCTGGCATGGCTGCATGCTCTACGAGCACTATGGACTCTGGCATGGCTGCACGTTCTACGAGCACTATGGACTTTGCCACAGTGCAGCCAGACCCTGACAGGTCACCCACCAAGACCATGCCATGACATATGAGCCCACCGAGGCTTACCAGAACACGGCAATTACAGGAAAAAAAAAACAAAAAAAACAGCGGACTCTTAAGGGTATGTGCACACGTCAGGATTTCTTGCAGAAATTTCCTGAAGAAAA
Source organism: Ranitomeya variabilis (assembly GCF_051348905.1). Taxonomy (NCBI): domain Eukaryota; kingdom Metazoa; phylum Chordata; class Amphibia; order Anura; family Dendrobatidae; genus Ranitomeya; species Ranitomeya variabilis. Next base: position 955,950,067 of record NC_135233.1, on the reverse strand, counting down.
CCGGAAATTTTCTGCAAGAAATCCTCTTTTTTTTGCGTTTTTTTCCCGTTTTTTTCGAGTCTTTTTTAGCATTTTGCAAGCGTAATTAGCTTTCAGAATGCTAAAGTTTTCCAAGCGATCTGTAGCATCGCTTGGATAACTGACTGACAGGTTGGTCACACTTGTCAAACATAGTGTTTGACAAGTGTGACCAACTTTTTACTATAGATGCTGCTTATGCAGCATCTATAGTAAAAGATAGAATGTTTAAAAATAATAAAAAAAAATAAAAAATGGTTATACTCACCCTCTGCAGACAGCTGATATCCTCAGCGGCGTCCGTTCCTAGATGGTGTGGTTCAGGACCTTCGATGACATCGCGGTCACATGACCAGTCTCGCGACCAATCAAAAGACAGCGACGTCATCGCAGGTCCTGAACCACACCATCTATAGGAACCGAAGCGGCAGCATGCAGCGGTGAGAGGCGGGAACACTCCGGGGGCCATCGAAGGTGAGTATATGACTATTTTTTATTTTAATTCTTTTTTTTTGACCAATTATATGGTGCCCAGTCCGTGGAGGAAAGTCTCCTCTCCTCCACCCTGGGTACCAACCGCATATAATCTGCTTACTTCCCGCATGGTGTGCACAGCCCCGTGCGGGAAGTAAGCAGATCAATGCACTCCTAGGTGTGCAGAATCCCCTGCAATTCCGCATTTTTAATGAACATGTTGCTTTTTTTTCCGCAATGCGATTTTTTCGCGGAAAAAAATGCAACATTTGCACAAAAAATGCGGAATACACTGTAAATAATAGGAGGCATATGTTAGCGTTTTTTTCGCGTTTTTATAGCGAAAAAACGCGAAAAAAACGTGAAAAATACTGAACGTGTGCACATGGCCTTAGTATTCCTCCCCCTTCACCTCCCAGTGTGTCTGTAATGTCAGGTTTGTCTCACCCTTCCAGTGCGTCTCAAGCCTCTCATGTGTCAAGCCCTATCCCCGAACTACCAGACCCCACTAGTTTCATTGCCCCTTCTCCTGCCACCTCTGCGTCGTCCACAGTTAGCCAGGCCTCAGTGCTTCACACCCTCCGTTTACATCACTCTACCCCAAGCAGGCGCAGTTAAATAAATATTTTGGTTGTTAAAAAATAAATACAAGTTTTTTTGCCCCAATTATGTTTGGTTTCTTGTGTCTTTCGCCGCCGGCAACAAACACCGTGCGCCAAATAAGAAACTTCGCCACACACTTTATTTTTTGGCCACATCATAGCTCCAGTAGTTAGCAAGTGCAAGACTTTGTGTGTCTTTAGTATAGAGCTATGAGGTGGACCAAAAAATGTATACTTGTATTTTCTCCTTAATCTCTTCATTCTGCTTAGTCTGTGACTAGTGTTGCAGACTGAAGAGAAAATGGTGGCAATACCATGCAAAACTATACTCTACAGGTCAGGAGTCCAAAAACTCATTAGTTGGGACGCCTGACCTGGTGAGTAGAGAAGTGCATTGTATAGCCTCCTTTTTCTCTTCTGTGTACATAATCTATTTCACACAAACTCAAGGGACGATGGCGCTCATACACGGCATATCTATGCTCACCTGCACATGTGTCAGAAATAGTGAATTCATGAGGCTGTTATATGTGCATCATGAATTCATTATTTCTGACACCTGACTTGATGAGTATAGATCTGTTTTGTATGACATCCATTGTCTCTTCAGTCTGTGTCCAATGGATACTGCATAGCAGAACAGAATCAGGACGCAATGACGTCAACAACCTTATGACTAAAACCACATGGCTGCCGTCACACTAGCAGTATGTGGTCACTACTTTATATTGGTATTTGTAAGCCAAAACAAGGAGTGGAACTATTAGAGGAAAAGTATAATATTAGCATATCTAGCACTTCAGCCTTCATCACCCACTCCTGGTTTTGGATTACAAATACTGATAATAAATACAGACCAAATACTGCTAGTGTGAGGACAACCTCGGTTTATACAGGAAATACATATGAGACACGGTCAAGACAACAAAAAAAAGTTTATTAATGAGAAACATTAGTAACATGTAAGAAAATAACTGGTACAGATAAAATAACAACAGGACATTTACACAACATTGTCCTGCCATGACACACGTCCAATATCCGAATCAAAAAAGGCAGCAAATTGGTGCCGCATGTGGCCAACTTCAACTGTTGACCGCAGCAGGTGATGCTGGTAATCGGGCAGTGGGTGTGCAACTGGTTCATCCAGTTCAATGTTGGGCCGCTCCTTAGCCATAATGCAATTGTGCAGAACCACACAGGCTTTGACCACCTCGTCAACTGTCTCCATTTTTAGATTAAGGGCTGATGCAAGAATGCGCCATTTTGAGACTAGAATCCCAAAGGTACACTCTACAGTTCTTCGTGCCATGCTCAGTCTGTAGTTAAAGATCCTTTTAGTGTGGTTCAAGTCACGACTGGAATATGGCTTCAGTAGGTTTTCACACATCTGAAAGGCCTCATCCCCAACCATAACAAATGGCATCGGTGGACCTTGAGTGTTGGGCAGAGGTTGTGGCCGTGGAAAATTAAAATTTTTGCCATGCACACGGCGGCCCATATCCAAGTTCTTGAAAGTCTGTGAATCATTGCCACGGCCAAAAGCTCCAATGTCCACGGCGATGAAGCGACAGTCCGCATTGGCTATTGCCATGAGCACAACAGAAAAATATTTTTTATAGTTGAAGTACTCCGATCCTGTTCTGGCTGGTTTGATAATGCGGATGTGCTTTCCATCCACCACTCCTAAACAGTTGGGGAAATCACACACACTCCAGAATTTTTCCGCAATTCCAATCCACATGTCCAAGGTGGGTAGGGGTATACAGTAAACTCATCCCGGAGTACATTCCACAAAGCCCAGGAGGTGTCCGCAACTATTCCTGACAGGGTGGATATTCCAAGCCGGTATTGGATAAACTCTCTCCGGTTGCCAGAAATCTGGAAGAAAAGAATTAAAGAAAAATTACAATCAGTTCTATTTAAGGTGTGGTTATGCTAAAGACAGAAAGGAAATTACCAAACAAAAAAAAAACATGTTTAGTACACCCAAAATTAGCACTGGCATTGGTTTACATTTCTTACGTACCTTAATGTAACCAGCAGACGTTCCTCTGGTGGAATCGCTCTACGGAGCTGCAGTGGCATACCCAGGGGGGGCAGCCGGGGCATGTGCCCCGGGCACAGCCAACGGGGTGCCAGAAGGCCGCCTGATGATGCGGCGGTCCAAGGAGGGGGTTGGCAGGGCAAGGGAGCGGGGGGCTGTCTAATTATACTCACCTACTCCAGTCACATGGTACCGCTCATTACAGTAATGAATATGCGGCTCCACCTCCCATAGGGGTGGAGCCGCATATTCACTACTGTAATGAGCGGAAACGGTGACCGCTCAGTACAGGAAGAAGCAGCAGCACCGGGAAGCAGGTGAGTATACGGGGAGGGGAGCGCTGCGCGATATTTATCTGCTCCTCGTTCCAGCCGCCGGTCCGTCTTCTACAGTGACGCTGAGGTCAGAGGGCGCAATGACGTAGTTAGTGCGCACCCTCTGCCTAAACGTCAGTGCAGAGGAAGCGGAAGATGGAGCGGCAGCTGGAACGAAGTCAGGGGAATATTGAAAGTGCCAGGGGCCTGAGCGACGGAGAGGTGAGTATGTGATTTTTTTATCGCAGTAACAGCAAATGGGGCAAATATCTGTATGGGGCATCTTATGGGGCCATAACATTTGTGCAGCACTATATGGGGGCCATAATGTTTGTGCAGCACTACATGGGGGCCATAATGTTTGTGAAGCACTATATGGGGGCCATAACGTTTGTGCAGCACTATATGGGGCCATAATGTTTGTGCAGCACTATATGGGAGCCATAATGTTTGTGCAGCACTATATGGGGGCCATAATGTTTGTGCAGCACTATATGGGGGCCATAATGTTTGTGCAGCACTATATGGGGGCCATAACGTTTGTGCAGCACTATATGGGGCCATAATGTTTGTGCAGCACTATATGGGGGCCATAATATTTGTGCAGCACTATATGGGGGCCATAATGTTTGTGCAGCACTATATTGGGGTCATAACGTTTGTGCAGCACTATATGGGGCCATAATGTTTGTGCAGCACTATATGGGGGCCATAATGTTTGTGCAGCACTATATGGGGGCCATAATGTTTGTGGTCACTATGTGGGGGCCATAACGTTTGTGCAGCACTATATGGGGGCCATAACCTTTGTGCAGCACTATAACGGGGCAAGTGTCTGTATGAAGCATCTATGGGGCCATTACCTTTGTGCAGCACGATAGCGGGGCAAGTGTGTATGGAGCATCTATGGGGTCATAACATTTGTGCAGCACTATAACGGGGCAAGTGTCTGTATGGAGCATCTTATGGGGCCATAACGTTTGTGCAGCACTATATGGGGCAAATGTGTCTATGGAGCATCTTATGGGGCCATTATTAACCTTTATGCAGGATTATATGGGGCTCCTGATTCAATATGGATATTCAAAAACACTTAACCTACTGATGTCACAATTAATTTTACTTTTATTGGTATCTATTTTAACATTATGGAGATTCAGGAATGTACCTTGGCTTGGTCATACAGTTTCAATAGAGTTAAGGTTCAAATGGGGGAGGGTTTGGGGGGGGGGAGGCGCCAAACTGATCCTTTGCCCCGGGTGCTGGAAAGGCTAGATACACCTCTGCGGAGCTGGGTGTCCTGTCTCCGTATGGCTCCTTGGACACGAGCAAGCAAATCCCGGAATGAGTCTTGCGACATCCTTGTATATTCCGGGAATTTGTCCAGGTTGGCATTAAGCTTGCCATACAGCGTGTGATAGGCTCCACGGCTCTCACGTAGTTCAATAATGGGGTGTCTCCAAAAATGCCTACGCCGTCTCCTTCTCCATCTTTCGCGATTTCTGTCTTGCTCCCAAGCAAATGCACAGGCAAGAAACAGCTTGATGCTTAAGTCCAGGTTCAAATAAAAGCTCTCCATGCGAAATCCATCATGACACAGGATACAGGAGCAAAATCTGAAGATTTCAGCTGTTCCAGGGTCTATATAAAGATATCCCATAATACACGCCCTCTGTAGTCCCTTTGGCGGTGTCTGGTTATCTAGATTTTTCTCCTTTAAAATTTGTCATCATGCGCACCAAAAACGCAAACGCAGAAAAAAACACATGGAAACGCGTACAAACGCGGTGTTTTTTAAACCGCATGCGTTCCCGCATGCGTCTAAAAAGCGCCGCGTTTGTACGCGTTTATATGCATTTTTTCCAGCACTTGCGGATGCGGTTTAAACGCTGCGGATTCTAACGCAAATGTGAAATTAGCCTTATCTGTCTAATCATTGAGAAATATGAAGAAGATAAAGTCCAATGGCTGTGAAGAGAGGGGAAGACCTTGCAGGACTGGATTATAAGTTAAAAAGAAGGGGCAATTGCTGATCTATGAACCTTTGCCCTCACTGCTTGGACAATTAGAGTATGTGCACACATATTTTATGTGGATTTTTTTGGTTGAAATCGCATGTAAATATCGATACTAATATACACATTCTGTTTTTTTCCTATGATGTTTTGATGTGACTTTATACATCTTTTTCAGAGTAGTTGTTGATGAATTTTTAATTAAAATAGAGGGTATAGCAATAGGAAGTGTTTTGACTGTTTCAAAAAAGAGCATATTTGCTGCAATTTATGCCTGGAAAATGTAAAGAATTAATATGACGCTTTTGGCTTGATGCATAGAAAAAATGTGACATGGGAAACTTGTTGCAAGCAGATTTGAAACTTTTTTAAATCTGGATTTTGATGTAGAATCTGCACAAAAGAAGTAAAAGAATACGGAGTAAATATGTATTTTTATCGTATCAGCACTACAAATTAGTTTAAGAAAGTTTAGTGCAATGTTTTTACTGATTGTGTCATGTATTTGGGCAATTATATTCTTTACCTGATTCTGGAGAACTGGAATTAGGGAAAGAGGCTGTGTGCACATGTTCAGGATTTTTCATGGTTTTTCGCTATAAAAATGAGAAAAAAAATGCATACATTAAGCATCTTATTATTAGAATGTAATCTGCAATTTTTGTGCACATGTTGCATTTTTTTCCGCAGCGGAATCGCATTCCGGAAAAAAACACAGCATGTTCATTCTTTGTGTGGAATCGCGGGGATTCCGCACACATAGGAATGCATTGATCTGCTTACTTTCTGCATGTGCCTATGCCCACCATGCCGGAAGTAAGTGGATCATGTGCGGTTGGTACCCAGGGTGGAGGAGAAGAGAACCATATACCTGTAAAAAAAAATAAAAAATAAAAAATAGTGATATTCTCACCTTCCGGCGGCCCCAGCAGTCTTCCCGCTCCTCGTGATGCTTCCTTTCCCAGGGATGCTTTGCGGTAATGACCTGTGATGATGTAGCGGTCTCGCGAGACCACTACGTCATCTGGGGTCATTGCCACAAGGCATTATTGGGAATGGGAGAATCGCGAGTAGCGGGAAGGCTGCGAGGGACGCCGGAAGGTGAGAATATCATGATTTTTTATTTTTTTTATTATTTTTAACATTAGATCTTTTTACTATTGATGCTGCATAGGCAGCATCAATAGTAAAAAGTTGGTCACACTTGTCAAGCACTATGTTTGACAAGTGTGACCAAACTGTCAGTTTTCTAAGCGATTGAAAACGCTAGCATTCTGCAAGCTAATTACGCCTATAAAACGCTAGTGTTTAGCGGGAAAACGCATGCCAATTCCGCATGCATTTTACCCGCAGCACAGTTGCGGAATTGCCGCGGAAATTTCCGCTGCAATTCTGGACGTGTGCACATAGCCTTATATGGGCAATTGTCCTGCAATGGTGCCGTTGTCACGGGGAAACTAGGTGAGCGAGAGCTAAATACCCGGGCCCCTGACTGACCCTCTACCTGGAGTTTACACTGATGGTGTGCATGTCCAGGCCTCAAACCTCACCCTAACTCCTGTAATAACCCTAGACTGATACCTCCGCCCTCCACCCAGTGAAGAGGTAATATTCCAATACCCACAGATATAACAGACAAGGATACAGGAAAATGTACACCACGCCGCAGTCATTCAGGAATACACAGGAATTTCCTATTCCTCTGAGGGGAATTGATGCTACGCCATTGGCTGAGAATAAACCTCAGTATTGGACGCAAATGACCATGTGCATGACTCCCGTTCATCAGGAGGTGATTCGCTTTCTTGTTCTGCATAATTTACATGATGTTGTCGTTTTGGGTCTGCCATGGCTGCAGGCTCATAATCCAGTTTTAGATTGGAAAGCTATGTCTGTGTCTAGTTGGGGTTGTCAGGGAATTCATGGCGATACTCCATTGGTGTCTATTGCTTCTTCCACTCCTTCTGTGGTCCCTGAGTTTTTGTCTGACTACCAGGATGTATTTGATGAGCCCAGGTCCAGTGCCCTGTCCCCTCATAGGGATTGTGACTGTGCTATAAATTTAATTCCTGGTAGTAAATTCCCTAAGGGACGACTTTTTAATTTGTCTATACCAGAGCATGCCGCGATGCGGAGTTATATAAAGGAGTCTTTGGCGAAGGGACATATCCGCCCATCCTCTTCCCCTCTTGGTGCAGGATTCTTTTTTGTGGCCAAGAAGGACGGTTCTTTGAGACCGTGTATAGATTATCGCCTTCTGAAAAAAATCACAGTCAAATTTCAGTATCCTTTGCCACTATTGTCTGATTTGTTTGCTCGGATTAAGGGTGCCAATTGGTTCACCAAGATAGATCTCCGTGGTGCGTATAATCTTGCGCGCATTAAGCAGGGAGATGAATGGAAAACAGCATTTAATACGCCCGAAGGCCATTTTGAGTACTTGGTGATGCCTTTTGGACTCTCTAATGCTCCTTCTGTGTTTCAGTCCTTCATGCATGACATTTTCCGAGAATATCTGGATAAATTTATGATTGTTTATCTGGATGACATTTTGGTTTTTTCTGATGATTGGGAGTCCCATGTGAAGCAGGTCAGGATGGTGTTTCAGGTCCTGCGTGCTAATGCTTTATTTGTGAAGGGCTCAAAATGCCTCTTCGGAGTACAGAAGGTCTCCTTTTTGGGTTTAATTTTTTCTCCTTCTACTGTGGAGATGGACCCAGTCAAGGTCCAGGCTATTCATGACTGGACTCAGCCCACGTCTGTTAAGAGTCTTCAGAAGTTCTTTGGTTTTGCTAATTTTTACCGTCGTTTCATCGCTAATTTTTCTAGTGTGGTTAAGCCTTTGACGGATTTGACCAAGAAGGGCTCTGATGTGACTAATTGGTCTCCTGCGGCCGTGGAGGCCTTTCGGGAGCTTAAGCACCGGTTTTCTTCAGCTCCAGTCTTATGTCAGCCAGATGTCTCTCTCCCCTTCCAGGTCGAGGTTGATGCTTCCGAGATTGGAGCAGGGGCTGTTTTGTCGCAGAGAAGCTCTGAGGGCTCTGTGATGAAGCCGTGTGCTTTCTTTTCAAGAAAGTTTTCCCTGCCGAGCGAAATTATGATGTTGGTAATCGGGAGTTGTTGGCTATGAAGTGGGCATTTGAGGAGTGGCGACATTGGCTCGAAGGAGCTAAACATCGTGTGGTGGTCCTGACTGATCACAAAAATCTGATTTACCTCGAGTCTGCCAAGCGCCTGAATCCTAGACAGGCTCGTTGGTCGTTGTTTTTCTCCCGTTTCAACTTGGTGGTCTCATACCTGCCTGGTTCGAAGAACGTGAAAGCTGATGCACTTTCTAGGAGTTTTGTGCCTGACTCTCCGGGAGTTTCTGAGCCGGCTGGTATTCTCAGAGAGGGAGTGATTTTGTCTGCCATTTCTCCAGATTTGCGACGAGTGCTGCAGAAATTTCAGGCGGATAGACCTGACCGTTGTCCACCAGAGAGACTGTTTGTCCCGGATAGATGGACCAGCAGAGTTATTTCCGAGGTTCATTCTTCGGTGTTGGCGGGTCATCCTGGGATTTTTGGTACCAGAGATTTGGTGGCTAGGTCCTTCTGGTGGCCTTCCTTGTCGCGGGATGTGCGTTCCTTTGTGCAGTCTTGTGGGATTTGTGCTCGGGCTAAGCCTTGCTGTTCTCGTGCCAGCGGTTTGCTTTTGCCTTTGCCTGTCCCGAAAAGGCCTTGGACGCACATTTCCATGGATTTTATTTCGGATCTGCCAGTATCTCAGAAAATGTCTGTCATCTGGGTGGTGTGTGATCGTTTTTCCAAGATGGTCCATTTGGTGCCCTTGCCTAAGCTGCCTTCCTCCTCCGATTTGGTTCCTCTATTTTTTCAGAATGTGGTTCGCTTGCACGGCATTCCTGAAAATATTGTGTCTGATAGAGGATCCCAGTTCGTGTCCAGGTTTTGGCGAACTTTTTGTGCTAAGATGGGCATTGATTTGTCTTTTTCGTCGGCCTTCCATCCTCAGACTAATGGCCAAACCAAGCGAACTAATCAGACGTTGGAGACTTATTTGAGATGTTTTGTTTCTGCTGATCAGGATGATTGGGTGACTTTTTTGCCATTGGCCGAGTTTGCCCTTAATAATCGGGCTAGTTCTGCTACCTTGGTTTCGCCTTTTTTCTGCAATTCTGGTTTCCATCCTCGTTTTTCCTCGGGTCAGGTTGAGTCTTCTGACTGTTCTGGGGTGGATTCTGTGGTGGATAGGTTGCAGCAGATTTGGAGCCATGTGGTGGACAATCTGAAATTGTCACAGGAGAGGGCTCAGCGCTTTGCCAACCGCCGCCGCGGTGTGGGACCCCAACTTCGTGTTGGGGATTTGGTGTGGCTGTCTTCTCGGTATGTTCCTATGAAGGTCTCCTCTCCTAAGTTTAAGCCTCGCTTCATCGGTCCTTATAAGATCTTGGAAATCCTTAACCCGGTGTCTTTTCGTTTGGATCTCCCGGCATCGTTTGCCATCCATAATGTGTTTCATAGGTCTTTGTTGCGGAGGTATGTGGTACCTGTTGTTCCTTCTGTTGAGCCTCCTGCTCCGGTGCTGGTCGAGGGCGAATTGGAGTACGTGGTGGAGAAGATTTTGGATTCTCGTATCTCTAGACGGAGACTTCAGTATCTGGTTAAGTGGAAGGGCTATGGTCAGGAGGATAATTCCTGGGTTGTCGCCTCTGGTGTTCATGCGGCCGATTTGGTTCGTGCCTTCCACGCAGCTCGTCCTGATCGCCCTGGGGGTCTTGATGAGAGTTCGGTGACCCCTCTTCAAGGGGGGGGTACTGTTGTGAACTCTATTTTTGGGCTCCCTCTAGTGGTCACAAGCGGTACTGTGTAGTGTTGTCTTTCTGCAGGTTGGCTTCATCACCTGGTTCGTTATCCTTGGTTGGTTTTCTATTTAGCTCACCTGGATACTCAGTTCCTTGCCTGCTATCAATGTATTCAGTGCTCTTCAGATTCCTGGTGACTACCTTGCTCCCAGTCTCTCCAAGACAAGCTAAGTTTTTGTTTGTTCAGTTTCTGATTATCAGCGTTCATCATGTTTTTTTGTCCAGCTTGTTAAAATGTGATTTCTTACTTGCTGGTTGCTCTAGGGGACTGAGTTTCTCCCCTCACACCGTTAGTTGGTGTGGGGGTTCTTGAAATCTCAGTGTGGATATTTTGTAAGGGTTTTTTACTGACCGCATAGCATAAACCCCTTTTCTATTTTCTGCTATCTAGAATTAGTGGGCCTCTTTTGCTGAATCTGCTTTCACCCCTGTGTATGTGCCTTCCTCTTACCTCACCGTTATTATCTGTTGGGGGCTTCTATATCTTTGGGGATTATTTCTCTGGAGGCAAGAGAGGTCTTTCTTTCTCTCTAGGGGTAGTTAGTTCCTCAGGCTGGCTCGAGACGTCTAGGATTTTAGACACGTTCACCGGCTGCCTCTAGTGTGGTTGGATAGGTTCAGTTTTGCGGTCAGTCCAGTTTTCCACCTCCCTAGAGCTTGTCCTATGTTTAGTCACCTTGCTGGAGTATTTGTTATCCTCAACCACTAAGGATCATAACAGACAACCAAGGAAAACTGTTGTGAATTTGCTTTTTGCTCCCTCTAGTGGTTACTAGTTTTTTGACTCTGGTTTTTCTGTCATTCCTTTTATCCGCACCTGGGTCGTTAGTTAGGGGTGTTGCTATATATGCTCCCTAGACCTTCAGTTCAATGCCTGGCAACGTAGTTATCAGAGCTAGTCTGCTGTGCTCTTGTCTACTGATCCTGGTTCCAGTTATATCAGCTAAGTCTGCCTTTTGCTTTTTGCTATTTGTTTTGGTTTTGTATTTTTGTCCAGCTTGTTCCAAATCTATATCCTGACCTTTGCTGGAAGCTCTAGGGGGCTGGTGTTCTCCCCCCGGACCGTTAGACGGTTCGGGGGTTCTTGAATTTCCAGTGTGGATTTTGATAGGGTTTTTGTTGACCATATAAGTTACCTTTCTTTATTCTGCTATCAGTAAGCGGGCCTCTCTGTGCTATACCTGGTTCATTTCTGTGTTTGTCATTTCCTCTTACCTCACCGTTATTATTTGTGGGGGGCTTCTATCCAGCTTTGGGGTCCCCTTCTCTGGAGGCAAGAAAGGTCTTTTGTTTTCCTCTACTAGGGGTAGCTAGATTCTCCGGCTGGAGCGTGTCATCTAGAATCAACGTAGGAATGATCCCCGGCTACTTCTAGTGTTGGCGTTAGGAGTAGATATATGGTCAACCCAGTTACCACTGCCCTATGAGCTGGATTTTTGTATTCTGCAGACTTCCACGTACCTCTGAGACCCTCGCCATTGGGGTCATAACAGTTTGCCAGGCCAGTATTAAATGTTTAATGCGTTGCAGAAGAGGGATTATAAGAAAGAAGATTCTGAGTTTTTTTTTTTTTTTTCTTTCTTCTTCCCCTTTACCTCAGAGTGGCTATGCTTGCTGCAGACATGAATGTCCAGACCTTGATTACAAGTGTGGACCAGCTGGCTACTCGTGTGCAGGGCATACAAGACTATGTTATCAGAAATCCTAGGTCAGAACCTAAAATACCGATTCCTGAACTGTTTTCCGGAGACAGGTTTAAGTTTAGGAATTTTGTGAATAATTGTAAATTGTTTTTGTCCCTGAGACCCTGTTCATCTGGAGACTCTGCTCAGCAAGTAAAAATAGTTATTTCGTTCTTACGGGGCGACCCTCAGGATTGGGCTTTTTCGCTGGTGCCAGGAGATCCGGCATTGGCTGATATTGATGCGTTTTTTCTGGCGCTCGGTTTACTTTATGAGGAACCCAATCTTGAGATTCAGGCAGAAAAGGCCTTGCTGGCTATGTCTCAGGGGCAGGACGAGGCTGAAGTGTATTGCCAAAAATTTCGGAAATGGTCCGTGCTGACACATTGGAACGAGTGTGCACTGGCCGCTAATTTTAGAAATGGCCTATCTGAAGCCATTAAGAATGTTATGGTGGGTTTTCCCATTCCCACAGGTCTCAATGATACTATGGCACTGGCTATTCAAATTGACCGGCGGTTGCGGGAGCGCAAAACCGCAAATTCCCTCATGGTGTTGTCTGAACAGACACCTAATTCGGTGCAATGTGATAGAAAAACCGCAAATTCCCTCATGGTGTTGTCTGAACAGACACCTGATTTAATGCAATGTGATAGAATCCTGACTAGAAATGAGCGGAAAATTCATAGACGCCGGAATGGCTTGTGCTACTACTGTGGTGATTCTACACATGTTATCTCAGCATGCTCTAAACGTATAGCTAAAGTTGTTAGTCCTGTCACCGTTGGTAATTTGCAACCTAAATTTATTCTGTCTGTAACTTTGATTTGCTCACTGTCGTCTTATCCTGTCATGGCGTTTGTAGATTCAGGTGCTGCCCTGAGTCTTATGGATCTGTCATTTGCTAAGCACTGTGGTTTTACTCTTGAACCATTAGAAAATCCTATTCCTCTTAGGGGTATTGATGCTACGCCATTGGCAGCAAATAAACCGCAGTATTGGACACAGGTTATCATGTGCATGACTCCTGAACACCGCGAGGTGATACGTTTCCTGGTTTTACATAAAATGCATGATTTGGTTGTTTTAGGGCTGCCATGGTTACAGACCCATAATCCAGTCCTGGACTGGAAGGCTATGTCAGTCTCAAGTTGGGGCTGTCGTGGTATTCATGGGGATTCCCTGCCTGTGTCTATTGCTTCTTCTACGCCTTCGGAAGTTCCGGAGTATTTGTCTGATTATCAGGATGTCTTCAGTGAGTCTGAGTCCAGTGCACTGCCTCCTCATAGGGACTGTGACTGTGCTATAGATTTGATCCCAGGCAGTAAGTTTCCTAAGGGAAGACTGTTTAATCTGTCGGTACCTGAACATACCGCTATGCGTTCATATATCAGGGAGTCTCTGGAGAAAGGACATATTCGTCCGTCTTCTTCCCCCCTTGGTGCGGGATTCTTTTTTGTGGCAAAAAAGGACGGATCTTTGAGACCTTGTATTGATTATCGGCTTTTAAATAAGATCACTGTCAAATTTCAGTATCCTTTACCGCTGTTGTCTGACTTGTTTGCCCGGATTAAAGGTGCCAAGTGGTTCACCAAGATAGACCTTCGTGGTGCGTACAACCTTGTGCGCATTAAGCAAGGTGATGAATGGAAAACCGCATTCAATACGCCCGAAGGTCATTTTGAGTACTTGGTGATGCCTTTTGGGCTCTCCAATGCGCCTTCAGTTTTTCAGTCCTTTATGCATGACATTTTCCGGAAGTATCTGGATAAATTTTTGATTGTTTATCTGGATGATATTTTGGTTTTTTCTGATGATTGGGATTCGCATGTGGAGCAGGTCAGGTTGGTCTTTAAAATTTTGCGTGAAAATTCTTTGTTTGTCAAGGGCTCAAAGTGTCTCTTTGGTGTACAGAAGGTTCCCTTTTTGGGGTTCATTTTTTCCCCTTCTGCTGTGGAGATGGACCCAGTCAAGGTCCGAGCTATTCTTGATTGGACTCAGCCCTCGTCGGTTAAGAGTCTTCAGAAGTTCTTGGGTTTCGCTAACTTCTACCGTCGTTTTATCGCTAATTTTTCTAGCATTGTGAAACCGTTGACGGATATGACCAAGAAGGGCTCCGATGTAGCTAACTGGGCTCCTGCTGCCGTGGAGGCTTTCCAGGAGTTGAAGCGCCGGTTTACTTCGGCGCCTGTTTTGTGCCAGCCCGATGTCTCACTTCCCTTTCAGGTTGAGGTGGATGCTTCAGAGATTGGAGCAGGGGCCGTTTTGTCGCAGAGAGGCCCTGGTTGCTCTGTTATGAAACCTTGTGCCTTTTTCTCCAGGAAGTTTTCGCCTGCCGAGCGAAATTATGATGTGGGCAATCGGGAGTTGTTGGCCATGAAATGGGCATTTGAGGAGTGGCGTCATTGGCTCGAGGGTGCTAAGCATCGTGTGGTGGTCTTGACTGATCACAAAAATCTGATGTATCTCGAGTCTGCTAAACGCCTTAATCCGAGACAGGCCCGCTGGTCATTGTTTTTCTCCCGCTTTGATTTTGTTGTCTCGTATTTACCAGGTTCAAAGAATGTGAAGGCCGATGCTCTTTCTAGGAGCTTTGTGCCTGATGCTCCTGGAGTCGCTGATCCTGTTGGTATTCTTAAAGATGGAGTTATCTTGTCAGCTATTTCTCCGGATCTGCGACGTGTGTTGCAGAGATTTCAGGCTGATAGGCCTGAGTCTTGTCCACCTGACAGACTGTTTGTCCTGGATAAATGGACCAGCAGAGTCATTTCCGAGGTTCATTCCTCGGTGTTGGCAGGTCACCCGGGAATTTTTGGCACCAGAGATCTGGTGGCCAGGTCCTTTTGGTGGCCTTCCTTGTCAAGGGATGTGCGGTCATTTGTGCAGTCCTGTGGGACTTGTGCTCGAGCTAAGCCTTGCTGTTCTCGTGCCAGCGGTTTGCTCTTGCCCTTGCCTGTCCCGAAGAGACCTTGGACACATATCTCCATGGATTTCATTTCTGATCTTCCGCTATCTCAGGGCATGTCCGTTATCTGGGTGATATGTGATCGCTTCTCCAAGATGGTCCATTTGGTTCCTTTGCCTAAGCTGCCTTCCTCTTCCGATCTGGTTCCTGTGTTTTTCCAGAACGTGGTTCGTTTGCACGGCATCCCTGAGAATATTGTGTCAGACAGAGGATCCCAGTTCGTTTCTAGGTTCTGGCGATCCTTTTGTAGTAGGATGGGCATTGATTTGTCGTTTTCGTCTGCTTTCCATCCTCAGACTAATGGACAGACGGAGCGAACCAATCAGACTTTGGAGGCTTATTTGAGGTGTTTTGTCTCTGCTGATCAGGACGATTGGGTGACATTCTTGCCGTTGGCTGAGTTTGCCCTTAATAATCGGGCTAGTTCCGCCACCTTGGTTTCGCCTTTTTTCTGCAACTCTGGTTTCCATCCTCGCTTTTCTTCGGGTCATGTGGAGCCTTCTGACTGTCCTGGGGTGGATTCTGTGGTAGATAGGTTGCAGCGGATCTGGAATCATGTGGTGGACAACTTGAAGTTGTCACAGGAGAGGGCTCAGCGCTTTGCCAACCGCCGCCGCGGTGTGGGTCCCCGACTACGCGTTGGGGATTTGGTATGGCTTTCTTCCCGCTTTGTTCCTATGAAGGTCTCCTCTCCCAAATTTAAACCTCGTTTTATTGGGCCTTACAAGATATTGGAAATCCTTAATCCTGTATCTTTTCGTCTGGATCTTCCTGTGTCGTTTGCTATTCACAATGTATTTCATAGGTCCTTGTTGCGGCGGTACATTGTGCCTGTAGTTCCTTCTGCTGAGCCTCCTGCTCCGGTGTTGGTTGAGGGCGAGTTGGAGTACGTGGTGGAGAAGATCTTGGATTCTCGCCTCTCCAGGCGGAGGCTTCAGTACCTGGTCAAGTGGAAGGGCTATGGTCAGGAGGATAATTCCTGGGTGGTCGCCTCTGATGTTCATGCGGCCGATTTAGTTCGTGCCTTTCATGCCGCTCATCCTGATCGCCCTGGTGGTCGTGGTGAGGGTTCGGTGACCCCTCACTAAGGGGGGGGTACTGTTGTGAATTTGCTTTTTGCTCCCTCTAGTGGTTACTAGTTTTTTGACTCTGGTTTTTCTGTCATTCCTTTTATCCGCACCTGGGTCGTTAGTTAGGGGTGTTGCTATATAAGCTCCCTAGACCTTCAGTTCAATGCCTGGCAACGTAGTTATCAGAGCTAGTCTGCTGTGCTCTTGTCTACTGATCCTGGTTCCAGTTATATCAGCTAAGTCTGCCTTTTGCTTTTTGCTATTTGTTTTGGTTTTGTATTTTTGTCCAGCTTGTTCCAAATCTATATCCTGACCTTTGCTGGAAGCTCTAGGGGGCTGGTGTTCTCCCCCCGGACCGTTAGACGGTTCGGGGGTTCTTGAATTTCCAGTGTGGATTTTGATAGGGTTTTTGTTGACCATATAAGTTACCTTTCTTTATTCTGCTATCAGTAAGCGGGCCTCTCTGTGCTATACCTGGTTCATTTCTGTGTTTGTCATTTCCTCTTACCTCACCGTTATTATTTGTGGGGGGCTTCTATCCAGCTTTGGGGTCCCCTTCTCTGGAGGCAAGAAAGGTCTTTTGTTTTCCTCTACTAGGGGTAGCTAGATTCTCCGGCTGGAGCGTGTCATCTAGAATCAACGTAGGAATGATCCCCGGCTACTTCTAGTGTTGGCGTTAGGAGTAGATATATGGTCAACCCAGTTACCACTGCCCTATGAGCTGGATTTTTGTATTCTGCAGACTTCCACGTACCTCTGAGACCCTCGCCATTGGGGTCATAACAGAAAACCCAAAACCACCTGAGCAGGAAGATTCCTGAGCACCTTACATGTAACCCACTCGGAATGTAGAACTCCTATGTGGAGTTTCACCTCAGCCACAAATTCAGTTATCTCCCCCTGAGAGAGAGGAGCAGCATTGATGGTGACCACGTGGATAGGATGAGACAGTTTTTCAATCCTAAAACCTGCTGTGTGCGCAAACTCCTCATCAATGAGATTTGATCCACAAAAACAGTAATTGGCAGCTCACTGTCAGCAATAAAAACCTTAGCAGGGAGCATGCATTGAGAAACCACCATGGAGGATATACATAAGCTCAGATTGGACTCCTCCACACCCTCTGAGCTTAGCAGTTTTCCGCCGTTGCGTTTTTCTTAGACAGCAGAGGACAGATGTTAATAAAATGACCAGTTTTACCACAGTAAAAACAGGCTCCCTGCTTCCTGAGCTCAGGAGCTTGACGCTTGACATGTGACACCCCTGCGATTTGCATAGGTTCCGTGGGCTCACCTGCAGCAACCTCACGTGAACCTAAACCTTCTCCCACAGGCGGCGTCTCATGCTCCCCCTGACGCAAACGACGATCTATGCAGACAACCAGACTCATGGCGGAATCTAGAGACGCAGGAGTCTCGTACATCAGAAGGGCTTTTTTAACCCTTCCAGAAATCCCATGTATAAACTGACTCCGCAATGCTGGATCATTCCACTGTGTATCGATCACCCAGCGACGAAATTCAGAACAGTAATCCTCTGCAACTCGCTCCCCCTGGCGAATAGTGCGTATCTTAGATTCTGCTAGAGCCATTCTGTCAGGTTCATCGTAGACTGTCCCAAGAGAAGAAAAAAAACTCTCCACAGAGTCAAATGCAACAGAATCAGATGGCAAAGAAAACGCCCACGCTTGGGGATCCCCGCTTAACAAAGACAACACCAGACCCACCTGCTGAGCCTCATTACCCGAGGAGATCGGGCGCATGCGGAAATATAGTTTGCAAGCTTCACGAAAAGAAACAAATTTACTGCGTTCCCCAGTAAATCTTTCAGGCAAAGGAAATTTAGGCTCAGCAACTCTTCCTGTCGCTCCAGCCTGCACATTAGCTACTGCTAGTCCCTGTTGCTGCACTGCCCCCCTCAACTCAGTGACCTGTAGGGACAGCGCCTCCAACTAGTGGGTTATGGAAGTCATGGGATCCATGACAAGACAAAAAAAAAGAAACCCCTTTTTTTTTTTTGTTGGGCCGATTATAATGTCACGGGGAAACTAGGTGAGCGAGAGCTAAATACCCGGGCCCCTGCAGCTTCCCTCAGACTAGGGAAATCCTGACTGACCCTCTACCTGAAGATTACACTGATGGTGTGCATGTCCAGGCCTCGAACCTCACCCTAACTCCTGTAATAACCCTAGGCTGATACCTCCGCCCTCCACCCAGTGAAGAGGTAATATTCCAATACCCACAGATAGAACAGACAAGGATAAAGGAAAATATACACCACGCCGCAGTCACTCAGGAATACACTATAAATGTGCAGGGCAAAATAAATACAAATATAGGAAGGAGTAAATAAGACAGAGGAAAATACATCACCAGCAACGAATCTCCAAACCAGCTCTCCACTCCAGACCGAGATAACAACGCACAAGAGAGAAGCTATAATCGGCGACGCCCAATGAACAGGAGATCTATTTAAAGGCCATGGGAATGGCCCAGCTTCCAATCCGAGGATCAGGTAAATTAACCCCGGAACAGCTAGACAAAACCTAGCAGACGCCAATGAGCAAATAGTGGTCAACAGCGGAATTACCGCTGTCTGTCGGACGACCTAGTCTGAACAGCGTCCGACATGACAGCCGTTTCCAAGGTCAATATTGTAGGAGAACCTTTGGTGACATCATGTTTATGAACAAAGCTCCTTCACCCTGTAGAATGTGGAAGGACTGAAGAAGCAGAGAGAGGCTGGATGAACCGAAGAGAAAGCCTGGAATGTCCTCTACAGTATGTGTATAACATGCAGTGTGAGCGTTCATAACATAGTTACATGGGTTGAAAAAATAACTCGATTTACCCACCAATTGTACATTTTGTCACTAAATTAACTATAACCTGCAATATTATGTGTATTGAGCATTATGTGTATATTTCTGTTTGTTGATACATTATGTTAGCATTTGGGGCGACACTTTAATTGTCGCCCACAGCCACATTTGTCTAAAACTAGACCTTTGCTAGAAATCAAAATGAACTATTATTTAACTGTAATTCCAAAATGCAAGCTAAATCTCTTTACTCTTGTACAACAGATCATACTAACATGGCCTGTCACAAAGACTAAAGGATGCTTGGCATAACCAGTGCAGCATGTGAGTTAGAATCAGAATGAGCAGAATGAGTATAGAAGCTTAGCAGTTTAGAGAAACCAGAGCCACAGGGCAACATTTGGTTGGTGCGGGAATGTATTTTGAGGGCATCATACTGTGTGTGTTGTGAGTGGGTACTGGGGGGCATCATATTTTTTGGAGGACATTGTACTATGTGAGGGGTACTTGTGAAGACATCAAACGGTGTTTGTAAATGATGAATGTACTGAGGGGCACCATGGGGAGAGCATTATTCTGTGTGTGGGGAATGTAATGGAAGGGGAATTATACTGTGTGTGGTATAATGTGCTGCGTGGCATTATACTCCCTGTGAGGGACTGTTGGAACATCATAGTGTGGGGAGTAATGTACTGTACTGAGCATTATACTGTGTGAGAGGGACTGTGGAGGCATTATACTATGTGAGGGGAACTGTGGAGGCATCACACTGAGAAATAGACCGTGAGGGTATCATAATGTATGCGGGTGGCTGTGGCGATATCATACTGTGTGTGAGAGTGTATTGTTGGGGCATTACACTAGGTGTGGTGAAATGAACTGTGGGGACATCATACTGTGTGTGAGAGAATGCTGCCAGGGGCCATCATACTTTGTGTTGGGGAATATACAGTACTGTCAGGGGGCATCATTCTGTTTGTGGAGTAATCTACTACCAAGGAGCATTATACTGTGTGTGGAGCATGTACTGTGGAGGCATCCTACTGTGTGTGCCAGGGTGGGCACAGGGGGCATCATACTGTACTTTGTGTGGGGCACTGTAAGGTGTGAGGGGGACTGTCAAGGCATCATACTGTGTGTGGACAGACTGTGACATCATATTGTGTGTGTGAATGTACTGTGGGGAGGGACATCATAATGTGTAAGGGGGAAGGTACCGTGGAGGCATGATACTGTCTGGTAGAATGTACAATGGGGGCATCATACTTTGTGTGATGGCATAATGCCATGTGACTGGGACTATGGGGGCATCATAGTGTGTGGAGGAAAGTACTATAGGGGCACGATTCTATGTGAAGGAGACACGGGCATCATACCGTCTGTGGGGAAATGTACTGTGGGAGGAACTATACTGTGTGTGGTATAATGTACTGAGAAAGCATCATACTTTGTGTGGGAGACTGAGAACATCATAGTGTGTGTGGAGTGATGTACGGTGCTGGGCATCATACTGTGTGAGAGGCACAGTGGGGGCCTCATACTATGTGTCTGGCGTGGGAACATCATACTGTCTGTGGGAAGTTGTGTAGAAATCATACTGTGTGTGTGAGAATGTACCGTTGGGGCATAATTTTTTTGTGTGGGGAAATGTACGGCCAGAGGACATCATAGGGTGTATAGGGGAATGTACTATGGATGATTTATACTGTGTGTGGTGGAATGTACTGTGGCAGCATCATACTGTGTGATGGGGCTATTGGGGCATTAAAGTATGTGGAGGAAAGTACTGTTAGGGCAGCATACTTTGTGAATTATACTGTCTTTGGAGGGCAGCGGAGAAATCCTACTGTGTGTGGGGGAATATACTGTTGGAGTAATATATTATGAGGGGGTCATACTGTTTGTTGAGGAATGTCCTGTGGAGGCATCATACTGTATGTTGGGGAATGTACTATGGGGGTGTGATACTGCACGTGTGAGGTAAGTGGGGGCATTATAGTTTTTTTGAGGGCATTGTGATGTTCGTCCTTCATTTTCGAAGATGACCATGACTTCAGGGTTAGAAGAGAATTAGTAGTTATGGGTCCGGAGGTGGCTGATGAGTCCAATCCGGGCCCTGAAGGTTCGCCCACATACTTGACATAAGGAAGCAGATGTGGTCAGTACACCAGATTCTACTTGTGCCTTGCATACAGCGCACTTTCTTTTTGCGTCAAAGATTTTCCTATCTTCAGCCGCTCGTGCTCCTGAGGTGATCCTGCCCCGCCAACCTGGACGATCCAGGGCAAGCTCTTCCCATTCATTGGTGTTGACTTCCAGGTTTTTGAGAGACACCTTAAGGCAGTCTTTATAGTCTTCTGCCCCCCCAACTGTTTGCTTTCCTTGGCACAGTTCTCCGTACAGCAGTTGTTTCGGTAGTCGGCTGTCAGGCATTCTAACCACGTGTCCAGCCCACCTGGCTTGGACTTTCAGCAGGAGAGTGTAAACGCTGCAGATCCCAGTTTGTTCCAGAATTGCCGTGTCCGGGACATTGTCTTGCCCCCTGATGTGGAGGAGTCTGCGGAGGCAACTCATGTGGAAATAATTAAGGTGTTTAGTATGCCGGCTGTATACTGTCCAGGTCTCGCTAGCATAGAGAAGTGTGGTGAGGACCACCGCGCAGTAGACCTTCAGCTTGGTGGTAAGGCTGAGTCCCCTTCGTTCCCAGACGTTCTTACGCAGTCTCCCGAAGGCGGTACTGGCTTTGACGATTCTGTTATTAACCTCAGCGTCTATGGTTACTTCACGGGAAAGTGTGCTGCCTAAGTAGGTGAAGTTATCAACTGCTTTGAGGTTTTGCTCCTTCACCGTGATACGTGGCTCCTTGTACAGTTTTCCTGGAACCGGTTGATACATGACTTTGGTTTTTCTAATGTTGATCTCGAGACCAAAACTGTCGCAAGTTTGTGAAAAACAGTCCATTTCATGCTGCATCTGCTGTTCTGTGCTAGCGTTAAGTGCACAGTCATCAGCAAATAATAATTCACGGATAACAGTCTCATGCACTTTCGTAACCACCTTCAGGCGTTTTGGGTTGAATAGCTTGCCATCAGTCCTGTACCAAACCTGGATTCCATCTTCACAGTTGTTAAAGGCATCACTTAACATTGCAGAGAACAGCATACTGAACAGGGTTGGAGCAAGCACACAGCCTTGTTTTACGCCGTTTGTTACTGGGAAAACCTCAGATACATCTCCATCGTTCAGAACTATCACCATCATGCCATTATGGAACTGCCGAATGACTGAGATGAACTTGCTCGGGCAGCCGAATTTTGCCATGATCTTCCACAGGCCGTCTCTACTGACTGTGTCGAAAGCCTTGGTCAAATCAACAAAAGTTACATAAAGGTCACGGTGTTGCTTCTGGCACTTTTCCTGAAGTTGACGTGCTGAAAAGACCATATCTACTGTTCCACGTTTAGCACGGAAACCACACTGGCTTTCGGGTAATAGTCCTTGCTCAAGGTGATGTAAAAGGTGGTTGAGCAAGAGATGAGCCAATATCTTGCCTGCAGTGGACAGAAGGGAGATGCCTCGATGGCTGTCACAAGATTGGCGATTACCTTTCCTCTTGTATATGTGAATTATGCTGGCATCTTTCATCTGTTGTGGAACCTGTTCCTTTGTCCACATATATTGGAATAGTTTGGTCACCGTTTGTGCAGCGCCCCAGAGTCCTGGTCGTTGCAGTACTGACGCTCCGCCGCTAAGGGGAGTGATGGTACGTGTGATGGCACTTAAGGAGTTCACCCGACCAGGTATCACAGTCACACACTACATTTCACACTCTGGCCACCAGGGGGAGCAAAGGGTTCTATGTACTAGGCCACTCCTCACAATCTGGTAAAACTGGGGGCTGGATAGGAAGTTAGTCAGCTTCTGACTGGGTTGGATCCAGGCAACATCCTGTGGCAGAGGGTGTTGCAGGGGAAGATTCAGGGGGGTCTCTGTCAGGGGTTGGATCCTGACAGTGGCCTAGCGAACAGAACAGAACGTTACGGAGCCGCGCCTGCACCCGTTGCGGCGGCATCCTAAGAAAGGAAACAAAGAGAAGTTTATTGTGGAGAAGTGAGAAATGAGATCGCAGCAAAAAGGAGATAAAGCCAGTAGGAGTCGTGCCGTAAGATCGAGGCAACATCCTACTGAGGCGCGTAGCCGGTGGCCGGAACGCCGAGGAAGTATTAGGCTTCAAGCATTACTTCAAACAGCGGCAGGACAGTTAATTTTAAGTTGGCTGTCTCACCTAAATCACCTAAGCAGACATAGGGGGCAATTGTGGGAGAGGGGCGACGCTAGGGTCCCGGAAGAACTCCAGGCCTACCCGTCATACGGGTGCGTCCTATCCATATCATCTGGGGGACGGAGAATGAACATCAGAATAGATATGAGTTGTGAGAGAAGAACATCAGAAACAGACACAACAGTTGTGAGGACTATCCCGTGGTGCTCAGCAGGGAGGTACTACAACACACAGGCGCTAGAAGGTAGGCACTGATTTCCACCTGCAAAGGAAACTCTGGATGTGCCTTCGGACCGGCCGGTCTCAGCCAGCCCTGTTAGCAGTGCTCTGGATTGTGGATCCTGAAGCCTTCAGTAAAGAGGTAAAGAGACTGCAACCCTGTGTCCTCGTTATTCACCGCGACTTGCACCACGCATCACCATCACATCTTTCATTGGACGCCCCTTAGCAGGGTCACAGACCGGGTCTAGCCACCGTGACCACCCCAGAACTGAGACAGAGAAGCCCGGTACCGAGTACCCCGCGGCCCTGCGTCTGGGGGCGCTCCATTTGCATCAGAACAGGGCCGCCAGCTTTATATACCTCAGCAGGTATAGCATCATTTCCGGGTGCTTTTCCACAAGAAAGTTGTTTTACTGCTTTCCTGACTTCATCTCCACTTGGAAGAACATCAAGCTCCTTGTTGATTTCTACCTGGGGCAGGCGAGCAATAGCCTCATCATTGATATTGGCAGGGCGATTAAGAATATTATTAAAGTGCTCAGCCCACCGTTCCAGAATTTGTTTCTTTTCTGTCAGCAGCTTAGTTCCATCTGCGTTAAGCAGAGATGAAGAGCTTGATGACTGGGGTCCATATACAGCATTGAGCGTATCGTAGAAGCGTTTCTGGTCATGGGTATCTGCATAGCCCTGAATTTCGTCGGCCTTCTTGCTAAACCAGATATCCTGCATCTCGCGTAGCTTGATTTGTACCTTTCTTTTTATGTGAGGGCATTGTACTGGGTGAGGGGAACTATGAAAGCATCATACTGAGTGTGGGGATCTGTGATGGCATCATACTATGTGTGAAAATGTTCTGTGCGGAGGGGTATCATACTCTGTATTGTGGAGATCAGATTGAAGAATCCATTTTGTCTTCCTTTTCAGAGACGTCTGGCTTAATATGAGGAAGACTTGAGCAAAATAGACATTTCCTTTTATGGACGCATTCCTTCTTGTTATTGTGACCTTTAACCTACATTCCAGAAGTTGAACGTTATCAGTAGAATAGATACTCTTTGTTAGAGAATATGAGCGCTTGTACGCATGTCTGTAAATGCTTATCTCTTTGCTATATAAAAAGGAGGGGTGAGTCCCAGTGAGTCAGAGATGAGCTCCTGGGCGATCCCTGCATATGATCACACATCTCTTGTGCTGTGTGTTATTACTTGGATCTCTCTACATCAGTAAGCCGGGGACTGATAAGGACTCAACATTTCCTGGCGCTCGAACAGGGACCCGAGGTGAGAGTATTTACTCAAGATTTACCTGCGGATACGGACAACGGAGATCTGGGATAATGGACGGCAAATGAAAAAAAACCTGGCCAGGTAAGAGACATTATTAGTTCTCTTTTATCTGCCCTGTATTATCCGAAAGATCTCTATGAGCCGTGTCATGCTGGGTTAGTCTAGTAGTGAGTAGATACCTATAGAACTCGGGTTACCATATTGTATAGATTTATGAGTCTAGTCCCTGGCAGTGTGTGAACAGTGTGTGAACAGTGTGTGAACAGTGTGTGAACAGTGTGTGAACAGTGTGTGAACAGTGTGAAGGTTGTGACATGTTGTGAAAGAAGAATAGAAGTGCGTAGAACAATAAGCCACGATTGTTAGAACAAGGTTATTGGTGAAGTCAGCCTAACTGGGTCATGTGGTTGCGTCCTTCTGGGAGACCTCCGCCCATGCTTGACTCTCCTATAGAACTTGTTTCTACATTCCCTGGATAAGGTGTGATAGAATGAGCCCAGGACGCGGTTTTCATGAGCCTGGGACAAGTATGCTAACTGACACAGAAAGTTTTGTGATCTGTATGGTGTTGCTGGGTCTGTGTGCATAATAGCACTTAAGTACGTCCTGCATATTAGAAGAAACAGAGCAGACAAGCCCTTCAATATTTTAGCTCCCTAGGAGAGAAGGCAACGAGACGCCACCAACAGAGGAAGTGGTTGTCCAAACGTCACCTGGGGTAGAAATAGCAAATATTGAAAGGATATTTTAGCTCCCTAGGAGAGAAGGCAACGAGACATCACCACAGTGATTGTCCAAACGTCACCTGGGGTAGAAATAGCTAAAATGAGAAATAAACAGACCAAAACCGTCTTAGGACAAGTGGAAGCAGCAGATATCATACAGGAAAGATGTGGAAAGATAGTCAGAAGTCAGATTAGAAGAGTGAGAGGAAAATTGGGAATTTCAGAAGCACTTATGTTCAGTACAGAATGGGAAAGACTGAGTAAAGAACGAGGTGGAATTATTAAAGACAATGGGTGGGAAGAAATCATACACTGTATGATAGAGGTCTCAAAAACAGCTAAAGAGGAGAATTGGAAGTATGATCCAGACACTTCCAAATGGATCATGGGAAAGGGAAAAAGTTGTAATATAATCCCACCACCTTACCTAGATCCAAAAGCCCAATCATTTGTACCATCTGGAAGAACAGAAGGAGGAAAACAGAGGGAAAGGGGATCAACAGGTGTGATTATGCAGAAATTTGGGCAAAGTATTGAAGAATATAGTCAGGAACTAGAAAATAGCTTTAGGGATGAAGGATTGGATTTGACTGATGCTTCAGTAAGGAGACTTTTTACAAAACAATTAATAGAGGGGCTAGATCCGAAAATCAGAGAAAAATTTAAATCCTCTACTCCAGATTGGAGAACAATTGAACAACCAAATATTGTGAAACAACGATGTTTAGGAATAGCCATGGATATGAGAGAGAATCGTAAGCCTGTTAGAATAGCACAAGCTAATACAGGAGGAAGAGTGAGACACAATTTTCTTTGCCACTACTGTAAAAAGCCAGGTCATTTCCAAAGAGAGTGCAGGAAGAAGTTGGCAGATATAAAGTCAGGCAAATTTGTTCCCAGAAATAACCCTCCCCAAACGGACAACCAGCAGAAATCTACCATCATAGATGGTTCCATACCAGATTCAGATTGACTCGATGTGTTACAAACTTCCCTACCAGCTAGGAGACCTATGATACAGGTGAATGTGGGGGGGAGAGAGATTCCATTTTTGATAGATACAGGTGCAACTTCCTCAATTTTGAATCAAGATTTTCTTCCAAATCCGGAAGATATTTCAGAACAAACAACTTTTGCTGAGGGTTATGATGGGGTAATTCGAACACTGCCATATACTGTGCCCCTAGAGGTCTCATTAGGACCTAAATGTTTTGCATCCAGATTTTTGTATGCCAGAGGTGCCCCAACATGTTTGTTAGGAACTGATGTCCTAAAGAAATTAGAAGCTAACATCAATTTTAGGGAAGATGGCACAGTTATGTTGACTATCCCTGATGATGCAGAATCATTAGAACAATATGTCAGAATTCAGGCTTTTGAGGATTATGCTGAAGAAAAAGAGTACACCACAGATCTAGATCTCTCAATGGTCCCAGAAACACTGTGGGCACAGGGTGACACTGATGTGGGATTATTGCATATCTCTCCTGTAAAACTATCTGTGCAACCAGGAGCTGTTCTCCCACAGCTCAGACAATACCCTGTGAGTGCCCAGCAGGAACTAGCGATTACAAAACAGATAGAGGGATATAGAGAGAAAGGAGTTTTGGTAGAGATACAATCACCTGCTAACACTCCTCTGTATCCAGTCAAGAAGAGAACTCTTGATAAGAGTTCTATGCCCAAATATCGTATGGTACATGATCTAAGAGAAATAAACAAAGTTCTAGATCCAATCACCCCAGTTGTACCCAATCCTCATACGTTACTATCACAGATACCAGCCAGTTCTCAAGTGTTTACTGTAATAGATCTTTCAAATGCATTTTTCTCGGTTCCTTTACACCAAGATAGTTGGCATTTGTTTGCATTTACATTTAAGGGCAAACAGTTGGCGTGGACACGCCTTCCACAGGGAATGATACACTCCCCTACTCTTTATTCAAATGCCCTACAAACAGTTCTTCAAAGGTTTGAACCTGAATCACAGGTAGTAATTTTGCAGTATGTGGATGATCTACTACTTTGCTGCCCAGATCTAGAAACTGCAGAAAGGTCCACTGTGAGTTTACTATGTTTTCTAGAAAAAGAAGGGTGTAAAGTGAATAGACAAAAGCTACAAGTTTGTCAGATCAAAGTGGTCTTTCTAGGTCATTGCATTTCTCAAGGTAAAAAGCATCTTACACCTCAAAGAACTGAAGCAATAAGACAGATGAATGAGCCTAGAAATCATAAACAGCTACGAGCATTTTTAGGAATAGTGCCTCATTGTAGACAATGGATTATACATGCCAGTCAACTAATGCAATCACTGTATGACTGTGTGAAAAGTGAACCTTATTTGTTGACAAAAGAAGGTCAGATTTCGTTCCAACAATTAAAAGATGCCCTTGTTTCAGCTCCAGCGTTAGGGCTACCAGACTACACAAAACCATTTCAGCTTATGGCTGCAGAAGTTGATTCTCATGCTACAGGAGTTCTTACCCAGAAGCATGCAGGGAAACAAAGACCAATTGCATATCTTTCAGCAAGGTTAGATCCAGTAGCTAGGGCAGCGCCAACCTGTGTACGTGTAGTTGTTGCTGTCTCACTATTGTTGGACAAAGCATCAGAAATTGTCCTAGAGCATCCACTCACAGTTCAAACTACGCATGATGTTTATGGGATATTAAACCAGGTCCAGCCAAAACACATTTCCATGGCCAGACATTTGCGGTTACAGTGTTCTTTGCTGCTCCCCTCTACTATCACATTTGCAAGGCTTCAGACTCTCAATTTAGCTACACTGCTACCTCTCGAGTCTGAAGGGGGGAATAAGGACACTGATCCACACGCAAATTTTTTCCCTACAGACACACATGATTGTACAGAGCTCATTTTACAAGAGACGGTAGGCTTACCCAATGTATCCGAAACACCACTTCAAAATCCAGATTTAGAGCTGTTTATAGATGGTAGTAGGTTTGCAGATGACACAGGTAACTTCCATACAGGGTATGCAGTTGTGTCAGAATCTGAAACTCTCAAAGCAGAACCTCTTCCACCGAAACAGTCTGCACAAGAAGCAGAACTAACAGCATTGATTGAAGCGCTAAAAATAGCTGAGAATCAGACAGCTAATATATACACTGATTCTAGGTATGCACATGGTATTGTGTTTGACTTTGGAGTAATCTGGAGAGCTAGAGGTTACATGACAGCGTCAGGCCAACCTGTAAAACATGCTTCTCTGATCAAACAGATCTTAGAGGCTGCACAAGAAACAAAAGAAGTAGCAGTAATTAAGGTAGCTGCACATGTGAGACTTGACACTAGGGAATCTAGGGGAAATGATAGGGCTGATAAAGCAGCCAAGGCAGCAGCGGTCAAACCCTTACAGCAGGTTCATACTGTAAACCCCACAGAAAATACTGAAGATAGACTGAGACAAGCACAGGAAGATGCAGGAGAAGAGGAGAGGGACAGGTGGAAAAAGGAAGGGGCAGAAGAACAAGCAGGAATTTGGAAGAAAGATGGACTAATATGTCTACCTAGAGCCTGGTACCCGATTGTAGTTGGTGGACTGCACCACCCTACTCATGTGTCTGCAAATGCAATGACACTACTGGCAAAGCAAGTCTGGTTGGCTCCAGGTTTTGGCAACTACGCAAGAGACTATTGTGCAACATGCGCTATATGCCTGGCACATAATCCCGGACAGACAACAAAGACCCCTATGAAGCATCACGTCCGACCTCTCTATCCGTTTCAGCGATTACAAATAGACTTTATCCAGCTGCCGAAAAGTAATGGGTATGAGTATGTGTTGGTATGTGTGGACATGTTCTCGGGGTGGCCAGAGGCCTATCCAGTTCGGAAGGCTTCAGCTAAAAACACTGCTGTAAAGCTAGTTGCCGAACTGATACCCCGTTACGGTCTCCCTGAAGTGATCGAGTCAGATAGGGGTACTCATTTCACTGGAGAAATATTTCAAAATGTACTGAAAATGTTGGGTGTTGAAAGTCAGTTACACACTCCGTACCATCCTCAAAGTTCTGGTAAGGTGGAACGCATGAATGGAACTTTAAAATTAAAAATACAGAAAGCCATGGCTGAAATAGGAAAGCCTTGGACAGAATGCCTTCCACTGGCCCTTTACTCAATACGCAATACCCCAAGGGGTAAGACTAAACTGTCTCCATATGAAATTTTGTTTGGCAGGACTGCCAATTTAGGATGTTATTTTCCACAGCAACTTGTGTTAAATATTGAGTCATTGACTTCTTATGTGCAAAATCTTCAGAAACAATTAACTAAGGTGCATGCACAAGTTTTTGCTTCCCTTCCAGATCCTGACAACATTGAAGGAAGTCACAAGTTGGAACCAGGTGATCAAGTCTATGTAAAAAGACACACCAGAAAGGCTCTTGAACCAAGATTTGACGGACCCTTCCAAGTCCTGTTGACAACACCTACATCAGTCAAGCTCGAAGGAAAGGCATCATGGATACATGCAAGCCATTGCAAAAGAGCAGTATAAAACTCATAACATTGATGTTAATAGTATTAACCTCAACGGAGGCATGGGATAAACTGAATTCTCTAACCCCTTTGAACAATAGATTCGTACAACATCATAGAAAATTAGTACATGACTTGTTAAATAATACACAACCCCTAGCAGATTGTTGGATCTGTACCCATTCACCAGTATCAGCCACAAGTATACCTTTTCTAGCAGTTCCCGTGTCAGTTGAAGAAATATTCGCTTGGCCTAATTGTTCAGACAACCTGGCCAACAACCAAATTGGTAATACTAGGCTGTGGAATACTACAATCGCCATACCAATTGTGGGATGGGTAGAATTTCCTTGGTGGCAGGGTAATCTTACAGGAAGAATAGGCAACTTACAATATTTTGCATTCAGGGGAGGAAAATGGGTACCTAGAAATAAGACTGGATTAACTGATTTAGGACAGGTCCCCACTGAAAATCTACAGCTCAGTTTCAGTACAACCACCGACTCTTCTTATGCTTTCAAACCTACAATGTTGGAAAGGTACATACATAATAGAAAATGGGAACATTCTGCGTTGTTCCCCCAAGGTGATGCAAACAGTTGTACAAGCAAACCGGGGAACCTGGTTTGTAATGAATCCGATGAGTATATCAGAGGAATGCCTTTATGTGGGAATCCCGCAGCCGGGTACTGTAGCCCCTTGGGACAAAAACCCTCTTGGTGTATGCTTCAGAATGTATCTAGATTTGTGGATTTGGCTCACAGATTGGTATTGCAGCACTCAGCACTATGGGATCTGCCTGAAGGTACATTTTGGATATGCGGAGAAGGAGCATATAAATGGCTTCCCGTAGGTATAAAGGGTACTTGTACATTAGGACGCCTAACCCCGGCTACTTTCATAATTTCAAATAAACAAGTGAATATGCAAGCCGTGCCCAAGCACACACTGTATAAAAGAGCTGCAGATAACTCACCACGTCCCTCAGGGAGACCACACATAGTGCAAATGGGTATAGCCAATAAAATTGTCAGTTCTATTTTTATTTACCCTATGTTAACACAAATGTGGGATAAATTAGTTAGAGCCACGGATTATCTAGATGATCAGATCTGGGATATATTGGATATACTAAACACTAGTATAGCTGTACAGAATCAGCTTATAATAGTCATCAACCAACATACTCTGGTATTGGATTACCTAACTGCCTCACAAGGGGGTATGTGTCAAATCATCGGACCCACCTGCTGTCATTATATAGACCCGAATAGTACTATGAGTATGACATTTAAATTAAAGGACGTACAACGACTCAGAGATCAGTATGATAAAGACAATGACCAGAATAAGGATAGCTGGTGGTCTGATACTTTCTCTTTTCTCAACCCAGCCAACTGGTTCAGAGGAATCGGTGGGTGGGTTGCTGGGATCATGCAGAGCATAATACATATAGTTATGATTATTGTAGTCATATACGTACTATTCCAGATTGTGCTCAAGAGTATCTCAGTATGCACAGATAAATTTTGTGTAATAGATGCAAGAGTATAAATTTTCTTCTTTATTCTTATGTTATCCTCTAGTGATTCTAATTAATATTACCGTACTAATTTTTGTTTTTATATTTTAGTATACTTATTGCAAAACAAAGAAAAGGTTGTGAGAGTTAAACGGAAGAATTGATACTAGATTTGATTCTCTTATTAATGATATAAGCGTGTACATGTGTAATACCAAAAATAAAGGCTTTGTCTTTGGCCCTGTGGTAATCTAAAATATGGATATGTTAAAGGGGATTTGTGATAGATCATAAAAGGAATATGTCAAAGGGGGGAATTGTGGAGATCAGATTGAAGAATCCATTTTGTCTTCCTTTTCAGAGACGTCTGGCTTAATATGAGGAAGACTTGAGCAAAATAGACATTTCCTTTTATGGACGCATTCCTTCTTGTTATTGTGACCTTTAACCTACATTCCAGAAGTTGAACGTTATCAGTAGAATAGATACTCTTTGTTAGAGAATATGAGCGCTTGTACGCATGTCTGTAAATGCTTATCTCTTTGCTATATAAAAAGGAGGGGTGAGTCCCAGTGAGTCAGAGATGAGCTCCTGGGCGATCCCTGCATATGATCACACATCTCTTGTGCTGTGTGTTATTACTTGGATCTCTCTACATCAGTAAGCCGGGGACTGATAAGGACTCAACAGTATGTTGGAAGGTACTGTAAGGGCATCATACTGTGTATAGGGGAAAGAACTGTGTCGGCATCATACTTTGTGGTGGTGAATGTACTGCTGGGGTTCATCCTACTGTATATGGGAAAATGTGCTGTGGGGTTCACCGCACCACCATACTATGTGAAGGGACAGGGGGCATCATATTGTGTTAGCAACACAGGGTAGAGCTTTATACTGTTTTTTAAGGAATGTACTGTGGGAAGAATTATATGTGTGTGGTAAAATGTACTGTGGGAACATCATACTTTGTGTGGGTGATTGTGGAAACATCATGTGTGTAATGGCTTACTGTACTGGGCATCATACTTTGTAAAGAGGACTACAGGGAAATCTGTGTGAGAAGGACTGTGGGGGTATTATACTGTGTGGGTGAACGTTCTGTGGGGGAATGTATTGTGGGAGCATCATACTGTATGAAGAGAACTGTGGGGGAATGTGCTTTGAGACACTTTATACTGTGTATGGGGGAATGTACTATATGAGAGGCAGCAAACTGTGTGTGAGATGAGGGGCATCATACTGTGTGAAGGGGACTGTGGGGGCATCACTGTGTTTGGGAAATGTACTGTGGGGCATCATACTTTGTGGGTCAATAAATTGTGGGGACATCATACTGCGCAAAGCGGAATGTACTGTGGGGACATCATAATGTGTGTGGGGGTGTGGGGTTGATGTTGCGGCATCATACTGTGTGCAGAGATATTTACTATGGGAGGCACTGTACTTTATGCGGGTAATGTATTGTGGGGGCATTATACTGGGTGTAATGGCTGTAATATATTTTACCATATTATGAACTGAAAAGCAGTAAAAAAAAAATTCCAGGTGCGGTGAAATTGTGAAAAAAATGCAAATGATGGTTGTTTAGGAGTTGTTGTTTTTATATCATTCATTAAGTGGTAAAAATGACCTGACAACATGATTCTTCAGGTCTGTGCAATTACTGACATTTCAAACTTGAGTATTTTGTTTCAGTGTTGAAAAAACCCTGAATTTTTCTATCTATGGACCTTTTTCATGGATTGTTTTTTTCCTGCCTGGAATCTGTTTGAAAAAGCACTGCAAAATCACCACAAAAAATGGACATAATGCACAAAAATGCAAAATCGACCCCTAGATTAATTTCTCGAGGGCTGTAGTTTCTGAAATGGGATAACTTGTGGGGGTTTCTGCTGTTTTGGAACCTAAGGGGCTCTGTAAATGTGTGACATTGCAGCCACAATTTATTCCGGCAAAAATTGTACTCCAGAACTGTGTTAAATAATTGTGCTACAAACCTTGAGGGGTGCCTAAACAGTAGTTTCCAACCACATGTCAGGTCTTGGTATACTCAGGAGTAATTACACAAAGCAGAGGCGTAGCTAGGGTTTTGGGCCGGGGGGGGGCGAAGCTTCTGAGTGGGCTCCTAACCAGGTAACCTTGATTACAACTCGGTGACGCACTCGAATAGTGGAGGAGAACCTCAGCAGATGACCGCGCTATTACTGAAGATAATCTCTATATAAAGACCAATATGGATATTACCGCCATATGGTCAGTGGTAGATACCAGCCCTACAGAATATGTAATCGATCACTGCACAGTTACAGATAATGACTTACCGCTGACGTCCTTTCTGATGGAATCGTTCATTTTTCCCGTCTTTTCCATCTGGCCCAGACTGACATGACAACTTCTTCCAGCCACGACTCACCTGCAGAGAATACAACAAAGACACATTTCACTTCTCTTATTCCAGCCCCATCACCATCTACAACCAACATGCACAAACTCCTCATCCTGCTTATACCCCAAAACTGAGCCGCTGCTGCCGTATGTGTCCCTATTACTGCACCTACTGTGTGATTCTCTGAGCCCTCTAAATTCTAAAGCAACTCTCTACAATATAGTAATGCCAGGTGCAAGTGCCCTAGAAAACAGTGCCCATATTTTGCCCCTAGAAAGCAATAATGCCCTGTGTGCCCCTTTGATAGCCACAGTAACCTGAGTTCCCCTATAACAATAAATGCCCACTTTACATTTAATAAAGTCACGAGTCTCCCCCTGTGCAGCTCCCCTATACACAGCATGGTGCTCTCTTATACACAGTATACTGACTCCTTAGTAACCCCAAACTGTTTGATGGCGCCAACAATGTATAATGACCCCCACTGTTGTGAACTCTGTTTCCGGGCTCCCTCCTGTGGTCGTGAGTGGTACTGTGTGAGTTCTCTCTTTTGGCTCCCCCTGGTGGCTCTTTTTGTTATTCTGCAGGTTTCTGGCTGGGACCAGCTGTCTCGTCATCTGCTAGTCAGGTTTCCTATTTAATTCACCTGGTCCTTCTTTCCTTGCCTGTTGTCGTTGTATTCAGTGCTATTCTGATTCCTCCTGTTTACATCCGTTATCAGTCTCTCCAAGAGAAGCTAAGTTCTGTTTGCTTATTCTTGCTCATCTGTGTTCAATATGTTTCCTAGAATATTATGAGTTTTGTCCAGCTTGCTAATATGTGATATCTCTGCTTGCTGGTAGCTCTGGGGTGCTGAGTTGCTCCCCCCACATCGTTAGTTGGTGTGGGGGTTCTCGCATTCTCTGCGTGGATATTTTTGTATAGGGTTTTTTACTGACCGCACAGATCCCTTGCTATTTTCTGCTATCTAGTGTTAGCGGGCCTCATTTGCTTAACCTGTTTCATCTCTGCGTTTGTCTTTTCCTCTTAACCAGGGCCGGACTGGGACTAAAATTCAGCCCTGGCATTTGAAGTTACACAGGCCCACTTGTCACATGGTGACTGTATAATATCTTTGTATACTTGTAGGCAGGGCCGGTTTTAGGCAAAGTGGGGCCCTAGGCAAAGTTTAAAATGGGTCCCCAAATGCTAATATATTGCACATCACACAAAAGCCTTTCTGTTGTATTTACGTGCGCTGAGTTCAGGCCGCTAAACGAGTTTGATCGACAATACTGAAGTTGTTCAACGCTTGTTTCCCGGCCTCTTTCCACCAGCTGAGGAATAATGATGAGACAGAACGATCACTAATAGATCACCATACAGTATCATGTTTTCAGCAGCACATCTACAGTTTACACTGGCAATGTGCTGCTGACAACAAGGCTTTTTGTTCCAGCAAAAACAATCCGAATATGCAGCATTTTACTTGTTTAGTAAAAT
The DNA here is from genome assembly GCF_051348905.1 of Ranitomeya variabilis. Taxonomy (NCBI): domain Eukaryota; kingdom Metazoa; phylum Chordata; class Amphibia; order Anura; family Dendrobatidae; genus Ranitomeya; species Ranitomeya variabilis. The sequence goes on along the minus strand of NC_135233.1, from coordinate 955,914,793 downwards.
ACACCCCATAGTCCTCCATATATTATAATGTGCTCCATAGTCCTCCATATAGTATAATACACTCCCTATAGTCCTCCATATATTAAAATACACTGCTCAGTCCTCCACATAGTATAATAGTCCTCCATATATATACATATACATACTCCCTATAGTCCTCCATATATTAAAATACACTGCTCAGTCCTCCACATAGTATAATAGTCCTCCATATATATATATATATATCATAGTCCTCCATATAGCATAATACAATACTCATAGTCCTCCATATAGCATAATACAATCCTCATAGTGCTCCATATAGTATAATGCACCGCCACAGTCATCCATGTAGTACAATTCACTTCCCATAGTATAATGCACCCCATAGTTCTTCATATAGTATAACGTATTCCCCATAGTCCTCGATACAGTATAATGCAGCCCACATATAGTATAATGCAGCCACCCCAGAGTATAATGCAGCCACCCCAGAGTATAATGCAGCCACCCCACAGAGTATAATGCAGCCACCCCAGAGTATGTAACCCCCTTAGAATATAATACAGCCCACCTCCCCATAATATATAATGTAGCCCCCCATAGAATATAATGCAGCCCCCCATAGTATATAACGCAGCCTCCCCCATAGAATATAATATACCCCCACAATAGTATATAACACAGCCACATAGTACATAACATGGCCTCCCCCATAGAATATAATATACTCCCCATAGTATATAGCAAAGCCCGCATATTATATAGCACAAACCGCATAGTATACAGCACAGCCTGCATACTATAGCACAGCTCGCGTAGTAGATAACAGCCCACACAGCAGTATTCAGCACAGACCACACAGTAGTATACAGCACAGACCACACAGTAGTATACAGCACAGCCCACGTAGAAGTATACAGCACAGTCCACACAGTAGTATACAGCACAGCCCACAGAGTAATATATACAGCACAGCCCACAAAGTAATATATACAGCACAGCCCACAAAGTAATATATACAGCACAGCCCACAGAGAACTATATACAGCACAGCCCACAGAGAACTATATAAAGCACAGCCCAGAGTACTATATACAGCACAGCCCAGAGTACTATATAAAGCACAGCCCAGAGAGTACTATATACAGCACAGCCCAGAGAGTACTATATACAGCACAGCCCAGAGAGTACTATATACAGCACAGCCCAGAGAGTACTATATACAGCACAGCCCACAGAGTACTATATACAGCACAGCCCACAGAGTACTATACACAGCACAGCCCACAGAGTACTATATACAGCACAGCCCACAGAGTACTATATACAGCACAGCTCACAGAGTACTATATACAGCACAGCCCACAGAGAACTATATACAGCACACAGTAGTATACAGCACAGAGCACAGCCCACAGAGAACTATATACAGCCCACAGTAGTATACAGCACAGAGCACAGCCCACAGAGAACTATATACAGCACAGAGCACAGCCCACAGAGAACTATATACAGCCCACAGTAGCATACAGCACAGAGCACAGCCCACAGATAACTATATACAGCCCACAGTAGTATACAGCACAGAGCACAGCCCACAGAGAACTATATACAGCACAGAGCACAGCCCACAGAGAACTATATACAGCCCACAGTAGCATACAGCACAGAGCACAGCCCACAGATAACTATATACAGCCCACAGTAGTATACAGCACAGAGCACAGCCCACAGAGAACTATATACAGCACAGAGCACAGCCCACAGAGAACTATATACAGCCCACAGTAGCATACAGCACAGAGCACAGCCCACAGATAACTATATACAGTCCACAGTAGTATACAGCACAGAGCACAGCCCACAGAGAGCTATATACAGCCCACAGTAGTATACAGCACAGAGCACAGCCCACAGAGAACTATATACAGCCCACAGCAGTATACAGCACAGAGCACAGCCCACAGAGAACTATATACAGCCCACAGCAGTATACAGCACAGAGCACAGCCCACAGAGAACTATATATAGCACAGAGCACACAGTAGTATACAGCACAGAGCACAGCCCACAGAGAGCTATATACAGCCCACAGCAGTATACAGCACAGAGCACAGCCCACAGAGAACTATATATAGCACAGAGCACACAGTAGTATACAGCACAGAGCACAGCCCACAGAGAGCTATATACAGCCCACAGCAGTATAGAGCACAGAGCACCGCCCACAGAGAACTATATACAGCCCACAGTAGTATACAGCACAGAGCACAGCCCACAGAGAACTATATACAGCCCACAGCAGTATACAGCACAGAGCACAGCCCACAGAGAACTATATACAGCCCACAGCAGTATACAGCACAGAGCACAGCCCACAGAGAACTATATACAGCCCACAGTAGTATATAGCACAGAGCACAGCCCACAGAGAACTATATACAGCCCACAGCAGTATACAGCACAGAGCACAGCCCACAGAGAACTATATACAGCCCACAGCAGTATACAGCACAGAGCACAGCCCACAGAGAACTATATACAGCCCACATCTCTTCTCTTCCTCCCCTCACCTCCTCCGAGAATGGCCCCACAGTCCAGAAAAAAAAAAACTCTCCTCACCTCTCCTCGTGCCCAGCGTTGCTTCCTGGTTCCTGCTCCTGTCTCAGCAGCTGCAGTCTGCCCGGGACACAGCAGGTGCGCGATGATATGACATCATCGCGCACCCGCAGTGTCAGAGGCAGAGCGGGGAATGATGGGAGAGGAGCGTCTGTAGACGCTCTCTCCTCCATCATTGCATTCAACGGTATAGTTGAATGCGACGGCGGGGGCGGCGGATTGAGCGGCCCACCACTGGCACCGGCCCTTCTGGCATTTGCCAGAAGTGCCCTATGGCCAGTCCGGCCCTGCTCTTAACTCACCGTTATTATTTGTGGAGGGCTTCCTATATCTTTGGGGTTATTTCTCTGAGGCAAGTGAGGTCTTACTTTCTCTTTAGGGGTAGTCAGTTTCTCAGGCCGTGAAGAGACGTCTAGGATTTCAGGAAACGTTCCACGGCTGCCTATAGTGTGTGCGGTTAGGATCAGGTTTGCGGTCGGTCCAGTTTCCACATCCCCAGAGCTCGTCCTATTATCTCTGACTTAGCTGGTTAGATTTGTGATCCTAAGCCACTGAGGATCATAACACCCCACACTGTAATCTCCATACTGTATGATGGCCCCCTAGATAGCCTCCATATACAGTAGCATAATGCACCAAATAGTCCACAATATAGTATAATGCACTCCCCATAGGCAGACTCTATAGCATACGGCAGCCCCCATAGGCAGACACTGTAATAAGGCAGCCCCCACATAGTCAGACCCTGTAATAAGGTAGCACCCCTATAGTCAGACCCTGTTATAAGGCAGCCCCCCATAGGCAGACCCTGTAATAAGGCAGCCCCCATAGTCAGACCCTGTAATAAGGCAGCCCCCACATAGACCCTGTAATAAGGCAGCACCCCTATAGGCAGACCCTGTAAGAAGGCAGCACCCCTATAGGCAGACCCTGTAATAAGATACCCAAAATAAGTCTTTACCAATTAAAAAATCAGTGTATAGCAGCAAGGTAAGTATACAGGTCTCCAAATTTTAAAAATTAACCTTTAATAAATCCCACTAAAATACCGTTGGATATAAATATCCAGTCGGTCTATGGAAAAAACAAATAGCAAAAATAACACACCAAAAATAAATCAAACCGTTTTAAAATTCCACATAGCACAGCCTCCTTTCAAAAAAGGTGGATGTCTGTCACAATAACTTCAGAATTGTGCTCTATCATGGACAAAAGGCCAACCTTGTAATAAGGCAGCAGCACCCATTAAAAAAAAATACTCACCTCTCTTCTTCCTGGTTCCTGCGCTGCCCTCACTGATCTCCTGACAGCGGGTGCCGGGCAGTGACGTCATCGCGCCCACTGTCAGTGTCGGCGACGTCAGATGCCGACACTGACAGGGGGATGATGGGAGAAGGAGCGCAGCGCTCCTTCTCCCATCAATGCGATCAGTTGTATCGGCTAAATGCCGGTACAGCTGATCTTCCGATGACGTTGGGGGGTCCACTGCTGGCACCGGGCCCCCCGCCTGCTCAGGGGCCCCATAGTGGCAGAGCAGGGAGATCGACTCTCCCTGCTCTGCCGCAGAATGTAACTGTATCGGCGCGCTGCGCTAGCCGATTCAGTTGCAGTAGCGTAGCTCCGGGTGGGCCCCCTCAGAGCACCGGGCCCGGGGCGCCCGCACCCTCTGCCCCCCCCTCCCGGTAGCTACGCTACTGACACAAAGATATTGTGGGGTGCATTTTCTTTTGTTACCCTTATGAAAGTGAAAAATTTGGGACTGAAGCAACGCTTCTAACATAGTAACATAGTAACATAGTTAGTAAGGCCGAAAAAAGACATTTGTCCATCCAGTTCAGCCTATATTCCTATATTCCATCATAATAAATCCCCTGATCTACATCCTTCTACAGAACCTAATAATTGTATGATACAATATTGTTCTGCTCCAGGAAGACATCCAGGCCTCTCTTGAACCCCTCGACTGAGTTCGCCATCACCACCTCCTCAGGCAAGCAATTCCAGATTCTCACTGCCCTAACAGTAAAGAATCCTCTTCTATGTTGGTGGAAAAACCTTCTCTCCTCCAGACGCAAAGAATGCCCCCTTGTGCCCGTCACCTTTCTTGGTATAAACAGATCCTCAGCGAGATATTTGTATTGTCCCCTTATATACTTATACATGGTTATTAGATCGCCCCTCAGTCGTCTTTTTTCTAGACTAAATAATCCTAATTTCGCTTCTGTGGAAAAGAACGTAATGTTTCATTTTTTGGCCCAATATTATAATATTCCTGTGAGATCAAGATGCTAATTCCACCCTCATATGAAATCCTTCAGGGGTTTAGTTTGCAAACTGTCATCACTTGGAGAGGAATTTCTGCTATTTTGGCACTCGGGGTGCTCTGCAGATGTGACATGGTGTCCACAATTAATTTAATCCAAATCAAATAGATTATCTTGAGACATTCCAGTCCAAATCCATAAGCATTAATATAATATGGAATTGGTCTACACATTGCAGCTAAAAGAGCTTCTACTCTTCCGGGTAGACTTTCTACAAGATGTGGCAGGGTGTCTGTGGAAATTTTTGCCCATTCATCTAGAAGGGCATTTATGAAGTCAGACACTGATGGTGGATGACAGGGCCTGGTCAACTACTTCAGTTCTGGTTCAGCCCAAAGTGTTTAATGGGATTGTGATCAGGGCTTGGTGGGGCCAGTCAAGTTCTTCTACACTAACCTCACCCAGCCATGCCTTTATGGACTTTGCTTTATGCACTGGGGCACAGTCATGATGGAACAGAAAAAGGCCTTCCCCAAACTGTTCCACAAAGTCTGAAGCTACATTTGCCCAAAATGTCTTGTCATTCTGATGCACCAAGATTCCCCTTTAATTGAACAAAGATATTTAGATGTACCCCTGAAAGATAACTACATAGCATTATTCCTCCCCCACCAAACAGATGGCACAATGTAGCTATGCATATAATGTTATTCTGCTTTTGCCAAACCCAAACTCATCCATTAAACTGCCAGAAATAGAAGAGTGATTTGGTAGTCTATAGAGCACATTTCCACTGGTGGCGTGCTTTACGCAACTCTTGGCATTGTGCTTGGTGATATAAGGCTGGCATGCAATTGTTTGCCATGAAAACCCATAGCATGAAGCTCCCAAAGTACATTTTTTTTCTACTGGTAATACCTGAGCAAGATTGGAACTCTATTATTGTGGAGTCAGCACATCATTGGTCATTTGTATGTACTATGCACTTCAGCACTCGGTGACTCCCCTCTGCAACTTTATGTGGTCTCCACTTTGTGACCGAGTTGCTGTGATCCCTAAATACTTTCCCTGCTTAATAATATCACTTACAGTTTATCATGGAATATTTAGGAGGAAAGACATTTTATGACCTGACTTATTGCAATAGTGGCATTGTATTACAGTCACTGGTATCAGTGATCTAGTTAGAACAATCCAATCTGTCAAAAGTAAGTATTAGTAAATGGCAAAATGGAAGCTGGCACGTTTAGGTGGGTTGTGCCCTATTTTGTGTGCAATTTTGTACCTCTTCAGAGCTTCACAAATGTTAGTAAAGGCAGATGGTACAGCAAGAATCTGAGTTTTAACGATCATCGGACTGAAAGAAAAACCTGAATTTAATCAGTGATAACCCCTTTACCCCCAAGGGTGGTTTGCATGTTAATGACCGGGCCAATTTTTACAATTCTGACCACTGTCCCTTTATGAGGTTATAACTCAATTCTAACTTCAGCCCTAACCCTAACACACCCCTATCCCTAATCCCAACCCTAACCATAATCCTAACCACAAACCTAACCCTAACACACCCCTAACTCTAATCCCAACCCTAAGTCTAATCCCAATGGTAACCCTAAACCTAACTTTAGCACCAACCCTAACCCTAACTTTAGCCCCAACCCTAACCCCAGCCGCAACCCTAATCCCAGCCCTAACACCAGCCCCAACTCTAACCCTAACCCCAACCCTAACCCTATGGGAAAATGGATATAAATACTTTTTTGAATTTTATTATTTTTCCCTAACTAAGGGGGTGATAAAGGGGGTTTGATTAACTATTTATAGTGGGTTTTTATAGCGGGTTTTTATGTTTGGCAGTTGTCACACTAAAAGAAAGAAGCTTTTTATTGCAAAAAATTGTTTTTGCATCACCACATTTTGAGAGCTATAATTTTTCCATATTTTGGCCCACAGAGTCATGTGAGGTCTTGTTTTTTGCGGGACAAGTTGATGTTTTTATTGGTACCATTTTCGGGTACATGACACTTTTTGATCACTTTTTATTCCAATTTTTGGGAGGCAGAATGAACAAAAACCAGCTATTCATGAATTTCTTTTTTTGGGGGGTGGCGGGGGCGTTTACACCGTTCCGGGTGTGGTAAAATTGATAAAGCAGTTTTATTCTTTGGGTCAGTACGATGACAGTGATACCTAATTTATATCATTTTTTAATGTTTTGACGCTTTTATACAATAAAAACTATTATATAAAAAATAATTATTTTTGCATCCCTTTATTCTACAAAACTATAAGCTATAACATTTTTATTTTTCTGGAGATGGAGCTATATGGTGGCTTGTTTTTTGCGGGACAAGATGATGTTTTCAGCGGTACCATGTTTATTTATATACCGTACGTCTTTTTGATCGCGGTATGGTGATAAAGCATTGTTTTTTTGGCTTGTTTTTTTTCTTCTTTTTTTAATGTTGTTCACTTAAGGGGTTAACTAGTGGGACAGTTTTATAGGTCGGGTCGTTACGCACGCGGCGATACTAAATATGAATACTTTTATTGTTTAGATTTTTTTTAATTCAGATATTTATTTATTTACGGAATAAATATTGTTTTTATCATTATTTTATTATTTTTTTAAATATTTGTACAATTATTAAAATTTTTATTTCATTCTTAGTTTTACACTTTGTCTCAATATGGGACAATCATTTTGTGAAGGTTGATCACTTCTATAGCATGCAGATCTGCATGCTATAGAAGCTGTCCAAGCTGCAGCTTCTGTACACTGACACTGAGAGACTTCCTGACATGCACTGCGCATGGCATGAAGTCTCTCAGCTCTGGAGACCCGGATGTCATGACAACATCGGGTCTCCATGGCAGCGATCGGGACGTGCCTCGGGGTCTCCGATTCAAAGGCAAAGCCCCTGTGCAGGCTCTGGAACGCTGCAATCATGTTTGCTCGCAGTGTACAGGGGGTTAAAGTGCCGGGAGCGGTCCATGACCGCTCCTGGCACTTAGTGCCGGGTGTCAGCTGTGAAAATCAGCTGACACACGCCCCCGATTGGCCGCACACCACGGCCCGTCCATGGCCAGACGGGCCCAGGGCACATGGACAGGATAGTACGTCGGATAGTACGTCGGATGTCAGAAAAGGGTTAATATGTGTCCTAATACTTTTGTACATATAGTCTTAAATTAGAGCAGCAGCTGTTAGTTTAAAGATGACTTGTCTGGAACCTCATGTCATTTACGTTGTTTGTTACAAGAAAGGAGTCCTTCAAATAACCGAAGGGATATCACAGTGAAGGGGGATCATCATTATTCGACAAGCAATGGAACTAAACTGAAAGGGAGAAGATACAGATTAGGTATTAGAAAAAACTTTTTGACAGTGAGGATGATCAGTGAGTGGAAGATCAGTGAGTGGAACAGGCTGCCACAAGAGGTGTGGTGAGTTCTCCTTCAATGGAAGTCTTCAAACAGAGGCTGAACAGACATCTGTCTGAGATGGTTCAGTGAATCCGGCATTGAGCAGGGGGTTGGACACTATGACCCTGGAGGTCCCTTCTAACTCTAACATTCTATGATCTCACGATAACGCTTATTGGAATACAGGAAATTCTTTCTGATGACCTCTAGATTTGCAGGGCCACTCACTAAGTCTACGTTCACATTTGCGGTCTGCGCCGCAGCGTCGGGCGCCGCAGCGTCGCCGCATGCATCATGCGCCCCTATATTTAACATGGGGGCGCATGGACATGCGTTGCACTTGCGTTTTGCGACGCATGCGTCACTGCGGCGCACGCGTCCGGGCGCAGAGGACGCAGCAAGTTGCATTTTTGCTGCGTCCAAAATCAACCAAAAAAAGGATGCATGCGTCGCAAAACGCAGCATTTTGCATGCGTTTTGCTGCGTTTTTGTTTGCGTTGTGCGTTGCGTCGCCGACGCTGCGGCGCACAACGCAAATGTGAACGTAGCCTTAGCCGCTTGTCCAAATGACTGATCCTCATTTCCCCTTTTTGTAAGCTGTAGACTACCTTAATGGTACATCTGGGTCTGGCTGCGGCCTATATCAGAGAGAACCTATATGTTATAATATAGGAGTCACTGTATAGGGCACTGGTGGATGACACTGTACATGGAGATTGACAGTGTGTATGGAAGGCAATGATTGACATTGTATATGGGAGATATTTGCTGATTCCGTATATTGGATGCTATCAGTATATATGGGGAAGCTGTAGGCGTCACTGTATAAGGGGCAAAGGATAACTATATAATGGGGTTATGGCTGATACTGTATATGGTGGGGCTGTGATTGTCAGTGGTGGCTTGCACTTGTGAGGTGGCCCTGTGGCACTAGTATTAGCTACAGCTAGTACACAGACGCCCAAAAATGTCACGGAAAAAAAAATTCTGCAGCAATCTGAACATAGCTGTCTCTCTCTTTTTGGCCACCATCATAGATACCGGGAGGTATCTATGGTGGTGGCAGCTTCCTTCTGTCATCCATATTTTCCAGAGTGCCATTTGAGGAATGAGAATACAACCATATGGTGCAGTAAAGATGGTACAGCTCCATGTGAGCATCCATGCCAAACTAATCTCTGGAAGTCAAGTTTTTCGGAAAGTCACAGCAGTTTTAACCTTATTAATATATTGAAACTGTAGCACCCGGGCACATTAGCTAACTGTTATATGGCCCGTTAGCTCATTTTACAAGATTATGATATCACAGGTCCTCACTAGAACAATGTATCATCTGTCTTGAAGCTCCTAATGATCTGATCTTTTTTACCTCCCTGAAGCATTACAGTGATTACATCCTTTGTTGTAACATTTTTCATTCCTTACTAATGTAGTCGTGCACTCGGCTTCACTCTCACAGGCGGCACCAGACTGCGCTGTCATAATCTGGGCTTTTCTGTTATCCCCTAGATTTGTATTAAATATGTTATGTAATCTGAATGTGCAGAGGATAAGACTTATTGAGACTATGAGAATTGCTGTCTCTCAGGCAAAATATCCAAATACCCATCAGGCAAACTAAACAAAATGTGTAGCATAAAAAAGCTATTTTTCAGTATATGAGTTGATTTTATTGAATAAACCAATTTCAGGACATATTCCTTCTAGAATTTCATGATAATATGGCATCTCAAACTGAACAATAATGACAGGTACAGAGAGGGGGTGACATGTCAGGTAATAGATTGCCAACGCCTAGGGCAAGGCACGCATTGTGCAACGTATAACCCATGGAGCATTAGCATTCCCCAAATCCCTTATTTCTCCAAGCACATGTATTTTCAGAAAATACTGATGTAATTTAAGTTAGCCATTTTATCAGGTTTTTTTCGCTGAAATACAGTATAAAATGTTAAGAGCAAAAAGTTATAAATTTTCATAAAATGTTTATTTTTTTTGTGTGTGATGTAACTAAATCATTATACCAGCAATAATCCTATCCCAAAAACTAACCCTAGTTAAGGGATTGAAGGAACCATGTAAAAATGTAAAATTTATCAAAATGATAGCACTTTGCATTGACAGGGGACACTTTTTTAAATTGGGAAACTCACGCAGCATGTCTCTATCTACTGTCACAAAATTAGAAGTGAGAAGAGAAGAGGCAGAAAGGTGCTGGAGAGCGCAGTGCAGCAAAGGGACTGGGAATGGAAATCAAACCTGGCTTTCAGAGAGCATAAGCCCTGCCATGATGTTAACAAACACCCAATTCCCTAAATGGGGGACTCGATTAAAAATATGACCCTGACTGACATTGGAGAACTTTTAAAATATATTGTAATATAAATGTAATTCTTAAATGCATGTTTTCAATATCACTTTTTGTTGTCACACAGTAGAAACCTTCATTACTTATCTCCATATCTCCAGTGGATAATAATCAGTCCTAGTTATGTGATGATCTCACAGGTGCATGACACCAGTCTTAGGGTACGTGAATACAGCATCTTTTCATGCAGATTCTGCCTAGAACCCACCTGAAAAAGTGCTCAGTAAATGTTAAAAAAATAACACAGAGATGGGCAACAATGTCAAAACAAGCTGCTTTGCACATTTTTAGTCTTTTAACTTAATTTTACTGCTTTGGGCTTTAAAAGCTGTGAAGCAGCTAAAATAAATGACCTGACTATTGTTGAGGTGACTTCTGCTTGCAACCCACCATTATCTTATATGTACAATTTTAAAAAAATGTTGGGGGAAAGGCCGCCAACGAGATGACAAAAGAAACGCCAAAGAAGATGCTGCAGGAAATACACCGCCTGCATTTTTCTAAAGAGTCTTCTGTTTGTAAAAACTATGCAACTAAAAGAATAGGACTGTTATCCGTATTTTTCCAAGGGTAGCACCCATACCGATGATAGTCTATAGGGTAGTTCACATATCCGATTTTTTTCTCGGACCAAGTGGTTCTCACAACAGCATAAAGACTTGTCTGTTATTGATCGAAGTGTTGGATGAAATACTACAAGGCAAGGGTATGGATCATCAAAAAATCAGACAGAACTCTATTCGATATGAGATAGTTTAGAAACTTCTAGTTTTTTTCTTTTCGAGAAAACCTGATGAAACTCTGAGCATACTCTGATGATAAAAACTGACAATGGCCAAACTCTGATGATCAAAAACACTGATGGAGCTCGGACATTTTTTGGGATAGAAAAAAAAAAATCACTGACGTGTGAATGAAGCCTTAAGCTATGTGCCCACATTGCAGAAATGTTGAGGAAATGTCCGCAGCTTGTTCGCAACTCCCTGCCGCAGGTAAAACGCATGCGGAATTGCATGTGTTTTCCCGCAAAACGCAAGCGTTTTGCAAGCGTTTTTAAAGTGATTGGCAGGTTGGTCACACTTGTCAAGCATAGTGCTTGATAAGTGTGACCAACTTTTCACTATTGATGCTGCCTATGCAGCATCAATAGTAAAAGATAGAATGCTAAAAGTAATTTTAAAAAATAAAAATATATGGTTATTCTCACCTTCCGACAGCCCCCGATCTTCAGCGACGCTCCCACTACGTTCCGTTCCCAGGGATGCTTTGCGCGAAGGACCTTTCTGACGTCACGGTCTCATGATCGCGACGTCATCCCAGGTGATTCGCGCACTGCATCCCTGGGAACGGAAGCCGCCGCATGCACCACTGAGAGGCGGGAGGAATGCGGGGGCCATCAAAAGGTAAGTATATCCCTATTTTTTATCTTAATTCTTTTTTTTTACAGGGATATTGTAACTAGGGCCTGGAGGAGAGTCTCCTCTCCTCCAGATGCTGGGTACCATCCGCACATGAAGCTCTCACTTTACGCATGGTGGGCATAGCCACATGCGTAAAGTGAGCATTTCAATGCAATCCTATGGCTGCGGAATCACTGCGATTCCGCAGAAATAATGAACATTGGGAAAATCCGCAGCATGGGCACAGCAACTGCGGAATCCCATAGGATTGCATGGGAATGCGTTTTTTAAGTGTTTTTTAGCGTTTCCGCTGCGGCCAAAAATGCGGCAGAAGCGCATAAAAACGCAACGTGAGCACACAGCCTTAGAACGCACCTGTGTGCTCATCATATATCCAGGACAGATATTTATCCACTGAACTTGTATTTTCCTTATGCTTTCTGATGTAGGGAGTATACTGAAAAGGTTTTATCCTCTGAAACCGTCATTTCCAATAGGTGGCAAATTTGTAGTCCGTTCACTGCAGAATTTTATTACAAACATTTGGTAAACTAGACTTCTTACACAGCAGCAGCTTCTAATAATGGAGCTCCGCAGAAATACTCTGGAAAAAATACACAACAATCCTGGACTCTGTTATTACAAGCAGTTTCTTTTACGGGTTTAATTTATTGTCTAAAACGATTTTGTCGGAATATAGATGTTAACATTGGCAAAGGAAACATCACTATCTGACATGCCAAGGCTGGTAAAACTTGTGCGGTGGCTTCATGCTGAAGATACTATATTCAGGAGGATAATTTTCCATGGGGAATTCAATGGCTGATTTCTTGGGTTTAAGGGATTTTATCGACAATCAGGGCAGACTGTTCAGCCTTGTCTTGCTGATATCAGGTAATTCCTCACTAATTCCTGACATCCTTCAGGTTCTCAAGACCATAAATGGGAAAATGATTTCAATAAAAATTGTTGCTTGGCTATCACCCGGGAACAGGAGATGCCAGGGGGACATGTGTCCTGAAAGACAAATTCAGAAGCCCTACTGACACGTAGCAGATCAATGCACCTCTGACTACTCAGAACAAAGGAGTAAATGGAATCTTTCAGATCTACTGACCCAGAATGCCACCTGCTGATTCACTCTCGCATTACTTCTCATTTAGTAGCTTCTGAACATGAGCTCCAGTCACGTAGTATAAAGGCATAATGTGGACATCAATAGTCCATGCAGATCTACATTTGCTTTATATAGGCATGATGTATGGCCGCAATACAAGAAACCAATTAATCTTTCATATCCCCTGACCCATAATGCCACCTGCTGATTTTTTTCTATTATTTCAAACTGAACTACTCCGGAATATAAGCTCAAGTTATGTGCTATGAAAACATACATCTAGTACACACAAGATCTCTGTATATACTGGACCCCTCTGTAGTTTCCCATCCTGATAGCTGATTTGTTGGATCCTAATTCTGGGTGTAAGCTGCTATGTGCCATTACAGTAGACTCAATGTCAAATATCCATGTATTTGCTGTAATTTTTTTTCCTCTGTGTCTCTATATGTGTCTCGGTAAGCAGGTGCTGAGTTGCAGTGCGCAGAGATCGCAGAGCAATGCGGTATAACAGTACAGGTAGTCCTCGACTTACGACGTTGATCCGTTCTTACATGGCGTCGTAAACCGAATTTCGATGTAAGTCGGACCATACATTCATACAGTACTGTACCATAATAACAGTACAGTACTGCAAACACTTAGCCTATCCAAACACCTATCCTAACATAGTACTCTACATAATTAGGGTGTTATGGCGTGCAGGAGACTCGTTTTCCTCGTGTAACCGGGTAAAGTGTACAGTACTGGACTCTATTCTTCTGCCACTGCACGTAGTTGCATGTAGTTCGACTTACGACGCAAAACCGCGTAAGTCGGAATGAGGCGTCGTATAAAGGGTCGTAACCACGAAACAATGTAACTCGAGACCGTTGTAACCCGAGGACTAACTGTATTATTTAATTTAACAGTAGAGATGAAAGTATTTTCGCAGGGAGTTAATGAACACTAAACAAGAATTAAAGGAAGAACAAAGATTAATGTGACAGTCTGAGGTTTAAACAGCACTTATCGTAACTTCTATTGGTCCTCCTTGATATACAGTGCGATGGAGGTTGTAGTGCCAGTAACGCCCGGTGTAGGGTCCTGAGATGGGGTCCTCTGTTAACGGTCCAACTTCAAGCAGCAGCGGGCGGTCTCCGATTTTATCCGCTGAGCCCCTAGTCCATAAACATGTGCAGCCAAAGTGAAGGAAGCTGCAGGAGCTTCTGTGTCGAGAGTGGGCTGATGCATGGTGGCCAGCAGTGGGAAGCGCACCTCAGTGCCCTGTAACCGGCCCACACCTCTCCGTATGAGCATTGCCCGACGTTTATCCGGGCGCCAACTGCTGTCCTCTGTCACTGCGCCGTTGGAGCGTTTGGGTAAGCCTGGTAGCGGAGCATGCTGCACACCCTGCTGCACTCTCCCTGCCAGTGGGAAACTCTCTCACTTTGCGCGCTTTCAGCTTAAACACGCCCCCTCTTCCTGGGTCATGGGACCTGTCCGGTCTCCTATTCTTTCCCCCAGGCAACATGGGACGCAGCCTTAACAGTTCCGGATCCGTCTCAATGCAGGTGCCCGCAGCTCGGTCTTCTTACTTACATCTCTAAGAACCGATCACAAATATTCAGACACAGGAACCTGCATTTATGAGTCTGTGAAGAGAACTGCAATGTGTGTTGCCAGTCATAGACATAACAATCTGTATTAAAGTGATTGGATAGCAATGTGCCATTTCAGGAGATTGCATCTGGTGCCTCTGTATCAGAAATTGCATGGTGGGAAATACAGTAACTTCTCCCAGTCTAATCACTGGATATTCACAAAGCATCAGGCAACATAAGTACCATATATTGTTTTCAGGCTTGGATGATCGAACTCCTCTAGGCTTCTTTAGGTATAAAAACATTCACCCATGAACAAAATGTAATACCTATCCATAAGGAACAAATGAATAAGTGTGGGCGCTTCAAATGCTAGGTCCACTACCAGTCATGAGATCGGATGGGCATCATATGTCCCCCCTGTGAATAAAGTGGTAGTGGGTACATGTGACCATTGCTCCATTCACTTGGGTCTTTTGGAGAGATAGTGCACATATATTACATAGACAAAGAATAGGATAATGGTCTGCATGTGCGCACTACATTTCCATTCACACAGGGGATATGTCACCCCCATTCCTGTGAACGATGGGGATCTTACTGTAATGGTCAGGATCCCTTCCAACCATACATTTATCACCTTAACTGAATATAGTAGATACATGTTGTTGGAGGAATAAGCAATATGAGATATTGAAAGCTACCTACCTAAGAATCCCCAACTATGGCTGTAAGGTAAGCTTGATCTAAGCGTATGGGCGTCATCAATAGGCTGTAAGCAAGAGACTGTGCATCATAAGTACCTGCGTGACTGATGCCCTTTGCAAGGCTCATCTGTATACATAATGTGAGGCAACCACCCCCTCCATGAATTGGTAGGTGCGTAAGTGGTTGTTTCATCAGTATTTTGGACCTGTGCTGCCCCCACCCTTAGGCCGGGGTCACACTAGCGTATTGCATCCGATGCAAGAGCTTTGGATGCGATATGCTAATGACCCTCGGCTCCTGCTCTGCTGTCTGCAGGAGCCGAGTGTCATGCGTCTGTGCTTCGAGCCTCTCGCACAGAGCGGATCAGAGCACAGCTGCGGAGGAGGCGGAGAAACTAATTTCTCCATCTCCTCCATTGCCGGGGTCCACATTTAACGCACATTACTCGGATGATATCCGAGTAATGTGCGTTGTCTCACTCGCACCCAAATGCTTATATGGGTGCGAGTGAGCCGAGAGTTTTCCTCGGTCCGAGACAATCGCAGCATGCTGCAATTGTCTCGGACCGAGGAAAACGGCCGACGAAAAATCGGCTGCTGGGAGCTGCTCCATAGCTTAACATTGGTCCATTTTAGTCGCCAGTGTGACCCCGGCCTTATCTTGAGTGTCTGGTGCATCGTGCTAGTGCATTGGTATTGTAACCTGGTGTTGTTAAGTAAGACTGCCTTTTTTCTGTGATATGGCCATAAAGCAATGCCTGGTCTTGATAAGGGGTCAGGGTGGAATGTTAGGCACCTGATTCATTAAGAGCTGCACGCTTCTTAACCCCTTTACAACCTTAGACGTATCCATATGTCGAGGTTGCCTGATACTTACTGACCTTGGACGTACAGATAGGTCTAGGCGATTTTGTGCACACGGAGGCTGTGCATGCGCGATCACTGCCGGATGTCAACTGATTCTGACAGCTGACACCTGTGTCTCAGTGCAGGAGTCCTCAAAACACAACATGGCGTCCGCTAACCATTCCAGCAAATTTTACATTCAAAAAGTCAAATGCTGCTCCATCCCTTCCGAGCCTTGCCTTGTGTCCAAACAGTGGTTGTCCCTCACATATGGGGTATGTTCAGGAGAAATTGCTCAGCAAATTTTGGGGTGTATTTTCTCCTGTCACCCTTGTGAAAATAAAAAAAATTGGGTCTAAAGTAAAATTTTTGCGACAAAAAGTTAAAAGTTAATTTTTTCCTTCCACATTCCAAAAAATCCTGTGAAGCATCTGAAGGATTAATAAACTTTTTGAATGTAGTTTTGGGCACCTTGAGAGGTGTGGCTTTTAGAATGGTGTCACTTTTGGATATTTTCCTGTCATATAGGCCCCTCAAAGTCACTTCAAATGTGATGTGGGCCCTCAAACAATGGTTTTTTAAATCTTTTTGAAAAAAATTAGAAATCGCTGGTCAACTTTTAACCCTTATAACTTCCTAACAAAAAATAATTGGTTCAAAAATTGTGCTAATGTAAAGTAAAAATGTGGGAAATGTTATTTCTCGACTATTTTGTGTAATATAATTCTATGATTTAAAGGCATAAAAAATAAAAGTTTGAAAATTGCAAAATTTTTAAATTTTTTGCAAAATTAACATTTTTTCCACAAATAAACGCAAGTTATATCGAATAAATTTTACCATTATCATGAAGTGCAATATGTCACGAAAAAACTTTCTGAGAATCACTAGGATCCGTTGAAGCGTTCCAGAGTTATAACCTCATAGTGAAAGTGGTCAGAATTGTAACATTTAGCATTAACGTGCAAAAAGTTTTGGGGGTAAAGGGGTTAAAGAATCAGGCACAACTGACAAGTAGTGTGCACTTCCGTGTGCCTCACCACAAATCTTACAACAAATCTTACTCAGGTCAGTGACTGTAGTAAGATTTGTGCCCTAACCTGGAAAAAGATTTATGACTTAAGGTATGCCACCGTTAATCATGAACTTAACGAGCTGCGATCACCACATCTTGTTATGCCTCTTTCCTGCAAAAATGGCATTGAAGCGCCAAAACTCACAGCCTCATATTGTGCAAATATGTTGTGACTTTTCAAAGATTTTCACTTCAGTTTTCTGTCGTAAAAGCTTTGATGAATGAGGTCTATATGTAATGTTGTGTTATGTGTAATCCTTTCACTGCTGTACCCAGAACAAGAAACAACCAGTTACTATCACAGCAACCACAGATCTATGGGGAGTAGGACTGGTAGAAAAAAAAGTGTCAGTGGGGAGAAGTGTCTGGGTGCTGGGTCTGTGTGAGATTCCCATGCTGCATGATTTTTGCTTCCATAGATTATTATTATTATTATTATTTATATAGCACCATTAATTCCATGGTGCTGTACATGAGAAAAGGGGTTACGTACAGAGTTATAGATATCTTTTACAGCAAACAAATTTACAATTTACAATGACAGACTGGTACAGAGAGGAGAGGACCCTGTCCTTGCGGACTTACATTCTATGGGATAATGGGGAAGAGACAGAAGGTCGAGGGTGCGGCAGCTCGGGTGGTGGTGAGGCGGCAGCTCTGGTGGTGGTGAGGCGGCAGCTCTGGTGGTGGTGAGGCGGCAGCATAGTTATTGCAGGCAGATTACCCATCTGTTCTACCTCGCAATGTTAGTGGTACCTTAGTCCTGTATGACTCTCACTACATGACACTCTCAAGACTTTTTCAGGCAGGTAGATGAGAGGAGTGTGCTTTAATGGAACCAGTCAGGTCCCTCGTGCCCTCAGAACCACCAGTAGTTGCATATGTAGACACACTGAATATCCGTCCCTTTATTACATTACACATGTAGCGCCCCCACTGCCGCAGGGCCGAGGGGTACCCGGTACCGGGCCTGTGAGTCTCTGCTCTGGGGTTGTCACGGTGGCTAGGCCCGGTCCGTGACCCTGCTGAGGGGCGCCCAAATAATTGGGTGTGGATGATGGTGGTGGTGCGGTGCAGTAAATAACGAGGACACCAGGTTGCAGTCTCTTTACCTCTTTACTGAAGGCTTCAGGTGTCCAATCCAGGGCACTGTTAACCGGGCTGTCTGAGACCGGCCGGTCCGAAGGCACATCAGGAGTCCCCTTCACAGGTGGGAATCAGCGTCTACCTTCTAGCGCCTGTGTGTTGTAGTCCTTCCCTGCTGAGCACCACGGGATAGTCCTCACAACTGCTTCTGTCTGTCTCTGATGCTCGTTCTCTCCGTCCCCCAGATGATATGGCTAGGACGCACCCGTATGACGGGGTAGGCCTGGAGTTCTTCCGGGACTCTAGAGTCGCCCCTCTCCCACAGCTGCCTCCGTTGTCTGCTTAGGTGTTTTAGTGAGACAGCCAACCTATGATTGGCTGTCCGGCCGTGGTTTGAAGTAATGCTTGTAGTCTCTTACTTGCTCGGCGTTCCGGCCACCGACTGTTGTCCCTCAGAAGGATGTTGCCTAGATCTTACAGCACGACTCCTTCTGGTTCTATCACTTCTTTGCTGTGTCCCCGTTGCTCACTGGTTTGTGCTATTCTTAGGAGTCTGCCAGGATCCCATCCCTGACAGGTCCTCTCACTAGCTCTTCCCAGTTACTTCTCTCTGTCTTCCTGTCCAACCCCCAGTTTTACCAGAGTGTGAGGAGTGGCCTACTAGATAGAACCACTCCCCCTGGTGGCCGGAGTGTGAAGTGTAATGTGAGTGTTACCTGATCAGGTGAACTCCTTTAGTGCAATCAGACGTAACATCACTCCCCTTAGCGGCAGAGCGACGTTACTGCAACGACCAGGACTCTGGGGCGCTGCACTCCCCCCCGGTTAAATCCAGTACTCCCGGACTGGGAAAATAAGAACAACAATACATGTTAACAGGAAAAACACAACAATTTGAAAGGTTATAAACAATTAAACATAACAGTGCTTCCCCTTATGGGAGGTGAGGACTTCTTGAACGTTGCAAAGGTTAGGTCATGCACAGTTTATGACTCTCAGTTCAGTGGTTGAAACAGCGGGGACCCCGGGTAAACAAAGGGGTCCCCTTTTAGAAGTTTTTGGAGCAATTCACTGTCCATTACTCCGCTGTCCATTTTTAAAACCTGTAACAGAAGATATGCACACAAACATTTTCAACTAAATAGCAGCCCTCATTAATACCTCCAAGTTTTGTAGCGGAGTGGAGTTTGATTCTGAGTGCTGTGTGTGGACCTTCGCAGTGCAGTGGTCGCTATTGACCTAACAGGGTCCGCTATGCTTGCTACCGCTGGTGTAGTGCACTGTCTTCTGGCTACACTTCTAGTGAGTCTGGGTAGCACTGGCAGGCTAGAGCTCTCAGGGCTGCTGCTACCAACAGTGGGTACGACAGATTCGCCGATAGCAGAGGGAGGACTTGCCGGTTCAACGGTCGGCATGGCATCTTCAGATCGGATCTGCTGAGCTTGCTGAGGCTGCGGGGCCAGATGATCTGGTACCACCATTATTTCTGGTGGGTCCGGCTGTTGGAACGTTAGAACGGGTACCACGATGGCCTGATTTATCTGAGTCCAGGACTGGGGAAAGTCACCAAGGACAGTGTGGATCATCTTCTCCTTTTCTTCAGGTGGGGAGATTCCTGGATCCATTTCCTTCACTCTCAGCTTATCAGGGCAGGCTTTAAGGTGGTCCCTGGATATCACCGTCGAGGTCTCCCCTCTGTCCTTGCTGATGAGACAGACCTTTGTGTTGTCGAAATCGGATGGCAGGATGGTATATGGTTCCGCTTCCCATTGGTCATCGAGCTTGTGTAGTCTCCTCTTTCGTTTGAGTACTTGCTCACCAGGTGACAGGGGAATCGCAGGAGCGTGCTGGTTGTAGTCCCTTTCTTGTTTCTGCCTAGCCTGGGCGAGACTTCTTTCCACGCACTCATGTACTTTGCTGTACCTTCGCTGCCTTTCTGCATCCCAATCTGCATCCGGCGAGGTATCTTCGGGGACTAGGACCCCCATGTCCAGATCAACGGGTAACTGGCTAGACCTTCCTCGCATCAGGTACGCTGGAGTGCAGTTGGTAGAATTTACTGGGATGTGGTTGTATATATCCACCAAGTCAGGCAACTTTGTCGGCCACAGGTTCCGTTCCTCTACGGGCAAGGTCTTCAATAAGTCGATCACCACTTGGTTCATCTTTTCGCACATTCCATTGGTTTGAGGATGGTACGGTGTGGTTCTGATCTTCTTACACCCGTACAGTTGGCAGAACTCTTGGAACACTTCTGCTTCGAATGCTGGTCCCTGATCGGTCAGTACCTTCTCCGGGTAGCCATGAGGCCTACAAAAGTACTGCTGGAAGGCCTTGGCGGCAGTCCTGGCCGTTAGATCCTTGACAGGCACAACCACCAAAAATCTGGAGTAGTGATCTACGATGGTAAGAGCGTAGATATAGCCTGACCGGCTAGGTGTCAGCTTCACATGATCCAGCGCGACCAGTTCGAGCGGCCGTTTGGTGATGATAGGCTGCAAGGGAGCCCGCTGGCTGCCACGGTCCCTCCTGCGTAGGCTACATGGACCGCACTCTCGACACCACTTCTCAATGGCTCTCTTCATGCCAATCCAATAGAACCTCCCTCGGAGTAGCCTCTCCAGCTTCCTCCACCCGAAGTGTCCGGCTCCATCGTGGTAGGCTCCTAGAACCATGGGCGCATCTCACCTTGGCACCACTATCTGCCATACCAATTCGTGAGTACGTGGGTCGATGCTTCTCCGGCACAGCTTGCCATCATGGATAAACAGTTTGCTTCTCCCCTTCCACAGCTGTTGGGTCTCCTGTAGATCATCTGGGACGGGATGCAGCCCTGCCTGCGTCAAGAGCTCTTTCACCCGACGGTCACCATCCTGAGTTTCCGCCCATCCGTGATGGGGCAGGGGATTCAGCGTAGCATCTGGTTGGTTCTTGTGCCTGTTCCTCACATGATGGGAGTTCTGAGTGGCTTTGGGGCGATGGAATGCAGGCAGCTCCACCTCTTCAAGTGCCTCCGGGTCTTCCTCTGCTTCCGGCAAATTGGGCATTCGAGACAGGGCATCAGCATTTGCATTCTTGTGTCCTGCCCGGTACTTGATGGTGAAGTTGTAGTTGGACAGCCGGGCCATCCACCGCTGTTCCAAGGCCCCGAGCTTGGCGGTGTCCAGATGTGTTAACGGATTGTTATCCGTGAAGACAGTGAATTTCGCTGAGGCCAGGTACTGTTTGAACTTCTCTGTCACGGCCCAGACGATGGCAAGGAATTCCAGCTTAAAGGAACTGTAGTTGTCAGGGTTCCTTTCCGTGGGACGAAGTTTCCTGCTGGCGTAAGCGATTACCCTCTCCTTGCCCTTCTGGACCTGGGACAGCACGGCTCCCAATCCTATATTGCTGGCATCCGTGTACAGCACAAACGGTTGGTCGTATTCGGGGTAGGCTAGTACCTCTTCTCCCGTCAGTGCCGACTTCAAGCAAGTGAAGGACCCTTCCAGCCCCTCGTTCCAATCAAATGGGGTGTTCTTCCCTTTGGTCTTCTTTGATTGCCCCACCAACAGGTCTTGCAAGGGCGCAGCCTTCTTGGTGAAGTCCTTAATGAACCTCCGGTAATAGCCTACCAGCCCGAGGAATTGCCGGACTTCGTGGAGGTTGCTGGGCTTCGGCCAATCCTGGATCACCGTGACCTTGTCGGGGTCTGGGGCCACTCCTTCAGCGCTCACCACATGGCCCAGGTACTGCACTTTAGGTTTCAGCAGATGACATTTGGACGGTTTCACCTTTAAGCCAAAGTTGGACAGGGCTTCAAACACCTCAGCCAGGTGTTTCAAATGGTCTTCGTAGGTCTTAGAGAAGACAATGACATCATCCAAATACAGCATCGTGGTTTCAAAGTTCTTGTGTCCCAGACAGCACTCCATCATCCTCTGGAACGTCCCCAGGGCATTGCACAATCCAAAGGGCATGTAGTTGAATTCGCAGAGACCCATCGGTGTCGTGAAGGCCGTCTTCTCTTTGTCTGCCTCCGCCACGGGAACCTGCCAGTACCCACTTGTGAGATCTAAGGTAGAGAAGTAGTTAGCAGATTTTAAGGCAGCCAGAGACTCTTCTATCCTGGGCAGTGGGTATGCGTCCTTATGTGTAATGCGATTCAACTGTCTATAATCAACACACATCCTCATTGTACCATCCTTCTTTTTAACCAGGACTAATGGAGCTGCCCAGGGGCTACAACTGTCTCTCACCACCCCAGCCTCCTTCATTTCTCGCAACATGTCCTTGGCACACTGGTAATGAGCTGGGGGTACAGGGCGGTATCTCTCTTTTATGGGCCGGTGATCTCCCGTGGGGATATGGTGTTGGATCCCTTTCACCTGTCCAAAATCTAAGGGGTGTTTGCTAAATACCCGCTCGTACTCGTGAACCACCCTGTAGGCCCCCTGTTTCTGATGGGATGGGGTGGAGTCAGTGCCCACATGCAATTCCCGACACCAATCTTTCGTGTGCCCTGCAGAACCATTGTCCTCCGTCACGCCTGACGGGACCAAGGGTTCAGGTGTCCTTATCACACTATTGTTGACAGTGAACAGTTTGGCGAGCGTGGCATACTTGGTGAGATGAACCTCTTCCTCCCCACAATTGAGGACACGTACGGGCACCCTCCCCTGGCGCACGTCGACCACCCCCCGGGCTGTCAGAATAGTAGGCCTATTGTCTGAATACACGGGTTCTACCAAGGCCTGGTAGTCCTTTCCCCTGAGGCCTATGGCAGCCCGACACCATATTAACATTTCACTCCTGGGGGGTATCGCAATGGGTTTTGAATCACTCACAGTGACACGGCCAATCTCACCACCAGTCAGCTCTACCTGCTGTCTCTGCATCAGAGCTCTGATTTCTTTTTGCAGGGCACGTTGTTCGCTGTGGCCAGCGGTTTCGGCTACCTGTTGCAACAAAACAATAACTTCTGCAAGACAATTTTCTATAACATTGGTACCGATAGTCATCATGGGATTACATTCTCGGCGGTCAATATCAACAATCACAATCCCCTGAGCTTTCAATTCCACCCGCCCCACTTTGATAGTGGCCTCTTTATACCCCACTTGTGGCAATGGCTGACCATTACTGGCTATTATGGTGAAATCGTCATCGGGGCCACGAGTAATATCGGTGTCCTCCCAATACCGTTTATAGAGTACATAAGGCATAGTCGTCACCTGAGAACCGGTGTCCAGCAAAGCATTCAGGGGGATGCCGTCAACCACTACAGGAAGAACTGGTCGCCCTCCAATGTATTTGGCTCTCCAATGCTGTGGGCCTGACCGTCCTATTCCTGGGGGTTGGCCCTTTGCCCCAGGGGTTGCTCGTTTAAAGGACAGTACCTTGCAAGGTGGCCCACCTGATGACAGCGGCGGCAGATGGTTCGTCCATCCTCATGGAAGCGATCGTTGGACCGGCCTCTGGTCGGCGGGGTCCTCCTCGGTCGCATCAAGGAACATCCTCCGGTCTGGTGGCCAGCTGTATCTTCTCCTTGGGGGCCTCCTGTAGGGACCGCACCGTCCGGGCCAGGGCAGCAACGCTCTTGGTCAGCTCCTGCATCTGAAGGCGGAGTCCTGCAGGGGAGTCGTCTTCTAGGCTCTGGGCATCGGCCTCGGCGGTGACTGGAACATCCGACGCCACCTCCTGGTGGTATGTGAGAGCGGGACGCCCAGAAGGTGCTGCACGGCTAGGCTGTCGCTCCTGCCATGCCTGGATAGCTTTATCCTTGAATTGCGCAAAAGTCAAGTCTGGATTTTGCATGGCCAGGAAGTGCAGTTAACCCCTTTGGTGGCTGCACAGGAGCCCCTCAATGAACCGCTCCTTCAGGAGTTTATCCTCATCCTGCATGCTGTCAGGGTCACTCTGCTTAATGGCCCGCAGCGCCTCCTGGAGATTAAGGGCATAATCCCGTAAGCTATCCTGCGGCCTCTGCTTGCACCCATAGAAAGTCAGTTTAATTTCGGTAGCAGTGCGGGTATCAAATGTGGCTTTAAGCTTTGCAAAAACCTGCTGTGCAGTTCCCTTATCGGCGGTGGGCCAGGATTTCATTTCTCTCAGAGCCGCCCCAAAGAGTTGGTTTGTTATCAGATGAACCTTCTGAGGCTCTGTCAGGGGATAGAACTCGAGCAGGCTGCAGATCCCTTCTTTAAAGTCAGTGAATGTATGTGAATCCCCGGAGTATCGTGGGAGCCAGGCCGCCCCGGGCAGGTATGGCATAGAGAAGGGCATTATAGCCTTTGCGGTAGCGGCGGTGTCCGACTGGCTAATGGGGGCAACGGGCTCCGGGGCTGCCAGTGGCGGTATTAGGGCCGCGGCTTCGCCCGCTGCGGGGACCGGAGGTGCCCCTGCGTCCACGGCTGCGGCCGCCACCTCCTCTCCTCCCGACTCGGACATGGCTGTCCCTTCCTCCCACTAACCTGCTGGAGGTCGGAGTTCCTCTTCCGGGATTGGCGCCTTACCGCGCTCTTCCGTTCCGCGCTTCTTTTGGCCGGTTCCGCCCACGAAGCTAAGGCTCCTCCTTCCATGCGCGGCAATGGCGAATTTTGGCGGTAAATGACAATACACAGTCCTTGCAATAAGTCACAGTAGTTCCAAGGCACACATGACCTGATTCTTCAGGCTTAAGTAGATCCTGTTCGTGACGCCAAGTTGTAGCGCCCCCACTGCCGCAGGGCCGAGGGGTGCCCGGTACCGGGCCTGTGAGTCTCTGCTCTGGGGTTGTCACGGTGGCTAGGCCCGGTCCGTGACCCTGCTGAGGGGCGCCCAAATAATTGGGTGTGGATGATGGTGGTGGTGCGGTGCAGTAAATAACGAGGACACCAGGTTGCAGTCTCTTTACCTCTTTACTGAAGGCTTCAGGTGTCCAATCCAGGGCACTGTTAACCGGGCTGTCTGAGACCGGCCAGTCCGAAGGCACATCAGGAGTCCCCTTCACAGGTGGGAATCAGCGTCTACCTTCTAGCGCCTGTGTGTTGTAGTCCTTCCCTGCTGAGCACCACGGGATAGTCCTCACAACTGCTTCTGTCTGTCTCTGATGCTCGTTCTCTCCGTCCCCCAGATGATATGGCTAGGACGCACCCGTATGACGGGGTAGGCCTGGAGTTCTTCCGGGACTCTAGAGTCGCCCCTCTCCCACAGCTGCCTCCGTTGTCTGCTTAGGTGTTTTAGTGAGACAGCCAACCTATGATTGGCTGTCCGGCCGTGGTTTGAAGTAATGCTTGTAGTCTCTTACTTGCTCGGCGTTCCGGCCACCGACTGTTGTCCCTCAGAAGGATGTTGCCTAGATCTTACAGCACGACTCCTTCTGGTTCTATCACTTCTTTGCTGTGTCCCCGTTGCTCACTGGTTTGTGCTATTCTTAGGAGTCTGCCAGGATCCCATCCCTGACAGGTCCTCTCACTAGCTCTTCCCAGTTACTTCTCTCTGTCTTCCTGTCCAACCCCCAGTTTTACCAGAGTGTGAGGAGTGGCCTACTAGATAGAACCACTCCCCCTGGTGGCCGGAGTGTGAAGTGTAATGTGAGTGTTACCTGATCAGGTGAACTCCTTTAGTGCAATCAGACGTAACATCACTCCCCTTAGCAGCAGAGCGATGTTACTGCAACGACCAGGACTCTGGGGCGCTGCACACACATAAACAGATCTTTGGAAAAAGTATTTCTAAAGTCCATATATGATATGTAAATGAGGGCTTTGACTTGTCAATGGGGTGCTAACAGACTATTCGGTCACTTAGCATGTTATCACACACCTGTTGGCGTGATAACATAACTTACAAGCGTCAGCATCATCACTAGCGCTATGTTTGCCTCCCGCATGCACGCGGCTTCTTTCCCTCTCATCATTGATCCTCTGAAGCCAGGTGTATGTGCAGCGCCCCAGAGTCCTGGTCGTTGCAGTACTGTGGCTCCGCCACTATGGGGAGCTATGGTGCGTCCGATGGCACTGAAGGAGTTCATCTGATCAGGTATCACAGACACCAATACATTTCACAGCCGGGCCTCCGGGGGGAGCTAAGGGTGCTATTCATTAGGCCACTCCCCACCATAGTGGGTAAACTGGGGGTCAGGCAGGAAGTTAGATCAGAAAGCTGACTGGGTTGGAACCAGGCAACACCTTGTGGCAGAGGGTGTTGTAGGGGAAGATACAGTAGGGTCTCTGTCAGGGGTGGGATCCTGACAGAGGCTCGGCAACGAGAACGAACGTAACGGGACCGTGCCTGCTCCGGGTAGCGGCGGTGCCCAAGAAAGGATTAGAAGAGAGATAGATTGTGCTGAGTGAGAAACGGGATCACGCAAAGGAGAAATACCAGTAGGAGTCGTGCTGTAAGACCAAAGCAACATCCTACTGAGGCGCACTACCGGTGGCCGGAACGCCGAGGGAGTAGAATAACATTCAGCTTCAAGCAATACTCCAAACAGCGGCAGGGCAGTCAGTCTCAGGCGGGCTGTCTAACTCAAATCACCTATGAAGTCTTGGGAAGCAATTGTGGGAGAGGGGCGTCTCTAGGGTCCCGGAAGAACTCCAGGCCTACCCGTCAAACGGGTGCCGTTCCTACCCGAACCTCAGGGAGGGACGGAGGATTAGCAGAACATCATCTAGTCGAGTTGTGAGGGAACATCAGAAACAGACACAACAGTTGTGGGGTACTTTCCGTAAGCACAGCAGGGAAGGACTACAACACATAGCGCTAGGGGGAAGGCACAGATTTCCTCCTGTGAAGAGAACTCTGGAAGTGTCATTGGACCGGCCGGACTTGCGCAGCCTGGTGAGCCGTATTCTGGATTGAGGACCCAGAGATCTTCAGTAAAGAGGTAAAGAGACTGCAACCTGGTGTCCTCATTATTTACCGCGATCTGCACCCCACAACTGCACCGTTACAACACCCCTTATTGCACCGGATGTCCCCCACTGACAGACAGGGCCACGGACTGGGTCTAGCCACCGTGACAACCCCAGAACTGAGACTCAGAGGCCCGGCTCCAGGTACCCCTCGGCCCTGCGGCGGTGTGGGGGCGCTCTAACTTGGCGTCACGAACAGGATCTACTTAAGCCTGAAGAATCAGGTCATGTGTGCTTGGACTGTACTTTATTGCAAAGACTGTGTGCTGCGCCACTTGCCGCCAAAATCCGCCGCCATTGCAGCGCTGAGGAGAGCGCCGGAAGAGAAGAGGGGCGTGGAGTGGGCGTAGGCAAGCTGGAGAGCGCGAAAAACAATGGCCGCCCAGTCTAAATATTTCTGCACGGTGAGGACGTGTCCGTCAGCGGCAGAGATCCGCCTCCTAATCCTCAATGGAGGGCGAAGACCGAGAAAACGACACCGCCCACGAAGGAGAGAGCGGGAAAGAGACCCGGAAGCGACCCACGTGGAAGACGCCATGGCCAGCAGCTCTGAACCCGACAGTGGGGTTGAAGTGGAAACCTCCCCCGACTACCCGGATGAGCACCGCAGCCCGTCTTCCGTGGACAACACCAGATTCCTGAGGGCCAAGATGGAGGACTTATTCAACCAACTTCTCCAACTGAATGTGGGGGTCCAGGCTCCGCGCTTAGTGGTGCCGGCAGAGAGTTCCCGGACATCGGAGACCTCACCGGAGGAACCAGCGGGACCTGTCGTGGAAAGTGAACTCGCACCGGTTGGTGAGTCCACCGATCCTGCCCCGCTAGCAGAGGGTGTGTTAGTGGGCCCCGTTGCAGCGCCCCCTTCCCCTGGGACTCATAAGCTCCAACGTCTGTTGCCCTGGGAGGAAGCTACGGGCATGGAACATCGTATGAAGGCCCCGATCACACCAATCACCCTGTCCTGCGAGACCCGTGTGGAGCGCACGGTATACCGCTGGGTGAACCCCGGACCCAACCTCATGGGATTCCCCGGGGTGGAGACGCGGGAAGGGGAGATGGTGCAGGCCCTGAGCTGGGACACATACCAGGCCCAGCTGGAACAGCAATGGAAGGAAGAGGACGAGGCGTACCGGGCTGGGATGGAGGCTTATCATCAGAAGGACCTGGCAGTAAAGGATCGGGCCCTCAAGGACCCCACCACTCACCAGGCCCCGCGCAGGCAGGGCATCATCACCACCTTTAAGCTCCGAGGAGGCTGGGGCTTTATTAAGGAACCGGGGTTATACGCGGAGGTCTTTGTTAACCGCCGGGACGTTGAGTCGCATCTCAGGGAGGGCCACCCCGATCGAGACCTCTACCCAGGAGACAGTGTCATCTACACCAGACATTTTGGGGAGAAGGGGTGGTTCGCTCTGAATGTGCGCAAGAAGAGGTTAATGGAACCCCCGCCCAAGGTGCCGGAAAAACCGGCCCCTGTAGCCAAAGTGTCCCCGTGTGACCGGTCGGTGGCCACCTTGGTCACCCCCACCTGTACATTAACGGAAACTGTGACCTGCAGTCTGGCCACCACCACCACCACTGTAGTGGCCAAGGAGGCGCCTCCTCGAGTGACCGGTGTTCCTGCTGTGCCAGCACAGAGAGAAGTGGGGACACAGACCTTTATTACCGCACACGACCTGGTTGTGCAACAGACCCGAACCCATGGGGTGTACCTGGCAGCGGGAGTGGACCTGGAACCTGGGCTGCAGGGGTTCACCCGCCAGGTGGCGCCTCGTGGGGGATTCTGAAAAAGAGTAAGCATGAATGCTTTAAGAAAGTGTAAATAGTTCTTCTTTTAACTGTTTGTTTACTGTTGCTGCTAAACCCGTTCAGGGTTAATTCCCTATGGATCCCTTTGTTGACCCGGGATCCTTGTTGTTTTGTTTATTTTTTCTAAGTTTTTGCACAAGTCTTAAAAAACTGCCGCAATCATGAACAGTGCATGATACAAACTTCTTGTACATAGTTCACACCTTCTTAAGGGTGTTTCCTACTGGTTTTACTTAGAAAGAGACTCTTTGCGAAGATACCACACCGGAGCCTTTGCTGAGTATGGACTGGTAGCTAGAGAACAAATGCTACCTCCTGAAGATTTGGTCCCTTCTTAAAGGGGACATCCACGTGTATATTGGAAGAATCGTATTGCTTTAAGATTGATGGATAGCAATAATGTCTTGATGAGCGAAAGTGATGATAATTCTTACATGTAAAAGTTATATGTATTTGATTGGTTAAATGTAGAGAAATGCAGATGATGTTTCCAGAAAGAAAATACTAATGAAGATTGATGTTATAAGGGGATAGTTGAGAATGTTGATAAGAAACTAGGGATAGAAGGTAAACCCTGAGTCCTCCATAGTAAGTTAGTTATTGTAAAGAAAGAGTTAATAATGTGTTGCAGAAGACAGAAAGTGAACCCGTAGGGGTTGGGTAGTGAGTCCTCCTAGGAGCCATACGTAGACGGCTCAGTGCTTCTAAAACTGAAAGTAATGTTATGATCTATACTGTGTATAGAAGTTGAAAAGGCAGTAGGCCCTGGCTGAACGGGGCGGTGCTGTAACAGAAAGGAGAGGCAGTAGGTCTGGTGCCGATAGGACAGGCGGTCCTGCAGATTCAAAGAAGGAGAATGAAAAAAAAAAAGGGTTAATTTACCTTATAATGTGATTATAGGAAGGTCTTTGGTGGATACAGAGTGTATGTCCTTAAAGGCAATGTTAAAGTATTGTTCAGCAATTTTTGCACTTAGTAGAATACCCGGTTGGGTAACAGGAGTTATTTATAGCCTGTAATTTATAATGTTTAATGTTTAACCATGTTTTGTAACGTTCAAGTATTCTCACCTCCCATAAAGGGAAGCTTGTTCAAGTATACGTATTGTTATTTGCACTCAACAAAAATTGTATGTCTTTTTGCTAAACTTGTATTGTTGTTTTCTTCTCAGTCCCGGAGTACTGTGTTTAACCAGGGGGGAGTGCAGCGCCCCAGAGTCCTGGTCGTTGCAGTACTGTGGCTCCGCCACTATGGGGAGCTATGGTGCGTCCGATGGCACTGAAGGAGTTCATCTGATCAGGTATCACAGACACCAATACATTTCACAGCCGGGCCTCCGGGGGGAGCTAAGGGTGCTATTCATTAGGCCACTCCCCACCATAGTGGGTAAACTGGGGGTCAGGCAGGAAGTTAGATCAGAAAGCTGACTGGGTTGGAACCAGGCAACACCTTGTGGCAGAGGGTGTTGTAGGGGAAGATACAGTAGGGTCTCTGTCAGGGGTGGGATCCTGACAGAGGCTTGGCAACGAGAACGAACGTAACGGGACCGTGCCTGCTCCGGGTAGCGGCGGTGCCCAAGAAAGGATTAGAAGAGAGATAGATTGTGCTGAGTGAGAAACGGGATCACGCAAAGGAGAAATACCAGTAGGAGTCGTGCTGTAAGACCGAAGCAACATCCTACTGAGGCGCACTACCGGTGGCCGGAACGCCGAGGGAGTAGAATAACATTCAGCTTCAAGCAATACTCCAAACAGCGGCAGGGCAGTCAGTCTCAGGCGGGCTGTCTAACTCAAATCACCTATGAAGTCTTGGGAGGCAATTGTGGGAGAGGGGCGTCTCTAGGGTCCCGGAAGAACTCCAGGCCTACCCGTCAAACGGGTGCCGTTCCTACCCGAACCTCAGGGAGGGACGGAGGATTAGCAGAACATCATCTAGTCGAGTTGTGAGGGAACATCAGAAACAGACACAACAGTTGTGGGGTACTTTCCGTAAGCACAGCAGGGAAGGACTACAACACATAGCGCTAGGGGGAAGGCACAGATTTCCTCCTGTGAAGAGAACTCTGGAAGTGTCATTGGACCGGCCGGACTTGCGCAGCCTGGTGAGCCGTATTCTGGATTGAGGACCCAGAGATCTTCAGTAAAGAGGTAAAGAGACTGCAACCTGGTGTCCTCATTATTTACCGCGATCTGCACCCCACAACTGCACCGTTACAACACCCCTTATTGTACCGGATGTCCCCCACTGACAGACAGGGCCACGGACCGGGTCTAGCCACCGTGACAACCCCAGAACTGAGACTCAGAGGCCCGGCTCCGGGTACCCCTCGGCCCTGCGGCGGTGTGGGGGCGCTCTATATGCGTCCTGGCTTCAGACAGGGGCACTGCGAAGCTTTCAAATCTCCTTAGTCTTTTACTCCCGCCTGTTGAAGAAATATATGAAGCCTTGAAAACCTTCTCTTTGTCATCAGCTATTGATAAATATAAAATTGTTAAGAATAATCTTTCAGTATATGGTCAGCTTTATGCACCAAGACAAGCTGCTAAATTTAATCAGAGATTTTATCCAAAAACACCTATAAACACCTTCTTTCTCTCATGTGAGACAATCAGATCGATTATGTAAATGACACTCCGATCAAATTCTTATCAGTGTAAGCTTAGTGTGATCCGATTCTCTTGGATGAGAGAATTGTATCACAGGTGAGGAGATGAAGAACAAAATGTCTCCATCTTCTCCATTGTGTGAGTCCGTGGAAATCAGACTGCAATCGAATGACAAACGAGTGCAGTCCGATGTTTTCCATGCACCCATAGACTTGAATAGATTAGTGCAATCATATTTGGACAGCAACTTGCAGAATGCTACAATTTTTTTCTTGGTATGAGAAGAAAAAAAATCAGATCTGCGCTTCCCCATGGTATAACATTGGGCCGAGTGCTATCAAAAAAACGTTGCATAGCACTCATCCAATGTATACGCTCATGTGAGTGAGTCTGGTTTTGAAGCTCAGCTCAAATCAATTGGGTTTTAATGAACTGCAATACTGGATACAGACCATATACAAGAGTGGTGTCAATTCTGGAAAAATCAGATCCTTTGATTTAATCCAGGACAACCCATTTCCTCCTACTGGCTATTTGAATATTTGTAACATCATTCCTAGGACTATACAGAACTATCAACTTAAGAATTAGCTTGTTATATTTGGCCAAACAGTTAATTAACTCACCCCTTATGTGATGTCTAGAACCGCTTCTGTTTGGTGAGGCGTGTGATGTTAGGTGTTGCTATTCGCACCTTCTATTACAGACTTACCTTGGGCAGAAGTTGTTCCTAACACAGTGCCTTTCAGTTCCTTTCAGTGCAAGTCTCCTCAAAATGGGAAATTCATCACTGCTCACGTAAAGTTTATCCACCTTAAGCAGTGGGAGGTTGATGTAACTAGTTTAGAGAACATCTTTGCTTTGCAGCTGAACAGAATGCTGTGCATATAGCACATAGGATACACTGAGACTGCAGCATACATCACAAATAATACATTGAGGCTGCTATATACATCACTTGTGATACACTGAGAATGCTGTATATCCATCACATAGGATACACGGAGACTACTTTATTCCTCACTTATGGTACACTGAGATGGCTGTATACATCACATAGGATACACTGAGACTGCTGTATATACATTACAAAGGTTACACCAAAACTACTGAACGGAGCACATAGGATACTCTAAGACTCTGCTGTATATATCATATAGGAAAAACACAGGCTGCTGTATACATCACACAGGATACACTGAAACTGCACCATATATAATACACTGAGACTCTGTCTACAACACACAGGATACAATGAGATTGGTGATACACACGCTCCACTAAATACATCACATAGGACAAACACAGACTGCTGTATACATCAATAAAATAAACTGACTGATGTTTATGCATCATATAGGGTACACCAAGACTGCTGTATACAGCACATAGGATACATTGAAACGCTGATGTTTACATCACGTAGGATACACTGAGACTGTTGTATACTCATAGGAGACTCTGAAACTTTGCTCTACAAATCATAGAGGCTCCATCTAACAGCACCCGCGGGATCTGATTCAGCTCAGACTGACTTCACAGCTACAACTTAGCAATGACAGATTTACCAAAGCCTTGTGTGTGTGTACACGCACATTGCTTCCCTGTTGTAAAATAAGAAGAACGGTGGCTAGAAAAACAGGGTCATCGGCCCCATTATGCAGTTGAACACTATGGCCCACCAGGAATCTGCCCAATAGAGCATATAGCCACTCCAAGCCTATGTGCAGTACAGGGCACAAGTAAATGAAGTGTGGACATTCCTCACCCTTGCTTTACGAGGACAACTTTTAATTCCAAAAATCCAATATAAAATTCTATTTATACCAAAGCCCTATTTTTTCTGCTCCTGTCCACATGCCTATTACTGTATGTCCTCTCATTTGTACTTTCCTGAGACTGAATGCTCCACTTTTCTTTATAGTTTCTATGTTTCATGGATAATTATATTACTATTAATAATTCTGGCGTTAAAATAGCTCTAATGATAGTGATAATTTACTGGCTAGCTGTATACCACAGGGGAGGAGAGGAAGGAACGAAAGAGATAAATCATTTCCTAGGAATCTTCATTTAGGTAGGACAATTCTTTGTTCTATTCACAGATATCGCTATGTTTAATACAGTCCAAAAAGAGCAGTTACATAGGTTAAATAAAGACCTAGGTCCATCAAGTTCAACCTTACTCCACCAGCTGTACATTTCGTCACTAATCTAGCTATAACCTGCAATGTTATGTGTATCGATGAAATTGTCCACCCCTTTTACAAAATATGTTATATTGTCTGCCATTATTACCTCCTGTGGTCGGCATTCCACAGTCTGACTGCTCTAACTGTAAATAACCCTTTCCTGTTTAGCTGTCGGAATCGCCTTTCTTCCACCTGTAATGAGGTCCCCCTAGTCCTCAGCACGGTCCTTGGAAGGAACAAGTCACGTGCCAGTGTTTTGTACTGGCCACTAGGGATGAGCGAAACGGATCGGACAAATTAAAAAATCGCTGACTTTCGACAAAGTCGTGTTTCATGAAACCCGACCTGATCCTATTGTGGGATCGGCCATGAGGTCGGCGATCTTCGCGCCAAAGTCGCGTTTCGTATGACGCGTTCAGCGCCATTTCTCAGCCAATGAAGGAGGACGCAGAGTGTGGGCAGCGTGATGACATAGGTCTCAGTCCCCACCATCTTAGAGAAGGGTATGACAGTGATTGGCTTGCTTTCTGCGGCGTCACAGGGGGTATAAAGGGGCGTGCACGTCGACCGCCATCTTACTTCTGCCGATCTCAGCATAGGGAGAGGTTGCTGCAGCTTCGTCAGAAGAAGGGATATAGTTAGGGAGGGAAGATTAACCCCCAAACCGCTTGTGCTGTAGCGATTTCCACTGTCCAACACCACCTTTTTTGCACCCCCCCACCCCAAAAAAGGGTGTTTCAAATTGTCACAAAGTGTATATATACGTCAGTTCTGTTAGTTTGTCATATATCAGCCAGCCACGTTCTGCCACTTACATTGTGTTGTGTTATACACTGGGCCTGGGTTGTGGTGCAGTCTCCCCCCCAAAAAAGGGTGTTTCAAATTGTCACAAAGTGGATATACGTCAGTTCTGTTAGTTTGTCATATATCAGCCAGCCGCGTTCTGCCACTTACATTGTGTTGTGTTATACACTGGGCCTGAGTTGCGGTGCAGTCTCCCCTCAAAAAAAGGGAGATTCAAATTGTCACAAAGTGGATATACGTCAGTTCTTTTAGTTTGTCGCATATCAGCCAGCCACGTTCTGCCACTTACATTGTGTTGTGTTATACACTGGGCCTGAGTTTTGGTGCAGTCTCCCCAAAATAAAAAGGGAGATTTAAATTCTCAACAAGTTTATATACACCTTCTACCTTGTTTTACAGTACCATATACCAGTTGTTATTTTGGTAACATTTTCCCAAAAATGAGGAAGTCTGGTGGAAGAGGCCGTGGGCGGTCGTTGCCAGCTGGCACTGATGGTGGTGGTGGAGCATCTGGTGGTAGTGGGAAAAGCAAAATAGCACCTAAGGCTGGAGTTGTTGAGTCAGCGTCATCGTCTGGCTACGCAAGGCCTCGAAGGCTCTCTTATCTTGGAGTAGGAAAACCGCTTTTAAAGCCGGAGCAGCAGGAAAAAGTTTTGGCTTTCCTTGCTGACTCAGCCTCTAACTCTTTCGCCTCCTCTTCAGAAAGTTCAAAATATAAAAGCAGCGAGTCGTCAGTGGATGCTCCCGGTCAGGAACAAGACGTTTCCTTGTGTCCTTCACCCAAACCAAAGTGAAGGATGCGTCAGGCGACATCACAGGTTACTCCATGGAGCTTTTTACACATACCGTGCCTGGGTTACAAAGGGAAATTGTTAGCTGCCCATTACAAGATGAATCGGACATGGAGTGCACTGATGCACAGCCACAGCTAGATTATTATGCTGTTACATTGCCCTCGCAGTGTACTGAGCCTGAATCTGACCCTGATGAGACTATGGTGCCCCGTCCCGAACGCTATAGCACCTTACACGGTGACACTGAGGAAGGTGCACATGACATTGAAGAGGAGGTGATAGATGACCCAGTTGTTGACCCAGATTGGCAGCCATTGGGGGAAGAGGGTGCCGCTGCCAGTAGCTCAGAAGCGGAGGAGGATGATCCGCAGCAGCCACCTACATCACAACAGCTGTCATCTGGCAGGCCCGTATCAGGCCAAAAACATGTGTCAAAAACAAAAACAGTTTTAGGACAGCGTGGCCATCCGGTGAAAGTAGCACAGCGTGCAATGCCTGAAAAGGTATTCGATAGTAGGAAGAGTGCAGTGTGGCAATTGTTTAACCAAGATCCGAATGATCAGTCAAAAGTTATCTGTAAGAAATGCTCAAAGACCTTTAGCAGAGGGAAGAATCTTCAAAATTTAAATACAACGTGCATGCGTAGACATTTAACCAGCATGCACTTGCAAGCCTGGACTAACTACCAAACGTCACGTACTGTTGGTGCACCTGCTCAGAATGAAGCCCACCGGTTAGGACACGACCACCAGCAAATGTGGAGGTATCGTCGCAAGGCCAAAGCAGTCAGGGAATCACAAGGTTATTGGTAGGAAACACTGTATGTAGGCCAACATCAAGAATACCATCACCAACCCTCTCTCAATCTGCCATGTCCACCACCACCACCACCGCTAGTTCCACCATATGCAGCTCTCCAGTCCAGCTCACCCTACAAGAGACTCTCGTTAGGAAAAGAAAGTACTCATCCTCTCATCCGCGTACACAGGGTTTGAACTCCCACATTGCTATACTAATCTCGTTAGAGATGATGCCCTACCGGTTGGTTGAAAGCGAAGCTTTCAAAGACCTGATGGCCTACGCAGTACCACGTTATGACCTACCAGTCGGCACTTCTTTGCGAGAAAAGCCATCCCAGCCCTCCACCAGCATGTCAAAGACCGCATTGTCCATGCACTGAGGCAATCAGTCAGTGGAAAGGTGCACCTCACAACAGATGCATGGACCAGTAGGCATGGCCAGGGACATTACGTGTCCATCACGGCGCACTGGGTTAATGTGGTGGATGCAGGGTCCACTGGGGACAGCCATAGTGGGACAGTTCTGCCTAGCCCACGGTCTAGAAAACAATTGGCTGTAGACGTTCGCCACCCCTCCTTCTCCTCTACCAGAAGCAAAAGCTCGTCCACAGAGCGCAGTCCCACGACCACCCCATCCACAGCTGCCAGTGTTGCACACGAGGTGTCCCATTATCGAACAGCTAGTGGTAAGCGTCAGCAGGCTGTGTTACAAATGAAGTGTTTGGGCGACAACAGACACACCTCGGAAGTACTGGCCGAGTACTTGCAGCAAGAAACTCAGTCATGGCTGGGCGGTGTACATCTTGAGGCAGGCAAAGTAGTCAGTGATAACGGAAGGAATTTTATGGCTGCCATAGCCCTTTCAGAACTGAAACACATACCTTGCCTGGCTTACACCTTGAACCTGGTGGTGCAGTGGTTCCTGAAAAATTATCCGGGGTTACCAGCCCTGCTCCTGAAGGTGCGAAGACTTTGCTCGCACATCCGCCGGTCGCCCGTACACTCCAGCCGTATGCTGAACCATCAGCGTTCACTGAATCTTCCCCAGCACCGCCTAATAATCGACGTTGCAACAAGGTGGAACTCCACACTGCACATGCTTCAGAGGCTGTGCGAACAGAGGCGTGCTGTAATTTATTTGTGGGAGGATACACATACACGGGCAGGCAGTTGGATGGCAGACATGGAGTTGTCTAGTGTGCAGTGGTTGAAGCTACAATACCTCTGTCAAGTCCTTTCATTGTTTTGAGGATTGCACATGGCTGGTAAGTGCAGATGACGCCATCATAAGCATGAGCATCCCACTAATGCGTCTGCTGATGCAAAGTTTGACGCACATTAAGGAGCAGGCGTCTGCAGCCGAAGAGGAGGGAAGCCTTGATGACAGTCAACCATTGTCAGCTCAGCGAACTCTCCTGGACGAGGTTGCAGATGAAGAGGAGGAGGAGGAGGAGGATGATGGGGATGAATATTTATGGGAGGAGGATGCTTCTCAGGGGGCAATAGAAACTGGTGGCGTTGCAAGGTCAAGTACAGGGTTTTTGCGGGACACAAGTGATGTTGATTTGTAAGAAAGTGCTCCTCAACCCAGCACAAGCAGTGAATTGACACCTGGAACATTGGCCCACATGGCTGAGTATGCCTTGCGTATCCTAAAAAGGGACCCCCGCATTATCAAAATGATGACCGATGACGATTACTGGTTGGCCTGCCTCCTGGATCCACGATATAAAGGAAAATTACAAAATATCATGCCACATGAGAACCTTGAGCAAATATTGGCTACCAAAGAGGTACCAAACTCTTGTAGACCGTTTGGTTCAGGCATTCCCAGCACACAGCGGCGGTGATGTTTCTCACATGAGCCGTAGTGGGCAACATGGCAGAGGTGTTAGAGGTGCACAAATCCGAAGTGGCGTTGGACAGAGGGGTTTTATGACCAGGTTGTGGAGTGATTTCACAACGGCCGCTGTCACGACAGGTACTGCTGCATCGATTCAAAGTGACAGGAGACAGCATTTTTCCAGTATGGTTACGAACTACTTTTCCGCCCTTATCGATGTTCTCCCTCACAGGTCTTTCCCCTTTGATTACTGGGCATCTAAAATAGACACCTGGCCTGAATTGGCAGAATATGCATTACAGGAGCTCGCATGCCAGTGTGCTATCAGAAAGAGTATTCAGTGCTGCTGGTTTAATACTGACCGAAAAAAGGACACGTCTGGCTACCCGAAATGTTGATGATCTAACCTTCATTAAAATGAACCAATCATGGATTTCAAATTATTTGGCCCCACCTTCCCCTGCTGACACGTAGCTTGCCTGAAAAATGTCTTGCTTTTGGCCTCCTCTTACTGACTTCTCCAATTCCTCCATTTGCAGCTGCTGAATGTCCACCATAGGCCATTTTTATACCTCCCTAAATGGGCTGACTCCCCCCACAGGGCCGTGGTCACCACCTGGCGCAAGCACCCGTGTGAGTGCCGTTTGCCTGGACAGGTGGGTGTGCCCACTCTTGGGCGACGGCACTGGCACAGGGTCCCTCATAGTACAATGTAGTGTCTCTGACAGTGGTGGTGCACAACCAACGTCAGACACACCGTCGTAATATGAGGGGCCCTGTGCCAGTACCGCTGCCCACGAGAGTGTTCCCCCCCAGCTCGAACAGTGCTCTACCACTTGCAATACTTACATCTCCCTGCTCCACCACTGTGTAGTCTGTGCTGTTAAATCCTTCAATGGTACTGCCAATACAAATTTGTTGAAATGATAGATGATAGTTAAAATATACAGGGGCCCTGGCCTCCATTTAGACCAGTTAATACTTTGCGCCTACTACCACTGTCTGCTACTCAGCAGAGGAGCCCACCCCTGTGCCTAGCTATGCCACCTGTTTTTTTTTATGAAAAATTTTTTGGCAGACATTTAGCCTACTTACTTATTTGGGCCTACTCACTGTGTCAGCCTCTCATTACAGTTGTCCTTCACTGAACAAAGCAATGCCGCCTGTTTAGTCCTGTTACCAATTTTGAACTGCATTTAGCCTACTTACTGATTTGGGCCTACTCACTGTGTCAGCCACTCCTTACAGTTGTCCTCCGCTGAACAAAGCAATGCCGCCTGGTTAGTCCTGTTAGACCAATTTTGAACTGCATTTAGCCCACTTTATTATTTGGGCCTATATCTGTGTTTCCTCCTCATCCTGCCCATTGCCCAGCCACTGCTAGATGAGTCTGCTGGTACATTGACCCAGACACTACATTCCCCTTGCACTCTACACAGCCATAATCTGACCCTGCTGAAAGTCAGGTTCCCCTTCCCGCATACTATACCACCTTACACGGGGACAAAGAGGAAGGTGCAGATGAAAGTGCAGGTTCCTTCATCAGGTGGGGGGGCATACTTGTTGGCGACGTCACTGGCACAGGGCCCCTCATAGTACGCCAAAGTGTTTCTACCAGTGGGAGGCGCCACCCGCTGTCAAACACACCGCAGTACTATGAGGGGCCCTGTGCCAGTGCCAACGAGTGGGCCCCCACTGCTTGCTCAGGATCACAGCACTTGCAAAGTTGAAATACTTACCTCTCCCTGCTCCACCGCCGTGACGTATTCCGCGTTTCCTGGGCCCACGAAAAACTTGAGCCAGCCCCACCCCCCCACAACTTTAGCCAAATGACCCCCAGTTTTCAATGCCTAACTATTATTATAAAGTAAATTAAGATTGACAAGCTTCAGTAATAAGAATTGATGTTTTTGGCATTAAAATGGGCACTGTAGGTGTTTTCCTGTCCTCCACTCACTGCCGACATTGATTCCCCATTGACTTGCATTGGGTTTCGTGTTTCAGTCGGCCCCCGACTTTACACAATAATCGGCCGATTTCACCCGACCCGACTCTTTACAAAGTCGGGTTTCACGAAACCCGACTCGATCCGAAAAAAGTAAGAGTCGCTCAACACTACTGGCCACCAGGGCCGTTTCTTCAACAGGGCGGGCAGGGCGGCCACACGGGGCGCCGTGGGGCCGGGGGGCGCAGGAGAGGCCTCGGGCCCCGGTGGTCCCCTGCCCGCTGCTGCTGCTGTTTAAGGGCTGTCAGGGGCGCGGATGCCGCGCTCAGTGCTGAGCGCGGGCGCGCCCTGCCCGAACTCAGCTGCAAATCTGACAGCTGAGCGGTCAGATCATCGCCTCGCGTCGCCGCGCCCCCCCCCCGCACCGCACATAATGGTTGCGGCCACCTCGGCGCCGCCACTCACCTCCGCTCCGCGCTGGATGAACAGCGAGAATGAACAGCCAGGATGAGGCAGCTCGGCCACTCCCACACTGATAGTATTATTTTCGGTGCCGGGGGGGGGGGGGGAGAAATTTCCTACTCTCGCCCTGTGTCATTTTTGGGCTAGAAACTGCCCTGCTGGCCACACATATATTTGTACACGTAAATGAGATCTCCCCTGAGGCGCCTTTTTTCCAAGCTAAACAAGCCCAACTTTTCCAACCTCTCATCATATTAGAGGCCGTCCATCCCTTGTAATAATCTAGTTGTCCGTCGTTTAACTGATTCTAACTTCTGAATATCCTTTTTAAAATGTGGAGCCCAAAACTGGATCCCATATTCTAGATGTGGCCTCACCAGTGATTTATAAAGCGGTGATAATACGTTGGGATCAAGGGATTTTATCTCTATTTTTCTACAATAAAATCTTGTTTGCTTTTGCAGCTGCTGTTTGACATTGAGTATTGCTGCTCAACTTACTTGTAACGAGAATACTCAAGGCCTTCTCTTGATCTAAACTTAGTAGTAAAGGCACAAAAGAGGACAAAAAATCCTCAAAAAATTCAAAAATACAGCTGAAAAATGGGCAGCACCGCTTACCTGCCCTGGTCTCTGAACAAATGCACTACAGGATGCAGCCAACCCATATAGCAAAGATGTTGCAAAGCACAAGTGCAAAATACTAAACAGACAGCCACTGACAACCTGATGTGTGAAAATAGTGTTTTAAATTGAACCTTTATTGCTATTAAACTACCCCCAATGTCATGTTAGTGATGCAAATTGCATCACAAACACATTTGTCTCACGTCCCAGTATTTAGCTCAAAAATCACTTTTTATACTTTGGTGATTGCCCCACATAACTTCTGTTTTGGTCATAGAAGGGAAGGAGGCAGCTCTAGCGTTTCACTCAGGGTCAATCGAGCGTGCTTTGAAATTCTCCACCCCCATTGTATTAGCATTCCTTCTCGTCACTGCTCCCTACCTCATCGTGATCCCCCAGCAGATGCCACACTTGAGCAATGTTGCTCAGCTTTCTGGGCATGCGCACAGAATCTGGGTGTACGTCCCAGCTACAGATCCTATGTGCGCATGCTTCGGAGCCGCAGTGCGGTGAGCGGGAAGACAGGTGTGCATAGCGTGTATGCTCACAAACTGTCATGTGACTGGAGCGGCCCCCAGACGCAGGACAGCGGGGTACTTGGATCCGGGTCTCTCAGTTCTGAGGATGTCACGGTGGCCCGACCCGGTCTGTGGTCCTGCTAAGGGGCGCCCAATAGAAGGTGTAGGTGGTGGTGTAGGTCACAATAAATAACGAGGACACAGGGTTGCAGTCTTTTTACCTCTTTACTGAAGGCTTCGGCATCCGCAATCCAGAGCACTGCTAACAGGGCTGGCTGAGACCGGCCGGTCCGAAGGCACATCCAGAGTTCCCTTTGCAGGTGGAAATCAGTGCCTACCTACTAGCGCCTGGGTGTTGTAGTACTTCCCTGCTGAGCACCACGGGATAGTCCTCACAACTGTCGTGTATGTTTCTGTTCTTTCTCTCCGTCCCCCAGATGATATGGATAGGACGCACCCGTATGATGGGGTAGGCCTGGAGTTATTTTATAGGGACCCTAGAGACGCCCCTCTCCCACAATTGCCTCCGTTGTCTTCATTAGGTGAATTAGGTGAGACAGCCAACCTAAAATTAACTGCCCTGCCGTTGGTTTGAAGTAATGCGTGGAGCCCAATACTTCCTCGGCGTTCCGGCCACCGGCTACGCGCCTCAGTAGGATGTTGCCGATTTCGGGGCATGACTCCTACTGGTTTTATCGCCTTTGTGCTGTGATCTCGTTTCTCACTTCTCCACAATATACTTCGCTTCGTGTTCTTTCTTAAGATGCCGCCGCAATGAAGTGCAGGCGCGGCCCCGTAACGATCTGTCCTTTCGCTAGGCCTCTGTCAGGATCCCACCCCTGACAGGGACCCCCCTGGAT
Organism: Ranitomeya variabilis; assembly: GCF_051348905.1. Classification (NCBI taxonomy): domain Eukaryota; kingdom Metazoa; phylum Chordata; class Amphibia; order Anura; family Dendrobatidae; genus Ranitomeya; species Ranitomeya variabilis. Next base: position 955,872,182 of record NC_135233.1, on the reverse strand, counting down.
CTTCCCAAGCAACCTCTTCTCTCACTAGATGTTACCTGGCCAAAACCCAGTCAGCTTCTCTCTCACTTCCTATCCAACCCCCAGTTTTACCAGCGTGTGAGGAGTGGCCTAATACATAGAACCCTTTGCTCCTCCTGGTGGCCAGAGTGTGAAGTGTAATGTGTGACTTTGATACCTGGTCAGGTGAACTCCTTTAGTGCAATCAGACGTACCATCACTCCCCTTAGTGGCAGAGCGACAGTACTGCAACGACCAGGACTCTGGGGCGCTGCATGACCACTGACACTCAGCGGCTCCTGAGCATACGCACATAGGATATGAAGCTGAGACGTACATCCAGATTCTGTGCACATGCTCAGAAAGCTGAGCATCATTGCACGTGTGGGATCTGCTGAGAGATTGCGGTGACGTGGGAAGGGATGCTAATATGATGGGCGTGGAGAATTTCAAAACGCATTTGATTGACTGTGACTGAAAAGCTAGAGCTGCCCACCAATATGACTGAAACAGAAGGTATGTGGGGTAATCAAAGTATAAAAAATGATTTTTGCGCTAAATACTGGGACATTTGGCTTGAGACAAACATGTTAGTGATGGAATGTGCATCACTAACATGATGTTGGGGGCAGTTTAATAGCAATAGAGGAGGTAATAGGTTCCCTTTAATTGATGCCCCCGTTTCTCTAAGTAGTGTGCTAAAAAGTTTACATAGGGAAATGTATGAGGATGATGGGTTGGGGGTTGCACCTTGCAATGTTTGCATTCTGCACCAATACTATTTCCTGTCCCTGAGTCATATAATTGTATTACATCGGGTGTACAATAAAGGTTATTGCTCTTTGTCTGTTGCTACCTTTAACATCAATGATCATGAAAAACCTACATACAAATTTCCGACAGAGGTGGACTGAATTTTATGTTGTGAAGAATGTAGCTGTAAGGGGTGTAAAATCTATGGGACGCATCATTTGTAGTTCATGTGAAACCCAACTCTGCTTTTATGTACAATGGGATCATTCCTCTGCAGAGTTTCCCATGTGAACGCCTTATTTTACTCACTACAGTTAAGGTTTTATAGTACTCCACAGATTAGATCAATTTACAAGTCCGCTGGAATTCTTACATATTCATTTACCATACAAAAGTGTAAATTGCTGCATATGTATTCTATTTCCCAAATAAAGGAAGTCAGATGTTTTCTAGAAGAATTTCTGTATGTCCTTCTGAAGCACTGTGAGATGCCGAATACCACCATGAAGAAACGTGAAAAAAACCTTTGGCCCGATTCGTTATTTGCGTTTTTTTCTTTTAAAATCACTTTTTTTTTGTCTTGTTGCATTTGTTGATGTTTTTTTGTGCCAAATTCTTCAAAATGGCGTATGTGGTTCATGTATTTTGCAAAAAATAAAAAATAAAATGTTCTTTATATTTGTCTTTATACTTTTTAGCTAATTTTGAGCATACAAAAATCACTTTTGGCTAAAATTACATAAAATTTTAGCAAAGCATACAGACGTACATAAAATCACTCCAGAGTAGTCACTGTAATACATTTGTGCAAAAAAATTGTGGCTTTTTATTTAGAAGCTCGTAAATATCAGCAGAAAATATCTGGAAACCCCAAACCATGACCACAAAGACGAACATAAAAAAAGTGAATACATTTAAAATAGAATTTAAAAAGTTGCAAATGAAAAGAAGAATAAGGTGCAAATAAAAAAAAAACCAGGCAGAAAAAAACAAACTGGACAACAAAAGGTACAAATGAAATAATGAATGCTTGGATAAGGTGTTATCCGAGCACGCTCATATCCTAATCAAGTATTTTTGGCATTCTCAAAAAAACTACTCGACTCGTTTAGGCTGTGTGTCTCGTGACTGTTTGTTAGGCAATCCCTGCATGCGTTGCGGCTGTCGAACAGCATTTTTTCAAGCACATCAAAAATACTCAATTAGGACACGAGCATGCTCGGATAAGATCTCGCTCATCACTATTCCTAACTGCACACATGAGAGCGCACGCACTTGTTCTGCAGGGGATCGTGGAGCCAGTAGTTTAGTGTTGTAAGAACATCTAAATGAGCGAATACTTTGGTATTCCAGCGCATTCTTCATATTGTCCTTGAATAAGACTATGGATCTTTCATACAGTAAGTAGTTTATATTCACACTCCAATCCATTGTTTCCTCTCAGTAATGCAGGATAGGCTCCCTATGGAGAAACATGTATTGAGTATAAACTGCTGCCTTCATTGTTTTATACTGTACCCACTGTGAAAATTTATAGTGTTGTTTTATTTTTTTTATTTTTTTCAAACAGAAATTTAATTCATTTTAACCTTGAATAAGTCTCCAGAGATGAATATATTGCTAAGAGTATAAGAAAGTTTTGTATTTATCAGCATTTTGGGCATAATAAAATAAAGCAGATAAACAAAACGTAAACATACATCAAGTCATAATTAATAAGCAAAATCCAAAACATCATGGGAACGGAGACTAGCAATATTTCCATACAAATACAATTAACAAATAGGGCACTTTGTTACAAAAAACATGGCAATATCTTCTGTTGTCCAGGTATAAAACAAATCTGATGTGGCTTTTTGCATTTACCATAATTTTTTCTAACTTGTGGTTCATATAACACAAACTTCAATATTCCTGTCCCAGTACGAGACTTTATAATCTGTTGATTGCCGAAATATAACTTTGGGGTACCAAAGCATTATTATTTGTCAATAATACGTATAAAGTCATATAGCAGGGTAGCAATGGGGTAACAGAGGAAGTCCGTCAGCCGAAACCCACCTGTCAATCAAAGCCCATGCAATCATTGTGATACAATATGTTGACTCAAGATGTGAAAAAGGTTGAAAGGTCACCAAGGACATCAGCAAGTCTGTTTTTCCTGGCTTTCCTCTCTCAATGCAAAGATACATTTAGACTGTGAACCCCAACAGGGACAGTGATGATAATGTCTGCAAAGTGTTAGGGAATAAGATGAAGCTATTTAATTAAACATAATAAAGACTATGTACACCCTCACACAGTTTTTTTTTTTTAAATGTTCACAAAACAACCCAGCAGCGGGACCGATACCTCCTCCTTTGTGCAAGGAGAGACAGGAGAAGTAGTGCCATTCACGTGTCAGCTCGAACTGTCAGAAACAGACTTCATGAGGGTAGTATTTGGGCCTGACATCCACAAGTGGCGGTTGTGATTACAGCCCAACACCATGCAGGGCAACTGGTATTTGCCAGCGAACACCAAGATTGGCAGATTCAACATTGACATCCTGTGCTCTTCACGGAAGAGAGCAGGTTCACACTGAGCACATGTGATAGAGTCTGGAGACACCAAGGAGAACATTCTATTGTCTGCAACATCCTTCAGTGTGACTGGTTTGGGCAGTGGGTCAGTAATGGTGTAGGGAGGTGTTTCTTTGCAGGGCTGCACAGCCCTCCGTGTGCTAGCCAGAGGTACCCTGACTGCCATTAGGTATCGGGATGAGATCCTCAGACCCATTGTGGGACCATATGCAGTTGCGGTGAGCCCTGGATTCCTTCTGATGCTTGATAATGCTTGGCCTCGTGGCTGAAGTGTATCAGAAGTTCTTGCATGATGATAGCATTGATGTTATGGACTGGCCTGCCCATTCCCCAGACCTAAATCCAATTGAGCATATATGAGGCATCATGTCTCGTTCCATCCACCAATGCCACATTGCACTACAGACTGTTTAGGAGTTTACTGATACTTTAATCCAGGACTGGGAGGAGATTCTTCAGGAGAAAATCCACCGCCTCATCAGGAGCATGCCCAGGCGTTGTACGGAGGTCATACAGACACTTGGAGGCCACAAACACTACCGAGCATCATTTCATTGTCTTGAGGCATTTACACTGAAGTTGAATCAGTTGGAAATTTGATTTTCCACTTTGATTTTGAGTATCATTCCAAATGAAGACCTCCATGGGAAATTAATTTTGATTTACATTGATCATTTTTATGTTTTATTATTCTCAACGCATTCCACTATGTAATTAATAAAGATTTGTAACTGGAATATTTCACTCAGTGATATCTAGCATGTGGTATTTCAGTGTTCCCTTTATTTTTTAGAGCAGTGTATTATCCAATCACACCCAAGATACTTGGATAACACGTTTTTAGAGCACGCTCGCTAATCACTAATAGAGACCTCACATCCAGCCTATATCACTGGGAGATGTACTCCCTCAATTATAAAAAAAAAATCAAACTTGGATCAGGCTACAATCTGCATATCAGGGGTATGATACTGGAGGATGATTGCATACTCAAAACATGATCAATTTTATTAAATGATAACCACTAACATATGAAAAAAATAGTGTTAAAAAGGTCAATGTTAAAAAGGTCTAACAGCAGCTAATTTCAATAGTTTCTGTTAAAGGGGTGTTCCAGTCTAGCGGATCAGGGAAAAAAATATTTATTTTTCCATATTTTTCATGTATTTAGTGTAGACAATATATCTGTAAATGATTTAGCTTGATTTGCAATATTAAAAAAGTTATAGCACCTTATAGGGAGCAATCTCCGGCATCCGCTCTGAATGCACGATGCACAATGGAGCATTCTGTCTGCCTTGTGTGTAATTTTTATTTAATTTTATAAAATTTTACAATCAGAGGGTCAAAAAAAATGGAGTACAATTAGAATGAACTCTTGGAAGACGTCCAGTGGCAGCAAAACATATTGTGCAATAGAACAGAAAAAGACAGAAAGTCCAACAACAGTGCTAAACGATGCCATCAACAGATGTAACAGCAGTCTGGTCGAATTCTTCCCAATCCCTCTAGGGGGAACATTTAGTAGGTATATAGCAGGGTCCAGCTCAACCTCCACATATAGAACTTTTTGTATTAAGGTTTTCACCTTTTCCCAAAATCCAGCCATCCCAGGGCAAGACCAGAAAATGTGGAACTGAGAACCAGGTGCTGAGCAATAACACCAGCAAATATTTGGGAGCTGTTGGTTCAGTCTATGAAGGAGCTCTGGAGTGTGATACCAAAACATCAAAATTGGATATTGGTTTTCCTTATAAAGGGTGCAGATAGAGGATTTGGATGCCTTTTTGCATATATTCTGACAGCATTGGGGAGACGACGTCCTTCCCAGAAGACACAGTTATATGAAAAAGTTTGGGCACCCCTATTAATCTTAAGCTTAATGTTTTATAAAAATTGTTTTTTTTGCAACAGCTATTTAGGTTTCATATATCTAATAACTGTTGGACACAGTAACGTTTCTGCCTTGAAATGAGGTTTATTGTACTAACAGAAAATGTGCAATCTGCATTCAAACAAAATTTGACAGGTGCATAAGTATGGGCACTAGGGTTGAGCGACTTTTACTTTTTCAGGATCGAGTCGGGTTTCGCGAAACCCGACTTTGTCAAAAGTCGGGTCGGGTGAAATCGGCCGATTATTGCGAAAAGTCGGGGATCCGACCAAAACACGAAACCCAATGCAAGTCAATGGAGAATCAAAGTCGGCAGTGAGTGGAGGACAGGAAAACACCAACAGAGCCCATTTTAATGCCAAAAACATCAATTCTTGTTACTTAAGCTTGTCAATCTTAATTTACCTTATAATAATAGTTAGCCATTGAAAATTTGGGGGTCATTTGGCAACAGTTGTGGGGGGAGTAGGGCTGGCTCAAGTTTTTCGTGGGCCCAGGAAACGCGGACTACGTCACGGCGGTGGAGCAGGGAGAGGTAAGTATTTCAACTTTGCAAGTGCTGTGATCCTGAGCAAGCAGGGGGGGCACACTCGTTCGCATTGCCACTGGCACAGGGCCCCTCAAAGTACGGCGTTGTGATTGACGGGGGGGGGGGCGCCTCCCACCGGCAGAGACACTTTTGCGCACTATGAGGGGCCCTGTGCCAGTGACGTCGCCAACGAGTATACCCCCCCCACCTGTTGAAGGAACCTGCACTTTCATCTGCACCTTCCTCTTTGTCCCCGTGTAAGGTGGTATAGTATGCGGGAAGGGGAATCAGACTTTCTGCAGGGTCAGATACTGGCTATGAAGAGTGCAAGGGGAATGTAGTGGTCTGGGTCAATGTACTGGCAGACTCATCTAGCAGTGGCTGGGCAATGGGCAGGATGAGGAGGAAACACAGATATAGGCCCAAAGAATAAAGTAGGCTAAATGCAGTTCAAAATTGGTAACAGGAGTAAACAGACAGCACTGCTTTGTTCAGTGGAGGAGAACAGGAAGTAGCGGCAGACACCGTTAGTAGGCCCAACCAAACTAGTAGGCCAAATGCACTTTAATATGTGATATCGGCTGCAAATTGAGGCTCTGCTTTGTGCAGTGAAGGACAGCTGTATTAAGTGGCGCAGACAGACACAGGTAGTAGGCCTAAATTTAAAAAGTTGGCTCAATGCAGTTTAAAATTGGTTACAGGGGTACACAGGCGGCAGAGCGTTGTTAAGCAGAGGACGATTGTCAGGACTGGAGTGGCCCAGACAGACTTAGTAGGCCTAAAATAAAAAAGTAGGCGCAATGCAGTTAAAAATGGGTAACGGGTACACAGGCAGCATTGTTTTGTTAGGCGGAGGACGATTGCTAGGAGTGGCGCAGACAGACTTACTAGGCCTGAAATAAAAAAGTAGGCTCAATGCAGTTCAAAATTGTTAACGGGTACACAGGCAGCATTGTTTTGGTCAGCGGAGGACGATTAGTAGGAGTGGTGCAGACAGACTTACTAGGCCTAAAATAAAAAAGTAGGCTCAATGCAGTTCAAAATGGGTAACGGGTACACAGGCAGCATTGTTTTGGTCAGCGGAGGACGATTAGTAGGAGTGGCGCAGACAGACTTAATAGGCCTAAAATAAAAAAGTTGGCTCAATGCAGTTTAAAATGGGTAACAGGGGTACACAGGCAGCACTGGTTTGGTCAGCGGAGGACGATTGCTAGGAGTGGCGCAGACAGACTTACTAGGCCTAAAATAAAAAAGTAGGCTCAATGCAGTTCAAAATGGGTAACGGGTACACAGGCAGCATTGTTTTGGTCAGCGGACGACGATTAGTAGGAGTGGCGCAGACAGACTTACTAGGCCTAAAATGTAAAAGTTGGCTCAATGCAGTTTAAAATGGGTAACAGGGGTACACAGGCAGCACTGGTTTGGTCCGGCGGAGGACGATTGCTAGGAGTGGCGCAGACAGACTTACTAGGCCTAAAATAAAAAAGTTGGCTCAATGCAGTTCTAAACTGGTAACAGGAGTAAACTGGTGGCACTGCTTTGTTCGGTGGAGGACAACTGGAATAAGTGGCTGACACAGTACGTTGGCCTAAATAGTAAAGCGGGCTAAATGTCTGCAAAAAAAATGTTCGTAAATAAACAGGTGGCAAAGCAACGTACAGGGGTGGGTTCCTCTGCTGAGTACCAGATAGTGGTAGTTCGCGCACAGTATTCACAGGTCAAAATGGAGGGCATGGTCCCTGTATATATTTACTATCATCTCTCAATTTGTATTGGCAGTGCCATTGAAGGATTTAACAGCACCGACTAAACAGCGGTGGAGCACTGTTTGAGCTGGGGGGGGAACACTCTCTCGTGGGCGGCGGTACTGGCCCAGGGCCCCTCATATTACGACGGTGTGTCTGACGTTGGGTGTGCACCCCCACCGCCAGAGACACTTAATTGTACGATAAGGGACCCTGTGCCAGTGCCGTCGGCCAAAAGTGGGCACACCCACCTGTCCAGGCAAACGGCACTCGCACGGGTGCTTGCGCCAAGTGGTGACCACGGGCCCATGGGGAGAGTCAGCCCATTTAGGGAGGTGTTAAAAATGGCCTATGGTGGACATTCAGCAGCAGCAAATGGAGGAATTGGAGCAGTCAGTAAGAGGAGTCCAAAAGCAAGACCTTTTTAAAGGAAAGCTACGTGTCAGCAGAGGAAGGTGGGGCAAAAGAATTTGAAATCCATGATTGGTTCATTTTAATGAAGGTTAGATCATCAACATTTTGGGTAGCCAGACGTGTCCTTTTTTCGGTCAGTATTGAACCAGCAGCACTGAAGACTCTTTCTGATAGCACACTGGCAGCAGGGCAAGCGAGCTCCTGTAATGCATATTCTGCCAATTCAGGCCAGGTGTCTAGTTTAGATGCCCAGTAATCAAAGGGGAATGACCTGTGAGGGAGAACATCGATAAGGGAGGAAAAGTAGTTTGTAACCATACTGGACAAATGCTGTCTACTGTCACTTTGAATCGATGCAGCTGTCCCTGTCGTGTCAGCGGTCATTGAAAAATCACTCCACAACCTTGTCATAAAACCCCTCTGTCCAACGCCACTTCGGATTTCTGCACCGCTAGCACCTCTGCCATGTTGCCCCCTACGGCTCGTGTGAGAACCATCACCGCCACTGTGTGCTGGGAATGCGAGAACCAAACGGTCTACAAGAGTTGCTTGTTTGGTAGCCAATATTTGCTCTAGGTTCTCATGTGGCATGATATTTTGCAATTTCCCTTTGTAGCGTGGATCCAGTAGGCAGGCCAACCAGTAATCGTCATCAGTCATCATTTTGACAATGCGGGGGTCCCTTTTTAGGATACGCAAGGCATACTCAGCCATGTGGGCCAATGTTCCAGGTGTCAATTCACTGCTTCTGCTGGGTTGAGGAGCACTTTCTTGGAAATCTACTGTACATCACAAGTGTCCTGCAAGAAACCTGTACCAGACCTTGCAACGGCACCAGTTTCTATTGCTCCCTGAGAAGCTCCCTCCTCCCATACATATTCAGCCCCATCATCCTCCTCCTCATCCTCTTTGTCCGCCACCTCGTCCTGGACAGTTCCCTGACCAGACAATGGCTGACTGTCATCAAGGCTTCCCTCCTCCTCGGCTGCAGATGCCTGCTCCTTGATGTGCGTCAAACTTTGCATCAGCAGACGCATAAGTGGGATGCTCATGCTTATGATGGCGTCATCTGCACTTACCAGCCGTGTGCATTCCTCAAAACACTGAAGGACTTGACAGAGGTCTTGTAGCTTCGACCACTGCACACCAGACAACTCCATGTCTGCCATCCAACTGCCTGCCCGTGTATGCGTATCCTCCCACAAATAAATGACAGCACGCCTCTGTTCACACAGCCTCTGAACCATGTGCAGTGTGGAGTTCCACCTTGTTGCAACATCTATAATTAGGCGTTGCTGTGGAAGATTTAGCGATCGCTGATGGTTCAGCATACGGCTGGAGTGTACGGGCGACCGGCGGATGTGCGAACAAAGTTTTCGCACCTTCAGGAGCAGGGCTGGTAACTTCGGATAATTTTTCAGGAAGCACTGCACCACCAGGTTCAAAGTGTGAGCCAAGCAAGGTATGTGTTTGTTGTGAAAGGGCTATGGCAGCCATAAAATTCCTTCCGTTATCACTGACTACCTTGCCTGCCTCAAAATGTACACTGCCCAGCCATGACTCACTTTCTTGCTGCAAGAACTCGGCCAGTACTTCCGCGGTGTGTCTTTTGTCGCCCAAACACTTCATTTCCAACACAGCCTGCTGACGCTTACCACTAGCTGTTCCATAATGAGACACCTTGTGTGCAACACTGGCAGCTGCGGATGGAGTTGCCAGGCGACTGCGCTCTGTAGACGAGCTGTCGCTTCTGGAGGAGGAGGAGGAGGAGGGGTGTCGAACGCCTACTGCCAACTGTTTCCTAGACCGTGGGCTAGGCAGAACTGTCCCACTATGGCTGTCCCCTGTGGACCCTGCATCCACCACATTAACCCAGTGCGCCGTGATGGACACGTAACGTCCCTGGCCATGCCTACTGGTCCATGCATCTGTGGTGAGGTGCACCTTTCCACTGACAGACTGCCTCAGTGCATGGACAATGCGGTCTTTGACATGCTGGTGGAGGGCTGGGATGGCTTTTCTCGCAAAGAAGTGGCGACTGGGTAGGTCATAGCGTGGTACTGCGTAGGCCATCAGGTCTTTGAAAGCTTTGCTTTCGACCAACCGATAGGGCATCATCTCTAACGAGATTAATCTGGCAATGTGGGCGTTCAAACCCTGTGTACGCGGATGAGAGGATGAGTACTTTCTTTTCCTCACGAGAGTCTCTTCTAGGGTGAGCAGGACAGGAGACCTGCAGATGGTGGAACTAGCGGTGGGGGTGGTGGTGGACATGGCGGATTGAGAGACAGTTGGTGATGTTGGCCTACATACAGTGCTTCCTACCAATAACCTTCTGATTCCCTGCCTGCTTTGGCCTTGCGACGATCCCTCCACATTTGCTGCTGGTGGTGTCCGAACCGGTGTGCTTACAGTGAGGGAAGCAATGTAGTGTTGCTGACTACCTTCATTCTGACCAGGTGCACCAACAGTACAGGACGTTTGGTGATTAGTCCAGGCTTGCAAGTGCATGCTGGTTAAATGTCTACGCATGCACGTTGTATTTAAATTTTGAAGAATCTTCCCTCTGCTAAAGGTCTTTGAGCATTTCTTACAGATCACTTTAGACTGATCATTGGGATCTTGGTCAAAAAAATGCCACACTGCACTCTTCCTACTATGGAATTCCTTTTCAGGCATTGCACGCTGTGCAACTTTCAGCGGTTGGCCACACTGTCCTAAAACTGTTTTTGTCACACGTTTTTGGGCCTGATACGGGCCTGGCTGATGACAGCTGTTGCGATGTAGATTGGTGTTGCTGCGGATAACCCTCCTCCGCTTGTGAGCTAGTGCCAGCGGCACCCTCTTCCCCCAATGGCTGCCAATCTGGGTCAAGAACTGGGTCATCTATCACCTCCTCCTCCACAATGTCATGTGCACCTTCCTCAGTGTCACCGTGTAAGCCGGTGCTATAGCGTTCGGGACAGGGCACCATAGTCTCATCAGGGTCAGATTCTGGCTCAGGAAACTGCGAGGTCAATGTAGTGATCTGAGTCAATGGAACAGCATCATAATCTAGCTGTGGCTGTGCATCAGTGCACTCCATGTCCGATTCTTCTTGTAATGGGCAGTGTACAATTTCCCTTTCTAACCCTGGCACGGTATGGGTAAAGAGCTCCATGGAGTAACCTGTAGTGTCGCCTGACGCATCCTTCACTTTTGGTTTGGGAGAAGGACACAAGGAAACGTCTTTTTCCAGACCGGAAGCATCCACTGACGACTGGCTGCTCTTAGATTTTGAACTTTGGGAAGAGGAGGCGAAAGAGCTAGAGGCTGAGTCAGCAAGGAAAGACAAAACTTTTTCCTGCTGCTCCAGCTTTAAAAGCTGTTTTCCTACTCCCAGGTAAGGGAGCCTTCGAGGCCTTGTGTAGCCAGACGATGACGCAGGCTCAGCACCTCCAGCCTTAGGTGCTACTGTGCTTTTGCCACTACCACCAGATGCAGCACCACCACCATCAGTACTAGCTGGCAACCCCCGCCCACGGCCTCTTCCACCATCATTTTTTGGGGGGAGACACTGAACCACAACTCTGTCCCAGTGGTATAACACAACACTATGAACGTGGCAGAAAGTGGCTGCCTGATATACGACACACTAGCAGTACAGCAGAATATAAACTGTGTGAGAATTACTATCTCACTTTTGGGGGGAGACACTGAACCACAACTCTGGCCCAGTGGTATAACACAACACTATGAACGTGGCAGAAAGTGGCTGCCTGATATACAACACACTAGCAGTACAGCAGAATATAAACTGTGTGAGAATTACTATCTCACTTTTGGGGGGAGAAACTGAACCACAACTCTGGCCCAGTGGTATAACACAACACTATGAACGTGGCTGTAATTATTATTATAAAAAAAAAAAAACTTACTGCAATAACAAGCTTCCTACAATGATCTCAGGACAAGTATCGCAGCAATAAAAAGGACTGCTGAACAAAAAAATTGTTAGACAAATAAACAAGACAGGTAACTGTGCAAAAAGGAGCAACAGGATTTTTGCTTTGAAAAAAGCAGTTGTTTGCACAGCACCGTGCACACAGCTATGCAGCTGCTGCACTAAAATACGACCTCCACTGTCACTGCACAAAAAGGTGGTGTGGGACAGTGAAAATCGCTCCAGCACAAGCGGTTTGTTTTTTTTTTATTTCCTCCCTAACTCTGTCCCTGCTTCTGACTAACTGCAGCAAACTCTCCCTATGCTCAGATCGGCAGAAGTAAGATGGCGGTCGGCGTGCACGCCCCTTTATAGCCCCTGTGATGCCGCAGACAGCAAGCCAATCACTGCCATGCCCTTGTCTAAGATGGTGGGGACAGAGACCTATGTCATCACGCTGCCCACACTCTGCGTCCTCCTTCATTGGATGAAAAACTGTGGTAACAGCGTCATACGAAACGCGACTTTGGCGCTCTGATCGCCGACCGCATGGCCGATCCCACACTAGGATCGGTTCGGGTTTTATGAAACCCGACTTTGCCTAAAAGTCGGCGATTTATGAAAATGACCGATCCGTTTCGCTCAACGCTAATGGGCACCCTTATCATTTTCTTGTTTTAAATACTCCTACCTACTTTTTACTGACTTACTAAAGCACTTTTTTTGGTTTTGTAACCTCATTGAGCATTGAACTTCATAGCCAGGTGTATGCAATCATGAGAAAAGCTACTTAAAGTGGCCACTTGCAAGTTGTTCTCCTGTTTGAATCTCCTCTGAAGAGTGGCATCATGGGCTCCTCAAAACAACTGTCAAATGATCTGACAACAAAGATTATTCAACATACAGTCATGGCCAAAAGTATTCACACCCCTGCAATTCTGTCAGATAATACTCAGTTTCTTCCTGAAAATGATTGCAAACACAAATTCTCTGGTATTATTATCTTCATTTAATTTGACTTAAATGAAAATAACACAAAAAGAATTGTCCTAAAGCCAAATTGGATATAATTCCACACCAAACATAAAAAAGGGGGTGGACAAAAGTATTGGCACTGTTCGAAAAATCCTGTGATGCTTCTCTAATTTGTGTAACTAACAGCACCTGTAACTTACCTGTGGCACCTAACAGGTGTTGGCAATAACTAAATCACACTTGCAGCCAGTTGACATGGATTAAAGTTGACTCAACCTCTGTCCTGTGTCCCTGTGTGTACCACATTGTGCATGGAGAAAAGAAAGAAGACCAAAGAACTGTCTGAGGACTTGAGAAACCAAATTGTGAGGAAGCATGAGCAATCTCAAGGCTACAAGTCCATCTCCAAAGACCTGAATGTTCCTGTGTCTACCGTGCGCAGTGTCATCTAGAAGTTTAAAGCCCATGGCACTGTGGCTAACCTTCCTAGATGTGGACGGAAAATAAAAATTGACAAGAGATTTCAACGCAAGATTGTGCGGATGTTGGATAAAGAATCTCGACTAACATCCAAACAAGTTCAAGCTGCCCTGCAGTCCGAGGGTACAACAGTGTCAACCCTTACTATCCGTCGGCATCTGAATGAAAAGGGACTGTATGGTAGGAGACCCAGGAAGACCCCACTTCTTACCCCGAGACATAAAAAAGCCAGGCTGGAGTTTGTCAAAACTTACCTGAAAAAGCCTAAAACGTTTTGGAAGAATGTTCTCTGGTCAGATGAGACAAAAGTAGAGCTTTTTGGGAAAAGTCATCAACATAGAGTTTACAGGAGAAAAAAAGAGGCATTCAAAGAAAAGAACACGGTCCCTAAAGTCAAACATGGCGGAGGTTCCCTGATGTTTTGGGGTTGCTTTGCTGCCTCTGGCACTGGACTTCTTGACCGTGTGCATGGCATTATGAAGTCTGAAGACTACGAACAAATTTTGCAGCATAATGTAGGGCCCAGTGTGAGAAAGCTGGGTCTCCCTCAGAGGTCATGGGTCTTCCAGCAGGACAATGACCCAAAACACACTTCAAAAAGCACTAGAAAATGGTTTGAGAGAAAGCACTGGAGACTTCTAAGGTGACCAGCAATTAGGCCAGACCTGAATCCCATAGAACACCTGTGGAGAGATCTAAAAATGGCAGTTTGGAGAAGGCACCCTTCAAATATCAGGGACCTGGAGCAGTTTGCCAAAGAAAAATGGTCTAAAATTCCACCAGAGCATTGTAAAAAACTCATTGATGGTTACCGGAAGCGGTTGGTCGCAGTTATTTTGGCTAAAGGTTGCGCAACCAAGTATTAGGCTGAGGGTGCCAATACTTTTGTCTGGCCCATTTTTGGAGTTTTGTGTGAAATCATCAATGTTTTGCTTTTTGCTTCATTCTCTTTTGTGTTTTTTCATTTAAGACAAATTAAATGAAGATAATAATACCAAAGAATTTGTGATTGCAATCATTTTCAGGAAGAAACTGAGTATTATCGGACAGAATTGCAGGGGTGTGAATACTTTTGGCCATGACTGTAGTTGTTCAGGAGAAGGATACAAAAAGCTGTCTCAGAGATTTTGAAAAGTTCAAAGAGATGAACGGCACCAGGATTCAACAATGCAGTATTGGGAGCGCTTAATCAAATACACCTCTTTAGACCCACAGCGTGCGGTATCCATGCAGTACTGGAGCGTGGTGCTCAGCATCAATAGCCATAACAGCACAGTAAAACTTTGCACAAGAAAGTAGAAAAATGCGGCACTCACCCAGGTTGCGAAGTGAATGTCTCTAATCTGTTTTTAATCCATGCACAGACTTTGCATAAAAGACAAGCGGAGACGACGAGGATGCGGGGAGAGTGAGCTAAAACAGTTAAAACAACAATGAAAAACAAAAACGCTGCAACACAGTTAATACAGTCAATAGTTGTGAGTGGCACCCCTCTCTGGAGCACCGCAGGATCAGTCTGTCCTCTACAAGACACAAAGCCACTGGAGACTCCTCTCTCCAAGCTTGCTGAACACAGACTGCTTACAGAGCCCATTTACTTAAACCCCAGACCATGTGACTCTTTCCATCATGTGACTGACCACATGATCATGACACAGGTCCTGGCAGCTCTGCAAGTGGAGATAAAGTGGACCTCCTCCCACCATCTCTATGAAGGTCCACATGAAACCAGCTCTTTATGCAACTTTAACTTAACCTTCACAACATGTAGTGTTCTGGAGGAAAATACTCTGCTTTCATATCACTGACGCCATTAAGGGCAGTGACACATATCTCCCCTCTATTACCTTACCAGTGACTTTGTCACAATCCTTATGAAGATAAAGCTACAGTCGCGAAAAAAGAATGCGTCAATCACGTAGAAAAAAGAATGGATATGAGACTTCTCAATGCAAAAAAAAAAATAACAAAAGCTATTGGTGGGTGGCAAAGATGTTGAAAAGTTAACAGATACAGTTATTGGTGAACTCACTAAATATTATGGCTTTGCTATACAAAGACATGCAGACTCAGGCCGGATTCACTTTAGCGTTTGAGTCTGCAGCGCGGTGCTGCGGACTTCTCGCCTTAGCTCCGCCTACTTCCGCATGCATCCTGCGTACCTATCTTTAACTTTGGGTACACAGGGACATGCGTTGTATGCGAATGTGTCCGCGTGCGTCGTTTTGACGTGCCCGCCGAATGCAACAAGTTGTTACGGATCTGCAACACAGGACTAAGGTAGAAGGGGTAAAACTGACCCTGCACTATGACTAGGCTGAAACTCTACGATGGAGTTGGCGACCCATTCCTTGCAAATAGACCCGACGATCCTATGATAATCTCAGGCGAAGACCTATAGATAAGGGGAAGGGGTTAACAAAAAGAACTAAGGAATGGGTACAAAAATAGGTCATCTCCTAGTAGAAAACAGAGAAGACTGCAGAAACCAATAGAAAACAGAAACTAAGGCTAGCAGAACCAGAGGTACCAGCACTGCACAAATAACATGCACAGAACACAAAGCAAAGCACCAAAGCTAGAGCTCAAGCAAGGACTGGAGGAAGGTGCTGGGTAATAAATAGTGAAACAAACACCTGACCCAAGACAAACCCAGAACCAGAGGAAAAAGACCAGCCGCCAGAACTCCACAAGAAAATGGCGGATAGTCACAAACTAAACAGATTCCAATACATGTTGCATTTTCTTGCGTTCGGCGGGCACGTAGAGAGCTGGAGCACGTGGCATGAAGCTGAAGCTACACTGATAACCTTCTATCACGATAAACCACCTGTTACTGCGAAGCTATTGCAGATAAAAAGCCAATTAATGAAGAGCTGTCATTGGATGATTTGCTGAAAGTCGTGTTGAAGCAAAAATGCAAAATAACAACAAATAGCTCAACTCACTCATTTGGACTTTTGCTCAAAAACATCTTCATTCGGATGCAAAGATTGAGAAGATATCTACGTCTTTGGCAATTAATTTATGCCAATTATTAACCCTGTCGCTCCATAGCCAGTTTTCGCCTTTGTGACCAGGCTGATTTTTTTTCAACTCTGAACAGTGTCATTTTATGAGGTAATGACTCTAGAATGCTTCAACGTATCCCTGTGATTCTGAGAATGTTTTTTCATGACATATTGTACTTCATAATAGCGGAAACATTTTTTCAATATACGGTAACTTGCGTTTATTTCTGAAAATATAGGAAATTTGACAAAAATTGTGACATTTTCAAACTTTTAATTTTTATGCCTTTAAACCACTCATGCCACAAAAAATACTTCAGAAGTAACATTTACAACATGTCTATTTTACATCAGCACAATTTTTTAAATAGAATTTTTTTTTGTTACGAAGTTAGAAGGGTTAAAAGTTTTTCCATAAAATTTACAAAACTGTTATGATCCCAATGGCAGAGGATCTCTGATATTCCGGCAAGATAGCAAAAATGTAATTACTGCTCTAGGGAGGCGGAAACTGGGCTAACCGCATACCTGATCCTGACACAAACAACTAAAAGTAGCCGGTGAACGTGCCTACGTTGGTTCTAGACGTCTCGAGCCAGCCGGAGAACTGACTACCCCTAGAGGGAAAAAATAAGACCTCGCTTGCCTCCAGAGAAATTGAACCCCAAAGATATAGAAAGCCCCCAACAAATAATAACGGTGAGGCAAGAGGAAAACACAAACGTAGAGATGAACTAGATTCAGCAAAGTGAGGCCCAATAGTCTAGATAGCAGAAAATAGATAGTGGACTATGCGGTTAGCAGAAAACCCTACAAAACATCCACGCTGAACATTCAAGAACCCCCACATCGACTGACGGTGTGGAGGGAGAATATCAGCCCCCTAGAGCTTCCAGCGAGTCAAAAATCAAATGTAAAGCAAGCTGGACAAAAACACTGAATAATGCAAACGATCCAAATTGTACAAAACAGACTTAGCTTTTCTTGCATGAGGCAGACTGAAAGGAATCCGGAGGAGACCAAATAGGTCGGGATACAACGATGCCAGGCAAGAGACTGAGTCCAAAGGAGACTCAAATAGGAAACACCCGCTGCTTAACGACACAGCTGGAGCTCAGGCCTGCAACAAGACATACCTAACACAATACCATTAGTGACCACCAGAGGGAGCCCAGAAACACAGTTCACAACAGTACCCCCCCCTTGAGGAGGGGTCACCGAACCCTCACCAAGACCCCCAGGGCGATCAGGATGAGCAGCGTGAAAGGCATGAACCAAATCAGCCGCATGAACATCAGAGGCGACAACCCAGGAATTATCCTCCTGACCATAGCCTTTCCACTTAACTAAATACTGGAGTTTCCGTCTAGAGATATGAGAATCCAGAATCTTCTCCACCACGTACTCCAACTCGCCCTCAACCAAAACCGGGGCAGGAGGCTCAACAGCAGGAACCATAGGCACCACGTACCGCCGCAACAAGGACCTATGGAACACATTATGAATAGCAAAAGACGCTGGAAGGTCCAAGTGAAAAGACACCGGGTTAAGGATTTCCAAAATCTTATAAGGACCGATAAAGCAAGGCTTGAACTTAGGAGAGGAGACTTTCAAAGGAACATGCCGAGAAGACAACCAAACCAAATCCCCAACACGAAGTCGGGGACCCACACCGCGGCGGCGGTTGGCAAACCGCTGGGCCTTGTCTTGTGACAATTTCAAATTGTCCACCACATGGTTCCAAATCCGCTGCAACCTATCCACCACAGAATCAACCCCAGGACAGTCAGAAGGTTCAACCTGACCCGAGGAGAAACGAGGATGAAAACCAGAGTTGCAGAAAAAGGGTGAAACCAAGGTGGCAGAACTAGCCCGATTATTAAGGGCAAACTCGGCCAGTGGCAAAAAGGTAACCCAGTCGTCCTGATCAGCAGAAACAAAACATCTCAAATAAGTCTCTAACGTCTGATTAGTTCGCTCGGTCTGGCCATTAGTCTGAGGATGAAAAGCAGACGAAAAAGACAAATCAATACCCATCTTAGCACAAAAGGATCGCCAGAATCTGGACACAAACTGGGATCCTCTGTCAGATACAATATTCTCAGGGATGCCATGCAAACGAACCACATTCTGAAAGAACAAAGGAACCAAATCAGAGGAGGAAGGCAACTTAGGCAAGGGCACCAAATGGACCATTTTAGAAAAACGATCGCACACCACCCAGATGACAGACATCTTCCGAGACACCGGAAGATCCGAAATGAAATCCATGGAAATGTGCGTCCAAGGCCTCTTCGGGATAGGCAAGGGCAAAAGCAACCCGCTGGCACGAGAACAGCAAGGCTTAGCCCGAGCACAAATCCCACAGGACTGCACAAAAGAACGCACATCCCGCGACAAGGAAGGCCACCAAAAGGACCTGGCCACCAAATCTCCCGGTACCGAAAATCCCAGGATGTCCCGCCAACACCGAAGAATGAACCTCAGAAATAACTCTGTTGGTCCATCCATCAGGGACAAACAATCTCTCTGGTGGACAACGATCAGGCCTATCAGCCTGAAATTTTTGCAGCCCTCGTCGCAAATCTGGGGAAATGGCAGACAAAATTACTCCCTCTCTGAGAATACCAGCCGGCTCAGAGACTCCCGGAGAATCAGGCACAAAACTCCTAGAAAGTGCATCAGCCTTCAAGTTCTTCGAACCAAGCAGGTACGAGACCACAAAGTCAAAACGGGAGAAAAACAACGACCAACGGGCCTGTCTAGGATTCAGGCGCTTGGCAGACTCGAGGTAAATCAGATTTTTATGATCAGTCAAGACCACCACACGATGTCTAGCTCCCTCGAGCCAATGTCGCCACTCCTCAAATGCCCACTTCATGGCCAACAACTCCCGATTACCAACATCGTAGTTCCGCTCAGCAGGCGAAAATTTCCTTGAAAAGAAGACGCATGGCTTCATCACGGAGCCATCAGAACTTTTTTTGCGACAAAACAGCCCCTGCACCAATTTCAGAAGCATCAACTTCAACCTGGAAGGGAAGAGAGACATCCGGCTGGCACAAGACTGGCGCTGAAGTAAACCGACGCTTCAGCTCCCGAAAGGCCTCCACGGCCGCAGGAGACCAATTCGCAACATCAGAACCCTTCTTGGTCATATCCGTCAAAGGTTTAACCACGCTGGAGAAATTAGCGATAAAACGACGGTAAAAATTAGCAAAGCCCAAGAACTTCTGCAGGCTCTTAACAGACGTGGGCTGAGTCCAGTCATGAATGGCACGGACCTTAACTGGGTCCATCTCCACAGTAGAAGGGGAAAAAATAAAACCCAAAAAAGAAACCTTCTGTACCCCAAAGATACATTTTGAGCCCTTCACAAATAGAGCATTCTCCCGCAAAACCTGAAACACCATCCTGACCTGGTTCACATGGGACTCCCAATCATCAGAAAAAAACAAAATATCATCCAGATAAATAATCATAAATTTATCCAGATATTTCCGGAAGATGTCATGCATGAAGGACTGAAACACAGAAGGAGCATTAGATAATCCGAAAGGCATCACCAGGTACTCAAAATGACCCTCAGGCGTATTAAATGCCGTTTTCCATTCATCTCCCTGCTTTAGGCGCACAAGGTTATACGCACCACGAAGATCTATCTTGGTGAACCAACTGGATCCCTTAATCCGAGCAAACAAATCAGACAACAATGGCAAAGGATACTGAAATTTAACAGTGATCTTATTCAGAAGACGATAATCAATACAAGGTCTCAGAGACCCGTCTTTCTTGCCCACAAAAAAGAATCCTGCACCAAGAGGGGACGAGGAGGGGCGAATATGTCCCTTCTCCAAAGACTCCTTTATATAACTCCGCATCGCGGCATGCTCTGGCACAGATAAATTAAAGAGTCGTCCCTTAGGAAACTTACTACCAGGAATCAAATCTATAGCACAATCACAGTCCCTATGAGGAGGAAGGGCACTGGACCTGGCCTCATTAAATACATCCTGAAAGTCTGACAAAAACTCAGGGATCTCAGAAGGAGTAGAAGAAGCAATAGACACCAATGGAGAATCGCCATGAATCCCCTGACACCCCCAACTAGACACAGTCATAGCTTTCCAATCTAAAACTGGATTATGGGCCTGTAGCCATGGCAGACCCAAAACGACAACATCATGCATTTTATGCAGTACCAAAAAATGAATCACCTCCTGATGTACAGGAGTCATGCACATGGTCACCTGCGTCCAAAACTGAGGTTTATTCTCTGCCAATGGCGTAGAATCAATTCCTCTAAGAGGAATAGGATTTTCCAAAGGCTCCAGGACAAAACCGCAGCGCTTGGCAAACGACAAATCCATCAGACTTAAAGCAGCACCAGAATCCACAAAGGCCATAACTGAGTAAGAAGATAATGAACAAATTAAAGTCACAGACAAAATAAACTTAGGCTGAAAAGTACCAATGGCGACAGGATTAACTTTTTTCTTTAAACATTTAGAGCATGCTGAGATAACATGTGTTGAATCACCACAGTAGAAACACAACCCATTTTGACGTCTATGATTTTGTCGCTCGGCTCTGGTCAGAATTCTGTCACATTGCATAGAATCAGGTGACCGTTCAGACAGCACCGCCAAAGGATTATCAGATTTGCACTCCCGCAAACGTCGATCAATTTGAATGGCTAGAGTCATTGAATCATTTAGACCTGTAGGGATAGGAAACCCCACCATCACATCTTTAATGGCTTCAGAAAGACCATTTCTGAAATTTGCGGCCAGTGCACACTCATTCCATTGAGTAAGCACGGACCATTTCCGAAATTTTTGGCAATATACCTCAGCTTCGTGCTGACCCTGAGAGATAACCAGCAACATTTTTTCAGCCTGATTTTCAAGATTAGGCTCCTCATAAAGCAAACCAAGTGCCAGAAAAAACGCATCAACATTCACCAATGCAGGATCTCCTGGCGCCAGAGAGAAGGCCCAATCCTGAGGGTCGCCGCGCAAGAAGGAAATAACAATCTTAACTTGCTGAGCGGAATCACCAGAGGAACGAGGTTTCAGAGACAGAAACAATTTACAATTATTCCTAAAATTCAGGAATTTAGATCTATCTCCAAAAAACGGCTCAGGAATAGGTATTTTTGGTTCAGACATAGGGCTATGGATAACAAAATCCTGAATGCTTTGCACCCTAGCAGCAAGCTGATCCACACTAGAAGTCAAAGTCTGGACATTCATATCTGCAGCAGAGTTTCAGCCACTCAGAGAAAAAGGGGATGGAAGAAGCTAGGCAAACTGCAGCAAAAAAAAAAAAAAAACAAACTCAGAACTTCTTTTTAATCCCGCTTCTGCGATGCATTAAACATTTTCTTTTGGCCTGGCATTCTGTTATGATCCCAATGGCAGAGGATCTCTGATATTCCGGCAAGATAGCAAAAATATAATTACTGCTCTAGGGAGGTGGAAACTGGGCTAACTGCATACCTGATCCTGACACAAACAACTAAAAGTAGCCGGCGAACGTGCCTACGTTGGTTCTAGACGTCTCGAGCCAGCTGGAGAACTGACTACCCCTAGAGGGAAAAAATAAGACCTCGCTTGCCTCCAGAGAAATTGAACCCCAAAGATATAGAAAGCCCCCAACAAATAATAACGGTGAGGCAAGAGGAAAACACAAACGTAGAGATGAACTAGATTCAGCAAAGTGAGGCCCAATAGTATAGATAGCAGAAAATAGATAGTGGACTATGCGGTTAGCAGAAAACCCTACAAAACATCCATGCTGAACATTCAAGAACCCCCACATCGACTGACGGTGTGGAGGGAGAATATCAGCCCCCTAGAGCTTCCAGCGAGTCAAAAATCAAATGTAAAGCAAGCTGGACAAAAACACTGAATAATGCAAACGATCCAAATTGTACAAAACAGACTTAGCTTTTCTTGCATGAGGCAGACTGAAAGGACTCCGGAGGAGACCAAATAGGTCTGGATACAACGATGCCAGGCAAGAGACTGAGTCCAAAGGAGACTCAAATAGGAAACACCCGCTGCTTAACGACACAGCTGGAGCTCAGGCCTGCAACAAGACATACCTAACACAATACCGTTAGTGACCACCAGAGGGAGCCCAGAAACACAGTTCACAACACAAAACCATCTTTTTTTACGGAACACAACACATTTGAATTGACTTTGAGGAGCATATATGACAGAAAATACCCAAAAGTGACACCATTCTAAAAACTGCACCCCTCAAGGTGCTCAAAGCCATATTTAAGAAGTTTATTTACCCTTCAGGTGCTTCACAGGAATTTATAGAATGTGGAAGGAAAAAATGAACATTTAATAACATTTAATAACTTTTTACCACACAAATGTTATTTTAGCCCAAATTAGTTTTACTTTCACAAGGGTAGCAAGAAAAAAATGTGTTGTGTAATTTCTACTGAGTATGTCGATACCACATAATTGGAAGAAAACTACTGTTTGGGCTCAAATGGATAGCCAACACCATTTCGCATTTGGTGAGCCCGAGGTGCCTAAACAGTGGAAATCCTTCACAAATTACTCCATTTTGGTAACTTCACACCTCAAGGAATTTATCTAGATGTGTGGTGAGCACCTTGAACCCTCAAGGGCTTCACCGAATTTTATAATGTTAAGATGTGAAAATTAACATATTTTTCCCACAAAAATGTTTTTTAGCCCCCATTTTTTTTAATTTTTACAAGGGTAGTAAGAATAGGCCCAAAAATTTGTTGTGCAATTTCTCCTGAGTATGCCCACCATGTATGTGTAGGAAAACTACTGTTTGGGCGCACAACAATGCTCAGAAGGGAAGGACTTTAGGAATACAAAATTGGCTAGAATCGATAGCCAACGCCATGTCGAGTTTGGAGAGCCACTTAGGTGACTAAACAGCGGAAACCCCCCACTAATTACCTTATTTTGGAAACTAGACCCACAAGGAATTTATCTAGTTATGTGGTGAGCACCTTGAATCCTCAGGGGCTTTACAAAATTTTTTAATGTTGAGCCATGAAAATAAAAAAAAAAAAATCACATTTTTCCCACAAAAATGTTTTAGCTCCAATTTTTTTTTATTTTCACAAGGGTAACAGGAGAAAATGGATATCCTGAGCATGTATTTTTAGCCCTCAGGCAATTCACAAACTTGTATAACATTGGGCTGAGTAAATTAAATATTACAATTTTTTCCACACTAAACTGTTGCTTTGACTCCAAGTTTGCAATTTTCCAAAAGGGTAACAATAGAAAACGAACAGTACAATTTGCTACACAATTTCTCCTCTGCACGCCGATACCCCATATATGGTCAAAAACTACTACTCTGGTCATAGCTCAGATCATATTACAGTGCAGATTTTGCTTCACTGGTTTGAGGGTGCCATGTCACATTGACAGAGACCCTGGAGTTCCAGAACAGCAGAACCACCCTCCCAAAGTGACCCTATTTTACAAGCTACACCTCTCAATAAATTAATCTAGGGGGGTGAAGAGATCTTATTGACACCACAGGTGTGTCACAGAATATTATACCATTGAGTAGTGAAGAAAAAAAAAATTTCCACTAAAAAATAGTTTTAGCCAATTGGTGCCAAAATGTGTCATACAATTTCTGCAGAATGTGGCAATACCCTATATGTGGATGTACAGTACTGCTTAGCTACACAGCGAAATTCTTTAGTGACAGAGCGATATTTGACTCTTGGAGAACAAATTATTGTAGAATAGTTTGCGGACTCCATATCCAGAGCCCCTATGTGCAAGAAGAGCAGAATCCCCCCTCAAATAACTCCATTTTGGAAATTACACCATTATGTTGCAGTGACCAGTATATTGTGCCCAGCCCATGCTTCTGGAGACAAGCACCCATAAATTAGGCAGACTTGCTTTTGTGTAGATTTAAGTTGAAGCTTTTATTGGAAACATTTTACATAACATTTAGGATCACATTTATCCGGCACTCTACGCTGAGCACTTACATTGGGGTTTCCATTCAATTCTCTGGGTGACGTGATAGATGAAACCTCCGAGGGATCCATTCACTATAATGAGGTAGAAGAGTTACACTGGACTCCATCTGGCCTATGTTCAGCAGCGTAATTCTTTTCAAAGGTGCCAGAACACAGATCAGACATCGTCCACACTGCCTCCATCTGCCTTGTTATAGGGAATCTTCAGCCGAGGGTTCTGTCTGAATCCCGTATTTCAGAGATTCACACAGAAGCCCCAGTGTAAGCGCTCAGTGTAGAGCGCAGGATAAATGTGAGCCGAGACTTACTATGATCTTTCTGAGGCAGAATGAATAAATCAACAGCAGGCGAAGAATTGGTTTTATTTTTTACGCCGTTCCTTGTGCAGCATAAGTGATTAGACTAATTTATTCTTCGGGCCCGTGCGATCACAGCCATACCAGATTTATATTTGGTTTTTATATTTGGTTGCTGTCACACACTAAAAAACACTTTTTTTTAAAGAAAACAAGCGTTTGCAGTCCCCCGGCGTCCGCTTCCCTGCACTGTCAGCGCCGGCCGGCCGTAAAGCAAAGCACAGCGGTGACGTCACTGCTCTGCTTTAGGGCCGGCGCTTACACAGTGCAGGGAAGCGGACGCCGGGGGACCCGACAGACACCGGAATGTAAGTATGTAGTGTTTGGTTTTTTTTACATTTACACTGGTAACCAGGGTAAACATCAGGTTACTAAGCGCAGCCCTGCGCTTAGTAACCCGATGTTTACCCTGGTTACCTGGGGACTTTGGCATCGTTGGTCGCTGGAGAACTGTCTGTGTGACAGCTCTCCAGCGACCACACAACGACGAAACAGCGATGCTGCAGCGTCGCTTAATGTGACGGTACCTTAACATCATTGGGACGTTATCCAATCAGGTCCCAATGATGTCACCCATCAGAGCTGCCGCTCTGCACTGGAATCTCAAGATATGCAGGACACTGGGGGTCCTGAGCGCTGAGAGACCACCGACTGTAGAGAACCGTTGGTGCTGCACAAAGCCCAGCAAACGCCAATGGGTGGTCGGGAATTGGTTAAAGTAATTGACATGATGGGAATGATTATTGGCCAGCAAGAGCTGTACACTCACACTCGGTACGAAGCTCGTTTAGGTCACTTGGAGCAGCGTTCGACTGAGTCCATTTGAGAGGACAGATCTCTGTTATGATCTGGTGGCCTAAGAGCAGCATGAGACGTACTCTGGAGAAGGTGGTACCTGTACTGACCGCAGACCCTGAACTTAACACTGCAACTAGAAGTAGCCGTGGAATGTACCTATCACTCCCTAGACATCTCGACACAGCCGGAGGACTAATTACCCCTAGAGATAGAAAAGGGAAAACTATCTTGCCTCAGAGAAAATTCCCAAAGGATAGGCAGCCCCCCACAAATATTGACTGTGAGAGGAGAGGGAAAAAACATACACAGACTGAAATCAGAATTTAGCAAAGGAGGCCACTTCTAGCTAAATAGAAAGGATAGGACAGAGTACTATGCGGTCAGTATTAAAACACTAGAAAATATCCACCACAGAAAATACAAAAATCTCCACAGCTAACTAAAGATATGGAGGGAATGTCTGCATCTCCAGAGATACCAGCTTGGCTAAACAAATCCTTAATCAGACCAAGCTGGACAAGACAAAAACATGGAAAAGAACTGAACAATAACTGGCCACAGCATGTGGACAGCAAAAATCAAGGCCAGAACTTATCTTTGTTGAAAGGAACAGCCAAGCAGGAGAGAGCAGGCAAGGATGTGAATCCTCCAGGAACAATGGACAACTGGCACTGACTAAAGGGTCAAGCAAGGCTAAATAGCCCAGTCAGGATTGCAAAAACTTGACACACCTGATGAATGCTGCGATCCAGAGACAGCAGCACTACCACTTATAACCACTGGAGGGAGCCCAAGAGCAGAATTCACAACAGTACCCGCCCTTGAGGAGGGGTCACCGAACCCTCACCAGAGCCCCCAGGCCGATCCGGACGAGCCAAATGAAAGGCACGAACCAAATCCTCAGCATGAACATCAGAGGCAACAACCCAAGAATTATCCTCCTGGCCATAACCCTTCCATTTGACAAGATACTGAAGCTTCCGCCTCGAAAAACGAGAATCCAAAATCTTCTCAACCACATACTCCAACTCCCCATCAATCAACACCGGGGCAAGAGGATCAACAGAGGGAACAACGGGCACCACATATTTACGCAACAAAGATCTATGAAAAACATTATGGATGGAAAAAGAGGCTGGAAGGGCCAAACGAAAAGACACTGGATTGATAATCTCAGAAATCCTATAAGGGCCAATAAACCGAGGCTTAAACTTAGGGGAAGAAACCTTCATAGGAACATGACGGGAAGACAACCAGACCAAATCCCCAACCCGAAGCCGGGAACCAACACACCGACGACGGTTAGCAAAACGCTGAGCCCCCTCCTGAGACAACACCAAATTGTCAACAACATGAGCCCAAATTTGCTGCAACCTGTCAACCACAGAGTCCACCCCAGGACAATCAGAAGGCTCAACCTGCCCCGAAGAAAAACAAGGATGAAAACCAGAGTTACAAAAGAAGGGTGAAACCAAGCTAGCAGAACTAGCCCGATTATTAAGGGCAAACTCGGCCAATGGCAAGAAAGCCACCCAATCATCCTGATCAGCAGACACAAAGCATCTCAAATAAGTTTCCAAAGTCTGATTAGTTTGCTCGGTTTGGCCATTTGTCTGAGGATGAAACGCGGAAGAAAAAGACAAATCAATGCCCAGCCTAGCACAAAAGGCCCGCCAAAACCTAGAAACAAACTGGGAACCTCTATCGGACACAATATTCTCCGGAATACCATGCAAACGAACCACATGCTGAAAAAACAACGGAACCAAATCAGAAGAGGAAGGCAACTTAGGCAAAGGTATCAAATGAACCATCTTAGAAAACCAGTCACAAACCACCCAGATAACCGACATCCTAAGGGAAACCGGAAGATTCGAAATAAAATCCATAGAAATATGCGTCCAAGGCCTCTCAGGGACCGGCAAAGGCAAAAGCCAGCCACTAGCGCGGGAACAGCAAGGCTTGGCCAGCGCACAAGTCCCACAGGACTGCACAAAAGAACGCACATCCCGTGACAAAGAAGGCCACTAAAAGGACCTACCAACCAAATCTCTGGTACCAAAAATCCCAGGATGACCAGCCAACACAGAACAATGAACCTCGGAAATCACTTTACTAGTCCATCTGTCAGGAACAAACAATTTCCCCACTGGACAGCGGTCAGGTTTATCAGCCTGAAATTCCTGAAGAACCCGTCGTAAATCAGGGGAGATGGCAGAAAGAATCACCCCTTCCTTCAGAATGCCGACCGGCTCAAGGACCCCAGGAGAATCAGGCAAAAAGCTCCTAGAGAGGGCATCAGCCTTAACATTCTTAGAACCCGGAAGATACGAGACCACAAAATCAAAACGGGAGAAAAACAGGGACCATCGGGCCTGTCTAGGATTCAGCCGTTTGGCAGACTCGAGGTAAATCAGATTCTTATGATCGGTCAAGACCACAATACGGTGCTTGGCCCCCTCAAGCCAATGTCACCACTCCTCAAATGCCCACTTCATAGCCAACAACTCACGATTGCCGACCTCATAATTGCATTCCGCAGGCGAAAACTTTTGAGAAAAGAAGGCACACGGTTTCATCAAGGAACCATCAGAATTCCTCTGAGACAAAACGGCCCCTGCCCCAATCTCAGAAGCGTCAACCTCAACCTGAAAAGGAAGAGAAACATCCGGCTGACGCAACACAGGGGCAGAAGTAAATCGGCGTTTAAGCTCCTGAAAGGCAGAAACAGCCGCAGAGGGCCAATTCGTCACATCAGCGCCTTTCTTTGTCAAATCGGTCAGGGGTTTAACCACACTGGAGAAGTTGGCAATGAAACGGCGATAAAAATTAGCAAAGCCCAAAAATTTCTGAAGGCTCTTCACGGATGTGGGCTGGATCCAATCATGAATGGCCTGAACCTTAACCGGATCCATTTCTATAGATGAGGGAGAAAAAATGATGCCCAAAAAAGAAATCTTCTGTACTCCAAAGAGGCACTTAGACCCCTTCACAAACAAGGCATTATCACGAAGGATCTGAAATACCATCCTGACTTGTTTCACATGAGACTCCCAATCATCTGAAAAAATCAAAATATCATCCAAATATACAATCATGAATTTATCAAGATAATTCCGAAATATATCATGCATGAAGGACTGAAACACAGATGGAGCATTAGAGAGTCCGAATGGCATCACAAGGTATTCAAAATGACCTTCGGGCGTATTAAACGCAGTTTTCCATTCGTCACCCTGCTTAATACGAACAAGATTATATGCCCCTCGAAGGTCAATCTTAGTAAACCAACTAGCCCCCTTAATCCTAGCAAACAGATCAGAAAGGAAAGGCAAAGGGTATTGGAATTTGACCGTGATCTTATTCAAGAGGCGATAATCAATACAGGGTCTCAAGGAGCCATCTTTTTTGGCATAAAAAAAAAAACCTGCTCCCAATGGTGAAGAAGATGGCCGAATATGCCCCTTCTCCAAGGACTCCTTAACATAGCTCCGCATGGCGGTATGTTCTGGCACAGACAGGTTGAAAAGTTGGCCTTTAGGGAACTTACAGCCTGGAATCAAGTCAATAGCACAATCACAGTCCCTATGCGGTGGAAGGGAACTGGACCTGGGCTCATTGAATACATCCTGGAAATCTGACAAAAACTCAGGAATTTCAGAAGAGGGGGAGGAGGCAATTGACATCAAAGGAACGTCACCATGAACCCCCTGACAACCCCAACTAGTCACAGACATAGATTTCCAATCTAACACCGGATTATGCACCTGTAACCATGGGAAACCCAGCAGAATAGCATCATGCAAATTATGCAACACCAGAAAACGACAATCTTCCTGATGGGCTGGCGCCATGCACATGGTTAGCTGTGTCCAAAACTGAGGTTTATTTTTAGCCAACGGTGTAGCATCAATGCCCCTCAAAGGAATAGGACTCTGCAAAGGCTGCAAGGGGAAACCACAACATCTGGCAAATTCTAAGTCCATTACGTTTAGAGCGGCGCCTGAATCCACAAATGCCATGACAGAAAATGACGATAATGAGCAGATAAGGGTCACAGATAACAGAAATTTAGGTTGTACAGTGCTGATGGTAACAGAACTAGCGATTCTCTTGGTACGCTTAGGGCAATCAGAAATAACATGAGCAGAATCGCCGCAGTAAAAACACAACCTATTCTGACGTCTGAATCCTTGTCGTTCAGCTCTAGACACAATCCTATCACACTGCATAGGCTCAAGACTCCGCTCGGAAGACAATGCCATAGTGTGCACAACTCTGCGCTCGCGCAAGCGCCGATCAATCTGAATGGCCAGAGACATAGAATCACTCAGACCAGCAGGCGTGGGGAAACCCACCATAACATCTTTAACGGATTCAGAAAGACCCTTTCTGAAAATTGCCGCCAAGGCATCCTCATTCCATTTAGTCAGTACAGACCATTTTCTAAATTTCTGGCAATATGATTCTGCCGCTTCTTGACCCTGACACAGGGCCAACAAGGTCTTCTCAGCATGGTCCACTGAATTAGGTTCATCATACAATAACCCAAGCGCCTGAAAAAGGTGTCTACATTAAGCAACGCCGGATTCCCAGGTTCCAGGGCAAATGCCCAATCCTGGGGGTCACCACGCAGCAGAGATATAACAATTTTAACCTGCTGGATGGGATCACCAGAGGAACGGGGTTTCAGAGCAAAAAACAGTTTACAGTTATTTTTAAAGCTCAAAAATTTGGACCTGTCCCCAAGAAACAAATCAGGAGTTGGAATTCTAGGCTCTAAAACCGGAGTCTGAACGATATAATCGGAAATACCCTGTACTCTAGCAGCAAGTTGATCCACACGAGAAGCCAATCCCTGAACATCCATACCAGCGCCAAACTCCTGAGCCACCCAGAGGTAAAGAGGGAAAAAAAAAAAACACAACAGACTACAGAAAAAAAAATGGCTCAGCACTTTCCTTCCCTTCTTCTGAGATGCGGTTAACTCATTGTTGGCCAGTTGTACTGTTATGATCTGGTGGCCTAGGAGCAGCATGAGACGTACTCTGGAGAAGGTGGTACCTGTACTGACCGCAGACCCTGAACTTAACACCGCAACTAGAAGTAGCCGTGGAATGTACCTATCACTCCCTAGACATCTCGACACAGCCGGAGGACTAATTACCCCTAGAGATAGAAAAGGGAAAACTATCTTGCCTCAGAGAAAATTCCCAAAGGATAGCCAGCCCCCCACAAATATTGACTGTGAGAGGAGAGGGAAAAAACATACACAGACTGAAATCAGAATTTAGCAAAGGAGGCCACTTCTAGCTAAATAGAAAGGATAGGACAGAGTACTATGCGGTCAGTATTAAAACACTAGAAAATATCCACCACAGAAAATACAAATATCTCCACAGCTAACTAAAGATATGGAGGGAATATCTGCATCTCCAGAGATACCAGCTTGGCTAAACAAATCCTTTTTCAGACCAAGCTGGACAAGACAAAAACATGGAAAAGAACTGAACAATAAGGCCACAGAATGTGGACAGCAAAAATCAAGGCCAGAACTTATCTTTGTTGAAAGGAACAGCCAAGCAGGAGAGAGCAGGCAAGGATGTGATTCCTCCAGGAACAATGGACAACTGGCACTGACTAAAGGGTCAAGCAAGGCTAAATAGCCCAGTCAGGATTGCAAAAACTTGACACACCTGATGAATGCTGCGATCCAGAGACAGCAGCACTACCACTTATAACCACCGGAGGGAGCCCAAGAGCAGAATTAACAACAGATCTCATCCCAGAAAAGAGAGAAGCTCTGCAGGAATTCTATGAGCACGAGGAATAATCACTTTATGGTCCTAGAATAGCCGATTGGCCACAATATCTCCAGAACCAAATGGTCAATTGAGTCTGGCTTCTGCAGGCATTTTCAGTATATAAATGCCTTTCTCCTGTAACAGAATCAAGTAGAAATAGGGATTTTTGTGTACTCACCGTAAAATCCTTTTCTCCGAGCCATTCATTGGGGGACACAGACCATGGGTGTATGCTGCTGCCACTAGGAGGCTGACACTGCTGGTGGCTGTAAAAGCCCCGGGAATGAATGGATTGCAGGGGAATGACCTGTAGTTACGGTGAGGCACCCTCTGCTGGATGTCCTCATGAACTGGAGCCTGGTAAAAGTTCCCACGCTCGAGTTCATATGAAGACATCCAGCAAAGGGCGCCTCACCGCAACTCAAGGTAACTACAGGTCATTCCCCTGCAATCCATTCATTCCCGGGGGTTTTACAGCCACGAGCACTGCTTTAGCACAGCTCCTGGCTGTAAAATGATTTAACCCCTTCAGATGGATTTACTTCGTGGGACTTGACCTGAGCGTCGGAAGGTATGAGATATTGTTGTTTTTTTTATTTTTCCTTTGTTACAGAACGAGGGTCATCAGGTGGATTACCAGTATAATAAAATATTACAACAACCTGTGTCTTTATTTCATTAAAATACTTGTAAATAATGTGTGTGTGTTTTATTAACCATTTCGTACTATTGGATTAATAATGGATAGGTGTCATAATTGACGCCTCTCCATTATTAATCTGGCTTAATGTCACCTTACAATAGCAAGGTGACATTAACCCTTCATTACCCATATCCCACCGCTACACGGGAATGGGAAGAGAGTGGCCAAGTGCCAGAATAGGCGCATCTTCCAGATGTTTGTAGCCAGGGGGGCCAATAACCATGGACCCTCTCTAGGCTATTAATATCTGCCCTCAGTCACTGGCTTTACCACTCTGGTGGAGAAAATTGCGCGGGAGCCCACGCCAATTTTTTCCGCTATTTAACCCTTTATTTTACAAGCTAGAGTGCACACATTTTGCACATACACACTACTAACATTAGTAGTGTGGAATATGCAAAAAAAAAGGGATATGAGATGGTTTACTGTATGTAAACCATGTCTCATATGTCGGGTTTGGGAAGGAGAAATGAAAAGCCGGCAATTGAATTACCGGCTTTTCACATATCTCGCGCGGAATTAAATATAAATACAGAATATATATCTCAATGACATACATATATATATATATATATATATATATATATATACTGTATGTATATATATATATATATATATATATATATATATACTGTATATATGTTTTAACGAACATTTGAGCACATAAATCCATTAGATGTCAGTTTTGCAAGCCTGCGAGAAAATATCGCAGTACGGATGCCATACGGATTACATACGGAGGATGCCATGTGCAAAATACGCTGCCACACCCTGCCTACGGATGACATATGGATCACTATTTTGGGAACATTTCTGCGTATTACGGCCGTAATAAACAGACCGTATTTACATATGCTGAGTGTGACGCCGGCCTTAGAGTTAGAAAGATTAGGGAGAAATGATGGTAGAACTATTTCCTGAGACCTGTGGAAATGGGATGCTACTTTCGGCAAGTAAGCTGGGTCTGGTCTGAGGATTACCCTATCCTGCAAGAATTCTGTATAAGGGGGAAGCCTGGAAAGTGCCTGGATGTCTCCTACTCTACGTGCAGATGTTATCGCTAAAAGGAAAGCTGTTTTAAGGGATAGCATCTTTATTGAGGCTGATTGTAGGGGTTCGAAGGGTTCTTTTGTCAAAGATGAAAGATCCCACGGAACCAACATATTCTTATGTATGGGTCTAGATCTACCAACAGCCTTAATAAACCTCGAAACCCAATAATTGTTGGCAATATTACAAGAGAACAGGGCTCCCAGGGCTGAGACCTGTACTTTTAGAGTACTTGTGGAAAGATTTAATTCCAATCCCTTCTGCAGAAATTCTAAGATCTGGCGTATCGGCATACCTTCTTTTATGTCGAAGTTTGATATGGCCAGGAACTTCTTCCAAGTTCTAGAGTAGATCTTAGTTGTGATCTGTTTCCTACTCTTAAGAGGGTATCTACTAAATGTGGGGAGAAGCCTCTGTCTTTTAACAATGACCGCTCAAACTCCATGCCGTTAAATGGAGTCCCTTCACTTGTGGATGGCTGATCAGACCTTGGTAGAGCAAGTCCGGGATGTCTGGAAGTACCCAGGGATCGTCTACCGACATTGTCCTGAGCCATACGAACCAGGTCCTCCTGGGCCAGAACGGGGCAATCAGTATAACTTTTTCCCCATCCTCCCTGATTTTCCTCACCACTAGAGGCAGCAGGTTCAATGGTGGGAAAGCGTAGGCGAAATGAAAATCCCATTTTACAAGGTAGGCGTCCACAGCCAGAGGATTTTCCCTGGGATTCAAAGAACAGAATTTTCTTACTTTTCTGTTGCATTTGGTGGCAAAGAGGTCTACCTCTGGTTGACCCCATTTGCGGACAATGAGATTGAAGATGTCCCTGTTTAAAGTCCATTCGCCTTGCCTTAGGGTATAGCGGCTGAGAAAGTCTGCCTTTACATTTTCTTTTCTCCTGATGTGGAGTGCAGTTAAAGATTGAAAATGTGTCTCTGCTGACTGGAAAAGGCGATCTGCCACCTGCATCAGAGCCTCGGAACGTGTTCAACCTTGATGATTTACATAGGCCACCACCACCTGGTTGTCCGAAAGGATCCCGACGTGGTGTCCCTGCAGATATATGAGGAGTTTTTTAACCGATAACTCAACGGCTATTAACTTCCTCTGGTTCAATGAAGCCGTTGTGAGGGAGTCCCACTGTCCCTGAACCACCATGTCACCCATGTGGGCCCCCCACCCCGAGGGGCTAGCATCTGTGGTTATCACGCAAGATATATCTGTTACCCAAGGAACACCTGCAGCTAATTTATCCCTGTCTAGCCACCATCTAAGCGACATAAGGGTTAATGGGCTCAATGTTATCTTTTCATGTAAGGACCCTCCCAAGGCCCTATCATTAAGCAAAACATCTTTTTGAAGGGGTCTAGTGTGAAGCTGAGCCCACTTGACAGCCGGAATACATGATGTCAGGGACCCTAAGAGGGACATGGCCTAAGGGTCATGGTGGGTTTATTAATTGCTTTTAACACCTGATGCTGAATCTGAATTGACTTATCCGGGGGAAGACAGCACTGCTGGGTAGCTGAATCCAACAGCAGACCCAGGTACCTCTGAACTTTTAGAGGGTTAGCCCAGATTTCTCATAATTTATAATCCAGCCTAAATGTTCTAGGTTCCTCCTAGCCACCTCCAATTGTGATAGGCAATGACCGCTGAATTCCCTACTATGAGAAAATCATCTAATCATCTAAGTATGGGACAATGAGAACATTGGATTCCCGTAAATGTGCCATAACCTCCGCAACTATTTTTGTAAACACTCTGGGGGCAGCTGATAACCCAAAGGGAAGCGCAGTATATTGAAAGTGGCAAACTATTCCCCCCCCCATGAAAACCGCCACCCTTAAGAATTGTTGGGAATCCGCATGGATGGGTACATGATAATATGCATCTTTTAAATCCACTACTACCATGGAACAGTCTTTAAACAGCATATTTATTGTTGAACATTAGTTCAACAATAAATATGCTGTTTAAAGACTGTTCCATGGTAGTAGTGGATTTAAAAGATGCATATTATCATGTACCCATCCATGCGGATTCCCAACAATTCTTAAGGGTGGCGGTTTTCATGGGGGGAATAGTTCGCCACTTTCAATATACTGCGCTTCCCTTTGGGTTATCAGCTGCCCCCAGATTCTATTTTAAAGGTATGTTTGACCAGAAAACTATTAAGAGACCTATGGTTTATGATAAAACATTTAGGACTATCGGGTTTCTGGATGAGAAACAGGGGAGAGTAAAATCCTCTCCCTCTTTCAGAATCTGGAATTTCCATCAGAACATTCTTTAGACATAGAGCCGTGACTTCCGATTCTAATGCCAACTGTTCAAGGGGAGAAGAGCGCAAGGGAGTAAGCTTAAAGATAACTTCTGGAATACGATTAAACTCAAGTTTGAGTCCCTGAGATATAATGCACCGCACCCAGTCACTATTTGTGATCTCTGACCATGCTGCGGAAAAGGCTAACAACCTCCCCCCTACCGCCATTGCTAGTCATTGGTCTGGCTTCTTCCTTTCCCTCGAGGAATGACGGAACATAAATCATGTACCTCTTCTACGCCTTTCTTCCCTTCTAAATCGGTCTCTAGCAGGTGAAAATGTACGTTTCCTTCCCTGACCAAATGTTTTTCTTGTTGAAGGGACGACGGTAGGATATGGATAAATTAGGGAACTTCTTATCATCGCCAGCATTCTCTAGCAACTCATCCAATGCCGGACCGAATAAATACTCTCCTTTGCATGGAATGGCGCAGAGTTTTGATCTCACCTGAACGTCCCCCGACCAGCATTTCAACCATAGGGCTCTCCTAGCAGCATTAGAGAGACCCGCCGCCCAAGCAGCAATCTTAACAGAGTCGATAGAAGCATCTGATAAGAAGGCAGCGGCCTCCTGGATCACCGGCAGAGAAATTAACATAGCGTCTCTAGAAGCCCCTTCCTTTAACTGGGATTCTAATTGATCCAGCCAGACCATCATTGATCTGGCCGTACAAGTTGATGCTACTGCTGGCCTTAAGGAACCAGCCGCCATTTCCCAGGCTCCTTTAAGGAAGGAGTCTGCCTTTCTGTCAAGTGGATCCTTAAGAGATCCCATATCCTCAAAAGAGGCTCGTTTTGAGACTTTGGCCACCGCCGCATCTAGCTTAGGGGCCTTGTCCCAAGTGCTGACTGCTGGGTCGTCAAAGGGATATCTACGCTTTAAAGCTGGTGGCAGGGAACCTTTCTTCTCAGGTTTCTTCCATTCCCTATAAATAAGTTCCTGAATCTTTTCATTCAATGGAAAAGACCTGTATTTCTTCTGATCCAGTCCACTGAACATGATCTCTTACTTGGATAACTGCAGCTTGGGATCTGCTATGCCCATCGTCCCCGACTGACTTGACTAACTTGTCAATCCTATCAAGAGGTAACCAAAAGCGGCCAGAATCTTCTCCCGACGAGGACCCGAATCGTAGGAGCCTTCGTCCCTATCCTCATCCCCTGAAGGATCAGAGACCAGGGAACCTTTGGATTTTGAAGGTCCTGCTTGAGACAGGGACTTAAGAGACTGCTTAACTTCTGCCCTGATCATCTCCTTCAGGCTTGCCGCCATATTAGTAGATTCTTCCGCTACATGAGGGAGTATAATAAGGCAATGTAGTCTTTCCAGACTTAGTGCCACTCCACCCCTCCCCGAGACCTCAGTCTGCTGGATACAGGGGGCACATAGTTTTTTTGAGCATGAATCTGGTAAGGGAACTCCACAGAGGGCGCATTCCTTGAGTTTAGCCTTACCGATGCACTTCTTCCCCTAGAATAAATAATATGAGGGGGACTGCGTCAATGAGTGAACTTTCTCGTAGATCACTTACCAGTGGCTGCAGAAAAAAGATACCGGAATACGAGGGGGGTCTTTTCTGGATGATGCATCCAATCCTTGTTTGGAGGAGCTTTTACGACCGGAATCGTCACTTTTCCTGACATGGTCCTTGGCTTTGGGCTTCTGACGAATTTCCTCTGGCAGCAGGGCTTGCTGCTCATGGTCACTCTCCATCCTCACACCTTGAGGCCAGAAGCAAGGGTCTGGGTCTGTAGCCTGCTTAAATCCCCTCCTCTGGTTCAGGAGAATGCCCGGCGCTGCCCGATTCGCTATCCGCAGGTGACAGGCAGGAAGCCTGTGCTTTGTTCGGTATGCAATTACCGGTGGGCGCCGCCATCTTGGAGTCACCGCACATGCGCAACAACCCCTGACCCGGAAACACACGCCGGCTCCGCCCCTAGACGTCACCGCAGCCCCCAGCGCTTCCTGTTGGCGCCAAGAGCAGCACGGGACGCCAGGACAGCCAGCGGTGTCCCGGATGGCTTTCCCCCAGAACCAATAGCCTCCAGCACCATCATACACCCCGGGGACACGAGGGGCACATACTCACCTGGCGCCGGCTGGAGACGGAAAGACCGCTGGCCCACCGCTCCCTCCTGCGAGCATCACTAACGTGCAGCCCTGCCAGGACCACCGTGATGCCTCCAGGAACTCCACACCGGCCGAGGTGTGAGACCCCCTCGCTACCTGAGTCGGCCTTGGATCCATTCTCTATAGGATCCAGTCCCTATAGGAACAGGAAACCAACTGATACGTGGGAGAGATGCCGCCCTTCTGTATCTGTATGTTTCCTGTTCCTGAAGGGCGGATCCCCTCTCGTGGTGCTGTCATGGGAGTCCGAATAAAGCACGTATCAAAACCAAAATGGTATCATTAAAAACGTCAGCTCGGCACGCAAAAAATAAGCCCTCACCCAACCCCAGATCACGAAAAATGGAGTCGCTACAGGTATTGGAAAATTGCACAATTTTTTTTTTTTTTACCACTTAGATAAAAAATAACCTAGACATGTTTGCTGTCTATGAACACGTAATGACCTGGAGAAGCATAATGGCTGGTCAGT
This sequence comes from Ranitomeya variabilis, assembly GCF_051348905.1. Taxonomy (NCBI): domain Eukaryota; kingdom Metazoa; phylum Chordata; class Amphibia; order Anura; family Dendrobatidae; genus Ranitomeya; species Ranitomeya variabilis. The sequence goes on along the minus strand of NC_135233.1, from coordinate 955,834,226 downwards.
TTTAGCATTTAGTGAACCTAGCAAAAAATCCAAACAAAAAACAAGTGTGGGATTGCACTATTTTTGCAATTTCACCACACTTGGAATTTCTTTCCCGTTTTCTAGTACACGACATGGTAAAACCAATGATGTTGTTCAAAAGTACTACTTGTCCTGCAAAAAAATAAGCCCTCACATGGCCATATTGAAGGAAAAATAAAAAAGTTATGGCTCTAGGAAGGAGGGGAACGAAAAACGAAAAAAGCTGGGGTCATGAAGGGGTTAAAATGTTTATTTTTTTTTCCTTCCACCAATTCTTGTGAAGCACCTAAAGGTTTAATAAACCTCTTAAATGTGGTTTTGACTGCACATTGAGGGGAGCAGTTTTTTTTTTTTTAAATGGTGTAAATTTTGGGGTATTTTCTGTCATAAAGGTCCCTCAAAGTAATTTCAAATGTAATGTGGTACCTAAAAAAATGATTGTAAATTTTGCTGTAAAAATGAGAAATCTATGCTAAGCTTTTAACCCTTAACTTCCATTTAAAAAAAAAAAAAAAAATTGTTTAAAATTGTAATTTTTTTTTTTTTAAACTCTTGAGTGGCTTGGACTCTAATTTAACCCCTTTACCCCCAAGGGTGGTTTGCACGTTAATGACCGGGCCAATTTTTACAATTCTGACCACTGTCCCTTTATGAGGTTATAACTCTGGAACGCTTCAACGGATCTCGGTGATTCTGACAATGTTTTCTCATGACATATTGAACTTCATGATAGTGGTAAAATTTCTTTGATATTACCTGCGTCTATTTGTGAAAAAAAACAAATGGAAATTTGGTGAAAATTTCGCAATTTTCCAAATTTGAATTTTTATATATGTCACACAAAACTTTTTTTTTGTTAGGGAGTTATAAGGGTTAGGCCGGCGTCACACTAGCGAGTTTTACGGACGTAAGAGCGCAGAAAATACGTCCGTAAAACTTGCCAAACAAACGGCACAATTATTCTCAATGGGGCTGCTCCTATCAGCCGTATATTACGGTTCAGTATTATACGGCTTTCTACGGCCATACAAAATCGCAGCATGCTGCGTTTGTCAGCGTATTGCGCAAATAATACGCCAATGAAAGTCTATGGGGGCGAGAAAAATACGGATTACACACGGACCAGCAGTGTGACTTGCGAGAAATACGCAGCGCTGTTAGTGACAAGCCGGTAATTCAATTGCCGGCTTTTCATTTCTCCTTCCCCAACCCGACAGGATATGAGACATGGTTTACATACAGTAAACCATCTCATATCCCTTTTTTATTTTGCATATTCCACACTACTAATGTTAGTAGTGTGTATGTGCAAAATTTGGGCGCTGTAGCTGCTAAAATAAAGGGTTAAATGGCGGAAAAAATTGGCGTGGGCTCCCGCGCAATTTTCTCCGCCAGAGTGGTAAAGCCAGTGACTGACGGCAGATCTTAATAGCCAGGAGAGGGTCCATGGTTATTGGGCCCCCCGTGGCTAAAAACATCTGCCCCCAGCCACCCCAGAAAAGGCACATCTGGAAGATGCGCCTATTCTGGCACTTGGCCACTCTCTTCCCACTCCCGTGTAGCGGTGGGATATGGGGTAATGAAGGGTTAATGCCACCTTGCTATTGTAAGGTGACATTAAGCCAGATTAATAATGGAGAGGCGTCAATTATGACACCTATCCATTATTAATCCAATTGTCTGAAAGGGTTAAAAAACACACACACACACACACGTAAGTTATTAAAAAGTATTTTAATGAAATAAACAAACTGGTTGTTTTAGTATTTTATTGCTCTCTCAATCCATCCGGAACACCCTCGCTTGGCAAAATAATAAACCAACAATATACATACATTCTGATGTACTGTCAGGTCCCACGAAGTAAATCCATCTGAAGGGGTTAAATCATTTTACAGCCAGGAGCTGCGCTAAAGCACTCGCTCGTGGTTGTAAAAAGCCCGGGTACTGAAAGGAAATCAGGGTGATCTGTACTTACATTGAGTTGCGGTGATGCGCCCCCTGCTGGATGTCCTCATGAACTGCAGCCTGGGAACTTTTTCCCACGCTCCAGGTCATATGAGGACATCCACCAGGGGGCGCATCACCGCGACTGAAGGTAACTATAGGTCATTGACCTACATTTCCTTCATTCGCCGGGGCTAACAAGCACGAGCACAGCTGCATTAGCAGGGCTCCTGCTTGTAAATTTTTTTTAACCCCTTCAGATGGATTACCTCGTGGGACGTGACGGTTCATCAGAGGGTATGTATATTGTGGGTTTATTATTTTGCCAAGCGAGGGTCTTGAGATGGATTGAGAGAGCAATAAAATACTAAAACAACCTGTGCGTTTATTTCATTAAAACACTTTTTAATAATGTGTGTTTTTTTAACCCTTTCAGACAATTGGATTAATAATGGCTAGGTGTCATAATTGACGCCTCTCCATTATTAATCTGGCTTGATGTCAACTTACAATAGCAAGGTGGCATTAACCCTTCATTACCCCATATCCCACCGCTACACGGGAGTGGGAAGAGAGTGGCCAAGTGCCAGAATAGGCGCATCTTCCAGATGTGCCTTTTCTGGGGTGGCTGGGGGCAGATGTTTGTAGCCGGGGGGGGCCAATAACCATGGACCCTCTCCTGGCTATTAATATCTGCCCTCAGTCACTGGCTTTACCACTCTGGCGGAGAAAATTGCGCGGGAGCCCACGCCAATTTTTTCCGCCATTTAACCCTTTATTTTACAAGCTACAGCGCCCAAATTTTGCACATACACACTACTAACATTAGTAGTGTGGAATATGCAAAAAAAAGGGGGATATGAGATGGTTTACTGTATGTAAACCATGTCTCATATCATGTCGGGTTTGTGAAGGAGAAATGAAAAGCCGGCAATTGAATTACCGGCTTTTCACAGATATCGCGCTGAATTAAATATAAATATAGAATATATATATGTGTCTCAATGATATATATATATATATACACTGTATATATGTTTTCCCGAACATTTGAGCACATAAATCCATTAGATGTCGGTTTTGCAAGCCTGCGAGAAAATATCGCAGTACGGATGCCATACGGATTACATACGGAGGATGCCATGCGCAAAATACGCTGACACACCCTGCCTACGGATCACTATTTTGGGAACATTTCTCCGTATTACGGCCGTAAAAAACGGACCGTATTGTCTTACGCTGAGTGTGACGCCGGCCTTAAAAGTTGACCAGCAATTTCTCATTTTTACAACACCATATTTTTTTTTAGGGACCACATCTCATTTGAAGTCATTTTTAGGGGTCTATATGATAGAAAATAACCAAGTGTGACACCATTCTTAAAACTGCACCCCTCAAGGTGCTCAAAACCACATTCAAGAAGTTTATTAACCCTTCAGGTGTTTCACAGGAATTTTTGGAATGTTTAAATAAAAATGAACATTTAACTTTTTTTCACAAAAAAATTACTTCTGCTCCAATTTGCTTTATTTACCAAGGGTAACAGGAGAAAATGGACCCCAAAAGTTGTTGTACAATTTGTCCTGAGTACGCTGATACCCCATATGTGGGGGTAAACCACTGTTTGGGCGCAAGGGAGAGCTCGGAAGGGAAGGAGCGCCGTTTGACGTTTCAATGCAAAATTGACAGGAATTGAGATGGGACGCCATTATCTAGATGTGTGGTGAGCACTTTGACTCATTAAGTGACTCACAGAAGTTTATAATGCAGAGCCGTAAAAATAAAAAATAATTTTTTTCACAAAAATTATCTTTTTCGCCCCTAATTTTTTATTTTCCCAAGGGTAAGAGAAGAAATTGGAACCCAAAAGTTGTTGTACAATTTGTCCTGAGTATGCTGGTACCCCATATGTGGGGGTAAACCACTGTTTGGGCACATGGCAGAGCTCGGAAGGAGCGCCATTTGACTTTTCAATGCAAAATTGACTGGAATTGAGATGGGACGCCATGTTGCGTTTGGAGAGCCACTGATGTGCCTAAACATTGAAACCTCCCAAAAGGGACACCATTTTGGAAAGTAGACCCCCTAAGGAACTCATCTAGATGTGTTGTGAGAGCTTTGAACCCCCAAGTGTTTCACTACAGTTTATAATGTAGAGCCGTGAAAATAAAAAAATTTTTTTCCCACAAATTACTTTTTAGCCCCAAGTTTTGTATTTTCCCAAGGGTAACAGGAGAAATTGGACCCAAAAAGTTGTTGTCCAATTTGTCCTGAGTACGCTGATACCCCATATGTGGGGGGAACCACTGTTTGGGCGCATGGCAGAGCTCGGAAGGGAAGGAGCGCCATTTGGAATGCAGACTTAGATGGAATTGTCTGCAGGCGTCACATTGCGTTTGCAGAGCCCCTAATGTACCTAAACAGTAGAAACCCCCCCCAAGTGACCCCATATTGGAAACTAGACCCCCCAAGGAACTTATCTAGATGTGTTGTGAGAACTTTGAACCCCGAAGTGTTTCACTACAGTTTATAACGCAGAGCCGTGAAAATAAAAAATCTTTTTTTTTCCACAAAAATTATTTTTTAGCCCTCAGTTTTGTATTCCCAAGGGTAACAGGAGAAATTGGACCCCAAAAGTTGTTGTCCAATGTATCCTGAGTACGCTGATACCCCATATGTTGGGGTAAACCCGTTTGGGCGCACGGGAGAGCTCGGAAGGGAAGGAGCACTGTTTTACTTTTTCAACGCAGAATTGGCTGGAATTGAGATCGGACGCCATGTCGCGTTTGGAGAGCCCCTGATGTGCCTAAACAGTGGAAACCCCCCAATTATAACTGAAACCCTAATCCAAACACACCCCTAACCCTAATCTCAACGGTAACCCTGACACACCCCTAACCCTAATCCCAACCCTATTCCCAATGTAATCCAAACCCTAAGGCTGTGTGCACATGTTGCCGATTTTTCGCGTTTTTTTCGCGATAAAAACGCTATAAAACCGCAAAAAAAAAGCATACAATATGCATCCCATCATTTAGAATGAATTCCGCAATTTTTGTGCACATGATGCGTTTTTTCCGTGAAAAAAAAACGCATCGTGGTAAAAAACGCAGCATGTTCATTAATTTAGCGTTTTTTTTTTGCAGATTTCCCACTATAAAATGCATTGGGAAATGTCCAGAAAAAAACGCACCAAAAATGCGGTAAAAACGCATGCAGATTTCTTGCAGAAAATTTCAGGTTTTTCTCAGGAATTTTCTGCAAGAAATCCTGAACGTGTGCACATAGCCTAACCCTAACTTTAGCCCCAACCATAACTTTAGCCCCAACCATAACTTTAGCCCCAACCCTAACTGTAGCCCTAACCCTAGCCCCAACCCTAATGGGAAAATGGAAATAAATAAATTTTTTAATTTTTCCCTAACTAAGGGGGTGATGAAGGGGGGTTTGATTTACTATTTATAGCGGAATTTTTAGCGGATTTTTATGATTGGCAGCCGTCACACACACACTAAAAGATGCTTTTTATTGCAAAAAATATTTTTTGCGTTACCACATTTTGAGAGTTATAATTTTTCCATATTTTGGTCCAGAGAGTCATGTGAGGTCTTGTTTTTTGCGGGACGAGTTGACGTTTTTATTGGTAACATTTTCGGGCACGTGACATTTTTTGATCGCTTTTTATTCCGATTTTTGTGAGGCAGAATGACCAAAAACCAGCTATTCATGAATTTCTTTTGGGTGGGGGTGGGGGGGGCGTTTATACCGTCCCACGTTTGGTAAAATGTGTAAAGCAGTTTTATTCTTCGGGTCAGTACGATTACAGCGATACCTCATTTATGTCATTTTTTTATGTTTTGGCGCTTTTATACGATAAAAACTATTTTATAGAAAAATTAATTATTTTTGCATCGCCTTATTCTGAGGGCTATAACTTTATTTTTTCGTTGATGATTTTTTTTTCTTCACACATGTAATTTTTTTTTTTTTATCTTTGCCCCAGGGAGGACACCACAGTGAAGTGACAGATCGCTGATCTGACACTTTGCTGTGCACTGTGTCAGATCAGTGATCTGACATGCACAGCAGGGAGGCTTCCCGGCGCCTGCTCTGAGCAGGCAAGGGTAAGCCACCTCTCTGCAGGACCCGGATGCAGCCCCGCGGCCATTTTGGATCCGGGCCTGCAGGGAGGAGGTAAGAGACCCTCGCAGCAACGCGATCACATCGCGTTGCTCAGAGGGTCTCAGGGAAGCACGCAGGGAGCCCCCTCCCTGCGCGATGCTTCCCTATATCGCCAGAACACTGCGATCATGTTTGATCGCAGGGTTCCGGGGGTTAATGTGCCGGGGGCGGTCCGTGACTACTCCCTGGCACATAGTGCCGGATGTCAGCTGCGATAGTCAGCGGACACCCGGCCGCGCTCCCCCCGTAAGTGCAGCTGATCGCTCTGGACGTACTATTCCGCCCTTGGGAAGTAGGGCCCACCCCACATGGATGGAATAGTATGTCCAATGGTTGAAAGGGGTTGAGGGCATAAAAATTAAAAGTTCGAAAATTGCGCAATTCTCCAAATTTTTTATATTTTCACAAATTAAATTTAAGTCATATTGAAGAAATTTTACCACTATTATGAAGCATAATATCACGAGGAAATCTGAATCGGTGGGATCAGTTGAAGTGTTCCAGAGTTATTACCATATAAAGTGACACGGTCAGAATTGTAAAGTTTGGCCTGGTCAGGCTTCGGGGTGAAGAAAGTGACATATACTTTTTCCCTCCAGGGTTTTTAAAACCTGAAGAGGATATTCGGTACATATTAAAAAAAAAAAAAAAAAAAAAACCTCAAACGACTAAACATATGAACAGGAAAGTGGTTTCACAACAGAAATGAACAAGGAAGAGCCTTTCAAGTGTTTTTTGCGCTGTTTGGAATGGACCAACTCAAAAACATTAAGTGTGCATATACCCTAAAGGGCCTGAAATGTGTGCATTGGTTAAAAAGGTCAGACATCATAATCAGGGCTGGATTATAGGATAAGCACATACACACAACACCTTTTAGATATGATAAAGATGGTACTATGGAGCCCCAAAACAGGGTGTAGGATTGCTCTTAATGGATGATAAGTATCTAGGCATCGATATCTTAGGGCACAGGTACATTAGTGAGCATGTCAGGTATCTAACCATTTTTAAAAGTTATAAGCAAGTAGTTATTAATCAGATCAGATTTTATTTATTTGAAACCTAAAGCAAATTTTCAAAGCTACAAAACATGAGGGCATGGGGACAATTAATTTATATTTTTGTCACAACCTACTAAAACAGATTACAGGAAGGTAAAATAAAAAGGGGGAAAAAAAAAAAAAAAGATACTACTGCCAGCAGATCATATACACAATTGTGTGACTCCTAGCACAAAATGGTTCCTTTTATAGGAAATTATTAACCACAGTCAACAGGATATTTTACAATATAAAACAGTGACAAATTCTACAGATGCAATTGCTCATACACATGCATTCACAAAAGAAAATGTAGGAATGCTGCCGTACAGGACTTTTTATCACCTTTTTTCAAATTTATTTAGGTTTTCTTAATATGATTTCTCAGGCACAGAGAAAAAAATCCATTAAATGACATCTTCATAAAAAAAGAAGAAATTTAAAAATAAAAAAAAAATAAAAAGAGCAAGAGTGATGTTCTGTCAGTGTTTGCTTTTCTTTGACTTTTTGTGAGATCTGTGAGGGGATCTGGACTGGGACCTGGACTTTTTTACAGACTTTTTTGGAGACCGGGATCGGGATCTTCTAGATCTTTTAGGTGTTCGAGAGCCTGAAGGTGACCTGAAATAGAAACATTCACACGCATTAATCTCAGCATTACAACACAAACATTTCAGAATTTTAACCTCTATAGGACAAAGCTTATTTGTACAATGTGGAGAGGACCTGTAGCCATACCAGACCTTGGCTTCGCAGGGTCAAGATGTATTATGACATACAGAATTTAAAAGCATATTAATGTTTTTATTTATTTTACAATTCTGCTATCTTTTTGGGCTTTGAGTGCAGAATAAATTACTGTATTTTTCGCTTTATAAGACGCACCTAGATTTTAGATTGGAAAATAAGAAAAAAATATTTTGAGCCAAATATAGTGTGCAAAAACCTTTAATAAAATACAAAAGTTATCTGTGGATGACGCTCTTATGGGGGATCTGTGAATTACAGTACAGTTCCTGCAGTAACGTATATTGTGACTACCACCCCCCTCATCCTCAGGAATACACCCACTTACTGTATACATGGATGTATTCTGAAAGATGAGGGAGGTGGTAGTCACATTTGCAATAAACACTTTGGACACTACATTAGTGTGTATATTTACACTAAATATGGCTAGAACCGCATCATCCTCCAGAATATACCCATTGATACAGTATATTCTGAAGGATGATGGGGGTTGTTTGCTCACCTTTCCTAAAAGGACCTTGGACTTGTGAGTACCGTAGTTGCAACATTAAATAATGTGCAGAGACAGATATGTGATTGGTGGAGGCAGCTCAGCAACAGTGCCCTCCACCAATCACTATCCATCCCTGCAGAGGAGGAGGAGAATCGCTCTTGCGCCGGGGAAGAAGCGCTACAGTAAGCGCTGTTCCTCGGCACGGGTGCTGAAGCCGGCTCTCATCATTCTCCCCTGCTCTGTTGGGGATCGGCGTGAGCAGAGGTGAATGATGCGAATTATATTAATGTCCGAACAATGACAGCAGGTGGGGGCTTTTTGGACTATTACTCCCATCAACCTACACCTGCCGCCGCTACTAACAGTGACCGCAGGAGCGGATGATCGGGGTATTCCTCATCCGTCGCCTGCGATATACTGTAACTAAATGAATGAAAAACCCGGCGTTGGTTCCCTCATATTTTCTATAACCAGACAGGCATAAATCACAGCTGGGGGCTGCAAATCTTAGCTGTCAGCTTCAGCAAGGTTGGTTCTCAAGAATAGAGGGGTCCCCACGCCTTATTTTTAATTATTTAAATAAATAAAAAAACTGGTGTGGGGTCTCGGAGATCTCGGTTTTCCTCCATCTGCACCTGTGCCCAGTGAGAAGCCGGAAGCCAAACCCTGGAAGAAGAATGGCGACCGCCATATGCCGCCGCAGTACCATCACTTGCCGATGTATCACCATCGCAGGACCACCGCTCACCACCGTATCACCACCGCCACAACAACACCCCCAGCTCTGGGCCCGCAGCATTGGTACGAACAGTGTTTGGTTTATCATAAAAGTGAATCTTATAAAGCGAAAAATACGGTACATGCCTGTGAAAGCCCTTTAAACATGAAGCCAATAAAAGCAAATCATCTTATGGACTGGTGACTGAATGTAGTTAAAAATATCTATCTTTTACCTTTTTCCCTTTTTACTGACGTCTCGGGGAGAGTCTTTATGAGAGGATCTAGATCTTGAGTTATCCTTGTGCGACCTTTCCGACCGTTCGGATTTTGGTGACGGGGATTTGCCACGTTTACTGCTGCTGCTACGTGATGGACTAGGTGATCCACTGTGACGTCTTTTCCTAGAAGGCATAAATGTAGATAAGAGTAAATGTCAGCAAATACTGCATATTGTTCGTTCATAGTGATGAGTGAGTATACTCCGCACTCAAAATTTCTCGAGCATGCTAATTTAGTTTTCAGCGCTGCAGCTGAATGATTTACAGCTATTAGCCTGCATAAGTACATGTGGGGGTTGCCTAGTTGCTAGGGAATCCCCACATGTACTTACAGTATGCTGGCTAACAGATGTAAATCATTCAGCTGTGGCGCTGAAAACTAAATATCCAAGTACTTGCAAATACTCGGCGTACACCCGAGCGTGCTCGGGAAATCATGAGTACCGAGTTTACTCGCTCATCATTATTCGTTCATTTAAAATACACAGAGAAAAAGTATTAATCCTGGGGGCAGCCTTTAGCAAAGTTATGTTAGAAAACTCATACATCATCTCACAATGAAGGCTTGTTTATTTTGCAGGGCAAGTTGTAGTTTTGCATCACAGCCATCATCTTCTGAAAAACATGCAAGCTCAGAAACTGAGCCTGCATCAAAGTTGGGAATCTGATATGAGATGCGAGTATCTCATGAGTTAGGAGAAGGAGTTAACCCAAGTTGCATAAATGCATTAAAATATGTTATGACAGCATGACCAATAAAGAAAATGATAATATGAGGGTGATGTAGAGTACTGTGCAGAAGTTTTAGGCTGGCAGGGAAAAATGCTGTAAATTAGACTTTCAAAAATAGAAGTGTTGAAGGAAATCTGTCAACAGGTTTTTGCTCCTTCATCTGAGAGCAAAAAAATATAGGGACATAGGGTCATTCCATATCAAGTGATCCAAATATGAATATTTTTTTTACCTGACGTCTTTAGATTTTTTTTTTTTGTTTTGTTTTTTGTTTTTATGAAGTAGAACTTTACAAACTAAAAGTTTAGAATTTTTTTTCTTTATCAGTTAATTTTTTACTGATTTTTAAAGTTTTGAAAAAGCGCGGATTTTGGCCTGGTATGGCTTTACATTTTTTATCATATCTTGGGCTAGAATTAAGATAAAGAGGTGGGAGAGGCAGCATTTTTCTCAGAACGGTACCGGCTTTCATTTGATATGTCACAAGACTATGTTTCTTTATACTTTGTTTTGGAGAAATCAAATTCAAAATTTTGATGCGCAATTGTGAAAAAAACGTATGTTTTAAAATTGTGAAAACATGCACGTGTGTTACTTGTGTTCTTGTTTATATTTGTACAGGGATTCAACTTGGGATCTATCAAATTTGTATTTTTTTTTAAGCCTTAAATCACCTGATTTTATGTTTGTGTGAGTTTCTTCCCTTTTTCTTTTCAAATTACAACTTATTGCATTCAACATTTATATGTAACAATAAAGAAACACAAAAAATAAATACCGAAGTGCCAGAATAAATGCATCTTAATCATCATAACAACTTGCTCAGCATTTTCAACCTGAATTCATTGAACAAGCCAAAAGATAAAAGGTGATCACATCCTCCAGTGTGATTTTCTAAATACAGTCTGATCCTAATTATATGTTAAAAACAAGATTAAAAGAACCAATATTTTTACCGCCTATTTATACATGGAACAATTTTTTTCTATTATATCACTAAACATGTCGTTTATAAAGTGTTTAAGAAGAACAGTCCAGTAGTTAAATCCTCGTACTATAAAATATGAACTACCGTATTTTTCGGACTATAAGACGCACCGGACTATAAGGCGCACCCAGGTTTTAGAGGTGGAAAATAGGGAAAAAAATATTTGAAGCAAAAAAAATGTGGTAAAATATTTAATAACATAAATAACATACTATTATATGTGGTGTTATTATATATAATAGTATGTTATTATGTTGGAAGCTGCGGGACCAGTGTGGTGTCTGTGAAGTACTATATGAAGACGCTGGAGGGTGAGTATAAGGGCTCATTTCCACATGCGAGGCACACGTCCGTATCTCGCATGTGGAAACCAAGCTCTGGCGCCGGCACTTTGGAGCGGAGCTGTGCAACTCCATGTGTTCCTATGCAGCCGCACGCTCCGCTCTGGAGTGCCGGCTCCACAGCTTGGTTTCCACATGCGAGATACGGACGTGTGCCTCGCATGTGGAAATGAGCCCTAAGAATGGGTGCACAGGGCTTATAGTGAAAGCACCACTCCAGCACTGCAAAATAACACTGGAGTGCTGCTTTAAAATCCCATGGGAGAACTATAACTCCCAGCATGTCCTGCAGATCCTATGACATGCTGGGAGTTATAGTTCACCAAAGAAGTGGCAGAGTGCTTTATTGTGTTTTGTAAAGACTGACCTCTTAATTGTGGGAGCCAGCCACACTGTTGTGAGGTAAAAGCTGGAGCATCCCATGGCTGCACACACACAGAGCCCTCCCTGTTGTTGTTGCCTTTCCACAGCGCAGGACATAAGAGGAAGCTGCAGATTCTAGGTGGGAGTCTGAAGGACCTGTGATGATGTCAGAAGAGGGAGGGCTCTGAGCTGCCATGTGATGCTCCAGCCCGCCCACTTCTGACATCACACAGGTCCTACCTGTGCACCAGACAGCTCAGCGTCCAGCACAGGCAGGTAGACAGCGATCTCCTGGCCCCTGCTGCTGCCTCCTCCTCCCCCGGACACACAGATTCTCCCCGGAATCAGTGCTGGGGAAACTGTGTGTCCCTGCTTAAGTGCAGCATTCATTTGCTGCTCCCGGCTCACTGCTCAGCTGATCGGTGGGCGGGGAGCAGCTAATAAATATTCACTGCACTTAATCATCGGGGCCATGTGCTTTCCCCAGCAGCGGATTCCGGGCAGCGGGGACATCCTGAAGTGGGATAACAGTGCGATCCCACTCACTGCTGCCCCCTCCCCACATGCTATATCCGTACTATAAGACGCACCCACACTTTCCTCCCAAATTTGGAGGAAAAAAAGTGCGTCTTATAGTCCGAAAAATACGGTAATCAAACAATTAATAGTAGGTTTTTAAACTGGCCTTTTATCATCAATGTGTCCCTCCTAGTGGGTGAAATGTCATCTTGCCCATAACTAGCCGTAATGGCCGCTTCCTTCTGTGTCAGAGTATGTGCGGCTGTCATGGTGCTCGGCTCCACCTGAGTTATATCTGATTTTTGTTCACTTTTACAATGTCTGGTTTTCTTGGATACACAAAGGACGGCGCTGGACCAGAAGGTGCAGAAAAGTCACTTCTACGTCTTCATTTTCACAATCTTTGGAGGGTCCAGTAGCCGCCAGCGCCAATCATATTCACAGGTCACGTAACCAGTTCTGTCATCCATTGCCAATCTTGTGCCGCCTTCTACAACTTCATGGACGTCACTGTCTTTATTTCCACTCCATGGGATGACAGTCCGGTATTGCTGAGTCCCTGTGATGGGTTCTGCTTCCTGTAACCGATGTTTTCACAATCTCTCCTCCTCTTCATAGTCCTGGTTTGTACAATACATGAACTGGATGTTAAGAATATTTTTCTCCCTCCATTTGAGGAGTTGCCTGGGTGATAAGATTTGGTGTGAATATGGCCTCTGGAGGCCCGAGCTGCCGGCCTGTCATCTGCTCTGCAGTCACCGTCTACCCCTGGTCATTCTCAGCCCTGACAAAGCTTCTCCTCTGTCCTCTCCTGCTTCTAAGTGGTAGCATAATAAAATAATACAAGAATATCTAACAATCATGGATTATTTGGTAAATTACAGACCCCATACTGTTAGACCACAGGCTGAACAGATCTGAAATCAAGATTTTTGAACTGACACTGTAATAGTTTTATTTTTAAAATATGATCCCATCACGATCCCAGCTTGTATTTTGGTACAGATGTGGCTAGGAGAATAACAGGCACATTTTGACATTTTTAAATTAAACGTTTTTTTCGGAAATGCGTTTTAAAGTTTTGCGCTTGCGTTTACATAGGTAAAATATTATCAAAGATACTCTTGTGACAAATCTGGTGAAAGCCTGTACAGTTCTGAGTAGAATGGTGTTTATTTTGTTTCCCTATCTCTTTTCTAGCCTGAGTTATGGGGAGAAATGTAAAGGCAGGCAACACCAAAATTCGCACTTTTTCCAAACTTTGAAAATCAATAAAAAATAAAAAAGAATATCTGAATTTTTTTTTTCTTCACATTTTGCATTCTCTGACACACTATTACCAAATAAAATCTCAAAAGACTTAAAAATATAGTGGTAAAAATCATTGGTTCACTTGACATGGAATGACCCCATAGTTACCGTATATACTCGAGTATAAGCCGACCCGAGTATAAGCCGACCCCCCTAATTTTGCCACAAAAAACTGGGAAAACTTATTGACTCGAGTATAAGCCTAGGGTGGAAAATGCAGCAGGTACCGGTGAATTTCAAAATTAAAAATAGATACTCCATACCTTTCATTATGGCCCCATAGATGCTCCACATAAAACTGTGCCATATATAATGCTCTGCACCGTTGCCCCATAGATACTCCACATAAAGCTGTGCCATATATACAATGCTCTGCACCGTTGCCCCATAGATACTCCACATAAAGCTGTGCCATATATACAATGCTCTGCACCGTTGCCCCATAGCTGTGCCATATATATATAATGCTCTGCACCGTTGCCCCATAGCTGTGCCATATAGTGCTCTGCACCATTGCCCCATAGCTGTGCCATATAGTGCTCTGCACCGTTGCCCCATAGCTGTGCCATATAGTGCTCTGCACCATTGCCCCATAGCTGTGCCATATAGTGCTCTGCACCGTTGCCCCATAGCTGTGCCATATAGTGCTCTGCACCGTTGCCCCATAGCTGTGCCATATAGTGCTCTGCACCGTTGCCCCATAGCTCTGCCATATAGTGCTCTGCACCGTTGCCCCATAGATACTCCACATAAATCTGTGCTGCTGCTGCAATAAAAAAAAAAAAAAAACACATACTCACCTCTCTTGCTTGCAGCTCCTCGGCGCCATCTTCCCGGCGTCTCTCTGCACTGACTGATCAGGCAGAGGGCGCCGCGCACACTATATGCGTCATCGCGCCCTCTGCCTGCAGTCAGAGCGGAGAGACGCCGGGAAGATGGAGACAGCGCCCGGCTTGTGGAACGAGGACAGGTGAATATGCGATACTTACCTGCTCCCGGCGTCCCGCTCCTTCCCCCGGACAGCTGGTCTTCGGTGCCGCAGCCTCTTCCTCTGTCAGCGGTCACCGGCACCGCTGATTAGAGAAATGAATAGGCGGCTCCGCCCCTATGGGAGGTGGAGCAGCCTATTCATTTCTCTAATGAGCGGTCCCACGTGACCGCTCAGGGGAAGAGGCTGCGGCACCCGGAGACAGTGGGACGGGCAGGGGGGGCGCCAGGAGCCCCGGAAGCAGGTAAGTATATGACAGTGCTCACCCGCCGACCCCACCACCGATCATGACTCGAGTATAAGCCGAGAGGGGCACTTTCAGCCCAAAAATTTGGGCTGAAAATCTCGGCTTATACTCGAGTATATACGGTAATGAATATGGACGACCACATGGCAGCAGGTTTACTAGTCTTGTAGTGATGATGTCTTGCTAAGATTTTATCAAAACTACAGAAAGCAGCCCAGTAAGTGATACTACTGGTAGAATCAGGGTCTCTGTCTCTACATTATGCTGCTCTCAAATTAGGTAGCAAAAACGTTGGTGATAGATTCCCTTTAATAGGTTATTTTTATCCATTAGCAAAATGCACAGTGAATGAACAAAAGAAATCTAAATTTGGTGTGACCACCCTTTGCTTTCAAAACAACATCAAGTCTTCTAGATACACTTTAACAAAGGCATGGATTTGTAGGATCATAGTCAGGCGTATGAGTAATAAATTATACCAAACACACTATAAACAGTCATTAACAAAAACAAACAGGTGGTGTAGGAAGCTTAAACTGGGTGAGAAACAGCTAAACTCTGCTACAGTGGTGAGGTTGTGGAAGACAGTTTCATGTCACAGGTCAAATAGTGATGAGCAAACGTGTTATCCGAGAATGCTTGGGTGTTCTCTGAGTATCTCGGCCGTGCTCAGATAATATGTTAGCGTCCCTGTGGCTGCATGTGTTGCGGATGTTAGCCGCAACACATGCAGGTATTGCTTGTTTGTTTGGCAATCTCCGCATGTGTTGTGGCAGTCTAATATTCGCAAAACATGCAGCCCCACGGACTCGAACAAATTATCCGCGCATGACCAAGAAACTTGGTTCACACGCTATTCAAGAATGTTCACTCATCACTAGTCATAAACCACTGCAAGACTGAGCATAGCACAAAACACAAGGTAGTTATACTGCATCAGCAATGTCTCTCCCAGGCAAAGATTTCTAAGCAGACTGGGTTTCAAGCTACTTTGAAGAAGTACCAAGAAATAGGTGACGTTGAGGACTGTAGATGCAGTGATCGGCTGAGAAAAGTAGATGAAAGACATACACTGCTTACTTCTCTTTGAAATCGGAAGATGTCCAGCAGTGCCATCAGCTCATAAATGGCAAAAATCAGTGAAACCAAGCTAGTGTCATCTATTGTTTGAAGAAGTCTGGCCATAAGTGGCCTTCATGGAATTGCGACCAAAAAACCACTGACAAGGAAACAAAGTCAAATGACAAACATAGAAACTGGGGTGCAGAAAAACGGTAGAGATGCTCTGGACTGATGAGACAAAATGTGAATTATTTTGTTTTAATAGAAGGCAATTTGTCTGATGAAGGGTTGAAGAATGGTACAATAATTAGGGTTTGCAGGAAACATTGAAACATGGTGGAGGTTGTTGGGATGTTTGGAACTGGATTTCTGCAATTTAATTTGATTATTTCTTTTATTTGACTATAGATCCACATTATATATAGCAGTCACACCAAATAATGATTTGATTTCAATTTCGCTTTTGTTCATTCACATTGCATTTTGTTACGTAGGTTGAAAAAAGACCTAGGTCTATCAAATTCAAATTTCCTCCACCAATTACATATTTTGTCACTAATAAAAATAAATTACTAGCTTCTATTTTTGAAATCATAGTCACTTTGCTGAATTTTTTTCCCCTTTTGTACAGAACACTGCAAATGGGGAAACTATTGGAGCTTACTTTATTTACTTTACTAGCAATGCCGTTTAGAAGTTTCGATATATTGCGTGCACTTTCCATAAGACACGTATCTTTACATACCTCTCTTTTCTGGTTGGTGTAGAGTCATCTTTCTCTTTCCTCTCCTTTGACCGATAATCAAACTTTTCTTTATCCTTTTTATCTCTGTCTCTTTCTCTCTCCATTTCTTTTTCTCTCTCCTGATAAACATTACAATCAAGTTAGTTTGACTTCTAACCACTGCCACCGTGTGGTACCGCAAGAAACATACTCATCTTTATCACAAGTCATTGCTGTCTCATACTATGAAAGAGACCGAATATTGGTGGAATTACCTAAACTAAGAAGCCAGGAAGCCATGACTCTTCTCTGAAAGAATCCTCAATGACACAGCATGCACATAAAGCGGTTATTGTATACTAGACAATTTGATTCAAGAATAAAACCCGAGAAATTAACGTCCGGAGCACATTTCCATAATAATGGCTTCCTATCTGGAGTAATCAATTGGCCAGGGCATAAGAAAGCTTCCCGTTTCACACAGATAATCAGCGAGATCATAACTCTTGTAAGCTGAAAGTCACGAGAGACCCCAAAGCCAGGTGGTTACCTGATAAGCCAGAGACTACAGGTGACCTATTGTTACCGACACTCTACACCACGGCTATGTCTCCACCAATACATTAATCCTGAATCTGATGCTCTATTGAACTCTGGGACTCGTCCATTCTACTCAAGTTCACTTGGACATTCTCCCCAAGGAACCAAATATGTGACAGCATATAAAACTAGGGGTCACGAGGCTACTGGGAACATGAAAAGGACGTTTTCAGCTAGATGAATGCACACTACCGTGCGGTAATACGATGCCAAGCAGTTCAAGTAGTACATATATAACTGTTCCTACAAAATTCTGTTTCCAAAGAAAGGAAAACTTGCATTATACAGTACATCCAATAAGATATCAAACTAGCTACAGCTATAAAAAGATAGGTGAAATAATACATGCGATCGGGCAACACAGGCAGAGTCAAACACAGACGCACCCTCTGGAGCAGCTTGTCTCTATAATGTTCAACCTGCTCCTGAATACTCTGTCCGGACTTCTTTGGCCTTTTACCAGACTCGATTTCATCCTGGAACTTCATTACCTTTAGCTTAAAAAAAGACAAGGGGGGGAAAAAGGGAATGGACTTTAACCTACATAATACAAAGATTATTCCATGGCATCACATTAATACAACATACAGCTTCATTCAACACATCACTGTTGGTGAAAAATATCCACACCTTCCTTTCAATAGCAGCCCAATTTCTTTTGTATTTAATATAGAGATCATATGTTTAAAGAAATAATACAAATATCCATATGTATTAATGTAAATCTCTCTTATTATGGTATGTGCATATTTGCAGCAGAAAAAACATTGGGTAATATATGTGCATTTTTCTGAAAAATGCAGCAAAACACTGAAAGAATTGACATGCTGCAGATCTGAAACTGCTTCATATCTGCTAGAAAAAAAACAGCTTGTGCATGAGATTTCAGAAATATCATTCACTTTGCTGGTACTGTAAAACGCTGAAAAGTATGCAGATTTTGGTTTGTATTTTGCATCAAAATTAATGTGAAAAAATGCTCACAAACTACCTCCCATTGGTTCCCCATGAGAAATTTGTGTTGACATGTCACTTAATAGAATTCCTTTTCCAAAAACAAGGCGAGTAGCCTCTTGTGAATTAGCCCTAGTCAATGATAATTTGTGGCCATTTAAATTGCAAATCAAAGCAGAAACCCAATAATTAGGCTGGGTCCCATGAGAGAATCACATCTGATGCAAGAGCAATGGGATGCGATATGCTAATGACCCTCAGCTCCTGCTCTTCTGCGAGGGTGAGCCAAATGTCAGTGCTCCCATGCTCTTCGCATGAGAGGATCGGAGCACAGCTACGGAGGAGACGGAGAAAGTAATTTCCCCTTCTCTGTTGCCGGTGTCTATGGGAATCACACTACACTCCGGTGATATCAACATGGGCAAATACATGTTGCAATTTTTGCCAGTAAAATCTGCTTTCTGAACCTGCACTAAGTGACTATGACACTTATTGAAGTTGTTTTCAGATCCATAGCAAAAAAAATGACCACAAACTTCAATGTGCATTTATAAAAAAAAACATAAAAAACACAAACAACAACAGTAAAAGGTGGTTTGAGGGTGAATTTCATGCTTTCGTGCTCATATCATCATTGAATAGCTCAGAGTACTCCAAGTCTCAGACACATAAATCTGTATATTACCATTAAGGCTATGTTCACACTTTGCGGGTTTTGCCGCGGATCCGCAGCGGATTTGACACTGCAGATCCGCAGCGGATTTGACACTGCAGATCCGCAGCAGTTTTCCATGCAGGGTAAAGTACAATGTTACCCTATGGAAAACAAAACCCGCTGTGCACATGCTGCGGATTTCCGCGGAAAAAGCCGCGCGGCTTTTCTGCGGAAAAAAAGAAGGAGCATGTCACTTCTTGGTGCAGAATCGCAGCGATTCTGCACCCATAGGAATGCATTGAACCGCTTACTTCCCGCATGGGGCTGTGCCCACGTTGCGGGAAGTAAGCGGTTAATGTGCGGGTGGTACCCGGGGTGGAGGAGAGGAGACTCTCCTCCAGGCCCTGGGAACCATATTTTGGTGTAAAAAAAAGAATTAAAATAAAAAATGATGCTATACTCACCTCTCAGCGCTGCCCGCGGCGTCCGGTCTCATTTGCTGTGCCGAACAGGACCTGTGGTGACGTCGCGGTCACATGACCGTGATGACGCTGCGGTCACATGACCGTGACGTCACGAAGGTCCTTGTCGGCACAGCCGCTTGCAGCGCCGAGGAGATCGCGACGTCAGAGGGTGAGTATAACCGATTTTTATTATTTTTTACATTACTATTGATGCTGCATATTGCTGCATATGCAGCATCAATAGTACAGGAGTAATCCCGCAGCGGAAACCGCGGAACAAACCGCGATAAATCTGCAGGGATAACCGCAGCGGTTTTGCCCTGCAGATTTATCAATTCCGCTGCGGGATTAACCCGCAGAGGAACCCGCAAAGTGTGAACGTGGCCTAAATCCTTAAACTTGTGAAACTTTGATTCTAGAAACTGGTGAAAAAAATCTGTGTCAAGTGACCCAGGCAAAAGGATACATTGCTAGAAATGTGAATCAATGACTAGGACTTGTTTTACTATTCACTAGATTCCGGCAATGCAGTTATTGAAAGTAAAGGAAATTGTATTCATTTGTTCATTTTCATCCAGTGTGTTAAAAGTCGCAAAATATCTCACCAGTGTGAAACCAGGTTTTTTGTTTTGTGCTTTTACTGACCTCAATTTCACGAAGTTTGGCACGCTTCTCTTCAGTCATTTCAGAGTATTTCATGGACCTGGAATCAGACATGTCGTCTCGAATAGGGTTTGAGTAGTAGTGTTGGTCCTCTGACTTAGAACTTTGTGTGTCATCTTCATCCTCACTGTCTTCTTCTTGACTACAAAGTGGATTTAGAGCTAGTTATTCTCCTTTAGCACCCATTCATGGGCTTGTTTTAACAGAACACATCAAGTAGGTCATCTATCATCACAAACAACAGTATAATAAAATAGGATTTTGTACTTGCCATAAAATCCCATCCTCGTTGAATACATTGAGGGACACAGGAGTGTGGGTATATGCCCTGACTAAGAAGAAAAAAAAAAAAAAAGGATTGGCTCCGCCTGGTGGGATATGCCTTCTCCTCAGACATTAGGCAGATCAGTTTAGTGCCAAAAGCCGAAGAGCAACGCGAACCAGTAAAAATTATATAACAAAAGACAACCAAGAACCAACATGAACTGAACCCAGGAAAGACAAACAAATAGTCAACCACAATATGTGGACAGAGGTCCAGGTGGCAGCCTCGAAGTCCTCAGAAATAAAAGCTGACTATCCAGGAGGCCACAACTGCCCTTGTAGAATGAGATGTAAACTAAAGGGCTGAAATTTGTCATTGGTCTTGAAGGCTTCTACAATTTCCAACTTGATACATTTAGAAATGGTCGTCTTGGAGGCAGACAACATCTTGAATGTTCTGTCATGGATCACAAAAAGAGAACAGTAATGCTGGAAGACTTCCAAGACTGATAGCTGAATCTGGTTGTGGCGATTAAGGCCTAATGGAGAGAATGCTGGCAGGATCAACTGGAGACCAGAAAAGAGCAGTGATGACCAAGTTTTCATTAATATGACAAGCAGAACCCACCTTTTGAAGAAGGAGGAGGGAGATACAGCATGTAACTGACCATATCATTCTTCTAGGGAACTTTGAAAAGGTTTAAGCAGCATCCCTGGAAATGTTCAGAGCCTGAATCATGGACAATTACATCGTGGATGATTGTTCGAAAGGAAAATGAGCTAAGTCAAGCCTTAGAATGGGACAAAGGAAATAAACCTCTTTGAATGCAGGAAGGTTGATTTAAATTTTGCAACACAGAGATACTATCTCCCTGACAAAGACATAATTCCCGTGAGCCATCCAAATCTCTCTGAAGGAGAGAAGACATCCACCCTATCTGAAAGGGTGAACAAGAAGGGAAAGTCCTTAATACATGTGGGTGTGCAACTGTGTACCTGAACAAGAACATGGCTCAACAATGCTCATCAGTGTAGATTGCTGATAGCTCTTATAATTCTACTGAAGAGAGATTACTCTTGCCCCAATAGCATTCTTTATGAGGTCAAGTAGGCGCTTTCCAAAGAGCAGGTCTCATGCAAAGGAAAGCTGGGTAAGGTCCTTTTTGTACGCTGGTCAGTAAACCTGGATCTGAGCCAAGTGGATCCTTGAACAGCCATGGAATTAGATGCAGCATGTGTCACAAACTGTGCTAACATAACAAAAAAAAAACCTTGTAAAGGAACATTGATTCATGCACCAAAGAGAAGGAAGGTCAAACAAATCCTCCCAGGGGTCAGGAAAATAAGACCTGGTGAAGATGAATGGCTCAGGCCATAAAGGTCTTTTTGACCTAAAACAAAGTAAAAGCAGGATGTAAGGCAGAGCCTGCTGCCAAGAAAGCTGCTTTAGAGAGGGAATCAATCCTCTTGCCCAGCGGGTCCTTGTTGATGCCATATCAGAATAGAGCAAGGTAGTGGGATCTTGAGAATCCACTAAGGGAGATATGGACTAGTTTGAAACTAATGATTTTACAAAAGGGAAAGTGACTCAAACATCTTAGAGGAAGGCATCTGTCTATCCCAGTGTTTATATTTCTTTGCTGGAAGATCAATGTCCTCATGTGGAAAGGTGAATTAATACTTGCAGTGCCGCTAGAGGGAAATCACTTCCTAAGAAGGGGAAATCGCTCGTCCTTGACCTGAAGGGTGTCCATCACTGCCCGACAAAGGTCCTGAATGGTTGAGGGCTTAGAATCCTGCTCACAGGTGACCTAGGGTATTCAGACTCGCCAAGGAATCGGGTGTCACCGGCTGTCATCAGGCCAAAGAGGATCTGTGAGAAGAGATCTTACATCTCTTGTGACTGCGTCTTTGAGGTGGTCGAGTACACCTCAAGCGGTTTCCACAGGCCACAGATTGTGCAAGTAAACACTCATGGGTGAGAATATGCGTGCTCCAGAGAAACAACAATGGTTTGGGAGAAGCTCGAGTGAAAGATGAATTCATTCGGGGTGCTCTGTTTCTGCGGGGAATCCAAGGGGACATGAATGGGTGAGATGTTAAGGCACTGGCCACAGAGAAAGCCCAGATGACAGCATGGCAAATATTTGCCGTAGTGCAAACAGTCGAAGTATGTAACCAGCGTGGCAGGGAGCTGCCTTTGGAGGTGTAGTCTTCCAGGAAAGAGGACAAGATAGGCTCCCTTCTAGACCTGTCAGTACATTGGAGCAGTACAAGAGTTCGTAAACTGAGGATATGTGTACTTCATACAGTGCAGGCGGTATGAAGCAGCTGAATCTTCCATTTAGAGGAATTTTGTGGAGAGGAAGTTTTAACAAGACAGGAGAAGAGAGAAAAAGAATAAAGCCCAGGACAAATAGCCAGGGAAATAAGCCCCTTCCCCAGTAAGCAGGGCAAAAGTGCTCAAGGTGGGAGAAGAGAAAAAATTCATGCTATCTGACCTTCCCCAAGCCAGGGAAGGGAAAATGGTGTTCATGGAAGTACCAGATTGCTTTAGCCACAAAATTAAAATTGCGGCCTAGCCACAAATAAAGTTGTGGCCTTGATTTGTTAGGCTAAACAGTCACCAGAAGCAAGAAAAAAGCTCCACTGTTAGGGTTTTTCTTGCCTCCGATGGCTGGGTAGCCTCATTAATCAAGGCCCTAAAGCTTTATGCGTGGCCAGGCAGCAACACTTATTTTCCAGGTGAAGACTTCTGTTCAACGGTGCAAAAAGGTGTCAGAGAGAAGAGGTAACAGAAGTGCTGAAAGAGGCTGAAAAACAACGGCACCAGTGAAGTAAAAACAATGGAACCCCACCACTCCCATCCAAGGGACAGATCCTAACCTGAATCTGTAGGTGATCCGGGACATATAGGGCTTTTACCTACCCTTCCAACTTTTTGGTCACCCCTTTTGTGGCCTAGGAACGGATTGTGGGGACACTGGCACGCTACCGCGCAGCTGCCATGGTGGTTCAATGAATAGTTTCCGTGAGTAGGTACACGTGCACGGTGTGACACGTTATGTCTGCCTCCTATGCCCCACACTAACCTAAAACCTAACAGGCAGGCAATCCCTGCATGTCTTGCGCCTAACAGCCGCGAATCATGCAGACGCAGGAAGTCGAACATATTACTCAAGCACCCAAAATTCTGATAACAACTGAGCATGCTAAGATAATGCTGTGTCCGAGCACACTCGCTCATCACTAACAGCAGCCAAACATAAAAAAAATACACAAATCTGGCATCGCTGTAATCGCAACGACCCGAAGAATAAAGTTGTCTAATTACTTATACTGCACGAGAAACGGCGTAAACTATAAATAAAACCAATTCTTGACCTGCTGTTGATTTGTTCATTCTGTCTCCCAATGATCGCAGAAAGGCTTGGTTCTCATTTATCCTGCGCTCACACCGCATTTTCAGTGTAAATCTCTGAAATACGCTCTTCAGTCGGAACCCCCGGTGGAAGATTCCCTATAGTGAGGCTGATGTAGGCACTGTGGATGCCGTCTGACCTATGACTTTGCGGTGTGAGTCTTTTTAAGCGTGCATTAAAGTGTGGTTGGCCACAGTTTTGTGCACCTCTGAAAAGAAGGAAAACGCTGAACAGAGGCCAGATGGAGTCCAGAGTAACTCTGTTGCCTGGTTATAGCAAATGGACATGTCAGGGGTTTCATTGGAATCACGTCACTCAGAGATTTAGATGGAAGACACAATGTTAGTTCTCAGTGTAGAGCGCAGGACAAATGATAAATGTTATGTAAAATTTTCCCAATAAAAGATTCAACTCCATCCACAAAAAAAAAAGTCCCCACCCAGGTCCACCATCTGTTAATGGAAATATAGGGGGCTTCCTCGTTACTAGCAGCAGAAAGGATCTGAAAAAGCACCATGGCCCCTCGCACCACAAAAGAAATCCAGCAAATTGTGCACTCCCAAATCCAAATGCCCCTCTCCCTTTTGAGCATTAGTGTGTCTAAACCCACATTTAGGGTCCACATGTTTGCCACTTCTGTAGCGATGAGAGCAAGCCTAATTTACATATGCATGTCTCTGGAAGCACGAGTTGGGCATTAGGTATTGGGCACTACAATAGCAGATTTGCAATTTTCTCTCATTAACATCCACTGCTGCTTTTTTTTCTGGAAAACACCCATGGAGTGAAAATAGTCACTACGCCTGTAGATAAATTCTCAGAGGGGTGCAATTTCCAAAATGAGGTCACTTGAGAGAGGATTCTGATTTTCTAGCACATAGGGGCTCTATATATGGAATCCTCAAACTATTCTAGGAAAATCAGCGCTCCGTTTCTCCCAAGTCTCACAGTGTGGCTAAGCAGTACTTTACAGCCATATATACGGTATGTCTACATTCAGCAAAAATTGTGGGACAAATTTTGGTGCCATTTTTACCTATTTCCCAGTATGAAAATGTAAAATTTGAGGCGAACAGACAATCTTGGTGGCAAAAATGTAAATTATTTTCTCACTGTCCAATTGTATAAAATTTTGTGACACCTGTGGTGTCATCATGCTCACTGCACCCCAACATAAATTCATTAAAGGGGGGGTGTAGCTTGTAAAATGGGGTCCCTCATTGAGGGGTTCTGCTAACTCTCAGGGCTCTACCAATGTGATGGGGCACCTTCAAGCCAGTCCAGCAAAATCTGAAATCCAATATGGCACTTCTTACCTTCTGAGCCTCAAAAGTAGTTTTTTTACCACACAAGATGTTGTCGTACTAAAGAGAGATTGTGTTAACAAACTGTACAGTTCATTTTCTCCTATTAGCCCTTTTGAAAATGAAAAACCTGGGGCCAGAGCAAGTGGAAAAATGGTAATTTTCCATTTACTCAGTCTAATGGTATACAATTTTGTGAATCGCCTGAAGGTTAAAAATGCACACTATACTTCTAGAGGAATTCCTCAAAAGGTGTAGTTTCCAATATGGGGTCACTTGTGGGGTGTTTCTACTGTTTAGGCACATCAGAGGCTCTACAAATGTGACATGGCACACTATCTATTCCAGTCAATTTTACACTCCCAAAGTCAAATGGCTCTCCTTCCCTTCTGAGCACTGCTGTGCGCCCAACCAGTAGTTTTCCACCACATATGGGTTATTAGTGTACTCAGAAGTTGCACAAACTTTTGTACGCTCCATTGTCTTCTGTTACCCTTGTGAAAATGCATAATTTTTGTGGGAAAAAGTACAATTTTCATTTTTTGCTTCCACATTGCTTTAATTCCCGTGAAGCACCTGAAGGGTTAATAAACTTATTGAATATGTTTTGAGCACTTTGAGGGGTGCAGTTTTTAAAATGGCGTCACTTTTGGTTTTTTTCTGTCATATAGGGCCCTCAAAGTCACAAAAAATGCAATCTCTAAAAAAAAAAATTGGTTTTGTAAATTTTGTTGGAAAATTGAGAAATTGCTGATCAACTTTTCAAAATTTGCACCCAAATTCCGATACTTTCACTAATAAACCTCAAAAATATCTGCCTAAATTTACCACCAACATAAAGTACAATGTGTCACTAAAAATCCCCATAACGGATGAGTGCTGGAGCTGCCAGTCATTGACATGCACTGGTCTAGTCTGTAAATCACATGGCCCAAAGGATCGATTAATAGATCAGTGTGCTGTCTGTTGCGCACACAGACACCACACTGACCGAATAGACGGCCATCCTAAGAATAATAATTTTTATTTATATAGCGCCAACATATTCCGCAGCACTTTACAATTAAGCGGGGACATGTACAACCAATAAATTCGGTACGAGTTAAGACAATTTAAACAGACATTAGGGGTGAGTTCCCTGCTCGCAAGCTTACAATCTACAAGGAAATGGGGGGGACACAATAGGTGAAAAATAATAAGCTCATAACCAAGTTTTATCAATCTTAAAACTGTCTAGTTTTTTGTTCCTTACTTTTGATTTTCTTCTTCATCAGATTCATCATGTTGATCAAAAATCTCCCATTTAGATGTTGTTACAGCTAAAACAAAACAAAGGCACATCACATTATTTTTCCACACGTTCTTGTTACTCAGATATCATTTTACGGCTGTTAGAGGCAGATGATGGCTGAATACATCGGCCTCTAACAGTTGTGGGCAGAACGGAGCTATGTCAGCGGTTGTTAATATGTTAAGTGTTGCTGTCAATCCGAGAGGGTGAGCATTCCTGATAGGTTGCCATGGGTCTGAAGTCATGACGTTTAGCTGGCGTTCATAGGAGATTGTGATTTTAGCTATGCATAGCAGTGCTAATGCATTGTTATTTACAGCACAACTGTTCGGATGATCGCAGCTTTAAGTGTACCAACAAGTAAACAGTGAGCAAAATATGTGTAAAAATTAAAAAAGTACAAATCACCCTCCTTTTGCCACATTAAAAGAAAAAAAAAAGTACACATCATGGGTGTGCTATTTTAGCAAACTTTTTTGCCATGTAAATGTATATTGATATCATCCTTGATATCATCCTATTAAAGCGTTATTAGTTTTATTTGATAGGCTACCTTTTCAGTGGGTTACAGTACGTAGTTATTGCCTTATATATAAGGTGAATTGGTATCATCAATTATTTTTGGTGTAAGGCAATGACAAAGGCATGTGTCTGAAATGAGCCTGGATGGATTTTTTTCCTATATGGATTTTAAAATAATAATAAATGATTTTTTTAATGAAATCTTTTGCTGGATTTTGCTGCTCAATGCATTTTTGGATGTTGTAGTACTTCAAGTCTCTGTGCAACTGGTATCTTAACCAGTCAGATGAACTGACCTTCCCTTCGTATTTGGTTTCTAAAAAAAAAAAAAACTGTTCTAACCCTGGCAATAGTGGAAATCCCTACATTCAGATCCCTGCTAGCAGTATGCGGTTACAGAACTTACCACCGAGGGAAAGGCTCTCCGAGTGGAGATTGCACAATGGCTGATATTCTTTACGGCTCCACAGTCACTCACCTTGAGACTCCAGCTCGGATTCATCTACAGCTTCCCATTTAGATGGTGCAACTTTGAAAATGGGCTCGTTCTTTTTGTCATCACCGATATCCACTTTAATAGAAAAGATAAAAACCAACAAAGTCAGGAAATAATGCACCATGTGAAAACTAGCAACATAGTTACAATGCGAGAAACATTACACCCTTACAAGGAAGGCCATCTAAGTCGTCATCAAGAGATTTCAATGGCACGCCATCCAAATCATCAAGGGCGACACTATCAATGAGAATTCCATCCACATCCTCCAATGGCGCTCCATCTAATTCTTCCTCAATTGGGGCGCCATCTAAGTCATCAACTATTTCCTATGGACATAAAATGGAAATTAATAAGCATTATGGGAAAGAAATATCGCGCTTTCTCACTGAATTACACTGTACTTACCTCAGGTTCTTTCTCTTCAATATTTACAAGGCCGAGGAATATGTTTTGCAATTTGATCAGAAAGGGCTCGGGATAAATTGTCCAGTCTTCCCAGGCACGAAAGCAAGCCATAACACGTTGCTACAGAGAAAAAGGCGTAAAATAAAAACTGACGAATTTGTTCTTGCCAGGAAAACCTTTTGAAGTGGCAGGGCAGACTACTGAAAAGTGCATGGGCAGTCCGGGAACGAAAGCTCACATTGATCTTCACATTTAATACAGGGTAATCCAAGGTACCGTATTTTTCGGACTGTAAGATGCACTGGGTCTTAAGACGCACCCCAAATTTTCAGAAGGAAAAAAAAATGTGTCAAATGGGGGTCAGTCTTAGTCCAAATCCAGCTTACCGGGGGAAATCGGCAGAGCTGGTGGAGCAGGGTTACAGGGGGTGTTCAGTGGTCCTGTGATATGACTCCCATTCCAGCCTGGTGCGGCAGGTTCGGTGGTGCGGGGGTTCCGACAGCATTTTGTGAAAGCCCGGAGCTCCCCACACATCCATTACTGCGATGCGGTGGCCGACAGGGTTGGCGCACGCTCAGATTGAGATCTTGTTGCAGAGTTCTCAATCTGAGCATGCGCCGCTCCCCGGCAGCCATTTTCCCGGAGGCCACCGCACTGCTGTAGTAGATGTGTGTGGGGGGGCTCCGGGACCACAGAGCACTGCCGAACCTGCCGCACCAGCCTGGGAAGGGAGTGTGGTCATCGCCCTGCAGCGTCGGACTGCCGCAGAATCGCCCGACTCCTGCTGCAGCCACACTACTTGTAAGTATATTCCGACAATAATAAGAACCCCCATTTTCTCCCAAAATTTTTTTGGGAAAAAGTGCACCTTATAGTCTGAAAAATATGGTAATTTCATTTTAAAGTATTTTGTGTCAGTAGCCTATAAACCTATGTCTAAAAATCAAAACTGTAAATGCAGTAGTACCGACTCAACTAATCCCATCACATTGTTAGACAGCGTAAACTAAAATCTAACATGACCCAAATCTACAGTGGCTCATGATACATTTGTTTAAAAGCTTTGCACCACCTGTTTGTTGTCTTACTTTGTATAAGAAATTTGTGCAAACATTTTGGTTCCCAATGTCGCCATTCTTGATGCTCCATGCTGACATAATTCATGCCATGCATTTGTCAAAACTTAGGATGAATTTGTTGGCCCCGCTCGGCAATATATCCACAAATTACAATTTGTGTACAAATTCTGCATAATTTAAAGCAGTTTTAAGCAAGAAAACTGTAGATAACTGCTTGATGAATCGGGACCATGATGTGATATAACATATGCATACCAGTCTTGGCATAAATGGAGCCATAATTCTGAAACATGTAGAGTAAATCTCATCACCTGAGAAGAAGAACGGAATTCACTTACCTTAAAATTCTCTGACTGTAGGTGACCTTGTATGGCTCTATAGGCAGCATTCAAATCAGCAAAAATTTGGCATAATTTATTTTCAAAGCTGAAAAGATAATCGAGAAATGTACTTTTCCACAATCACATTTAAAACCAAACACCCTTAACTGAGGCTTAAAGGGAACCTGAAAAAAACAAGCACGGTCACAGGAGCGCTGAAATGAAGCCAAGACAAAAATATTGGTGTAAACCACAACGCGTTTCAACGGTACCCCGCCTTCATCAGGTGGAAGTTTATTGTGAGTGGACAGGAAGAGGTATTTAAGGGCAGTACAACCAATCAAAATTAACATTCAATCAAACAAGTCACATGATAAAACACATGATAAAACACAACCAAATGAAATGCAAAAATAGGGATTTTTGTGTGTACTCACCGTAAAATCCTTTTCTCCGAGCCGCCTCCATTAAAAGAATTAAAAACATCATAAAACAACACATATGTTAAATAAAAGATAAAAAATATATATATAAAAAAGAAGTCTAAAATGAGCTCAGAAAGGAAAAATTACCTAATAACATTCTCAATAGTGAGATTTAACCCCTCAGGAGCCAACGTGCCCAATTTGAAAATGCAGAAGCTTTCTCCGAGCCACTCATTGGGGGACACAGGACCATGGGTGTTATGCTGCTGTCACTAGGAGGCTGACACTAAGCTGAGACAAAAAAAAGGTTAGCTCCTCCCCTGCAGTATACATCCTCATGCTGGCTTCCAGAGACCCAGTTCAGTGCAAAAAGCAGTAGGAGAATAATAACAATATATCATCGAACAGTAGAGTACAACATGTCAAAGAAAGTCAAAAACCGAAAAAGGTAAAGAGCCGAACAGGCTAACAGGGTGGGTGCTGTGTCCCCCAATGAGTGGCTCGGAGAAAAGGATTTTACGGTGAGTACACACAAAAATCCCTATTTCTCCATCGCCACATTGGGGGACACAGGACCATGGGACGTCCCAAAGCAGTCCCTGGGAGGGAAACAATACAACCAAATAACTCCGTGTACCATCTGACTTACAAATGCGCGACAGCCGCTTGCAGAACACGTCTGCCAAGGGCCGCGTCCGCAGAGGAATGAATGTGGACATTGTAGTGCTTTGTGAAAGTATGCAGGCTGGACCACGTTGCGGCCTTGCAAACCTGCTCCGCCGTTGCCTGGTGCCGGATGGCCCAGGAAGCACCCATCGACCGAGTGGAGTGAGCTCTAATCCCCGCCGGGATAGATCTGCCCCTGACCCGATAGGATTCATGGATAGCAGATCGAATCCATCTGGCTATCGTGGCTTTAGACGCAGCCAAACCCTTTCTGTGACCCTCCGGGAGAACGTAAAGGGAGTCTGATTTTCTGAAATGACCGTTCTGGAAATGTACCTCCTAAGGGCCCGTACCACGTCCAGGGTATGAAGGGCTTTTTCAACCCTGTGTTTTGGCTGCGGGCAAAAAGAGGGAAGAATGATGTCCTCGTTAAGGTGAAAAGAGGACACCACCTTAGGGAGAAAATCCGGAGATGGACGAAGGACTACCTTGTCCTGGTGGAAGGCAAGAAAAGGAGCTCGGCAGGATAAAGCGGCCAATTCTGAGACCAATCTGATAGAGGTTACGGCCACAAGGAAGGCAACCTTCCAGGAGAGGACCGTAAGCGGAATGTCCTGAAGAGGCTCAAAAGGAGGTTCCTGAAGAGCCCCCAGAACCAAGTTGAGATCCCAGGTCTCTAACGGGATCCTGTAGGGGGGTACCACATGGGAGACCCCCTGAATGAAAGTCTTGACTTGAAGGTTGGCAGCGATCCTACGTTGGAATAACACGGATAACGCTGAGATCTGACCTTTGAGGGAACTCAGCGCCAAGCCGGAGTCCAAACCGGACTGAAGGAAATCCAAAATGCAAGGAATAGAGAAAACGAGCGGAGGGCGACCTCGGAGCCTGCACCACGAGAAGAAGGTTTTCCAGGTGCGGTGGTAGATAGAAGCGGAAGATGACTTGCGAGCGCTTATCATGGTGGGAATGACCTGCTGAGAGAAACCAGCCCGAGTTAGAATCCAGGTTTCAACAGCCACGCCATCAAACGTAGGGCCCCTGAGCTCTGGTGGCAGATCGGCCCTTGACGAAGCAGATCTGGGCGGTCTGGTAACCGCCAGGGGACGTCGGCTACGAGCTGAACGAGCTCCGCGTACCAAGCGCGACGTGGCCAATCCGGCGCGACCAGAATCCCCTCCGTCTTGATCTTCCGGATGACCTTCGGCAGTAAGGGAAGTGGAGGAAACACATACGGGAGTTGGAACTGACGCCACGGGGATATCAGCGCGTCCACTCCGATAGCCTGGGGATCCCGAGAACGTGCAATGAAATTGTGAACCTTGGCGTTCAATCTGGACGCCATCAGATCCACGTCCGGGGTCCCCCAGCGAAGGAAGATCTGTCGAAAAACCTCTGGATGGAGTTCCCACTCCCCCGAGGCAAGGCCCTGACGGCTTAGAAAGTCCGCCGCCCAGTTTTCGACGCCCGGAATGTGCACCGCGGAAATGGTGGAATGGTTGGCTTTGGCCCAACGAAGAATGTGGGAGACTTCCTGCATCGCCGCCCTGCTACGGGTACCCCCCTGGTGGTTTATGTATGCCACCGCTGTGACGTTGTCCGATTGGACTCGGATTGGGTGACCCGCGAGCAGGGGGTGAAAGTGTCTCAGGGCGAGTTTGATCGCCCGAATCTCCACGATGTTTACAGGGAGCCTCGACTCCCGAAGAGTCCAACGACCCTGGTCAGAGTGGTGAAGAAACACCGCACCCCAGCCGAGAAGACTGGCGTCGGTAGTTACCACTAACCAGAGGATCGGGAGAAAAGACTTCCCCTGGAGGAGAGATGGACCCAGGGTCCACCAAAACAGGGATTGTCTGATCCGCGGAGACAAAGGGCATGGACGATCGAGCGATAAGGGACTCCTGTCCCAGTTGTCCAGCAGAGCCTGTTGCAAGGGGCGGAGATGGAGTTGAGCGAAAGGAACCGCTTCCATTGCGGCTACCATTTTGCCCAGGATCTTCATGGCGAACCGAATGGGTCGCGGACGAGGATGGCAGAGCGTCCGAGCTCCATGCTGAAGCTCTCGGGCCTTGGACCGAGGGAGCAAGACCAGTCCCCTTGAGGTGTCCAGGATCATTCCCAGAAAGGAGATCCGACGGGCAGGAACGGGGGAGGACTTGTCCCAGTTGATCAACCAGCCCAGGCGTGAAAGAGAATCCAAGGTAATGTGGACGCTTGCCTCGCAGGCCTGATAAGACGGACCTTTTATGAGGAGGTCGTCTAAGTAAGGCAACACGACCACTCCGCGAGAGTGAAGAACGGCCATGACGGCCGCCATGACCTTCGTGAATACCCTGGGCGCAGTGGCAAGACCGAAGGGTAAGGCTGTGAATTGGAAATGGTCCTCTAGGATGGCAAAACGGAGGAACCTTTGATGTGACGGAATATTGGGATATGAAGATAGGCATCCTTGATGTCTATTGATGCCAGGTATTCCCCTCTCTCCATCGAGGAGATGACCGACCGGAGCGATTCCATCCTGAAGTGCCGTACCTTTACGCACTTGTTCAGGAGCTTCAGGTCCAAAATGGGGCGCACTGTCCCGTCCTTCTTTGGCACGACGAAGAGGTTTGAGTAAAAAAATCTGAACCTCTCGTGTTCCGGAACCAGAACAATGACCCCGCACTGGCGGAGGAAATGAATGGCACAAAGAAGGGCGCGAGACTGAGCCCCCGAACTGGGGAGACGAGAGGGAAAGAACCGAGCTGGAGGGGAGGCAGAGAACTCTATTTTGTAGCCAGACGACACCAGATCCCTGACCCATTCGTCGTGGATGACGGAGAGCCAGACTTGCTGAAAAAGAAGTAGACGTCCGCCTACTTTGGTGGTATCGACTGGAACAGTTCCAGAGTCATTGCGAAGGGAATCTGGCAGGCCTGGACCCTCTGGTTCTTGGTTGCCTAGGCTTTCCTCGCCAGGACTGATTCGGCCTAAAAGAGGGACGAACGTCTCTGTCTGAGCGAGCGGATCGGTCCGATCTGGAAGGGGCGGCAGGATTGGGCCAGGCTGGACTGCTACGAAAGGGCCGAAAGCGAAAATATGGTTGACGCTGGAAGGCAATCTTGGGCCTCTGTTGGGGAAGGAACTTGCTCTTTCCCCCTGTAGCGTCGGAGATAAGCTGGTCTAGCTTTTCTCTAAAAAGGCGCCCGCTCTGAAAAGGGAGAGAAATCAGAGACTTTTTAGAGGAGGAATCTGCGCGCCACTCTCTGAGCCAAATAGCTCTTCTGATGGTGATAGCGTTAGAAGCCGCCGATGCTGCACAGTTCGCTGCATCGAGAGATGCGTACATCACGTAATCACCGGCCATGGCAATCTGTTTGGCAAGGTCCGCCATCTCAGAGGGAAGATCCTGTTCCTGAACGGATTTAGCTAGGGCATCTGCCCAGGAAACCATTGCCTTGGCCACCCAAGCCGCGGCGAAGGAAGGAGAAAGAAGAACCTGAGGCTTCGTACACTGAGCGAGCTAGGGAATCTAGCTGGCGCTCTGTGGGATTCTTAATTGAAGCGCCATCTGGAACGGATAAGAGAGATTTGGAAGCTAGACGCGAAATCGGAGGATCTACTAATGGGGATTCCGTCCAGTCTTTAACAAGATCTGCGGAAAAGGGATACTTCGATTCCAGGGCCTTTTTGCCCATGAAACGCTTATCCGGACGCTCCCTGTGTCGCTTGACTATATCCAGGAAATCTGGGTGAGAGGCGAACGTCTTATGGGAACGCTTGGCTCTAGTAAAGGAGACTGAGTGGTCCGGAGCAGGATTAGGGTTATCGTCCACTTTAAGGGCGTGATTGACTGCCTCAATGAGGGAGTCAACTGTAGATCTAAACTCCGGAGCATCCGGGTCTAAGGATACATCAGACTCATATTCAGAGTCGTGAACGCTATGAACCCCTAAAGAGGGTGAGCGAGAGGTGGAGCCGCCCGAAGCTGAGTGGCGTGGTGAGTGCTCAGGAGAGGTAGAGCGGATCCGTTCTCTGGATGACCGCGCCTCTTTCCGAAGAGAGCGGCCCCTGCTGGCCGACGATTCCCCTGTAACGGAGGGATCTCTTAACCCAAGAAAGGGATTGCCCCGCTCCCCAGGGGGGGTTCTGAATGGATTTGATAGCGTTGGCTAAAAAGTCCACGAACTGAGACAGTGAAGCGACCCACGCAGGGGGACTAGATACGCCGGGGTCGGTGGCGGTGGAGGGCTCCTGGGCACTTGGGGCATCGCAGGCTGAGCAGAGGGGGGAAATCTGAGGCCGAGGAAGTGGAGCCTGGCAGGTGGTACACGCAGAAAAAATGGTAGTATGCACCTTTGAGGAGGTTTTAGATCTTGTCTGGGACATGGTGTACCCTAATGTAAGATAGACCGCAGGGTCTATAATAAGAAAGCGAGGGCGGCGCTGCAGGGGAGAACCTGCCGTGGTCTCCTTACCCGAGGTCCTGTGTCCCGCAGAGGGAGAGAGAGAGAGAGAGAGAGAGAGAGCGGTGGTGCTGGCGACAGCCGGCGTTCACAGCGCTGCACGTGGGAGAAGCTGGGGCTGGGAGAGCTGGAGCTGCAGCGTGCAGGGGAAAATCCAAGATGGCCGCCGAGATTAGAAGAGAGGAAGTCTCGCAGAGAGCGAGAAGCGCCAGGACCGGGGGGCGGCGCCGCCGAATGATGCGAAAAAGGGGCGGAGCCTATCGGGAGAACGGAGCTAGGCCGAAGCCGGGGGCTAAATTTGCGGCTTCAGCCCGGCGCGCAGCCACTGAGCGCCGGAGACTATGGGGCCCGGAAAAAAACGTGCCGCTGCTAAGAAGGAGCCCTCCGGACCGCAGCAGGCGACCCCTCCGAGGCACTTACCCCGATAGAAGCACAGAGACTGCTGCACACAGAATCCTGGTGAGGTGTGCCCGGGGCGATTAGGACGGTGCAGGGATTGGGGAGCCTCCAACCACCATCCCCTGAAGGGGGGGTGGAGAGGAACCGTCCGCCACCATCCATCAACCGCGTATTCAGTGGTGATGCAGTGGGGGCTGCACGGACGCCACAACATAAGGTGCCTCTGAACAGCCGAGGGTGAGACCTGGTGGGCAGGTTAGATGTCCGGCAACAAGGCCTGGCTGCAGAAGAGGGTACTGGAGGTGACACTCCAGTGCTCGTCTGTAAAATAGGGGGGGGAGATCGGTGCCCTTAAAGGGGCCCGTCGCCCCTAGAATCAGCTCAGGCAGTGGCATCCCACGTCGCAGGAGAGGATACGGAGAGGTGAAACTCCCGTGCTCGCCTGTTGTTGGTTCGGGGGAGATCGGAACATGAAAGAATCAGTCGCCCCCTTCGTCCGGATTAAAAAGGTTTAAATCCAGTGTGCCTCCTACGGACACTAAGCTTGAACTGGGTCTCTGGAAGCCAGCATGAGGGTGTATACTGCAGGGGAGGAGCTAACCTTTTTTTTGTCTCAGCTTAGTGTCAGCCTCCTAGTGACAACAGCATAACACCCATGGTCCTGTGTCCCCCAATGTGGCGATGGAGAAAAAATGTTTGGACAGACTATGCAGCAAGAAACCGTTCCGAATATTTTGACGATGTTTATTCAATCTTGCATGCATAGTCTGTATGGTGCGGCCCACGTACTGAAGACCGCAGCCACATTCTATCAGATAAACTACAAGCATGGATTGACAGTTAACATGATAATTTTATAGCTAGTGTTGGTGGTGTTGGATTCAAATTCTGTAGACCCATTTTGGATGGATCTGCAGCACAGGCATTTAGATGTCCTGCAGGAAAAGCACCCAGCATTCTCAACCAGCTGAACCGTGGAGAAAACATGGGAACTTCTAGTGGTATTGCTGGGTGCAACCAGATTACAGAGTGTACGACTCCTTCTAAAGATTGTTCTGGGATGGACAGGGATGTGGCCAGAAAGGATGGGGTCCCTTTCAATATGAACCAGTATTTCCTTAGAAGTTCCTGAATCGTCATATGAGATTGATTAAAGGTTGTAACAAGACTCCATTTAGAGAGTTCAGAAATAGAAGACTTATTACCCTTATTGCTCTTAAGCTTGCGTATACACTCCTGCTGGGACAATATCTCTGTTTTTAGAAAAGCATCATGAACTAATTTCTTGGGGTAACCTTTGGTGCGAAAACGTTGTTTTAAAAACCTTTGCTTCGTCATGGAGATCCTCATCCCTTGTGCAGTTTTTCCTAATGCGCCAATACTGCCCATAAGGGATGTTCGACATCCATTTGGAGAGGTGTCCACTGTGGAAACTTAGGTAACTGTTCACGTCCACAGTTTTAAAATGTGTAGTCGTGAAAAAGTGACCCTCACTATCAATGTGTACCACTAAATCTAAAAATTGGATTGAGGTGTGGGACAGATTTGCTGTCAAGGTAAAGGCCCCAGGGGCTCAAATTCAAGTTACTGACAAAGTCCAGAGCTTCCAACTCTGTACCTGTCCAAATAATAAAAAGGTCTTCAATTCCAGGGCCTTTTTGCCCGTGAAACGCTTATCCGGACGCTCCCTGTGTCGCTTGACTATATCCAGGAAATCTGGGTGAGAGGCGAACGTCTTATGGGAACGCTTGGCTCTAGTAAAGGAGACTGAGTGGTCCGGAGCAGGATTAGGGTTATCGTCCACTTTAAGGGCGTGATTGACTGCCTCAATGAGGGAGTCAACTGTAGATCTAAACTCCGGAGCATCCGGGTCTAAGGATACATCAGACTCATATTCAGAGTCGTGAACGCTACGAACCCCTAAAGAGGGTGAGCGAGAGGTGGAGCCGCCAGAAGCTGAGTGGCGTGGTGAGTGCTCAGGAGAGGTAGAGCGGATCCGTAGAAACAGGTCTGGGACCACCGAGACAAATTTTTTATCCAAGGGGGATGACCCTTTTCTGCTTGTTAATCCTAAAGCCACCTCAAGTAATTTTTACCCCCTCCACCACAAGGGGTGCCACATTGAAACTTTTTAACAGTTAATTTTCAAAGAAATTCGGTCTCTGTCATCTCTGCAATCTGAGTATAGGTGAAAAAGTGGCCTAAGGGAAAATGTCAACATTATCATCAAGAATGCCGATAAAGGGGGAGGAGTGGTATATCCAGGAGAGTTTTAGAATTCTGGATGATAGTGAATATTACAATAAATTGGACCAAGATATTTTCAAAAACATTTTTTCTGAATATAAGACTTTCATTAATGAAGCTCATTCCTCAGGTCTATTTAACAAAAAGGAATTCATAATTCTGAATATCTCTCGTTATAATATTCCTTTTTTAATTTTCTACCAAAAATCCTTCCAACCCCGGGCCGTCCGATTATCTCGGGTATTAATTCAATCACCAGTAATCTATCACATTACGTGGATTTATTTCTCCAGAAGTATGTCGTTAATCTCTTAAGTTCTTATCTTAAAGATTCATCCGATCTTATTGATACTCTTCAATCTTTTCCCAGTGTACCCAATTGTATCATCATAACAATGGATGTTCAGGCCCTTTATTCGAATATACCCCATGATCGGGGTTTAGACACGGTCAATCAATTCATGCACAATGATGAGCAATTGCCAATTTTCCCCCCAAATTTTTTAATAAATGCCATAAAGTTTGTTTTATATAATAATGTATTCACTTTTGAGCACTTTTTTTACCGCCAGGTGTAAGGCTGCGCGATGGGGACTAGATTCGCCCCCAGTTATGCAGATTTGTTCATGGGGCATTTGAGTCTGTCTTCATCGCGCAGTCTCACCTGGCTATTGGCAAGATAGCTCTGTACCGACGTATTATAGACGACCTTTTTATTATTTGGACAGGTACAGAGTTGGAAGCTCTGGATTTTGTCAGTAACATGAATTTAAACCCCTGGGGCCTTTACCTTGACAGCAAATCTGTCCCACACCTCAATACAATTTTTAGATTTAGTGGTACACATTGATAGTGAGGGTCGCTTTTTCACGACTACACATTTTAAAACTGTGGACGTGAACAGTTACCTAAGTTTCCACAGTGGACACCTCCCCAAATGGATGTCGAACATCCCTTATGGGCAGTATTGGCGCATTAGGAAAAACTGCACAAGGGAGGAGGATCTCCATGACGAAGCAAAGGTTTTTAAAACAACGTTTTCGCACCAAAGGTTACCCCAAGAAATTAGTTCATGATGCTTTTCTAAAAACAGAGATATTGTCCCAGCAGGAGTGTATACGCAAGATTAAGAGCAATAAGGGTAATAAGTCTTCTATTTCTGAACTCTCTAAATGGAGTCTTGTTACAACCTTTAATCAATCTCATATGACGATTCAGGAACTTCTAAGGAAATACTGGTTCATATTGAAAGGGACCCCATCCTTTCTGGCCACATCCCTGTCCATCCCAGAACAATCTTTAGAAGGAGTCGTACACTCTGTAATCTGGTTGCACCCAGCAATACCACTAGAAGTCCCCATGTTTTCTCCACGGTTCAGCTGGTTGAGAATGCTGGGTACTTTTCCTGCAGGACAGCTAAATGCCTGTGTTGCAGATCCATCCAAAATGGGTCTACAGAATTTAAATCCAACACCACCAACACTAGCTATAAAATTATCATGTTAACTGTCAATCCATGCTTGTAGTTTATCTGATATTATGCGGCTGCGGTCTTCAGTACGTGGGCCGCACCATACAGACTATGCATGCAAGATTGAACAAACATCGTCAAAATATTCGGAACGGTTTCTTGCTGCATAGTCTGTCCAAACATTTTTTAACTACACACCAAAAAAACACGG
Source organism: Ranitomeya variabilis (assembly GCF_051348905.1). Taxonomy (NCBI): domain Eukaryota; kingdom Metazoa; phylum Chordata; class Amphibia; order Anura; family Dendrobatidae; genus Ranitomeya; species Ranitomeya variabilis. Next base: position 955,795,208 of record NC_135233.1, on the reverse strand, counting down.
AATCTCTTAAAGGGAACCTATCACCCCGTTTTTTAAAGATTAGATAAAAATAGTGTGAAATAGGGGCAGAGCTGGGCTTTACATTAGTGCCTCTTTGGTGCCTTTACACCCCCGTTAGGCTGCCGAAATACCTTAGTGAAGTGTCCGTTTTGTCCTGTCACTCAAGCTGGTCAGGTCGGATGGGCATGGTCACAGCGCTGTTTGTCCCCCAGGATCCTGCTCATCATTATGTTGGTGGCGTAGTGGTGTGCGCATGTCCAGCAGATGAATCCACTGCCCAGGAGATGAATAACGGCGCGGTCTTCGCTATTCAGCCGTTTACCGGTGGGCGCGGCCATCTTTCCCGTGGCCGCGCCTGCGCAGATGGAGCGCTCTGCTGCCCGGGGCTTCAGGAAAATGGCCGCGGGATTCCGCGCGTGCGCAGATGGAGATCGCGGCGGCCATTTTCCTGAAGCCCCGGGCAGCAGAGCGCTCCATCTGCGCAGGCGCGGCCACAGGAAAGATGGCCGCGCCCACCGGTAAACGGCTGAATAGCGAAGACCGCGCCGTTATTCATCTCCTGGGCAGTGGATTCATCTGCTGGACATGCGCACACCACTACGCCACCAACGTAATGATGAGCAGGATCCTGGGGGACAAACAGCGCTGTGACCACGCCCATCCGACCTGACCAGCTTGAGTGACAGGACAAAACGGACACTTCACTAAGGTATTTCGGCAGCCTAACGGGGGTGTAAAGGCACCAAAGAGGCACTAATGTAAAGCCCAGCTCTGCCCCTATTTCACACTATTTTTATCTAATCTTTAAAAAACGGGGTGATAGGTTCCCTTTAAACTAACAATCATAGATTTTATTCCAGAGACTGTGTCTGACCGTTATGGTAGTCTTATTAAAAGGGAAAGCTTCTGGATTTTCAAATTGGGCACGTTGGCTCCTGGGGGGTTAAATCTCACTATTGAGAATGTGATTAGGTAATTTTTCCTTTCTGAGCTCATTTTAGACTTTTTTTTAATATATATTTTTTATCTTTTATTTAACATGATATGTGTTTTGTTTTATGATGTTTTTAATTCTTTTAATGGAGGAATTTATGTTTTTGAATTTCATTTGGCTGTGTTGTTTTATTATGTGTTTTATCATGTGACTTGTTTGACTGAATGTTAATTTTGATTGGTTGTACTGCCCTTAAATACCTGTCCACTCACAATAAACTTCCACCTGATGAAGACTGGGTACCGTTGAAACGCGTTGTGGTTTACACCAATATTTTTGTCCTGGCTTCATTTCAGCGCTCCTGTGACCGTGCTTGTTTGTTCAAGTTTCATTTGTTCCTTCTCGAAGGTGCACGGCTGGAGCTGCGTTGAATCCTGCTTTCCCTTTTCAATTCCCTTGCTGTCCTCACAGCGCTCCTAAGAGACCGCTATTTTCCTGACTTAAAGGGAACCTGTCAGACCCATACTGCCGAAACCCTGAGAAGCATTAATCAGATCCTGTCTGACTGATTCACAGAAAAAAAAAAGCTTGAAAAGGACTCTTCATACTCTTTCCTTAAAGGGAACCTGTCACCCCCAAAATCGAAGGTGAGCTAACCCACCAGCATCAGGGGCTTATCTACAGCATACTGTAATGCTGTAAATAAGCCCCCGATGTATCCTGAAAGATGAGAAAAAGAGGTTAGATTATACTCACCCAGGTGTGGTCCCGCTGCGGTCCAGTCCGATGGGCGTTGCGGTCCGCTCCGGCGCCTCCCATCTTCATAGGATGATGTCCTCTTCTTGTCTTCACGCTGCGGCTCCGGCGCAGGCCTACTTTATCTGCCCTGTTGAGGGCAGAGCAAAGTACTGCAGTGCGCAGGCACCGGGAAAGGTCAGAGAGGCCCGACACCTGCGCACTGCAGTACTTTGCTCTGCCCTCAACAGGGCAGATAAAGTACGCCTGCATCGGAGAAGAGGACGTCGTCGTAAGAAGATGGGAGGCCCCGGACCGCGACACCCATCGGATCGGACCGCCCGCGTGAGAATAATCTAACCTCTTTTTCTCATCTTTCAGGTTACATCGGGGGCTTATCTACAGCATTACAGAATGCTGAAGATAAGCCCCTGATGCCGGTGGGCTTAGCTCACCTTCGATTTTTTTTTTTTTGGGGGGGGGGACAGGTTCCCTTTAAATTCCAGTGTTTCAGAGTAAAACATACACGCTGCCATCACGCAGTCAGCCTCTGATTCATGCTGCCTGTAGTTCAGGCAGCAGCAATTTAATGACCGATTCCCTGTTGATACATACCCTATCGTCATCACTTTAACTGGGGTATTGCAATCTGACAGTAGGAGGCAGATACAGGAAAAGACCAATTATGCCACAAATAGCATGTATATTCCCCCCTAGATTCTGTAAGGACATAATTTTGCTTCTCCATTTTGTATGTAGCAAAACCTTACAAATACTTACAATTTTCTATAATAAGACGCGTTGGCAACTTTAGCCGAAGAATTATACAAGACATCTGACACCAGGTACAGTCTGGCGATCTGTTTAGAAATGGATAAAATACGATGAGCAAAATAAAAGGAACTATAAACTTGTAGACACTGATATTACTCAATGTAGCAACAACATGTAAAGATAAAACTACCTTTTTGGGGAGAGGGGTTTTCAGTATTGACAGTGATTCTGTTATACAATCTACAATTTCTTCTGCTGCTTCTGCGTGGGTAAGACAAAACATCATAGCTTCACCAATGTCGTTCTTCCTAGGGGTCAGTCCGCGTAATACTTCTTCTAACTTGTCCCTTTGTCTAAAATTAAAACAAAGTTAGTAAGGTTTCATCAGCTCAGTGACAGGCTGCACTGCTGAAGACGGGAAGTCACCGCTGCAGCTGATCAAAGACCCGACGCAGCAATATAAGGCAACACTGGACTCGAGGAGAAGTAAAAGGTTGGTTTATTTTTTTGCGCCTCTCTAAGTCTTTGGAGTAATAATCTTTTAAGTGGGACAAACCAATAGTGTGAGCATCAGATACACCCAAACTCAAAGTATCCAATACATAAATGTGAATGAGGAATTACATTTAGTGGAAATCAGCATTTTATGCTTCAAAATCCACTTAGAAAAATGCTTCAAAAGCTCTTCGAAAGTTTCTTGATGACAGCTGGCGGTCATTTGAATAGAGCGAGCCTGTGCACGTCTAGTCGGAATGTGGCCGGAAGTAGGCATATCGCATACTTGGGGCAGCATGGTGACTCAGTGGTTAGCACTGCAGCTTTGCAGGCTGGGCTCCAGGGTTTAAATGCCACCAAGAACAACATCTGCAAGAAGTTTGTATCTTCTCCCTGTGTTTGTGTGAGTTTCTTCTGGGTTCTCCAATTTCCTACCACACTCCAAAGACATACTGATAGGGAATTTAGATTATGAGCCCCATCGAGGACAGTGATGATGTCTGTGAAGTGCTGCGGGCTTAATGGCGCTATACAAGAGTAAAATAAATAAAGTCACGTGACTGCCTGCTCTTGCCGCAGACTTTGACAGACGAGTCAGGCAGCAGCTACTCCACTCAACACATGAACACTTGGCTGAGTTTAACATTAACAATTTTTATTGGAAACTTGTTATTGATAAGGTGTAAGAACATCTTTATAAATTGATGAAACCTATTAGATAATATTCATCCAAACCCACTGGTGTTCGCCATTTCATTTGTACTGAGGTCTCCCAACATCATATGTTGGGAAAAAAAATCTGGGGAATAAGCCACTGCTGGCTGTTTGGCAGCTGCTCATTCCCCTCACTACACTGACAAACGCTTGGTTGAAGCTGTATGCTTAAGGGGCGCTCAGTTGTCCGCTATCTCAAGTGTATTAGCAGCTTTTGCGGTGGCTGCCAGGCATGAATACATACTCCTCCTTGAGAGATCCTTTTTTGATGGGTTCCTCAACAAACGTCTCCGTCTCCTGTTCCTCTGTCATACCATGTATATATGGATTTAATGGTGGCGGCCTCCAGAAGGAGCCATTCTTAAATATTCGGAAGTCTTCTGTCCTCCACTTGGTAGGAGAATCCCCCTAAAGTTTAAATTAAAAAATAAAAGCATTATCACTAATGATTTAAGACAAAAAAGAAAGTTCTACGTTATACTACTTGCCTGTAATATGGAGTATAGCTTCCACCTGTAGTATACATGTGCTGGTGTCTGGTTTTCAAACAGGAACCTGTTAAAGGCAGATATGGATATTTAGGACAGTAATGGGTAATAATAACCAGCTTTCGTAAAGCAATTGACAACTGTTGCAAGAATATACTCGTCCGCATGCTCATTTTCAAAAATACTGTAAATACCAGGACACATTTTTCTTTAGAGACTGCAAAAAGCCAGAAGATACAACAATATCCTGTCAATATCCATACCTGAACATTGGATTGCTGATTTCTCTGTTCATGATCATAGCTTCAAACATTGGCCCTTCACGCACCACAAACTCGATCATGCGATGGATCAGAGCGAGTAAATTCCTACAACGACAGCAGAGTTAAAGAAAAATGTATTCACACCCCACCTACTAGTTGCGCTCCACCTACACTGGTTACTAGAGCCTCTGCAATGTGTGAACATAACGCATGGACATAGGGTGTACGTGTGAATGTCCACTGTCAAATGGCTGAAAAGGTTCTGTTAGATTTGGGAGGTCCTACAGCAGCTGAGGCATCAGTCCCAAAAAAGCATGGAGATACAACTAAGCTTTTAAGCTACATGGTTGTCTAACAAGGATCATATTGTTACAATCCAAGGATATCCAGCCAAATCATAGCTAACATGGGGATGATCTTGCTTCTTACAGAGATATTGGCATTTTAGAAATTACAATCTGAAGTGATTTAAAGAGGCATTCAAGTCTGGAAAAATCATCCGCCACCAAGACATAGGCGATTACTGTTAGATCGGTGTGGGTCCTCCCGATTTGGTTGCATGTTCTTTTCTGTCTGAAGTGTTGAGTGGAGCATCTGGTCACACAAAATATGGAATGACTCACAATGATCGAACAATCATCACTGATCCAGTGCATAGGTGATCACTTATATAAAATGGAATACCCCTTTAAATATTAAACAAATTACATAATTACACTTCCTATTGTTCCTTCTGCAAATCATGCCAATATTTCTAAAAAGAAAGACCGTTATTAATTATTTGCTTATCACTAACATTTATTAATATTTGCCTTCTTATTATGGGGAGGGAGACTACAGTTTAAATTAGAAATAAAAGGGTGGTTATTAATGTGAGAATATATGTTTCACCATACAAATAGCCTATTTGAAATGAAATGGTAAAAGGAAAAGTAGTGTGTATATGCGTGAGTGCACACACACACACACAGTGGGTACGGAAAGTATTCAGACCCCTTTAAATGTTTCACTGTTTCGTTGCAGCCATTTGGTAATTTCAAAAAATTTCATTTTTTTCTCATTAATGTACACTCTGCACCCCATCTTGACTGAACAAAACAGAAATGTAGAAATATATACCAATTTATTAAAAAAGAAAAACTGAAATATCACATTGTCATAATGCTGTCCATTTCCTTGTGATCCTCCTTGAGATGGTTCTACTTCTTCACTGGAGTCCAGCTGTGTTTAATTAAACTGATAGTACTTGATTTGGAAGGCACACATCTGTCTATATAAGATCTCACAACTCACAGTGCATGTCAGACAAAATGACAATCATGAGGTCAAAGGAACTGGCCAAGGAGCTCAGAGACAGAATTGTGGCAAGGTACAGATCCGGTTACAAAAGAATTTCTACAGTACTCAAGGTTCCTAAGAGCACAGTGGCCTCCATAATCCTTAAATGGAAGAAATTTGGGACCACCAGAAGTCTTCCTAGACCTGTCTGTCCAGTCAAACTGAGCAATAGTGTGAGAAGAGCCTTGGTGAGAGAGGTAAAGAAGAACCCCAAGATCACTGTGGCTGAGATCCAGAGATGCAGTAGGGAGATGGGAGAAAGTTCCACAAAGTCAACTATCACTGCAGCCCTCCACCAGCCGGCCTTTATTGCAGTGGCCCAACGGAAGTCTCTCCTCAGTGCAAGACATATGAAAGCCCCATAGAATTTGCTAAAAAAAAAAAGCACATGACGGACTCCCAGACAATGAGAAATAAGATTATCTGGTCTGAGGAGATGAACATAGACCTTTTTGGTGATAATTCTAAGCGGTATGTGTGGAGATTTAGTTTTTCTTGCTGCTGCTTCTTCTTTCTTGACAAATCTCCGAGCCCGGATGGGATACACCCCCGAGTACTGCAGGAATTAAGTACAGTCATTGATAGACCATTATTTTTAATCTTTAAAGAGTCCATAATAACAGGGTCTGTACCACAGCACTGGCGTATAGCAAATGTGGTGCCAATATTCAAAAAGGGGACAAAAACTGAAATCAGTAATTATGGGCCAGTAAGCTTAACCTCTACTGTGGGTAAAATCCTGGAGGGTTTTCTAAGGGATGCTATACTGCAGTATCTGAAGAGGAATAACCTCATGACCCAGTATCAGCACGGGTTTACTAGGGACCGTTCACGTCAGACTAATTTGATCAGCTTCTATGAAGAGGTAAGTTCCGGACTGGACCAAGGGAACCCAGTAGATGTAGTGTATATGGACTTTTCAAAAGCTTTTGATACGGTGCCACACAAAAGGTTGATACATAAAATGAGAATAATGGAGATAGGGGAAAATATGTGTAAGTGGGTTGGGAGCTGGCTCAGGGATAGGAAACAAAGGGTGGTTATTAATGGAGCACACTCGGACTGGGTCGCGGTTAGCAGTGGGGTACCACAGGGGTCAGTATTGGGCCCTCTTCTTTTTAACATATTTATTAATGACCTTGTAGGGGGCAGAGTAGAATTTCAATATTTGCAGATGACACTAAACTCTGCAGGGTAATCAATACAGGGGAGGACAATTTTATATTACAGGATGATTTATGTAAACTAGAAGCTTAGGCTGATAAATAGCAAATGAGCTTTAATGGGGATAAATGTAAGGTCATGCACTTGGGTAGAAATAATAAGATGTATAACTATGTGCTTAATTCTAAAACTCTGGGCAAAACCGTCAATGAAAAAGACCTGGGTGTATGGGTGGATGACAAACTCATTCAGTGGCCAGTGTCAGGCAGCTGCTACAAAGGCAAATAAAATAATGGGATGCATTAAAAGAGGCATAGATGCTCATGAGGAGAACATAATTTTACCTCTATACAAGTCACTAGTTCGACCACACTTAGAATACTGTGTACAGTTCTGGTCTCCGGTGTACAAGAAAGACATAGCTGAACTAGAGCGGGTGCAGAGAAGAGCGACCAAGGTTATTAGAGGACTGGGGGGGTCTGCAATACCAAGATAGGTTATTACACTTGGGGCTATTTAGTTTGGAAAAACGAAGGCTAAGGGGTGATCTTATGTTAATGTATAAATATATGAGGGGACAGTACAAAGACCTTTTTGATGATCTTTTTAATCATAGACCTGAGACAGGGACAAGGGGGCATCATCTACGTCTGGAGGAAAGAAGGTTTAAGCATAATAACAGACGCGGATTCTTTACTGTAAGAGCAGTGAGACTATGGAACTCATTACTTAAATTTAAGACGGGACTGGATACCTTTCTGGATAAGTATAATGTTACAGGGTATATACATTAGATTCCTTGATAGGGCGTTGATCCAGGGAACTAGTCTGATTGCCGTATGTGGAGTCGGGAAGGAATTTTTTCCCCAATGTGGAGCTTACTCTTTGCCACATGGGTTTTTTTTGCCTTCCTCTGGATCAACATGTTAGGGCATGTTAGGTTAGGCTATGGGTTGAACTAGATGGACTTAAAGTCTTCCTTCAACCTTAATAACTATGTAGCTGAATGATTTACATCTTTTAGCCAGCGTAAGTACATGTGGGGGTTGCCTGGTTGCTAGGGAATCCCCACATGTACTTATGCTGGCTAACAGATGTAAATCATTCAGCTGCGGCAAGAAAAACAATCTCCGAGCACTACAAAATACTCGGAGAACCCCCGAGCGTGCTCGAGAAATCTCGAGTAACGAGTATATTCGCTCATCACTAATGACCATGTGATATTTCAGTTTTTCTTTTTTAATAAATTTGCAAACATTTCTACATTTCTGTTTTTTTTCAGTCAAGATGGGGTGCAGTGTACATTAATGAGAAAAAAAATGAACTGTTTTGATTTTACCAAATGGCTGCAATGAAACAAAGAGTGAAAAATGTAAAGGGGTCTGAATACTTTCCGTACCCACTGTACCCATATGGCTTATGCTCCCTTTTAACGGCAGAGCTCCAGTGTACTGATATGGAAAAACCTGCACTTTGGGTGACTGATGGAGTTTCAAGGATGCAAGAAACTGGTTTACCAGCACAGGAAATATTTAATTTCAAAATACTAGACTAAAATACAATTGCACTCAAACTTATTCATCCCACACTGTACACTTTGCTTTGCTAAGAAACCTAATTTACAAACTTTCTGATGTTTACATTAAACAAATTTATCTATCTCAACACAACTAATATAACAAGCGTGTTCTTAAAATTCATAACAAAGTGCCACTTTTACTGAGTATTTCAGCCTTATGTACATCTGTCACAACATTCAAGTGCTTCATTAGTTGCATCAGATGTTCCAAAGATAAAAAACACATCAAATACCTGGACTGCAAAGGATTTGCTTATTAATTGGATTTTATAAATTTGAAAATATATGCTGAAAATAACACCCTGCCTACTGTGAAACATGGTAGTAGCTCAGAGATGTCCTGGGGCTGCTTTGCTTCCTCAGACATCAGAAACCTTCTTAGTGAGGAGGGCAATATGGATTCAATCAAGTATCAAAAAAGCCTAGGAGAAAATGTCAGACCTCTGAATAAGATGAAGCTTTGGCGTCACTGGACCTTCCAACAGGACACTGGTCCCAACCATACCTCAAAGTACATCAAAGCTTGGTTTCACAGGAAATTGTGACATCAGTCACCTGAATTGAACCCCATAGAAAATCTTTGGTAGGATATGAATCAGGAGATGCAACATGCAAACCCAAGAATAGTAGTGAAGTGGAGAGCATTGCCCAAGAGGAATGGGCTAAGATACCTGAGAAATGCTAACAGAACCTGCAGTGTTGCTATGCAGTGCCCAGCAGGTCATAACAGCCAAAGTGGCTCTATTAAGTACTAGAGACTGTTGTCATGAAGGGGATGAATAATTCTGACTTTTACAGTAATCAGTAAAAGGTGGCATTTTGTCCTGAATTTAAAGAAACCACTTGTTATCTTAATTGCGTTGAGTTATTTAAAGAAGCACTCCCAATAATTGTTTAGCTAAATCTGTGCAAATGGGTGTTTAATGTGTTAATATTCTTACCAATCACAGTGTTCCCGTTTCAATCGCAGTTTTGGTCACCTTCTCACTTGTGACTTCTACTCAAACTCTCTGGATCACAATGGGGTTTATGCATGAGCTGGAAGTCAATATTCCAATGTAAGTCTATGGGGTAACAGAATAAGGCTTCATAAACTTACTTTGTTAGGCCTCCTTCACACGTCCTGGTGATTCTTGTACAGGAAAAACCAGTACTGGTGAGATCCATGCCATCCGTAAATGCGTATGTGATATCAGTGTGTCCGTTTGCTGTCAGTGTTTCACATAAGTGTGTCAGAACAAGCGGTACAGTTCGTGCTGATCTCAAGCGCTGGCACCTTAAGGCAGCTCTCACCATGGTCTTCTGGTTGCGTGGACCATGTGAAAAACCTGACATGTGAGCACCACCATTGAATACAATGGGTGTGCGTGTCCGTATTTGCGGCAGTTAAACGGACAGCATACGGACACAAAAAAAAGGACGTGTGAAGGTAGACTCATAGTGACTTCTGGCTTACACACAACCCAAAGTAATCTGGAGAGTGGGAATGGAAGTCATGAGAGTGCGAAGAGATCTAGACCAAGGCTGGAAACTGAGGGAGAAGGAGATCGGTAAGAACATTAACACTTACATTACTTTAGACACATTTACACAGGTTTACCTACTACGGTAAAAATATTGGGAGTGCTTCTGTAAATTGTGCCAGTTTCAATAGTTTATTACAAAAAAAACTCAGAAAGTATGTACATTTGGCTAATAAACTTACAATAGTTATAGTTTGCCAACTGAATAATTGTGATTGCAACTATATATAAATATTACAAAATACCCACCCGCCTATTTTTATTTTAAAGCTGGCATTTAAATCTACAGACTGCATGCTAATACAAGCTAAGAAAACAATCAGAAGAAAACCCTAAACTATTACACAAATTAGAAAATAAAAATAAGATTAAAGTAAAAAAAACCCTGTCAGACAAAATGCTTTGTACTTGTATTATATATACAGAAACATATTTCAGGTCCATATTACTTTTATTTCTTAAAAAAGATTGGATTCCAGCAGGATGACAAACTTTTCCTACCTCCTGCAAAAGGTAGTATTCAAACACATTGACACCATTCAATAAATGTGTCAATAAAATTAGTACGGGAGAATACAGACATGAAATATGATTTGTATAACTGACTAAGCAAAATTTAGGAGTTACTGCTGTTTTCATGTTTACAACTCAAAAGAACTAAATTCATAATAGTGAAAAAGAAACAACAAAACAGCATTATCTCAATATAATAAAAGTGTAAAAACACATTTCATGGGGCAGAGGTCCAGAAAGTTTCACAAGGGGTTTAACTAAATTTGTGAAATACAATTTATATAGAGAGAAAAAAATGTATATATAAAAGGGGAAAATGTGGGTCCTATAAACCTATACCACAGAAATGTATGTCTATGAAATTGGGAGAAAAGCACTACGAGTCTATAAGGCTATAAAAAGCTTGGGTGCTTAGCACAATGGTGCAGCTTAATCTGGTAAATTTCCAGTGGAGCACCAACAAAGTATAGACGTTATTTTCTGCTGTGTCAAACCTAGGACCCTCTCTCCTACATCCAAAGGCCTTTTAAGAAGGCATCACTTTCAGATGGGGATAATACAATACAAATCAATAAGAGCTGTGCTATAAATAATAATAGTTGACACTACATTTTGGCCAATAGGTGCTTTAATTATGACAAAAACCACATTTATTGGAGTCGATCGTACCAATGTCTGGTCAAAATACTTTCCCATTCTTTCCCTTGATGTTTTCCAGGTCCCCCGCTGCCGCAGACAGTTCAGCTGTGGTGTTGCTCACCAGGGCCAATGTCAAAGTCTTTGGGAATTTGAGTTCGATGCATTTATTTTAAAGTAAGGTTGCTTTTTCATCTTGAAGAAAAGACTGAACTTCACTGAGCAAGAGTACAGTATCCTGATCTAACTATGAGTGACCACACAACCCCACCTAAATTTAACAGTACCTCCTCAACTGCAGAGTAAAGGAATGTATGAGACCAGCTTTTCAAAAACATTTTTGACATTTGGATTGCATGAGTTTTGGATTTGCATGATTGCTCTGAGGACAAGCTTTCCTTTTTTACAGCAGTCAGAGGCAAAAGAAACTTTTGTAAGGTTAAGTTCTTACTGCGATTGAGGATTTTTTTTCTCTTTCCCACTGATATACATACCAAAATCTTCCTCAAAGACTAGGCTTTTAAGAATTTTTTTTATCCTGAAAATGATTTGAAAAAATGCCTGTTAGGGGGGGAAAGCAAAAAAAGGGCATGTCACTTTCTGCAGCAGATTGGGTGGAATCTGATCTAAACTTAGCACTGTCCAACCAAAAGGCTGCAAACAAGAAAAAAAATATCTTCCAAAAGCCTCTACAGGAAAGAAAAACTCCTCCAAATAATGAGTTTCAGATGTAGGGTTTCTTGAAAAACTCTGTTTTGAATTCCTCAAAAAGCTCAGTAGAAGACAAGCTGCTTCCCAATGCTATGTACATGGTGTGAGATGTCCTTGTTACTTGCTGTACATGGTGGATCCTGTGTTAGCTCTGTAAAGGGCAAGTTCTATTTCCAGGGCTCACAGTCATTTTTCAAGCAGAAGACGCTTCAGGACTTGTTCCTTTTCTCTGAAGTTTTGTAAACATGAAGCACTTGTTCTATTTGGTAGCATCCTGGTGCAAAAAAGGCCGACCAAAAGCTGAAAACCATGCCCGGGTGGCTTTTTAACTTCTCTCATTGACTTCTTTATAAAATATTGTCAAGCATGTATATGTTGCTTCTTTTAGAAATGCTTGATGTCTTTTGAAAGCATGAAGTGTCTAAAAGCCTGATTATACAGCTCTGGCAAAAATTAAGAGACCCCACATCAAAACCCTGTCATGGGCAGCCCAATCTCCAGACCTGAACCCCATTGAAAACCTCTGGAATGTAATCAGGAGGATGATGGATAGTCACAAGCCATCAAACAAAGAAGAGCTGCTTACATTTTTGTGCCAGAAGCAGTGGGAAAGACTGGTGGAAAGCATGCCAAGACACATGACAGCTGTGATTAAAAATCATGGTTATTCCACAAAATATTGATTTCTGAACTCTTCCCGAGATAAAACATTAGTATTGTTGTTTCTAAATGATTATGAACTTGTTTTCTTTGCATTATTTGAGGTCTGAAAGCACTTTTTTTTTTTTTTTTTAATTTTGACCATTTCTCCTTTTCAGAAAAAAAACCCACAAAATGTATTGCTTGGCATTTTGGAGACATGTTGTCAGAAGTTTATAGAATAAAAGAACAATTTTACATTTTACTCACAAATATACCTATAAAGAGAAAAATCAAAGAAACTGAACATTTTGCAGTGGTCTCTTAATTTTTGCCAGAGCTGCATATGAACAGCAAGTTGTTTTTGCATACAATGTAATGACACTACTATTTTAATAATTTGGTTAGCGATTACTATGCCGTTTCTTTGTTTTGTTTTTTTAAGCAAACCCACTCAAGGAATGGCAGAAAAAAGATGCAGTGTGAGCATACCCCAAGTCTGACTTTCCAATGTAACGCAGTCTGTGATAATGGGATGACTAATGACAATTGATCATTACATCTGAAGCCAGCGATTGGGATAAATGGCACTGCTGCAGCAGGGTGAACACAACAGTCAGGAGGGACCATGGACATGGCACTGGACATGGAGAATAACATTGGCGAGTATTGCTAGATGCGTTGTTTTAATACTATTAGTGACTGTGGGCAAATTTTGAAATCTCCTGTTTAAAGTGAACCTATGGATTGAATCTCACGGTCTCAGATTTGTGCAGAATGAATAAGATAAAAATTGGATACTGTCACGCAAAACAGTTAGTGGACAGACCTGGAAGACAAAAAAAGACATGTAATGATAAATATATCAATAAGGTTTGCATGTATTAAGTGATGCTCAGATAATCCCTTCACAAATCATGAAAATTCAATCTTACACACAGGTATTTATGATCAATACCTCTCTATAAATAGAAGAAACAACAATTAGTGGCGTTTCTGTTAACTAAAACCGCAAATCTAGCAAACCACAGACTTAGCATTCCAGCTAACAATCATGCATGTGAAACATAAGGAGTAACAAGAAGACCTACAGTTTGCTGATATAGCATCCTTGTTACGGGAGGATGGAGGTTATCCTTGAACCTCTGAGCTCTCCAGTGTGTACTGGTGCCAGCTGTAGGGATCCTGTATATAGAGCAATTAGAAATGGCCAGGGTGCAGCAAGATGCTGCGAGTCCTCTGGCAAGTCTAACAAGCCAGTGCAACCAGACATTAGACTTACTGTGGAACCAGGGCGCTCCGTCCGGCAGGATCCCTGGTAACCGAGCCGCAGCAGCACGTGATGTCATATTAAAAAGCCCTGAAGTCCTACGGTGAGTTTGGCGAATATATATATATATATATATATATATATATATATATATATATATATATATATATATATATATATATATATATATATATATATATATATATATATATATATATATATATATATATTTACATACACATGCTGTGTATACTCTAGTATAAGCCGACCCGAGTATAATCAGAGACCCCTAATTTTGCCACCAAAAAAACTGGGAAAACTTAATGACTCAAGTATAAGCCTAGGGTGGAAAATGCAGCAGCTACCGGTAAATGTCAAAAGTAAAAATAGATACCGATCAAAGTAAAATTAATTGAGACATCAGTAGGTTAAGTGTTTTCGAATATCCATATTGAATCAGGAGCCCCATATAATGCTCCATACAGTTCATGATGGACCTTATAAGATGCTCCATGCAAAATACGCCCCATACAGTTTATGATGGGCCCCATAATAAGCTCCATATTAAAATATGCCCCATATAATGCTGCACAAAGGTTAATAATGGCCCCATAAAATGCTCCATAGATTTTGCCCCATAAGATGATCCATAGATTATGCCCCATAAAATGCCCCATAGATTATGCCCCATAAAACGCTCAATAGATTATGCCCCATAAAACGCTCCATAGGTTATGCCCCCATAAAATGCTCCATAAATTATGCCCCATAAAATGCTCCATAGATTATGCCCCATAGATTATGCCCCATAAAATGCTCCATAGATTATGCACCATAAAATGCTCCATAGATTATGCCCCATAGATTATGCCCCATAAAATGCTCCATAGATTATGCACCATAAAATGCTCCATAGATTATGCCCCTTTAAATGCTCCATAGATTATGCCCCATAAAATGCTCCATAGATTATGCCCCATAAGATGCTCCATAGACTAATATGCCCCATATGCTGTTGCTGCGATTAAAATAAAAAAATAAATCACACTCACCTCTTCTCGCTCAGGCCCCAGGCACTTGCGATATTCACCTGTCCTCGTTCCACCGCTGCGCGCCGCTCCGTCTTCCGGCTCTCTGACTGTTCAGGCAGAGGGCGCACACTAAACACGTCATTGCGCCCCCTGACCTGAACAGTCACAGGCAGAGGAAGTGAAAGACGAAGCGGCGCCCGGCGGTGGAACGGGGTCAGGTGACAATGTTCACCCTCCTCGTTATACTCACTTGCTCCCGGCACGGTCCCTGGCAGCTTCTCACTGTCAGATGGTCTCCAGCACCTTGTTCCTGTGTTCAGCGGTCACTGGTACCACTCATTAAAGTAATGAATATGCGCTCCACCCCTATGGGAGTGGAGTCGCATCCATATTCATTACTTTAATGAGAAGTACCACGTGACCGCTGAACACAGGAAGAGCTGCCGGCACCCAGAGACCATCAGAGAAGCAGGGACCGCATCAGGAGCAGGTGAGTATGTGACAGCCGCCGCTCCCCTCTCCCCCGCCGACCCCCTGGGACAACGACTCAAGTATAAGCCGAGGGCGGCACTTTCAACCCCAAAAAATGGGCTGGAAATCTCGGCTTATACTCGAGTATATACGGTATGTTGTGAGATAGCGCTTACTGCATGTGTTGGGGGGGGACACTCGCTTAGCAACAGGACTCAGTCACACAGGCAAGTTTTTCTTACAAAAAACAGTCCATGCGGTTTATTATGGCATCATGACCATGATTTGTGAAGGGATTATCTGAGCATCACTTTATACATGCACTCCTTATTGATATTTATCATTGCATATCCTCTTTTTTTTTTTTTTTTTGTTTCTTCCATGTCCGTCCACTAGCTGTTTAATGCAACAGTATCCAATTTTTTATCTGATTACCTTTCTCCATAGGTTTGCCGCACAAGACGCATTTTTTCTTTCAGCAGTACTTATCCCCTTGGGTGCTAGTGTCTTTAGAATGAGTAAGAGATTAGTTGCCATGTCTGTTTAATACTATAGTGCTGCGGCGTGGTTCAACCAGCATGAATCATGGTTTTTCTTCATTCCCCTTATAGAGGATTAGGAAATGAAACTTCTAGTTCTGTCATAAAATGCATACACAGGCAGACCACAGGAATCAATAAGCACTGAGCGACCTGGATTAGATCCATAGTTGATCATCAGTGCACATAGTTCTTGACAGCGCGAGTCCTGTTTACACGGGATGATGTACTGCCGAGAATGATGATCTTCTGACGAATAAAAGATCGTTTCACCTGAAGAACGAGTGTTTGTTCATTCATCAGCAGACTCTTTACACTGAAAGCTTATTGTGAAATAAGAATGCTCGCTCACGATAATATTTGAGTGTAAATGCAGCTACACATTCCTTCAGAGTGATATTCTCACATATTTGCATGCACAGATCTATCTGGAAATTAATTCAGAATTTACATATTAATACACATTACTCATGTTAATACAGACACCATTGACTTTCATGGAGTCTCTGGGTTGCAGCACTTCTGACAGCAGGACAGTACTAAAGCTCGGAACGCTCGCCAGAAGATGTACAAGCCGCACTTCAATGGAAACTTAAACACAATGATAAAACTTTTGCTCAGTGAAGCCCCAGTCAGCCCCTCAAGACAGCCAACCAATTCTTTGAAGTTCTGATGGGGATATTTTCTAAGTCATATGAGTAATAATAAAGAAAAAAAATGTACCTTTCTGTTGGGATAACCACTTTGACTATGGCTTGCGACAGAGTCTGTATATGAAGTCACATCAGATAATAAACATAGAATATGTGAGTATTGTTAACAAACAAGCAAAAAATATACATATTCATTGCAAAACACTACATATCTACAACTTTTTGCAGGCACTTTGTGAAAGTCACACTAAACACCTAACAACGTAAGTGCCTATCAAGTGGGTAATAAGCTGGAAAGTCCTGACATCACATTACAGCTGTAAACAGGTACTACACTGGAAATGACAAGGCAAGGTGGGCTACACATAGTGGGCATTGGCCTAGACCCTACTGGAGGCTTTCAGAATACAGCAAAGCAGTCTTCTATCTACAGAAAAGCCTCAATTATAACACTACATACACAATTAAGGGAAAAGGGGACATCCAGAGCTTGGTTAAGTGCTATAAATCTGGTTCGGAAGCAAAACAAACTCAATGGAATAGGCAGAGGAAAAACATGTTCCTCAAGGAAGCCTGGTCACCAGTTTGTAGTAGGAGGATGCTGGGCGCTAAAGGTTCAGAAAATAGTCTTCATAATCAAGCCAGATAAGGGAGGATTCACCCAGAGTAAAACATGATGGAGAAAGTTCTGTAACAGAAAAATTGCTTCCATTCATGTGAACAGGTTTGCGGTTTTTAGTAATTAAAAGCAATCTGTGACCAAGATTTTGCCACCCCACCTTCGAGCCTCATGACAGAGATGCAGAGACCCCGATTCTAGCGATACATCACTTTACTTGCTGCAGTTTTGATAAATTCAGTTTTCTCTGCAGCAAATCTAGCAGTTGCCTCAATACTGAGCTCTGTATAACCCGGCCCACACTACCGATTGGCAGCTTTCTGGGTGCACTGTGCATAGGCAGAACGTTTCCAGCCAGCATTAGTGGTGGGCGCAGAGTTACACAGAGCTCATGAATATGTAGGACTATCCAGGAACAGGTTTACTAGTCTTCCAGTGATAATCTCCTGCTAATAAAACAGTGATTTTATCAAAATTACACTAAACAGCCCAGTAAGTGACATCACTGGAATCAGGGTCTCTGTACTATGCTGCTCTCCACTTAGGTGGCAGAAACCTGGTGACACATTCTCCTTAAATGAATTACGCCATGACCCATTCAGATAAACGGTAACAGTAATTTCTGCAGCAACTCTGCCGCATGTAAATATAACCTAAATGAAATTATGAAGCCACGCAAAACCAAAAGAATTATACAAGTAGATTTTTTTTAACCAAGCCCTGTATGTGTCCAAATACTAATAACATTTCCACGAACGAGCCTTTACATCTCAGAATTCACAGCTGTTCTACAAGGGATTAAACAATTTGCCCATGGGACAATGCATTATCCAGGCTACAAATCCCCAATATATGTATATAGGAGGAACTACATTTGTAAAAGCAGGGGCCCAGCTATTCTAGGAGATGTACTAACCTGCGAGAGCTACAAGGTGACGTGTGTATGGATGAACAGCTGAGCAGAAGGGCTATGTGAGATTTTATGTGCTTAAACTAGGAACATAACACCTTTGATTGTGAAGCAAACTCTGCTAATCCAATTACCTTCTCAAAATCCTCCTTATTTTTCGGTGGTGGCAACAAGGGAGCTGTTGGATTCTTGAGGCGTTCTCTAGGCTGGGCGTTAAAAGGCAAACCGGATGGAGGGGGTGGAAGGGTGTGCTCCATCATAGACGGGGGGATATATATTGGGTGTGGAGGGATTGGAACCGCTTTTCCCCATCCTAGCTTCATTTCAAATGACATAACCATTTTTCCTGTAGTGACAAATAAAAATACATTTATAAAAATCAATATAAGGTCGGAGAGAATCTTTAAGCTGAAATGATAACCAGTTGCCAGGATGGTGGCACATGCTCGGCCGCCAATGCTACATTCTCTCTCTCCGGGATTGCCCGAGGTAGGCGAGCGCTGCACTCGGCCATCTCCAGCTGTCACACAGAGCATGGCAGGAGCGGGGGTCGAGCATGCCCTGTCCGGGCAACCGATTGGGGCTCAGCAGTTTGTTTCCCTACGACAAAAGATATCATTTTCTGAATAGCCAATAAAGAATTATTTTGGTTAAGTATGTGGATGTCATAGTAAAAAACACAATGTTTTATTGTTTTCTAATGGCTAGTACACAAGGTAAGTTACCGTTCAGGTTTTTCAGCGCTCTTTCAGCATCTCGTCTGTTTATGAAGGCAACAAACCCACAGTTCCTTTCTCGTGCTCTTTCCTCGTCTGTTCGAGGCCACATGATTTTAACACTAGCCAAAGGTCCAAACCTCCCAAATTCCTGGCAGAGCATTTCTTCATTCATCTGTACAAGCAATTACACATCAATCAATATTTCTGCCACATGACAAACCCTGGTCTATGTGTATTAACTGAATAAAATGAAGGGTATTTTTACACAGATGTAAATCACACCACTCAAGTAAATCCGGTCATGTATTATAAAAGGTCTAGGAAATAGCTGGGAGTCTTCTGTTCAGAACCATCATCCACAAGCGGATTACAAACCTTTCCCATAAACAGAGTTATGCATTTAATGGACAAGTGGGGAAGGGGAAGATAGTTTGAGAAGTGCAATCTCCAAACTAGCAATTGGTTACTGAAGGCAAAAGAAAAGCAGCGCATCACCCACTACTCCCCCACAACCATACACTGAATGACAAATAAATTGCAGAATTGCCAACTATCAATTTTCAAAATGAGAAAGAAAGTAAGAAAGACAGCTCCCTTGGATCTCATGCATGTTACCTGAGGGTTGATATTTCCTAGATATAAATTAGTTGTGCTTGGATCGCCAACATCGTGTGATCCGGGGGCATAGTCGTCAAGAGCTGAGCAACAGAAAAAAGGAGGTTACTATGAAAAATCTATAGAAATTAGGAGATATTTAAGGAAGGGTGGCGAATATATAAAGAAGCACTCCAGCATTTTGTGAACACACAGTCCTAATTCCGCAGGAATATTCTAGATGTGTCACTGGTTGCTTCCATACCCCTTTGACTTCAGCAGCTGCTCTATGTGATCCCAGTCTGACCATCAATATATCAATGGTTAAGAAGCTTGCACTATCTGCCAATGGACAAACTGCGCTCAGAAGTCATAAAATGGAAGAATTATCCTCGGCAAAAGTAATGATCCAAGAAAATATGTTGCAGTAAGTGATGCTTTATTACAAAAGCTCCGCCAACGTATACAGATACATGAAACCGACGTTTCGTAGGACGTCTTCAAGGTTATTGGTATGGTGAGCAGTCGGCGGCGCTACAACGAGATGCCGGCACAATATTAAATACCAGTTCACCATAGAGGTAACCTTGAAGAATGACGTACAGGTCCAAACGTCAGTATTAGCTTACTTTCCTGTGTAGCAGAAGTCAGTCTGTGCTGAGCTACTTGCTGAGAACTCCAGGATGATGTCCTTGTCCTGTATGTGTAGTATAATGCTGCATTACCGAACAGGCAGCAGAGCGCCACATTGCTAAGCTGCACTTATAAACTCCAATGACTCATGGTCTGTACTATCTGTGTGCGCTGAATGCACAATTTCCAGGAACCGCAGTTGTATGTCACCCATCTATCACCGTTGCTACATCCCCTGTCCCTGGCTAGCTAGGGGCATAGGAAATGTCGACTGCATTAGAGGGGCAGGAAGGCATGATGGCAAACCAGCCATACATAGCTTATCAACTAAAACATGAATACACAAGTGGCTTTATAACATATTGGCTGGAGTGCTTCCCGAATATACTAAATAGGTTACCACCAGAGGTCCTGTTTCTTCTTGACTGAGGATCCGCTGTAAAAACACAAATAAAAAAAAAATAAAAAATTAGAATCTAGACCAAATCACTTTTATTGGTCATGACACATATACTGTAGAACGAATAATAAAGAACTGAATAAATCTAAGACATGTCTTTTAGGACAGTCTGCTGAGACGAGGGCAAAGTTGTAACAAGCGTTTATGTGCAGGATCCTCTCCTTTATCACGTGGACGAAGAAGCAGAGGTTCCCAAAGGATAGAAAAGCTAACTACCGAATATACTCGGAGTATAAGCCAACACGAGTATAAGCCGAGGCACCTAAATTTGCCACGAAAAACTGGAAAAACGTATTGACTCGAGTATAGGCCGGGTATGCATTGTCCTCTCATCCCTATCCTGGAATGCGTGGCTCCCCATTCCTGTGTCCTTGTAGGCATGGCTCCTTATCCCCTATTCCTGTATGCATGGTTCCTATAAAAACAAAAAATCCTACTTACCTTCCCTGTGTGCCCTCGCTGCATCTGGTTCCGGCACCAGCAGCTCCTGCGGCTGAGCGATCACGTGTCACCCGCTCATTAATGTAATGAATATTCACTCCACGCCTATGGGGAGTGGAGAGACGTGACTATTGATAACCTTAATGAGCGGGAAACACGTGATCGCTCGGCCGGAAGAGCTGCTGGCACCAGCCGGAATGAGATGCAGTGATGGCGCGCAGGGAAGGTACCGTAAGTAGGATGTGTGCTGGAAGCCAGCAGCTGCGGCTGTAATTGCGCGGTATAAGAGAAATGAATGTTCATTGCCAGGGCGTTTTCTGCACACAAAAATGTGCTCAAAAACTCGGCTTATACACGAGTATATGCGGTATATTGTAGCTTTCCACATATAGATACAAGTCTATTTTAGGCATGATTGTGGAGGATACCTGGATTCAATAAGAACTTGGAAGAAAAATGAAAACTTACCCGGGCGCCTCTGTCCTTCACCATCTGTCTGCGGAGGCTCAAATCTGCTTGTTCTGCCTTTGGTTTTGTGCCGTTCATCCCTCTCTTCCTGAATCCTACAATGAAAAGCAAATCAGGAAAGAATTAAAAATATATATACACACACATCAAGAAGTCACAATGTATACAGTAATGCCATCCTCATATTGTGACGGTCAATTGTAAAAAATATTTGTGGTGTTTAAAGGGGTTGTCCAGGCTTGGAACAAAAGTCTGCAGTCACTAGATGTGACGGAAGACTTCTTATTTCTGACCGCGTACACAGCGCGCACTCAGCATTCTCCGATGCGGGCGGAGAGGGGACATGACTGCAAGTATGTGATTTGCCTACTCAGGGCCACAGTCTCACTAGATGTGCACAGATGACTTTCACATTTTTTGATAAAAAAAAACATGTTAACTAAATACAGTTTGCTATTTTCAGGCACTATGCTATTTACTGTAGGGTATTTTATCATTATGTTTCTGTCTTTGTTTTTTTTTCTTGCTCAATACAAGTAAATTGAGTGAGGTTGAGCACATCTAGTCTGCGCATGACCACATGTATGTAAATCGCATGCTTGCAGTGATGTCTTCTTCGCACCGGGAGGATTCAGATGTCTGCAGTGACAAAAAGTGACTACAGACAAATTCCAAACCTGCACAACCCCTTTAAAGGAGCATTATAGCAAGCAGTGGAAATGACAGAGGAAATATTCGCTTGACTATATATGTCTGCCATATGTGCCCCTTTGCTTTACATGCTCTTGACTCCAGTTGTCCACACAACACATACCCTGGATGTGGGGCCAAAAACACCACTTTACTAACAGTTTATTTTAACACCCTGGAAAGCAGAGCAAAATGTTACATTTCCTATAGGATTCCTTGCTGTCCCCTCACCACAGCCATCTGGGCGTCCCCTGCAGCTTTCACGGGGGCAACTTATCAGGTAACTAAACCAGGGAATCCAGGGCAGCTGAGGAGACCCCACTACAGACATGTCATCAGAAGCCCCCTGCACATGACAATCTAAACGGTACAAATGTACTCACTGCTTGAGTTCTTCTTTGAAAAGCTCCAAATTACTTTTCTTCTTTTCCTTCTCTCCTTTCTTTAAAGGCTAATAAAAAGAATAAGAGCCCAATTCATCACTTGCATTTTACAGCACTTTTCTCCTTTATATCTTGTGAGGTTTCTTGCACCAAACTCTTCAAAATGGCACAAATGGTGCACGAAATTTGCACAAAATCAAAACTGCCCTGTATGCACCTTTTTAACATTTGTGCAAAACTGTTTTCTTTGTTTTTTTGTTACAACCAGAGACTGGCGGACATGTGTGCAAAAATTGAGACATTTTAAAAAGTCACAATTGAGGAGTCAGACAAAATATGTGGAAAACAAAAACCATGCCCACAATGGAAAACAAAGGGAAAAAAAAAACAATGACAACAGAAATTATAAAAAAAAAGGTACAATTCAAAGAGAGAAATTTGACACAAATACAAAGCCAGGTTAAAAACACCAAAAACTAAGCAAGCAGGCACAAACACAGTGATGATTGAGGGCTTGAGTATCTATAGTGGGCCCCGATCCACACAAAGCGCTTGGAGATTGACCAAACTCCACACTTTCTTAATATTGTGAGGAAGGGGGTGAGAGAAATAGGGATTTTTGTGTACTCACCGTAAAGTCCTTTTCTCCGAGCCATTCATTGGGGGACACAGACCGTGGGTGTATGCTGCTGCCACTAGGAGGCTGACACTAAGTGATACAAAGAAAGTTAGCTCCTCCCCTGCAGTATACACCCTCCTGCTGGCTCTCAGCTAACCAGTTCGGTGCAAAAGCAGTAGGAGATCAATAACAACATATGAGCGTATAGCATGTCACATTACATATGAGAGTATAGCATGTCAAATTATAAAACAAGCACAAACTAATAATAGGGAGGGAGCTGTGTCCCCCAATGAATGGCTCGGAGAAAAGGATTTTACGGTGAGTACACAAAAATCCATATTTCTCCTTTGCCTCATTGGGGGACACAGACCGTGGGACGTCCCAAAGCAGTCCCTGGGTGGGGAGAAAATCAGATCAGGCCGGTGTAACCGCTACTTACAAGTGCGTCACCGCGGCCTGCAGAGTCCGCCTGCCCAGACTCACATCTGTGGAAGTGTGGGAATTACAGTGCTTCAAAAATGCATGCGGACTAGAGGAATTCGCAAGCTTGCGGCCGTGCTTGCCGACGTCTGGTGTCTAGAGCCCTCAGACAGGGAGATAGGCTGACATCTAGCACGGAAGGACTCCTGGATGGTGAAAAGAATCCACCAGGCTAACATGGCTGATGAAACGGCTAAACTCTTCCTGTGACCATCAGGAAGCCTTCTTACCATCGAGAAGCCCAAGTAAAGTGTCCAACCTTCGGAAGGACGCCGTCCTCGATACGTACCCACTCGGAGCACTCACTTCTTCCAGATTATGGAGAACCCATTCCGTTTTGTGGACTGGAGCCGAAAGAGATGAGAGAAGGACGATGCCCCTGCGACAGTGGGAATACAATACCACCTTGGTAACGAGGGAAGGAGATGGCCTGGGGGCGACCTTGCCTTGATGGTAATAAGGAAAAAGTCTGAAAGAACAGAGTGGCGAGCTCTGAAGACTCATCAGGATGACAGGAATGCAGAGAAACAAGGGGAGCGACCATCCCTGATAGTAAAGTCTGTCCGTATCAAAAAAGGAGTCTACTGTAAGATCCCCAGGACCATTAAGGTCCCACAGATCTAACGGTACGCGGTAGAGAAAAACTACAGGTGAAGACTCCCTACTAGAAATTCCATATTTGCAGTTTTGTCGCAAAAAATACTAGCACGGCAAGCGAGAGAACCTGACATTGTCAGTGTGGGTCTCCCGGGACCAGTGGGGCCCTTTCTGCTTCCAAAAAGATCTCAGAAGTAGTGGAAGAGAGGTTATGGAAATTGGTACCATGGAAGAACTGAGCATGCACTGCGATGGTCTTGGATCTCGAGGTCAAACCATGAACTGGAGTACATTGGTGTTCAATTTGGACGCCATCCGACGTACATCTGGAGTACTCCAGTGAAGGCAGATGTGATGGAAGACTTCCGAGTGAAGTTCCCACTCACTTGAGGAGAAAACCCTGACGGCTGAATATGTCTGCCGCCCAGTGTTCTACTCCAGGGATATGTACTGCTGAGATCACCGAGTGATAGATCTGGGCCCATCAGAGAGTGCGAGGTACCTCGGCCACGGCGCTTGACTGTGGGTACCTGCTAGATGGTTGACGTATGGCGCAGCCGTGACATTATCCAATTGAAGACGGATGGTTGACCCGCCTGAAGGCAGTGGACCTGCTGTAGGATTAGCCGTACCGTTCGGATCCCCAGAGCAATGATCGGGAGAAGACTGGCATTGGTATTCCCTAATAACCATTGGACCAGGAGAAGGCTCTAGATGAGGAAGGAGGAGGACTGCCCTTTGAAAGCCTGATTGACTTGCTGAAAACGAGCGGAGCGTAAGAAACTGCTTCCATTGTCGTCTTTTTCCCCAGAACCCTCCTAGCGAGTTGAATGGACCGAGGGAATGAGTGACCAAGTGCCGAGCTCCCTGTTGAAAGGCCACGACCTTGACTCGAGAGAAGATTACCATCCTTCTTGTGAAGGATCATCCTCAAAAAGGATCTGCTGGGCTGGGAATGAGGAAAAACTTGTCTAAGTTTAGCTGCTAGCCCAAGTGAGAAGGTATTGCAAGTGATACAGACGACTCAGCGTAGTCCTGGAAGAGCGGCTAGAAAGTCGACCAAATAGGGCAGGACGACCAAGCTTCTAGGGTGCAAGAGGCACATGACAACCGCCATGACCTTTGCGACCACTCTGGTGCGGTAGCCAGGCTGAAGGGCAAGGTCGTGTTCGAAAATGCTGTTCGCAAATGGAAGGCGAAGGGATTATTGTAGAGGGGAAAAATAGGAATGTGAGGGTAAAAATCCCAAATGTCGATGGATGCTAGAAACTCCACATTTTTCTGTTGGAAGTAATGGCTGAGCGGAGGAACTCCATTTGAAAAAGGAGGACCTTGTCAAAGGTTGTTAGAAGTTTGAGGTCCAGGATCAGTCTTACTTTTCATTCCCCCTTTTTGGAAACCAAGATACCTTAGATCTAGACTGTCCTGGACAACGCTTCCACTACTGGTTGGGTCTGTAGAAAAGAAACGATCCCTTGTTAGTCTCCCGCTCAGATTTGATTGGCCAGCTGTACTGTCTTCGGGGAATGGTTACTTGTGTGAATCGAAGTAGTTAAGGTCTCTGACCAGGAGACTATAGGTCCAGCAACCCATGAGACGACTAAGGAAGGGTAGAGCGCTGAACCCGAAGCCACAAGACGGAACGAACCAGATTTGCTATCCGACCGTCTGTGGTATATTAATTGAT
Organism: Ranitomeya variabilis; assembly: GCF_051348905.1. Lineage (NCBI taxonomy): Eukaryota > Metazoa > Chordata > Amphibia > Anura > Dendrobatidae > Ranitomeya > Ranitomeya variabilis. The sequence goes on along the minus strand of NC_135233.1, from coordinate 955,769,435 downwards.
GATACATCGGGCAGGGACACTGGTAGGTACCGTATTTTTCCGACTATAAGACGCACTTTTTTTCCTCCAAATTTGGGAGGAAAGTGTGGGTGCGTCTTATAGTACGGATATAGCATGTGGGGAGGGGGGCAGCAGCGAGTGGGATCGCAATGATATCCCACTTCAGGATGTCCCCGCTGCCAGAATCAGCTGCTGGGGAAACCACATGGCCCCGCTGATTAAGTGCAGTGAATATTCATTAGCGGCTCCCCGCCCACCGATCAGCTGAGCGGTGAGCAGCAAATGAATACTGCACTTAAGCAGCGACACAGTTTCCCCAGCACTGATTCTGGGGAGAATCAGTGTGTCCGGGGGAGGAGGCAGCAGCAGCAGGGGTCAGGAGATCGCTGCATACCTGCCTGTGCTGGACGCTGAGCTGTCTGTGGTGCACAAGGAGGACCTGTGTGATGTCAGAAGTGGGCGGGCTGAAGCATCACATGGCAGCTCAGAGCCCTCCCTCTTCTGACATCATCATAGGTCCTTCAGACTCCCACCTAGAATCTGCAGCTTCCTCTTATGTCCTGTGCGTGCGCTGTGGAAAGGCAACAAGAGAGAGGGCTCTGTGTGTGCAGCCATGGGATGCTCCAGCTTTTACCTCACCACAGGCTGGCTCCCACAATTAAGAGGTTAGTCTTTACAAAACACAATAAAGCACTCTGCCACTCCTTTGGTGAACTATAACTCCCAGCATGTCATAGGATCTGCAGGACATGCTGGGAGTTATAGTTCTCCCATGGGATTTTAACCCCTTCATGACCCAGCCTATTTTGGCCTTAATGACCTTGCCGTTTTTTGAAATTCTGACCAGTGTCCCTTTATGAGGTAATAACTCAGGAACGCTTCAACGGATCCTAGCGATTCTGAGATTGTTTTTTCGTGACATATTGGGCTTCATGTTAGTGGTAAATTTAGGTCGATAATTTCTGAGTTTATTTGTGAAAAAAACGGAAATTTGGCAAAAAATTTGAAAATTTCGCAATTTTCACATTTTGAATTTTTATTCTGTTAAACCAGAGAGTTATGTGACACAAAATAGTTAATAAATAACGTTTCCCACATGTCTACTTTACATCAGCACAATTTTGGAAACAATTTTTTTTTTTGCTAGGAAGTTATAAGGGTTAAAATTTGACCAGTGATTTCTCATTTTTACAACAAAATTTACAAAACCATTTTTTTTAGGGACCACCTCACATTTGAAGTCATTTTGAGGGTTCTATATGGCTGAAAATACCCAAAAGTGACACCATTCTAAAAACTGCACCCCTCAAGGTGCTCAAAACCACATTCAAGAAGTTTATTAACCCTTCAGGTGTTTCACAGCAGCAGAAGCAGCATGGAAGTAAAAAATGAACATTTAACTTTTTAGTCACAAAAATGATCTTTTAGCAACAATTTTTTTATTTTCCCAGCGGTAAAAGGAGAAACTGGACCACGAACGTTGTTGTCCAATTTGTCCTGAGTACGCTGATACCTCATATGTGGGGGTAAACCACTGTTTGGGCGCACGGCAGGGCTTGGAAGGGAAGGAGCGCCATTTGACTTTTTGAATGAAAAATTGGCTCCAATCTTTAGCGGACACCATGTCATGTTTGGAGAGCCCCCGTGTGCCTAAACATTGGAGCTCCCCCACAAGTGACCCCATTTTGGAAACTAGACCCCCCAAGGAACTTATCTAGAAGCATAGTGAGCACTTTAAACCCCCAGGTGCTTCACAAATTGATCCGTAAAAATGAAAAAGTACTTTTTTTTCACAAAAAAATTATTTTAGCCTCAATTTTTTCATTTTCACATGGGCAACAGGATAAAATGGATCCTAAATTTTGTTGGGCAATTTCTCCTGAGTACACAAATACCTCACATGTGGGGGTAAACCACTGTTTGGGCACATGGTAAGGCTCGGAAGGGAAGGAGCGCCATTTGACTTTTTGAATGAAAAATTATCTCCATCGTTAGCGGACACCATGTCGCGTTTGGAAAGCCCCTGTGTGCCTAAACATTGGAGCTCCTCCACAAGTGACCCCATTTTGGAAACTAGACCCCCCAAGGAACTCATCTAGAGGCATAGTGAGCACTTTAAACCCCCAGGTGCTTCACAAATTGATCCGCAAAAATGAAAAAGTACTTTTTTTTCACACAAAATTTCTTTTAGCCTCAATTCTTTCATTTTCACATGGGCAACAGGATAAAATGGATCCTAAAATTTGTTGGGCAATTTCTCCTGAGTATGCCGATACCTCATATGTGGGGGTAAACCACTGTTTGGGTGCATGGCAAGGCTCGGAAGGGGAGGCGTGCCATTTGACTTTTTGAATGGAAAATTAGCTCCAATCGTTAGCGGACACCATGTCGCGTTTGGAGAGCCCCTGTGTGCCTAAACATTGGAGCTCCCCTACAAGTGACCCCATTTTGGAAACTAGACCCCCCAAGGAACTTATCTAGATGCATAGTGAGCACTTAGAACCCCCAGGTGCTTCACAGAAGTTTATAACGCAGAGCCGTGAAAATAAAAAAATAATTTTTCTTTCCTCAAAAATGATTTTTAGCCCAGAATTTTTTATTTTCCCAAGGGTAATAGGAGAAATTGGACCCCAAATTTTGTTGTCCAGTTTGTCCTGAGTACGGTGATACCCCATATGTGGGGGTAAACCACTGTTTGGGCGCACGGCAGGGCTCGGAAGGGAAGGCACGCCATTTGGCTTTTTGAATGGAAAATTAGCTCCAATCATTAGCGGACACCATGTCGCGTTTGGAGAGCCCCTGTGTGCCTAAACATTGGAGCTCCCGCACAAGTGACCCCATTTTGGAAACTAGACCTCCCAAGGAACTAATCTAGATGTGTGGTGAGCACTTTGAACCCCCAAGTGCTTCACAGAAGTTTATAACGCAGAGCCGTGAAAATAAAAAATGTGTTTCCTTTCCTCAAAAATATTTTTTAGCCCAGAATTTTTTTATTTTTGCAAGAGTAACAGGAGAAATTGGACCCCAAAAGTTGTTGACCAGTTTCTCCTGAGTACGCTGATACCCCATATGTGGGGGTAAACCACTGTTTTGGCACACGTCGGGGTTCGGAAGGGAAGTAGTGACGTTTTGAAATGCAGACTTTGATGGAATGCTCTGCGGGCATCAGGTTGCGTTTGCAGAGCCCCTGATGTGCCTAAACAGTAGAAACCCCCCACAAGTGACCCCATTTTGGAAACTAGACGCCCCAAGGAACTTATCTAGATGTGTGGTGAGCACGTTCAACCCCCAAGTGCTTCACAGAAGTTTACAACGCAGAGCCGTGAAAATAAAAAATCATTTTTCTTTCCTCAAAAAAGATGTTTTAGCAAGCAATTTTTTATTTTCACAAGGGTAACAGGAGAATTTGGACCCCAATATTTGTTGCCCAGTTTGTTGTGAGTATGCTGATACCCCATATGTGGGGGTAAACCACTGTTTGGGCACATGCCGGGGCTCGGAAGGGAAGTAGTGACGTTTTGGAATGCAGACTTTGATGGAATGGTCTGCGGGCATCATGTTACGTTTGCAGAGCCCCTGATATGCCTAAACAGTAGAAACCCCCCACAAGTGACCCCATTTTGGAAACTAGACGCCCCAAGGAACTTATCTAGATGTGTGGTGAGCACGTTCAACCCCCAAGTGCTTCACAGAAGTTTACAACGCAGAGCCGTGAAAATAAAAAATCATTTTTCTTTCCTCAAAAAAGATGTTTTAGCAAGCAATTTTTTATTTTCACAAGGGTAACAGGAGAATTTGGACCCCAATATTTGTTGCCCAGTTTGTTGTGAGTATGCTGATACCCCATATGTGGGGGTAAACCACTGTTTGGGCGCACGTCAGGGCTCGGAAGGGAAGTAGTGACATTTGAAATGCAGACTTTGATGGAATGGTCTGCGGGCGTCACATTGCATTTGCAGAGCCCCTGATGTGCCTAAACAGTAGAAACACCCCACAAGTGACCCCATTTTGGAAACTAGACCCCCGAAGGAACTTATCTAGATGTGTGGTGAGCACTTTCAACCCCCAAGTGCTTCACAGAAGTTTATAACGCAGAGCCGTGAAAATAAAAAATAATTGTTCTTTCCTCAAAAATTATGTTTTAGCAAGTAATTTTTTATTTTTGCAAGGGTAACAGGAGAAATTGGACCCCAACAGTTGTTGCCCAGTTTGTCCTGAGTACGCTGGTACCCAAAATGTGGGGGTAAACCACTGTTTGGGCGCACGTCGGGGCTTGGAAGGGAGGGAGCACCATTTGACTTTTTGAATGCAAGATTGGCTGGAATCAATGGTGGCGCCATGTTGCGTTTGGAGACCCCTGATGTGCCTAAACAGTGGAAACCCCTCAATTCTAACTTCAACACTAACCCCAACACACCCCTAATCCTAATCCCAACTGTAGCCATAACCCTAATCACAAACCTAACCCCAACACACCCCTAACCACAACCCTAACCGCAACACACCCGTAACCCTAATTCCAACCCTAATCCTAACCCTAATCCCAACCGTAGCCCTAATCCCAACCCTAACCACAACTGTAACCCCAACACACCCCTAACCCTATCCGTAACCCTAACCACAAGCCTAATCTTAACCCTATTTCAAACCCTAGCCCTAATTCCAACCCTAACTCTAATTCCAACCCTAACCCTAAGGCTATGTGCCCACGTTGCGAATTCGTGTGAGATTTTTCCGCACGATTTTTGAAAAATCTGCAGGTAAAAGGCACTGCGTTTTACCTGCGGATTTACAGCAGATTTCCAGTGTTTTTTTGTGCGGATTTCACCTGCGGATTCCTATTGAGGAACAGGTGTAAAACGTTGCGGAATCCGCACAAAGAATTGACATGCTGCGGAAAATACAACGCAGCGTTTCTGCACGGAATTTTCCGCACCATGGGCACAGCGGATTTGGTTTTCCTTAGGTGTACATGGTACTGTAAACCTGATGGAAAACTGCTTCGAATTCGCAGCGGCCAATCCGCTGCGGATCCGCGGCCAATCCGCTGCGGATCCGCGGCCAATCCGCTGCGGATCCGCGGCCAATCCGCTGCCAATCCGCTGCGGATCCGCTGCCAATCCGCTGCGGATCCGCTGCCAATCTGCTGCGGATCCGCTGCCGATCCGCGGCCCATCCGCTGCGGATCCGCTGCCAATCCGCTGCGGATCCGCTGCGGATCCGCTGCGGATCCGCTGCCAATCCGCTGCCGATCCGCTGCGGATCCGCGGCCGATCCGCTGCGGATCCGCTGCCCATCCGCTGCCGATCCGCTGCGGATCCGCGGCCGATCCGCTGCGGATCCGCGGCCGATCCGCTGCGGATCCGCTGCCGATCCGCTGCGGATCCGCTGCCGATCCGCGGCCCATCCGCTGCGGATCCGCTGCCGATCCGCTGCGGATCCGCGGCCGATCCGCTGCGGATCCGCGTCCGATCCGCTGCGGATCCGCGGCCGATCCGCTGCGGATCCACGGCCGATCCGCTCTGTGTGCACATGCCATAACCCTACCCCTAATTACCCTACCCGTAACCCTAACCCTACCCCTAACCCTACCCCTAGTTCTAACCCTAGTTCTAATCCTAACCCTAGAGGAAAAAAAAAAAAAAAAAAAAATTCTTTATTTTATTATTGTCCCTATGGGGGTGATAAAGGGGGGGGGGGGTTATTTATTATTTTTTTATTTTGATCGCTGTGATAGAACCTACCACAGCGATCAAAATGTACCTGTAAGGAATCTGCCGACTGGCAGATTCGGCGGGCGCACTGAGCATGCGCCCGCCATTTTCCAACATGGCGGCGCCCAGCGAGGAGACGGACGGACACCGGGAGGATCGGTAAGTATGAAGGGGTGGTGGGGGGGTGGATCGGAGCACGGGGGGGGGGGAACGGAGCACAGGGGGGGTGGGTCTGGGCAAGGAGGGAGCGGACAGGAGGACGGGGGAGCCGGCAGGCGGACGGAGGGGACCGGACCCCATAACAGAGGACGGGGGGGGCGATCGGTGGGCGTGGGGGGGGGTACTTCAGTATTTCCAGCCATGGCCGATGATATTGCAGCATCGGCCATGGCTGGATTGTAATATTTCACCATTTTTTTAGGTGAAATATTACAAATCGCTCTGATTGGCAGTTTCACTTTCAACAGCCAATCAGAGCGATCGTAGCCACGGGGGGGGTGAAGCCACCCCCCCTGGGCTGAAGTACCACTCCCCCTCTCCCTGCAGATCGGGTAAAATAGGAGTTAACCCCTTCACCCGATCTGCAGGGACGCGATCATTCCATGACGCCACATAGGCGTCATGGGTCGGATTGGCACGGGTTTTCATGACGCCTACGTGGCGTCATGGGTCGGGAAGGGGTTAAAGCAGCACTACAGTGTTATTTTGCAGTGCTGGAGTGGTGCTTTCACTATAAGCCATGTGCCCCCATTCTTATACTCACCCTCCAGTGTCTTCATATAGTACTTTACAGACACCACACTGGTCCCACAGCTTCCAACATAATAACATACTATTATATATAATAACACCACATATAATAGTATGTTATTTATGTTATTAAATATTTTACCACATTTTTTTTGCTTCAAATATTTTTTTTCCCTATTTTCCACCTCTAAAACCTGGGTGCGCCTTATAGTCCGGTGCGGACTATAGTCCGAAAAATACGGTATACCATGAGAAATTCTACCTGGTTAGTCTGCCAAGTGGCAGAATGCGGGGCTGCATCCAGCAGGTCAGGAAAATACAGTGCCTTGCCATCGTCGTGCAGAGTAGAAAATTAGGAACCCTCGATCCACCATCCTCTTAACAGGGAGGAATCGTCCGCTTTCTTGCATCAGCCGCTAAATAGTGGTGATACAAAGAAGGGTGCTCGGACGCCAGGGCAGGTTGTCTGGCGAAAGGCTTGGATGCAGAAGAGGATACATGGAGGCGACACTGCATGTGCTCGTCTGTTGATGGTGGGTGAGGAAATCGGTGCCCTTTAAAGGACCCGTCGCCCTTAAAAATCAGACCAGGTATGGCATCCCACGTAGAGGCTTCTGTCCAGGGAACAGCTCGTCAATTTGTTGATATAAATAGGCGAGTCCCTCTTTTTCTGAAGCTCTGGCAATCCAAGGCAATATCTGATCCATATTCAGAGCGTTGTTCTCAACAAATCATAGAGGAGAGATCAGGAAATGAAAACTTCCGTTTTCTAGACGCCTGTACATTTTTCTAGAATACTTGCCTGCTAGCCGACGGCTCCCATTGTAGGAGAGGGACCATGTATATCGGTCCTGCGAGCACTCCGAGCCACAGAGGGTTCACAGAGGGATTCGATCTCTTGGTCAGAGAAACCATTGGTTGCGGTTAGTGACAAAGTCCACTGAGGGGGACTAGGTACTCTGAGATAAACTGGGATCAGCGGCGGAGGGCTCCAGAGCTCAGTTAGGGTGACCAGCTTCGGATTGAACATGTGACCTTAAGACCAGTGAATACTGGTCATGCGCCTTTAAGACTAGGGAATACTGGTCACGTGCCTTTAAGACCAGGGCATACTGGTCACGTGCCTTTAAGACCAGGGCATACTGGCCATGTGCCTTTAAGCCCAGGGCATACTGGCCATGTTCGTAAGACCAGGGCATGCTGGTCATGTGCCTTTAAGACAGGGGCATTTTTCAAGGATTACGCCAGAGGTGAAGCCCCTTGAGGGGAACTAGGTACTCTGGGAAGAGCCGGGATCGGCGGCGGTGGAGGGCTCCTGAGCTCATTTGAACTAAGTACTCTGGGGAAGGTGACCGGCTTCTGGCTGGTCATGACTTAAAGAGCAGAGAATGCTGGTAATGTGCCCCTTTTAAACTAGGGAACCTTTAAGGCCAGGGAATGCTGGTCATGTGTTTTTACAAAGCCAGGGAAAGCTGGACATGCACCTATAAGACCAGAGACTACTGGGCATGCGTCTTTAAGACCAGGGAATGCGGTCATGTACCCTTAAGACCCATGCCTTTAAGACCGGAGCTTGCAGGACAACCAGAGATTACAGGCCTTAAGTATTCAAAAATAGGGAACGCTAGTCCCTTTATGCTGCCAGAGGAGGATTCTCCTTACCGAGATTCTGAGTCCCCCGTCTGGAATAGCGCTGTCTGAGTATCGCGATGCTGCGATGCAGCAGCCACTTCCGGATGAGCTCGTGTCCGGAAATGAAGATGGCCGCCAAGAATAGAGTTCTCGTCCTGAATGAGAGGCGCCTGAATGGGGGGGCGGAGCCTGAAGTGCGGCCTAGCATGGGCTGGAGTTCCAGGTTGCGGCCTACACAAACCCGAAGCCGGGGGCTAAATTTTTTAAGCCAGCCGGCGCCGAACAGGGGAAAATGCGCAGAGCCCTCCAACCGCTCGAGTCCCGACACTTACCCCAGTATGCAGCTCTGTTCAGCAGGTCAGAAGGTAGAAAAGATCCTGTGCTGTTGCTGCTGTTTGGACGGTGCAGGGATAAGAAAAGTCCTCAATCCATCGTCCCTTTAGCAGGGAGGAGGAGAGGAACCGTCCGCCTCCTTGTACCATCCGCTCTTAATAGTGGTGGTGCAGTGGGGGCTGCTCGGACGCCACGCTGGAGAGTGCCTCTGAACAGCCGAGGGTAAAACCTGGTGGGCAGGGCTGATGTCCGGCAATAGGCCTGGCTGCAAAAGAGGATACTGGAGGTGACACACCAGTGCTCGTCTGATAAGGGAGGGGGGAGATCGGTGCCCTTGAAGGGGCCCGTCGCCCCTAGAATCAGCTCAGGCAGTGGCTTCCCACGTCGCAGGAGAGGATACGGAGAGGTAAAACTCCCGTGCTCGCCTGTTGATGGTTCGGGGGAGATCGGAACATGAAAGAATCCGTCGCCCCCTTCGTCCGTTGTAAAAGGTAAATGTAAAAAGAGTTCTTTGGGTCTGAATAGAAGACCCGTCCGTGTGCCTCCTACGGACACTAAGCAAGAACTGGTTAGCTGAGAGCCAGCAGGAGGATGTATACTGCAGGGGAGGAGCTGAGAGCCAGCAGGAGGGTGTATACTGCAGGGGAGGAGCTGAGAGCCAGCAGGAGGGTGTATACTGCAGGGGAGGAGCTGAGAGCCAGCAGGAGGGTGTACACTGCAGGGGAGGAGCGAACTTTCTTTGTATCACTTAGTGTCAGCCTCCTAGTGGCAGCAGCATACACCCACGGTCTGTGTCCCCCAATGAGGCGAAGGAGAAACCTGCATTTCTTCGCTCCGACAGCGCTGAGAAAATTTACAAAATCAAATCCTCTACATTTTTGGAACCTTTTTTAAGACTTGGATACAACTCAGACAAAAGGTATTCTCTCTCCACAGATATTCGTGGCTTTGACAGGGACAAAAAAAATGAATTTAACATTCACTTTTATATTTATACATTTGGATTATAGGGAATCACATTGGCAGAATATATGCTTATAAACCAACACTCACCAAAAAGAAGAAATGCGGGTGTGCCGATTACACAGAGTATCTATTTTCCTGGAAAACTGCCTGTCTGCATCTTTATTGTAGTGCACCTGAGGAAGAGATCCATTCGGCCTCGAAACACGTTGGTAAGAAACTACACTCTACTTCTAATCATCTGAATCCTACACCAGCAGCGCGACACCCGCAATTCTCCTTTTTGGTATATATCAGCGTTGGATTCTCCAACATCACAAGGAGAGCCAAAAAAAAAACCTGCAATACTACAGCATGCTATAATAGGATTAACAGCCTGTGTGTGCTTTTGTCAATCCCTAGTTTATTATAAACCAACATTTGGCTTTAAAACATATATTACTTAAGGTTTAAAGGGAATCTGCCACCAGGTTTTTGTTATCCCATCTGAAAGCAGTATAATGGAGGGGCAAACACCCCGATTCCAGTGATGAGTCAATGACTGAGCTGCTTGCTGTAGTTTCGATATAATCACTGTTTTACCTGCTGCATATCTAGCAGAGCTCGGAATGCTAAGCTCTATATAACCCCGCCCACACCACTGATTGGCCGCTTTCTGCCCTTGTACAGTGCACACAGAAAGCTGCCAGGGAGCAGGTTATACACAGCTCATGAATATGGAGGACTGCCTGGCAGCAGGTGTACTAGTCTTTAATTATATTCTCCTGCTGGTAAAACAGTAGTTTTATCAAAACTAAAGCAAGCAGCCCAGTGAGTTACATCACTAGGCTCAGGGTCTTTGGCTCTAGATTATGCTGGCAAAAACTTGGTGACACGTGTTTTAAAACCACAAAGTAAAGCGTACAGAATGAGCAAGGCTGCTCTTCTCGACACCATTACTAGAACAACCTGCACATTTTACAGTGGGGGACTGCACCCAACATATAATTACCAATTAGTAATTTCATATCAGACTAGTTCTACAAAACCGCGTCAGTCGGTCGGACCAATAATTAGCATTTCTATCAGGATTTTCTCTTACAGGTTTCTTAGGCTCCATGAGTAAAATCTGAGGGGGTGGTCGCTCAACAGGGGCTTGCTGAGGTTTAGGCTCAGAAAACCGCGAGGAAGGCTTATACAACTTTCCTCTCTTCTCATCCGACTCTTGTTGTTCTTCTGCAATAGAATGACAGAAACACTGCTGAGAACAATCGATAATCATTATCAAAAAGAAACAACGTCTGCCAGCGAAGACCTACTGACTAGAAATGTAGTTCTAACAGGTTCTGGGTTCTCATGAGCTCTGTGGATTAACGGTGATTATTTTTTCTTAATCTACCCCACTCCCAGCCCCTGACACTTAGAACTATCGTATTAAAAAACAGGCAAAAAATACCACAAGCAACATGAGAACACAGGCTCCATTTTAGTTTTAACTGGTATCTCCCACTACTGGTCATCACAAGCTTAATCAATACAGTACATTTTCACCTCTCGATAGCGACATTGTGTGCGTTACGTCCCAGCCGCAGCCAATGAGCGGACACTCGTCAGCTGCAGCTCATGATATTTCATCAGGGTGGGCGTCCGCTCTGCTGACATAGTAAAGGCTGCAGCTGACGAGCAGTCACTTGGTGTAACCCCACGTCACTGTCGAGAGGTGAATGTGCATGCTTTCTATTTTAATTCGAGGCCTGGACTGGCGAAGATGAAATGACTCGGTAGGAAAAAACCCTTTAACTTTAGACGCTGCCTCTGCATGTGGAAGAAACTCATACAGGAGCAAGAGACAGATGGGGCTAAAAAAGAACAGGCACAATAATTATGTGCCCGTAGTAACGTAAATTGTGCACCAAGCGCCCTGCCCTTGTGTTCTGCAGGAAATGTACATTTTTCTGTAGGCTTGGAGAGAAGTTCAGGTGTATCAGGTGTACAGGGAAAAAGGAGGGTGTTTTTTTTTGTTTTTTTATCCCCCCTTCATTTCTATTGTTGTATGTGTAGTCTTTTACTGCTTGTTACAATTTCCTGTGAGTTTCTTTTGTTATAAGGGCAATGGTAAGCACAAGCTGTGTGTGTCCCCTGCCGACACCATAAGCAGATCACAGATTTAATGGTAGCAGCCCATTAGCTCACTTCCACTTGAATATTCCATTAGTTCTACCACCGGTGTCTTTACACTCCCCGTCTAAAGGTACCGTCACACTCAGCGACGCTGCGGCGATATAGACAACGAGCCGACCTAAACTAGATCGCTGGAGCGTCGCTGTTTAGGTCGCTGTAGAGACGTCAAACACAGCAACTCCAGAACGATGCAGGAGCGATCCAGTGACGTAACGGCGACTCACTTCTCGTTCTCGCTGGTTGTTAGCTCCATGTCAAACGGCCGGAGTGTACCGACTGGCTAGAAGGAGACGCTGCGACGCCCCCTATGCTCATTGCTGGCATCGTTGCATTTGCTGTCAAACATGACGATACACGCCGACCTGGGAACGAAATAAAGTTCTGGACTTCTAGCTCCGACCAGCGATATCACAGCGGGATCCAGATCGCTGCTGCATGTCAAACACAACGAGATCGCTATCCAGGACGCTGCAACGTCACGGATTGTTGACGTTCTCTTTGCAAAGTTGCTGAGTGTGACGGTACCTTAAGGCTCAATAACACTCAGATACTGCAAAGTGTTGGTCTCGGGACATGAACATACCTTTAGTGGGGTTGACAATGCCCCCTCTGACAAATGTTTTCACTTTGCTGGCATCACCTCCTTCAAACGCGGCAAGGAATTCCTCGTAGATCTCCGCAGCAGCTTTCTCATCCTCCTGTGTAGTAGGAAAAGACAGGTCTGTGCCTCAATAATGTTCAAACCAAATCATCTTCTCGTAAATAAGTATAATATATACAGTACTGTGCAGGAGTTTCAGGCAGGTGTGGGAAAACATGCTGTCAAGTTAAAAACTATTAAAGCTTCTACGTTTTAATTCTCATTATCAATTACCAAGGTATAAGAGGTGCAAAGTTAAAGGGGTTGTCCACTACTAGGACAATCTTGCCTTGAATTAAAGGTTTGGCTGATCCAGCGTTGTCAGCATTCGCGGTCCTGAAGCGCTCGTGTGATGTTGGGACACGTGGTGCCCGTCACCCAATCAGCAATGGCGCCACTGTCTCCGCTTGTGTACGGATTGAACTTGGAAAGGAAGTCAGGGCTGCAGCTGATCCCCGCACGGGAGCTCCGGGACCGTGAGATCTGTAGCGGCATCGGCACGGAAGGAGAGTACAGGCTTTTTTATCCTAGTAGTGTACAACCTCTTTAAATCAACAAAAAAATCTAAGCCAAATCAATATTAGGTGTGACCACCCCTTGCCTTCAAAGCAGAATCAATTCTAGTTACACTTGCATACTATTTTTGAAGGAACTTAGCAAGGAGGTTATTCCAAACATCTTAGGCTACGTTCACATTTGCGGTCAGCGCCGCAGCGTCGGGCGCCGCAGCGGCGCCGCATGCGTCATGTGCCCCTATATTTAACATGGGGGCGCATGGACATGCGTTGTGCTGCGTTTTGCGCCGCATGGCCGCAAGCGTTGGACGCAAGAAACGCTTCAAGTTGCATTTTTTTTGCGTCCAACTTGCGGGCAAAAACGACGCATGCGGCGCAAAACGCAGCGTTTTAGCGTGCGTTTTGCCGCGTTTTTGTTTGCGTTGTGCGCTGCGGCGCCGACGCTGCGGCGCACAACGCAAATGTGAACGTAGCCTTAGAGAACTAACCACATATCTTCTGTGGACATAGGCTTCTGTAAATCATTCTGTTTCTTCATGTAATCACAGACTCTGTGAGGGCCATATCATCATTTCCAGGGCTCCTTATTATTTCCACTGAAGATAGTTCTTAATGACATTGGCTGCATGTTTGGGGACATTGTCCTGCTGCAGAGTTAATTTGGTGCCAGACGCCTGCCTGATTGTATTTCATAACTGATAAATATCCCTCTATATTTCTCAGCACTGATGATACCAAGCAATGGACAATGTAGATAGCGTGGTCAGCCAAAGAGACTGTGCACCAGATGAAAGACACATCATTCATACATCCATGTAAAACTGTAATATGTCAAACAGCGCAATCTGCTCAAAAGTGGCAGCGACCATTTGGAGCAAGTTACACTCCTCTACTGGTCGGAAAAGGCCAAAAGTTGTCTTCATGGAAAAATTGCAGCCAAAAGACTTTATTGCCAACCAACGTTCAAGTGAACATGAAAACATAGGAACTGGGGTGCAGAAAAATGGCAGCAGGTTTTCTGGATTGAGGAGTCACAATATGAAGGCAGTTTGTTGCTGAAGGGCTGGAGGGGGGTACAATAATGCATGTCTGCAGGCAACAGTGAAGCATGATGGAGGGTCCTTGCATGGTTGGGGCTGCATTTCAGCACATGGAGTTGGGGGATTTTGTCAGGAATAATAGTGTGCTCAATGCCGAGAAATGCTATTCCAAAATGCAGTGCCATCAGGGAGGTGTCTGGCTCCAATGTATTCTGCATAAGAACAGTGACCCCAAATATACAGCCAATGTCATTAAGAACCATCTTCAGCACAATGAAGAACAAGTAGTCCTGGAAGTGATGAAATGCTTCTCACCCCTCCCCGAGACCTGATCTCAACATCGAGTCTGACTGGGATTACATGAAGAGACAGAAGGGATGTGCGCAAATCTACACTACAGACGATCTGTGGTTAGCTCTTTATCTGGAATATTGTCCCTGCCGAATTCCTTCAAAAACTGTGTGCAAGTGTACCTAGAATTTATGGTGTTTTGAAGACAAAGGAAGGTCACGCCAAGTGTGGATTTGATATAGATTTCTTTATTATTCATTGACTTTGCATTTTGTCAAATAAATATAAATTCGTAACACTTATTTTTAAAGCAAGATTCCCGGTGTCGGCATTGGCCACACAGCCCCAAAGCATGATGGAACCTCCACCAAATTTTACTGTGGGTAGCAAGTGTTTTTCTTGGAATGCTGTGTTTTTTTGCCGCCATGCATAACGCCTTTTTGTATGACCAAACAACTCAATCTTGGTTTCATCAGTCCACAGGACCTTCTTCCATAAAGAAATTGGCTTCTCCAAATATGTTTTGCATACCTCAGCCGACTCTGTTTGTGGCGTGCTTGCAGAAACGGCTTCTTTTGCGGCTTCTCCTTGTGCAACGTGCGTTGTATAGTTGAACGATGCACAGTGACAACATCTGCAGCAAGTTGATGCTGCAGCTCTCTGGAGGTGGTCTGAGGATTGTCCTTGACTGATTTCACCATTCTTCTTCTCTGCCTTTCTGATGTTTTTTCTTGGCCTGCCACTTTTGGCCTTAACAAGAACTGTACCTGTGTTCTTCCATTTCCTTACTATGTTCCTCACAGTGGAAATTGAGAAGTTAAATCTCTGAGACAGCTTTTTGTATCCTTCCCCTGAACAACTATGTTGAATAATCTTTGTTTTCAGATCATTTGACAGTTGTTTTGAGGAGCCCATGATGCCACTCTTCAGAGGAGATTCAAACAGGAGAACAACTTGCAAGTGGCCACTTTAAGTAGCTTTTCTCATGATTGCATACACCTGGCTATGAAGTTCAAAGCTCAATGAGGTTACAAAACCAAAAAAAGTGCTTTAGTAAGTCCGTAAAAAGTAGGTAGGAGTATTTAAAACAAGAAAATAATAAGGGTGCCCATACTTATGCACCTGTCAAATTTTGTTTGAATGCAGATTACACATTTTCTGTTAGTACAATAAACCTCATTTCAAGGCAGAAACATTACTGTGTCCAACAGTTATTAAATACATGAAACTGAAATAGTTGTTGCAAAAAAAAACATTTTTTATAAAACATTAAGCTTAAGATTAATAGGGGTGCCCAAACTTTTTCATATAACTGTATATTAAACACACACTAAACACTGGTCACATTTCTTTGGGGATTACAATCTTTAAACACGTCCTACATGTTTTAAGAATAAATGTGCAAAAATGCGATGAAGGATTGGTTATCTGGACTGCAGTCTACAAGCCTACCATGCAGGCCGCTAAGACGATGGGCCATTTGGTCGGTTCATGCACAGTCTGACTACATTGCGCAGCAGCTAGTTGTGGCTCTGCATCAGGCACCTTCAGTAATTACAGTATGTCTTCTCAGGTTACAAAAAAAAACAAAAACTGTTGTTTCCAGCAGGTGACAGCACTACAGATGGTTACTGTGAGGAGTACATGGATGGGATTCACGATCCGACCTACATGGCCAATTTCAAAAATCTAAGGATTTTTGCAGGGCACAAAATAAAAAAATTGTGTGAATGAATAAAGGCACTTATGATTCAGCAGCTCTGTAGTCACAGGGTTATCTCCTATATATGGGTTTAGTGGTAAACCTGCATTTTAGGGACTGGACTTACTGCTAGCCACGTAGACTCCATCTGGGTAGTTGACGTCTTTTTAGGTTTCTATTACAGGTGTCACTGACCGATCTCCATCCTTGTGCTTCTCCACTGAGAGTGTCATGAATTGCTAACCACTCTAGGCAGTTCTTTTATTTAACTCTCTTAAATAGCATCATTAATTCCACAGCACTTTGCAGACCTCACCATCACGGTCCCCATGAGTGCTTACAATCTGAATTCCCTACCAGTAAGTCTTTCAATCTTTGATTGTCTTTTATGCGGCTACTGTATCATATGGACGCATCATTTATGACATAATGGAAGATTCAACACTAACTGCATTGGAGCTGTCGTACTTGACTATTCCTGCACCAACCACTTTGTGAGAACCCAGTCAAATTCTGTGTGTGGGCATGGCCCAACTTAACAAGCAGCTGCCACCATTCCTCTTCTCACCAGACTTAATCATTGGACCCCATCAATATGTAGTGACACAGGCATTTGAAAAGGGAATGATAACTCAATTGTTAATTTTAGTGGTGAGCACAAGAGCTCATTACTCGGGCTTGCACCGACTATCGTGGGTGCTCGAGTGACATATTCCAGTCCACACGTTGGCATGTTTCGCGGCTGTTAGGACAGCCACAAAAATACGGGGAATTCCAGTGTTGTCAGGCCATCCCCACATGTTTTGGGCTGTCTAATGGCCACGGGGAGTTTAATATGTCACTCGAGCACCCACGGGCAAACTTGTGTAATGAGAACTTGTGCTCATCACTACTAAAGTTTTAACCCCTTAGTGACTGAGCCAAATTTTTGAAATCTGAGTGTCATTTTATGTGCTAATAACTCTGCAACGCTTCAACAAATCCCAGTGATTTTGAGATTGTTTTTTCATGACACATTATACTTTATGATAATAGTAAATTTAGGTCAATATGTTTTGTGTTTATTTATAAAAAATATCAAAAATTTGAGAAAAATGTTAAAAAATTAGCAATTTTCAAAATTTAAATGATTATCCCTTTAATCCAGATGGCCATACCACAGCAAACCATTAATAAATAACATTTCCCATATGTCTGCTTTACATCAGCACCATTTTTAAAATGTTATTTTATTTTGGTAGCATTTTAGGAGGATTAAAAATGTAGCAGCAATTTTTCATTTTTTTCAAGAAAATTTACAAAATTTATTTTTTTAGAGACTTATCCATGTTTGAAGTTACTTTAGGGGTCTCATATTGGGAAACCCCGAAACGTGATACCATTTTTAAATCAGCACCCCCTGACGTATTGAAAACTGCAGTCAGGTAGTTTATTAACTCTTCAGGTGCGTTACAGGAATTAATGCAAAGTGGTATGACAGAAATGAAAATGTGTATTTTTATCACCTAAATGTCTCTAACTTGTGAACAGATTACTACAGCCGGCAGACTCTAAGGCCGCTATTTGGTAATGAATTGCCATGGCAAACATCCGGACCACACAATCATGATCTGAGGGCACCGACTGGGATAAAGAGGAAGTCCCCACACTCTGTTAACCATATATAATGGTGTAGTCACTATTTACAGCAGCATCTAAGAGGTTAAACAAATATGGATGGTGCAAACACTGATGATGGCTGATGCAGCAAGTTGTCAGCTATAGTGGACAGCCGACAGCTGCTGGATTGTCACCTGTATGGGGAGGCTATTCTCTTATATCTCAGGTCAGTTAAAAGACGTATTGGCTGTCACTAAGGGGTTAAAGCAGCATTTACCAGTTGTATATGTCACTAGCACTGTGTGCCGACTGATTCAGAACAGAATGACGCCAGACAAGCCCTTAGAAGAGTGGTGTGCGGTATGAAAGAAAATTATGCCATGGCACATATTGTACTTTAATTTTGGCATCGGGAGAAGGCAATATTGTATGTGGTACAACTGGATGAATCTTCCGCTAACCAAATTAGTCTTTCTCATATAGCATCAGAAAGCAACCTCCAATATTAATTCTGTGAGGAGACAACGCATTCACTTTAAGGGGTGGGCCAAAATGCAAATTACCGTATATACTCGTGTATAAGTCGACCTGAGTAAAAGCCGAGGAACCTAATTTTGCCTCGAAAAACTGGGAAAATGTATTGACTCGAGTATAAGCCAGGTATGCATTGTCCCCTCATCCCTATCTTGGTATGCATGGTTCCTCATCCCCAGCCTTGTATACATGGCTCCTTATTCCCGTTCTTGTCTGCATGGATCCTCATCCCCATTCTTGTCTGCATGGGTTCCTTATTCTCATCCTTGTATTGCTGGGCTCCTTATTCTCGTCCTCGTATGCATGGGCTCTTTATTCCCATCCTCATATGCATGGCTCCATATTTCCATACTTGTAATGCATGATTCCTCATGATCCCCATCCTTGTATGTATGGCCCCCATGAGAAAAGCATAAAAAAGAAAAAAGCATCCTACTTACCTTCCCTGCACACCCTCGCAGCAGCTCGTTCCGATGCCAGCAGCTCCTGCGGCCAGGCCATCACATGTCCCCACTCATTAAGGTAATGAATATTCACCTCTCTCCACAACTATGGGAGTGGAAAGAGGTGAATATTCATTACCTTAATGAGCAGGCACCCATGAGAGCCCAGCAGCTGATGGCAGCCGGCGGCTGTAACTGTGCGTGCGCTGTAAGAGAAATGAATACTCACTGCGAGTGCAGTGAATATTCATTTATCTTTAGCAGAGGGCACAGATTTTAGCCACAGCCTCCGACTCGCTGCCCATACCTCCCCCCCTGCCGTAAACTGGGACAATAACTTGTGTATAATCCGAGAAGGGCATTTTCAGCACACAAAAAAGTGCTGAAAAACTCGGCTCATACTCTAGTATATACGGTAGTTCACAGTATAGGTTACACTGCATATTGTACTTATGAAAGAAGGTGTCTTCTACTTATGAAACAAGCAAGTCTAACACGAGTATATTCTGTAATTTGAAACCTAATTCCCTGTCTATTTAATGCAATAACCTACAGTAATCTATTTGCTGATATACTTTAGCTAAAAAATTCCCATCCTTCCCTAACTACACTCACTGCTTTTCGTATTTTTTTTTTATTTCCTACTTCCTTTTTAAAGACGCTTCATTAGAGAATCCCAGTGCATGCTCGAATACACAAATAAAAGGTCATCAGAGAACAGAGGCTGTGGTCACTTCACTTGTGGGGGTGGTGGTGGTCTCTGCAAGTTGGGTATTCTTACAACATGCACTGACAGTGCGCTTTGCTACCAGCTCATTACTAATTATCTGAGTAGACAAGAAAGCGCACTGTCATTGCGCACATCGCACAGTGAGAGCAAGGACTAGCCCAGCCCCTCCAATGAAAGTCACTGATGACACTGTTTCAGGGAGGGGGTAGATGCTGCAGTAATGAACATGCACTGATATTCTCAAACAAAGAGTAAAAAAAAAAGGAGTTATATATTAAAAAACAAACAAACACGAAAAGCAGTTAAAGAAATCTGTCACATAAGAAAAAAAAAAAAGCTATCAACCCCTTCACGACCTTGCCCTTTTCCGTTTTTGCGTTCTCGTTTTTCACTCCCCTCCTTCCCAGAGCCATAACTTTTTTATTTTTCCATCAATATGGCCATGTGAGGGCTTGTGAGGGCGGGACAAGTTGCACTTTTCAACGACATCATTGGTTTTAGCGATTTCACCCGCCGCTATTGCGGGAACATGTCAGCTGTTTAAAACATCTGACATGTCCCGGCTTTGAGGTGGGCTCAGCGCCAGAGCCCACATCAAAGCAGGGGACTCGACCTCCCCAGTAATAGTACGGCGGAGGTCGGGAAGGGGTTAAAGGGAATGTCACCCCAAAATTTGCCTATAAGCTAAGGCCAGAGCAAAGTACTGCAGTGTGCAAGCGCCGGGAAAGGTCAGAGAGGCCCGACGCCTGCGCACTGCAGTGCTTTGCTCTGCCATCAACAGGGCAGACAAAGTACGCCTGCGCCGGAGCAGCGGCAGGAAGACAAGAAGAGGACGTCATCACATGAAGATGGGAGGCGCCGGACCCGGACAGCGACACCCATTTGACCCGAACCAAACCGCCCCTGGGTGAGTATAATATAATGTCTTTTTCTCATCTTCCAGGGTACATCGGGGTTTATCTACAGCATTACAGAATGCTGTAGATAAGCCCCTGATGCTGGTGGCTACAGCTTATAAGCGAATTTTGGGGTGACAGACTTCCTTTATCCTGCAGATATGGAGTTACTCTGCAGATTAATAGCATTCTGAACCTGGCCCAGCACCCCCACTTTAAGCTCTGCCGCCAGGGGAAAATTAACGTTATTTCTCCCGGAAGTGTTCGGGTTTCAGTTATGAAGGTGGCACCAGTCGGGGTCAGTCACCACTTTGTGCAGTGACAGCTGTATCTGTGCCCCCAGCACTGACAATCTCAGAAATAGGCCTAATTTTCACGTGACATGCTCCCTTTCAGATCATGTAGTTAGGGAAGGATAGGTAATTTTTAATTAAAGTACATTAGAAAATAGATTAGATTACAGCATTAAATAGATAGGCATTTATGATGAAAATTAATTTAATTTCAGACCACCTTTTTAAAGGACAAATTTTAGCTGCCTACAAATCTCAAACAGGTTCTAGAAGCCTGCTTATGTGTCCTGGCACATAAATACATAAGTATTAAAAGTAACTATTAGTGCAAGTAGTTTCTTGCTACAAGCAGTAAAGCCTCCCTGAGGCCCTGTGTGTACAGCGAGAGGTCTCACCTTCTTTTTCAGTTCCTCTTGCTCCTTCTTGCTTAGTGTTCTCTTTGAAGCGCACATTTTGCCAATACTGAATGCTTTGAGCTTACTCTCCAGGAGAGGTTGCTGCAGGAAGAACACAGAAAAACTTTGGTTAACACATTAATATGCAGATATTCCACACATATTGGTACAAAGAGTTCTGAAATAATGCACAAGTCACAACACGTGTGAAAGTGAGAATAGTGCGAAAGACAACTAAGCACAATAGATAATATCCATGTGGAATATTATGCTGTCAGTACATACGGCACATTGTATCAGAGTAGCATTTATTAGATCTCCAGGACTTACATAGTTATACCTATTACTGTTACAAACCTGCAGTGTCCACATTTAGTCTAAAGACACTGGTCAGCCTGTAAAATTGGGGCCCTTTCCCCACCGCCCAAGCGCTTTCTGTAGCTGGAGAAGCGTGCACAGGGTTATTGTGTGATTCCCAGGAAACGTTGATAATGAGTTCACATTAGCATTTCAGCTATAGTCATAGCTGTCTCTTATAGATCCATAAGAGGTATGCTAAATCGAGTTGGACTCATTTTATGTTTGACACTGCACTCAATTATTTCATGCAAAGTGCCCTTATCCCATATGGATGCTGATTTTTACTTTCAGATAAAAGTGAAGGACACCACTAAGGCTATGTGCACACTTTGCGGGGTCCTCTGCGGGTTCTCCCGCAGCGGATTTGATAAATCTGCAGGGCAAAACCGCTGCGGTTATCCCTGCAGATTTATTGCGGTTTGTTTTGTGGTTTCTGCTGCGGGTTTACTTCTACTATTGATGCTGCATATGCAGCAATATGCAGCATCAATAGTAATGTTAAAAATAATAATAAAAAAAAAAAATTGTTATACTCACCCTCTGACGTCCCGATCTCCTCGGCGCTGCACGCGGCGGTCCGGTTCCAAAGATGTGCGAGAAGGACCTTCGTGACGTCACGGTCATGTGACCGCGGCGTCATCGCAGGCCCTGCTCGCACAGCAACCGGACGGCCACGTGCAGCGCTGAGAGGTGAGTATATCATTTTTTTATTTTAATTCTTTTTTTTGGGGTCCGCTGCAGAAATGCTGCGGTTCCACGGTAAAAACCGCTATGTGTGCACATAGCCTGAGGATACTCAACGTTTAATGTTTGCAATCTACTGGCTAACATGGTATAAAGACATATTTTTCCTGTAGCAAAAAGGAGATTGAGTGAGTAGTGTACACAGATCCATAAAAACAAAACAAAATTGCATGCACCATATTAGTATAATTTTTCAAAAACCATCTTGATAGAACTTAGCTCTGATTTTATATTGTACACTTGAAAGCAATGAGCTACTGTACCACAGCGAAGTGCTCAAATCAAGTTGTGCAGGCAAAAGACCTCAATAAAAGGAAGGAAGATGTAGATTACAATAGGGCTGTGGAGTCGGAATAAAATGGACAGACTCCTAAAATATAGAATACATTGGGTTCAGTAGTACAATGCAGACTGTGATGTAAATGTTTTCATAACAATTTGGTAAAGTTATGAAATGTTCTATAAGGCTATGTGCACACGTCAATGGATGCAGAAATGTCTGCACCATTGCTGCATCTCTTGGCAGGAAAAAGGCAGCTGCAAAAACACATGTTTTTGGTGCTTTTTCGACTGATTTTGAGTGAGGTCAATGGTGAAAAAAACTGGCAAAAACGAACAGACCAAATCTGTAAGTCAAAAATACTCATCGTGTGCATGACACATCAGGATTCTCATTCACTTTGATGGCATCAGGTTCAGGTTTTGCTAGCAAATCTGCATGGCAAAAACACAAGCTCTAAGGCCATGTGCACACGTTAAGTATTTTTCGCGTTTTTTTGCTATAAAAACGTGATAAAAACGCGAAAAAAAACGCTAACATATGCCTCCCATTATTTTCAGTGTATTCCGCATTTTTTGTGCAAATGTAGCCTTTTTTTCCACGAAAAAATCGCATCACGGAAAAAAAAGCAACATGTTCATTAAAATGCGGAATTGCAGGGGATTCCGCACACCTAGGAGTGCATTGATCTGCTTACTTCCCGCACGGGGCTGTGCACACCATGCGGGAAGTAAGCAGATTATATGCGGTGGGTACCCAGGGTGGAGGAGAGGAGGCTCTCCTCCACGGACTGGGCACCATATAATTGGTAAAAAAAAAAAAAGAATTAAAATAAAAAATAGTCATATACTCACCTTCGATGTCTTCCCGCCTCTCCGCTGCATGCTGCCGCTTCGGTTTCTATAGCTGGTGTGCGGTGAAGGACCTGCGATGACGTCGCTGTCTTGTGATTGGTCGAGACCGGTCATGTGACCGCTCACGTGACCGCGACGTCATGGAAGGTCCTGAACCACACCGGCATCTATAGGAACGCACGCCTGCAGATGAGTATAACCATTTTTTTATTTTTTTTATTATTTTTAAACATTCTATCTTTTACTATAGATGCTGCATAGGCAGCATCTATAGTAAAAAGATGGTCACACTTGTCAAACGCTATGTTTGACAAGTGTGACCAACCTGTCAGTCAGTTTTCCAAGCGATGCTACAGATCGCTTGGAAAACTTTAGCATTCTGCAAGCTAATTACGCTTGCAGAATGCTAAAAAAACGCGAAAAAAAAACGGGAAAAAAACGCAAAAAAAAAAAAATGCGGATTTCTTGCAGAAAATTTCCGGTTTTCTTCAGGAAATTTCTGCAAGAAATCCGGACGTGTGCACATACCCTAAATGTCTGTTCTGTTAAAGATCTGGGCTTTTAGTTGAGATGAACCTGTGCTGCACTTTATGTACATGCTCAGTAGTGACCAGTAGTGATGAGCGACTGCACTCGTTGTTCGATTGGTCTCCGAGTATTTATGACTGCTCGGAGATTTAGTTTTCATCGGGGCAGCTGAATGATTTACAGCTACTACCCAGCTTGATTACATGTGAGGATTCCCTAGCAACCAGGCAACTCCCACATGTACTTAGGCTACGTTCACATTTGCGTTGTGTCGGGCGCAGGTTCGGCGACGCATAGCGGCGCATGCGTCATGCGCCCCTATATTTAACATGGGGCGCATGGACATGCATTGTCTTGCGTTTTTGTGACGCATGCGTCATTTTTGGCGCAAGCGTCAGGGCGCACAGGACGCTGCATGATGCATTTTTTTTTGCGCCGAAAATCATGCCAAAATTGGACGCATGCGTCACAAAAAGCTGCGTTTTGCATGCGTTGTGTCGCCGACGCTGCGCCGCACAACGCAAATGTGAACGTAGCCTTAGCCTGACTAGTAGCTGTAAATCATTCAGCTGCTGTGATGAAAACAATCTCCGAGCAGTCAAATACTCGGAGACCACCATAGCAAGGAGTACACTCGCTCATCACTAGTGACCAGTGCTGTGGAGTCTGAGTCATCTGAGATTTGGCTTACCGACTGCAGACCTGTATTAGGCGGCTTTCACTCATCAGATTTTTGCCGCCAGGCGCAATCCAGCGAATTTTGGAAAAAAACGATCTGGCGAATGATGCCGTCAGATCCTTTTTTTTTCTCATAGATTTGTATTAGCGCCGGATGGCTTTGTGTTTCGTCCATCTTTCGCCGGATCTGGCGAAAATTGTTTATCCGGCGTCTGGAAAAAACGGACACTAACTTTTTTTTGTCTCCGGCGGTATCGGCACCGATCGGCGTTTGCTAGAATGGAAGCCTATGGTGCCAGGGTCACGTCAAATGACGGAATCCGGCGACGGATTCAGTTTTTTTTTCTAACTGAGCATGCTCCAATTTTTTGGGGATCCAATTAGCTGGATAAGCTAGTCGGATCCGTTGAAAAAACGGATCCGTCACATCTGTTTTTCACAATCTGTGACAGATCCGTTTTTTTCATAATTCGCCAGATTGAGCCTGACGGCAAAAAACTCATGTGTGAAAGAAGCCTTAGTAACCTATTCAACTGTTTATAGTAGCAAATTTTGTACAGTCCAAAGCCATATGGATACAACAATTCTGGTCTAAACTATATGTGAGCAGTCACACAGAAGAGTAGTGGCAGCAGATGAGGAGCAGGGACTGGAAGGACTCCTGGTGCCCTGCTTAGACATCTCTGGATGAAAAAGGGAAAATGTAGACTGGCACCTGATAAGGGGACGGTGTCATACACCCACCAACATGTGCAAAATACCAAAGAAGAAAAGTACCCCCCCCCCCCCCCCCAATATGTCACAGCCAAACACCTGAATTAGAAAAAAAGGGAAAAACTAACAGCTGTGGCCAAAAGTATTGACACCCCTGCAATTCTGTCAGATAATACTCAGTTTCTTCCTGAAAATGATTGCATACACAAATTCTTTGGTATTATCTTCATTTAATGTCTTAAATGAAAACACACAAAAAGAATTGTCCTAAAGCCAAATTGGATATACAGTTATATGAAAATGTTTGGGCACCCCTATTAATCTTAAGCTTAATGTTTTATAAACATTGTTTTTTTTGCAACAGCTATTTCAGTTTCATATATCTAATACCTGTTGGACACAGTAATGTTTCTGCCTTGAAATGAGGTTTATTGTACTAACAGAAAATGTGCAATCTGCATTCAAACAAAATTTGACAGGTGCAAAGTATGGGCACCCTTATCATTTTCTTGTTTTAAATACTCCTACCTACTTTTTACTCACTTACTAAAGCACTTTCTTTGGTTTTGTAACCTCATTGAGCTTTGAACTTCATAGCCAGCTGTATGCAATCATGAGAAAAGCTACTTAAAGTGGCCACTTGCAAGTTCTTCTCCTGTTTGAATCTCCTCTGAAGAGTGGCATCATGGGCTCCTCAAAACAACTGTCAAATGATCTGAAAACAAAGATTATTCAACATAGTTGTTCAGGGGAAGGATACAAAAAGCTGTCTCAGAGATTTAACCTGTCAATTTCCACTGTGAGGAACATAGTAAGGAAATGGAAGAACACAGGTACAGTTCTTGTTAAGGCCAGAAGTGGCAGGCCAAGAAAAACATCAGAAAGGCAGAGAAGAAGAATGGTGAGATCAGTCAAGGACAATCCTCAGACCACCTGCAGAGAGCTGCAGCATCAACTTGCTGCAGATGGTGTCACTGTGCATCGGTCAACTATACAACACACTTTGCACAAGGGGAAGCTGTATGGGAGAGTTATGCGAAAGAAGCCGTTTCTGCAAGCACGCCACAAACAGTCGGCTGAGGTATGCAAAAGCACATTTGGAGAAGCCAATTTCTTTTTGGAAGAAGGTCCTGTGGACTGATGAAACCAAGATTGAGTTGTTTGTTCATACAAAAAGGCGTTATGCATGGCGGCAAAAAAACACTGCATTCCAAGAAAAACACTTGCTACCCACAGTAAAATTTGGTGGAGGCTCCATCACGCTTTGGGGCTGTGTGGCCAATGCCGGCACCGGGAATCTTGTAAAAGTTGAGGGACGCATGGATTCCTCTCAGTATCAGCACATTCTTTACAATAATGTTCATGAATCAGTGACAAAGTTGAAGTTACGCAGGGGATGGATCTTTCAGCAAGACAATGATCCAAACACCGCTCCAAATCTACTCAGGCATTCATGCAGAGGAACAATTACACTGTTCTGGAATGGCCATTCCAGTCCCCAGACCTGAATATCATTGAACATCTGTGGGGGATCATTTGAAGAGTCCATGCTCGGCGACCATCAAACTTAACTGAACTGGAATTGTTTTGCAGAGAGGAATGGTCAAAAATACCTTCATCCAGGATCCAGGAACTCATTAAAAGCTACAGGAAGAGACTAGAGGCTGTTCTTTTTGCAAAAGGAGGATCTACTAAATATTAAAGTCACTTTTCAGGTGAGGTGCGCATACTTATGCACCGGTCAAATTTTGTTTGAATGCAGATTGCACATTTTCTGTTAGTACAATAAACCTCATTTCAAGGCAGAAACATTACTGTGTCCAACAGTTATTAGATATATGAAACAAATAGCTGTAGCAAAAAAACCCCAATTTTTTATAAAACATTAAGTTTAAGATTAATAGGGGTGCCCAAACTTTTTCATATAACTAATTCCACACTAAACATAACAAAAGGGGGTGGACAAAAGTATTGCCACTGTTCGAAAAATCATGTGATGCTTCTCTAATTTGTGTAATTAACAGCACCTGTAACTTACCTGTGGCACCTAACAGGTGTTGGCAATAACTTGCAGCCAGTTGACATGGATTGACTCAACCTCTGTCCTGTGTCCTTGTGTGTACCACATTGAGCATGGAGAAAAGAAAGACGAGGTACTGTCTGAGGACTTGAGAAACCAAATTGTGAGGAAGCATGAGCAATCTCAAGGCTACAAGTCCATCTCCAAAGACCTGAATGTTCATGTGTCTTCCGTGCGCAGTTATCAAGAAGTTTAACCCCTTAACGACCGCCAATATGCCTTTTAACGGCGGCAGTTAAGGGTACTTAAACCACAGCGCCGTTAATTAGTGCCTGCTACACACACACACACACACACACACACCAGCTGTGAGGATTTGGCAAGGTTCCAGGCAATTGCACGGAGAAGGGATCACCTGAGGATGCACACGCTGTAGCAGGCGGTGGGAGAGGGTGAGAGGCTTAGACACAAAATGCACATGCCCAGGAATCCCAGCCCCGTAGTATAAATAAATCATAAGACACTGCGGGGCTGGGATTCACAGGCAGGGCATACGTACGCACAGAGGACAGACGGCCAGCGCTCACTACGCCTGCCCAAGGCAGGACAAAAGAGCGCAGGCGCCGCATCATTTCAAAACAGCGGTGAGGAGGCTGCGCCCGGCGCCAAGAAGATGTGAGTGACGGCTGTGTGGCGTCTAAAGCAGGGGGGAAAAGACTGCCTCCTTGTCTGAAGACAAGGTATATTGGACAAATTATAAAACTGATTATTTCGGCAGTTACAGCACCCAGAACTAAAAGAATCACCTTGTTAGAATGCAGCATTACTGCTGCACAAGGTGGCTCTTTTAGTTAAAAACGCCTGGGGGGTGACAGGTTCCCTTTAACTATTTTTTTGTGAAATCTCTCTCTGATTTAAGGGCATAAAAATACAAAGTTTGAAAATTGCAAAATTTTAAAATTTTTTGCCATATTTCTGTTTTTTCATAAATAATCGCAAGTACGGTAATATTGAAGAAATGTTACCACTAACATGAAGTACAATATGTCACGAAAAAACAATCTCAGAATCAGCAGGATCTGTTAAAGCGTTCCAGAGTTATAACCTCAAATTGACAGTGGTCAGAATTGTAAAAATTGGCTCGGTCATTAAGTACCAAATTGGCTCTGTCACTATAGGGTTAAAGCCCATGGCACTCTGGCTAACCTCCCTAGATGTGGACGGAAAAGAAAAATTAACAAGAGATTTCAACGCAAGATTGTGCGGATGTTGGATAAAGAACCTCAACTAACATCCAAACAAGTTCAAGCTGCCCTGCAGTCCGAGGGTACAACAGTGTCAACCCGTACTATCAGTCGGCGTCTGAAGACCCCACTTCTTACCCCGAGACATAAAAAAGCCAGGCTGGAGTTTGCCAAAACTTACCTGAAAAAGCCTAAAACGTTTTGGAAGAATGTCCTCTGGTCAGATGAGACAAAAGTAGAGCTTTTTGGGCAAAGGCATCATCATAGAGTTTACAGGAGAAAAAAAGAGGCATTCAAAGAAAAGAACACGGTCCCTACAGTCAAACATGGTGGAGGTTCCCTGATGTTTTGGGGTTGCTTTGCTACCTCTGGCACTGGACTGCTTGACCGTGTACATGGCATTATGAAGTCTGAAGACTACCAACAAATTTTGCAGCATAATGTAGAGCCCAGTGTGAGAAAGCTGGGTCTCCCTCAGAGGTCATGGGTCTTCCAGCAGGACAATGACCCAAAACACACTTTAAAAAGCACTAGAAAAGGGTTTGAGAGAAAGCACTGGAGACTTCTAAGGTAACCAGCAATGAGTCCAGACCTGAATCCCATAGAACACCTGTGGAGAGATCTAAAAATGGCAGTTTGGAGAAGGAACCCTTCAAATATCAGGGACCTGGAGCAGTTTGCCAAAGAAGAATGGTCTAAAATTCCAGCAGAGCATTGTAAGAAACTCATTGATGGTTACCGGAAGCGGTTGGTCACAATTATTTTGGCTAAAGGTTGTGCAACCAAGTATTAGGCTGAGGGTGCCAATACTTTTGTCTGGCCCATTTTTGGAGTTTAGTGTGAAATGATCAATGTTTTGCTTTTTGCTTCATTCTCTTGTGTTTTTTCATTTAAGACAAATTAAATGAAGATAATACCAAAAAGAATTTGTTTGCAATCATTTTCAGGAAGAAACTGAGTATTATCTGACAGAACTGCAGGGGTGTCAATACTTTTGGCCACAACTGTATATAAAGCAAACAATCCAATATAAAAACATTGAAAAAGACAAACTTCTTAGGTCTCCACTAAATGTGTGGCGATCCAACCTTCATCCTAACAAATAAATATATTACACATACGGTAGTTGTCACAATAAAGGGGTAGAAAAGCAAATAGACCAAAAGATCACATATAGAGTAACAAAAGTAAGTATAGAAGACAATGATACCTGTATCCTGGCACCCCGTAATGCGTGGGGCTCATACCTTCTCCATCCTTACCATATGCCATACTTTCTGGGGTAGCACCACTTGATCACACACCTTTTATGATCTGGTATCTGTATCATTTTCTTATATACCTACCGTACTTTTATTATTCCCCAAGATAGTATAAATGTCACAGAAGGTAAAACCCCTTACAATTGTCATACTGAGCCAATGTGACGCCTGGACCAAAAAAGGTTGTGTACTCCTGATTATAGTAATGTGTGTAGACTATAGACACATTACATAACTGTGCAGTCACGTCTGGCAGAATTGAGCCTAATGTTTGCTCATAGTAGAGTCTTCCACATACCTGCCAAAGTCCTAAGCAAAGAATAATTCAAAGCACCAGAATATTGAGGCAAAAATCTTGCTTGTATTGCATCTCTGTATATCCTGATTTAAATGTATTCACCAGAGTGTACAAGCCCGGGAAATAGCGAAGTCCAGTTATACATTGTAGTTCACATGGCTGGGTCATAGGTAGAGGTTTTATATGGTGCTACCATTCTGTCTTGCACATATACTTATGGTAGTCTGGTAAACAATATTTCAAATTTGGTATATAAAAATTATTGGCCTGATTCATCAAGAGCAACACGTTTCACATGTTCTCGGAGTTGTGCTGGAGTCAGATGCTCCAGATTCCGTAAGTGCCAAATGCCACTACTCATTTGCAAGAAAACCAGACAAGTGCAATCCGATTTACAAAAAAACCAAAAATATATCAGATTGCTCTCTGACCAATGTTATTCAATGGGCTACATCTCATCTGCAATTTTTTTTCTCAGCTGAAATCATACTGAGAAAAAAATTGCAGCATGCTGCTATTTGCCGCATATCTCGGACAAGACTCACCAATGCAAGTCAATGGATGAGAGCAAAAAAAAAAAAAAAAAACGCACTGCGAGTGCTGTCCGATTTTTACACACTGATCTCCTTTGAAAGGCCGGCAATTCATCTGCCAGGCACAGTAATGTCACAGCGGCACCCAACAGGAAAAAAAAATAGGTTACATACAGTGTATACACACAGAATAGATATACAGATGGCAGTGACACATACAATTATTACAGTATCTGCAGCTTACTGTACATGTATTTAATTATTAAAAGATGGTGTGGGCTTCCGTGTAATTTTCTTAACCAATAGGGAAAGTCGACGGTTGGGGGCAGATGTTTATAGCCTGGGAAAGGTGTAATACCACTGGAACTTCCCATGCTATTCATATCGGCTCACAGCTATATACTTAGCCTTTACTGGCTATTAAAATGGGGGACCCCTTAAAAAAAAAAAAAAAAAAAAAAAAAAAAAGCAGAGTCCCTCTATAATTAATAACACGCAAAGGCTAGGCAGACAACTGCGGACTGATGTTAATAGCCCAGGAAGGGGCTGTGGATATTGGGCGCCCCCAGGCTAATTTATAAGATGCGCTAATTCTGGCGCTTAGCCTCGCTCTTCCCACTTGACCCGTAGCAGTGGGGTGATAGTGGGGGGGGGGGGAAAATGACACAGATTCCTTTGATAGATCTTAATTAAACCATACTTACGACATTGCCCATTCCAGTGACGCCATTGTCTCCTGAAAGAGAACTAAAATAACAAAAATAATTCCTCACCTGTCCGCTGAGAAGATAATCCATTTGTTCCACGATGAGTCTAGCTCTGCTGCATCTAGATGGCAGGCTGCATCTAGATGGCAGGCTGCATCTAGATGGCAGGCTGCATCTAGATGGCAGGCTGCATCTAGATGGCAGGCTGCATCTAGATGGCAGGCTGCATCTAGATGGCAGGCTGCATCTAGATGGCAGGCTGCATCTAGATGGCAGGCTGCATCTAGATGGCAGGCTGCATCTAGATGGCAGGCTGCATCTAGATGGCAGGCTGCATCTAGATGGCAGGCTGCATCTAGATGGCAGGCTGCATCTAGATGGCAGGCTGCATCTAGATGGCAGGCTGCATCTAGATGGCAGGCTGCATCTAGATGGCAGGCTGCATCTAGATGGCAGGCTGCATCTAGATGGCAGGCTGCATCTAGATGGCAGGCTGCATCTAGATGGCAGGCTGCATCTGGATGGCAGGCTGCATCTAGATGGCAGGCTGCATCTAGATGGCAGGCTGCATCTAGATGGCAGGCTGCATCTAGATGGCAGGCTGCATCTAGATGGCAGGCTGCATCTAGATGGCAGGCTGCATCTAGATGGCAGGCTGCATCTAGATGGCAGGCTGCATCTAGATGGCAGGCTGCATCTAGATGGCAGGCTGCATCTAGATGGCAGGCTGCATCTAGATGCCAGGCTGCATGGTTGGATGATGCGTCCATACAGATTGACATCCAGCAGAGAGACTGAGCAGCGTCTGCTACCCTTGCTCAGTGTCTCGCAGTGATCTACTGTAACCTGGCTGACGTCACTGCGAGCGTGAGAAAGTTCTCCTGCTCACGGTACCGTCAGAAAGGTCCAGGGAGTTCACAGCCAATGATCTCACTTCAACTTACTTAGCCAGTAAAGGCTAAGTATACAGCTGTAAGCTGATATTAATAGCCTGGGAAGCTCCATGGGTATTGCGCCCTTCCCAGAAATTAAGAAAATTACATGGGAGTCCACGCCATTTATTTTTTCAGAAAAATAATCTTTTAATAAATACATGTGCAGTAAGCTACAGAGGCACTGTACTAACTGTATGTGTCACTGACATCTTTATATCTATCTATTCTATGCGTATTGTGATAAAGTCACTGGTAAAGTACTGGAGGGGAGGAATGTGTTACTACGCTCAATGGCATCTCCTCCAGCACACTACGTGCTGTGACGTTTAAGCTAAGTTCCATAATGGGCTGGTTTTTATGTGAACATCCATAAAGTGGGAGGAAGGGTGTCCACCTTATCTCACCAGCAGAGCCTATGCCACAGTATGCCAACAGGACCTGTGTGATGTCACTGTCATGTGTTCAGTCACATGGGGGGGGGCTGAAATAGCTAGGCTCTAGAGGTAGTTTTTGGTCAGCAAGACTAGAGAGGATTCTCCAGAAAGACTGAACCTGTGTTTCTCCAAAGCAGGAGGTTACCTGCAACATATGGACTATGTTACAGCATTTTGCTTTACTCGTTTTCCAGTTTTTGCCCGAAGGGCTGGGTTTACTTTCCCTTTCTTGTTGGTTTATGCTGCCATATAATAAACCAACTGAAGACTTAGGGTATCGTCACACAGTGGCACTTTGGTCGCTACGACGGCACGATCCGTGACGTTCCAGCGATATAGTTACGATCTCACTGTGTCTGACACACTACTGCGATCAGGGACCCCGCTCAGCATCGTACGTCGTAGCAGATCGTTTGAAACTTTATTTCGTCGCTGGATCACCCGCTGACATCGCTGCATCGGCGTGTGTGACTCCGATGCAGCGATGTCTTCACTGGTAACCAGGTTACTAAGCGCAGGGCCACGCTTAGTAACCCGATGTTTACCCTGGTTACCATTGTAAATGTAAAAAAAACAAAACACTACATACTTACATTCCGGTGCCTGTCACGTCCCCAGGGGTCAGCTTCCCTGCACTCCTCCTGCATCCTGTGTCAGCGCCGGCAGGCCGTACATCAGAGCACAGCGGTGACGTCACCGCTCTGCTTTACGGCCGCGCTTACACAGGATGCAGGAGGAGTGCAGGGAAGCGGACGCCCGGTGACGTGACAGGCACCGGAATGTGAGTATGTGTGGGGTTTTTTTACATTTACAATGGTAACCAGGGTAAACATCGGGTTACTAAGCGCGGCCCTGCGCTTAGTAACCCGATGTTTACCCTGGTTACCCGGGGACTTCGGCATCGTTGGTCGCTGGAGAGCTGTCTGTGTGACAGCTCTCCAGCGACCACACAAGGACTTTCCAACGATCACGGCCAGGTCGTATCGCTGGTCGTGATCGTTGGAAAGTTGCTGAGTGTGAAGGTACCCTTATAGAGACAGTGTTCCTGTTTTCTAACCTCTGTGTACCACCGAGTTAAACTACCACAGTATATACTGTATGTAATCCATCTATTCTATCCTGTCGGGTCCTGCTGTGATTTTTCCTGTATGCGGCTGCTGAATGTGTGTGTGTGTGTGTGTGTGTGTGTGTGTGTGTGTGTGTGTGTGTGTGTGTGTGTGTGTGTGTGTGTGTGTGTGTGTGTGTTTGTGTTTACGAATATTTCCTTTGAAAACTGTGTCTATGTAAAAGCTCATGTTAAAAATCGCATTTGAATCGGATAGCAATCGCACCGCTTTTGGATATAAATCAGATGGCTAGGTGTGAAAAATCGGATTTCACTCACATGACACTGTTTTTTTGGTCCTGATACACATATGGGTATGAGCCGTAAGAAACATTTACACTGCTCATCAGCAATTGGACAAGAGACAGCTGTCCCACTCACTTTTTTGGAGCTAGGATAAAATTGTGTGGATGCTAAAAGTTGCAAAATTTAGCACATCCTCATGCTACACCAACAGTTTGAGAGTTTTTTTTTTTGTTTTTTTTTACACCAGTAAAAGCTTTGATGAATCAGGGCTAATATGTGTAGGAATTTGAAAACTGCTGAAAACACAGTTTTGGAAGTCTTCTAGGGTTATTTTTATGGCCCAGCTACAAAAAAATAAAAATAAAATAAATTGGTCCAAATGACCAAAATCTGTAGAGAACAGGTCGCCGCTGATATGCACCCTAGACTATATCAGGGAAGATAAACCACTACTGTATAGACTTCAAGGGACAAATATACTGCGCACACATTCCCAATTTGGTTCTGTGATTTCTCTTGCCTTGAACTGGATATTTTTTGCAGATATTTGGAATGTCTAAAGCTTCGCCCCCATAAATAGCTTATTCCTAAAAATGTGATATTTGTATAAAGTCTGATCTGTGTTACAAGTAAGGGAATATAACTACTGCAGTCTTGGGTTCACCTCCCACTCACGTACGAAGCACACAGTATAATGTGCACATTGTGAGCAGAGATCTGCAGGAGATCCGTACATACAGCGAACTAGAGAAGCACGCACAACATTTCTAAAGATCTTTGTGCTTCACAGGTAAGTGGCAAAAAGCAAACGCAATTTTCAACAGTAAAACAAACATGTTGAGTAGTTTACATTTCTTATGTGAAGTGGCTCCCTAAAAGAAATTAACCAATTTTTACAGTCTAGATCAATAACCAAAGAAATCCAGGACTAAACTGGAGGTCCCTAAAAGCTGTCCTGTACACCCTATAGTACAGAGGTTATGACGAGTAATGTTAGAAAGTCTAAGCTGTTATTGGATAAATTTCAACCCATTTTCCTACTAAAGGGTACCTTGTATTGCATTACCATAAGATGCCGGAAGTAAAGAAAAAGTGGCCAAACGCTCATCCGTACACTGCACAATACTTGGCATACAGTATATCTGGGGACGTTTTTCTTTCAATGGAAGAAAAAGGGATTTTTGGTACTCACCGTAAGATCTCTTTCTTGGAGCCTTCATTGGGGGACACAGGTAACCATGGGTGTATTCTGCTGTCGCTAGAAGGCTGACACTAGGCAAAAAAGGAAAATAGCTCCTCCTCAGCAGTATACACCCACCGACAGGCACAAAGCCCTTCAGTTAGTGTTAAAGCAGTAGGAGAAGCAAGCAAAACTCAACCTATGTACCAACCCAACAACGAAGGCACATAGGCCCAATAGAGGTATAAACAGTTAGGGAGGGTGCTTTGTCCCCCAATGAAGGCTCCAAGAATGATTTTACAGCAAGTACCAAAAATCCCTCTTTCTTTATCGCTTCATTGGGGACACAAGTAACCATGTGTCCCAAAGGAGTCCCAAGGTCGGGAACAGAAAAAAAGAAAACAGACTCAGGTCGGTCGGTGCGCAACCACCACATACAGAACCTTCCTTCCCAGGCCTGCATCAGACAAGGCATGGGTATGAGCCCTGTAAAACGTTGCAAAGATAACCAGGTCACGGCCTTACAAATCTGTAAAGCCGACGAGGCCTGGTGACGAACAGCCCAGGAAGCCCCCAACGCCGGCGTGGAGTGAACATTCACCTCCAGAGGAGGCTGTTTGTCCTGAATGCGGTATGCCTCCAATATTGCCGAACGAATCTAACAGGCAATAGTGGACTTAGAAGCTGGGAGACCCTTATGAAGACCCTCAGAGATGACATACAAGGCAGAGTGGTGAAATGAAGGACGGAGGACGATAAGGAGGTGCCAGGTAGGCGACTCTTTGAAGAAAAGTCTTTACCAGGAAAGAAGACATGCCAGATCTTGTTGCAAAAAAATTGACAGAGCGGAAACCTGCCCCTTAAGAGTACTGAGCGACAGACCAGAGTCAAGACCCACATGTAGAAAACCAAGGATGGAAGGGAAAGAAAAGGACATCGGAACCAAATTGTTGTCCTCACACCACCAGATGAAGGCCTTCCAGTATCTGTGGTAGATACACGAGGATGCCGGTTTTCTCGCCCTGATCATGGTCCGAATGACCTGATGGGAGAAACCAGCCTGCCTTAGGACTGCTGCCTCAATGGCCCTGCTGTTAAACTCAGAGAATGTGAACTCTGGTGGAAGAGGAGGCCTTGGAAGAGAAGATCCGGAAGGTCTGGAAGCCTCCAGGGAACGTCCATGAGAATGTTCACCAGCTCCGCGTACCAGGCCCGTCTTGGCCAGTTTGAAGATATCAGGATTACGGGAATTCCTTCTGCCTTTATCTTTTTAACGACTCTCGGAATCAAGGGGACAGGCAGAAAAAGATAAGGCAGTTGCAATTGGGACCACAGGATTACTAGAGCATCACAACCAATGGCTAGCGAATCCTGGGATCTGGCTATGTACTGAGCAACCTTGTGGTTCATCTGAGATGCCATCAGGTCGACATCCGGTGTGCCAAATTTCTAGCATATTAAGTGGAACACGGCGGGATTGAGAGACTACTCGCCTGATGCGAGACCCTGACGACTCAGAAAAATCGGCCACCCAATTTTCCATCCTCGGAATGTGTACAGCTGATATGGCCGGAACGTGACGTTCCGCCCATCACAGAATCCTTGCTACCTCTGCCATCACCTGTTTGCTGCGAGTCCCTCCCTGATGGATTATGTAGGCCACGGCGGTGGCGTTGTCTGACTGTATGCGGACCGGCTGGCCTGCGAGGAGCGTCTGCCAGCTGCGAAGGGTAAAGAAAATTGCCCTGATCTCCATTCCAGAATGCTGCACTTAGTGCCGGGTGTCAGCTTTCAGAATCAGCTGAAACCCGACGATCACGATGCAGTTAGAATACGTCCTGCGCCAATAAAGCCCAGGGCGCGTGAAAGCATTATTACTATGTAGGAAAGGAGTTTGCAAAAAAAAATTAAAAATCAGCATAGATCAGTTATTTAAAAACAGACTAAAAAGTTGTGTCTGCACAATTTGCTAATGGATTCCTGCTGGATCAATTCTAACTGATCACTACTGGACATGTGAACACATCAGAAATTTAACGTATCTACTATAAATATGCCATAGGTGTCACAAAACTAATACACCTTTCATTTTTATTGTGGCCCTTGAATTTGTCATACTGAACCAATGTGGCCATGAGATGAAAAAAAGGTTGTGCACCTCTGCTCTACCCGATATGTCTGCATAATGTTTATTTAACTGTACAGAAAAGTGGGCTTTCCAATAATAGAGGATCACCATAAAAAGATTATACCATGCAGTAAAAGATTTGGGGATTTATTTTTTTTGCCAAGTTTGTACCTCCTGGGCCCTTATCAGACAGTGGTCACAAATACTACACCAAGACTAAAGGTACCTTCACACGAAGCGACGCTGCAGCGATAGCGACAACGATGCCGATCGCTGCAGCGTCGCTGTTTGATCGCTGGGGAGCTGTCACACAGACCGCTCTCCAGCGACCAACGATGCCGAGGTCCCCGGGTAACCAGGGTAAACATCGGGTTGCTAAGCGCAGGGCCGCGCTTAGTAACCCGATGTTTACCCTGGTTACCAGCGTAAAAGTAAAAAAAAAAAAAAACAGTACATGCTCACCTGCGCGTCCCCCAGCGTCTGCTTCCTGATACTGACTGAGCTCCGGCCCTAACAGCACAGCGGTGACGTCACCGCTGTGCTTTCACTTTCACTTTAGGGCCGGCGCTCAGTAAGTGTCAGGAAGCAGACGCTGGGGGACGCGCAGGTGAGTATGTACTGTTTGTTTTTTTTACTTTTACGCTGGTAACCAGGGTAAACATCGGGTTACTAAGCGCGGCCCTGCGCTTGGTAACCCGATGTTTACCCTGGTTACCAGTGTAAAACATCGCTGGTATCGTTGCTTTTGCTTTCAAACACAACGATACACGGCGATCGGACGACCAAATAAAGTTCTGGACTTTATTCAGCGACCAGCGACATCACAGCAGGATCCTGATCGCTGCTGCGTGTCAAACTAAACGATATCGCTAGCGAGGACGCTGCAACGTCACGGATCGCTAGCGATATCGTTACAAAGTCGTTTCGTGTGAAGGTACCTTAAGATCGAGCACGGTACCTCTTTTTTCTGGTGATTAAAGGTTGTATGGGGGCCTTGATGCAACTACTACATATAATTCTGCATGACTGTACACTTAGAAGTGTGTAACTTTTTTCCAATTGAGTATAACTGCTAGAAATTACTCTAGCAAAGAAACTAAAAGCTAAACCAAAACACTGCACAATATGCTCCATACAGACCATACCTTTTAGTGACATCTGTCTGTTCTGTGATAAGCATGGGGGGGCTTACTGGTGGCGCTGAAGTCAGAGGTTCAAGAGCCACAATCCAATGCTTTATTTCCTCAGAGTTCATAATGTCACTTTGTTGTCACATGAACAAAGTACATTTTAATTGACAGATCTTAGAATAAATATGTCATGTTTAATAGGTTATGCAAGAGAAGTAAAGAGCAAATGGCCCAATGGCCTAATTAAAATATGTAATAAAGGATAAAAACCTTGAATAATACAGATAAAGTAGGATGCCAACAAAAGTGCCCCTCAAACACAGTACGATACCCCCATAGTGAATTCCTCCACACAAACGGTATGATGAGCCTACTGTACCCCCCCCCCCCACACACAAAGTATGGTGATAAGGCCCACACAGTTTAATGGGATCCATGCGGCACTCCACACAGTATAATGGACCTTACATAATGAACCACACAGTAAAATGGGCCCCACATAGTGCTCCATGCACTATAATGGGCCCTGCATTGTCCTAAAAACAGTATACACTGTGTGCAGAATTATTAGGCAAGTTGTATTTTGATCACATGATACTTTTTATACATGTTGTCTTACTCCAAGCTGTTCAGGCTTGAGAGCCAACTACCAATTAAGCAAATCAGGTGATGTGCATCTCTGTAATGAGGAGTGGTGTTGTCTAATGATATAAAAACCCTATATAATGTGTGCGTAATTATTAGGCAACTTCCTTTCCTTTGGCAAAATGGGTCAGAAGAGAGATTTGACAGGCTCCGAAAAGTCTAAAATTGTGAGATGTCTTGCAGAGGGATGGATGCAGCAGTCCTGAAATTGCCAAACTTTTGAAGAGTGATCACCGAACAGTCAAGCGTTTCATGGCAAATAGCCAACAGGGTCGCAAGAAGCGTGTTGGGCAAAAAAAAGGCGCAAAATAACTGCCCATGAATTGAGGAAAATCAACCGTGAAGCTGCCGAGATGCCATTTGCCACATTTCAGAGCTGCAATGTTACTAGAGTAACAGAAAGCACAAGGTGTGCGATACTCGGGGACATGGCCAATATAAGGAAGGCTGAAAAATGACCACCTTTGAACAAAAAACATAAAACGTCAAGACTGGGCCAAGAAATATCTTAAGACTGACTTTTCAAAGGTTTTATGGACTGATGAAATGAGAGTAACTCTTGATGGGCCAGATGGATGGGCCAGAGGCTGGATCAGTAAAGGGCAGAGAGCTCCACTTCGACTCAGATGCCAGCAAGGTGGAGGTGGGGTACTGGTATGGGCTGGTATCATCAAAGATGAACTTGTGGGAACTTTTAGGGTTGAGGATGGAGTGAAGCTCAACTCCCAGATGTACTGCCAGTTTCTGGAAGACAACTTCTTCAAACAGTGGTACAGGAATTAGTCAGTATTGTTCAAGAAAAACATGATTTTCATGC
Source organism: Ranitomeya variabilis (assembly GCF_051348905.1). Classification (NCBI taxonomy): domain Eukaryota; kingdom Metazoa; phylum Chordata; class Amphibia; order Anura; family Dendrobatidae; genus Ranitomeya; species Ranitomeya variabilis. Next base: position 955,729,963 of record NC_135233.1, on the reverse strand, counting down.
AGGACAATGCTCCATCACATGCCTCCAACTACTCCACAGCGTGGCTGGCCAGTAAAGGTCTCAAAGAAGAAAAAATAATGACATGGCCCCCTTGTTCACCTGATCTGAACCCCATAGAGAACCTATGTGAGATCTACAGGGAGGGAAAACAGTCCACCTCTCGGAACAGTGTCTGGGAGGCTGTGGTGGCTGCTGCACGCAATGTTGATCATAAACAGATCAAGCAACTGACAATCTATGGATGGAAGGCTGTTGTGTCATCATAAAGAAAGGTGGCTATATTGGTCACTAATTTTTTGGGGGGTTTGTTTTTGCATGTCAGAAATGTTTATTTCTAAATGTTGTGCAGTTATATTGGCTTACCTGGTGAAAATAAACAATTGAGATGGGAATATATTTGGTTTTTATTGTTATAGTTGCCTAATAATTCTGCACAGTAATAGTTACCTGCACAAACAGATATCCTCCTAATATAGCCAAATCTAAAAAAACGAAACACTCCAACTTCCAAAAATGTTAAGCTTTGATATTTATGAGTTTTTTTGGGTCGATTGAGAACATAGTTGTTGATCAATAGTAAAAATAATCCTCTAAATACAACTTGCCTAATAATTCTGCACACAGTGTAATGAGCCCCATGTTAAAAAAAATAAATACTCACCTCTCCTCGTTCCCCTGCTGCTTCAGCCTGAGCCAGCGAGTGGTCTGAAGCTCTTCATTGCTTGGTACTGGGGGCACGTTGTAATGACATCATCGCACCCGCTGCACTGAGACACCAGACGCAGAGTGATAAAGATGGCTGAGGGAGTGTCAGTTGAAGCTCCGTCATTCATCATTGCTTTCAGCTGAATCGGAGTCCAGGATGCAGACACAGCTGAAAGTGCGATGCCAGGCAGAGGGCCCACCCCGGCGTCACAGGCCAAATATACTCACCCTGGGGCGAGAATTGGCCCATGGGCTAGAGTTTGACATACGGTATGTGGTATATATATCATGCTGTTAGTTTGGGCCAGGTCTCCGGAGAATTGCTGGTGTTAGGCCGGAGACACACTGGTGCGAGATACGGCCGAGTCTCGCTGGTTAAAAGCAAGCTGTGGCACCTGCACTCCGGAGCGGAGCGTGCAGCTCCATGTGTTCCTATGCGGCCGCACGCTCCGCTCCACAGTGCCGGCGCCAGAGCTTGGGTTTCACATGCGAGACACGGACGTGTTTCTCGCATGTGTGATCCCGGCCTTATGGAAATTGCAATCCTTGTAAAAAAAAACATTGAAACGTGGATGCATGAAGCCCGAGGCCTAAAGCACACAGCAGAGCCATACAACCGACAGGTGCTACCACACAGGCGTTGTGGGGGGCTTGCATATAGCTCTAATCTAACCTAGAAGCAATGATTTGGGGGGGAGAAAAACACTGTACAAATGGCATCTGATAGAGCGTACAACAGTTTTGTTAGATCTGTATAGAATGTAACAGAAAAAGCACAGTATTATATATACACACAGGTTTTAGGCATTATACCTGGAGAATGACAATGGCTCACAAGCCGATAATGTGAGGGGATAACCAATTATAAGCAGTCCAGGGCAGGAAGCATTAGCTGAAATACACAGGGCCAATGAAAGTACCTACGCTAATTTGCCATATGACAATGGTATCTGCAGCAGGGAACATTTATACAGGAGACCAACAAAAAAAAATTAAAGTGTTTTTCTTTAATGCTTAGACATGATTGCGTAATGTGCCAGGCTCATTCACACTTCAGTTTTCCACTGACAAATTCTATTTTTTTTTTTTTGCTGACCGATGATCCACAAAAACAAAGGTGCAGACACATTCCTATTTTGCTAAAAACCAGCCACTCAAGCAAATGGAAGCAAATGGGTCAGTGAAAAAAAAAAAAAAAAAAGGTTAGAGCTACATGGATGACACTGTCCAGATTATATCTGCAGTAGCCAATTATTCGAGCTCATTGGCCTAGATTCAACTGCTTTGCACCAAAATTGTGGCAAAAACTTTTTGAAGAGTCACTAAGTTCTTGCAAAAGTTGAGCAACTTTTGTTAGTTCAACGGTATGTTTGGCCAAAAAAAAAAAAAAAAAGGACACGCTGCAAAAACCTTTTTTTGTTGGGAAAAAAAGGCGCAGGAATTCAGTTTACACTGCACAGCGGAGAGATTCTAGTGGCATTTCCCGCTCTTGGCACATGCAGTGTTATTCCGGGAATTTTCTACTGATCTCCAAACATAAATGTATATATTTATATCTTGCCTGGCTTTAAAGGATGGCTGTCACCAGAAAAAAATGCTATTAACCTGCAAATATGGGGTTAATCTGCAGCATAATTGCATTATTATGCTAGCCAGAGCCTGCACATGGCCTTAGGCTATATGCACACGCTGCGGATTTTGCTGCGGATTGGCCTCTGCAGATTCGCCTCTGCAGATTCGCAGCAGTTTTCCATGCGTTTACAGTACTATGTAAACCTATGGAAAACAAATCCACAGTGCACATGCGGAAACGTAGCATTGTTTATTCCGCAGCACAATTCTTTGTGCGGATTCCGCAACGGTTTACACCTGCTCCATAATAGGAATCCACAGGTGTAAAACCGCAGGTGGAATCCACGGTAAATCCGCAGGTAAAACGCAGTGCTTTTTACCTGCGGATTTCTCAAAACAGGTGCAGAAAGATCCGCAGAGGTTCCATCTACGTGTGCACATACCCTAACACTGCAGAGAGAAAACTAACCGTACTCTCCCCAGCACCGTCCCCGTTTCAGTCACCGCTCTAAATACACAGAGCGGCAGCAGTAACCGCATCCCCGACACTGACTGACACTGGCTCTGCAATGGGGCTGGCCTAACGCTGCGGAGAGAAAATATATCTTTCCATTCTCTCTCTAGTCACTTGGAGAGTAAAGTTCTCTTTGATCTGTGTTTGTCTGTTGCCAAATACATTGATTTCACGATATAACTAACATTATTATAGGGAACCTGTCACCAGAAAACCCGCTATTAACCTGCAGATATGGGGATAATCTGCAGGTTAAAGGGACTCTGTCACCTGAATTTGGAGGGAACAATTTTCAGCCATAGGGGCGGGGTTTTCAGGTGTTTGATTCACCCTTTCCTTACCCGCTGGCTGCAATATTGGATTGAAGTTCATTCTCTGTCCTCCGTAGTACACGTCATAGCAGCAGACAAGTTTTTGAAGCTGCTGGTGCCTCCACCGTCCCCAGAACAACAAGACGCAGGGTCCTTCAGAGGTGCGTAAGCCATCCTGTCGACCACCTCTATCCACTGCACACAAGCAGAAACGGCTCCAGTGGGCCAAACGATACATGAAGACTGACTTCCAAACTGTTTTGTTCACCGATGAGTGCCGTGCAACGCTCGATGGTCCAGATGGATGGAGTGGAGGATGGCTGGTTGATGGACACCCCATGAAAACACGGCTAAGGCGCCAACAAGGAGGAGGTGGAGTAATGTTTTGGGCTGGAATCATGGGGAGAGAGATTGTCGGCCCCTTTATGATCCCTGAAGGGGTAAAGATGAACTCCATAATCTATGTGGAGTTTCTAAAACAACACTTCCTGCCATGGTTCAAGAGGAAGAACCGTGCTTTCCGCAGCAAGATCATTTTCATGCATGATAATGCTCCGTCTCATGCTGCAAAAAAAACATCTGCATCTCTGGCTGCTATGGGCATAAAAGAGGACAAACTTATGGTGTGGCCACCATCTTCCCCTGACCTCAATCCCATTGAGAACCTCTGGAGCATCATCAAAAGGAGTGTCTATGATGGCGGGAGGCAGTTCACATCTAAGCAACAGCTCTGGGAGGGTATTCTGTCCACATGCAAAACAATTGAAGCAGAAACCATCCAAAAACTGACAAATTCAATGGACGAGAGAGTTCAGAAGCTTCTTTCGAACAAGGGGTCCTATGTGCAAATGTAACATCACCTAGAATAACGTTTTCACTTGAAAACTGTTTGATTTCATTATGTAATAAGCTGATAATGCTTATAACTTCACAATTGACCATTTTTTTGTTCAAAATTTTAAAAAAAGGTTGAAAACTCTGCTGTGCATAATAATTTGGAACATGCATTTTGAATGTTTATTTTTTTTAAAAAGATACTGTTTTCATAGGCAGTTTGTTCCAAAACATTGCAATTATACTAGAATAGTAGATGACTGGAAAATAACAATGACTGCAATTCAGATAGGTAATTTAGAGAAAATATGAGGAAATATTATTTGCATAATAATTTGGAACAGTGTAATGGCGGCCTTAACGGACTGCGTTTATGCCGCGGTGTAACGTAGTCCGTCTAACGGACCCACTAACGTAATGTGAACCCAGCCTTACCCTGAAATCGTCGGGGAGGAGGGTCTTTCCTTTCTAATCAGACGCAGCACAGCCGTCACTCCGGGTCTGTGCGCGCCGGGTGCCGCCTCCTCTTGCTGCATTATCGTCCCCGGAACCTGTGCATTAAGTTTTTTTTGCTCGGGCGAGCACCGTTGCGCTTCCCTTTGTACTTACAGCGCAGGCGCCGGGGACGATAATGCAGCAAGAGGAGGCGGCACCCGGCGCGCACAGGCCCAGAGTGACGGCTGTGCTGCGTCTGATTAAAAAGGAAAGACCCGCCTCCCTGACAGTTTCAGGGTAAAAGGGGGCACATTTTATAAGTGATTATTTCAGCGTGTGCAGGCATCATAATTAAAAGAGCCACCGTGTCAGAATGCAGCATTTGTGCTGCACAAAGTGGCTCTTTTAGTTACAAACGCCTGGGGGGAGGGGGGGGTGACAGGTTCCCTTTAAAACCATCCCTGAATTTGTATTAATTTATATATTTTTTAAATTGAACAACTTCTTTAACCCCTTTCCGATATCAGGCGTAATAGTACGCCGATGTCTGATTCCCTCCCTTTGATGTAGGCTCCGGCGGTGAGCCCACATCTTTTCGGCACATGTGAGCTGTTTTGAACAGCTGACATGTACCTGGAACAGCTGCGGGTGGAATTGCAATCCACCCGCGGAAATTAACCCGTTAAATGCTGCTGTCAAACTCTGACAGCGGAATTTAACGCACGCTTCTGGCCACCGGGCCGGAAATCCGCCCACCGGTGACCCCCATCACGTGATCGTCACCTGCGGGTTGGCATGACAACCAGAGGTCTCCTGGAGACCTCTATGGTTGTCACTGCCGGATTGCTATGAGCGCTGACCACCAGACAGTAAATCTACTACATGGGTCATTCCATGTCAAGTGAACCAATGATTTTTACCACTATATTTTTAATTCTTTTGAGATTTTGTTATTTGGTAATAGTGTGTCAGAGAATGCAAAATGTGAAGAAAAAAAAATTCTAGATTTTTTTTTTTATTTTTTATTGATTTTCAAAGTTCGGAAAAAGTGCGAATTTCGGTGTTGCCTGCCTTTACATTTCTCCCCATAACTCAGGCTAGAAAAGAGATAGAGAAACAAAATAAACACCATTCTACTCAGAACTGTGCAGGCTTTCACGAGATATGTCACAAGAGTATCTTTGATAATATTTTACCTATGCGAACGCAAGCGCAAAACTTTAAACCGCATTTCCGAAAAAAAACGTTTAATTTAAAAATTTCAAAAACTGCACATGTGCCTGCTATGCTCCTATTCACATATGTACCTAAATACAAGATGGGATCATGATGGGATCATATTTAAAAAAATAAAACTATTACAGTGTCAGTTCAAAAATCTTGATTTCAGATCTGCTCAGCTTGTGGTCTAACAGTGTGAGGTCTAACAGTGTGAGGTCTATATTTACCAAATAATCCATGATTGCTAGATATTACGGTATTATTTATTATGTTACAGAGTATTAGAAGCAGGAGAGGACAGAGGAGAAGCTTTGTTAGGGCTGAGGATGACCAGGGGTAGACAGTGACTGCAGAGCAGATGACAGGCCGGCAGCTCGGGCCTCCAGAGGCCGTATTCACACCAAATCTTATCACCCAGGCAACTCCTCAAATGGAGGGAGAAAAATATTCTTAACATCCAGTTCATGTATTGTACAAACCAGGACTACGGGGGGGAGGAGGAGAGTTTGTTATAACATCAGTTACAGGAAGCAGAAAGGGGACTCAGCAATACCGGACTGTCATCCCATGTAGTGGAAATAAAGACCGTGACGTCCATGACGTGGTAGAAGGCGGCACAAGATCGGCAATGGATGACACAACTGGTGATGTGATCTGTGAATATGATTGGCGCTGGCGGCTACTGACTCTCCAAACATTGTGAAAATGAAGACGTAGAAGTGACTTTTTCTGCACCTTCTGGTCCAGCGCCGTCCTTTGTGTATCCAAGAAAATCAGACATTGTAAAAGTGAACAAAAATCAGATATAACTCAGGTGGAGCCGAGCACCATGACAGCCGCACATACTCTGACACAGAAGGAAATGGCCATTGCTAGTGAGCGCTTATGGACAAGATCACATTTCACCCACTAGAAGGGACACATTGATGAGGCCAGTGTAAAAACCTACTAATTGTTTGATTAGTTCATATTTTATAGAACGAGGATTTAACTACTGGACTATTCTTCTTAAACACTTCAGAAATGACATGTTTAGTGATATAGTAGAAAAAAAACCGTTCCATGTATAAATAGGTGGTAGAAATATTGGTTCTTTTAATCTTGTTTTTAACATATAATTAGGATCAGACTGTATTTAGAAAACCACACTTGAGGATGTGATCACCTTTTATCTTTTGGCTTGTTCAATGAATTCAGGTTGAAAATGCTGAGCACGTTGTGTTATGATGATTAAGATGTATTTATTCTGGCACTTCAGTAGTTTTTTGTGTTTCTTTATTGATACATATAAATGCTGAATGCAATAAGTTGTAATTTGAAAAGAAAAAAGGAAGAAACTCACACAAACATAAAATCAGATGATTCAAGGCTTAAAAAAAAAAATACAAATGTGATAGATCCCAAGTTGAATTCCAGTACAAATATAAACAAGGACACACGTAACACACATGCATGTTTTCACAATTTTAAAACATACGTTTTTTTCAGAATTGCGCCTCAAAATTTTTAATTTGATTTCTCCAAAACAAAATATAAAGAAACATAGTCTTGTGACATATCAAATGAAAGCCGGTACCGTTCTGAGAAAAATGATGCCTCTCCCACCTCTATATCTTAATTCTAGCCCGAGATATGATAAAAAATGTAAAGCCATACCAGGCCAAAATCCATGCTTTTTCAAAACTTTAAAAATCTGTAAAAAATTAACTGATGAAGAAAAAAATTCTAAACTTTTAATTTGTAATTAACTAAAGTTGTACTTCATAAAAACAAAAAATAAAAAAAATCTAAAGACGTAAGGTAAAAAAAATATTCATATTTGGATCACTTGATATGGAATGACCCACATACAGGTGATCTGATCATCACCTGTATGTAGCAGAGCAGATCGGGTTATGGAAGCTTCTAGTATCTGGAGACTATTGAAGCATGCCAAAAAAAAAATGTTTTTAAAAATATTAAAAAATAAAAATAAAGTTCAAATCACCCCCCTTTCGCCCCATTCAAAATAAAACAAACAAAAAATACACATTCAGTATTGCCGCGTACAGAATCGCCTGATCAATAAAAAAAAAAACATGCTATACGGCGCAACAAGAAAAAAAGTCAAAAGTCCAAAATTATGTTTCTTTGGTAGCGGCAACATTGCATTAAAATGCAGTAACAGGCGATAAAAAGAACGTATCTGCACCAAAATGGTATCAATAAAACAGTCACCTTGGAACGCAAAAAAAAATAAGCCCTGACCAGACCCAAGATCACGAAAAATGGAGACGCTACGAGTCCTGGAAAATGGAGCAATTTTATTTTTTAAACAAAGTTTGGAATTTTTTTTCACCACTTAGATAAAAAATAGCCTAGACATGTTTGGTGTCCATGAACTCGTCATGACCTGGAGAATCATAATGGCAGGTCAGTTTTAGCATTTAGTGAACCTAGCAAAAAAAGCCAAACAAAAAACCAGTGTGGGATTGCACTTTTTTTTGCAATTTCACTGCACTTGGAATTTTTTTTTCCTGTTTTTGATTACACGACATGATAAAACCAATGGTGTTGTTCAAAAGTACAACTTGTCCCGCAAAAAAACATAAGCCCTCACATGGCCATATTGACGGAAAAATAAAAAAAGTTATGGCTCTAGGAAGAAGGGGAGCGAAAAATGAAAATGCAAAACCAAAAATACCTCTGGTCATTAAGGGGTTAAATTAACGTCTCCTTATTTAGGAATTAAAATATGTTGGATGATAGGATAAAAGCTTTCAGATAACCACCGATACATGATCAGGTGTAATGGATCTATCCATCCTACAAACATGTTCTATACATAGTGTCCATTACGTGAAGGGTTACATAAGATTCAGAACTGCAGCCCAACAAAAACAAGGAAAGTCCGAGAGTTATAACAAGACTATTTCAGAAACGTCTCCATGGCGGACAGAAATAGATCTGCAATCTCGAGGACGGCAAAGTGTTTCCCCTGATCACAGAAGACACCAAGGAGCTTACTGGTCAGAGCAGCTCCAGCCAATGTTACTAATGTAGAAGTCTCATCTTACTCCACATGTCACAATAATCCACCGTTCCCTGTAATTAAAGGGGTTGAGCCCTTTCAGAAGTTTTCCCGTCTTAGTAAAAGGGGTTGTCCAATCTTAAGCACAGCACTCTGTGAGGACTCTCCGATGCTGGCACTGGGAGCGTGACTTAAGGTACCGTCACACTCAGCGACGCTGCAGCGATATAGAAAACGAGCCGATCGCTGGAGCGTCGCTGTTTAGGTCGCTGTAGAGACATCAAACACAGCAGCTCCAGAACGATGCAGGAGCGATCCTGTGACGTAACGGTGACTCATTTATCGTTCTCACAGGTCGTTAGCTCCATGTAAAACATTGCTGGCATCGTTGCTTTTGCTGTCAAACATGACGATACACGCCAACCTGACAACCAAATAAAGTTCTGGACTTCTAGCTCCGACCAGCGATATCACAGCGGGATCCAGATCGCTGCTGCGTGTCAAACACAACAAGATCACTATCCAGGACGCTGCAACGTCACGGATCGTTGTCATTCTTGTTGTAAAGTTGCTGAGTGTGAAGATACCTTTAACCCCTTCACCCCCGGAGCTTTTTCCGTTTTTCCGTTTTCGTTTTTCGCTCCCCTCCTTCCCAGAGCCATAACTTTTTTATTTTTCCGTCAATTTGGCCATGTGAGGGCTTATTTTTTGCGGGACGAGTTGTACTTTTGAACGACATCATTGGTTTTAGCATGTCGTGTACTAGAAAACGGGAAAAAAATTCCAAGTGCAGTGAAATTGCAAAAAAAGTGCAATCCCACACTTGTTTTTTGCTTGCCTATTTTGCTAGGTTCACTAAATGCTAAAACTGACCTGCCATTATGATTCTCCAGGTCACTACGAGTTCATAGACACCTAACATGACTAGGTTATTTTTCACCTAAGTGGTGAAAAAAAATTCCAAACTTTGCAAAAAACAAAACAAAACAAAATTGCGCCATTTTCCGATACTCGTAGCGTCTCCATTTTTCGTGATCTGGGGTCAGGTGAGGGCTTATTTTTTGCGTGCCGAGCTGGCGTTTTTAATGATAGCATTTTGGTGTAGATACGTTCTTTTGATCGCCCGTTATTGCATTTTAATGCAATGTCGTGGCGACCAAAAAAACGTAAATCTGGCGTTTCGATTTTTTTTCTCATTACGCCATTTAGCGATCAGGTTAATGCTTTTTTTTTATTGATAGATCGGGCGATTCTGAACGCGGCGATACCAAATATGTGTAGGTTGGGGTTTTTTTATTGATTTATTTTGATTGGGGCGAAAGGGGGGTGATTTAAACTTTTATATTTTTTTTTATTTTTTTCACATTTTTAAAAACTTTTTTTTTTTACTTTTGCCATGCTTCTATAGCCTCCATGGGAGGCTAGAAGCAGGCACAGCCCGATCGGCTCTGCTACATAACAGCGATCATCAGATCGCTGTTATGTAGCTAAAATGCAGGTGTGCTGTGAGCGCCGACCACAGGGGGGCGCTCACAGCCACCGGCAATCAGTAACCATAGAGGTCTCAAGGACCTCTATGGTTACAATGGAGGAGCATCGCCGACCCCCGATCATGTGACGGGGGTCGGCGATGCGCTCATATCCGGCCGCACGGCCGGATGCGGTAGTTAAATGCCGCTGTCTGCGTTTGACAGCGGCATTTAACTAGTTAATAGCGGCGGGTGATCGCGATTTCACCCGCCGCTATTGCGCGCACATGTCAGCTGTAAAAAACAGCTGACATGTCGCGACTTTGATGTGCGCTCACCGCCGGAGCGCACATCAAAGCGGGGGTCCCGACATGTGACGTACTATTCCGTCACATGTCGGGAAGGGGTTAAAGTATTTGATTTGCATTACAGGGAACCTGTCATCCCCCCCCCCCCCAGGCATTTGTAACTAAAAGAGCCACCTTGTGCAGCACTAAAGGCCCCGTCACACATAGCGAGATCGCTAGCGAGATCGCTGCTGAGTCACAAGTTTTGTGACGCAACAGCGACCTCAGTAGCGATCTCGCTATGTGTGACACGTACCAGCGATCAGGCCCCTGCTGCGAGATCGCTGGTCGTGTCGGAACGGCCTGGGCCGTTTTTTGATCGTTGAGGTCCCGCTGACATCGCTGAATCGGTGTGTGTGACACCGATCCAGCGATGTCTTCACTGGTAACCAGGGTAAACATCGGGTTACTAAGCGCAGGGCCGCGCTTACTAACCCGATGTTTACCCTGGTTACCAGCGTAAATGTAAAAAAAAAAAAAAAAACAGTACATACTCACCATCTGATGTCCGTCAGGTCCCTCGCCGTCTGCTTCCCGCTCTGACTGCGTGCCGCCGTACAGTGAGAGCACAGCACAGCAGTGACGTCACCGCTGCGCTCTGCTCTCACTGTACGGCGGCACTCAGTCAGAGCAGGAAGCAGACGGCAAGGGACCTGACGGACATCAGATGGTGAGTATGTACTGTTTGTTTTTTTTGGTAACCAGGGTAAACATCGGGTTACTAAGCGCGGCCCTGCGCTTAGTAACCCGATGTTTACCCTGGTTACCCGGGTGCTGCAGTGGGACTTCGGCATCGTTGAAGACAGTTTCAACGATGCCAAAGTCGTTCCCCTGATCGTTGGTCGCTGGAGAGAGCTGTCTGTGTGACAGCTCCCCAGCGACCACACAGCGACAAAACAGCGACGCTGCAGCGATCAGCATCGTTGTCTGTATCGCTGCAGCGTCGCTGTGTGTGACGGGGCCTTAATGCTGCATTCTGTCAAGGTGGCTCTTTTAGTTCTTGTCCCTGCCAATGCTGAAATGATTGTTTAGATAATTTGTCCCTCATACCTCGAAATTGTCAGGGGGCAGGGCTTTCCCCCCTTACACAGACGCACCACAGCCGTCAGTTAATTCCTCATTTATTCTGGGCGCCTGCGCTGTCATCTTATGCCTTGGGCATGCGCAGTTAGCACTGCCCATCCAATGACATTGCATGATGCCTTTATTATTGCGCCTGCGTGGACGCGCGGCCTGAGATCCCGCCCCGCAGTCTCTTCTGATTTATTCACACTGCGGGCTGGGAATCTTGGGCATGTCCAGTTGTTCTCGGCGGCTCTCCCTCTGCCTTCCTCCTACTGTGCAGCGTCATAGGAATCGAGATAGGAATCGTCAGCTATGACGCTGCACAGTAGAAGGCGGAGGGAGATCAGGGAGAGCCGCCGAGTGGGATCTCGGGCTGCGCGTCCACACAGGTGCAATAATAAAGGCATCATGTGATGTTATTGGACGGGCAGCGCTAACTGCGCATGCCCAAGGAAAAAAACTACAGCGCAGGTGCCCAGAATAAATGAGGAAGTAACTGACGGCTGTGGTTCTGGGGGGCTGGGGTGGGGGGTGACAGGTTCCCTTTAATGCAATCACAGGCCGACTAGACATGCATGGCCTTGCTCAACTCAAGCGTACTGAGTGAGGCCGGACACAGTCTAGTCTGAATGTGGATGGTAGTATGCAAGTTGTATACTCGCTCCCGGAGAATCCTCAAAGCGCGCAGTGTGCGATAAAGAGTGACTGCAAACTTGTAGCCTAAGGTCAGAAATCCGTTTTTAAAACAAACTGTTCTACTCTCCCTTCCCAGGCCCAGTCCCCAACGCCTGTTGTCTGCTGAGCTGGCCTCATTTTAAGAGTGCTGCAGCCAATCAGTGAGTTAAGCAGCTCCGAGCTGTCAAGTCAGGCAGAACCGCTGCTCTCAGCTGTTGGTGCTATCGACAACACTTCAAACAAGAAGACACCAGAAGCTATGGAGACTGGCCACTGAACCAGGAGAGGGTGAGAAGAGGCTTTTTATAGGAAAACTTTACACCCTTTGCATATAATGGAGGGGCTGCCTTTTCTTTGAAGTGGTAGTTCCCCCATGGTTGCATGCCCACTAGCCGTATTTCAGTCTTCTCAGTCCTTAGGCTACTTTCACACTTGCATTGTGTGATGTACGTTGCAATGCGTCGTTTTGGAGAAAAAAACGCATCCTGCAAAGTTGCCCGCAGGATGCATTTTTTCTCCATACACTTGCATCAGCGACGCATTGCGACGGATTGCCACACGTCGCATTGGTCATGCGACGGATGCGTCGTGTTTTGGCGGACCGTCAGCACAAAAAAAGTTCCATGTAATGTTTTTTCGTGCGTCGCGTCCGCCATTTTCAAACGCGCATACGCGGCCGAAACTCCGCCCCCTCCTCACCGGACTGTAAAACTGCATCCGCTGCCAACGTCTTGCAGCGTCCGTCGGTACGTCGGCCCGACGCATTGCAACGGGCCCGTACCGACGGATCAGTGTGAAAGTAGCCTTATCCACATGCAGGTCACTTGACAAATGGTGAGGTTTTAATACTAGAGGTTAGGATCAGCCCGAATAAGGTCACTGGTGTGGTGGGATGGCTTTTACTTTTTTTTTTTTTTATCACAATTATGTTAACTAAGTGTCCCATATTATTGTCATGCTCTATTAGGGTATGTTTCCACGGTCAGGATTGGCAGTGCTCTGGATGCAGATCTGTCCACAGTGCTGCCGGCTTGTACGATTGGCGGTTCCGGATGTGTTCATTGAACCATTTGGAATCACCGCATCCTAAACATAAATTACACAGTCTATCAGTCTCCGCAAGAGAAATAGATATGCTGCGGTCTGGAAAGACGTGCCGCATGTCCGGTTACGCAGGGATGCCGGAGGGGTCCCAGCACGCATAGTGGAGAAGGGATTTCATAAAATCCCCTCCACTATGCTGTAACATCTGGTCGCTGCGTCCAATCCTCTGCGAATACTGACCATGGAAACATACCCTTAGGCTATGTGCCTTGAGTAAAATTTCTGCATCTCTTGGCAGGAAAAACAGCTGGAAAAAAGAAAAAAAAAAAACACAATGTTACCTGCGTTTTTGCCTGATTTGAGTGAAGTCAATGGTGAAAAACACCGGGCAATAAAAAAAAAAACGCACATAACCGACATGATGTGGATTATTTTCTGCACCAAATCTGTAAATCACAAATAAGCAACATGTGCATGACACATCAGGTCTCATTCACTTTGCTAATTATATATAAAATATATTATACACACACAGCGACTACACCGCCAGTATGAAGATAGACATATGGATTTGAGATCTATAAATTTTGCACACAGTATAAACAGTAAGGTGTGAGAGAAGCAACTGAAGAAAAAAAAAAACAAAACCTTTATTGATATTAAAAACAAAATTGCCACAGTTAACTATTAGGTCTACTGGCTCTGGCGGCGGGGGTCTCGGCCCTGGCGGTGGGGTCTCTGGCTCTGGCGGCGGGGGTCTCGGCCCTGGCGGTGGGGTCTCTGGCTCTGGCGGTGGGGTCTCTGGCTCTGGCGGTGGGGTCTCTGGCTCTGGCGGTGGGGTCTCTGGCTCTGGCGGTGGGGTCTCTGGCTCTGGCGGTGGGGTCTCTGGCTCTGGCGGTGGGGTCTCTGGCTCTGGCGGTGGGGTCTCTGGCTCTGGCGGTGGGGGTCTCTGGCTCTGGCGGTGGGGGTCTCAGCCCGGGCGGTGGGGTCTCTGGCTCTGGCAGTGGGGGTCTCGGCCCTGGCGGTGGGGTCTCTGGCTCTGGCAGTGGGGGTCTCGGCCCTGGCGGTGGGGTCTCTGGCTCTGGCAGTGGGGGTCTTGGCCCTGGCGGTGGGGTCTCCGGCTCTGGCGGTGGGGTCTCTGGCTCTGGCAGTGGGGGTCTCGGCCCGGGCGGTGGGGTCTCTGGCTCTGGCAGTGGGGGTCTCGGCCCGGGCGGTGGGGTCTCTGGCTCTGGCAGTGGGGGTCTCGGCCCTGGCGGTGGGGTCTCTGGCTCTGGCAGTGGGGGTCTCGGCCCTGGCGGTGGGGGTCTCGGCCCTGGCGGTGGGGGTCTCTGGCGGTGGGGTCTCCGGGGTTGGGCTGTCGCCGCTCTAGCTACGTACCTCAGTGACTGCGCCCAGCACCGGCCTGCTAGGAGGCTGGACGTACATGAGAATCTATAGTAATGGGGACGAGCACAATGTGCGGGCGCAGGACGATATTATCACTGTGGCAGCTATGTATGTAATACCAATAAAGGGTCAGTATTAGTTCGCAGCCCGCGCTCTATACACAGCAGTGAGAACAGACTTCAGGTTTTCAGTTATTGATACATTTGGTGACACAGACGTGCATTGTATTCATGTACTGCATATACGCAGACAGGTATCCACACCCCGCCGCCAGCAGGGGGATAGGGCACTCTCAGTCTCGGCCACGCTTCCGCACACAGCCGCCGTCACACGCCGGTGACATGCCCCGTGGAGCAGGAGAGGCCGCAGACACCGGGACGTGCACCTCACAGCAGGCCTCGGCTCCCGCGCACCGCGGTCACACAGCCTCTTATACCGCAGGCCGGTATCTGCGCGGCACATCGTCACCGGGCACACCGAGCGATACATCCGGGCCCCGCACTCCTCGCCCTGACGGCCTCACCTTAGGGCCCGCTCTCTGCGAAGCGCCGGACGTCTTCTCCGCCATCTTGCGTCGCTACAGCCCTGCAGGCTGAGTAATCGAGAACAGAAGGAGGTGTGTGCACGAGCGGCCAATGTGCCTTGAAGCCGATACCAGAGCTATCGATTCCCAGTAGAGAGCAGAGCAGCGGGTTGTGCGGCGCTGTGATGACGTCATTGCGCTGCGTGCTGTGTGGGCGGGCAGTGAGGGCTGCGGCTGTGTGGGCGGGCAGTGAGGGCTGCGGCTGTGTGGGCGGGCAGTGAGGGCTGCGGCTGTGGGGCGCCCCCGTGTGTCCCTCCCTCCCTGCGGCAGCGCCTGCCAGTGCGGACACTCAGCTCAGTGGTGACTGCAGTGGGGCTGTGCGGGGAGACTCTCACCACTGACGATGGCATGGCGGAGATTCCAGGAGCTGCTCGGACTAGCTCCATTCTGGGCTCCCTCTAGGACAAGCTGGGAGGATTCCTGCAGTCAGGGCCTCGTGCACACTCACAATTGTAATAAAAGTTGCATTGGGTTTATTATCACTGTTCAGAAATGACCCCTATGACGGATCGCACAGGGGAGGAGAGAAGGACCCAGCAGGGATCGTCTCTCTGGCGCGATCACTCGCCCCAGGTCAGTCAGGGAACTACACCGAGGGCAAAGAGTCGCTGGAGA
Organism: Ranitomeya variabilis; assembly: GCF_051348905.1. Lineage (NCBI taxonomy): Eukaryota > Metazoa > Chordata > Amphibia > Anura > Dendrobatidae > Ranitomeya > Ranitomeya variabilis. The sequence goes on along the minus strand of NC_135233.1, from coordinate 955,714,177 downwards.
GGCTTCCCTTATAGGTACGAGCTAGTGAGCTCCCAGTGAGGGGGGATATACATCACCAGTCCAGGCTGGGGATATATACAGAGACCTCCCAGCCGTGACTGTCAGAGTTCCTCACTTAGGCTACGTTCACATTTGCGGCCAGCGCCGCATGCGTCATGCGCCCCTATATTTAACATGGGGGCGCATGGAAATGCGGTGCACTTGCGTTTTGCGCCGCATGCGTCGCTGCGGCGCCCGCGTCCGGGCGCAGAGGACGCAGCAAGTTGCATTTTTGCTGCGTCCAAATTCAATGAAAAAAACGACGCATGCGGCGCAAAACGCAGCGTTGTGCATGCGTTTTGCTGCGTTTTTGTTTGCGTTGTGCGCTGCGGCGCCGACGCTGCGGCGCACAACGCAAATGTGAACGTAGCCTAACACAGTACGGATGTGCAGCGCCCCAGGGTCCTGGTCGTTGCAGTAATGTCACTCTTCCACCAGGGGGAGTGATGTTACGTCTGAAGGCAATAAAGGAGATCTCTTTACCAGTTATCACAAACCACACTTCACACTTCAGCCCACCAGGGGGAGCTATGCTATTTATTAGGGCACTCTTCACAATTAGGTAAAACTGGTAGTCTGGATAGGAAGTTAGAAGCTGACTGGGCTTCACCCAGGCAGTACCTGTCAAGCAAACAGAGGGGAAAGAGGAACATCGAATAGCTGCTGACAGGGTGGTCCCTGACGGGTGGGATCCTGTCAGAGGCCTAGACAGAAGGCCACAGAGCTGCTCCTGCCCGACGTGCGGCAGCATCCTAAGAAAGAGACGTGACCAGCGAATTGTATTGTGCGAATTTTCACATTTTGAATTTTTATTCTGTTAAACCAGAGAGTTATGTGACACAAAATAGTTAATAAATAACATTTCCCACATGTCTACTTTACATCAGCACAATTTTGGAAACAACATTTTTTTGCTAGGAAGTTATAAGGGTTAAAATTTGACCAGCGATTTCTCATTTTTACAACAACATTTACAAAACCATTTTTTTTAGGGACCACCTCACATTTGAAGTCAGTTTGAGGGGTCTATATGGCTGAAAATACCCAAAAGTGACACCATTCTGAAAACTGCACCACTCAAGGTGCTCAAAACCACATTCAAGAAGTTTATTAACCCTTCAGGTGTTTCACAGCAGCAGAAGCAACATGGAAGGAAAAAATGAACATTTAACTTTTTAGTCCCAAAATGATGTTATAGCAACAATTTTTTTATTTTCCCAAGAATAAAAGGAGAAAATGGACCCCGAAAGATGTTGTCCAATTTTTCCTGAGTACGCCGATACCCCATATGTGGGGGGGAGCCACTGTTTCGGCGCACGACAGGGCTCGGAAGGGAAGAAGCGCCATGTGACTTTTTGACTGAAAAATTGGCTCCAATCTTTAGCGGACACCATGTCGCGTTTGGAGAGCCCCTGTGTGCCTAAACATTGGAGCTCCCCCACAAGTGACTCCATTTTGGAAACAAGACCCCCCCAAGGAAGTTATCTAGATGCATAGTGAGCACTTTAAACCCTCAGGTGCTTCACAACTTGATCTGTAACATTGAAAAAGTACTTTTTTTTCACAAAAATTTTCATTTAGCCTCAATTATTTCATTTTCACATGGGCAGCAGGATAAAATGGATCCTAAAATTTGTTGGGCAATTTCTCCTGAGTATATCGATACCTCATATGTGGGGGTAAACCACTGTTTGGGCGCACGGCAGAGCTCAGAAGGGAAGGAGCGCCATTTGACTTTTTGAATGGAAAATTAGCTCCAATCGTTAGCGGACACCATGTCGTGTTTGGAGAGCCCCTGTGTGCCTAAACATTGGAGCTCCCCCACATGTGGCCCCATTTTGGATACTAGAGCTCACAAGGAATTAATCTAGATGTGTGGTGAGCACTTTGAACCCCCAAGTGCTTCACAGAAGTTTATAACGCAGAGCCATGAAAACAAAAAATCTTTTTTTTTCCTAAAAAAAATGATTTTTTAGCCCACATTATTTTATTTTCACAAGGGTAACAGGAGAAATTGGACCGCAAAAGTTGTTGTCCAGTTTGTCCGGAGTACTCTGACACCCCAAATGTGGGGGTAAACCACTGTTTGGGCACACGTCGGGGCTCAGAAGGGAAGTAGTGATGTTTTGAAATGCAGACTTTCATGGAATGGTCCGTGGGGGTCATGTTGCATTTGCAGAGCCCCTGATGTGCCTAAACAGTAGAAACCCCCACAAGTGACCTTATTTTGGAAACTAGACCCCCCCCAAGGAACTTCTCTAGATGTGTGGTGAGCACTTTGAACCCCCAAGTGCTTCACAGAAGTTTATAACGCAGAGCCGTGAAAATAAAAAATCATTTTTCTTTCCTCAAAAATTATTTTTTAGCCCGCAATTTTTTATTTTCCCAAGGGTAACAGGAGAAATTGGACCTGAAAAAAGTTTTTGTCCAATTTGTCCTGAGTACGCTGATACCCCATGTGTGGGGGGACCACTGTTTGGGCACACATCGGGGCTCAGAAGGGAAGTAGTGACGTTTTTAAATGCAGACTTTGATGGAATGGTCTGCGGGCGTCACGTTGCGTTTGCAGAGCCCCTGATGTGCCTAAACAGTAGAAACCCCCCACAAGTGACCCTATTTTGGAAACTAGACCCCCCCCAAGGAACTTATCTAGATACTAGATGGTGGCCCGATTCTAACGCATCGGGTATTCTAGAATATGTATGTATATAGCAGCCACATAGTATATAGCACAGGCCACGTAGTATATAGCAGCCACGCAGTTTATAACACAGCCCATGTAATATATAGCACAGCTTACGCAGTATATAACACAGGCCACGCAATATATAACACAGCCACCAGTATATAACACAGCCCACGCAGTATATAATACAGTCCACGCAGTATATAACACAGCCCATGCAATATATAACACAGCCCACGTAATATATAGCACAGCCCATGCAGTATATAACAGGCCACGCAATATATAACACAGCCACCAGTATATAACACAGCCCACGCAGTATATAACGCAGGGTACGCCGTATATAACACAGGCCACGCAGTATATAACACAGGCCACGCAGTATATAACACAGGCCACTCAGTATATAACAGTGGCCACGCAGTATATAGCACAGCCCACGCAGTATATAGCACAGCCCACGCAGTCTATAACACTGCCCACGGTCACCTCCCCTTTGAAAAAGCCATCGTGCGAAACGCGCGTCAGGGGTTGTGGGAAGGCAACACACAGACCACGAACCATAATGGGTAAGTTTTCACTGGTCATATGATATTAGTTATATTGGGACATGTATACCTATTATGTGTAGAGGGCGTCGTTCCCTCTGAGACTTTTTCTTATGGCAAGCATATAGGTCCTTTTTTGAACTATTCCAGACTTACCCAGGTCGTATTTGGGAGTGTGCCCTATCCCCCAGTATACTGGTTGGTTTTCCTCCTGTCCGCATGCTGGAATTTTTTTATGCATTCTGTCATGCTGTTTTATTTTGTCTGTATGATATATTTTTTGTATCTTCAAATAAAATTTAGTATTTTCTTACAAAGTTGAGTATCCATGCTCCTCTCTTTTTCGCTAGTATATAACACTGCCCACGTAGTATATAACACTGCCCACGTAGTATATAACACAGCCACATAGTATATAACTCAGCCCACGTAGTATATAACACAGCCCACGTAGTATATAACACAGCCACATAGTATATAACACAGCCTGTTGTGAATTTGGTTTTTGTGCTCCCCCGGTGGTCACTGGTGGTACTGGACTTGTGTGCTTCACTTTCTCTGTTCACCTGTTTCCATCAGGATATGGGAGTATCCTATTTAGCCTTGCTGCTCAGTTATTCTAGTGCCGGCCATCAATGTAACCAGAGCCTTTCTGTTGCATGTTCCTGCTTCTAGACTACTATCAGCTAAGTTGGACTCTTAGTCCTAAGTTTGTTTGCATTTTTGTTCCAGTTCACAGTTATGTTATGTTTCTGTAGCTGGAAGCTCTTGTGGGCCGAAATTACCACTCCGGTGTCATGAGTTGACACATGAGTCTTAAAGTAATTTCTGGATGGTATTTTAATAGGGTTTTCAGCTGACCGTGAAGTTCCCTATTCTATCTTCTTACTATCTAGTAAGCGGACCTCGCTTTGCTGAACCTACCTTCATACTGCGTATGTCTTTTCCTCTGAACTCACCGTCAATATATGTGGGGGGCTTCTGTCTCCTTTTTGGGGGAATTTCCCTAGAGGTAAGCCAGGTCTGTTTTTTCCTCTAATAGGGTTAGTTAGTTCTCCGGCTGGCGCTGGGCGTCTAGGGATAAAACGTAGGTACGTCACCCGGCCACTGTTAGTTGTGTGATAGGTTTAGCTCACGGTCAGCTCGAGATTCCATCACCCAAGAGCTAGTCTGTTATTTAAGTTCTCTGACGTTCCCTTGCCATTGGGAACCATGACAGTATGGCGGCCAAGGGTTAAAACCGTTGGCAGAAGAAAGGAGAGAAAAAGAAGTCTGCAGATTTTTTTTTTTTTTCTTCTGAGCTTGCTCTATAGTTTACTCAGTTGCATTTCTGCTCTAATTGCAGCCTTTGCCTCTCTCTCTCCTTCTAATCCTTGAATGGCTCTGATCTCACCTGAGTAAAATGGATCCTCAGAGTTCGGCTACAGGTTTGAATAATCTTGCTACGAAGGTTCAAAATTTACAGGATTTTGTTATTCATGCTACTATATCTGAACCTAGAATTCCTATACCAGAATTTTTCTCCGGGGATAGATCTCGTTTCCTGAATTTCAAAAATAATTGTAAATTATTTCTTTCCCTGAGATCTCGCTCCGCTGGAGATCCCGCACAGCAGGTTAGGATGGTAATTTCCTTGCTGCGGGGTGACCCTCAAGACTGGGCATTTGCATTGGCACCCGGGGATCCTGCGTTGCTCAATGTGGATGCGTTTTTTCTGTCTTTGGGGTTGCTTTATGAGGAACCTAACTTAGAGATTCAGGCTGAAAAAGCCTTGATGGCCCTATCTCAAGGGCAAGATGAAGCTGAAATATACTGCCAAAAATTTCGTAAATGGTCTGTGCTTACTCAGTGGAATGAGTGCGCCCTGGCGGCGAATTTCAGAGAGGGTCTCTCTGATGCCATTAAAGATGTTATGGTGGGGTTCCCTGCACCTACAGGTCTGAATGAGTCCATGACAATGGCTATTCAGATTGATCGGCGTTTGCGGGAGCGCAAACCTGTGCACCATTTGGCGGTGTCTTCTGAGAAGGCTCCAGAAAATATGCAATGTGATAGAATTCTGTCCAGAAGCGAACGGCAGAATTTTAGGCGAAAAAATGGGTTGTGCTTCTATTGTGGTGATTCAACTCATGTTATATCAGCATGCTCTAAACGTACAAGAAAGGTTGATAAGTCTATTTCAATTGGCACTTTACAGTCTAAGTTTATTTTGTCTGTGACCTTGATTTGTTCATTATCGTCAATTACCGCGGATGCCTATGTCGACTCTGGCGCCGCTTTGAGTCTCATGGATTGGTCCTTTGCCAGGCGCTGTGGGTTTGATCTAGAGCCTCTGGAAGTTCCTATACCTCTGAAGGGTATTGACTCTACACCATTGGCTAGTAATAAACCACAATACTGGACACAAGTGATTATGCGTATGAATCCAGACCATCAAGAGACGATTCGCTTCCTTGTGTTGTACAATCTACATGATGTTTTGGTGCTCGGATTGCCATGGTTACAATCTCATAACCCAGTTCTTGACTGGAAAGCAATGTCTGTGTTAAGCTGGGGATGTCAGGGGGCTCATGGGGACGTACATTTGGTTTCCATTTCGTCATCTATTCCCTCTGAGATTCCGGAATTTTTATCTGATTATCGTGATGTTTTTGAGGAGCCTAAGCTTGGTTCACTACCTCCTCACAGAGATTGCGATTGTACCATAGATCTGATTCCGGGCAGTAAATTTCCAAAGGGTCGTTTATTTAATCTATCTGTACCTGAACATGCTGCTATGCGAGAATATATTAAGGAGTCCCTGGAAAAGGGACATATTCGTCCTTCTTCATCTCCCTTAGGAGCCGGTTTTTTCTTTGTATCTAAAAAAGATGGCTCTTTGAGGCCGTGTATTGATTATCGACTCTTGAATAAAATTACAGTCAGATATCAGTATCCTCTGCCACTGCTGACTGATTTGTTTGCTCGAATAAAAGGGGCTAAGTGGTTCTCTAAGATTGATCTCCGTGGGGCGTATAATTTGGTGCGAATTAAGCAGGGGGATGAGTGGAAAACCGCATTTAATACGCCCGAGGGCCATTTTGAGTATTTAGTAATGCCTTTTGGTCTTTCAAATGCCCCTTCAGTCTTTCAGTCCTTTATGCATGACATTTTCCGGGAATATTTGGATAAATTCATGATCGTGTATCTGGATGATATTTTGATTTTTTCGGATGACTGGGATTCTCATGTCCAACAGGTCAGGAGGGTTTTTCAGGTTTTGCGGGCTAATTCCTTGTGTGTGAAGGGTTCTAAGTGTATTTTTGGGGTTCAAAAGATTTCTTTTTTGGGGTACATTTTTTCCCCCTCTTCCATTGAGATGGATCCTGTCAAGGTTCGGGCTATTTGTGATTGGACGCAACCTTCTTCGCTTAAGAGCCTTCAGAAATTTTTGGGCTTTGCTAATTTTTATCGTCGATTTATAACTGGTTTTTCTGATGTTGCTAAACCTTTGACTGATTTGACCAAAAAGGGTGCTGATGTTGCTGATTGGTCCCCTGCTGCTGTGGAGGCCTTTCGGGAGCTTAAGCGCCGCTTTTCTTCCGCCCCTGTGTTGCGTCAGCCTGATGTTACTCTTCCTTTTCAGGTTGAGGTCGATGCTTCCGAGATCGGAGCTGGGGCGGTCTTGTCGCAGAAAAGTTCCGATTGCTCCGTGATGAGACCTTGTGCGTTCTTTTCTCGAAAGTTTTCGCCCGCCGAGCGAAATTATGATATTGGTAATCGGGAGCTTTTGGCTATGAAGTGGGCTTTTGAGGAGTGGCGTCATTGGCTTGAGGGGGCTAGACATCAGGTGGTGGTATTGACCGATCACAAGAATTTGATTTATCTTGAGTCTGCCAGGCGCCTGAATCCTAGACAGGCGCGCTGGTCGTTGTTTTTCTCTCGGTTTAATTTTGTGGTCTCATACTTACCAGGTTCTAAAAATGTGAAGGCGGATGCCCTTTCTAGGAGTTTTGAGCCTGATTTCCCTGGTGATTCTGAACCTACAGGTATCCTTAAGGATGGGGTGATATTATCTGCTGTTTCCCCAGACCTGCGACGGGCTTTGCAGGAGTTTCAGGCGGATAGACCTGATCGTTGCCCGCCTGGTAGACTGTTTGTTCCTGATGATTGGACCAGTAGAGTCATCTCGGAGGTTCATTCTTCTGCGTTGGCAGGTCATCCCGGGATCTTTGGTACCAGGGATTTGGTGGCTAGGTCCTTCTGGTGGCCTTCTCTGTCTCGAGATGTACGAGTTTTTGTGCAGTCTTGTGATGTTTGTGCTCGGGCCAAACCTTGTTGTTCTCGGGCTAGCGGATTGTTGTTATCTTTGCCTATTCCAAAGAGGCCTTGGACTCACATCTCTATGGATTTTATTTCTGATCTCCCTGTTTCTCAGAAAATGTCTGTCATCTGGGTGGTGTGTGACCGTTTTTCAAAGATGGTTCATTTGGTGCCCTTGCCTAAGTTGCCGTCCTCTTCCGAGTTGGTTCCTCTGTTTTTTCAAAATGTGGTTCGCTTGCATGGTATTCCGGAGAATATCGTTTCTGACAGGGGGACCCAGTTCGTGTCTAGATTTTGGCGGGCGTTCTGTGCTAGGATGGGCATTGATTTGTCTTTTTCGTCTGCGTTCCATCCTCAGACTAATGGCCAGACTGAGCGAACTAATCAGACCTTGGAGACTTATTTGAGGTGTTTTGTGTCTGCGGATCAGGATGACTGGGTTGCCTTTTTGCCATTGGCGGAGTTTGCCCTCAATAATCGGGCTAGTTCTGCCACTTTGGTTTCTCCTTTCTTTTGCAATTCGGGGTTTCATCCTCGCTTTTCTTCTGGTCAGGTGGAGTCTTCGGATTGTCCTGGAGTGGATACTGTGGTGGATAGGTTGCATCGGATTTGGGGACAGGTGGTGGACAATTTGGAGTTGTCCCAGGAGAAGACTCGGCATTTTGCTAACCGCCGTCGTCGTGTTGGTCCTCGTCTTCGTGTTGGGGACTTGGTGTGGTTGTCTTCTCGTTTTGTCCCTATGAGGGTTTCTTCTCCTAAGTTTAAGCCTCGGTTCATCGGCCCGTATAAGATTTTGGAGATTCTTAACCCTGTGTCCTTTCGATTGGACCTCCCGGCATCTTTTTCTATCCATAATGTCTTCCATCGGTCATTATTGCGCAGGTATGAGGTACCGGTTGTGCCTTCCGTTAAGCCTCCCGCTCCGGTGTTGGTTGAGGGTGAATTGGAGTACGTTGTGGAGAAGATCTTGGACTCCCGTGTTTCCAGACGGAAACTTCAGTATCTGGTCAAGTGGAAGGGCTACGGTCAGGAGGATAATTCTTGGGTGACAGCCTCTGATGTTCATGCCTCTGATTTGGTCCGTGCCTTTCATAGGGCTCATCCTGATCGCCCTGGTGGTTCTTGTGAGGGTTCGGTGCCCCCTCCTTGAGAAGGGGGTACTGTTGTGAATTTGGTTTTTGGGCTCCCCCGGTGGTCACTGGTGGTACTGGACTTGTGTGCTTCACTTTCTCTGTTCACCTGTTTCCATCAGGATATGGGAGTATCCTATTTAGCCTTGCTGCTCAGTTATTCTAGTGCCGGCCATCAATGTAACCAGAGCCTTTCTGTTGCATGTTCCTGCTTCTAGACTACTATCAGCTAAGTTGGACTCTTAGTCCTAAGTTTGTTTGCATTTTTGTTCCAGTTCACAGTTATGTTATGTTTCTGTAGCTGGAAGCTCTTGTGGGCCGAAATTACCACTCCGGTGTCATGAGTTGACACATGAGTCTTAAAGTAATTTCTGGATGGTATTTTAATAGGGTTTTCAGCTGACCGTGAAGTTCCCTATTCTATCTTCTTACTATCTAGTAAGCGGACCTCGCTTTGCTGAACCTACCTTCATACTGCGTATGTCTTTTCCTCTGAACTCACCGTCAATATATGTGGGGGGCTTCTGTCTCCTTTTTGGGGGAATTTCCCTAGAGGTAAGCCAGGTCTGTTTTTTCCTCTAATAGGGTTAGTTAGTTCTCCGGCTGGCGCTGGGCGTCTAGGGATAAAACGTAGGTACGTCACCTGGCCACTGTTAGTTGTGTGATAGGTTTAGCTCACGGTCAGCTCGAGATTCCATCACCCAAGAGCTAGTCTGTTATTTAAGTTCTCTGACGTTCCCTTGCCATTGGGAACCATGACAACAGCCCACGTAGTATATAACACAGCCACGCAGTGTATAACACAGCCCATGCAGTATATAACACAGGGCACGCAGTATATAACACAGGCCATGCAGTATATAACACAGGCCATGCAGTATATAACACAGGCCATGCAGTATATAACACAGGCCACGCAGTATATAACACAGGCCACGCAGTATATAACACAGGCCACGCAGTATATAACACAGGCCACGCAGTATATAACACAGGCCACGCAGTATATAACACAGGCCACTCAGTATATAACAGTGGCCACGCAGTATATAGCACAGCCCATGCAGTATATAGCACAGCACGCAGTATATAACACAGCCCACGTAGTATATAACACAGCACGCAGTATATAACACAGCCCACGTAGTATATAACACAGCCACATAGTATATAACTCAGCCCACGTAGAATATAACACAGCCCACGTAGTATATAACACAGCCACGCAGTGTATAACACAGCCCATGCAGTATATAACACAGGGCACACAGTATATAACACAGGTCACGCAGTATATAACACAGGCCACGCAGTATATAACACAGGCCACGCAGTATATAACACAGGCCACGCAGTATATAACACAGGCCACTCAGTATATAACAGTGGCCACGCAGTATATAGCACAGCCCATGCAGTATATAGCACAGCACGCAGTATATAACACAGCCCACGTAATATATAACACAGCACGCAGTATATAACACAGCCCACGTAGTATATAACACAGCCACATAGTATATAACTCAGCCCACGTAGAATATAACACAGCCCACGTAGTATATAACACAGCCACGCAGTGTATAACACAGCCCATGCAGTATATAACACAGGGCACACAGTATATAACACAGGCCACGCAGTATATAACACAGGCCACGCAGTATATAACACAGGCCATGCAGTATATAACACAGGCCATGCAGTATATAACACAGGCCACGTAGTATATAGCACAGGCCACTCAGTATATAACAGTGGCCAGGCAGTATATGGCACAGCCCACGCAGTATATAACACTGCCCACATAGTATATAACACTGCCCACGTAGTATATAGCAGCCACGCAGTATATAACACAGCCCACGTAATATATAGCACAGTCCACGCAGTATATAACACAGCCCACGCAGTATATAACACAGCCCACGTAGTATATAGCAGTGTGGGCACCATATTCCTGTTAAAAAAAATAATTAAAAAATAGTTATATACTCACCCTCCGGCGTCCAGCAAACCTGTCCCGATGCGCACCCTGCTGCCGCCAGCTTCCGTTCCCAGAGATGCATTGCGAAATTACCCAGATGACTTAGCGGTCTCGCGAGACCGCTAAGTCTTCTGGGTAATTTTGCAATGCATCTCTGGGAGCGGAAGCTGGCGGCAGCCACGCGCGCGTCGGCGGACGACGGATGGTGAGAATAGCAGGTTTTTTGTTTTTTTATTATTTTTAACATTAGATTTTTTACTATTGATGCTGCATAGGCAGCATCAATAGTAACAAGTTGGTCACACAGGGTTAACAGCAGCGTTAACGGAGTGCATTACACCACGGCATAATGCGGTCCATTAACGCTGCCATTAACCCTGTGTGAGCGCTGACTGGAGGGGAGTATGGAGTGGGCGCCGGGCACTGACTGGACAGAAGTAGGGAGGGACTAATTCTCGGCCGGGCTGTCGGGATTTCCGTTACAGACAGACAAACAGACAGCCAACAGAGAGACAGACAAACAGACGGAAGTACCCCTTAGACAATTATATATATAGATATGGTGAGCATTTTGAGCGCCCAAGTGCTTCACAGAAGTTTGACGAAGAGCCGTGAAAATAAAAAATAATTTTTTTCCACAAAAATGATTTTTTTAGCCCCCAATTTTTTTTAATTTCGCAAGGGTAACTGTTGTGAACTATACTTCTTGGGTCCCTCTTGTGGTCACTAGTGGTTGGCACTTGGATTGTCTTTCCCCAGTTTGGTACTCACCTGGTTCGTTAGGCCTGGGGTGTTGCTATTTAAACTTCCTGGATTCTCAGTCCAGTGCCTGGCATCGTTGTAATCAGTTCATTTCTGTTTGCTCCTGTCTTCAGGTCCTGGTTCCTTGCAAGATAAGCTAAGTCCTGCTTTCTTATTTTTGTTTATTTGCATTGTTCTTATTTTTGTCCAGCTTGTACAAAATGTGATTTCTGATTTCGCTGGAAGCTCTAGGGGGCTGATATTCTCCCCCCTCACCGTTAGTCGGTTCGGGGGTTCTGGGATATTCAGCGTGGATATTTTGTAGGGTTTTTTGCTGACCGTATAAGTCATCTTACTATCTTCTGCTATTAGTCAGTGGGCCTCTCTTTGCTAAAATCTAGTTCATTCTTACGTTTGTCTTTTCTTCTTACCTCACCGTTATTATTTGTTGGGGGCTTGTACTATAACTTTGGGGTCTTTCTTCTTGAGGCAAGAGAGGTCTTATTTTCCCTGATAGGGTTAGTTAGTTCTCCGGCTGGCGCGAGACGTCTAGGATCAACGTAGGTACGTTCCCCGGCTACTGTTAGTTGGTTGTGCTAGGATCAGATATACGGTCAGCCTAGTTACCACTTCCCTATGAGCTAGTATTTATGTTTGCAGACTTTGCTGAAATCTCTGAGATCCTCTGCCATTGGGATCATAACAGTATGCCAGGCCAAGTGAATTGTTAATGCATTGCAGAAGCGGGATTAAAAGAAAAGAAGTTCTGAGTTTTTTTTTTTTTCTTACTTCCCCTTTTTCTCTGAGTGGCTTGAAGCTTTGCTGCAGACATGAATGTTCAGACCTTGATTACTAGTGTGGATCAGCTTGCTGCACGAGTGCAGGGCATTCAGGATTTTGTTGTTAGCAGTCCTATGTCAGAGCCTAAGATACCTATTCCTGAGCTGTTCTCTGGAGATCGATTTAAATTCAGGAATTTTAGGAATAATTGTAAATTGTTTCTATCTTTGAAACCTCGTTCGTCTGGAGATTCAGCTCAGCAAGTTAAAATTGTTATCTCCTTATTGCGTGGCGACCCTCAGGATTGGGCTTTCTCGTTGGCGCCAAGAGATCCGGCATTGGCGAATGTTGATGCGTTTTTTCTGGCGCTCGGATTGCTTTATGAGGAGCCTAATCTTGAAATTCAGGCAGAAAAAGCTTTACTGGCTATCTCTCAGGGCCAAGATGAAGCTGAAGTGTATTGCCAAAAATTTCGGAAATGGTCCGTGCTTACTCAATGGAATGAGTGTGCTCTGGCCGCAAATTTCAGAAATGGCCTTTCTGAAGCTATTAAGAATGTGATGGTGGGTTTCTCCATTCCTACAAGTCTGAATGATTCTATGGCGCTGGCTATTCAGATTGATCGGCGTTTGCGGGAGCGCAAATCCGCTAATCCTCTGGCGGTGTTGTCTGAACAGACACCTGTCTCAATGCAATGTGATAGAATCCTGACTAGAACTGAACGACAAAATCATAGACGTCAGAATGGGCTGTGTTTTTACTGTGGTGATTCTACACATGTTATATCAGCATGCTCTAAACGCCTAACTAAGGTTGTCAGTCCTGTCACCATTGGTAATTTGCAGCCTAAATTTATTTTGTCTGTGACCTTAATTTGCTCATTGTCTTCCTACCCTGTTATGGCGTTTGTGGATTCAGGTGCTGCCCTGAGTCTTATGGACTTGTCGTTTGCGAAGCGCTGTGGTTTTGTCCTGGAGCCTTTAAAAATTCCTATTCCTCTTAGAGGAATTGATGCTACGCCACTGGCGGAAAATAAACCGCAGTATTGGACACAAGTGACCATGTGCATGACTCCTGAACATCGGGAGGTGATTCGTTTTCTTGTTCTGCATAAAATGAATGATTTGGTCGTTTTAGGTCTGCCATGGTTACAGACCCATAATCCAGTTTTGGATTGGAAGGCTATGTCTGTGTCGAGTTGGGGTTGTCAGGGAATTCATTGCGATTCTCCGCCAGTGTCTATCGCTTCCTCTACTTCTTCAGAAGTTCCTGAGTATTTGTGTGACTATCAGGATGTATTCAGTGAGTCCAGGTCCAGTGCTCTTCCTCCTCATAGGGACTGTGACTGCGCTATAGATTTGATTCCTGGTAGTAAATTTCCTAAGGGACGATTATTTAATTTGTCTGTACCCGAGCATGCCGCAATGCGTTCTTATGTCAAGGAGTCTTTGGAGAAGGGGCATATTCGTCCATCCTCTTCCCCTCTTGGTGCGGGATTCTTTTTTGTGGCCAAGAAAGACGGGTCTTTGAGACCTTGTATAGACTATCGGCTTCTGAATAAGATCACTGTTACATTTCAGTATCCTTTGCCACTATTGTCGGACTTGTTTGCTCGGATTAAGGGTGCCAAGTGGTTCACCAAGATAGATCTTCGTGGTGCGTACAACCTTGTGCGCATTAGGCAGGGAGATGAATGGAAAACTGCATTTAATACACCCGAAGGTCATTTCGAGTACTTGGTGATGCCCTTTGGGCTCTCTAATGCTCCTTCAGTATTTCAGTCCTTTATGCATGATATCTTCCGGAAGTATCTAGATAAATTTATGATTGTTTATCTGGATGATATTCTGTTTTTTTCTGATGATTGGGATTCTCATGTAAAGCAGGTCAGGATGGTGTTTCAGGTTTTGCGTGATAATGCTTTGTTTGTGAAGGGCTCAAAGTGTCTCTTTGGAGTGCAGAAGGTTTCCTTTTTGGGGTTTATTTTCTCCCCTTCTGCTGTGGAGATGGACCCAGTTAAGGTCCGAGCTATTCATGATTGGACTCAACCCACGTCTGTTAAGAGTCTTCAGAAGTTCTTGGGGTTTGCTAATTTCTATCGTCGTTTTATCGCTAATTTTTCTAGCGTTGTTAAACCTTTGACGGATATGACCAAGAAAGGTTCTGATGTGGCTAATTGGGCTCCTGCAGCGTGGAGGCCTTCCAGGAGCTGAAGCGCCGGTTTACTTCGGCGCCTGTTTTGTGCCAGCCTGATGTCTCACTTCCCTTTCAGGTTGAAGTGGATGCTTCTGAGATCGGTGCTGGGGCTGTTTTGTCGCAGAGAGGCTCTGGTTGCTCTGTGAAGAGGCCATGTGCTTTTTTCTCTAGGAAGTTTTCGCCTGCTGAGCGGAACTATGATGTTGGTAATCGGGAGTTGTTGGCCATGAAGTGGGCATTTGAGGAGTGGCGTCATTGGCTTGAGGGTGCTAAGCATCGTGTGGTGGTCTTGACTGATCACAAAAATCTGATGTATCTCGAGTCTGCTAAGCGCCTGAATCCTAGACAGGCTCGTTGGTCATTGTTTTTCTCTCATTTTGACTTTGTGGTCTCGTACCTGCCTGGGTCGAAGAATGTGAAGGCTGATGCTCTTTCTAGGAGCTTTGTGCCTGACTCTCCTGGAGTCTCGGAGCCAGCTGGTATTCTTAAAGAGGGAGTAATCGTGTCGGCTATATCTCCTGATTTGCGACATGTGTTGCAGAGATTTCAGGCTGGTAGACCTGACTCTTGTCCACCCGACAGACTGTTTGTTCCTGATAGATGGACCAGCAGAGTTGTTTCCGAGGTTCATTCCTCGGTGTTGGCAGGGCATCCGGGGATTTTTGGTACCCGAGATTTGGTGGCCAGGTCCTTTTGGTGGCCTTACTTGTCACGGGAGGTGCGGTCGTTTGTGCAGTCCTGTGGGACTTGTGCTCGGGCTAAGCCTTGTTGTTCTCGTGCTAGCGGGTTGCTTTTGCCCTTGCCCGTCCCGAAGAGGCCTTGGACACACGTTTCCATGGATTTCATTTCTGATCTTCCGGTGTCTCAAGGAATGTCTGTCATCTGGGTGGTGTGTGATCGTTTTTCCAAGATGGTCCATTTGGTGCCCTTGCCTAAGTTGCCTTCCTCTTCCGATCTGGTTCCTTTGTTTTTTCAGAATGTGGTTCGTTTACACGGCATTCCTGAGAATATCGTGTCCGACAGAGGATCCCAGTTTGTGTCCAGATTCTGGCGATCTTTTTGTGCTAAAATGGGCATTGATTTGTCGTTTTCATCTGCCTTTCATCCTCAGACTAATGGCCAAACGGAGCGAACTAATCAGACACTGGAGGCTTATTTGAGATGTTTTGTTTCTGCGGACCAGGATGATTGGGTGACCTTCTTGCCATTGGCTGAGTTTGCCCTTAATAATCGGGCTAGTTCCGCTACTTTGGTTTCGCCATTTTTCTGCAACTCTGGTTTTCATCCTCGTTTTTCCTTGGGTCATGTTGAGCCTTCTGACTGTCCTGGGGTGGATTCCGTGGTGGATAGGTTGCAGCGGATTTGGAATCATGTGGTGGACAACTTGAAGTTGTCACAGGAGAAGGCTCAGCGTTTTGCCAACCGCCGCCGCGGTGTGGGTCCCCGACTTCGTGTGGGGGAGTTGGTTTGGTTGTCTTCTCGGTATGTCCCTCTGACGGTTTCCTCTCCTAAGTTTAAGCCTCGCTTTATTGGTCCTTATAAAATTTTGGAAGTTCTTAATCCAGTATCATTTCGTTTGGATCTTCTGGTTTCGTTTGCCATTCACAACGTGTTCCATAGGTCTTTGTTGCGGTGGTACGTTGTGCCTGTGGTTCCTGCTGTTGAGCCTCCTGCTCCGGTGTTGGTTGAGGGCGAGTTGGAGTACGTGGTGGAGAAGATCTTGGATTCTCGTCTCTCTAGACGGAGGCTTCAGTATCTGGTCAAATGGAAGGGCTATGGTCAGGAGGATAATTCCTGGGTGGTCGCTTCTGATGTTCATGCGGCCGATTTGGTTCGTGCCTTCCACGCTGCTCATCCTGATCGCCCTGGTGGTCTTGGTGAGGGTTCGGTGACCCCTCCTTAAAGGGGGGGTACTGTTGTGAACTATACTTCTTGGCTCCCTCTTGTGGTCACTAGTGGTTGGCACTTGGATTGTCTTTCCCCAGTTTGGTACTCACCTGGTTCGTTAGGCCTGGGGTGTTGCTATTTAAACTTCCTGGATTCTCAGTCCAGTGCCTGGCATCGTTGTAATCAGTTCATTTCTGTTTGCTCCTGTCTTCAGGTCCTGGTTCCTTGCAAGATAAGCTAAGTCCTGCTTTCTTATTTTTGTTTATTTGCATTGTTCTTATTTTTGTCCAGCTTGTACAAAGTGTGATTTCTGATTTCGCTGGAAGCTCTAGGGGGCTGATATTCTCCCCCCTCACCGTTAGTCGGTTATTCTCCCCCCTCACCGTTAGTCGGTTCGGGGGTTCTTGGATATTCAGCGTGGATATTTTGTAGGGTTTTTTGCTGACCGTATAAGTCATCTTACTATCTTCTGCTATTAGTCAGTGGGCCTCTCTTTGCTAAAATCTAGTTCATTCTTACGTTTGTCTTTTCTTCTTACCTCACCGTTATTATTTGTTGGGGGCTTGTACTATAACTTTGGGGTCTTTCTTCTTGAGGCAAGAGAGGTCTTATTTTCCCTGATAGGGTTAGTTAGTTCTCCGGCTGGCGCGAGACGTCTAGGATCAACGTAGGTACGTTCCCCGGCTACTTAGTTGGTTGTGCTAGGATCAGATATACGGTCAGCCTAGTTACCACTTCCCTATGAGCAAGTGTTTATGTTTGCAGACTTTGCTGAAATCTCTGAGATCCTCTGCCATTGGGATCATAACAGGTAACAGGAGAAACTGGACCCCAAAAGTTGTTGTCAAATTAGTCCTGAGTACATTGATGCCCCATATGTGGGGCTAAACCACTGTTTGGGCGCACGGCAGAGATCAGAGGAGGGAGCACCATTTGACTTTTTGAGCGCAAAATTGGCTGTTGCGTTTGGAGATCACCTGATGTACCTAAACAGTGGAAACCCCCCAATTATAACTCCAACCCTAAACCCAACACACCCCTAACTATAATCCCAACCCGATCCATAATCCTAATCCCAACCCTAACCATAACCCTAATCAAAATGCTAAACCCAACACACCCTAATCCTAATCTCAACCCTAACCTTAAACCTAACCCTAATCCCTAATGGTGCTAGTTGAGTGTGGGCAACGACAGGTGCAGGGCAGGAGGTATCATCGCATGCAGCGTGGACAGGGGATTGGCTTGCACGCACAACTGTGGAAGAAGCAGTGGTGTCACCTGCAGACACTGTTCCTGGAGCTGGGGGTTTGGCCCACAAAGTTGAGTGCTTTGCTGCCATGTGCCTGACCATACTGGTGGTGGTCAGGCTGTTAGTTTTGCTACCCCTGCTGATGCGGGTATGGCAGGTGGTGCAAATGGCCTGTTTGGGGTTATCGTCAGAGTATTTAGAAAACATCCATACTCGGGAAGATCTAACAGTTGGGCTGCCAACTTCCGTCGTGTTGGTGTTATGAATAACGGTTGCCTGCCTTCTGTCTGCGGACCCATACTGCTTCTTCCTGTCTTTTGTGGTGCTACGCCTCCCTCCCCCTGTGTGCTGCTGTCCTTGCTCTGCATGTTCTCCTGCCAGGTTGGGTCAGTTACTATATCATCCACCACCTCAGCTTCCACTTCCGCACCCTGGCCCTCCTCCTGACTTTCTGACAGTTGTGTCTCTTCTTCGTCCAACTCTTGTGACACGTTCCAAACGTCGCCTTTGTGTGAATGTGGCTTCTCAAATATTTGGGCATCGATGCATGCGATCTCATCTTGCTCTGCTTCAAGTGGACCGGGCAAGAGGCCTGAATCTATAAATGGAAAAATGAACAGCTCTTCGGAGTGTCCAAGTGTGAAATCAGTTGTCTCTGGGCACTTGGCATGGTGGGAGGAAGGAGGATCAAGGTGAGGAATATGCAGTCCACACTCACAGCTACTCTGACTTGACCGTGTGAAAGACAGGGTGCTGGTGGTGGTGGAAAAGTGACTGGAAGCATTATCCGCTATTCAACCAACAAACTTTTGACACTGCTCTGGGTTCAATAGTGGTGTTCTGCGGTTCCCTAGTAATTCGGACAGTTAGGTTGGGTGAGAAGATGTGGGTGTTTGCTGTGGCACAATTTCAGTTTGCCCACAGCCTCGGCCTCTGCATGCACCATCACCATCATGTCCACTTCCCTGTCCCTTGCCACGCGCCTTGCCCTTTTTAAATGGATTACAATATTTTCCATGCTCACTACAAATCGCTGAATTTGGAGCGAACTTACAGTATATGTGATCCGTGTTCGGGAAAACCACAGTTCTTGATAGACAAGAAAACAAATACTTATCCACCGAACAATAAATACTCCATGAATTTCATCACGCAATATAGTGACCAGCATAAGGAAATCAGAAAAGTGCTGGAAAAATATTGGCTGGCATATTCTACTAGATGACCCAATTATTGGTGCTCATTTACCCAGAAACCCAGGTATCACCTTCCGTAGAGCCCCCACTATTAAAAATTTTCGAGCTTCTAGTTGTCCAAAACCCCCAATAATTCAATAGAACGAATAGTGTATGTTGCAGTGAAGGGCATATTCAAATGTGGCCTCCCTGTTTCTAAACTAGAGATTATATATAAGGCTTCCACAGTCTGGTGTTTCACTGGTTGGGCCCAGTCCTTTTGTCTGCCCTTATTCACACTGAGGTTAACATTGACACATGGTAAGGTTTTAATATTAGACAGTGTAGGACTGTCGCGATCAGTTACCTTGACGAGGTGGGATGGCTTTTGTGCTATTTTTTTATCAAAAAACAGTATTACTAAAAACTCTATGTTATTTAAATGCACTTTTGCTTTTTTACTTAGTTATATCAGGGTTTTTGCTTCCTTTTTTTCTCTTGTAGGTTTTAATGTTTTGTGGCCAATGTGAACATGCGTTTAACCTCTGCATGTGTACCAATTCAAGTTAAGCTCAAATTGTATTTTTTTTTCTACTTACCGTATTTTTCGGACTATAAGACGCACCGGACTATAAGGCGCACCCAGGTTTTAGAGGTGGAAAATAGGGAAAAAAATATTTGAAGCAAAAAAAATGTGGTAAAATATTTAATAACATAAATAACATACTATTATATGTGGTGTTATTATATATAATAGTATGTTATTATGTTGGAAGCTGCGGGACCAGTGTGGTGTCTGTGAAGTACGATATGAAGACGCTGGAGGGTGAGTATAAGGGCTCATTTCCACATGCGAGGCACACGTCCGTACCTCGCATGTGGAAACCAAGCTCTGGCGCCGGCACTTTGGAGCGGAGCTGTGCAGCTCCATGTGTTCCTATGCGGCCGCACGCTCCGCTCTGGAGTGCCGGCTCCACAGCTTGGTTTCCACATGCGAGATACGGACGTGTGCCTCGCATGTGGAAATGAGCCCTAAGAATGGGTGCACAGGGCTTATAGTGAAAGCACCACTCCAGCACTGCAAAATAACACTGGAGTGCTGCTTTAAAATCCCATGGGAGAACTATAACTCCCAGCATGTCCTGCAGATCCTATGACATGCTGGGAGTTATAGTTCACCAAAGGAGTGGCAGAGTGCTTTATTGTGTTTTGTAAAGACTGACCTCTTAATTGTGGCAGCCAGCCACACTATGGTGAGGTAAAAGCTGGAGCATCCCATGGCTGCACACACAGAGCCCTCCCTGTTGTTGTTGCCTTTCCACAGCGCAGGACATAAGAGGAAGCTGCAGATTCTAGGTGGGAGTCTGAAGGACCTGTGATGATGTCAGAAGAGGGAGGGCTCTGAGCTGCCATGTGATGCTCCAGCCCGCCCACTTCTGACATCACACAGGTCCTCCCTGTGCACCAGACAGCTCAGCGTCCAGCACAGGCAGGTATGCAGCGATCTCCTGGCCCCTGCTGCTGCCTCCTCCTCCCCCGGACACACAGATTCTCCCCGGAATCAGTGCTGGGGAAACTGTGTGTCCCTGCTTAAGTGCAGCATTCATTTGCTGCTGCCCGCTCACCGCTCAGCTGACCGGTGGGCGGGGAGCAGCTAATGAATATCCACTGCACTTAATCAGCGGGGCCATGTGGTTTCCCCAGCAGCTGATTCCGGGCAGCGGGGACATCCTGAAGTGGGATATCATTGCGATCCCACTCGCTGCTGCCCCCCTCCCCACATGCTATATCCGTACTATAAGACGCACCCACACTTTCCTCCCAAATTTGGAGGAAAAAAAGTGTGTCTTATAGTCCGAAAAATACGGTATTTATATAGCGCTATTAATTCCGCAGCGCTTTACAGACATTGGTGGCACTATCCCTAATAGGGCTCACAATCTAAATTCCCTATCTTTGGAATGTAGGAGGAAACTGGAGTACCCAGAGAACACCCATGCAAATACAGGGAGAACATTCAAAATCCTTGCAAATGTTGTCCTTGATGGAATTTGAACCCAGGACCCCACGCTGCAAGGCTGCAGTGCTAACCACTGAGCCTCCATGCCGCCCCAGTTGCATGGCATGGTTTCCTATGCGGTGGACTCCTGGGAAAATGGCTGCCGGAGTCGGCGCATGCGCAGATGGAGATCTCGGCACCAAGATCTCAGGAGATGAGATCTCAGAGCTGAAATCTCATCTCCCACGATCTTGGTGCCGAGATCTCCATCTGCTCATGCGCCACCCCCGGCAGCCATTTTCTCGGAGTCCACCCCATAGGAAACCATGCAACAGCGGGGGCTCTGACCTTTCACCAAATGTCGGCAGAGCCCCCTCAGCACCGTATACCCGCAGCACCGAACACCCGCAGCAGCGCACTGCACATGCGATCACCCCTTCATCCCAGCCTGCGGCCTGCAGAGATCCTGGACCCTGCTCCACCGCAGCTGGTAAGGTATACCTGCATTATAAGATGCACCCCCATGTCCCCCGAAAATTTTGTGGAAAAAAGTGCATCTTATAATCCAAAAAATGCGATATCCGTGTGATCTATAACCTCAGGGTGTCCCGGCAATGTTTGACACTTTTTGTCATTTTTTTTGTTCCATGCTTATAATTATACGCTCGACAAGTATGCAACAGTGTACTTTTCCCTTTCAATTAATTGCTTTCGTTTTTTTTCCCTCTTAGAACAAAAGAGCAACTCCAGGACAGTATAATAGCTACCTACGAAGAGCATGAAGACAGTGTGTATGCCGTGGAATGGTCCTCCGCAGACCCCTTGCTCTTTGCTTCCTTAGGTTTTGATGGAAGGCTGGTTATTAACCGAGTCCCAAGAGCACTCAAATATAACATACCGTTGTAATTTGTTCGTTTGTTTGAGCTGAAGTGATTGCATGTCACTGACAGCTTATTTCCTGTAATTTGGAGACTGGAGAGATGGGGATCTGACATATGTTATTATATTTGTTTATTGTAGAGCTTTGTAATAAATAACCAAATCTTGGGCCAGGCTTGACCTTTTTTAGATTGTTGTGTTTAGACACTGGTATCCTAATAAAATACATGTCATCCGAGGACTGTCATCTGCGTATTTGTTCTTTTATTGGAGACTGGGCATTTAGCAGCTGGAATATTTCTGTATATCTGACGCAGCTATTTTTTAGATGATGGTGCATTCTGTAAAAAATGTATTCATAATCATGTGCACACTGATTACTAATTATGTCTGAATAGTCATCTGAAAGTGCTGTTCCTGTGAATAGTCACACAGTCAAGTCTAAAGCCGTATCTCCTGAGCATGTACAGAGAAGTAAGGTCTACTTGCTTTAGCTTTACATGCACACTGTGAATGTGTCTGGTGACTTATTATCTCATTCTCGGAAAGCTGATGTAGCCAAGGCAAGTATAAAGTTGTCTACTGTACATAAAATGGACCACCCTTCACAATACAGATCCGAATAAAAAATAGAAGAATGGTCTTGTATCATCCACTAGTGCAACTTCTTCCAAAAATGTTATACTTTTTTGAGTCGTTCTCATTTCTGTTCTTGATTACTTCCTTTAAGTTGGTCAACAGCGATTAATGATGCTTGTGGAGGCATGGAATTAATAATAATCTTTATTTTTATATAGCGCTAACATATTCCACAGCACTTTACAGGTTGCACACATTATCATCACTGTCCCAGTTGGGGTTCACTATCTAAATTCCCTATCAGTATGTCTTTGGAACGTGGGAGGAAATCCACACAAACACGGAGAGAACATACAAACTGTTTGCAGATGTTGTTCTTGGTGGGATTTGAACCCAGGACTCCAGCGCTGCAAGACTGCTGTGCTAACCACTGAGCCACCGTGCTGGCCTCTGTAGACACAAATCTTACGGTGGTCTTTGGGTTCTTATTTTTTTACACACCAACCTGTTAAGATTACACTATAATAGGCTCATCTGTAAGCACCACTTTGACTTTTAGGGGAAACCTCAATCCTTTTGATTCGTACCTTCTTCTGGACATGTATCACCATCCTGCTAATGAAACATTCCTTATCTGTGTGGGGTAAAATAAAGAACTCTTACTTATCTCTCTAAGTAAGCCAAGTGGCATTGCTGGGAAGCAAGCCAACTTTCTGGTGTCGTTTAGGCCATGTGCACACGTTCAGTATTTTTCGCGTTTTTTCGCTATAAAAACGTGATAAAAACGCAAAAAAAACACTTAGATATGCCTCCCATTATTTTAAGTGTATTCCGCATTTCTTGTGCAAATGTTGCATTTTTTTCTGCGGGAAAAAAAAGCAACATGTTCATTAAATTTGCAGAATTGCGGATATTGCGCACACCTAGGAATGCATTGATCTGCTTACTTTCCGCACGGGGCTGTGCCCACCATGCGGGAAGTAAGCAGATCATGTGCGGTTGGTACCCAGGGTGGAGGAGAGGAGACTCTCCTCCACGGACTGGGCACCATATAATTGGTAAAAATAAAGAATTAAAATAAAAAATAGTAATATACTCACCTTTGATGGCCCCTGCAGTCTTCCCGCCTCTCAGCGGTGCATGCTGCCGCTTCCGTTCCTATAGATGGTCTGTGTGAAGGACCTGCGATGACGTCGCGGTCACATGACCGATATGACGTCGCGGTCACGTGACCCCGATGTCATCGAAGGTCCTGCACACACCATCTATAGGAACGGACCGCTGAGGAGATCGGCTGTCTGCAGAGGGTGAGTATAACCATTTTTTTATGTTTTTACTATTTTTAACATGATATCTTTTTACTATTGATGCTGCATAGGCAGCTGTCATGAATCCCCAATGGCTAGGGATAGCACAGGATAAGCAAAGTATAATAAATATCGGACGAGCTCTAGGGTGATGGAACCTGGGCTGACCGCTGCCCTACGCCTGACAAACGCAACTAAAGATAGCCAGGGAGCGTGCCTACGTTGGTTCTAGACGCCACGCACCAGCCTAAGAGCTAACTAGTACTGCAGAGAAAACAAAGACCTCACTTGCCTCCAGAGGAATTAACCCCAAAGGTATAGTTGCCCCCCACATGTATTGACGGTGAAATGAGAGGAAGGCACACACATAGAGATGATATATATAGCTTTAGCAAATAGAGGCCCGCTGAAAACTAGAAAGCAGAATGACACAAAAGGGGACTGAGCGGTCAGCAAAAAACCCTAATCAAAAAAACCATCCTGAGATTACAAGAACCCATGTGCCAACTCATGGCACATGGGGAGAACCTCAGTCCACTAGAGCAACCAGCTAACAAAGAGACATTCTAAGCAAGCTGGACAAAAAACCAAACAACTGAAAATCAGCACTTAGCTTTATCCTGAAAGATCTGGGAGCAGGTAGGCAGGAACCAAACAGAGCACATCTGAACACATTGATAGCCGGCAAGGGAAATGACAGAAAGGCCAGGTAAAATAGGAAACACCCAGCCTCTGATGGACAGATGGAAACCAAAGGCCGCAACCCACCAAAGTCACCCAGTACCAGCAGTAACCACCAGAGGGAGCCCGCAAACAGAATCCACAACAGTACCCCCCCCTTGAGGAGGGGTCACCGAACCCTCACGAGAACCCCCAGGGCGATCAGGGTGAGCTCTATGGAAGGCGCGAACCAAATCAGTCGCATGAACATCGGAGGCGACCGCCCAGGAATTGTCCTCCTGACCATAACCCTTCCACTTAACCAAATACTGGAGTTTGCGTCTGGAAACACGAGAATCCAAGATCTTTTCAACAACATACTCCAATTCTCCCTCCACCAGCACCGGAGCAGGAGGCTCGACCGAAGGAACAACAGGCACCTCATACCTCCGCAACAACGACCGATGGAACACATTATGAATAGCGAACGATGCTGGGAGATCCAAACGGAAAGATACAGGGTTAAGAATCTCCGAGATCCTATAAGGACCAATGAACCGAGGCTTGAACTTAGGAGAAGAGACCTTCATAGGGACAAAACGAGAAGACAACCACACCAAGTCCCCAACAAGAAGTCGGGGACCTGTTGTGATTTTGCTTTTTGCTCCCTCTAGTGGTCATTAGTGATTTGACTCTGGAGCTTCTGTCTTTTCCTATATCCTCACCTGGGCCGTTAGTTCAGGGGCGTTGCTATATAAGCTCCCTGGACCTTCAGTTCAATGCCTGGCATCGTTGAAATCAGAGCTAATCTGTTGTGCTCTTGTCCTATGATCCTGGTTCCTGTATTTCAAGCTAAGTCTGCTTCCTTGCTTTTTGCTTTTGTTTTGTTTGGTATTTTTGTCCAGCTTGTTCCAATCTGTATCCTGACCTTTGCTGGAAGCTCTAGGGGGCTGGTGTTCTCCCCCCGGACCGTTAGACGGTTCGGGGGTTCTTGAATCTCCAGCGTGGATTTTTATAGGGTTTTTGTTGACCAGATAAGTTATCTTGCTATATTCTGCTATTAGTAAGCTGGCCTCTCTTTGCTGAACCTGGTTCATTTCTGTGTTTGTCATTTCCTCTTACCTCACCGTTATTATTTGTGGGGGGCTTGTATCTTGCTTTGGGGTCCCTTTCTCTGGAGGCAAGAGAGGTCTTTGTTTTCTTCTCCTAGGGGTAGTTAGATTCTCAGGCTGGCGCGAGTCATCTAGCGATCACCGTAGGCATGATCCCCGGCTACTTCTAGTGTTGGCGTTAGGAGTAGCTATTTGGTCAACCCAGTTACCACAGCCCTATGAGCTGAATTTTTGAATCTCGCAGACTTACACGTTCCTCTGAGACCCTGTCCACTGGGGTCATAACAGTATGCCAGGCCAGTATTAAATGTTTAATGCATTGCAGAAGTGGGATTATAAGAAAGAAAATTTTGAGGTTTTTTTTTCCCTCTCTCATTTTTTTTTTTTTTTCCCCTTTACGTCAGAGTGG
This sequence comes from Ranitomeya variabilis, assembly GCF_051348905.1. Taxonomy (NCBI): domain Eukaryota; kingdom Metazoa; phylum Chordata; class Amphibia; order Anura; family Dendrobatidae; genus Ranitomeya; species Ranitomeya variabilis. Next base: position 955,688,506 of record NC_135233.1, on the reverse strand, counting down.
CTTAAGCTTGCTGCAGACATGAATGTCCAGACCTTGATTACAAGTGTGGACCAGCTTGCCGCTCGTGTGCAGGGTATACAAGATTATGTTACCAGAAATCCTAGGTCTGAACCCAAGATTCCGATTCCTGAACTGTTTTCAGGAGACCGATTTAAGTTTAGGAATTTCAGGAATAATTGTAAATTGTTTTTGTCCCTGAAACCTTGTTCGTCTGGAGACTCTGCTCAACAAGTAAAAATTGTTATTTCATTCTTACGGGGTGACCCTCAAGATTGGGCTTTTTCGTTGGCGCCAGGAGATCCGGCATTGGCTGATATTGATGCGTTTTTTCTGGCGCTCGGTTTACTTTATGAGGAACCCAATCTTGAGATTCAGGCAGAGAAAGCCTTGCTGGCTATGTCTCAGGGCCAGGACGAGGCTGAGGTGTATTGCCAAAAATTTCGGAAATGGTCCGTGCTGACACATTGGAACGAGTGTGCACTGGCCGCTAATTTTAGAAATGGCCTTTCTGAGGCCATTAAGAATGTTATGGTGGGTTTTCCCATTCCCACAGGTCTGAATGATACCATGTCCCTGGCTATTCAAATTGACCGGCGGTTGCGGGAGCGCAAAACCGCAAATTCCCTCATGTTGTTGTCTGAACAGACACCTGATGTGATGCAATGTGATAGAAAAACCGCAAATTCCCTCATGGTGTTGTCTGAACGGACACCTGATTTGATGCAATGTGATAGAATCCTGACTAGAAATGAGAGGAAAATTCATAGACGCCGGAATGGCTTGTGCTACTACTGTGGTGATTCTACACATGTTATCTCAGCATGCTCTAAACGTATATCTAAGGTTGTTAGTCCTGTCACCGTTGGTAATTTGCATCCTAAGTTTATTCTGTCTGTAACTTTGATTTGCTCACTGTCATCTTATCCTGTCATGGCGTTTGTAGATTCAGGTGCTGCCCTGAGTCTTATGGATCTCTCATTTGCTAAGCATCGTGTGGTGGTCTTGACTGATCACAAAAATCTGATGTATCTCGAGTCTGCTAAACGCCTGAATCCTAGACAGGCCCGCTGGTCATTGTTTTTCTCCCGTTTTGACTTTGTTGTCTCGTATTTACCAGGTTCAAAAAATGTGAAGGCCGATGCTCTTTCCAGGAGCTTTGTGCCTGATGCTCCTGGAGTCGCTGAACCTGTTGGTATTCTTAAGGATGGTATTATCTTGTCAGCTATTTCTCCAGATCTGCGACGTGTGTTGCAGAGATTTCAGGCTGATAGGCCTGATTCTTGTCCACCTGACAGACTGTTTGTGCCTGATAAGTGGACCAGCAGAGTCATTTCCGAGGTTCATTCCTCGGTGTTGGCAGGTCACCCAGGAATTTTTGGCACCAGAGATCTGGTGGCCAGATCCTTTTGGTGGCCTTCCTTGTCTAGGGATGTGCGGTCATTTGTACAGTCCTGTGGGACTTGTGCTCGAGCTAAGCCTTGCTGTTCTCGTGCCAGCGGGTTGCTCTTGCCCTTGCCTGTCCCTAAGAGACCTTGGACACATATCTCCATGGATTTCATTTCTGATCTTCCGGTGTCTCAAGGCATGTCTGTTATCTGGGTGATATGTGATCGCTTCTCCAAGATGGTCCATTTGGTTCCTTTGCCTAAGCTGCCTTCCTCTTCCGATCTGGTTCCTGTGTTTTTCCAGAACGTGGTTCGTTTGCACGGCATCCCTGAGAATATTGTGTCAGACAGAGGATCCCAGTTCGTTTCCAGATTCTGGCGATCCTTTTGTAGTAGGATGGGCATTGACTTGTCGTTTTCGTCTGCTTTCCATCCTCAGACTAATGGACAGACGGAGCGAACTAATCAGACTTTGGAGGCTTATTTGAGGTGTTTTGTCTCTGCTGATCAGGACGATTGGGTGGCCTTCTTGCCGTTGGCTGAGTTTGCCCTTAATAATCGGGCTAGTTCCGCCACCTTGGTTTCGCCGTTTTTCTGCAACTCTGGTTTCCACCCTCGTTTTTCTTCGGGTCATGTGGAACCTTCTGACTGCCCTGGGGTGGATTCTGTGGTGGATAGGTTGCAGCGGATCTGGAATCTTGTGGTGGACAACTTGAAGTTGTCACAGGAGAGGGCTCAGCGCTTTGCCAACCGCCGCCGCGGTGTGGGTCCCCGACTACGTGTTGGGGATTTGGTGTGGCTTTCTTCCCGCTTTGTTCCTATGAAGGTTTCCTCTCCCAAATTTAAACCTCGTTTTATTGGTCCTTACAAGATATTGGAAATCCTTAATCCTGTATCCTTTCGCCTGGATCTTCCTGTGTCGTTTGCTATCCACAACGTGTTTCATAGGTCCTTGTTGCGGCGGTACGTTGTGCCTGTGGTTCCTTCTGCTGAGCCTCCTGTTCCGGTGTTGGTTGAGGGCGAGTTGGAGTACGTGGTGGAGAAGATCTTGGATTCTCGTCTCTCCACGGCGGAGGCTTCAGTACCTGGTCAAGTGGAAGGGCTATGGTCAGGAAGATAATTCCTGGGTGGTCGCCTCTGATGTTCATGCGGCCGATTTAGTTCGTGCCTTTCACGCCGCTCGTCCTGATCGCCCTGGTGGTCGTGGTGAGGGTTCGGTGACCCCTCACTAAGGGGGGGGGTACTGTTGTGATTTTGCTTTTTGCTCCCTCTAGTGGTCATTAGTGATTTGACTCTGGAGCTTCTGTCTTTTCCTATATCCTCACCTGGGCCGTTAGTTCAGGGGCGTTGCTATATAAGCTCCCTGGACCTTCAGTTCAATGCCTGGCATCGTTGAAATCAGAGCTAATCTGTTGTGCTCTTGTCCTATGATCCTGGTTCCTGTATTTCAAGCTAAGTCTGCTTCCTTGCTTTTTGCTTTTGTTTTGTTTGGTATTTTTGTCCAGCTTGTTCCAATCTGTATCCTGACCTTTGCTGGAAGCTCTAGGGGGCTGGTGTTCTCCCCCCGGACCGTTAGACGGTTCGGGGGTTCTTGAATCTCCAGCGTGGATTTTTATAGGGTTTTTGTTGACCAGATAAGTTATCTTGCTATATTCTGCTATTAGTAAGCTGGCCTCTCTTTGCTGAACCTGGTTCATCTCTGTGTTTGTCATTTCCTCTTACCTCACCGTTATTATTTGTGGGGGGCTTGTATCTTGCTTTGGGGTCCCTTTCTCTGGAGGCAAGAGAGGTCTTTGTTTTCTTCTCCTAGGGGTAGTTAGATTCTCCGGCTGGCGCGAGTCATCTAGCGATCACCGTAGGCATGATCCCTGGCTACTTCTAGTGTTGGCGTTAGGAGTAGCTATTTGGTCAACCCAGTTACCACAGCCCTATGAGCTGGATTTTTGAATCTCGCAGACTTACACGTTCCTCTGAGACCCTGTCCACTGGGGTCATAACAGGGACCCATGCGGCGACGGCGATTAGCAAACTGCTGAGTCTTCTCCTGAGATAACTTCAAATTGTCCACCACCTGATTCCAAATCTGATGTAGCTTGTCCACCACCACGTCCACTCCAGGACAATCCGAAGACTCCACCTGACCAGAGGAAAAACGAGGATGAAACCCCGAATTACAAAAAAAAGGAGAGACCAACGTGGCCGAACTAGCCCGATTATTAAGAGCAAATTCGGCCAGTGGCAAAAAAGCAACCCAGTCATCCTGATCAGCAGAAACAAAACACCTCAAATAAGTTTCCAAGGTCTGATTAGTTCGCTCCGTCTGGCCATTCGTCTGAGGATGGAATGCAGACGAGAAAGACAAATCAATGCCCATCTTGGCACAAAACGTCCGCCAAAATCTAGACACAAACTGGGATCCCCTGTCAGAAACGATATTCTCCGGAATCCCATGCAAACGAACCACGTTCTGAAAAAACAAAGGAACCAACTCAGAGGAGGAGGGCAACTTAGGCAAGGGCACCAAATGAACCATCTTAGAAAAGCGGTCACACACAACCCAGATAACGGACATTTTCTGTGAAACCGGGAGATCAGAAATAAAATCCATGGAAATGTGCGTCCAAGGCCTCTTCGGGATGGGCAAGGATAACAACAACCCACTAGCCCGTGAACAGCAAGGCTTAGCTCGAGCACACACTTCACAAGACTGCACAAAGGTACGCACATCCCTAGACAAGGAAGGCCACCAAAAAGACCTGGCCACCAAGTCTCTTGTACCAAATATTCCAGGATGACCAGCCAACACAGAAGAATGGACCTCGGAGATGACTCTACTGGTCCAATCATCCGGAACAAACAGTCTTTCTGGTGGACATCGATCCGGTTTATCCACCTGAAACTCCTGTAATGCGCGTCGCAAGTCTGGGGATACGGCGGACAATATTACCCCATCCCTAAGGATACCAGCAGGCCCAGTGTCTCCAGGAGAGTCAGGCACAAAACTCCTGGAAAGAGCATCTGCCTTCACATTCTTTGAACCTGGCAGGTATGAAACCACGAAATTGAAACGAGAAAAAAATAACGACCAACGAGCCTGTCTAGGATTCAAACGCCTGGCAGACTCAAGGTAAATGAGATTCTTGTGATCAGTTAAGACCACCACGCGATGTTTAGCACCCTCAAGCCAATGACGCCACTCCTCAAATGCCCACTTCATGGCCAAAAGCTCCCGATTACCCACATCATAATTGCGCTCGGCGGGCGAGAATTTTCTAGAGAAGAAAGCACATGGCTTCATCACCGAGCCATTAGAACTTCTCTGTGACAAAACCGCCCCCGCTCCAATCTCGGAAGCATCAACCTCCACCTGAAAAGGAAGTGAAACATCTGGTTGACACAACACAGGAGCAGAAGAAAACCGGCGCTTAAGTTCCCGAAAGGCCTCCACGGCCGCAGGAGACCAATCAGCAACATCAGCACCCTTTTTAGTCAAATCAGTCAAAGGTTTAACAATACTGGAAAAATTAGCAATGAACCGACGATAAAAATTAGCAAACCCCAAGAACTTCTGAAGGCTCTTAACAGATGTAGGTTGTGTCCAGTCACAAATAGCCTGAACCTTAACGGGATCCATCTCAATAGTAGAAGGAGAAAAAATGTACCCCAAAAAAGAAATCTTCTGGACTCCGAAGAGACACTTTGAGCCCTTCACAAACAGAGAATTGGCCCGCAAAACCTGAAACACCTTCCTGACCTGTAGAACATGAGACTCCCAGTCATCAGAAAACACCAAAATATCATCCAAATACACAATCATAAACTTATCCAGATATTCACGGAAAATATTGTGCATAAAGGACTGAAAGACTGACGGAGCATTGGAAGTCCAAAAGGCATTACCAAATACTCAAAATGGCCCTCAGGCGTATTAAATGCGGTTTTCCACTCATCACCCTGTTTTATCCGCACCAGATTATACGCACCACGAAGATCTATTTTAGTGAACCACCTAGCCCCCTTAATGCGAGCAAACAAATCAGTAAATAATGGCAATGGATACTGGTATTTGACTGTAATCTTATTCAGAAGGCGATAATCTATACAAGGCCTCAGGGAACCATCTTTCTTTGCCACGAAAAAAAAACCTGCTCCCAGAGGTGACGAAGATGGACGAATATGTCCCTTTTCCAAGGACTCCTTAATATAATTCCGCATAGCAGTATGCTCTGGCAGTGACAGATTAAATAAACGACCCTTAGGGAACTTACTGCCAGGGATCAATTCTATAGCACAGTCACACTCTCTATGAGGAGGGAGCGAATTGAGCTTAGGCTCCTCAAAAACATCCCTATAATCCGACAAAAACGCAGGGATCTCCGAAGGAGTAGATGAAGCAATAGAAATCGGAGGTGCATCATCATGAACCCCCTGACATCCCCAGCTTAGCACAGACATTGTTTTCCAGTCCAGGACAGGATTATGAGTTTGTAACCATGGCAGACCAAGCACTAGTACATCATGTAAATTATACAGTACAAGGAAGCGAATCACCTCCTGATGAACGGGAGTCATGCGCATGGTCACTTGTGTCCAATACTGCGGTTTATTCTTAGCCAATGGTGTAGAATCAATTCCCTTCAGAGGAATAGGAACCTCCAGAGGCTCTAGACTAAAACCACAGCGTTTAGCAAATGACCAATCCATAAGACTCAGGGCAGCGCCTGAATCCACATAGGCATCGACGGAAATGGAAGACAGTGAAAAAATCAGAGTCACAGACAAAATGAACTTAGACTGCAGAGTATCAATGGCAAAAGATTTATCAACCCTTTTTGTGCGTTTAGAGCATGCTGATATAACATGAGCTGAATCACCACAATAAAAACACAAACCATTTTTCCGCCTATAATTTTGCCGTTCACTTCTGGACTGAATTCTATCACATTGCATAGTCTCAGGTGCCTGTTCAGAAGACACCGCCAACTGGTGCACGGGTTTGCGCTCCCGTAAACGCCGATCAATCTGAATGGCCATAGCCATAGACTCATTCAGACCTGTAGGCGCAGGGAACCCCACCATAATATCCTTAATGGCCTCAGAAAGACCATTTCTGAAGTTTGCAGCCAGGGCGCACTCATTCCACTGAGTAAGCACCGACCATTTCCGAAATTTCTGACAATATATTTCCGCTTCATCATGCCCCTGAGAGAGGGCTAATAAAGCCTTTTCAGCCTGAATCTCTAGGTTAGGTTCCTCATAGAGCAATCCCAATGCCAGAAAAAACGCATCCACACTGAGCAATGCAGGATCCCCTGGTGCCAATGCAAATGCCCAATTCTGAGGGTCGCCCCGTAGGAACGATATAACAATCTTGACCTGTTGAGCAGGGTCTCCAGAGGAGCGAGATTTCAAAGAGAGAAACAATTTACAATTGTTCCTGAAATTCAGGAAGGTAGATCTATCTCCAGAAAAAAACTCTGGAATAGGAATTCTAGGTTCAGACATGGGAGTGTGAACAACGAAATCCTGTATATTTTGAACCTTTGCCGCGAGATTACTCAGGCTGGAAGCCAAACTCTGGACATCCATGATAAACAGCTAAGATCAGAGCCATTCAAGGGATAAGAGGAGGTAAGAAGCAGCTAGACAGCAATTAAGGGCTAGGCAGCAAAACTCTGAAGGAAAAAAAAAAAAATTTCCCTTGACACTTCTTTTTCTCCTGCTTCAGCCCAAACAATTAACACTTTGTGGGCCGGCTATACTGTCATGAATCCCCAATGGCTAGGGATAGCACAGGATAAGCAAAGTATAATAAATATCGGACGAGCTCTAGGGTGATGGAACCTGGGCTGACCGCTGCCCTACGTGTTATGGTTCTCAATGGCAAGAGAACATAGCCCAGCAAACATAAGAACTAGCTCTTGGAAGGATGGAAACTAAACTGACCATGAACTAAACCTGCCGCACAACTAACAGTAGCCGGGTAGCGTAGCCTGCGTTTTATCCCTAGACGCCCAGCGCCGGCCGGAGGACTAACTAATCCTGGCAGAGGAAAATATAGTCCTGGCTCACCTCTAGAGAAATTTCCCCGAAAGGCAGACAGAGGCCCCCACAAATATTGGCGGTGATTTTAGATGAAATGACAAACGTAGTATGAAAATAGGTTTAGCAAAATTGAGGTCCGCTTACTAGATAGCAGGAAGACAGAAAGGGCACTTTCATGGTCAGCTGAAAACCCTATCAAAACCCCATCCTGAAATTACTTTAAGACTCTAGTATTAACTCATAACATCAGAGTGGCAATTTCAGATCACAAGAGCTTTCCAGACACAGAAACGAAACTACAGCTGTGAACTGGAACAAAATGCAAAAACAAACAAGGACTAAAGTCCAACTTAGCTGGGAGTTGTCTAGCAGCAGGAACATGCACAGAAAGGCTTCTGATTACAATGTTGACCGGCATGGAAGTGACAGAGGAGCAAGGCTAAATAGCGACTCCCACATCCTGATGGAAACAGGTGAACAGAGAGGATGATGCACACCAGTTCAATTCCACCAGTGGCCACCGGGGGAGCCCAAAATCCAATTTCACAACAGTACCCCCCCCCTCAAGGAGGGGGCACCGAACCCTCACCAGAACCACCAGGGCGATCAGGATGAGCCCTATGAAAGGCACGGACCAAATCGGAGGCATGAACATCAGAGGCAGTCACCCAAGAATTATCCTCCTGACCGTATCCCTTCCATTTGACCAGATACTGGAGTTTCCGTCTGGAAACACGGGAGTCCAAGATTTTTTCCACAACGTACTCCAACTCGCCCTCAACCAACACCGGAGCAGGAGGCTCAACGGAAGGCACAACCGGTACCTCATACCTGCGCAATAATGACCGATGAAAAACATTATGAATAGAAAAAGATGCAGGGAGGTCCAAACGGAAGGACACAGGGTTAAGAATCTCCAATATCTTGTACGGGCCGATGAACCGAGGCTTAAACTTGGGAGAAGAAACCCTCATAGGGACAAAACGAGAAGACAACCACACCAAGTCCCCAACACAAAGCCGAGGACCAACCCGACGCCGGCGGTTGGCAAAAAGCTGAGTCTTCTCCTGGGACAACTTCAAATTGTCCACTACCTGCCCCCAAATCTGATGCAACCTCTCCACCACAGCATCCACTCCAGGACAATCCGAAGATTCCACCTGACCAGAAGAAAATCGAGGATGAAACCCCGAATTACAGAAAAAGGGAGACACCAAGGTGGCAGAGCTGGCCCGATTATTGAGGGCAAACTCCGCTAAAGGCAAAAAAGCAACCCAATCATCCTGATCTGCAGACACAAAACACCTCAAATATGTCTCCAAGGTCTGATTCGTCCGCTCGGTCTGGCCATTAGTCTGAGGATGGAAAGCAGACGAGAAAGACAAATCTATGCCCATCCTAGCACAGAATGCTCGCCAAAATCTAGACACGAATTGGGTACCTCTGTCAGAAACGATATTCTCCGGAATACCATGCAAACGGACCACATTTTGAAAAAACAGAGGAACCAACTCGGAAGAAGAAGGCAACTTAGGCAGGGGAACCAAATGGACCATCTTAGAGAAACGATCACACACCACCCAGATGACAGACATCTTCTGAGAAACAGGAAGATCCGAAATAAAATCCATCGAGATGTGCGTCCAGGGCCTCTTCGGGATAGGCAAGGGCAACAACAATCCACTGGCCCGAGAACAACAAGGCTTGGCCCGAGCACAAACGTCACAAGACTGCACGAAGCCTCGCACATCTCGAGACAGGGAAGGCCACCAGAAGGACCTTGCCACCAAATCCCTGGTACCAAAGATTCCAGGATGACCTGCCAACGCAGAAGAATGAACCTCAGAAATGACTTTACTGGTCCAATCATCAGGAACAAACAGTCTACCAGGTGGGCAACGATCAGGTCTATCCGCCTGAAACTCCTGCAAGGCCCGCCGCAGGTCTGGAGAAACGGCAGACAATATCACTCCATCCTTAAGGATACCTGTAGGTTCAGAATTACCAGGGGAGTCAGGCTCAAAACTCCTAGAAAGGGCATCCGCCTTAACATTCTTAGAACCCGGCAGGTAGGACACCACAAAATTAAACCGAGAGAAAAACAACGACCAGCGCGCCTGTCTAGGATTCAGGCGTCTGGCGGACTCAAGATAAATTAGATTTTTGTGGTCAGTCATTACCACCACCTGATGTCTAGCCCCCTCAAGCCAATGACGCCACTCCTCAAAAGCCCACTTCATGGCCAAAAGCTCCCGATTCCCAACATCATAATTCCGCTCGGCGGGCGAAAATTTACGCGAGAAAAAAGCACAAGGTCTCATCACGGAGCAATCGGAACTTCTCTGCGACAAAACCGCCCCAGCTCCGATTTCAGAAGCGTCGACCTCAACCTGAAAAGGAAGAGCAACATCAGGCTGACGCAACACAGGGGCGGAAGAAAAGCGGCGCTTAAGCTCCCGAAAGGCCTCCACAGCAGCAGGGGACCAATCAGCAACATCAGCACCCTTCTTAGTCAAATCAGTCAATGGTTTAACAACATCAGAAAAACCAGCAATAAATCGACGATAAAAGTTAGCAAAGCCCAAAAATTTCTGAAGACTCTTAAGAGAAGAGGGTTGCGTCCAATCACAAATAGCCTGAACCTTGACAGGATCCATCTCGATGGAAGAGGGGGAAAAAATATATCCCAAAAAGGAAATCTTTTGAACCCCAAAAACGCACTTAGAACCCTTCACACACAAGGAATTAGACCGCAAAACCTGAAAAACCCTCCTGACCTGCTGGACATGAGAGTCCCAGTCATCCGAAAAAATCAAAATATCATCCAGATACACAATCATAAATTTATCCAAATATTCACGGAAAATGTCATGCATAAAGGACTGAAAGACTGAAGGGGCATTTGAAAGACCAAAAGGCATCACCAAATACTCAAAGTGGCCCTCGGGCGTATTAAATGCGGTTTTCCACTCATCCCCCTGCTTAATTCGCACCAAATTATACGCCCCACGGAGATCTATCTTAGAGAACCACTTGGCCCCCTTTATGCGAGCAAACAAATCAGTCAGCAGTGGCAACGGATATTGATATTTAACCGTGATTTTATTCAAAAGCCGATAATCAATGCACGGCCTCAAAGAGCCATCTTTCTTAGCCACAAAGAAAAAAACGGCTCCTAAGGGAGATGACGAAGGACGAATATGTCCCTTTTCCAAGGACTCCTTTATATATTCTCACATAGCAGCATGTTCAGGCACAGACAGATTAAATAAACGACCCTTAGGGTATTTACTACCCGGAATCAAATCTATGGCACAATCGCACTCCCGGTGCGGAGGTAATGAACCAAGCTTAGGTTCTTCAAAAACGTCACGATATTCAGTCAAGAATTCAGGAATCTCAGAGGGAATAGATGATGAAATGGAAACCACAGGTACGTCCCCATGCGTCCCCTTACATCCCCAGCTTAACACAGACATAGCTTTCCAGTCAAGGACTGGGTTATGAGATTGCAGCCATGGCAATCCAAGCACCAACACATCATGTAGGTTATACAGCACAAGAAAGCGAATAATCTCCTGGTGATCCGGATTAATCCGCATAGTTACTTGTGTCCAGTATTGTGGTTTATTGCTAGCCAATGGGGTGGAGTCAATCCCCTTCAGGGGTATAGGAGTTTCAAGAGGCTCCAAATCATACCCACAGCGTTTGGCAAAGGACCAATCCATAAGACTCAAAGCGGCGCCAGAGTCGACATAGGCATCCGCGGTAATAGATGATAAAGAACAAATCAGGGTCACAGATAGAATAAACTTAGACTGTAAAGTGCCAATTGAAACAGACTTATCAAGCTTCTTAGTACGCTTAGAGCATGCTGATATAACATGAGTTGAATCACCGCAATAGAAGCACAACCCATTTTTTCGTCTAAAATTCTGCCGTTCACTTCTGGACAGAATTCTATCACATTGCATATTCTCTGGCGTCTTCTCAGTAGACACCGCCAAATGGTGCACAGGTTTGCGCTCCCGCAGACGCCTATCGATCTGGATAGCCATTGTCATGGACTCATTCAGACCCGCAGGCACAGGGAACCCCACCATAACATCCTTAATGGCATCAGAGAGACCCTCTCTGAAATTCGCCGCCAGGGCGCACTCATTCCACTGAGTAAGCACAGCCCATTTACGGAATTTCTGGCAGTATATTTCAGCTTCGTCTTGCCCCTGAGATAGGGACATCAAGGCCTTTTCCGCCTGAAGTTCTAACTGAGGTTCCTCATAAAGCAACCCCAAGGCCAGAAAAAACGCATCCACATTGAGCAACGCAGGATCCCCTGGAGCCAATGCAAAAGCCCAATCCTGAGGGTCGCCCCGGAGCAAGGAAATCACAATCCTGACCTGCTGAGCAGGATCTCCAGCAGAGCGAGATTTCATGGACAAAAACAACTTGCAATTATTTTTGAAATTTTGAAAGCAAGATCTATTCCCCGAGAAAAATTCAGGCAAAGGAATTCTAGGTTCAGATATAGGAACATGAACAACAAAATCTTGTAAATTTTGAACTTTCGTGGTGAGATTATTCAAACCTGCAGCTAAACTCTGAATATCCATTTTAAACAGGTGAACACAGAGCCATTCCAGGATTAGAAGGAGAGAGAGAGAGAAAGGCTGCAATATAGGCAGACTTGCAAGAGATTCAATTACAAGCACACTCAGAACTGAAAAAAAAAAAAAAAATCTTCAGCAGACTTCTCTTTTCTCTCCTTTCTCTGTCAATTAATTTAACCCTTTTTGTCCGGTCAAACTGTTATGGTTCTCAATGGCAAGAGAACATAGCCCAGCAAACATAAGAACTAGCTCTTGGAAGGATGGAAACTAAACTGACCATGAACTAAACCTGCCGCACAACTAACAGTAGCCGGGTAGCGTAGCCTGCGTTTTATCCCTAGACGCCCAGCGCCGGCCGGAGGACTAACTAATCCTGGCAGAGGAAAATATAGTCCTGGCTCACCTCTAGAGAAATTTCCCCGAAAGGCAGACAGAGGCCCCCACAAATATTGGCGGTGATTTTAGATGAAATGACAAACGTAGTATGAAAATAGGTTTAGCAAAATTGAGGTCCGCTTACTAGATAGCAGGAAGACAGAAAGGGCACTTTCATGGTCAGCTGAAAACCCTATCAAAACCCCATCCTGAAATTACTTTAAGACTCTAGTATTAACTCATAACATCAGAGTGGCAATTTCAGATCACAAGAGCTTTCCAGACACAGAAACGAAACTACAGCTGTGAACTGGAACAAAATGCAAAAACAAACAAGGACTAAAGTCCAACTTAGCTGGGAATTGTCTAGCAGCAGGAACATGCACAGAAAGGCTTCTGATTACAATGTTGACCGGCATGGAAGTGACAGAGGAGCAAGGCTAAATAGCGACTCACACATCCTGATGGAAACAGGTGAACAGAGAGGATGATGCACACCAGTTCAATTCCACCAGTGGCCACCGGGGGAGCCCAAAATCCAATTTCACAACACCTACGCCTGACAAACGCAACTAAAGATAGCCAGGGAGCGTGCCTACGTTGGTTCTAGACGCCACGCACCAGCCTAAGAGCTAACTAGTACTGCAGAGAAAACAAAGACCTCACTTGCCTCCAGAGGAATTAACCCCAAAGGTATAGTTGCCCCCCACATGTATTGACGGTGAAATGAGAGGAAGGCACACACATAGAGATGATGTATATAGCTTTAGCAAATAGAGGCCCGCTGAAAACTAGAAAGCAGAATGACACAAAAGGGGACTGAGCGGTCAGCAAAAAACCCTAATCAAAAAAACCATCCTGAGATTACAAGAACCCATGTGCCAACTCATGGCACATGGGGAGAACCTCAGTCCACTAGAGCAACCAGCTAACAAAGAGACATTCTAAGCAAGCTGGACAAAAAACCAAACAACTGAAAATCAGCACTTAGCTTTATCCTGAAAGATCTGGGAGCAGGTAGGCAGGAACCAAACAGAGCACATCTGAACACATTGATAGCCGGCAAGGGAAATGACAGAAAGGCCAGGTAAAATAGGAAACACCCAGCCTCTGATGGACAGATGGAAACCAAAGGCCGCAACCCACCAAAGTCACCCAGTACCAGCAGTAACCACCAGAGGGAGCCCGCAAACAGAATCCACAACAGGCAGCATCTATAGTAAAAAGTTGGTCACACTTGTCAAACAGTATGTTTGACAAGTGTGACCAACCTGTCAGTCAGTTTTCCAAGCGATGCTACAGATAGCTTGGAAAACTTTAGCATTCTGCAAGCTAATTTCGCTTGCAAAATGCTAAAGAAAACGGGAAAAAAACGCAAAAAAAAAATGCGGATTTCTTGCAGAAAATTTCCGGTTTTCTTCAGGAAATTTCTGCAAGAAATCCTGACGTGTGCACATACCCTTAGGGCTTGGAGACTGGCCTGCATCCACAAACCCTTTCAAATAATTTGAACAGAAAAGAGTTGAGCCCTTTCGTGACTTATATGAGCAGCTCATCTTTCCCAATAGCAGACTTTTCTGGTACCTTCAGGTTAAACATACTCCAAAACAATTTAAATCCGTTTTCCAGGATTTACATAATTTGCCGAAGATTAGGAAATTATATAAAATGGTTGAATACTCTGCTACACTGGTGGTCCTCCCCAGTTGTACAGTGAAGACATTATCATGACCTTTATAGTCAATTAGTGGCCTCATTGGTCATGCACCACATGTGACAAGTACCTGCTGAGGCCAGTACTTGGGTATTGCAGTTATGTGAATAATGAATTAATTATCACTGCAGAACTGGCAGGGACCACTGGATTGGTTGAATGCTTCAACTGATAAGTAACAGGGTTTTTTTATGGTCAATTTATATAAAATCACAGAAAACCTTTTTAGATGGTTATTCTCAAGGTGTTTCTTGAGTAGCACACAGGTTTCCAGTCTCTCTAATGTCCTTGTTGTAGGGGGAGGGGCAGCACTCCTCCTTGAGTAATAGTTCTGGTTCAGTAGCTTCATCCTACTGCTGAGCTTGTGCTACTGTGACACATTAACGGTCTGTAAGTGTTTGATCAGAAGTCTACACTGTTATCACAAAATTTTTTTATAGAGTGAACAAGGCCTTTGAACAAAGCACATGGCTCAGGAAAGTGAGAGCAGTGATTAGGAAAACTGCTCTGGAAAATCCTGATCCAGTGGGCTAGTGATTTTGCAGGAAGCTGATAAGGAGGGGGAGGTGAGATGTTTACTGATGTATAGAAATCAATGGGCTGGAGATAGGTGGCTGATATCTCAGGAGTTAAGGTACCTTCACACGAAACGACATCGCTAGCGATCCGTGACGTTGCAGCGTCCTGGCTAGCGATATCGTTTCGTTTGACACGCAGCAGCGATCAGGATCCTGCTGTGATGTCGCTGGTCGCTGAATAAAGTCCAGAACTTTATTTGGTCGTCCGATCGCTGTGTATCGTTGTGTTTGAAAGCAAAAGCAACGATACCAGCGATGTTTTACACTGGTAACCAGGGTAAACATCGGGTTACCAAGCGCAGGGCCGCGCTTAGTAACCCGATGTTTACCCTGGTTACCAGCGTAAAAGTTAAAAAAACAAACAGTACATGCTCACCTGCGCGTCCCCCAGCGTCTGCTTCCTGACACTTACTGAGCGCCGGCCCTAAAGTGAAAGTGAAAGCACAGCGGTGACGTCACCGCTGTGCTGTTAGGGCCGGAGCTCAGTCAGTGTCAGGAAGCAGACGCTGGGGGACGCGCAGGTGAGTATGTAGTGTTTGTTTTTTTTACTTTTACGCTGGTAACCAGGCCGGCCCTGCACTTAGCAACCCGATGTTTACCCTGGTTACCCGGGGACCTCGGCATCGTTGGTCGCTGGAGAGCGGTCTGTGTGACAGCTCCCCAGCGACCAAACAGCGACGCTGCAGCGATCGGCATCGTTGTCGCTATCGCTGCAGCGTCGCTTCGTGTGAAGGTACCTTTAACTCCTTAGCATGGAATGCAACTACTCGGCATACTAAGCCAGGGTCTATTGGCTTATCTCTTTGCCAACAAACTGAACATTAGGTAAGATGAAAGCTAACTGCAGGATAATTAAAAAGCATGTCAGTTGCAAACTTATTTTTATGCTGTCTAAGGCTAGGTTCACATCGCGTTAGTGCCATCTGTTTAACGGATCCGTTAAATGGATGCGCTGACACGGATGCACAAAATCTCTTTTTTTCATCAATCCTGCTAACACATAGTAGTATTGCGTTGGCATGCGTTAGCAATAGAAGTCTATGCACAGCGAACGCATCCGTTTGCTGTGCGTTAGACCTAACGTGGTGCGCCACAAAGTAACGCATCATGCCGAATTTGACATGCGTTAGGATGCGTTATGATAATGGAAGTCTATGGGCGCGCTAACGGATCCGTTACATAGCGTTAATGCCGCTAAGTAACGGATCCGTTAAACGGATCGCCCAAACGCAATGTGAACCTACACTGTGTTCCAAATTATTATGCACAAAAAGTTTAGGAGTGATAAGGTTAGAATTTTTTTATTTGTCATTTAAACTCATTGATGGTGATGTGTGTCAGGGCTCTTTACATCACTGAAAGCAATTGTAGATACCTGTGCGAATTAGTTTGGCAGGTGTGTCCAAATAAAGGCAAGACTACTTAAGAAGGCTGTTCCACATTATTAAGCAGCCTACATTTTTTGCCAAAATGGCAAAGAAAAAGGATGTGTCGGCTGCTGAGAAGCAACAAATTGTGGAGTATTTAGGTCAAGGCATGACTACAATCACCATTGCCAAGACACTTCATCGTGATCATCGCACAATCAAGAAGTATGTAGCTGATTACCAGCACACACGTGTGCGTGTTGATAAGGAAAAATTGAGGACTCTTTCCAACAGGCAATTGCGTAAGGTTAAAAGAGCAGCTGCAAAAATGCCTTATCATAGCAGCAGCCAAGTTTTTGAAGCTGCTGGTACCTCCAACGTCCCCAGAACAACAAGATGCAGGGTCCTTCAGAGGTTTGCAGCTGTGCGTAAGCCATCCTGTCGACCACCTCTATCCACTGCACACAAGCAGAAACGGCTCCAGTGGGCCAAACGATACATGAAGACTGACTTCCAAACTGTTTTGTTCACCGATGAGTGCCGTGCAACGCTCGATGGTCCAGATGGATGGAGTGGAGGATGGCTGGTTGATGGACACCCCATGAAAACACGGCTAAGGCGCCAACAAGGAGGAGGTGGAGTAATGTTTTGGGCTGGAATCATGGGGAGAGAGATTGTAGACCCCTTTATGATCCCTGAAAGGGTAAAGATGAACTCCATAATCTATGTGGAGTTTCTAAAACAACACTTTCTGCCATGGTTCAAGAGGAAGAACCGTGCTTTCCGCAGCAAGATCATTTTCATGCATGATAATGCACCGTCTCATGCTGCAAAAAAACACATCTGCATCTCTGGCTGCTATGGGCATAAAAGAGGACAAACTTATGGTGTGGCCACCATCTTCACCTGACCTCAACCCCATTGAGAACCTCTGGAGAATCATCAAAAGGAGTGTCTATGATGGCGGGAGGCAGTTCACATCTAAGCAACAGCTCTGGGAGGGTATTCTGTCCACATGCAAAACAATTGAAGCAGAAACCATCCAAAAACTGACAAATTCAATGGACGAGAGAGTTCAGAAGCTTCTTTCGAACAAGGGGTCCTATGTGCAAATGTAACATCACCTAGAATAAAATTTTCACTTGAAAACTGTTTGATTTCATTTTGTAATAAGCTGATAATGCTTATAACTTCACAATTGACCATTTTTTTGTTCAAAATATAAAAAAAAGGTTGAAAACTCTGCTGTGCATAATAATTTGGAACATGCATTTTGAGTGTTTATTTTTTTTTAAAAGATACTGTTTTCATAGGCAGTTTGTTCCAAAACATTGCAATTATACGAGAATAGTAGATGACTGGAAAATAACAATGACTGCAATTCAGATAGGTAATTTAGAGAAAATATGAGGAAATATTATTTGCATAATAATTTGGAACACAGTGTAGACTAACTAAGGCAATTTAATAACATGACAGGACCCTTTTAAGGCCATGTTCACACAGTACGTTTTTTACCGCGGAACCGCAGCGGTTTTGCCGCTGCGGTTCCGCAGCTTTTTTGCATGCAGGGTACAGTACAATGTACCCTATGGAAAACAGGAACCACTGTGCACACGATCCTGAATTTCCGAAAAAAAAGCCGCGCTGAATAGCTGCGGGAAAAAAGAAGGAGCATGTCACTTCTTTGTCCGAAACTGCAGCGGTTCTGCACCCATAGACCTCCATTGTGAGGTCAAACCCGCAGTAAAACCCGCAGATCAAAAATATATCTGCGGGTTTTATTGCGGTTTGTGGTGCAGAACCGCTGCAGCAGGAAGTGCGGGGAAGTGGCCGGAAGTGCGTCGGCGGAAGTGCGTGGGCGGAGAGACATGGAGGCGTACCGTCGCATGGGGATCGTGTCGGCCGTTTGATTGATTTGGTATGTGTGTGTGTATGTGTGTGTGTGTGTGTGTCCCCATGCGACGATAGTGCCACCACTGTGCTAAGTCGCCGTATGGGACTACTACTCCCATCCGGTATTAGGATGGGAGAGTTGTCCCTGTGTCCGGCGACTTAGCACAATTGTAAAGTTACACAAAACACCTACACACAATACACATACATGACACACAGTACATACAACACATAACACAGAGTATATACTCACCAACAGCACACTTGTAGGCGAAGCCCTCGATCCTCCAGGAAAAAATCCCAAAATAAAAAATCAAATCCATACTCCCTGTCCGCAGAATCCATAAAACGAGTGTCCCACGCCGATCGGCTGCTCTCCGGCGATACACTGCCAGGAGCGAAGCTCCTAGCAGTGTATCGCGTACTGTTCCGGAGTTCAATGGCTCCGGCGTCTCGGTTAACGGCAGTACAGCTGCGTTGAACTTTCCCACGCAGCACTGCCGTTAAGCGAGAGTGCCGGGGTCAATGACCGCCGGTAAACTCGCTCGCGCATGCGCAGTGACACACCGACAGGAACTATGGCTCCTGTCAGTGTGTTATACGTTATATATATGTGTGATCCGTGGCACTGAAATACGTGGCACTTAAATACGTGATATGTGGCACTTAAATACGTGATACGTGGCACTTAAATACGTGATACGTGGCACTTAAATACGTGATACGTGGCACTTAAATACGTGGCACTTAAATACGTGATACGTGGCACTTAAATACGTGATACGTGGCACTTAAATACGTGGCGCTTAAATACGTGATACGTGGCACTTAAATACGTGGCACTTAAATACGTGATACGTGGCACTTAAATACGTGGCAGTTAAATACGTGGCACTTAAATACGTGATACGTGGCAGTTAAATACGTGGCACTTAAATTCGTGATATGTGGCAGTTAAATACGTGGCACTGAAATACGTGGCACTGAAATACGTGGCACTGAAATACGTGGCACTGAAATACGTGATACGTGGCAGTTAAATACGTGGCACTTAAATACGTGATACGTGGCACTTAAATACGTGGCAGTTAAATACGTGGCACTTAAATACGTGATATGTGGCAGTTAAATACGTGGCACTTAAATTCGTGATACGTGGCAGTTAAATACGTGGCACTGAAATACGTGGCACTGAAATACGTGGCACTGAAATACGTGGCACTGAAATACGTGATACGTGGCAGTTAAATACGTGGCACTTAAATACGTGGCACTGAAATACATGGCACTTAAATACGTGGCACTGAAATACGTGGCACTGAAATACGTGGCACTGAAATACGTGGCACTTAAATACGTGGCACTTAAATATGTGGCACTTAAATACGTGATACGTGGCAGTTAAATACGTGGCACTGAAATACGTGGCACTGAAATACGTGGCACTTAAATACGTGGCACTGAAATACGTGGCACTTAAATACGTGATACGTGGCACTGAAATACGTGGCACTGAAATACGTGGCACTGAAATACGTGGCACTGAAATACGTGGCACTGAAATACGTGGCACTTAAATACGTGGCACTTAAATACGTGGCACTTAGGCTATGTTCACACTTGCGTTGTGCGCCGCAGCGTCGGCGCCGCAACACACAATGCAAACAAAAACGCAGCAAAACGCATGCACAATGCTGCGTTTTGCGCCGCATGCGTCCTTTTTTTGATTGATTTTGGACGCAGCAAAAATGCAACTTGCTGCGTCCTCTGCACCCGGATGCGTGCGCTGCAGTGACGCATGCGGCGCAAAACGCAAGTGCGACGCATGTCCATGCGCCCCCATGTTAAATATAGGGGCGCATGACGCATGCGGCGACGCTGCGGCGCCCAACGCTGCGGCGCAGACCGCAAATTTGAACGTAGACTTAAATAGCTGGATCGAGCTGGATCCGCGGGCTGTGATCTGGCCTACGCTCAGCACTCTGCGGAGCGCTGTCATTCAAAACACGTCCACTCATTTTGGTCTTTAGTCCCAAAATGGAGGATGGAAGAAGAAAAGGGTTGGACAAGGAAATGACATCATTTCTTTTTTTTTTTTCCCCCACTGCAGTTAAAAGCTTTATTTGTGTCAAACACAGACAATCTGCAGAGAAAACTTTACCTGCACATTTTTGTAATATATGCAATATTGGAGTCGGATTTGGGCAACAGTTCTGCAACTGAACTGTTGTTATGTATATGGGACTCCAACTATAAATCTCTCCTAAATAACATCTTAATAAGCACAAACTGCAAATTTTTAATGTGCTAGTACCTAACTTATTTCAGAGCATTTCTTGACTATTCCCCTCATTGTTTATGAAACTGTTTAGCTCTCGGTGATATGTTCCTGCCCAAAGGTTGTGCACCCCTGGATAAATCAAACTATGGCAGCAAGGAAAACAACATTGAACTTTACTCAGTGCAACTGTCTCCCGTAGTATATGATCAACAAAAAAATTAATGTAGTCTTCGGGATAGTCAGGCAGAGGTGTATCTAGCCTGTCCTGCACCCAGGGCAAAGGATCAGTTCGGCGCCCCCCCCCCAAAAAAAAAAAAAAACCTCCCCCATTTGAACCTTAACTCTATTGAAACTATATGACCAAGCCAAGGTACATTCCTGAATCCCCATAATGTTAAAATGGATACCAATAAAAGTACAATTTATTGAGACATCAGTAGGTTAAGTGTTTTTGAATATCCATATTGAATCAGGAGCTCCATATAATCCTGCATAAAAGTTAATAATGGCCCCATAAGATGCTCCATAGACACATTTGCCCAATATAGTGCTGCAGAAACGTTGATTATGGCCCCATAAGATGCTCCATAGAGACATTTGCCCCATATAATGCTGCACAAACGTCATGGCCCCATAAGATGCTCTATACAGACGCTTGCCCCATATAATGCTGCACAAACATTATGGCCCCATAGATGCTCCATACAGACACTTGCCCCGTTATAGTGCTGCACAAACGTTATGGCCCCATAAGATGCTCTATACAGACACTTGCCCCATATAATGCTGCACAAACGTTATGGCCCCATAAGATGCTCTATACAGACACTTGCCCCATATAGTGCTGCACAAACGTTATGGCCCCATAAGATGCTCTATACAGACACTTGCCCCATATAGTGCTGCACAAATGTTATGGCCCCATAGATGCTCCATACAGACACTTGCCCCATTATAGTGCTGCACAAAAGTTATGGCCCCATAGATGCTCCATACAGGCACTTGCCCCATATAATGCTGCACAAATGGTATGGCCCCATAGATGCTCCATACAGACACTTGCCCCATATAATGCTGCACAAATGTTATGGCCCCATAGATGCTCCATACAGACACTTGCCCCATATAATGCTGCACAAATGTTATGGCCCCATAGATGCTCCATACAGACACTTGCCCTATATAATGCTTCACAAATGTTATGGCCCCATAGATGCTCCATACAAACACTTGCCCCATTATAGTGCAGCACAAACGTTATGGCCCCTTAAGATACTCCATACAGATATTTGCCCCATTTGCTGTTGGTGCGATAAAAAAAAATCACATACTCACCTCTCCGTTGCTCAGGCCCCCCGCACTTTCAATATTCACCTGCTCCTTGTTCCAGCCCGCCGCTCCATCTTTAGCACTAATTCGAAAAAAACAGCCGCACTCTAAATCTGGATTTTCAAATGCGTATCAAAGCAAATATTTATTGAGATCACCACAGTAGAACATAAGGGTATTGAGGTAACGTTTCGACCCGATAGTGGGTCTTTTTCAAACCTCACTTAAAGGGGAATAGTTCACAGAAGGAAAAACCGCAGTACAGGATACTACGATGTAGGCTCCTGGAGAGAACATTAAGCTTAGACGACAGGAATCCGGAAAGGCACGGGTAAGGATTAAGGTCCCTATGAAAACTGCAGGTTCCGACTGCCAAGTTCAATGTGGTGCTGTGTCCCCGTGCCTTTCCGGATCCCTGTCGTCTAAGCTTATTGTTCTCTCCAGGAGCCTACATCATAGTATCCCGTACTGCAGTTTTTCCTTCTGTGAACTATTCCCCTTTAAGTGAGGTTTGAAAAAGACCCACTATCGGGTCGAAACGTTAACTCAATACCCTTATGTTCTACTGTGGTTATCCCAATAAATATTTGCTTTGATACGCATTTGAAAATCCAGATTTAGAGTGCGGCTGTTTTTTTCGAATTTATGATTTACTCTAAGTTCAGCCTGCACCTGGCACCTTTTTTCAGTGTGCACGCCATTGCTCTAAAACATTCCATCTTTAGCACTGACGTTCAGGCAGAGGGCGCACACTAACTACGTCACCGTGCCCTCTGACCTCAGTGTCACTGCAGAAGACGGAGCAGCGGCTGGAACGAGGAGCAGGTGAATATCGCGCAGCGCTCCCCTCCCCGTTATACTCACCTGCTCCTGGCGCGGTGCAGTCCCTGCTTCCCCAGCGCCGGCAGCTTCTTCCTGTACTGAGCGGTCACCGTTACCGCTCATTACAGTAATGAATATGCGTCTCCACCCCTATGGGAGGTGGAGCCGCATATTCATTACTGTAATGAGCGGTACCATGTGACCGCTCAGTACAGAAAAAAGCTGGGACGTCGGGCAGCCAGGGACCTGCAGGGACCGCGCCAGGACTAGGTGAGTATAATTATACAGCCCCCGCTCCCTGGCCCTGCCAACCCCTGGGTATGACTCGACGAGGAGCCTCCTTGGACCACCGCATCATCAGGCGGCCCGCTGGCGCCCCCCTGTCAGCTGCGCCCGGGGCACATACACCGGCTGTCCCCCCCTGGATATGCCACTGTAGTCAGGAACAATTTAGGAAAATCTGGGCCCACGTCTATGATAACATTCATTATATTCCAGAAGTAAACTGAACAGCTCTATTAAGCCATAAATGTTCTGAGAGATTTGAGAGAGACATCATGCAAGGGAAAAAGTAAATCCACCCTTCCCAGATGAAAATCTCTGCTGACACCCACTTGCTTATAGTGGAAATCAGCATCTAAACCTTACAAGATAATATCTTCAAAATGTAGGTAAAAATACCCCAGAAATTGGGGTTAAATGCGTTATTCAGATTTTCAGCCATTTTTATCATGATTTGGCCGGTTTAAACACGTAAAAAATTCTGAAAGCTCATCTTTAACCTATAAAACACTAGTTGGCTGGGGATAATTTATAACTTAGATGAAGGTTATTATATGTTCGAGTGGGAACAAATATGATTTTTTTTTTCTGGACAAGGGCACATACCGTAATATGTTTTAATTTTTTTTCTAGTGACAGAATTAACCAGATAGGACAGATTTTTTATTGTGGCAGATTCCAGTGTTTTGGTGCAGGTTGCTAGTTTTTCTCATTTTAATGAAAACGTCATAAAACCTAAAACACAAATGACCTTATAGCTTTATAACGTAATGTATGTAGCTAAAGAATTTTTGATGAGCACTAAGAATGGATGATAATTAGACATCAAAACGCATTCGTTTGTAGGCGGACCTCACCTCTGTAAATAAAGCTCTAGATGGGGAACTTTTTTTCAATTCTAATACTCGATGGGTGCTTTTAGCTATCGGCGTCAAATGCCACCCCCTAAGAAAATTACAAGTGAGTAAAGTGCACAAAGGGTATGTGCACACGTCAGGATTTCTTGCAGAAATTTTCCTGACAAAAAATGGAAATTTCTGCCAGAAATCCGCATGCGTTTTTTTCGCGGTTTTTGATGCGTTTTTGATGCGTTTTTTGTGCTTTTTTTCCCAGATGCATAGAATTGCGGGAAAAACGCAGAAAAACCGCAAAATTAATGAACATGCTCATTTTTTTACTGCGATGCGTTTTTTTCGGGAAAAAAACGCATCCATGTGCACAAAACATGCAGAATGCATTCTAAATGATAGAATGCATAATGCATGCGTTTTTAATGAGTTTTGTATAGCGTTTTTATTGCGAAAAAACGCAAAAAAGACGTGAAAAAACCTGAACGTGTGCACATGACCAATAGATTCATTCTTTGCCTCCTGCAGTCAGGAAAGGATGCCGCCTGGGCCGAGGTTTTTCCCTTATCTTCACTAATGCGCCCCTGCTGAAACCTTGGATAATCTTACACAATTGATGTATAATAGCCACGACCCCAGGAAGAAGCTTACACAAAACGCGCTAGGGGCTGGTAATCAGGAGACATCACGGTGACTAACATGGGTAAGGATCAATCTTGAACCTTTGATTATACTTTGTGCCTTATATTGTCTTTTTACACTGCATAGCATGGCTTGTCAGCCTTATGAACTAAATCGGTCACACACAATGATTAGTGAGGTTCTCCTGATGATCTATTTTGCTCTGTGTCCTTTGCATTTAACTTTATCTACATAATTTAACTGTGTACTGACTGATTTTACTGATTTTTGTGATTATCTCGTTTATGGATTAATAAAAATATTTTGTATATACCTTTATGACAGACTTGGACTCCAAATATTAAAATTTTTTATAGACTAGGAATAAGTACGTGGAAAAAAATAAATGTTTACCCACATGTACCTGGTACATGCTTCCAATGGTATGGAATTGTATACTACAGGTAAGAGAGGGGACAAGCCAGTCATGTGTCCCTGCACAACGCGACCGCCTATGATATGACCCCGTTATCACACGTGTGACATAGCCATTTTCTGAAGGATAATGGCCAGTATATGGAATTCACGGTATATTTATAATGCAGCACTGTGGCTCAGTGGTTAGCATTGCAGCGCTGGGGTCCTGGGTTCAAATCCATCCCACCAAGGACCATATCTTCAAGGAGTTAGTATGTTCTCCCCGTGTTTGCGTGAGTTTCCTCCGGGGTCTCCGGTTTCCTCCCACGCTCCAAAGACACATTGATAGGGAATATGGATTGTGAACCCCATTGGGGACAGTGGAATTGATAGCGCTTTATAAATTAGTAAAATAAATAAGTAAGCAACTAACTTATTGGGGTCTCCTACGACACTTTTTACAAATATTTATACTATTTTAAAATGATTGACATTTGGGTCCCTGACCACCAACACATAATGGTACAGACACATCATTAAATCTTCCAAACATGTAAAATTCAGTGTACAAAAAATACTGCACATGAATCAAACCCACAGAGACTGTTCCAAACGGTCTATATGTAAATATATGTAAATATTATATTTTTAGCCAAGTGGGTGTGGTCCTCAACTCTTCCCCATGAGTTTCTTCTCGAGAATCACACCCCCTTGCTAAATAAAAATGTGTTTCATACAAGGAAGAGGGGGTCATAGCTCAATGAAAGGAGATACCGTATATACTCGAGATTTTCAGCCTATTTTTTTAGGATGAAAGTGCCCCTCTCGGCTTATACTCGGGTCGTTGTCCCAGGGGGTCAGCAGGGGAGGGGGAGTGGCGGCTGTCACATACTCACCTGCTCCTGGCACGGTCCCTGCATCTCCGATGGTCTCCATGCGCCGGAAGATCTTCAGCGGTCACGTGGTACCGCTCATTAAAGTAATGAATATGGACACATATTCATTACTTTATTGAGCGGTACATGACCGCTGAACATAGGAAGAAGTTACCAGCTCCCGGAGACCATCTGACAGTGAGAAGCTGCCTGGGACCGTCTCCGGGAGCAGGTGAGTATATCGGGGGAGGGGGAGCATAGCGCGATATGCACCTGACCCCGTTCCACCGCCAGCGCCGCTCCATCTTCCACGTCCTCTGCCTTTGACTGTTCAGATCAGAGGGCGCGATGACGTAGTTAATGCGTGCCGCCCTCTGCCTGAATAGTCAGAGAGCCAGAAGACAGCGCGCAGCGGTGGAACGGGGAAGGTGAATATCGCAAGTGCCAAGGGCCTGAGCGACGAGAGATGAGTATGTGGTTTTTTTATTTTAATCACAGCAACAGCATATGGGGCATAATCTATGGAGCATTTTATGGGGCATAATCTATGGAGCATTTTATGGGGCATCATCTATGGAGCATCTTATGGGGCATAATCTATGCAGCATTTTATGGGGCATAATGTATAGAGCATCTTATGGGGCATAACCTATAGAGCATCTTATGGGGCATAATGTATGCAGCATTTTATGGGGCATAATCTATGGAGCATCTTATGGGGCCATCAACCTTTATACAGCATTGTATGTGGCATAATCTATAGCACATCTTATGGGGCCATCAACCTTTATGCCGAATTGTATGGGGCATATCTATGGAGCATCTTATGGGGCCATCAACCTTTATGCCAAAATGTATGGGGCATAATCTATGGAGCACCTTATGTGGCCATCAACCTTTATGCCAAACTGTATGGGGCATAATCTATGGAGCATCTTATGCGGCCATAATCAACCTTTATACAGCATTGTATGGGGCAAACGTTTCTATGGAGCATCTTATGGGGCCATTATTAACCTTTGTGCAGCATTATATGGGGCATATTTTAATATGGAGCATCTTATGGGGCCCATTATAAACTGTATGGAGCATTATATGGGGCGTATTTTGTATGGAGCATCTTATGGGCCATCATGAACTATATGGAGCATTATATGGGGCTCCTGATTCAATATGGATATTCAAAAACACTTAACCTACTGATATCTCAATTAATTTTACTTTTATTGGTATCTATTTTTATTTTTGAATTTACCAGTAGCTGCTGCATTTCCTACCCTAGGTTTATACATGAGTCATTAAGTTTTCCCAGTTTTTGTGTGCAAAATTAGGGGTCTTGGCTTATACTCGGGTCGGCTTATACTCGAGTATATACGGTATGTAGGGACAAAAGAAAAAAGACGCCAGATTCAGGCAAATGGCAGCATTTACATCAGGTAATAACGCGTACATATTTATGGCAAGAGATGGATCCTCTTTAAATCATTCTTCACCTGTATATATTGTATTTCTGCATGAGGTTGTTACTGATACTCTATAAATGAGGCTCCTACTTGATTCATAAAATAGATTTTAATTGAATGTTATTAAAATAAAAATAAGAATATAAGGTGTAAAAGTGTCTTCTAATACAGTTGCATGGGTCCTCGTTAACACTTGGACGGTGCCCTCTGTACAATGCATTACCTTGGTAATTTCATATGTATCAATGCTTAATATGTAACAACTCTTTCTTTTCTGTTTTGAGATCTCTTATTGAATTAAAGACTATTTGCAGATATATCAATAAAATGATGTTGTGTTCTACAGAACTCTTACCTTTCTTTTCATGTACTTATGTCATACACATGCTCCTTATTAAAAAAAATGGCCATTTAGTTTATAATAATAAAATAAAGCTCAGAAAGCTGTAACATATTGAAATAACTAATCCTTACCTTAAAGAGCTCCTAGGTCTCCCACCAGTCTCTGCATTTCCTGCTTTATCTGGAAGGACATGAGACCAATATATCACTGCTTCAGTAAGTGATAGGCTGCAATATTCACATGTCCATGTCATGAGAAAAAGAAGTACAAGAGGAGCATCTGCAGCAATGGATGGTAAGGTGAATATTTCTTATTTCAATATATTTTACATAATTTTGTGCATTTTTTTTTACAAATATTTAAGATACCAGATCAACCATTTAAATACCAATCAATATTGTACGTGGGTTGACTAAAGCAATGAAATGTTATGTATATTTAATATTTATTCATGCTTTAAAATATTGTATTGTTTCTAATATGTATTAGGGAGAGCGTAGTATCCTAGTTGGTCCACTAGATGGCGGTGGAGAGTTAGCTCTGTGGTGTGGAAGAAAGGAGCCCAGTCATATAGTATTCTGGATTAGGGCCTCATTGGGGAGTAACATCAGAAGGAGCACTGACACTGTGGAATCAGTGGGTCTGCAGTTGCTGGAAGAGAATTGAGCAGTACGGGCAGGTCACTCAGAATGTGGCGGCTTGCTACGTGAGTGGATGTACTCGAGACCAGGGCGAAACGGTTTAGAGGTACCCCTATTGAAGCAGGACTGAGCAGAGATGACGCTGAGAGATCGGAGAACCCGGTTCGTCCCAAAACGTGCTTGATTACAGGAAAGGAAAGACAGGGACAGAGGAGGAATTGCCAAATGTCCACCCCCCTGATGATGTTAATGGAAGGAAAATGTATGCGCTGTGTTCCCGAAACAGTAAAGTTAATAGTTCAAGCGTTGAATTGGACTGTGTCTCTGTTCTTAAACAAGAGTATTAGAAGAAAGAAATAAAAGGTATGCTGACTGAGAGTCGTGCAGTGTATGTGAGGGGAGGTCAGGGTGTGCAAGAGACTTTTACCTTAGCCATGACTACCGCCCTGGCCAACCCTTACAATATCACCACTGATATCTCCCCACTGAACTTCTCACTTTTCAGTCTAAATAGACTGGGCTATGATAACAAAATGGAGCATAACTCAGATTAAAAAGAGAAAACATCTTTCAAAATGTGGATGCTGCTCATGACATCGTTTGCACAAGGTAGGGATCTACCCTATAGTGATACATGGTCGTCATTCAGATAAATGGCTATCAATGTAATGCAAAGGCAGCTAAATTCTACCAGAACAGGAACAGCTTGTACAAAGCGGCGTTGTGTTCTTGCTCACAGAAGGGGGTCCGAAGAAGAGGGTTCCCCCCCTTTATTGTCCATAGGTCGAAATGGGGCAGTCAGACAAAAGTTGTGACAGCATAACAAGGTGACCTTAGACAGCTAGAATTGCAGAAGACAGACTTCTCACAATTGTTCCATTCAGGAGTACAGCGAAGTTTATTTTGATTAGAGGTCCGCTCTAGAATTTATGCATTGCAGTTGCAGTAAATGGCATTCTACATTACGTTCTTCTTGGTTAAGCTTACACCTGCAATTTTCAACTCCGATTGTCTATTCAATTTTAAGAACAGAGAAATGGAATTCAGAAATCTTATTACATATGATAACATGCAGATTGTCTCTTAAGAGAGAAAGAGAACTTGAACTCTATATCGCAAAGTATGAGAACTGATTCGGCTCTCTCCTCATACTTTGCACTGACGAGAGCCAACAGCCTGAAACACCGTGTCTGCAAATTGAGATACTGATTTGGCTTTTATCTTAAAGGTACCGTCACACTAAACGATATCGCTAGCGATCTGTGATGTTGCAGCGTCCTGGATAGCGATATCGTTGTGTTTGACACGCAGCAGCGATCAGGATCCTGCTGTGATATCGCTGGTCGTTGATTAAAGTTCAGAACTTTATTTGGTCGTCAGATCGGCGTGTATCGTTGTGTTTGACAGCAAAAGCAACGATACCAGCGATGTTTTACAATGGTAACCAGGGTAAATATCGGGTTACTAAGCGCAGGGCCGCACTTAGTAATCCGATGTTTACCCTGGTTACCAGTGTAAAATGTAAAAAAACAAACAGTACATACTCACCCTCTGATGTCCTTCACGTCCCTCGCCTTCCGCTTCCTGCACTGACTGAGCGCTGGCCATAAAGTGAAAGCACAGCACAGCGGTGACGTCACCGCTCTGCTGTTAGGGCCGGCACTCAGTCAGTGCAGGAAGCGGACGCCGGGGGACGCGAAGGTGAGTATGTAGTGTTTGTTTTTTTACATTTTACACTGGTAACCAGGGTAAACATCGGGTTACTAAGCGCGGCCCTGCGCTTAGCAACCCGATGTTTACCCTGGTTACCCAGGGACCTCGGCATCGTTGGTCGCTGGAGAGCGGTCTGTGTGACAGCTCTCCAGCGACCAAACAGTGACGCTGCAGCGATCGGCATCGTTGTCTGTATCGCTGCAGCGTCGCTTAGTGTGACGGTACCTTTAGTCATATTGCAAGACTCATTAAAGGGTTGATTATGACTTGTAGGATTACTATTTCCAACAGGTGGCGCAATAGAGTTCAAGTCCTCTTTCTCCCTGAAGAGGCAATTTGGATATTATATTTCCCAGAGGAGCATTGCATGGTGAATGAGCCTCCTTACCTTGACAAGCCAGAGCTAATATGTCACTCTCCACAAGGCGAAACCTTACCCCTTACATATGATAACATAAGAGGGTCTGCTAAAATATGAGCACAGACTTGCCTTTGCTAGAGCAAGAAATACAATATTCCTATCTTGACATTGACTTATGATGCAAAAAAACTATAATTGAGGGTGAGATTCTGCCATATCTTTGCAGCCGTTACTGGTGACATCCAGGCCTCTTATTAACTTAGGTGCAATTGTTTAGTCATAAATGTACTATCACTGAATAACTGACCTTAACTTGCATTTGTCAACTTCTCTAATATCCCATTCTTGACCTCGCATGGCCTAAACTTTTCAGATTTTTAAAGCAAACTTTTCAAAATAATCCGTGTACATGAGGACTAATACTTTTTTGGCCATTTTGACTTGTATCCTGCCTTTCTAACCAGTTTTCCCTTCTGCACACTTTATCTCTAATTTCCAGTTGCCTTTGATTTAGTGAGTGGAGACTAAATGTATGATGTTGTTTAGGCTCAATTGGTAAAGTGGACCCATTAAGACCCAGGTGCAGGTGGATATATACGGGCCCCGAGAGTTGGTGCAACTGGTAGGATGACATGTGGAGAGAGAATACAAGACACCCTCAGGATTTTGGGAACAGCAGCATGGATGCAGTAAAGTCAGCAGAGATAGAAGCAGTAACATGGTGTGCACAAGACGAGGAGGAGAGTAACAAACTAAAGACTTTGAATAACAATCCAAAGACACAGGTTTTTGTCCTAATGGGCCATAAAAGGCAAAGGGAGATAATGTCTCATGCCAAGCACCTTCAAAGCCCAATGTGGAGCACAACAGAGGGCAGTGGACCGAGGTGAAGGGAGCAGAGCCTAAACTAGGTACAGGTGTGTAACAGACGTCTCCCATACATAGAGACAAAAGAGGAGGAATCCCTCATGTCTGTGTTCTATTACTATATTTACAGGTACTCTGTTCAAAATAAGTCCCGCCACTCGGTGCTTCACGGCGGGGCCAATCATTTAAATGTACCTTCCCTTCCCATCTGTTTGGTTTCCATCTATCCCCCCTCATCTTTGATAGCTTTGTCTCAATAGAGCCACAGAGGGGTGGAGATAGGTGGAAAACAAGCAGGTGGGAAGGTGTATTTAAATGTATGGCCCCGCCATGGAGCACCAAGTGCTTGTACTTGGTTTGCTCAGTCATTCTTTGTGTATAGAGTACCTTTAAAACGCAACAGCTGCATGCTGGACAATATACAGCAGTACTGATCAGTGTAGTTGTGAATCCAGCACTGAGCTGAGATAAACACTGGAAGCAGCAGTGCTATCCGTGTATGTCTCTCTGCCTCTTTCCGTTGGCTCCTCCTTCCTAATCTATAGTTAGGTAGCTGTAATCTTATTGCTCAACAAGCTTGTCTTCAGCAAGAGAGATTTTTTTATGAAGATTATGGGATAAAAGTGGCTCATAATCGAAGAAAGATGCTATATTATTTTTTTTCTTATATTTGCATGTACTATTTATGATGATTTACAGCAGTTACAAACAATTCAGATGATCCAACCTGAATCTAACTGATACATCAAAAAAAAGCAGGAAGAGCTATAGCTTTAAATGTATGAAAGTGATCACTTTCTCCTCATACAGAGGAGGTGGGCATGTTCAGAGGTCAACCTGTGCCACTGCAGGAGACCTTTTTTTTTTTTTTTTTTAGCCTGTATAAACTTCCCCTGATGAACCCCCCAAACGGGAGGGGAAACGCGTAGGGATGACACCTTTTTGTTGGGGTGGCTATATTTGATCATGGGCATCATTAAACAGGCTCACACTTGGGTACTGCCCTTGTAAGGGCGGGAGTTGGATACAGAGGGCACGACAGGGTAAATAGGCCCCTATTGTCTCTTCCCCCCCCCTTTTTTTTCTTTGTGGTCCGTTACTCTCCCAAGTTCCTGGCTGCGGACTTCAATACGTTACTGAAAATTTCTGAATACCAGGAAAACAACAACTTGGGTGAGATTGTGCCATTTTTATTATAGTACACTGGGAATCATGAGCACTTTTATATGGTTATTTATGTCTTTTAGGTATACAAAATAAATGTTAAGTTTTAATTTTATTATGGTATTGGCTTTGCTGGATTTCGTCATGTACTATTTATGCAACATGACTGCTGCTTCAGAATCTCAGCTCTTTGTCTCATGTCACCTCTTTCCTCTGACTACAGCCTTTGTCTATTTGTGGTCGGTGTGGTCAGAAATGGAGAGTGTTGAGCTGCTGTATGAAAGTCTTCTGATGTGAACATGTACCAAGAGGAGACATTCTAGAGATGTGACGACCAACATGAAACTGATTTGACTCTAATGATGATACATAGGATGCATATAATTTCCAGCTCATTATTTATTCTTCCACCCGGTTTGATTTCCCCTTGATGCTTTTTTTTTAGAGCATACGATCAAATGTTTCTCATTGATTGTGCTCTAGAGGAGACAACAGCGGATTCTGTCTTATTCTGTTAGCATAAAGGTGCTTGTACTCTGACATTAACTCCTATCTGGGACATGGGTCTTGTTCTTGCCTCCTCATGTGTCATATATTATTTTATGCCTAATTTCTCATGTTTTGTCTGGGAAGTGAAGATGCTTTATAGGCTCCACACGTATAATTGAAGCAAGTCCGATGGCTTTTTTGTGCTTTGACAGTCTTTCTTTTCTGTTATCTTCAGAAAGTGAGACATCTAAAGTAATTCTTCATACCCTCCAAAGTATACAATTAATTTGGATACATTTGTCTCCTATAGGCAATTTCCAAATAGCTCAGAAGTATGTATGTGACATTGCTTTTATCTTCCTTATTGTTTACAGCTATGACCCTGGCACAGTATATTCATTTTACAGCATTTAAAGGAAAATGTGGGGACCAACAAGAAACCAGAGAGGTAAAACATTGTATTCTATCTTGTGCTCCATCTCTATTTTAGCTGTGGCAAAAGTTGGTGTCACATTTTCTCATTTTAGGACCAGCCTTGTGTTGTAAAGGGAATCTGTCTGCAAGATTTGACATCCCCCTACCCAAACATTTGATATTTACAGGGAGAAAAAAAGTATTTAGTCATCCACCAATTGTGCAAGTTCTCCCAC
Organism: Ranitomeya variabilis; assembly: GCF_051348905.1. Taxonomy (NCBI): domain Eukaryota; kingdom Metazoa; phylum Chordata; class Amphibia; order Anura; family Dendrobatidae; genus Ranitomeya; species Ranitomeya variabilis. Next base: position 955,655,370 of record NC_135233.1, on the reverse strand, counting down.
TTAAAAAGGTGAGAGAGGCCTGTAATTGACATCATAGGTAGACCACAACTATGAGAGTCAAAACGAGAAAACAAATCCAGAAAATCACCTTGTCTGATTTTGCAAGATTTATTTTGCAAATTATGGTGGAAAATAAGTATTTGGTCACCTAAAAACATGCAAGATTTCTGGCTCTCACAGACCTGTAACTTCTACTTTAAGAGGCTCCTCTCTCCTCCACTCATTACCTGTAGTAATGGCACCTGTTTGAACGTGTTATCAGTATAAAAGACACCTGTCCTCAACCTCAAACAGTCACACTCCAAACTCCACTATGGTGAAGACCAAAGAGCTGTCGAAGGACGCCAGAAACAAAATAGGCAAGCAGCCTGGTGTGATGAAATCAACAGTGGGAGCACTAATAAGAAAATGGAAGACATACAAGACCACTAATAATCTCCCTCCATCTGGGGCTCCATGCAAGATCTCACCCCATTGGGTCAAAATGATCACAAGAATGGTGAACAGAATTCCCAGAACCACACGGGGGGACCTAGTGACCAGCATATTTCTGGGACCACCGTAACAAAGGATACCATCCGTAACACACTACGCCACCAGGGACTCCTGCAGTGCCAGACATGTCCCCCTGCTTAAGCAAGTACATGTCCGGGCCCCTCTGAAGTTTGCTAGAGAGCATTTGGATTATCCAGAAGAGTATTGGGAGAATGTCATATGGTCTGATGAAACCAAAGTAGGACTGTTTGGTAGAAACAAAACTCGTTGTGTTTGGAGGAGACAGAAGGCTGAGTTGCATCCAAAGAGCACCATCCCTACTGTGAAGCATGGGGGTGGCAACATCATGCTTTGGGGCTTTTTCTTTGCAAATAGACTAGGACAACTGATCCGTGTGCATGAAAAAATGAATGGGGCCATGTATCCTGAGATTTAGAGAGCAAACCTCCTTCCATCAGCAAGGGCATTGAAGATGAAATGTGGACGGGTCTTTCAGCATGATAATGATCCCAAGCAGACCGCCAGGGCAATGAAGGAATGGCTTCATAAGAAGTATATGAAGGTTCTGGAGTGGCCTAGCCAGTCTCCAGATCTCATCCCCATAGAAAACCTTTGGAGGGAGATGAAAGTCCGTATTGCCCAGCGACAGGAGCCAAAACATCACTGTTCTAGAGGAGATCTGCATTGAGGAATGGGCCAACATACCACCAACCTTGTGAAGACTTACAGAAAACATTTCGCCTCTGTCATTGCCAAAAAAGAATATATAACAAAATATTGAGATGAACTTTTGTTAATGACCAAATACTTATTTTCCACCATAATTAAAAAAATAAATCTTGCCAAATCAGATAAGGTGATTTTCTGGATTTGTTTACTCACTTTTACTCTCATAGTTGTGATTAAACTATGATGTCAATTACAGGCCTCTCTCATCTTTTAAAGTGGGAGAACTTGCACAATTGGTGGCTGACTAAATACTTTTTCCCCCCACTGCAGCTCTTTCAAAGACAAGTCCAGCAATACCTTTACATGGCCGGTCCGTTCCACCGTTACTGAGAAATCCATGTTTGAATTGATATGCGAATGAGGCTGAAGGATTATGGTAGATCTGAAGTCTCTGTTACTCCAGTTTTTGCTTTTTTATTTTATTCCTCCCCTTTTTTTAAGAACCATAACTTTTTATTTTTATATCCACACTAGCTGAAGAGCCCGGCGTTGCCTGGGCATAGTAAATATCTGTGGTTAGTTATAGCACCTCTTTTCTCTTATTTTCCCATCACGCCTCTCATTTTCCCCCTCACATCTCTCATATTCTCCCTTACACCTCTTATTTTCCCCCTCACTCTCATTCCCCCCTCACTCCTCTCATTTCCCCCCTAACACTTGTCATTTCGACCTCACATCTGTTATTTTCCGATCACTCCACTATTTTCCCTCACTCCTCTCATTTTGCACTCACACCTTTTCATTTTCACCTCACACCCCTCATTTTCACCTCACACCTCTCATTTTCCCCTCAGTATATACATGTTTGTCATCTCCCTTATATATAGTATACACCTGTATGTCATCTCCTGTATATAATATGTATATGCCTGTATGTCATCTCCCCTGTAAATAGTATATACCTGCTGTATGTCATCCCCTCCTGTGTATTGTGTATACCTATGTGTCATCTCCTCCTGTATATAGTATATACCTGTATGTCATCTCCCCTGTATATAGTACATACCTGCTGTATGTCATCTCCTCTATATACCTATGTGTCATCTCCTATTTTATATAGTATATACCTGTATGTCATCTCCTCCTGTATATAGTATATACGTGTGTCATCTCCTCCTGTATACAGTATATACCTGTAAGTCATCTCCTCCTGTATATAGTATATACCTGTGTCATCTGCTCCTGTATATAGTATATACCTGTGTGTCATCTCCTCCTGTATATAGTATGTACCTGTATGTCATCTCCTCCTGTATATAGTATATACCTGTGTGTCATCTCCTCCTGTATATAGTATATACCTGTGTCATCTGCTCCTGTATATAGTATATATCTGTGTGTCATCTCCTCCTGTATATAGTACATATGTGTGTCATCTCCTCCTGTATATAGTATATACCTGTGTCATCTCCTCCTGTATATAGTATATACCTGTGTGTCATCTCCTCCTGTATATAGTATATACCTGTGTGTCATCTCCTCCTGTATATAGTATATATCTGTGTGTCATCTTCCCTGTATATAGTATGTACCTGTATGTCATCTCCTCCTGTATATAGTATATATCTGTGTCATCTCCTCCTGTATATAGTACATACGTGTGTCATCTCCCCTGTATATAGTATATACCTGTGTGTCATCTCCTCCTGTATATAGTATATACCTGTGTGTCATCTCCTCCTGTATATAGTATATATCTGTGTGTCATCTTCCCTGTATATAGTATGTACCTGTATGTCATCTCCTCCTGTATATAGTATATACCTGTGTGTCATCTCCCCTGTATATAGTATATACCTGTGTGTCATCTCCCCTGTATATAGTATGTACCTGTATGTCATCTCCCCTGTATATAGTATATACCAGTGTGTCATCTCCTCCTGTATATAGTATATACCTTTGTGTCATCCCCCTGTATATAGTATATGTGTGTGTCATCTTCTCCTGTATATAGTATATACCTGTATGTCATCTCCTCCTGTATATAGTATATACCTGTGTGTCATCTCCCCTGTATATAGTATATATGTGTGTGTCATCTCCCCTGTATATAGTATATACCTGTGTGTCATCTCCTCCTGTATATAGTATATATCTGTGTGTCATCTCCTGTATTAGACCTCGTTCACATGTTATTTGCTCAGTATTTTTACCTCAGTATTTGTAAGCTAAATTGGCAGCCTGATAAATCCCCAGCCAACAGGAAGCCCTCCCTCCTGGTAGTATATATTAGCTCACACATACACATAATAGACAGGTCATGTGACTGGCAGCTGCTGTATTTCCTATATGGTACATTTGTTGCTCTTGTAGTTTGTCTGCTTATTAATCAGAATTCTATTTTTGAAGGATAATACCAGACTTGTGTGTGTTTTAGGGCGAGTTTCATGTGTCAAGTTGTGTGTGTTGAGTTGCGTGTGGCGACATGCATGTAGCGACTTTTGTGAGATGAGTTTTGTGTGGCGACATGCGTGTAGCAACTTTTTGTGTGTCGAGTTGCATGTGACAGGTTAGTGTAGCAAGTTGTGTGCAGCAACTTTTGCGCATGGCGAGTTTTGCGTGTGGCGAGTTTTATGTGTGGTGCGTTTTGAGTATGTGCAAGTTTTGTGTGAGACAACTTTTGCAACTTTTGTGCATGTGGCAATTTTTCCGCGTGTGCAAGTTTTGCGTGTGGCGAGTTTTCCATGAGGTGAGTTTTGCACGTGTGGTGAGTTTTGCGTGAGCCTAGTTTTGAATGTGGCGAGTTTTACGCGTGGCGAGTTTTGAGCGGCGACTTTTGTGTTTCGACTTTTATGTGGCGAGGTTGGTACATGTGTGGTGATATGTGTGCTGAGGGTGATATATGTGTTCAAGCACGTGGTAGTGTGTGGCGCATTTTGTGTGTGTGTTCATATCCCCGTGTGTGGTGAGTATCCCATGTCGGGGCCCCACCTTAGCAACTGTATGGTATATACTCTTTGGCGCCATCACTCTCACTCTTTAAGTCCCCCTTGTTCACATCTGGCAGCTGTCAATTTGCCTCCAACACTTTTCCTTTCACTTTTTCTCCATTATGTAGATAGGGGCAAAATTGTTTGGTGAATTAGAACGCGCGAGGTTAAAATTTCGCCTCACAACATAGCCTATGACGCTCTTGGGGTCCAGACGTGTGATTGTGCAAAATTTTGTGGCTGTAGCTGCGACGGTGAAGATGCCAATCCCGGACATACACACATACACACACACATTCAGCTTTATATATTAGCTATACCTGTAAGTCATCTCCCCTGTATATAATATATACCTGTATGTCATCTCCCCTGTATATAGTATATACCTGTATGTCATCTCCTCCTGTATATAATATATACTTTTATGTCATCTCCTCCTGTATATAGTATATACCTGTATGTCATCTCCTCCTGTATATAATATATAGCTGTATATCATCTCCCCTGTATATAGTATATACCTGTATGCCATCTCCTCCTGGCTGTCAATTTGCCTCCAACACTTTTCCTTTCACTTTTTCCCCATTATGTAGATAGGGGCAAAATTGTTTGGTGAATTGGAACGCGCGGGGTTAAAATTTTGCCTCACAACATAGCCTATGACGCTCTCGGGGTCCAGACGTGTGACTGTGCAAAATTTTGTGGCTGTAGCTGCGATGGTGCAGATGCCAATCCCGAACATACACACACACACACACACACACATACACACACACATTCAGCTTTATATATTATATATATAAATGAGGGCTTGGTTTTTTATTTATTTCTTTTGCATGAAGAGTTGTACTTTGAATTACACCATCCCTTTTACCATATAACAGCATGGAAAATAACAAAAAATTCTAAGTGTGGCATTGTGTTAATTGTGTGATAAAAATTACCTGGTAACATGATTCTCTTCCAAGATAGTATGATTACTTTTTTTTTTCTAGTCATGAAGAAAAAATAAGATATTTGTATACCAATTTTATTGTGTGTCCCCATTTTCCAAGATCCGTGATGTTTTCATTTTTCGGTTTATTAAGCTTGTATTTTTGCTGGATGAGCTGACATTTTAATTGAATCCTTTTTTAGGTAAATTCAATTTGTTGATCACTTCTTATTTCATTTTTTGTGGCGCTGTAGTGGCTAAAAAAATAAAAACTTGGGAATGGGTTAAGATTCCTATGCATTAGGCTTTACTCACCCATCAGTATTTTTCATCAGTGTTTCAGCAATATTTGTAAGCCAAAACCAGGAGCTTCTCCAAAACACAGAGTTTGTCAACCTTTCAATTACAGTTTTCCCTTTAAAGGGAACCTGTGAGGTCCCCCATGGCCTCCAACTCAGCAGCATTCAGCCATATGTGATTACACCCTTTTCCTAACCAGCCCTGTATAAATAATTCAGAAAAATAAATGCTTTAAAAAAGCATTAATAACCACCACTTTTCCTATGCTAATGAGGGCTTTGACTAGTCGATGGGATGATAGTTGTCCCAGACTAGTCAGCCCTGTTTCCGTGTTATCACATCCCTGTGGGTGTGATAACATAATTTGCAGTAGCCGTGTCATCGCCAATCATGCTATTCCAGTGCTGGCGTGCCGCTCACTCAGGCAGCATCAATGCGTCTCTGAAGCCAGGTGTTCGCTTCTCGGCTTCAGAGATTCACTGCGCATGACCGGAAGCCATCTTCTGAACTTCCGGTCATGTGCAGTGTGAGCCTCTGATGCCGGGAAGCTTACACCCGGCTACAGAGGCACAGTGACGCTGCCGGAATGAGCGGCGCACCTGCCCAGATTTGCATGAGTCGCGATGTGGCTGGCTCATGCAAATTATGTAATTGTGCCCACAGTGGCATGATAGCATGGAAAGAGGGCTGACTAGTCTGGGCAACTAACTCCCCATCGACTAGTCAAAGTCCTCATTAGCATAGGGAAATCGGCGGTTATTAATGCTTTTTTAAAGCATTTATTTACCTTAATTCTGCTATTCAGGGCTGGTTAGGGAGGGAGTGTAATCACACATGGCTGAATGCTGATGGATGGGAGGACACGGGAGACCTGACAGGTTCCCTTTAACTTCCACTTCTGGTTTTGGTAAACAAGCACTGATGAAAAATACTGACCAAATACTTATGTGTGAATGAGGCCTCAGGCTGTCATTGATCGAATACCCTAATAGAGAGGTCAGATACAGTAAGTCCTCCAATATATTAAAGATGGCGGACTAATTGCATGATATAGTAGGTACGGAAAGGATTCAGACCCCTTTAATTTTTTCACTCTCTTTTTCATTGCAGCCATTTGGTAAATTCAAAAAAGTTCATTTTTCTCTCATTAATGTATACTCTGCATCCCATCTTGACTGAAAAAAACAGAAATGTAGAAATGTTTGCAAATTTATTAAAAAAGAAAAACTGAAATATCACATTGTCATAAGGATACAGACCCTTTGCTCAGTGAATGATGCAACAAGTTTTTCACACCTGGATTTGGGGATCCTCTGCCGTTCTTCCTTGCAAATCCTCTCCAGTTCCATCAGGTTGGATGGTGAACGTTGGTGGACAGCCATTTTCACGTTAGGGCTCTGGTTGAGCCAGTTAAGAATGGTCACAGAGTTGTTCTGAAGCCACTCCTTTGTTATTTTAGCTGTATGCTTAGGGTCATTGTCTTATTGGAAGGTAAACCTTAGGACAAGTCTGAGGTCCAGAGAATTCTGGAAGAGGTTTTCATCCAAGATATCTCTGTACTTGGCCGCATTCATGTTTCCTTAGACAACCAGTTGTCCTGTCCCTGCAGCTGAAAAACACCATAGCATGTTGCTGCCACCACCATGTTTCACTGTTGGAATTGTATTGGGCAAGTGATGAGCAGTGCCTGGTTTTCTCCACACATACCGCTTAGAATTATCACCAAAAAGGTCTATCTTCATCTCATGAGACCAGAGAATCGTAGTTGGGGAGTCCTTCATGTGTTTTTAGCAAACTCTATGCGGGCTTTCATATGTCTTGCACTGCGCAGAGGCCACCATCGGGCCACTCTGCCATAAAGGCCCGACTGGTGGAGGGCTGCAGTGATAGGTGACTTTGTGGAACTTTCTCCCATCTCACTATTGCATCTCTGGAGCTCAGCCACAGTGATCCTGAGGTTATTCTTTACCTCACCAAGGTTCTTCTCCCACAATTGCTTAGTTTGGCTGGACGGCCAGGTCTAGGAAGACTTCTGGTGGTCCCAAACTTCTTCCATTTAAGGATTATGGAGGCCACTGTGTTCTTAGGACCCTTGAGTACTGCAGAAATTCTTTTGTAACCTTGGCCAGATCTGTGCCTTGCCACAATTCTGTCTCTGAGCTCCTTGGCCAGTTCCTTTGACCTCATGATTCTCATTTGGTCTGACATGCACTGTGAGGGGTGAGATCTTATATAGACAGGTGTCTGCCTTTCCAAATCAAGTCCTATCAGTTTAATTAAACACAACTGGCCTCCAATGAAGGAGTAGAATTATCTCAAGGAGGATCACAAGGAAATGGACCGCATGTGACTTAAAATAAAGGGCACAGCATGGCGACGATGATGTCATAAAGGTTGCCTCGACCAATCAGTGACGGGCACAGTCTGCCGTGAATTCGCCACGACCAATCAGCGACGGGCACAGTATCGACGTAGATGTCATAATGGTTGCCATGGCGACGATGATGTCATAAAGGTTGCCTCGACCAATCAGCGACGGGCACAGTCTGCCGCGAATTCTGGAATCATCATTGTCCATATACTACGGGGACATGCATATTCTAGAATACCCGATGCGTTAGAATCGGGCCACAATCTAGTATATATATATATATATATATATATATATATATATATATATATATACACTCACTGGCCACTTTATTAGGTACACCTGTCCAACTTCTTGTTAACACTTAATTTCTAATCAGCCAATCACATGGCGGCAACTCAGTGCATTTAGGCATGTAGACATGGTCAAGACAATCTCCTGCAGTTCAAACCGAGCATCAGTATGGGGAAGAAAGGTGATTTGAGTGCCTTTGAACGTGGCATGGTTGTTGGTGCCAGAAGGGCTGGTCTGAGTATTTCAGAAACTGCTGATCTACTGGGATTTTCACGCACAACCATCTCTAGGGTTTACAGAGAATGGTCCGAAAAAGAAAAAAAATCCAGTGAGCGGCAGTTCTGTGGGCGGAAATGCCTTGTTGATGCCAGAGGTCAGAGGAGAATGGGCAGACTGGTTCGAGCTGATAGAAAGGCAACAGTGACTCAAATCGCCACCCGTTACAACCAAGGTAGGCCTAAGAGCATCTCTGAACGCACAGTGCGTCGAACTTTGAGGCAGATGGGCTACAGCAGCAGAAGACCACACCGGGTACCACTCCTTTCAGCTAAGAACAGGAAACTGAGGCTACAATTTGCACAAGCTCATCGAAATTGGACAGTAGAAGATTGGAAAAACGTTGCTTGGTCTGATGAGTCTCGATTTCTGCTGCGACATTCGGATGGTAGGGTCAGAATTTGGCGTAAACAACATGAAATCTTTGGGATGTGGTGGAACGGGAGATTCGCATCAGGGATGTGCAGTTGACAAATCTGCGGCAACTGTGTGATGCCATCATGTCAATATGGACCAAAATCTCTGAGGAATGCTTCCAGCACCTTGTTGAATCTATGCCACGAAGAATTGAGGCAGTTCTGAAGGCAAAAGGGGTCCAACCCGTTACTAGCATGGTGTACCTAATAAAGTGGCCAGTGAGTGTATATATATATATATATATATTACGCTACTCTGAGTCCTATGAGAGCTCATAAACATCATTTTTATTTTTTTCGGTATGTGTGCTGCCCGCTATTTTTGTGGATAAATCATGGACCCATTATGATGAATGTTTCTTTGCCAAAATCCTTCTCTTTTTACAGACCGATTGTCTGCAAACCCCCCACCCACCCCAAACCCTACGAACGTCCTATTTTAACAAACCCAGCAATGCAAGTCAAAGACCCTGGGAAAAGTGATGGCTTACACACAGAAGTTATTGTAAAATACGTAGGAGAAGCTATGAATTTGTATTTTTATAAGAGATCCCCTCTTAACTCTATTCTGGTTAGGGGAATATTATACAACAATAAATACCCAACCGTAGTATCGGATGTGAGTCTCTCAAAATAAAGTCAGTAAATAGCATTAAAAGGTTCTATGGTTAAAATATTACTTTTATTAGCAACGTTGAAAAGTAGGGATATACCTACAATAATGACCAAGACCCTATGCAGAACACCTGTTCACGGGACAAAAGGACACACATAGGTGTCCAAAGCATAACACAGTAGATGCTATGAAGTGCAATGCTAATACCCATGTCGATAGTTAATTGTGGCAATCTCTCCCAATCTAGAAGGCAGATTGTTGTAATTAATGGAGCCACTTGAGGGACCACATGATGCCCGATTGACCCTAGTTCTCGCTGTTGTGCCCCATGTAGTGGATCCCACTCTCATAACGGCAGTACCCAGGTGTAAAGCTGTACCTTGTGTCCCCAAAAAATAAAATTCTCCCAACGCATTTATGCCTCACTGCCGAGGCTTCCTCAGGGAGTGTATATGTTGGGGCCCAAGTGGAATAAGACATAACTACAAAAAACTTGTGTTAAATAATCATCCAAATATAAGAATCGCAAGAGGTTACTGTAGTGATAGGTAGACATTATCCGATATGCAGAGTGCTGCACTTCCCACAGCGAATAAGATCTACTTGTCACTGCAAGACCTGTTGCGATTCTGGTGTTTGAATGATTATCTAGCACAAGTTTTTTGTAGTTATCTATCTGCCTCAATTCTGTATGACTTCAGGTAAAGGAACTGTCAGCCAGGCAGGAGTAGGCGGCGCTGGGTGAGGATAGAGCTGGAGTGACGGACATTTCAGATTCACAAGTCTTTTGCATTGTGCTGATGGGAGGGTCAGAATTTGGTGCAAAAAAAACATGAATCGATGAATCCTTCCCATCAAGTATCATCAGTTCTTCAGGCTGGTGGAGGCGGAGTAAGGTCCACATGGGCTAATATTCCTGCATAACGATTTCAGGACTTCGTGGAATCTACTCCATGATGAATTGTTGTAGTTCTGAAGACCCAAGAAGATCCAATGCACTACTAGATGGGCGATAATAAAGCTTTTGGCTGAGTAGTGCCACATACCGCCATCTCGTCACTGGTACAGGCTGCTGCCCTCTTTCTATGAGTGACTGCTGTATATCACACAAATCTATCACACACACGCCAAGAGCACAGAGAGTTGACTACTATTACAATAAGGGCAGAATTGAAAAGTGCAAATTAGTAAACCACCAGTAACAAAGGGATGGTAAAATCAGTGAAGTCTCTGGCTTGTAGACACTGGATGCCATTTTAGGGATGGATATCATGGGCAATTTCCAAGTTTGTTCACCTTTCCCTACTTCAAATTCTGGTCGTTGCTAAAAATTGAATGTGTAACTCTGTCACTACCATAATACATATAAAACTATATACAGTGCCTTGAAAAAGTATTTATACCCCCTGAACTGTTCCACACTTTTTCCTGTTCTGCAAAGATCTGCAATTCTGGTACTTGACCCAAAAGACTTGCAGCAGTAAGAGTAGCGAAAGGTGATCCAATACAATCTTGACTCAGGGAGGGGCAAGGCGGAAGACAAATGCAAGGCACAATTTTCAGATTTAAATTTTTAACCTCTCATTTATATTTTCGTTTTTTCCTCCCCTTCTTCTAAGAGCTTTCATTTTTTTTTTTTTTTCAGCCACATAGCAGTATGAGGGCTTTATTTTTTTGTGGGACAAGTTGAATTTTTGATGACACCATTCATTTTATCATGTGATGCGCTGGAAAGTGGGAAAAAAATCCAAGTGCTTTGAAATTGAAAAAAGAGTGCAATGTCACAATTTTTTAGGGAAAGTTTTATTTACCATGTTCACAATATGGTAAAACTGCCCAAAATATGATTCTCCAGGTCAGTATGAGGACACAGATACCAAACGTGTAGTTTTTTATTTAATAGATAGAAATATAAAAAAATAGGAAATTTGTAAAATAAAAAATCTTTGCTTGTGTCTCTTTTTTTCCGAGACCTGGAATGCTTTCAATTTTATGGAGATAGTGCTGTGTGGTGGCTTATTTTTTGTGCCCTGAGCTGACATTTTTCCTGATAAAATTTTGGAGTAGATAATAATTTTTATTTATATAGCTCCAACATATTCCACAGCCCTTTACGGTTTAACAGTTCATACACAAGTCATAAGTAACAACGTTAAAAATACAATAATTAAAACAAAATAAGACGACCCTGCTCGTGAGAGCTTACAATCTACAATGAGGTTGGGGGATACAAGGATTTGATCGCCTTTTATTACATTTTATTGAAATTCTGCAACCCCCCCCCAAAAAAAAAATCATAATTCTGGCTTCTTTTTTTACTCATTAATTATGCCATTTACCCATCGGATTAATTTATTTTAAATTTTGATAGATCGAATTTTTACGAATGTATATGTGTAAATAAATATATATATATATATATATATATATATATATATATATACATATCGTATATAAAACTTTTTTTTCCATTTCATACTGTATTTGCTAGTCTCCTTATGGGACTTGCAGCTGCGATCATCTGATTGCATGTGCGATACATAACAGTGCTTCAGAACTGCTATATATAGTGAAAATCATGATCGCCTATGAACACCATCTGGAGGCTGGCTTTCACAGGAGAATCATCATGACAAGCACAAGGGTCTTCAGCAGACCTCTGACACGGCAATCCATCGGTGCCCTGCAATTTCGTCACTGGTGTGTCCATGAACGTGTGGAATGATGCGCCCCCTGCTGGTGCTGGTTAAATGCCCCTGTCGGAGATTGACAGTGGGATTTAACAGCTTAACAGCCCTGGTTGGAGCGAGATTTAAATCAGCCATCATCTGGCAGCAAATAGCGTGTGAGCCCGCATCAAAAGAGAGGAGATGCACGACTTTTTATGTACATGTATGTCTATGTGGATTAAAATAATTATAAACCATGTATCATTTCCTTTGCACTTCTCGAATACTGCCTACTTTGTATTGCTATATATCAGATAAGATCCCAATAGAGCACATTTAAGTTTGTGGGTGTAAAGTGAAACGTGGAACAGTTCACAGGGTATATTGTGTCCATTATAGACAGTTTACAGGTTACAGGTAACAGTTGCGGTGAATGGCCCGGAGGATTCCACGTGGGCTACGGTCCCATCTTAGACCTACCCTGTTGCCAGATAACGCACAATTTTGTATGAGATTTGAATCCATCTCTAATAAATATGCATTTGACATCCTGTTACTAAATATTGAATTTTTAAAGGAAGAAATGATTGTCATAAGGAAGAACATCACGGATCTGGAGGATCAAGTTAAGGCCCAGCTGACAGCCCAGGACTGGGGCCCCTTGAAAACAAAGATGGAGGAAAATCTGGTAAAGTTCAGGAGTGACATTGAGATCACTAAGAGGACTAAGTGGTTCCGTGATGCAGAGGACTATAAGGTGGGCCGGATTTTTTCTTGGCAGATGGGCCCTAATCAACATGCTAATAATAGGAACAAGAGATTTAATACATCCAAAAGGCGGAGAAGACCACAAGAGAGAAAACAGTCGAACTTTGGCTTTACCACTGCAGATTCGGAATCCACTGATGACTCCATTGCTGGGGGATCCAAGAAGGTCCATCAGCAGCATTTTTGGGGCAAGGAGAGGGTGGACAAAACCACACCCGGAGACGTGGCCGGAGAGGGGGCCGCAAACACAAGAAACGGAGGGACTGCTCGGGAACAACGGACAGGACGGAATACGACAATGAGGACCAGGAACACGAAGGACAACTAGAAGACAGTAAGGAGTTGGTGGTTAATATTTCATCTTTTGTTCTATCTGACATTGAGACTAAGGTTTTGTCTAAAGGTTTGTCGTTCTGCTCATCAAATGGTCCGGATTGGTTCGGGATAGAGTGTGATCTACAGGCATTTTTTAGGAGACTGAGGCTATCCTCTTATTTCTCTGATAAAATAGATATCCCTAGAACTGCCGCAGATAATATGGTGAAAGGTTTCACTCTAAATGAGGTGGGACTATATTGTAAGAGCAATTTTCAACCACCCAATAGGAATCACTTTATAGAATCGTATATTGAACTTGTACAAAGGGATATGGAGAAATTGAAAAAGAATTTTAAATCTGCTTCAGTCCAAAATATGTTGTTTGCTGAAAGGAAGACCCTGACTGCCTTGGCTGAGAATACTCTAATCACGATAAAACCAGCCGACAAGGGTGGGGCGGTTGTAATAATGGACAGCTCTAAATATAGGGCTGAGATCCTCCAGCAATTGGATGATGGGGCAGTGTATGAGAGACTATCATGTAATCCGATGACACGGTTCCAGAAGGAATTACAGCTTGTGATCAGTGACTCCCTAGCCATGGGACTCATTGACCATAAGCTGTCTGAATACTTGATCGTTGAAACTGTTGTGAACTCTATTTTTGGGCTCCCTCTAGTGGTCACAAGCGGTACTGTGTAGTGTTGTCTTTTTGCAGGTTGGCAGCATCAGCTGGTTCGTTATCCTTGGTTGGTTTCCTATTTAGCTCACCTGGATACTCAGTTCCTTGCCTGCTCTCAATGTATTCAGTGCTCTTCAGATTCCTTGTGACTACCTTGCTCCCACTCTCTCCAAGACAAGCTAAGTTTTTGTTTGTTTATTTTTTGATTATCAGCATTCATCATGTTTCTTGTCCAGCTTGCTAAAATGTGATTTCCTCGCTTGCTGGTTGCTCTAGGGGACGAGTTTCTCCCCCCACACCGTTAGTTGGTGCGGGGGTTCTTGAAATCTCAGTGTGGATATTTTGTAAGGGTTTTTTACTGACCGCACAGACCCCTTTTCTATTTTCTGCTTTCTAGTATTAGTGGGCCTCATTTGCTGAATCTGCTTTCACCCCTGTGTATGTGCCTTCCTCTTACCTCACCGTTATTATTTGTTGGGGGCTTCTATATCTTTGGGGATTATTTCTCTGGAGGCAAGTGAGGTCTTTCTTTCTCTCTAGGGGTAGTGAGTTCCTCAGGCTGGCTCGAGACGTCTAGGATTTTAGACACGTTCACCGGCTACCTTTAGTGTGTTGGATAGGTTCAGATTTGCGGTCAGTCCAGTTTACCACCTCTCTAGAGCTTGTCCTATGTTTTGTTACTTAGCTGGAGTATTTTGTGATCCTCAACCACTAGGATCATAACATGAAACTCCGGTAATTCCTGTCCTGTATATATTACCAAAAATACATAAGGACTTGTATAATCCCCCGGGACGACCTATCGTGTCGGGGAGGGGTTCCCTCTTCAGTAATACTGCAATTTTTCTAGACCGGATATTGAGACCGTTTGCCATTTCAGCACGATCCTATATCAGAGACACAAGTGACTTCCTGAATAAGATTGATGAACTGACTATTTCTGAGGCAACTATTCTAGCCTCATTTGACGTTGTGTCGTTGTATACGTCCATTGAGCACGACAAAGGACTTGAGGCTGTCTTTCATGTGCTATCGGGCTCTAACATGGCCCCAGAGTGTGCACGTCTTGTCCTCACATTGCTTGAATTCATCCTCAGGTGGAATTTTTTTCTGTTTGGGGATGAGTTTTTCTTGCAATTGAGGGGTACCGCCATGGGGTCCAATGTGGCCCCCACTTATGCCAACATCTACATGGCGGTACTTAAGGACAGGTACGTGTACAATTCCAGCCTCTGGCGCCATGTCAGAGCCTGGTGGCGTTATATAGATGACATCTTTCTGGTATGGGAGGGGGACCTTAAGGAGTTGGATACCTTTCATGGGTTGTTAAATCAGATATATCCGGAGTTAAAGTTCACTCTGACATCCTCTACGACACAGGTACAATTTCTGGACACTTTGGTTTATAAGGACGGTAACAAGTTATGTACAGATATTTTTGTGAAAGAAACCGATAGGAATGGCCTGTTGTCCTTTGACAGTAATCACCCGAGAGGTATGGTAAGTTCTCTCCCTTGGAGTCAGCTACTGAGAGTGAGGAGGATAGTCTCTGATGAGGAGCGAGTAGATTCACGGCTCAGTGAGATGTGTGAAAAATTTATTGCAAGGGGATACCCTGCTAGTGAGGTGGCCAGATATAAGGACAGGGCCATAAGTTGTTCTCGTGAGAGCATCCATAAAAAAACTCGAGTTAAATCAACATGTGACAGGATCCCTTTCGTGTCAACATACAATGTGGTGAGCAATCGTGTTGGGAGTATACTCAGGAGACATTGGACCCTATTACAGCGTGGTCTACCGTCTGTTTCAAATTTTAGGATGTACCCTATGATGTCATATAGAAGGGGGCGTAATTTTAGAGACAGGCTAGTAAAATCGGATGTTGGGGCCTCAAAGACCCTGGTCCAGAGTACCCTGAGTGCAGCCAAACACGGGACTTTCCCGTGTTTGGGCTATGCTTGTTGCAATAACATGCTAAAAGGGGAATTGTTTTACCATCCACACACTGGAGAAAAATTTTTTTTGAAAGAGAGATACACCTGTTCTTCAAGCTATGTTATATACATGATTGTGTGCCCATGTGGACACACCTATGTGGGTGAAACAACCATGGAAGTGAGGGCCCGAATTAGCAAGCACAAGAGCACGGTGAGAACGGGGCTTACAGAGTTACCAGTCCCTAAACATTTTATTGAAAATAGACATTCAGTAAACCAATTGAGGTTTAGGGTTATTGATAGTGTTCCAGCACTTAGGAGGGGTGGTAACAGGGTACAAATTCTTAAAAGGAAGGAATTACGGTGGATCTATACATTAGGGTCTTTGCAACCAAAAGGTCTGAATATTGATTTTAATGTACATACCTGTGCTGTTTAATTTTTGGTTTAGTATGTGTGGGTGGGCATCAGGGCCGGACTGGGACTGAAATTCAGCCCTGGCGTTTTTAAGAACACAGGCCCACGTCTTGTAACTTCTGTACTCTTGCTCTCTAGATAGTCTAAGTACAGGTCAGCAGCATACAATCAAAACGCTTTGTGTTGCGGACCTCCGTAGCCATCAGCCACTGAATTATGGCCAATTTAGATGAGCCAATAATTATGAAATGTGTCATTGTAAAAGCGCATCTTCCTGATTATAGGCTCATTTAAATAGGTCAGTAATCACCTGATTTAAGAGCAAAATGATTAGTAGTCACGTGAAATGATTTTTAGCCGGCCTAAAAATCAAGGTTCTTGGTAGCATATTGCCCTGGTAAACAGGACATGCGCTCCCAAGAACAGGACATTCTATGTGCATAAAACATATTAACAGTCACTGTGTGCACAGAGAAGTGCGGTCCTCCTGTGTGAATAGGCCGTATAGGATGCTGACTGAGGTGTATATAGCCGGTCGGTGGTCATGTACATGTTACAAGAAAAAATTATTTGAAAATTGCTGCAGTTTAAAAGGATGCGTCATTTTAAGAAAAAGGTAGATGGAGGCATAGGACCACCCCACCGACCCCACAAAAAAAGCAGATTGAAAAGAAAAAAAAAAGTGTTTAAAGCTATTTAGAATTTTAAAGGGAACCTGTCACCAGTTTTTGAGTCTATCCACAAATATCACCTCTGTTTTCTGCTCTGTGCTGCATTACACAAATGTGTATATTGACTCCTGCCTTCTCCTGTATATCCCGCAAACTATCTGCGGTGTGTGCGCCTCCTCCCTGCTCCTAATCGCCGTCCACCGGCTCTGATTGTTGTGGAAGACTCGTCCTGCGTCATCTACATAGTGCAACGAAATCTTGTGCCTGTGCAGTAGCATCGCCGGCCCGTCCACTTTGCTCTGCGGGTGGAGCAAGGCACATTATTGGATATGTGGCAAAAGATGTTATTCCAGCACCGGTGAAAGTGCGCCTGCTTGGGACGGCGATGCTACTGTGCAGGCATAAGATTTTGTTGTGCTATGTGGATGACAAGTCATCCATATTTATCAGAGCCGAAGGACGACGTTTAGGAGCAAAAAGAAGGCGCACGGACCACAGAGATGACGCCCGACCAGCCTCACTTAAATACAGCGTGGGAGCAACTCAAATGTTTTGTTTGGGGTTAGGCAGGGGGTCAGGAATCAATATACATGTCAGTGTAAGGGTATATTTCCACGCTGCGTACTGACAGCGCTTTGGACGCAGCGGATAACCAGCTCCACCCAAAGCGCTGCCCCCTTTGTACATGCGGTGATACCGCATGTGTTCATTGAACACATGCTTAATCACCGCATCCTATACATAAAAGAGGGATATTTATCTTGTGGAGACTGATCGTCTCCGCAAGATAGACATGCTGAGGTCTATAAAGACGCGCCGCATGTGCGTAATTTTGGGTGTGTCACCCACATTCCTGTACGCATAGTGGAGATGGCATTTCATAAAATCCCCTCCGCTATGCTGTAACATCTGGACACTGCGGCTGGACGCAGCGTCCAATCTGCAGCAAATCCAGACCAAATACGTCACACGGAAACATACCCTAATGCAGCACAGAGCAGGTAAAGGCGGCTGCATTTGTTGAAAGACTCAAACACTGGTGATATGTTCCCTTTATAAATATATTTGTGTCCACAAATCTGCAACACAGGGCAGTAAAATGCCAGTCACAGACATACAGGGTGGGCAGCCTGGAGGGGGCGTGATTCTGCAGCATTACAGTACATATACACACACTTACATGCAGTACATATACAGACACACACTTACATACAGTACATATACAGACACACTCACATACAGTACATATACAAACACACTTACATACAGTACATACACACTCACATACAGTACATATACACACTCACATACAGTACATATACACAAACACACATACAGTACATATACAGACACACTCACATACAGTACATATACGCAAACACACTCACATACAGTACATATACAGACACACTCACATACAGTACATATACAGACACACACTTACATACAGTACATATACAGACACACACACATACAGTACATATACAGACACACACTTACATACAGTACATATACAGACACACACACATACAGTACATATACAGACGCACTCACACTCACATACAGTACATATACAGACACACTCACATACAGTACATATACACACACACTTGCATACAGTAAATATACAGACACACTCACATACAGTACATATACACACACACACTTGCATACAGTACATATACAGACACACTCACATATAGTACATATACACACACTTACATACAGTACATATACAGACACACTCACATACAGTACATATACAGACACACTCACATATAGTACATATACACAAACACACTTAAATACAGTACATATACAGACACACTCACATACAGTACATATACACACACACTCACATACAGTACATATACAGACACACTCACATACAGTAAATATACACAAACACACTTAAATACAGTACATATACACAAACACACTTACATAGAGTACATACACAGACACACTCACATACAGTACATATACAGACACACTCACATACAGTACATATACAGACACACTCACATACAGTACATATACAAACACACTTACATACAGTACATACACACTCACATACAGTACATATACAGACACACTCACATACAGTACATATACAAACACACTCACATATAGTACATATACAGACACACTCACATACAGTACATATACAGACACATAAGGTGCATGTATATACATACACATATACACAGTACATATATAAATAAACTACAGACACAAGACTTGCACATATACACACATTGAGCATACACATATACTCACTCCTTCCTGCAGGCAGCTGGATTTCTTCATGTGACCTTACTTCCTAGGAGCAGGGGATTTCAGCTCCGTTGCTAGCGGTTGCACACAGGCCTGAGCCCTCCTCTCTCAGCCCTGAATCCTCCAGCTCTGATCCGGCAGAGGAGGGAACGCTGCAGCTGCTATTGGAGGAGCTCAGTGCTGGGATCTTCCAGTCTTTTTCTCCTCACAGCACTGGCCCCGCCCACCTCCTCATTGGTTTCTGCAGCTCCCCTGCTTGTTTTCATTGGCTGGGTGCTACAGTCAGCAGCTATGCTGTGCTGGAGATATGGATCTGATGCCACCAGAGAGGTATGTAAATTATCCGGCCGGCCATGAGCAGGAGCCCTTCCTCCCTCCACCTTGCCTCTGCCCTTCCTCCTCACTGCCCATTCCTGTGTCTCCCTGCTGCTGCTCACATGTACAGAGCAGCTGAGGCCACGCCTCCTTCTCCTGCGCGGCTCCTGTCCTGTCACATCAATAGTACTCCTGCAGAGGGAGCGGCCCACGGCAGGGGGCGGCCCCTCTGGCAAATGCCAGAACTGCCCGATGGCCAGTCCGGCCCTGGTGGGCATCATGGTGGGTATATGTTTCTTTTAATGTTCCCTTCCGCTATGTGAATATATTCATATTACATTTCTTTTCTCTTCCCTTTGTCTCCCCTTTTCCCTCTTGTTATATTTTAGGACAATATTGCTACAGTCGGTTGTCAAAAGGATTGGGATATGTTGGAATCAGTGGACAGGTGGCTATATTCTGGATGTCTCTCTATATCAGCTCCCCTCCTTGTGCTTCCCGACTGTCGCGCGTATATGATGTGATGTGGTTAGGCTATCACTTATTTGGCGATCATTGAGAATATGGCGTTATATGGTCTAATATTATGTATGTTTTGATTCTTCTTTTGAATTAGCGCTGTCATTGATCCGTGTGCGTCTTGGTCTCCTAGGTTACGCTCCGGGCTGACTGGATGCAGTAATGTGGATGGACGGGTGGGCGTGCACTGCCGAAGGTGGGTCCGCCTCGCCGTCATGTGGTGCGGATACTTCCGGTTGGCGGTGCGCTTATGTGTCCCGTCCATCGCTGCAGTGTGGTCCAGGAGGGGAGTCGTACCTCGGGTTATGACGTCTTGATCTCTGGGGTATGTTACGGGTCGTGTGATAGGTGGAAGGGTATGTGCCTTATATGTGAGAGACACAGATTGGCAGTATGAAGATTCTTGGCGCCGTTTGAAGATGGTATCCTATTGGCTCCGATCTGTTTACAATCCCCACATGGCCTCGTAAGGATTGGTGGATGTTTCCATGACGACCCTGATGCTGGAGACCGATTGCCTGTGATATCAACAGTAGATTGTGTTAAATATTAGATGATAATGAGATTATGTGGGTGACTTATGGGGGAGGTGTGGTCGGTTGGTGAAGTGTATTTTAAACATGTTAGATGTCTGCTTTTTGTATTGTATTGTAGTTTTTATTGGGTGGTGGGCGGCTGAATGGTGATTGGTGCCCTGTGTGGCACACACACTATTTAAAGCTGGTCATGTGCACTCTATGTTATGCTTGACAAAGGCCCTTAGGGCCGAAACGTTGCTGTTATATGGCAGAATAAACTTCTATTTTTTATACTACACACCTGGATGGAGCGCTGTTCCTTTATTGGTGAATGGTGATGTCACAGAGTAAAACACCAAAAAAGGAAAAATTCAAGAAAATACACCAAAAACATGCAGAGATGCTTACCTGTCTGAATGGGCCTCAATACAAATGCACAAGCAGGGTGCAGCGGACCCAAAAAAAGCAAATGCACAGGTGCAATACCTAATGAAACAGCCAGCCTTCAATCAGGGTTTGGCCGTGTGGTACACCAATGCACTGAGATACATACTCTGTATGTGGCGTGTTCACACAAGGAATGCAAAACATCTGGCTCCAGCCTATTAATGACGCCCTATAGCGGGCTGCCCAGTGCTACAATGCATCCTGTGTGAACAGAGGCCACAGTGTACAGATCCTGTTCACACAGGATGCATTTTAGCACTGGGCAGCCCGCCATAGGGCGTTATAATAGGCTGGAGCCAGATGCTTTGCATTCCTTGTGTGAACACGCCACATACAGAGTATGTATCCCAGTGCATTGGTGTACCACACGGCCAAACCCTGATTGAAGGCTGGCTGTTTCATTAGGTATTGCACCTGTGCATTTGCTTTTTCTGCGTCCGCTGCACCCTGCTTGTGCATTTGTATTGAGGCCCATTCAGACAGGTAAGCATCTCTGCCTGTTTTTGTTGTATTTTCTTGAATTTTTCCTTTTTTGGTGTTTTTCATGTTAGAGTAGGACTGGCAAAACTAAGGACCCTTGACGCGGGTTGCCGGCTTGCATATTATGGCCAGAATATCAACTAATACCTTACATATATTTATATGTTTTGTTTTGCACGTATATTTTTTGCAGGGTGCAGTTGGGCCCAAATGGTTCTGTACACTGTGGCCTCTGTTCACACAGGATGCATTTTAGCACTGGGCAGCCCGCCATAGGGCGTCATTAATAGGCTGGAGCCAGATGCTTTGCATTCCTTGTGTGAACACGCCACATACAGATTATGTATCTCAGTGCATTGGTTGTTATGGTTCTCAATGGCAAGAGAACATAGCCCAGCATACATAAGAACTGGCTCTTGGAAGGATGGAAACTTAAACTGACCATGAACTAAACCTGCCGCACAACTAACAGTAGCCGGGTAGCGTAGCCTGCGTTTTATCCCTAGACGCCCAGCGCCGGCCGGAGGACTAACTAATCCTGGCAGAGGAAAATATAGTCCTGGCTCACCTCTAGAGAAATTTCCCCGAAAGGCAGACAGAGGCCCCCACATATATTGGCGGTGATTTAAGATGAAAATGACAAACGTAGTATGAAAATAGGTTTAGCAAAATCGAGGTCCGCTTACTAGATAGCAGGAAGACAGAAAGGGTACTTTCATGGTCAGCTGAAAACCCTATCAATACACCATCCTGAAATTACTTTAAGACTCTAGTATTAACTCATAACATCAGAGTGGCAATTTCAGATCACAAGAGCTTTCCAGACACAGAAACGAAACTGCAGCTGTGAACTGGAACAAAATGCAAAAAACAAACAAGGACAAAAGTCCGACTTAGCTGGAAGTTGTCTGGTAGCAGGAACATGCACAGAAAGGCTTCTGATTACAATGTTGACCGGCATGGAAGTGACAGAGGAGCAAGGTTAAATAGCGACTCCCACATCCTGATGGGAACAGGTGAACAGAGGGGATGATGCACACAAGTTCAATTCCACCAGTGGCCACCAGGGGAGCCCAAAATCCAATTTCACAACAATTGGTGTACCACACGGCCAAACCCTGATTGAAGGCTGGCTGTTTCATTAGGTATTGCACCTGTGCATTTGCTTTTTTTGGGTCCGCTGCACCCTGCTTGTGCATTTGTATTGAGGCCCATTCAGACAGGTAAGCATCTCTGCCTGTTTTTGGTGTATTTTGATGTCACAGAGTAGCATGTGCTGGGCCTGCGCTGTGTGACATCACACCTCTATGTTGTGAACTCTGTTTTTGGGCTCCCTCTTGTGGTCACAAGTGGTACTGTGTGAGTGCTGTCTTTGGGCTCCCTCTGGTGGCTCTTTGTGTCATTCTGCAGGTCTGAGGCTGGTTCAGCTGTCTCGTTATCTGTTAGCTGGTTTCCTATTTAGCTCACCTGGACTTTCAGTGGTTGCCTGCTGTCGATGTATTCAGTGCTATTCTGATCTCTCCTGAATCCCTTCGTTATCAGTCTCGCCAAGAGAAGCTAAGTTTCTGTTTGGTTATTTTTTGCTCATCAGTGTTCAATATGTTTCTTGGTTATTTATTTGTCCTTGTCCAGCTTGCTAATATGTGATTTCCTTGCTTGCTGGTAGCTCTAGGGGGCTGAGTTTCTCCCCTCACACCGTTAGTTGGTGTGGGGGTTCTTGTATTCTCAGCGTGGATATTTTGTATAGGGTTTTTTACTGACCGCACAGTTCCCTGCCTGTCTTCTGCTATCTAGTATTAGTGGGCCTCATTTGCTGAATCTGTTTTCATTTCTACGTTTTGTATTTTCCCCTTACCTCACCGTTATTATTTGTTGGGGGCTTCCTATATCTTTGGGGTCATTTCTCTGAGGCAAGTGAGGTCTTACTTTCTCTATAGGGGTAGCAAGTTTCTCAGGCTGCGTCGAGACGTCCAGGAATTTAGGCACGTTCACCGGCTACCTTTAGTGTGTTTGTTAGGATCAGGTTTTGCGGTCAGTCCAGTTACCACCTCCCTAGAGCTCGTTCTATGTTCAGTAACTTAGCTAGTTCATTCTGTGATCCTCAGCCACTAAGGATCATAACAGTACAGCAGGCCGAAAAAGTGTTTAATGCATCGCAGAAGTGGGATAAGAGAAGTCCTGAGTACAATTTTTTTTTTTTTTTCCTCTCCCTTTGCTGCAGTCTGTCCAGCTTCTCTCATCCCCTTAATCTCTGGGTGGCTTTGAGTTCAGCTGCAGACATGGATATTCAGAGTCTGACTTCTAATGTGGATGCATTTTTTCTGGCGCTTGGATTGCTTTATGAGGAACCTAATCTTGAGAACCAGGCAGAAAAGGCCTTGCTGGCTCTCTCTCAGGGCCAGGATGAAGCTGAGGTGTATTGTCAAAAATTTTGGAAATGGTCGGTGCTTACTCAATGGAATGAGTGTGCCCTGGCTGCAAATTTCAGAGAAGGTCTTTCTGAAGCCATTAAGAATGTTATGGTGGGGTTCCCCACGCCTGCAAGTCTGAATGACTCAATGGCTTTGGCCATTCAGATTGATCGGCGTTTGCGGGAGCGCAAATCTGCGCACCATCTGGCGGTGTTTTCTGAACAGAGACCTGAGTCTATGCAATGTGACCGAATTCTGACCAGAATTGAGCGGCAAGATCATAGACGTCAAAATGAGTTGTGCTTTTACTGTGGTGATTCAACTCATGTTATCTCAGCATGCTCTAAGCGCGTAAAAAAAATTGCTAAATCTGTCACCGTTGGTACTATACAGCCTAAATTCATTTTGTCTGTTACTTTAATTTGTTCTTTGTCTTCCTATTCGGTTATGGCTTTTGTGGATTCAGGTGCTGCCCTGAACCTGATAGATTTGTCGTTTGCCAGGCGCTGTGGTTTGGTCCTGGAGCCTTTGGAATTCCCTATTCCACTGAGGGGAATTGATGCTACACCATTGGCTGAGAATAAGCCTCAGTATTGGACTCAAGTGACCATGTGCATGACTCCTGTACATCAGGAGGTGATTCGCTTTCTTGTGCTGCATAATTTGCATGATGTTGTCGTTTTGGGTCTGCCATGGCTGCAGGCTCATAATCCAGTTTTGGATTGGAAAGCTATGTCTGTTTCAAGTTGGGGTTGCCAGGGGATTCATGGCGATGCTCCTTTGGTGTCAATTGCTTCTTCCACTCCTTCTGAGGTCCCTGAGTTTTTGTCGGACTACCAGGATGTATTTGATGAGCCCAGATCCAGTGCCCTGCCTCCTCACAGGGATTGTGATTGTGCTATAAATTTGATTCCTGGTAGTAAGTTCCCTAAGGGACGACTTTTTAATTTGTCTGTACCAGAACATGCCGCGATGCGGAGTTATATAAAGGAGTCTTTAGAGAAGGGACATATTCGCCCGTCCTCCTCCCCTCTTGGTGCAGGATTCTTTTTTGTGGCCAAGAAGGATGGTTCTCTGAGACTTTGTATAGATTATCGTCTTCTAAATAAAATCACGGTCAAATTTCAGTATCCTTTGCCATTATTATCTGATCTGTTTGCTCGGATTAAGGGGTCCAGTTGGTTCACCAAGATAGATCTTCGTGGTGCGTATAACCTTGTGCGTATTAAGCAGGGGGATGAATGGAAAACAGCATTTAATACGCCCGAAGGCCATTTTGAGTACTTGGTGATGCCTTTTGGACTCTCTAATGCTCCTTCTGTGTTCCATTCCTTCATGCATGACATCTCCTGAGAATATCTGGATAAATTTATGATTGTGTATCTGGATGACATTTTGGTCTTTTCTGAGGACTGGGAGTCCCATGTGAAGCAGGTCAGGATGGTATTTCAGGTCCTGCGTGCTAATGCCTTATTTGTGAAGGGCTCAAAATGTCTCTTCGGAGTTCAGAAGGTTTCCTTTTTGGGTTTTATTTTTTCTCCTTCTACTATTGAGATGGACCCAGTCAAGGTCCAGGCTATTCATGACTGGACTCAGCCTACATCTGTTAAGAGTCTTCAGAAGTTCTTGGGTTTTGCTAATTTTTACCGTCGCTTCATTGCTAATTTTTGTGGCGTGGTTAAACCCTTGACGGATTTGACCAAGAAGGGTTCTGATGTGACTAATTGGTCTCCTGCGGCCGTGGAGGCCTTTCGGGAGCTGAAGCGCCGGTTTTCTTTGGCTCCAGTTTTGTGTCAGCCTGATGTCTCTCTTTCTTTTCAGGTCGAGGTTGATGCTTCTGAGATTGGTGCAGGGGCTGTTTTGTCGCAGAGAAGCTCTGATTGCTCTGTGATGAAACCTTGTGCTTTCTTTTCAAGAAAGTTTTCGCCTGCCGAGCGGAATTATGATGTTGGTAATCGGGAGTTGTTGGCTATGAAGTGGGCATTTGAGGAGTGGCGACATTGGCTCGAGGGAGCTAAGCATCGTGTGGTGGTCTTGACTGATCACAAAAATCTGATTTATCTCGAGTCTGCCAAGCGGCTGAATCCTAGACAGGCTCGTTGGTCGTTGTTTTTCTCCCGTTTCGATTTCGTGGTCTCGTACCTGCCTGGTTCGAAGAACGTGAAGGCTGATGCTCTTTCTAGGAGTTTTGTGCCTGACTCTCCGGGAGTTTCAGAGCCGGCTGGTATCCTCAGAGAGGGAGTGATTTTGTCTGCCATTTCCCCAGATTTGCGATGAGTGCTGCAGAAATTTCAGGCGGATAGACCTGACCGTTGCCCACCAGAGAGACTGTTTGTCCCAGATAGATGGACCAGCAGAGTTATTTCCGAGGTTCATTCTTTGGTGTTGGCAGGCCATCCTGGGATTTTTGGTACCAGAGATTTGGTGGCTAGGTCCTTCTGGTGGCCTTCCTTGTCGCGGGATGTGCGTTCCTTTGTGCAGTCCTGTGGGATTTGTGCTCGGGCTAAGCCTTGCTGTTCTCGTGCCAGCGGTTTGCTTTTGCCTTTGCCTGTTCCGAAGAGGCCTTGGACGCACATTTCCATGGATTTTATTTCGGATCTTCCAGTCTCCCAGAGAATGTCTGTCATTTGGGTGGTGTGTGATCGTTTTTCCTAAATGGTCCATTTGGTGCCCTTGCGTAAGTTGCCTTCCTCCTCCGATTTGGTTCCTCTATTTTTTCAGAATGTGGTTCGCTTGCATGGCATCCCTGAAAATATTGTGTCTGACAGAGGATCCCAGTTTGTGTCCAGATTTTGGCAGATTTTTTGTGCTAAGATGGGCATTGATTTGTCTTTTTCGTCGGCCTTCCATCCTCAGACAAATGGCCAA
Source organism: Ranitomeya variabilis (assembly GCF_051348905.1). NCBI lineage: Eukaryota > Metazoa > Chordata > Amphibia > Anura > Dendrobatidae > Ranitomeya > Ranitomeya variabilis. The sequence goes on along the minus strand of NC_135233.1, from coordinate 955,628,712 downwards.
ACCGAGCGAACTAATCAGACCTTGGAAACTTATTTAAGATGTTTTGTTTCTGCTGATCAGGATGATTGGGTGACTTTTTTGACATTGGCCGAGTTTGCCCTTAATAATCGGGCTAGTTCTGCTACTTTGGTTTCGCCTTTTTTCTGCAATTCTGATTTTCATCCTCGTTTCTCCTCGGGTCAGGTCGAGCCTTCTGACTGTCCTGGGGTGGATTCTGTGGTGGATAGGTTGCAGCAGATTTGGAACCATGTGGTGGACAATTTGAAGTTGTCACAGGAGAAGGCTCAGTGCTTTGCCAACCGCCGTCGCGGTGTGGGTCCCCGACTTCGTGTTGGGGATTTGGTATGGCTGTCTTCTCGGTATGTTCCTATGAAGGTCTCCTCTCCTAAATTCAAGCCTCGCTTCATCGGTCCTTATAAGATTTTGGAAATCCTTAACCCGGTGTCGTTTCGTTTGGACCTCCCAGCGTCGTTTGCCATTCATAACGTGTTCCATAGGTCTTTGTTGCGGAGGTATGTGGTGCCTGTGGTTCCTTCTGTTGAGCCCCCTGCCCCGGTGCTGGTTGAGGGCGAATTGGAGTACGTGGTGGAGAAGATCTTGGATTCTCGTGTTTCTAGACGGAGGCTTCAGTATTTGGTTAAGTGGTAGGGCTATGGTCAGGAGGATAATTCCTCGGTTGTCGCCTCTGATGTTCATGCGGCCGATTTGGTTCGTGCCTTCCATGTGGCTCATCCTGATCGCCCTGGGGGTTTTGATGAGGGTTCGGGGACCCCTCCTCAAGGGGGGGTACTGTTGTGAACTCTGTTTTTGGGCTCCCTCTTGTGGTCACAAGTGGTACTGTGTGAGTGCTGTCTTTGGGCTCCCTCTGGTGGCTCTTTGTGTCATTCTGCAGGTCTGAGGCTGGTTCAGCTGTCTCGTTATCTGTTAGCTGGTTTCCTATTTAGCTCACCTGGACTTTCAGTGGTTGCCTGCTGTCGATGTATTCAGTGCTATTCTGATCTCTCCTGAATCCCTTTGTTATCAGTCTCGCCAAGAGAAGCTAAGTTTCTGTTTGGTTATTTTTTGCTCATCAGTGTTCAATATGTTTCTTGGTTATTTATTTGTCCTTGTCCAGCTTGCTAATATGTGATTTCCTTGCTTGCTGGTAGCTCTAGGGGGCTGAGTTTCTCCCCTCACACCGTTAGTTGGTGTGGGGGTTCTTGTATTCTCAGCGTGGATATTTTGTATAGGGTTTTTACTGACCGCACAGTTCCCTGCCTGTCTTCTGCTATCTAGTATTAGTGGGCCTCATTTGCTGAATCTGTTTTCATTTCTACGTTTTGTATTTTCCCCTTACCTCACCGTTATTATTTGTTGGGGGCTTCCTATATCTTTGGGGTAATTTCTCTGAGGCAAGTGAGGTCTTACTTTCTCTATAGGGGTAGCAAGTTTCTCAGGCTGCGTCGAGACGTCCAGGAATTTAGGCACATTCACCGGCTACCTTTAGTGTGTTTGTTAGGATCAGGTTTTGCGGTCAGTCCAGTTACCACCTCCCTAGAGCTCGTTCTATGTTCAGTAACTTAGCTAGTTCATTCTGTGATCCTCAGCCACTAAGGATCATAACACCTCTATATAAGGAGCTGCACTTCGGAATGCTCGTTGAGGGTTCCGTAGAGTTGGAGTGTGAGTACGCTGCGTCTGAGTCTCCTGCTCTCTCATTATTATTAGTTTCTATAATTTTCTATTCCTTTCCTATGTTTCTGTCATGGGAAGCCTAGGTAGGCAAGAGCTAATAACCCAGGCCCCTGCGATTTCCCTCAACTCTGGGAAACCCTGACCGACCCTCTCCCAGTGTTTACACTGATGGTGTGCATGTCTGGGCCTCCATCCTCACCCTGTCTCCTGTTTCAACCCTAGGCTGAAACCTACACCCACCACCCAGTGAAGAGACCACACACCAATACCCACAGTTAGCACAGACAAGGATAACGGAAAATATGCACCACGCCGCAGTCACACAGGAATACACTAAGTGCACAGGGCAAAACAAATACCAATAAAGGAAGGAGAAAATAAGACAAAGGGAAATACACCACCAGATAAGATACTCCTTCTCCTAGATCACCACTCCAGACCGAGATAACCAAGCACAAGACAGAAGCTATAATCGGCGACGCCCAATGTTCAGAAGAACTATTTAAAGGCAGTGGGCGTGACCCAGCTTTCAATCCGAGCACCAGCTAAATTAACCCTGGACCAGCTAGATAAAAACTAGCCGACGCCACTGAGCACATAGTGGACAAAAGCGGAATTACCGCTGTCTGTCGAACGCCCTAGTATGAACAGCGTCCGACATGACAGTTTCCTCCATATAATGGCCATGTCCTGCTCTTCTCTTTCTTATCTCCCTCCAGTCTTTACTCCTGATACTGAGCTTGGTGTCCCCAATTTGTTTCTGAGTAATTATTGGTCTGTTATTACTGAATATAAACTTTCTCCTCTTATCTCAATCCATTTTCAGTGTGATTGTCAAGAGAGTTTTCTTTATTGACGATTGATGAGAGTTTTCTTATATAATGGAGAACATTTCACGTCAGCTCATGGATGTAAGTCATGAATTACCACCCAGAATGAATGTGCAGAATGGGGAGTAGTGAATAATATACAGTAGATACTAAATAGAATCTCTATGATGTCAGCAGATATCAGTGTTATATACTCCACTGAGATCTATAGAAAACAGAGAGCGGGAGGTTATGGCTGGTACATGGTAATTCCAGGATAAATGTCTCATCTTTATGGACCCTATAAGATAATCATCAGGAAAGTCTGGTGGACACTGATCTCCCTCTACCTTAATGAAAAATGCATATATGAAAGTTTGTATTTATGGAGAAATCAGGACTGATCGCGACAGTCAGGTCAATGGTAGATTTACCTTCATCACACCAAATATTATTATTATTTCTACATTAACAGATTTCATCTTCCAATGAAGTTGATGATTTTCAGTAAGTAAATATTCATAATGAATTTATAATATCTAGAGATCTACATATTTTATAATTGGTTTTTTTTATGTTGTTTTGGTCCCTTTGAATCTGAATTTCCCTAAATAATGAAATACAAACGTAAATAAAGAATGATACAGTATGTCTCCCATGTGTTACGTATTCTTACACTTGTGCACTTATTCTTACAGGATTGTTGTTCGTTATGTAAATACTGTATATCTCTGTAATGTACTACTTATATTGTGTGGTCAGTGACGTACTGTCAATAGTGACAAACCATGTTGCCACTATGGGGCCTAGGAATCTGGACTGCTTGGTACCAGCACCAATCCACACTCCCCCATGCTCCCTCCCAGTACCACATATACAGTGGGTACGGAAAGTATTCAGACCCCTTTACATTTTTCACTCCTTGTTTCATTGCAGCCATTTGGTAAATTCAAAAAAGTTCATTTTTTACATTAATGTACACTCTGCACCCCATCTTGACTGAAAAAACCCAGAAATGTAGAAATTTTTGCAAATTTATTAAAAAAGAAAAACTGAAATATCACATGGTCATAAGTATTCAGACCCTTTGCTCAGACACTCATACTTAAGTCACATGCTGTCCATTTCGTTGTGATCCTCCTTGAGATGGTTCTACTCCTTCATTGGAGTCCTGCTGTGTTTAAGTAAACTGATAGGAGTTGATTTGGAAAGGCACACACCTGTTTATACAAGACCTCACAGCTCACAGTGCATGTCAGACCAAATGAGAATCATGAGGTCAAAGGAACTGGCCAAGGAGCTCAGAGACAGAATTGTTGTAAAGTACAGATATAGCCAAGGCTACAACAGAATTTCTGCAGTATTCAAGGTTCCTAAGAGCACAGTGGCCTCCATAATCCTTAAATGGAAGAAGTTTGGGACCACCAGAAGTCTTCCTACACCTGGCCATCCAGCCAAACTGAGCAATCGTGGGAGTAGAGCCTTAGTGAGAGAGGTAAAGAAGAACCCCAAGATCACTGTACCTGAGCTCCAGAGATGCAGTAGGGAGATGGGAAAAAGTTCCACAAAGTCACCTATCACTGCAGCCCTCCACCAGTCAGGCCTTTATGGCAGAGTGGCCGGACGGAAGCCTCTCCTCAGTGCAAGACATGTGAAAGCCCGCATAAACTTTGCTAAAAAACACATGAAAGACTCCCAGACTATGAGAAATAAGATTCTCTGGTCTGATGAGACGAAGATAGACCTTTTTGGTGATAATTCTAAGTGGTATGTGTGGAGAAAACCAGGCAGTGCTCATCACCTGCCCAATACAATCCCAACAGTGAAATATGGTGGTGGCAGCATCATGCTGTTTTTCAGCTGCAGGGACAGGATGACTGGTTGCCATTGAAGGAAACATGAATGCGGCCAAGTACAGAGATATCCTGGATGAAAACCTCTTCCAGAGGGCTCTGGACCTCAGACTTGGCCGAAGGTTCACCTTCCAACAAGACAATGACCCTAAGCGTACAGCTAAAATAACAAAGGAGTGGCTTCAGAACAACTCTGTGACCATTTTTGACTGGCCCAGCCAGAGCCCTGACCTATACCCAGTTGAGCATCTCTAGAGAGACCTGAAAATGGCTGTCCACCAACGTTCACCATCCAACCTGATGAAACTGGAGAGAATCTGCAAGGAAGAATGGCAGAGGATCCCCAAATCCAGGTGTGAAAAACTTGTTGCATAATTCCCAAGACTCATGGCTGTACTAGCTCAAAAGGATGCTTCTACTCAATACTGAGCAAAGGGTCTGAATACTTATGACCATGTGATATTTCAGTTTTTCTTTTTAAATAAATTTGCAAAAATTACTGCATTTGTTTTTTTCAGTCAAGATGGGGGGCAGAGTGTGCATCAATGAGAAAAAAAATGAACTCTTTTGAATTTACCAAATGAAAGTTTAAAGGGGTCTGAATACTTTCCATACCCACTGTAGTTGAAGGCAAAGTTGGAACAATTCCTTTCTCCCTAAAGTCTTAGCGCAGCAGGTGCGATGACATCACAAACTCGCACTCACTGTGTGGTGCTTTAGAATACACACTGCAGAGACCTGAGCATTGGGGGAATGAGGAGAGGTGAGTCTTAATTTTTCTATTTTTTTTTTTAAATCGGTGAGTATATTGTGTCATGGTTATGATCATACTGTGTGGGTTACATGGGGCCATTATACTGTTTGTCGGGATATGTGAGAGCTTTTATACTGTTTGGAAGTCAATTTAGTTCCCTCTAGACTATTGATAGGGCTATGTGGGGACTTTTATACTTTTTGGAGGACTATATGAGGACCATTATACTTTTTGGAGGGCTATGTGGGGAGCATTTTACTATTTAGAGGTGTATCTGTATACTGTTTGGAGGGCTATGTAAAGGCTATTATACTGTTTCTAGTGCAATGGGGGCATTATACTATTTGGAGGGCTGTGTGAGAGCCATTATGCTGTGTGGAGAGCTATGTAGGGCCAATTTATACAGTGTGGGGAGCCATTATATAATGAAGGGTCCAGTATACAGTGTGAGGGCTATGACACAGTGCTGTGGGCTATGTTGGTACCATTATACTAATTGTAGGGCCATTATACTGTTTGAAGAGCCATCATATTGTGTAGAGGACTGTGTCAGGGCCATGATATTGTGCGGAGGGCTGTGTCGGGACAATCAGACCGAGTAGAGGGCTGTATCGACGCCATGATATTGTGTGAAGGGCTGTGGGCCATTATACTGTGCTGGAGTCATTATACTGATTTCTATGTATGTCTATGGCTGGGGTTCTCAAATTGAGTCAAGAACAGAAACAAGTGTGTGCAGTCTATGGGGGAAACATTTCCCCCATTTCATCATGCATGAGAAGTCTGGAGTCTCATAGCTTTTGCTTGCATTGTCAAACGGAGCTTTCTATTGCATAAAAAATGCTGCAAAAACACAATGTGTGCACATAGCCAAAGACAACCTCTTCATCTCATCTCCTGGAGAAATAGTAGATGATTCATAGTCGTGTCTTATACACGTGTCTCATCGTACTGACCATACAAGTGCTTGTGGTATATGACGAGGCCTCGCCCCGCACCACTCCAGGATTCACATAGGAAATATGACCCTTACAGGAGATTTTATAACCAGGGACAATAGAAACTTTTTCTGGAATTGTGTAGATGTGACACTTGACAACTATCATTGTCTTTCTTTATTCTTAAGGTACCTTCACACGAAACGACATCGCTAGCGATCCGTGATGTTGCAGCGTCCTCGCTAGCGATATCGTTTCGTTTGACACGCAGCAGCGATCAGGATCCTGCTGTGATGTCGCTGGTCGCTGAATAAAGTCCAGAACTTTATTTGGTCGTCCGATCGCTGTGTATCGTTGTGTTTGAAAGCAAAAGCAACGATACCAGCGATGTTTTACACTGGTAACCAGGGTAAACACCGGGTTACCAAGCGCAGGGCCGCGCTTAGTAACCCGATGTTTACCCTGGTTACCAGCGTAAAAGTAAAAAAAACAAACAGTACATGCTCACCTGCGCGTCCCCTGCCGTCTGCTTCCTGACACTTACTGAGCGCCGGCCCTAAAATGAAAGTGAAAGCACAGCGATGACGTCACCGCTGTGCTGTTAGGGCCGGAGCTCAGTCAGTGTCAGGAAGCAGACGCTGGGGGACGCGCAGGTGAGCATGTACTGTTTGTTTTTTTTACTTTTACGCTGGTAACCAGGGTAAACATCGGGTTACTAAGCGCGGCCCTGCGCTTAGCAACCCGATGTTTACCCTGGTTACCCGGGGACCTCGGCATCGTTGGTCGCTGGAGAGCGGTCTGTGTGACAGCTCTCCAGCGATCAAACAGCGACACTGCAGCGATCGGCATCGTTGTCGCTATCGCTGCAGCGTCGCTTCGTGTGAAGGTACCTTTACAACAGATACAGTATATAAAGATAATATTATCCTGGTTCTCGGCATTCAGGGAAAATCTTAATTTCCCCTAATGTTACAATTAGAGATACAGGATTATATCAGCAGATTGATGAGTGGGGACAAGACTGGTGACAAATTCCCTTTAAATCCATGTATTTACATGAGTGACGTGTCTTCCTCTCTGTACTCCTCTGAGACGTATATACAGACATATGCCGGCGTATGACAACTTTTCAAAATTGTCCCCTTCCTATGACCCTTCTGTTATAATATCTCTTTTCTGGGCCTCTTCCTGTTATTAACCCCTCTCTGACCTTAGACGTACTATCCCGTCGAGGTGACCTGGGCCTATCTGACCCTCGACGGGATAGTACATTACATGCAATCAGCCGCACTCATGGGGGGAGTGCGGCCGATCGCGGCCGGGTTTCAGCTGATTATCACAGCTGACATCAGGCACTATGTGCCAGGAGCGGTCCCGGACTGCTCCCGGCACATTAACCCCCGAAACACTGAGATAAAAAATGATCGCAGCGTTCCGGCAGCATAGGGAAGCATCGCGCAGGGAGGGGGCTCCCTGCGTGCTTCCCTGAGACCCTTGAAGAAACGCGATGTGATCGCATTGTTCAGAGGGTCTCCTACGTCCTCCTCCCTGCAGGCCCCGGATCCAAAATGGCTTCGGGGCTCCTTCCCGGTCCTGCAGGGAGGTGGCTTGCAAGTGCCTGCTCAGAGCAGGCGTCGGCAAGCCTGGAGCACTGCCTGTCAGATCGCTGATCTGACACAGTGCTTTGCAAAGTGTCAGATGAGCGATCTGACAATATATAGTGATGTCCCACCCTGGGACAAAGTAAAAAAGTAAAAAAAAAATAATTTACATGTGTAAAAAGAAAAAAAAAATCCTAAATAATGAAAAAAAAAATATTGTTCCAATAAATACATTTCTTTATCTAAATAATAAAAGAAACAAAAAAGCGCCAAAACATAAGAAAAGATATAAATGAGGTATCGCTGTAATCATACTAACCTGAAGAATAAAGCTGCTTTATCAATTTTATCAAACGTAGAATGGTATAAACGCGCCCCCCAAAAGAAATTCAAGAATAGCTGCTTTTTGGTCATTCTGCCTCACAAAAATCGGAATAAAAAGCGATCAAAAAATGTCACGTGCCCGAAAATTGTACCAATAAAAACATCAACTCGTCCCACAAAAAACAAGACCTCACAGGACTCTATGGACCAAAATATGGAAAAATTATAGCTCTCAAAATGTGGAGACACAAAAACTATTTTTTGCAATAAAAAGCGTCTTTTAGTGTGTGACAGCTGCCAATCATAAAAATCCGCTAAAAAACCCGCTATAAAAGTAAATCAACCCCCCCTTCATCACCCCCTTAGTTAGGGAAGAATAATACAATTTAAAAAATGTATTTATTTCCATTTTTCCATTAGGATTAGGGTTAGGGTTGGGGCTAAAGTTACTGTTAAGGTTGTGGCTAAAGTTAGGGTTAGGGCTACAGTTAGGGTTGGGGCTACAGATAGGGTTGGGGCTACAGTTGGGGTTAGGGTTGGGGCTAAAGTTAGGGTTGGGGCTACAGTTAGGGTTGGTGTTGGGGCTAAAGTTAGGGTTAGGGTTGGGGTTAAAGTTAGGGTTAGGGTTGGGGATAAAGTTAGGGTTGGGCTAAAGTTAGGGTTAGGGTTTGGATTACATTTACGGTTGGGATTAGGGATGGGATTAGGGTTAGGAGTGTGTCAGGGTTAGGGGTGTGGTTAAGGTTATTTTTGGGATTAGTGTTATGACCTGGTGGGTATGGAGCGGTACTGAGATGACCTGGTGGGCAAAACCAATCATGGACTCGCTACGGAGCAGCACTGAAATGACCTGGTGGGTAAAACAAAAATAGGACTAGCTCTGAGGAGGTGGTAACTTTATTGACCGCAATCCCTACTCCTAACACCAACACTAGAAATAGCCGTGGAGCATACCTAACTCTGCCTAGACGCCTCTGCACAGCCTAAGAACTAGCTACCCCTGAAGATGGAAACGGAAAGCTATCTCGCCTCAGAGAAACCCCAAAGGAAGATAGCCCCCCAACAAATATTGACGGTGAGTGGAGAGGGAAATGACAAACTCAGAAATGAAACTAGATTTTTTAGCAAAGGAGCCCAAACTATCTAAATAGACAGAGATAGGAAAGGTTGCTGTGCGGTCAGTATAAAAACTAAAAGTCCACGCAGAGTTTACAAAAATAACCACCACACCGACTCACGGTGTGGAGGGGCAAATCTGCGACCCCAGAGCTTCCAACTAGCCGGAATATTTCATAATGACAAGCTGGACAAAAGAGACATAAATTGAACTGAGCAGAAGGTCATAAGCAGGGAAAACACCCAAAAAGTAGCAGACTTATCTTAAGCTGAAAATGGACTGGTCAACAGAGAACTTCCAGGAAAGGACTGAATCCACAGGAAATACATTGACAGCTGGCATCCACTAAAGCCAAAAGCCCAGTTAAATAACAAGGCCAGGAAACCGATTAGTGAACGCAGCTGCTAAGTTCCACTTGAAACCACCAGAGGGAGCCCAAGAGCAGAACTCCCAAAAATACCATTAGCAACCACAGGATGGAGCCCAAGAACGGAATTCACAACAGATTAGGGTGAGGGGTGTGTTGGAGTTAGGTGTGTGGTTAGGGTTGGGATTAGGGTTAGGGGTGTGTTGGGGTTAGGGGTGTGGTTGGGATTAGGGTTAGGGGCATGTTCGTGTTAGGGGTGTGGTTAGGGTTATGGTTAGGGTTGGGATTAGGGGTGTGTTTGGGTTAGGGTTTCAGTTAGAATTGGGGGGTTTCCATTGTTTAGGCACATCATCGGCTCTCCAAACGCGACATAGCGTCCAATCTCAATTCCAGCAAATTCTGCGTTGAATAAGTAAAACAGTGCTCCTTCGCTTCCGAGCTCTCCCGTGCGCCAAAACAGGGGTTTATCCCCACATATGGGGTATCGGCGTACTCAGGACAAATTGCACAACAACTTTTGCGGTCCAATTTCTCTGGTTACCCTTGGGAAAATAAAAATTTGGGGGGCTAAAAAATCATTTTTGTGGGAAAAAAATATTTTTTATTTTCACGGCTCTGCATTATAAACTGTAGTGAAACACTTGGGGGTTCAAGGTTCTCACAAAACATCTAGATAAGTTTCATGGGGGTCTAGTTTCCAATATGGGGTCACTTGTGGGGGGTTTCTACTGTTTAGGCACATCAGGGGCTCTGCAAACGCAATGTGAGTCCTGCAGACCATTTCATCTAAGTCTGCATTCCAAACAGCGCTCCTTCCCTTCCGAGCTCTACCATGCACCCAAACAGTGGTTCCCCCGCACATATGGGGTATCAGCATACTCGGGACAAATTGGACAACAACTTTTGGGGTCCAATTTCTCCTGTTACCCTTGGAAAAATACAAAACTGGGGGCTAAAAAATATTTTTTGTGGGAAAAAAAAGAATTTTTATTTTCACGGCTCTGCGTTATAAACTGTAGTGAAGCACTTGGTGGGTCAAAGTGCTCATCACACATCTAGATAAGTTCCTTAGGGAATCTACTTTCCAAAATTGTGTCACTTGTGGGGGGTTTCAATGTTTAGGCACATCAGAGCTCTACAAACGCGACGTGGTGTCCCATCTCAATTTCAGTCAATTTTTCATTGAAAAGTCAAACGGCGCTCTTTCCCTTCCGAACTCTGCCATGCGCCCAAACAGTGGTTTACCCCCAGATATGGGGTATCAGCGTACTCAGGACAAATTGAACAACAACTTTTGGTGTCCAATTTCTTCTGTTACCCTTGGGAAAATAAAAAATTGGGGCAAAAAGATCATTTTTGTGAAAAAATATGATTTTTTATTTTTATAGCTCTACGTTATAAACTTCTGTGAAGCCCTTGGTGGGTCAAAGTGCTCATCACACATCTAGATAAGTTCCTTAGGGGGTCTACATTCCAAAATGGTGCCATTTTGGGGGAATTTCAATGTTTAGGCACATCAGAGGCTCTCCAAACGCGACATGGCATCCTATCTCAATTCCAGTCAATTTTGCATTGAAAAGTCAAATGGCGCTCCTTCCCTTCCGAGCTCTGCCATGCACCCAAACAGTGGTTTACCCCCACATATGGGGTATCAGCATACTCAGAACAAATTGTACAACAAGTCCAATTTCTCCTGTTACCTTTGGTAAAATAAAACAAATTGGAGCTGAAGTAAATTTTTTGTGAAAAAAAGTTAAATGTTCATTTTTTTTAAACATTCCAAAAATTCCTGTGAAATACCTGAAGGTTTAATAAACTTCTTAAATGTGGTTTTGAGCACCTTGAGGGGTGCAGTTTTTTAGAATGACTTCAAATGTGATGTAGTCCCTAAAAAAAATGGTGGTGTAAAAATGAGAAATTGCTGGTCAATTTTTAGCCCTTATAACTCCCTAACAAAAAAAATGTTGGTTCCAAAATTGTTCTGATGTAAAGTAGACATGTGGGATATGTTACTTATTAAGTATTTTGTGTGACATATCTCTGTGATTTAAGGGCATAAAAATGCAAAGTTGGAAAATTGCGAAATTTTCAAAATTTTCGGCAAATTCCTATTTTTTTTCACAAATAAACGCAGGTAATATCAAAGAAATTTTACCACAATCATGAAGTACAATATGTTACAAGAAAATTTAGTCAAAATCATCAGGATTAGTGTTGAGCGATACCTTCCGATACTCAAAGGTATCGGTATCGGATGGTATCGGCCGATATCCAAAAAATATCGGATATCGCCGATACCGATACCCGATACCAATGCAAGTCAATGGGACACAAGTATCGGAAGGTATCCTGGATGGTTCCCAGGGTCTGAAGGAGAGGAAACTCTCCTTCAGGCCCTGGGATCCATATTCATGTAAAAAATAAAGAATTAAAATAAAAAATATGGATATACTCACCCGTCCGGCGGCCCCTGGACCTTACCGATGTAACCGGCAGCCTCCGTTCCTAAGAATGAGGAGTGAAGGACCTTCGATGACATCGCGGCTTGTGATTGGTCGCGTGACCGCTCATGTGACTGCTCACGCGACCAATCACAAGCCGCAACATCATCGCAGGTCCTAAACTCACAGCATTCTTAGGAACGGAGGCTGCTGGTTACATCGGTAAGATCCAGGGGCCGCCGGAGGGGTAAGTATATCCATATTTTTTATTTTAATTCTTTATTTTTTTACATGAATATGGATCCCAGGGCCTGAAGGAGAGTCTCCTCTCCTCCAGACCCGGGGAACCATACACTGGGAACTTCCGATTCCGATTTCCGATATCACAAAAATATCGGAACTCGGTATCGGAATTCCAATACTTGCGGTATCAGAATGCTCAACACTAATCAGTATCCGTTGAATCGTTCCAGAGTTATAACCTCATAAAGGGACAGTGGTCAGAATTGTAAAAATTGGCCCGGTCATTAACGTGCAAACCATCCTTTGGGGTAAAGGGGTTAATGTCCCCCATCCTGGCTCCCTTCCTGGTATTATATCTCCCATCATAGTACCCTGCCTGGTATAATATCCCCTATACTTTAAAATTTTCCCCCACCCTGGTATACTGTCCCCGATCATGGGCCATTTTCTGGTATAATGACCCCCATCCTAGGCCTCTTTCTGATGTTCAATTCCTGGTATAATGCCCTCCATTCTGGTATAACCTCCACCATCCTGAGCCTCTTCCTTGTATAATTTTACTCATCCTGGGTCCCTTCCTTGCATAATTCTACGCATTCTGAACCCCTTCCTAGTATAATGTCCCATATCCTGGACTCCTTTCTTGCATAATTCTACCCATGCTGGGCCCCTTCCTTATACAATGCTCTACATCCTGTGCTCCTTGCTTTTACAATGTTCCCCATCCTGGGTCCCTTGTTTGTACAATGTTTCCAATCCTGGACCCTTTGTTTGTACAATGTCCCCATCCTGGGTCCCATGTTTGTACAATGTTCTCCATCCTGGGCCACTTGCTTGTACAATGCTCCCCATCCTGGGTCCCTTGCTTCTACAATGTTCCCCATCCTGGGTCCCTTGTTTGTGTAATGTTCCCTATCCCGGGTCCCTTGTTTGTACAATGTTCCCCATCCTGGACCCTTTGTTTGTACAATGCTCCCCATCCTGGGTCCCTTGTTTGTACAATGCTCCCATCCCGGGCCCCTTGTTTGTACAGTGTTCCCTATCCTGGGTCCCTTGCTTGTACAATGTTCCCCATCCTGGGTCCCTTGTTTGTACAATGTTCCCCATCCTGGGTCCCTTGTTTGTACAATGTTCCCCATCCTGGGCCCTTTGCTTGTACAATGCTCCCCATCCTGGGTCCCCTGTTTGCACAATGCTCCCATCCTGGGCCCCTTGTTTGTACAATGTTCCCCATCCTGGGCCCCTTGCTTGTACAATGCTCCCCATCCTGGGTCCCTTGTTTGTACAATGTTCCCCATCCTGGGCCCCTTCCTGATATCATGTTCTGCCACTCTTTTCCAATACATTAAATAAAAAAAAAAAACAAAAACAATTTTTTTTATCTTCCTCCCATGACATTTGGCTTCCTCTTCTGTAGCTGTCTTCAGTGTGCTGGCACAGGCTGTGCATAACGACACTACCTACTATGCGCTGCTTGTGATTGGCACTCCGACATCAGCTGCCAGCCTCTATGACCGCGATTGTTACACCCTTGCTTCTATGTACTAACTAACTTTCAGATGTCATCTCATAGGAGTAACGAGTGGGGATTGTAATCTCTCTCCTTTATGAGGAACCACAAGCATGGGCTTTTTCTCTCCCGTCTGACTCACAGTCACACCGGACAGTAGAGGGATTTTTTCAGGCTCTGGGCTTTGTGTATGATGACCCCGATCGCGTCTCCCTGGCTGAGTCCTCTCTACGCCAACTTCAGCATGGAGATCGCCTGGCGGAGGAATATTGCTCCAAATTCCGGACTCTAGGTGGAATGACCCGGCCCTCCATAGTCAGTTCTGTGAGGGCTTCTCCATGACAGAAAGAGATGCTCTAGCTCTGTATGAGACTCCTGACTCCCTTTAGGCAGACATGTCTTTTGTGATCCGAGCTGATCGCCATCTTCACCAGAGACATAGGGAGTCACCTCTGGGGGCGGGAGGTCCAGGGTTGAGGGGGATCAGTACTGAGCCTACTGTGGAACCCAAGCAAATGTGTGCGGTGTCTCATGCTGGCAAATTGTCTGCAGTCTGGCGTAAGGGGCGAGTGTGTCTCTGTTGTGGTAAAAAGGGCCATTTTGTGAGCACATGTCCTTCCTGACCTATATTTAAACAACCGCTAGAAAAAACAGTAGGCCCGATTTGTTGGGAGGTTGGCAACCCGGGTGTACTTATTACCTCGGTCGGTAAGACTCATTTTTTCTTACCAGCTATTTTACACGTGGGTGGAGATAAGGTGGATGTTTTCACCTTCTTGGACAGAGGGATGGGGTTTAATTTCGTCAATGGTTGGTTCGTCCGGGACCAAGGCCTCGTCCCACAAACAATGTCCAGACCTATACCCATTATTGCAATTGACTCCACCCCCCTAAGGCAAGGGCACTTTACGCAGGTGATCCATGACTTGAGGCTACAGGTGGGGGCCATGCACACTGAGGTGTTAGACTATTATGTGCTAGAGAGACTGCCCTTACCTGTGGTACTGGGACTTTCTTGGATCGCTCTGCACAATCCGGTAATTGATTGGCAGATACAGGAAGTGGTTAAGTGGAGTACATACTGTCAAGGATACGACTTGGGTACCCAGTTGTCTGGGGTGGATACTCAGTCTGTGTGTAATAATTATAGGGGATAACTCAGGAGACTCTTTGCATGGAACAAGACAACTACAGGACACAGTTTTATAAGTGGTAAAGTCTATATTATTACACGGTGATTCAAACAGGTGCAGAGAGAAACTCAAGTCCACAACACTTGGTGCAAATATCAAATGCAGCTCAGCAGTCTATAGGAAACTTCAGAGGAAAATGCAATCATGCAGAAAAACTATGAAGCACAATTATTCTTGAGGATACTTGACACGAAGTCCTTGCTTAGTCCAAAACACAGATAGATATGCTTATAAGGCAGTTCAAATAATATCTTAGCTCAACCAGGGAGGTCTAGTCTCAGGTTCTTGCAAAGCACAAACAGCTTACATGTCCAGCAAATGCAGATGGAAGTAAACACGAGCAGCAGATGAAGGAGGATTACTGGAACTGGTGTATGCAGCAGGAACTCAGAGCAGAGTAGCAGGATCACCACACAGGTTCACAGGAGAAGATATATAGCCAGGGAGTCACCAGAGGTCAGGAGCTGGATGCAAGGCAGAATACTCTAGCACAGACTGAAGGCTGGGGTGGAGTTTTATAGCAGGAAGACACAGTGCACATGAGACCAAAAACGCCATCTTGGAAAAGGGCAGTAATGCACAAAAGGTAAAAAATGTTCAGAGTCCTGACATTACTCCCTTCTTAGAAGCGACCTCAGGAAGATCCTGGACCTGGTTTCTCAGGGAATCTCTGATGAAAACAAGAAATCTTCTGTTGGGCATTGATGTTTTCCACAGGTTCCCAAGAGTCTTCCTCAGGGGGATATCCCTGCCATCTTATCAGATATTAGAGCCGATTCCTGCGAATCCTGGAATCAACAATTTCCTCCACCACAAATTGTTCTTGCCCATCAATCACCACAGGCTGCGGAGGTGGCACAACACGTCCCTGGAAGGTATTAGGCGATACAGGCTTTAGTAAAGATACATGAAAAACTGGGTGTACCTTCATAGTCCTAGGAAGCTTGAGCCGGCAGGCCACAGAGCTCACAATACCGTTGATCTTGAAAGGGCCAATGAATTTCTGTCCAAGTTTTTGTGAAGGAACATTTAACTTCAGATTCTTAGTTGCTAACCCCACGGAATCTCCTACCTTGAACATTGGTGCAGGTTTACGGAATCTATCAGCCGTTCTCTTATAACGTTCTTGAGCTGTGGTCAGGGATTCCTTCAGAACCTCCAGATTTTGCCTCATCGCAGTCAGCCTTTCCTCCACTGCCGGAACCGGAGAATTAATTGGAGACCTAGGTAAGATACACGGATGATAACCCAGATTGGCAAAGAAAGGTGTAAATTTAGTGGAGGCGCTCTGAGAATTATTATATGAAAGTTCGGCTAACGGCAGCAACTCCAACCAATCATCCTGGAGATGGCTGACATAGCATCTTAGATATTGTTCCAGCATCTGGTTGGTACGCTCAGTCTGACCATTTGTCTGGGGATGGTAAGCGGAAGAGAGACAGACATTAATATTAACAAATAGTGGAGAAAATCCAGCTTCCAAAAATATCAAAATTTATTGAAGGTAAAATCCAACGTCCAAAAACATGGTTTACAGGAGAAGAAATAGCAGCAAGCATTGATTTTACCTTCAATAAATTTTGATATTTTTGGAAGCTGGATTTTCTCCACTATTTGTTCTATTGCCTCACGTGAAGACTGCACGTCATCCGGGCTTCCCCACAACAAATGCCTAGTAGGTGAGCTGGTTTTGCCACATTTTTTTTTTTTTTCCCTTCTATTAATATTAACCCCTTCATGACCCAGCCTATTTTGGCCTTAATGACCTTGCCGTTTTTTGCAATTCTGACCAGTGTCCCTTTATGAGGTAATAACTCAGGAACGCTTCAACGGATCCTAGCGATTCTGAGATTGTTTTTTCGTGACATATTGGGCTTCATGTTAGTGGTAAATTTAGGTCGATAATTTCTGAGTTTATTTGTGAAAAAAAAGGAAATTTGGCGAAAATGTTGAAAATTTCGCAATTTTCACATTTTGAATTTTTATTCTGTTAAACCAGAGAGTTATGTGACACAAAATAGTTAATAAATAACGTTTCCCACATGTCTACTTTACATCAGCACAATTTTGGAAACAAATTTTTTTTTTGCTAGGAAGTTATAAGGGTTAAAATTTGACCAGTGATTTCTCATTTTTACAACAAAATTTACAAAACCATTTTTTTTAGGGACCACCTCACATTTGAAGTCATTTTGAGGGTTCTATATGGCTGAAAATACCCAAAAGTGACACCATTCTAAAAACTGCACCCCTCAAGGTGCTCAAAACCACATTCAAGAAGTTTATTAACCCTTCAAGTGTTTCACAGCAGCAGAAGCAACATGGAAGTAAAAAATGAACATTTAACTTTTTAGTCACAAAAATGATATTTTAGCAACAATTTTTTTATTTTCCCAAGGGTAAAAGGAGAAACTGGACCACGGACGTTGTTGTCCAATTTGTCCTGAGTACGCTGATACCTCATATGTGGGGGTAAACCACTGTTTAGGCGCACGGCAGGGCTCGGAAGGGAAGGAGCGCCATTTGACTTTTTGAATGAAAAATTGGCTCCAATCTTTAGCGGACACCATGTCGCGTTTGGAGAGCCCCCGTGTGCCTAAACATTGGAGCTCCCCCACAAATGACCCCATGTTGGAAACTAGACCCCCAAAGGAACTTATCTAGAAGCATAGTGAGCACTTTAAACCCCCAGGTGCTTCACAAATTGATCCGTAAAAATGAAAAAGTACTTTTTTTTTTCCCAAAAAATTATTTTAGCCTCAATTTTTTCATTTTCACATGGGCAACAGGATAAAATGGATCCTAAATTTTGTTGGGCAATTTCTCCTGAGTACACCGATACCTCACATGTGGGGGTAAACCACTGTTTGGGCACATGGTAAGGCTCGGAAGGGAAGGAGCGCCATTTGACTTTTTGAATGAAAAATTATCTCCATCGTTAGCGGACACCATGTCGCTTTTGGAATGCCCCTGTGTGCCTAAACATTAGAGCTCCCCCACAAGTGACCCCATTTTGGAAACTAGACCCCCCAAGGAACTTATCTAGAGGCATAGTGAGCACTTTAAACCCCCAGGTGCTTCACAAATTGATCCGCAAAAATGAAAAAGTACTTTTTTTTCACACAAAATTTCTTTTAGCCTCAATTTTTTCATTTTCACATGGGCAACAGGATAAAATGGATCCTAAAATTTGTTGGGCAATTTCTCCTGAGTACGCCGATACCTCATATGTGGGGGGGTAAACCACTGTTTGGGTGCACGGCAAGGCTCGGAAGGGGAAGCGTGCCATTTGACTTTTTGAATGGAAAATTAGCTCCAATCGTTAGCGGACACCATGTCGCGTTTGGAGAGCCCCTGTGTGCCTAAACATTGGAGATCCCCTACAAGTGACCCCATTTTGGAAACTAGACCCCCCAAGGAACTTATCTAGATGCATAGTGAGCACTTATAACCCCCAGGTGCTTCACAGAAGTTTATAACGCAGAGCCGTGAAAATAAAAAATAATTTTTCTTTCCTCAAAAATGATTTTTAGCCCAGAATTTTTTATTTTCCCACGGGTAATAGGAGAAATTGGACCCCAAATGTTGTTGTCCAGTTTGTCCTGAGTACGCTGATACCCCATATGTGGGGGTAAACCACTGTTTGGGCGCACGGCAGGGCTCGGAAGGGAAGGCACGCCATTTGGCTTTTTGAATGGAAAATTAGCTCCAATCATTAGCGGACACCATGTCGCGTTTGGAGAGCCCCTGTGTGCCTAAACATTGGAGCTCCCGCACAAGTGACCCCATTTTGGAAACTAGACCTCCCAAGGAACTAACCTAGATGTGTGGTGAGCACTTTGAACCCCCAAGTGCTTCACAGAAGTTTATAACGCAGAGCCATGAAAATAAAAAATAATTTTTCTTTTCTCAAAAATGATTTTTTAGCCCACAATTTTTTATTTTCCCAAGGGTAACAGGAGAAATTGGACCCCAAAAGTTGTTGTCCAGTTTCTCCTGAGTACGCTGATACCCCATATGTGGGGGTAAACCACTGTTTTGGCACTCGTCGGGGTTCGGAAGGGAAGTAGTGACGTTTTGAAATGCAGACTTTGATGGAATGCTCTGCGGGCGTCAGGTTGCTTTTGCAGAGCCCCTGATGTGCCTAAACAGTAGGAACTCCCCACAAGTGACTCCATTTTGGAAACTAGACCCCCAAGGGAACTTATCTAGATGTGTGGTGAGCACTTTGAACCCCCAAATGCTTCACAGAAGTTTATAACGCAGAGCCGTGAAAATAATAAATGTGTTTCCTTTCCTCAAAAATATTTTTTTAGCCCAGAATTTTTTATTTTTGCAAGAGTAACAGGAGAAATTGGACCAAAAAGTTGTTGTCCAGTTTCTCCTGAGTACGCTGATACCCCATATATGGGGGTAAACCACTGTTTGGGCACATGCCGGGGCTCGGAAGGGAAGTAGTGACGTTTTGAAATGCAGACTTTGATGGAATGGTCTGCGGGCATCATGTTACATTTGCAGAGCCCCTGATATGCCTAAACAGTAAAAAAAACCCACAAGTGACCCCATTTTGGAAACTAGACCCCCCAAGGAACTTATCTAGATGTGTGGTGAGCACATTCAACCCCCAAGTGCTTCACAGAAGTTTACAACGCAGAGCCGTGAAAATAAAAAATCATTTTTCTTTCCTCAAAAAAGATGTTTTAGCAAGCAATTTTTTATTTTCACAAGGGTAACAGGAGAAATTGGGCCCCAATATTTGTTGCCCAGTTTGTTGTGAGTGTGCTGGTACCCCATATGTGGGGGTAAACCACTGTTTGGGCACACGTCAGGGCTCGGAAGGGAAGTAGTGACATTTGAAATGCAGACTTTGATGGAATGGTCTGCGGGCGTCACATTGCATTTGCAGAGCCCCTGATGTGCCTAAACAGTAGAAACACCCCACAAGTGACCCCATTTTGGAAACTAGACCCCCCCAAGGAACTTATCTAGATGTGTGATGAGCACGTTCAACCCCCAAGTGCTTCACAGAAGTTTACAACGCAGAGCCGTGAAAATAAAAAATCATTTTTCTTTCCTCAAAAAAGATGTTTTAGCAAGCAATTTTTTATTTTCACAAGGGTAACAGGAGAAATTGGGCCCCAATATTTGTTGCCCAGTTTGTTGTGAGTGTGCTGGTACCCCATATGTTGGGGTAAACCACTGTTTGGGCACACGTCAGGGCTCGGAAGGGAAGTAGTGACATTTGAAATGCAGACTTTGATGGAATGGTCTGCGGGCATCACGTTGCATTTGCAGAGCCCCTGATGTGCCTAAACAGTAGAAACACCCCACAACTGACCCCATTTTGGAAACTAGACCCCCGAAGGAACTTATCTAGATGTGTGGTGAGCACTTTCAACCCCCAAGTGCTTCACAGAAGTTTATAACGCAGAGCCGTGAAAATAAAAAATAATTGTTCTTTCCTCAAAAATTATGTTTTAGCAAGTAATTTTTTATTTTTGCAAGGGTAACAGGAGAAATTGGACCCCAACAGTTGTTGCCCAGTTTGTCCTGAGTACGCTGGTACCCCAAATGTGGGGGTAAACCACTGTTTGGGCGCACGTCGGGGCTTGGAAGGGATGGAGCACCATTTGACTTTTTGAACGCAAGATTGGCTGGAATCCATGGTGGCGCCATGTTGCGTTTGGAGACCCCTGATGTGCCTAAACAGTGGAAACCCCTCAATTCTAACTTCAACACTAACCCCAACACACCCCTAATCCTAATCCCAACTGTAGCCATAACCCTAATCACAACCCTAACCCCAACACACCCCTAACCACAACCCTAACCGCAACACACCCGTAACCCTAATTCCAACCCTATTCCTAACCCTAATCCCAACCCTAACCCTAATCCCAACCCTAACCACAACTGTAACCCCAACGCACCCCTAACCCTATCCGTAACCCTAACCACAAGCCTAATCTTAACCCTATTTCCAACCCTAGCCCTAATTCCAACCCTAACTCTAATTCCAACCCTAACCCTAAGGCTATGGGGCCCACGTTGCGGATTTGTGTGAGATTTTTCCGCACAATTTTTGAAAAATCTGCAGGTAAAAGGCACTGCGTTTTACCTGCGGATTTACAGCAGATTTCCAGTGTTTTTTTGTGCGGATTTCACCTGCGGATTCCTATTGAGGAACCGGTGTAAAACGCTGCGGAAACCGCACAAAGAATTGACATGCTGCGGAAAATACAACGCAGCGTTTCTGCACGGAATTTTCCGCACCATGGGCACAGCGGATTTGGTTTTCCATAGGTGTACATGGTACTGTAAACCTGATGGAAAACTGCTACGAATTCGCAGCGGCCAATCCGCTGCGGATCCGAGGCCAATCCGCTGCGGATCCGCGGCCAATCCGCTGCGGATCCGCGGCCAAGCCACTGCGGATCCGCGGCCAATCCGCTGCGGATCCGCAGCCAAATCCGCACTGTGTGCACATGCCATAACCCTAACCCTACCCGTAACCATAACCCTACCCCTAACCCTAACCCTACCCCTAGTTCTAACCCTAGTTCTAACCCTAACGCTAGTGGAAAAAGAAAAAAAAATATTTTCTTTATTTTATTATTGTCCCTACCTATGGGGGTGATAAAGGGGGGGATTTATTTATTATTTTTTTTATTTTGATCGCTGTGATAGAACCTACCACAGCGATCAAAATGTACTTTGTAATGAATCTGCCGGCCGGCAGATTCGGCGGGCGCACTGAGCATGCGCCCGCCATTTTGGAAGATGGCGGCGCCCATGGAGGAGGCGGACGGGCACCGTGAGCCTTGGTAAGTATAAGGGGGGGGAGATCGGGGCACAGGGGGGGGCGTCGGAGCATGGGGGGTGACATAGGAGCACGGGGGGAGCGGACAGGAGGACGGGGGAGAGGAGCACAGGACGGAGGGGACTACGGGACAGATCGGTGGCTTGGGGGGGCGATCGGTGGGGTGGGGGGGGTCACTTCAGTATTTCCAGCCATGGCCGATGATATTGCAGCATCGGCCATGGCTGGATTGTAATATTTCACCAGTTTTTTAGGTGAAATATTACAAATCGCTCTGATTGGCAGTTTCACTTTCAACAGCCAATCAGAGCGATCGTAGCCACGGGGGGGTGAAGCCACCCCCCCTGGGCTGAAGTACCACTCCCCCTGTCCCTGTAGAACGGGCGAAATCGGAGTTAACCCTTTCACCCGCTCTGCAGCGACGCGATCATTCCATGACGCCACATAGGCGTCATGGGTCGGATTGGCACAGGTTTTCATGACGCCTACGTGGCGTCATGGGTCGGGAAGGGGTTAAGTGCAGAGCAAAAACCCCTTTCAGAATCTTGAAGTGAACTGCACTCCACGGTCAGAGATGATCTCATCCGGAACCCCATGCAACTGAAAGACATTCTGTATAACCAAGTTCACTGTATCTTGACCTGAGGGTAGGCCGGTGCACGGAACAAAATGAGCAGCTTTAGTCAGGCAATCAACTACCACCATGATTGTATTCATGCCCCCCGATGTAGGCAGCTCCACAATAAAGTCCATTGATAAAGACCCCCAAGGGCGGGAAGGAACAGGTAATGGTTGTAGAAGACCCGTAGGTGCCACATGAGGAGTCTTGTAACGAGCACATACCTCGCAAGAGAGAACATAGTCCTTGGTATCCTTCAGGCAAGTTGGCAACCAGAAGAATTGGCTCAGGAACTCTTCTGTCTTCTGTACCCCCTGTGACCAGCCAACTTGGAGTCATGTACCAACTTGAGGATTTGCAGACGGACGACCTCAGGGACGTAGATACGTCGATGTCTGAACCACATGCCACCCTTAAAGACAAGATTAATATCCACAGGTGGGTTGGCCAGAAATACATCACCGTCATAGGCCTCCCTGCACTCCTTCCACAAGTCCCGATCATGGATAACTCCGATGAAATTGGCATCAGATAGAATGGTCTTGGACGGGGCTCCAGGTACGGAATCCGCAGCATGGATTCGGGATAAAGCATCAGCCTTCCCATTACGAGAACCTGGACGGTACGAGATAACAAAGTTAAATTGATTTAAAAATAAGTTACAACGAGCCTGACGAGGAGAAAGACATCTAGCGGATCTAAGGAACTCTAAATTGCGATGGTCAGTTAGCACTATGATCTGTGGTGCAGCTCCTTGCAGATGATGCCTCCATTCTTTGAAAGCCACAATAATAGCCAGCAATTCCTTGTCTCCCACGTCGTAATTCTTCTCTGCTGAGGTTAGTCTACTGGAAAAGAAAGCACAAGGATGTAGCAGACCCTTCTCTCCAGTTCTTTGGGAGAGAATAGCCTCCAAAGCATTATCAGAAGCGTCCACCTCCACAATGAAAGAAAGTGTTGGATCTGGGTGTATCAACAGCGGTGCTGATGTGAAACAGATCTTAAGCCGATCAAAAGCTTCTTGAGCCTGTGATGACCACTTAAAGGGCTTTTCCTTCTTTGTCAAGGAAGTAATGGGACGTACAATATCAGAAAAATTTTGAATGAAGCGTCTGTAGAAATTTGCAAAACCAATAAAACGTTGGACCTCCTTAACGTTCTTGGGTACTGGCCAGTCAAGGATAGCCTGAATCTTACCAGATTCCATGTTCAGCCCCTGGGGAGAGATGATATAACCTAAGAACTGTATCTCAGAACGATGGAACTCGCATTTCTCCGGCTTAATATACAGATGGTTCTCTTTCAGACGTCTTAAAACAGTTTTGACATGTTCTTCATGTTCCTGTAGAGAGTCAGAAAAGATTAGCATATCGTCCAAATAGATCACTACAAACTGGTCCAACAAATCTCTGAAAATGTCATTAGCAATTTGTTGAAACATTGCAGGGGCGTTACAAAGCCCGAAGGGCATCACAAGAGATTCAAAGTGTCCATACCGGCATCTGAATGCTGTCTTCCACTCATCCCCTGGACGAATACGCACCAAATTATAAGCCCCGCGAAGATCCAGTTTAGAGAACACCTTAGCATGACGGACTCTTTCCAGTAATTCGGGAATCAGAGGCAAAGGGTAACGGTTTCGTACGGGTACCTTATTGAGTTTCCGATAGTCAACACAGGGTCTCAGGGTCCCATCCTTCTTCTTTACAAAAAAGATAGGTGCCCCTGCTGGTGAGGAAGAAGGACGTATGAAGCCTTTGGCCAGATTTTCATCAATATACTCCTTTAAGGCTTGAAGCTCAGGTGCCGCCAAAGGGTATACGTTACCAAAAGGAATAGCTGCCCCAGGAAGCAACTCAATGGGACAGTCAGAATGCCTGTGTGGAGGAAGCTGATCTGCATTCTTCTTGTCACAGATGTCAGAGAACTCTTTATATGCTGGAGGTAAAGAAAATACCTGTACATGTGGTTCCGTAGCTGTGGACTCAGGGACAGCTTCTGTTAACGCTGAGTTGCTCCTTGTTGGAAAGATAATCTCCTTGGTCTCCCAGTTGATAATTGGGTTCTGAGAACGCAACCAAGGAATGCCTAAAATCACAGGAAAATGAGGAGAAGAAATTAGAAAGAAAGAAAGTTGCTCCTGATGATTAGGCTCCAACAAAATTTCAAGGGGTACGGTCTCCTGATCCACTGGCCCAGAGATTAAAGGTGACCCATCCACTGTTTCCATGGTAATTGGAGAGGCTCTTTGCGGAATTTCAATACCATGTTCCTTGGCAAATGCGATATCCATGAAATTGCCACCTGCACCAGAGTCAATCATAGCTGCACTGGAAATCCACTGTCCTGAACACAGGATCTTAATAGGGAGAGAACAGTGAGAGTTCTTTTCCTTAAGCTCCTTGGGGGGTGAAGTCATAGAAAGTGAATGGAATGCAGCGTTTAAAGGCAGGCTACATTCAGAGATGTCAGATGCATCATCATCACAGTTGTCATACTCCCTACTGCTGCTAGCACCTTATTAGGCCGTCTAGGACACTTAGGAAAATTGATCAAGAAGTGGTCAGACTGGCCGCAGTAGAAACATAGACTTTCACGAAGGCGATGCTCCCGGTGCTCATTGATCTCGCGCCTCTGAACGGAATCAATTTGCATGGGCACCTCCTCCACCTCCCAAGATGTTTTACATGCAGGCTCTTTGGAAGGAAGGGAAAGTTAGAAATACGGTTATATGCAGCAAACTTCTCCTGCCTATGCTCAGTAAGGCGAATGTCAATGCGCACACAATGCTGTATAAATGTCTCTAGCTCTTGTGGTGACTTAGAGCGAGCTAGTTCATCTTTTACAATACTAGACAGTAATACTCAATAACAGAACGTTTTGCCTGGCGTAAAGACAATAAAGCAGATTCAGCGGTTGCACGCCACATCCAGCCACATCCTGCCTGCATGCCCTCAGCCACATTCTGCCTGCCTTCAGCTACATCCTGCCTGTCTGCCCTCAGCCGCATCCTGCCTGCCCTCAGCTACATCATGCCTGCCTGCCCTCAGCCACATCCTGCCTGCCCTCAGCCACATCCTGCCTGCATGCCCTCAGCCACATCCTGCCTGCTTCAGCTACATCCTACCTGCCTGCACTCAGCCACATCTTGCCTGCCTGCCCTCAACCTCATCTTGCCTGCCTGCATGCCCTCAGCCACATCCTGCCCTCAGCTACATCCTGCCTGCACTCAGCCACATCTTGCCTGCCTGCCCTCAAACTCATCTTACCTGCCTACTCTCAGCCACATTCTGCCTGCCCTCAGCCACATCCTTCCTTCCTGCTCTCATCCACATCCTGCCTGCCTCCCCTCAGCCACATCCTGCCTGCCTGCCCTCAACCTCATCCTGCCTGCCTGCCCTCAGACATAGCCTGCTTGCCCTCTGCCTGCCCTCAACCTCATCCTGCCTGCCTTCAGCCCCAGACTGCCTGCCCTCGGCCTGCCTGCTCTCAACCTCATCCTGCCTGCCCTCAGCCACATCCTGCCTGCCCTGAGCTACATCCTGCCTGCCTCCCTGCCCTCAGCCACATCTTGCCTGCCTGCCCTCAGCCACATCCTGTCTGCCCACAACCTCATCTTGCCTGCCTGCCCTCAGCCGCATCCTGCCTGCTCTCAGCCACATCCTTCCTGCCTGCCCTCATCCACATCCTGCCTGCCCTCAGCCACATCCTGCCTACTTGCCCTCAACCTCATCCTACCTACCTACTCTCAGGCAGACTGCCTGCCTGCCCTCGGCCTGGCTGCCCTCAACCTTATCCTGCCTTCCTGCCCTCTGCCTTATCCTGCCAGCCCTCAGCTACATCCTGCCTGCCTCCCCTCAGCCACATCTTGCCTGCCTGCCCTCAGCCACATCCTGCCTGCCCTCAACCTCATCTTGCCTGCCTGCCCTCAGCCACATCCTGCCTGCCCTCAACCTCATCCTGCCTGCCTTCAGCCACAGCCTGCTGCCTGCCCTCAGCCACATCCTGCCTGCCCTCAGCTACATCCTGCCTGCCTGCCCTCAGCTACATCCTGCCTGCCTGCCCTCAGCCACATCCTTCCTGCCTGCCCTCATCCACATCCTGCCTGCCCTCAGCCACATCCTACCTGCCTGCCATCAGCCACATCCTGCCTGCCCTCAGCCACATCCTGCTTGCCTCATCCACATCCTGCCTTCCTGCCCTCAACCACATCCTGCCTGTTTTCACCCACAGCCTGCCTGCCCTCAGCCACAGCCTGCCTGCACTCAGCCACATCCTGCTTGCCCTCATCCACATCATCAGGGCCGGCGTCAGCACCCGGCGCACCCGGGCAAGTGCTGGGGCCCTGGCAAGACGGGGGGGGGGAGCCCACTCACGCTGTCTGGGATACAGCACGCAGCCTGTATGCTATTGCAGAATTTACAATAGCTATCACTCATGTAAGAAGTGAAATCTGGCATTGTACTATACCTATATTTCTTTGCTGTATCTGTGCATCATGAATCGTGGTATGTGTTAAAGGGGGGCCCACTGAGACTCTTTCACCCGGGACCCTCAAAAACCTGGAGCCAGCCCTGTTCCACCGGTTTCTGCATGGATCCAGCGAAAGTCAGTAGTCAGAGTAGTTTTGGAGTAGGAGAGTCCTGAGGATTTGAAAGTGTTACAAAGATTCTTGGGTTTCGCAAACAACTACTGTAAATTCATAAAAAACTTTTTGGTAGTAGCCAAACTTCTTACAGATATGACCATGACATAATCTGACATAATGAAAAGGTGCTTTGCTTCTGCACCAATTCATATCCAGCCTGACGTCTCTCAGCCTTTCATTGTGGAGGCTGATTCGTCCGAGGTGGGTGTAGGGGCTTTATTGCCGCAGGGTGCGTCTCCTGGTAAATGGCAAATATGTGCTTACTTTTCTAAGAAACTGTCACCAGCTGAGAGAAATTATGATATTGGTAATGGGGAACTCTTAGCTATCAAATGGGCATTTGAGGAGTGGTGTCATTTTTTTGGAGGGAGAGGTTCACCCACTGATGGTTATCACAGATCATAAACATCTGGTATACTTGGAGTCGGCGAAACATCTTACACCACGACAGGCAAGATGGGCATTATTCTTTACCAGGTTTAACTTTTTGTTACTTTTAGGCTGGGGAGCAAAAATGTTAATGTATTATCCCATTGCTTTCCTGTGGGAGGAGATAAGTGCAAACCAGTACCTATTCTGCAAAAAAGGTTAGTATGGCGTCTATATGCTCCAATCTTGAAAGAGAGGTTGCTGATGCTCAGGTGGATGCCCCTGCTACCTGTCCATTTGGTAAACTGTTCGTTCCAGTCTATCTCCATCTTAGGGTCCTCAGTGAAGATCATGATTCGGTGTTGGCTGGACATCCTGGGAATAAGGCCACCATGGATCTACTTACTATACGTTTTTGGTGGCCAAGTGCTCATAAGGATATTCGTGAGTATGTGACCGCCTGCAATATCTGTGCGCATTCTAAGACCTTGCATACTAGTCCGTCAGAAGCTCTCCAACCATTGGAGATTTCCAGCAGACCTTGGACTCATCTGACGGTCGATTTCATTACAGACCTACCTGTGTCTGCAGGGAATACTGTAATCCAGGTGGTGGTGGACAGGTTCAGTAAAATGTCTCATTTTATTGCTTTACAGTTTTGCCTAACGCCAAATCTCTGGCGCAAATTTTCCTCAGGGAAATAATTAGACTGCATGGGATTCTTACCGATATTGTCTCTGATCGGGAGGTGCAGTTTATCTCCAGATTTTGGAGGACATTTTGTACTCATCTGGAGATCCATTTGTCTTTTTCTTCTGCTTTTCACCTGCAGTCTAACTGGCAGACTGAATGGGGTTAATTAGAATTTAGAGACATATCTCAGATGTTTTGTGTCTGAGAATCAGGAGGACTAGGTTACCTACTTACCATTGGCTGAATTTGTGGTAAATACTCATTGTCAGGAATCAACCGGTAAGTCTCTTTTTTGGGGGGCATATAGTTTCCATCTGCAGTTTAGTTCTTTCAATGGTAATCGCCCTTGCGGATTACTAGAGGAAGAATTGTTTTCATTTTCCATCTCTACCATATGGCAAGGGATGACTAATAATTTGAGAAAGATGGGTTCTAAATATAAGAATGTGACTGATCGTGTGGTGGGTCTGGGTGTGTTGGTGACTTGGTATGGCTGTCCTCGAGGAACATTAAGCTGAAGGTTCCATCTTGGAAACTGGGTCCCAGATTTATCGGTCCTTATGAGATCTTAGCCGTCATCAATCTGGTAGCATTCCACCTTGCTCTGCCACCTACCTTTAGAATCCATAACGTTTTTCACCGTTTGCTGCTCAAGAAGTATGCATTAAAAGAAATTACTGCGTAGACCAATGGCAAAAAACTTCCAAAGTCAAAAATACCATCAAATAATAGAACAAAGAAGTACTAAGCCATAAAATAACATAATTTTAATAGATCAAAAATATAAAAAAATACATTAAAACCTTTTTTTATAGACATAATTTTTAGTACCTAGTGGGAATTACACTACGCAAATGAATACCACCATGCAAATGCAAAGTAATGCTGATGGAAAAAATATAGAAACATAGTATGTTTGAAGGGAATGTTTCGATTGCTCAAATAGTGGTCAGGGTTAATAGTTACACAAAAGGTAGCAGGAGCCAAAATACCAGGCTTCCCAACAATATTATAACCCCCCCAAAATACTAGCATCTAACATATATAAAAAATGTCCCAAAATGCATCCAGGATGTAAACAGGGAAAGGCAGGTTTGTAAAAAACCTAAGTAGGCTTGTGATATATAGATAATTAGTCAGTGGTACCATAGCCCAATATCCCACATGTAAATGCAATATTCAGAGGAAACATGGAGGAACATTACCTTTGAATGGTGGTGGCACCCGACGTGTGTTTCGTGTATAGCTTTTTCACAGGGAGAGTGCGTGTCTTCTACAGTGTGCCTGCTGTTTATATAGTGCTCCTTCTAA
This sequence comes from Ranitomeya variabilis, assembly GCF_051348905.1. Taxonomy (NCBI): domain Eukaryota; kingdom Metazoa; phylum Chordata; class Amphibia; order Anura; family Dendrobatidae; genus Ranitomeya; species Ranitomeya variabilis. The sequence continues at coordinate 955,599,428 of NC_135233.1, read as the reverse complement.
TGATTGGTGACAGCGGTTGGGCTGCGGCGCTTCCGCCCATGAGCCTGCATTACGTGCATACCTCCCAACCGTCCTGGATCCAGTGGCATTGTCATGATTTTGACAGTCTCCCCCACTGTCACGGCCGGGACAAGTATGTCCCGCATTGGTTGGGAGGTGGGTGATGTATCAGCCGGTCATCCCTGCACCCGCAGAGCCTTACACCACATATTGGCTGCTCTGTGCACACAGGACCTGTGATGAGGTCACAGGAGGGGAGGAGTCAGGGGTCACATGATCGGGACCTCCGTGGATTGCAGGACTCAGCTGTGCTGGTTGCCAACTTGCTATGGTGCTGCTGGATGAGGTAAGTAAGCTGCCTTATGTGTGGGGTCAGGAGGTGTTTACAGTGTGGATGTAGCAAAGCCATGTGTGTACGTGGTGTATGGAGTGGAGCCATGTGTGTATGAGGTGTATGGAGCGGAGCTGAATGTGTATGAGGTGTATGGAGCGGAGCTGAATGTGTACGAGGTGTACAGAGTGGAGCCGTGTGTGTATGAGGTGTACAGAGTGGATCCATGTGTGTACGAGGTGTACGGAGCGGAGTGCGTATGTATGGAGCGGAGCCGTGTGTGCAAAGTGTACGGAGCGCAGCCGCGTGTGTAGGAGTAGCTATGTGTGGCCATTATACGGTACAAAGTATCATGTGTGGCAAATAAACAGTATGGAGCATCATGTGCGGCCATTATACAGTATGGAGCATCATGTGCGGCCAATATACAGTATGGAGCATCATGTGTGGTCATTATACAGTATGGAGCATCATGTGCAGTCATTATACAGTATGGAGCATCATGTGCGGTCATTATACAGTATGAAGCATCATGTGCGGCCATTATACAGTATGGAGCATCATGTGCGGCCAATATACAGTATGGAGCATCATGTGTGGTCATTATACAGTATGGAGCATCATGTGCAGTCATTATACAGTATGGAGCATCATGAGTGGCCATTATACAGTATGGAGCATCATGTGTGGCCATTATACAGTATGGAGCATCATGTGTGGCCATTATAAAGTATGGACCATCATGTGCAGTCATTATACAGTATAAAGTAAATAAATAAATATGAGGCGAAGCCTCAGCCAGCTCACCGATTGGCTTCACAGGTGCACGGAACCTGTCCTGACCCAACGTGTCTTCAATCCAATGTGGGAAAAAAAGTTAGTAGTTCCAGCTCCTTTTAAAATTTCCAATTCTTTATTTTTCCATTAAAAATGCAAAGTCCTTGTGCAAAGTGGATGTAGTTACAGTGGATACAGAAAAACAAGCAACACGTTTCGATCTAATATGTTCTTTTTCACTACTTGAACTCACCCTCATCTGTGAGACTTTATATATTGCATTACTTCTGTTCTTACATAGTTAATTAGTCCACCTAGTGATGAACAAAAAAACAAAAAACGCCCCCATTTGATTTCATTGGACATTTGTCAAACATTTATACTGCACAATATTAAAAAATATATATATATATATAAACAACACAGTACAAAAACATAGCAATAAAAATTTACAAATAGTGATACAACAGCTCATTTTTCCTATTCAGGCCTTTTGGATGTCTCGTATACAAGTTGTAAATCCAATAGGCTTCTTTAGTCAGAAGACGTCTTTTTGTGTCTCCTCCGCGCAATGGTTTTTTTTACCTGTTCTATTCCTTGAACCTTCATTGCGGACAAATTTCCTGCATGAAATGTAATAAAATGTTTGGCTACCATTGAAATATTTCTATTACTATTACTACCTTTCAAGGTGTCTCTTATATGTTCAGATATGCGCGTTTTCAATTTTCTAGTGGTGCAGCCTATGTAAGTCAAATTGCACAAATCACAATCTATTTTATGTACAACATTAGTAGTGTGGCAATTTATAAATTGTCTTATATCATAAACTGTGTCATTTGAGTTATCAGAAAAGGTTTTACCTATATGTGCATGTCCACACGTGCTGCACAATGTTGTGCCACACCTATAGAAACCCTTTGTTTCCAGCCATGTAGTGGATTTAGTGTCAGAATAAAACAAACCTGGGGAGACTAAATTCCCCACAGTAGGAGCCCTCCTTGAAACAACATTTATACCTTCCTCTAATATATTCAACAACGTGGTGTCTTCATATAAGATCGGTAAATGTTTATTAATTATTTGTTTTATTTCATTAAACTGCGGGCTATACTGTAGGCAAATAAATGGTTTCTTATTATGTCTATCTCTTAAATTATGTTTTTTTGGTGCTAACATTGCTTCTCTTTCTTTTTCACTGACTATTTTTTCTGCCCTTTTCAGAGTCCATTTAGGGTATTTTCTTGCTATTAATTTATTTTCTAATTCTCTGAATTCTCTGTTTCTGTCCTCTATTTTACTGCAGTTTCTTTTTAATCTCGTGTATTCCCCTACAGGTATTGATTTAATTGTATGTTTAGGGTGGCTGCTGGTAGCATGTAGGACCGTGTTCCCACTGATAGGTTTCTTGTGCGTTTAACTAACAATGGCTTCTCCCTGCTTCCCCACCAATTCCAAATCCAAAAAGGAAATCTGTTCACTATCGCACCTATGTGTGAATTGCAGGTTAAATCCATTATCATTCATGTACCCAACAAAGTTCTGTATGGCAGATACATCTCCCCCCATATGATGAGAAGGTCATCGATGTATCTGCCATACCAAACAATATCACCCGAATGAGGATTATTTTCAGAGTATATAAATTTGCTTTCCCAAAAAGCCATGGGGAAATTGGCTAAAGATGGGGAGTATTTCGCTCCCATAGGGACACCCGTTTTTTGCAAGAATATGTCACCATCAATAGAGAAGACATTATGGGTCAACAAAAAGAAAACCACTTGATACAAAAAATGTTTTAAATCTTCCGAATAATTACTATATTTTTCCACGTGAAATTCCAATGCCTTCATGGCCAGTTCGTGTGGAATACAAGTATATAAGGAGATCACAGCAAAGCCATGTATAATGACCTTGCCATATTTTTTTGGAAAAAGTTTTTAAAATTTCCCTTGAGTCTTTGATATATCCTGGGAGCCTCCGTACCAATGGCTGTAACAATGTGTCCACCCACTCACATAAGTGCTCGTTCATACCGTGTTTCCCCGAAAGTAAGACCCTGTCTTACATTAATTTTACCCCAAAAAGTCCCACCCTGTCTTACTTTCGGGGGAGGTCTTACATTAGCTGCAGAAATACGTTACCAACGTGTGGTGTCCTCCCCCAGATCTTGCGTAGTTTTCCGTTGGTGGCGTAGTGGTGTGCGCATGTCCAAGGTCCCAAATCCTCTGCCAGGGGATTGAAAATTGCAGCGATGTCCGTTATTCCTTCGGTGGTCGGTGGGCGCGGCCATCTTGCTTTGGCCGCGCGTGCGCAGAAGCGGCGCTCTACTGGCCGCGGCTTCAGGAAAATGGCCGCGGGCATCCGCGCGTGCGCAGATGGCTGTCGCAGCGGCCATTTTCCTGAAGCCGCGGCCAGCAGAGCGCCGCTTCTGCGCACGCGCGGCCAAAGCAAGATGGCCGCGCCCACCGACCACCGAAGGAATAACGGACATCGCTGCAATTTTCAATCCCCTGGCAGAGGATTTGGGGGACAGCGGCGGCCCAAAGGTAAGGGCCTTATATTTCACAGCGGCCCCCCAACCCTGCCTTACATTCGGGGGAGGCCTTACATTGAAGGACCCCCCCGTAACCCCCACCCTGTCTTACTTTCGGGGGGGTCCTACTTTCGGGGAAACACGGTAGATCCCATACCAGAAACTATTGGTCTCATGGGGAGGATGCCGCTACCTTTATGCACTTTTGGAAGCCTGTTGTGAACACTGTGTGAGTTCTCTGTTTTGTCTCCCTATAGTGGCCTTTTTGTTTTACTGCGGCTCTTTGGCTGGAATCAGCTGTTTTGTTACTTGCTATTCAGGTTTGCTATTTAGCTCACCTGGACCATTATTCCTTGCCTGCTGTCAATGTCTTCAGTGCTATTTTGGAGCTCTCCTGCAGTCCTTTGTTATCAGTCTCTTCAAGAGAAGCTAAGTTTTGCTTGGTTCATTTTTGACCATCAGTGGTCATATGTTTCTTGCTTTATTTTTGTTTCTTGTTCAGCTTGCTAATATGTGATTTCCTTGGTTGCTGGTAGCTCTAGGGGGCTGAGTTTCTCCCCTCACACCGTTAGTTGGTGTGGGGGTTCTTGTATTCTCAGCGTGGATATTTTGCATAGGGTTTTTAACTGACCGCACAGTTCCCTATCTGTCTTCTGCTATCTAGTATTAGCAGGCCTCATTTGCTGAATCTGTTTTCATTCTACGTTTGTGCTTTCCCCTTACCTCACCGTTATTATTTGTTGGGGGCTTTCTATATCTTTGGGGTGATTTCTCTTGAGGCAAGTGAGGTCTTACTTTCCCTCCCGGAGTAGATAGTTTCTCAGGCTGCTGTTGTGAATTTGGATTCTGGGCTCCCCCGGTGGCTACTGGTGGAATTGAACTTGTGTCATCATCTTCTCTGTTCACCTGTTTCCATCAAGATGTGGGAGTCGCTATATAACCTTGCTTCTCTGTTAGTTGCTTGCCGGTCAACAATGTTATCAGAAGCCTCTCTGTGCATGTTCCTGCTCCTAGACAACTACTAGATAAGTTGGACTTTTGTCCATGTTTGTTTTTGCATTTTTGTTCCAGTTCACAGCTGTTGTTTCGTTACTGTGTCTGGAAAGCTCTTGTGATCAGGAATTGCCACTCTGGTATTATGAGTTAATGCCAGAGTCTTAAAGTAATTTCTGGATGGTGTTTTGATAGGGTTTTCAGCTGACCATGAAAGTGTCCTTTCTGTCTTCTACTATCTAGTAAGTGGACCTCAAATTTGCTAAACCTATTTTCATGCTGCGTTTGTTATTTCATCTTAAATCACCGCCAATACATGTGGGGGGCCTCTGTCTCCTTTCGGGGTATTTCTCTAGAGGTGAGCTAGGACTAATATTTTCCTCTGCTAGCATTATTTAGTCCTCCGGCTGGCGCTGGGCATCTAGGGATAAAACGTAGGAATGCTACCCGGCCACTGCTAGTTGTTGCGGTAGGTTTAGTTCATGGTCAGTTCAGTTTCCATCTTCCAAGAGCTAGTTCTTGTATATGCTATGTTCTCTTGCCATTGAGAACATGACAGTTTGACCGGCCCACTAAAGGGTTAAAATCCTTGGCTGAGAAAGGAGAGAAATAAGAAGTCTGCTGAGATTTTTTTTTTTTTTTTTTCCCTCTAGTTTTGAGTGTGCTCTTAATTGGACCTCTTGCCAGTCTGTCTATGCTGCAGCCTTTTTTTTTTCTTTCTCTCCTTCTAATCTTTGAATGGCTCTGTGTTCACCTGTTTGTAATGGATCTTCAGAGTGTAACTGCAGGTTTGAATAATCTCGCCACGAAGGTACAAAATTTGCAAGATTTCGTTGTTCATGCACCTGTGTCTGAGCCGAGAATTCCTTTGCCGGAATTTTTCTCGGGGAATAGATCTGGTTTTCAGAATTTTAGAAATAATTGCAAATTATTTTTGTCCCTGAAGTCTCGCTCTGCCGGAGACCCTGCACAGCAGGTCAGGATTGTGATTTCCTTGCTCCGGGGCGACCCTCAAGACTGGGCTTTTTCATTGGCACCAGGGGATCCTGCGTTGCTCAATGTGGATGCGTTTTTTCTGGCCTTGGGGTTGCTTTATGAGGAGCCTCATTTGGAGCTTCAGGCAGAAAAAACTTTGATGTCCCTATCTCAGGGGCAAGATGAAGCTGAAATTTACTGCCAAAGATTCCGTAAATGGTCTGTGCTTACTCAGTGGAATGAGTGCGCCCTGGCGGCGACTTTCAGAGAGGGTCTCTCTGATGCCATTAAGGATGTTATGGTGGGGTTCCCTGTGCCTGCGGGTCTGAATGAGTCCATGACAATGGCTATTCAGATCGATAGGCGTCTGCGGGAGCGCAAACCAGTGCACCATCTGGCGGTGTCCACTGAGAAGACGCCAGAAAGTATGCAGTGTGATAGAATTCTGTCCAGAAGCGAGCGGCAGAATTTTAGACGGAAAAATGGGTTGTGTTTCTATTGTGGTGATTCTACTCATGTTATATCAGCATGCTCTAAGCGCACTAAAAAGCTTGATAAATCTGTTTCCATTGGCACTTTACAGTCTAAGTTTATTCTATCTGTGACCCTGATTTGCTCTTTGTCATCCATTACCACGGACGCCTATATCGACTCTGGCGCCGCTTTGAGTCTTATGGATTGGTCCTTTGCCAAACGCTGTGGGTATGATTTAGAGCCTTTGGAGACTCCTATTCCTCTGAAGGGGATTGACTCCACCCCATTGGCTAATAATAAACCACAATACTGGACACAAGTGACTATGCGTGTTAATCCGGATCACCAGGAGATTATTCGCTTTCTGGTGCTGTATAATCTACATGATGTTTTGGTGCTAGGATTGCCATGGCTGCAATCTCACAACCCAGTCCTCGACTGGAGAGCTATGTCTGTGTTGAGCTGGGGATGTAAGGGGACTCATGGGGACGTACCTTTGGTTTCCATTTCATCATCTATTCCCTCTGAAATTCCTGAGTTCCTGTCTGACTATCGTGACGTCTTTGAAGAACCCAAGCTTGGTTCGCTACCTCCGCACCGAGAGTGCGATTGTGCCATAGATTTAATCCCGGGTAGTAAATACCCAAAGGGTCGTTTATTTAATCTGTCTGTGCCTGAACATGCTGCTATGCGAGAATATATAAAGGAGTCCTTGGAAAAGGGACATATTCGTCCATCGTCATCTCCCTTAGGAGCCGGTTTTTTCTTTGTGTCAAAAAAAGACGGCTCTTTGAGACCATGTATTGATTATCGGCTTTTGAATAAAATCACGGTTAAATATCAATACCCATTGCCGTTGCTGACTGATTTGTTTGCTCGCATAAAGGGGGCCAAGTGGTTCTCTAAGATTGATCTCCGTGGGGCGTATAATTTGGTGCGAATCAAGCAGGGGGATGAGTGGAAAACCGCATTTAATACGCCCGAGGGCCACTTTGAGTATTTGGTGATGCCTTTTGGTCTTTCAAATGCCCCTTCAGTCTTCCAGTCCTTTATGCATGACATTTTCCGCGATTATTTGGATAAATTTATGATTGTGTATCTGGATGATATTCTGATTTTTTCGGATGACTGGGACTCTCATGTCCAGCAAGTCAGGAGGGTTTTTCAGGTTTTGCGGTCTAATTCTTTGTGTGTGAAGGGTTCTAAGTGCGTTTTTGGGGTTCAGAGGATTTCCTTTTTGGGATATATTTTTTCTCCCTCTTCCATTGAGATGGATCCTGTCAAGGTTCAAGCTATTTGTGATTGGACGCAGCCCTCTTCTCTTAAGAGTCTTCAGAAATTTTTGGGCTTTGCTAACTTTTATCGTCGGTTTATTGCTGGTTTTTCGGATGTTGTTAAGCCATTGACCGATTTGACTAAGCAGGGTGCTGATGTTGCTGATTGGTCCCCTGATGCTGTGGAGGCCTTTCGGGAGCTTAAGCGCCGTTTTTCTTCTGCCCCTGTGTTGCGTCAGCCTGATGTTGCTCTTCCTTTTCAGGTTGAGGTCGACGCTTCTGAGATCGGAGCTGGGGCAGTGTTGTCGCAGAAAAGTTCCGACTGCTCCGTGATGAGGCCTTGTGCCTTCTTTTCCCGTAAATTTTCGCCCGCAGAGCGGAATTATGATGTTGGGAATCGGGAGCTTTTGGCCATGAAGTGGGCTTTTGAGGAGTGGCGCCACTGGCTTGAGGGGGCCAGACATCAGGTGGTGGTATTGACTGACCACAAAAATTTGATTTATCTTGAGACCGCCAGGCGCCTGAATCCTAGACAGGCGCGCTGGTCATTATTTTTCTCTCGGTTTAATTTTGTGGTGTCATACCTACCGGGTTCTAAGAATATTAAGGCGGATGCCCTTTCTAGGAGTTTTGAGCCTGACTCGCCTGGTAACTCTGAGCCCACAGGTATCCTTAAGGATGGAGTGATATTGTCAGCCGTTTCTCCAGACCTGCGGCGGGCCTTGCAGGAGTTTCAGGCGGATAGACCGGATCGTTGCCCACCTGATAGACTGTTTGTTCCTGATGATTGGACCAGTAGAGTCATCTCTGAGGTTCATTCTTCTGCGTTGGCAGGTCATCCTGGAATTTTTGGTACCAGGGATTTGGTGGCAAGGTCCTTCTGGTGGCCTTCCCTGTCACGAGATGTGCGAGGCTTTGTGCAGTCTTGTGACGTTTGTGCTCGGGCCAAGCCTTGTTGTTCTCGGGCAAGTGGATTATTGTTGCCCTTACCTATTCCTAAGAGGCCTTGGACGCACATCTCGATGGATTTTATTTCAGATCTGCCTGTTTCTCAGAAGATGTCTGTCATCTGGGTGGTGTGTGACCGTTTCTCTAAGATGGTCCATTTGGTTCCCCTGCCCAAGTTGCCTTCTTCTTCCGAGTTGGTTCCTCTGTTTTTTCAAAATGTTGTTCGTTTGCATGGTATTCCTGAGAATATCGTTTCTGACAGAGGAACCCAATTTGTGTCTAGATTTTGGCGGGCATTCTGTGCTAGGATGTGCATAGATTTATCTTTTTCGTCTGCTTTCCATCCTCAGACTAATGGCCAGACCGAGCGGACTAATCAGACCCTGGAGACATATCTGAGGTGTTTTGTGTCTGCTGACCAGGATGATTGGGTTGCTTTTTTGCCATTGGCGGAGTTCGCCCTCAATAATCGGGCCAGCTCTGCCACCTTGGTGTCCCCGTTTTTCTGTAATTCGGGGTTTCATCCTCGATTTTCCTCCGGTCAGGTGGAATCTTCGGATTGTCCTGGAGTAGATGCTGTGGTGGAGAGATTGCATCAGATCTGGGGGCAGGTGGTGGACAATTTGAAGTTGTCCAAGGAGAAGACTCAGCTTTTTGCCAACCGCCGCCGTCGTGTTGGTCCTCGGCTTTGTGTTGGGGATTTGGTGTGGTTGTCTTCTCGTTTTGTCCCTATGAGGGTCTCTTCTCCTAAGTTTAAGCCTCGGTTCATCGGCCCGTATAAGATATTGGAGATTCTTAACCCTGTTTCCTTCCGTTTGGACCTCCCTGCATCCTTTTCTATTCATAACGTTTTTCATCGGTCATTATTGCGCAGGTATGAGGTACCGGTTGTGCCTTCCGTTGAGCCTCCTGCTCCGGTGTTGGTTGAGGGTGAGTTGGAGTACGTTGTGGAGAAAATCTTAGACTCCCGTGTTTCCAGACGGAAACTCCAGTATCTGGTCAAGTGGAAGGGATACGGCCAGGAGGATAATTCTTGGGTGACTGCATCTGATGTTCATGCCTCCGATCTGGTTCGTGCCTTTCATAGGGCCCATCCTGATCGCCCTGGTAGTTCTGGTGAGGGTTCGGTGCCCCCTCCTTGAGGGGGGGGTACTGTTGTGAATTTGGATTCTGGGCTCCCCCGGTGGCTACTGGTGGAATTGAACTTGTGTCATCATCTTCTCTGTTCACCTGTTTCCATCAAGATGTGGGAGTCGCTATATAACCTTGCTTCTCTGTTAGTTGCTTGCCGGTCAACAATGTTATCAGAAGCCTCTCTGTGCATGTTCCTGCTCCTAGACAACTACTAGATAAGTTGGACTTTTGTCCATGTTTGTTTTTGCATTTTTGTTCCAGTTCACAGCTGTTGTTTCGTTACTGTGTCTGGAAAGCTCTTGTGATCAGGAATTGCCACTCTGGTATTATGAGTTAATGCCAGAGTCTTAAAGTAATTTCTGGATGGTGTTTTGATAGGGTTTTCAGCTGACCATGAAAGTGTCCTTTCTGTCTTCTACTATCTAGTAAGTGGACCTCAAATTTGCTAAACCTATTTTCATGCTGCGTTTGTTATTTCATCTTAAATCACCGCCAATACATGTGGGGGGCCTCTGTCTCCTTTCGGGGTATTTCTCTAGAGGTGAGCTAGGACTAATATTTTCCTCTGCTAGCATTATTTAGTCCTCCGGCTGGCGCTGGGCATCTAGGGATAAAACGTAGGAATGCTACCCGGCCACTGCTAGTTGTTGCGGTAGGTTTAGTTCATGGTCAGTTCAGTTTCCATCTTCCAAGAGCTAGTTCTTGTATATGCTATGTTCTCTTGCCATTGAGAACATGACAGGCTGCGTCGAGACGTCCAGGAATTTAGGTACGTTCACCGGCTACCTTTAGTGTGTTGGTTAGGATCAGGTTTGCGGTCAGTCCAGTTACCACCTCCCTAGAGCTCGTGTCTAAGTTCATATACTTAGCTAGTCCGTTTTGCGATCCTCAGCCACTAGGATCATAACAGTACAGCAGGCCCAAAAGTGTTTAATGCATCGCAGAAGTGGGATAAGAGAAGCCCTGAGTACAATTTTTTTTTTTTCCTCTCTCTATCTTTGCTGCAGTCTGTCCAGCTTCTCTCATCCCCTTAATCTCTGGGTGGTTTTGAGTTCAGCTGCAGACATGGATATTCAGAGTCTGACTTCTAGTGTGGATCATCTTGCTGCAAGGGTGCAAAGCATTCAGGATTTTGTTGTTCATAGCCCTATGTCAGAGCCAAAAATACCTATTCCTGAGTTGTTTTCTGGAGATAGATCTAGGTTTCTGAATTTTAAGAATAATTGTAAATTATTTCTATCTTTGAGACCTCGTTCCTCTGGTGATTCTGCTCAGCAAGTTAAAATTATTATCTCCTTGTTACGTGGCGACCCTCAAGATTGGGCTTTCTCTCTGGTGCCAGGAGATCCTGCATTGCTGAATGTGGATGCGTTTTTTCTGGCGCTTGGACTGCTTTATGAGGAACCTAATCTTGAGAACCAGGCAGAAAAGGCCTTGCTGGCTCTTTCTCAGGGCCAGGATGAAGCTGAGGTGTATTGTCAAAAATTTCGGAAATGGTCGGTGCTTACTCAATGGAATGAGTGTGCCCTGGCTGCAAATTTCAGAGAAGGTCTTTCTGAAGCCATTAAGAATGTTATGGTGGGGTTCCCCACGCCTGCAAGTCTGAATGACTCAATGGCTTTGGCCATTCAGATTGATCGGCGTTTGCGGGAGCGCAAATCTGCGCACCATCTGGCGGTGTTTTCTGAACAGAGACCTGAGTCTATGCAATGTGACCGAGTTCTGACCAGAATTGAGCGGCAAAATCATAGACGTCAAAAAGGGTTGTGTTTTTACTGTGGTGATTCTACTCATGTTATCTCAGCATGCTCTAAGCGCGTTCAAAAAAATCGCTAAACCTGTCACCATTGGTACTATACAGCCTAAATTCATTTTGTCTGTTACTTTAATTTGTTCTTTGTCATCCTACTCGGTTATGGCTTTTGTGGATTCAGGTGCCGCCCTGAATCTGATGGATTTGTCGTTTGCCAGGCGCTGTGGTTTTGTCCTGGAGCCTTTGGAATTCCCTATTCCACTGAGGGGAATTGATGCTACACCATTGGCTGAGAATAAGCCTCAATATTGGACTCAAGTGACCATGTGCATGACTCCAGTGCATCAGGAGGTGATTCGCTTTCTTGTGCTGCATAATTTGCATGATGTTGTCGTGTTGGGTCTGCCATGGCTGCAGGCCCATAATCCAGTTCTGGATTGGAAAGCTATGTCTGTGTCAAGTTGGGGTTGCCAGGGGATTCATGGCGATGCTCCTTTGGTATCAATTGCTTCTTCCAGTCCTTCTGAGGTCCCTGAGTTTTTGTCGGACTACCAGGATGTATTTGATGAGCCCAGATCCGGTGCCCTGCCTCCTCACAGGGATTGTGATTGTGCTATAAATTTGATTCCTGGTAGTAAGTTCCCTAAGGGACGACTTTTTAATTTGTCTGTACCAGAACATACCGCAATGCGGAGCTATATAAAGGAGTCTTTGGAGAAGGGACATATTCGCCCGTCCTCCTCCCCTCTTGGTGCAGGATTCTTTTTTGTGGCCAAGAAGGATGGTTCTCTGAGACCGTGTATAGATTATCGTCTTCTAAATAAAATCACGGTCAAATTTCAGTATCCTTTGCCAATGTTGTCTGATCTGTTTGCTCGGATTAAGGGGTCCAGTTGGTTCACCAAGATAGATCTTCGTGGTGCGTATAACCTTGTGTGCATTAAGCAGGGGGATGAATGGAAAACAGCATTTAATACGCCCGAAGGCCATTTTGAGTACTTGGTGATGCCTTTTGGACTCTCTAATGCTCCTTCTGTGTTCCAGTCCTTCATGCATGACATCTTCCGAGAATATCTGGATAAATTTATGATTGTGTATCTGGATGACATTTTGGTCTTTTCTGAGGACTGGGAGTCCCATGTGAAGCAGGTCAGGATGGTATTTCAGGTCCTGCGTGCTAATGCCTTATTTGTGAAGGGCTCAAAATGTCTCTTCGGAGTACAGAAGGTTTCCTTTTTGGGTTTTATTTTTTCTCCTTCTACTATTGAAATGGACACAATCAAGGTCCAGGCTATTCATGACTGGACTCAGCCTACATCTGTTAAGAGTCTTCAGAAGTTCTTGGGTTTTGCTAATTTTTACCGTCGCTTCATTGCTAATTTTTCTGGCGTGGTTAAACCCTTGACGGATTTGACCAAGAAGGGTTCTGATGTGACTAATTGGTCTCCTGCGGTCGTGGAAGTCTTTCGGGAGCTGAAGCGCCGGTTTTCTTTGGCTCCAGTTTTGTGTCAGCCTGATGTCTCTCTTCCTTTTCAGGTCGAGGTTCATGCTTCTGAGATTGGAGCAGGGGCTGTGCTGTCGCAGAGAAGCTCTGATTGCTCTGTGATGAAGCCTTGTGCTTTCTTTACAAGAAAATTTTCGCCTGCCGAGCGGAATTATGATGTTGGTAATCGGGAGTTGTTGGCTATGAAGTGGGCATTTGAGGAGTGGCGACATTGGCTCGAGGGAGCTAAGCATCGTGTAGTGGTCTTAACCGATCACAAAAATCTGATTTATCTCGAGTCTGCCAAGCGGCTGAATCCTAGACAGGCTCGTTGGTCGTTGTTTTTCTCCCGTTTCGATTTCGTGGTCTCGTACCTGCCTGGTTCGAAGAACGTGAAGGCTGATGCTCTTTCTAGGAGTTTTGTGCCTGACTCTCCGGGAGTTTCAGAGCCGGCTGGTATCCTCAGAGAGGGAGTGATTTTGTCTGCCATTTCCCCAGATTTGCGACGAGTAGTGTTGAGCGATACCGTCCGATACTTGAAAGTATCGGTATCGGAAAGTATCAGCCGATACCGGCAAAGTATCGGATCTAATCCGATACCGATACCCGATACCAATACAAGTCAATGGGACTCATGTATCGGACGGTATTCCTGATGGTTCCCAGGGTCTGAAGGAGAGGAAACTCTCCTTCAGGCCCTGGGAACCATATTAATGTGTAAAATAAAGAATTAAAATAAAAAATATTGCTATACTCACCTCTCCGACGCAGCCTGGACTTCAGCGAGGGAACCGGCAGCGTTGTTTGCTTAAAATTCGCACTTTAACTTCCTTACTTGAAGTCCCGGCTTGTGATTGGTCGCGCGCCGCCCATGTGACCGCGACGCGACCAATCACAGCAAGCCGTGACGTAATTTTAGGTCCTTCAGGATTTTAAAATTACGTTCCGGCGTTGTGATTGGTTGCGTCGCGGTCATATGGGCGACGTGACCAATCACAAGCCGTGACGTCACGGGAGGCAGGAGACGCGCGCATTTTAAAATGCGCGCGTGTCCTGCCTCCCGTGACGTCACGGCTTGTGATTGGTCGCGTCGCCCATGTGACCGCGACGCAACCAATCACAACGCCGGAACGTAATTTTAAAATCCTGAAGGACCTAAAATTACGTCACGGCTTGCTGTGATTGGTCGCGTCGCGGTCACATGGGCGGCGCGCGACCAATCACAAGCCGGGACTTCAAGTAAGGAAGTTAAAGCGCGAATTTTAAGCAAACAACGCTGCCGGTTCCCTCGCTGAAGTCCAGGCTGCGTCGGAGAGGTGAGTATAGCAATATTTTTTATTTTAATTCTTTATTTTACACATTAATGTTGTTTCGATACCGATACCCGATACCACAAAAGTATCGGATCTCGGTATCGGAATTCCGATACAGCAAATATCGGCCGATACCCGATACTTGCGGTATCGGAATGCTCAACACTAGCGACGAGTGCTGCAGAAATTTCAGGAGGATAGACCTGACCGTTGCCCACCAGAGAGACTGTTTGTCCCAGATAGATGGACCAGCAGAGTTATTTCCGAGGTTCATTCTTCAGTGTTGGCAGGCCATCCTGGGATTTTTGGTACCAGAGTTTTGGTGGCTAGGTCCTTCTGGTGGCCTTCCTTGTCGCGGGATGTGCGTTCCTTTGTGCAGTCCTGTGGGATTTGTGCTCGGGCTAAGCCTTGCTGTTCTCGTGCCAGCGGTTTGCTTTTGCCTTTGCCTGTCCCGAAGAGGCCTTGGATGCACATTTCCATGGATTTTATTTCGGATCTTCCAGTCTCTCAGAGAATGTCTGTCATCTGGGTGGTGTGTGATCGTTTTTCCAAAATGGTCCATTTGGTGCCCTTGCCTAAGTTGCCTTCCTCCTCCGATTTGGTTCCTCTATTTTTTCAGAATGTGGTTCGCTTGCACGGCATCCCTGAAAATATTGTGTCTGACAGAGGATCCCAGTTTGTGTCCAGATTTTGGCGGATCTTTTGTGCTAAGATGGGCATTGATTTGTCTTTTTCGTCGGCCTTCCATCCTCAGACGAATGGCCAAACCAAGCGAACTAATCAGACCTTGGAAACTTATTTAAGATGTTTTGTTTCTGCTGATCAGGATGATTGGGTGACTTTTTTGCCATTGGCCGAGTTTGCCCTTAATAATCGGGCTAGTTCTGCTACTTTGGTTTCGCCTTTTTTCTGCAATTCTGGTTTTCATCCTCGTTTTATCGGTCCGTATAAGATTTTGGAAATCCTCAACCCTGTGTCATTTTGTTTGGACCTCCCAACATCGTTTGCCATTCATAATGTATTTCATAGGTCTTTGTTGCGGAGGTATGTGGTGCCTGCGGTTCCTTCTGTTGATCCTCCTGCTCCGGTGCTGGTTGAGGGAGAATTGGAGTATGTGGTGGAGAAGATCTTGGATTCTCGTATTTCGAGACGGAGGCTTCAGTAGTTGGTTAAGTGGAAGGGCTATGGTCAGGAGGATAATTCCTGGGTTGTCGCCTCTGATGTTCATGCGGCCGATTTGGTTCGTGCCTTCCATTTGGCTCATCCTGATCGCCCTGGGGGCTCTGGTGAGGGTTCGGTGACCCCTCCTCAAGGGGGGGGTACTGTTGTGAACACTGTGTGAGTTCTCTGTTTTGTCTCCCTCTAGTGGCCTTTTTGTTTTACTGCGGCTCTTTGGCTGGAATCAGCTGTTTTGTTACTTGCTATTCAGGTTTGCTATTTAGCTCACCTGGACCATTATTCCTTGCCTGCTGTCAATGTCTTCAGTGCTATTTTGGAGCTCTCCTGCAGTCCTTTGTTATCAGTCTCTTCAAGAGAAGCTAAGTTTTGCTTGGTTCATTTTTGACCATCAGTGGTCATATGTTTCTTGCTTTATTTTTGTTTCTTGTTCAGCTTGCTAATATGTGATTTCCTTGGTTGCTGGTAGCTCTAGGGGGCTGAGTTTCTCCCCTCACACCGTTAGTTGGTGTGGGGGTTCTTGTATTCTCAGCGTGGATATTTTGCATAGGGTTTTTAACTGACCGCACAGTTCCCTATCTGTCTTCTGCTATCTAGTATTAGCAGGCCTCATTTGCTGAATCTGTTTTCATTCTACGTTTGTGCTTTCCCCTTACCTCACCGTTATTATTTGTTGGGGGCTTTCTATATCTTTGGGGTGATTTCTCTTGAGGCAAGTGAGGTCTTACTTTCCCTCCAGGAGTAGATAGTTTCTCAGGCTGCGTCGAGACGTCCAGGAATTTAGGTACGTTCACCGGCTACCTTTAGTGTGTTGGTTAGGATCAGGTTTGCGGTCAGTCCAGTTACCACCTCCCTAGAGCTCGTGTCTAAGTTCATATACTTAGCTAGTCCGTTTTGCGATCCTCAGCCACTAGGATCATAACAGAAGCCCATACATAATGGGCAATTTTGGGTATGGTGTTTTTAGGTAATCAGCTTGTTTTCTACTTATAACCCCAAGTTTAGACCTTCTTGAATGATTACATCAATGTCATTATCAAAAGATTTAATAGAACTCCTCGTTATTTTTTCATACGTCTCTGTGTCTGACAATAACTCACACATCTTCTGTCTATAATCCTCAGCATTAAGCACAACAATGGATCCTCCTTTGTCGCTTTTTTTAATTATTATTTCGTCATTCCTTTTGAGAGTTTGTAAGGCATCTCTCAGTTTCTTAGATAAATTATTTTTATTTCTGCCTCTTTGTTTTTCTTTCAGATCTTTTAAATCATTTTACAATGATTTCTTGAAATTTATCCATACTGTTCGTTCTACTTTGTATTGGGATAAAAATATGGGTTTTTAGTTGTAAACTGTTCTGCTTGATTGATCACATCTTTTTCTTCTTGAGCAGACAGTTCCTGCAAACAAATTAGCGCCAATTGTTCATTATAATCCATATTTTCATATTCATTTAAAGTTGATTTTTCTTCTTTATTCTCTTGATTACAATCCTCTTTCCAAAAATGTTTTTTTATGGTTAGATTGCGAATAAATTTATTTAAGTCCAATATAGTATCAAACAAATTATAATACTCACAAGAGAAACTTCAGACATTCAAAAAACGCCAAAGGCGAGGGCGAAGAAAACACAAGAAGTCACACGGGGATGACGACTCGATACAAAAGGAAACTAAAATATTAAATGTGATTAATCTTTCTGCATATGAACTAACAAAGGATCAAATAAAAGTTCTCTCATTAGGTTTGAATTTTGTGCCGGATGTTGAATTTAATTTGTTTTAATATATTGCAGGAACTGTCTGGTCAAGAAGAAAAAGATGTGATCAATCAAGCAGAACAGTTTACAACTAAAAACCCATATTTTTATCCCATACAAAGTAGAACGAACAGTATGGATACATTTCAAGAAATCATTGAAAATGACTTAAAAGCTCTGAAAGAAAAACAAAGAGGCAGAAATAAAAATAAAAATAATTTATCTAAGAAACTGAGAGATGCCTTACAAACTCTAAAAAAGAATGACGAAATAATAATTAAAAAAGCGACAAAGGAGGATCCATTGTTGTGCTTAATGCTGAGGATTATAGACAAACGATGTGTGAGTTATTGTCAGACACAGAGACGTATGAAAAAATAACGAGGAGTTCTATTAAATATTTTGATAATGACATTGATGTAATCATTCAAGAAGGTCTAAACTTGGGGGTTATAAGTAGAAAACAAGCTGATTACCTAAAAACACCATACCCAAAATTGCCCATTATGTATGGGCTTCCGAAAGTGCATAAAGGTAGCGGCATCCCCCCCATGAGCTCGATAGTTTCCGGTATGGGATCTATGAACGAGCACTTATGTGAGTGGGTGGATACATTGTTACAGCCATTGGTACGGAGGCTCCCAGGATATATCAAAGACTCAAGGGAAATTTTAAAAACTTTTTCCCAAAAAATATGGCAAGGTCATTATACATGGCTTTGCTGTGATCTCCTTATATACTTGTATTCCACACGAACTGGCCATGAAGGGGTTGGAATTTCACGTGGAAAAATATAGTAATTATTCGGAAGATTTAAAAAAAAATTTGTATCAAGTGGTTTTCTTTTTGTTGACCCATAATGTCTTCTCTTTTGATGGTGACATATTCTTGCAAAAAACGGGTGTCCCTATGGGAGCGAAATACTCCCCATCTTTAGCCAATCTCCCCATGGCTTTTTGGGAAAGCAAATTTATATACTCTGAAAATAATCCTCATTCGGGTGATATTGTTTGGTATGGCAGATACATCGATGACCTGCTCATCAGATGGGGGGGAGATGTATCTGCCATACCGAACTTTGTTGGGTACATGAATGATAGTGGATTTAACCTGCAATTCACGCATAGGTGCGATAGTGAACAGATTACCTTTTTGAATTTGGAATTGGTGGGGAAGCAGGGACAAGCCATTGTTAGTTAAACGCACAAAAAACCTATCAGTGGGAACACGGTCCTACATGCTACCAGCAGCCACCCTAAACATACAATTAAATCAATACCTGTAGGGGAATACACGAGATTAAAAAGAAACTGCAGTAGAATAGAGGACAGAAACAGAGAATTCAGAGAATTAGAAAATAAATTAATAGCAAGAAAATACCCTAAATGGACTCTGAAAAGGGCAGAAAACAATAGTCAGTGAAAAAGAAAGAGAAGCAATGTTAGCACCAAAAAAACATAATTTAAGAGATAGACATAACGGTAATAAGAAACCGTTTATTTGCCTACAGTATAGCCCGCAGTTTAATGAAATAAAACAAATAATTAATAAACGTTTACGATCTTATATGAAGACACCACGTTGTTGAATATATTAGAGGAAGGTATAAATGTTGTTTCAAGGAGGGCTCCTACTGTGGGGAATTTAGTCTCCCCAGGTTTGTTTTGTTCTGACACTAAATCCACTACATGGCTGGAAACAAAGGGTTTCTATAGGTGTGGCACAACATCGTTCAGCACGTGTGGACATGCACATATAGGTAAAACCTTTTCTGATAACTCTAATGACACAGTTTATGATATAAGACAATTTATAAATTGCCACACTACTAATGTTGTATATAAAATAGATTGTGATTTGTGCAATTTGACTTACATAGGCTGCACCACTAGAAAATTGAAAACGCGCATATCTGAACATATAAGAGACACCTTGAAAGGTAGTAATAGTAATAGAAATATTTCAATGGTAGCCAAACATTTTATTACATTTCATGCAGGAAATTTGTCCGCAATGAAGGTTCAAGGAATAGAACAGGTAAAAAAAAACATTGCGCGGAGGAGACACAAAAAGACGTCTTCTGACTAAAGAAGCCTATTGGATTTACAACTTGTATACGAGACATCCAAAAGGCCTGAATAGGAAAAATGAGCTGTTGTATCACTATTTGTAAATTTTTATTGCTATGTTTTTGTACTGTGTTGTTTATATATATATATATTTTTTAATATTGTGCAGTATAAATGTTTGACAAATGCCCAATGAAATCAAATGGGGGCGTTTTTGTTTTTTTTTGTTCATCACCAGGTGGACTAATTAACTATATAAGAACAGAAGTAATGCAATATATAAAGACTCACAGATGAGGGTGAGTTCAAGCTGTGAAAAAGATCATATTAGATCGAAATGCGTTGCTTGTTTTTCTGTATCCACTGTAACTACATCCACTTTGCACAAGGACTTTGCATTTTTAATGGAAAAATAAAGAATTGGAAATTTTAAAAGGAGCTGGAACTACTAACTTTTTTTCACACATTGGATTATACAGTATGGAGCATCATGTGTAGCCATTATACATTATGGAGCATCATGTGTGGCCATTATACAGTATGGAGCATCATGTGCAATCATTACACAGTATGGAGCATCATGTGCAGCCAATATACAGTATGGAGCATCATGTGCGGTCATTATACAGTATGGAGCATCATGTGCAGTCATTATACAGTATGGAGCATCATGTGTGGCCATTATACAGTATGGAGCATCATGTGCGGTCATTATACAGTATGGAGCATCATGTGCAGTCATTATACAGTATGGAGCATTATGTGTGGCCATTATACAGTATGGAGCATCATGTGGGGCCATTATACAGTATGGAGCATTGTGGGGCCATTATACAGTATAGAGCACTGTGTGGCCATATTTTTTGTTTATAATTATTCTTTATGAAACTGTGATCAGCAGTGCTAAATGGGTGTGGTTGGGACGTGGATATGGGTGTGACTAGTTATGAATAGGTGTGGTCAGAGGCGTGGCCTAAAATCAGAGCGGGGGCAGACCAGGCACCAGCAGAGACGCGTCTCCACGGCGATGCCAAGGCAGGAGACAGACGGAAGCGCACACCGCAGGTAATGATGCTCGTACATGGTGCCGTGCTCGGGCTGTGTTATGTATGAAGTAGATGTAGGTGTAAATGAACAGTGCAAGGTAAAGAGGAGATAATAATAAAAAGGTGACCAGCGATATAGTGCATAGGACTTATATTGGAGGAAAAAGTGCAAAAAACTAAGTGAGGGATAAGGATCTCATGTGTAAATACTAAGGGGGAATAAAGAACGTGATCAAGGTGGAAACCCATTAGTAGGTGCCCAAACTCCCTACTAACAGACAATAATTATATACATAAAAAGTTAGCTATCCATAAAAGGAATTAAAGTGTCAGAAGTGCATAGTTTAAAGGTAATAGGGTTTTAAAAAATAAATAAATAAAAAATGTATATATAACAATGCATATCAGTGCATACAGTGTCACATTTTGAATATTAATATATATATATATAAATTAGTATAAGGAAAAACGATACATACATTAGCAAAAAAAAGTAAAATAAGTTTTTTTTGTATACTTTTCAGATAACTTGTCCATGACAATATATAACACTGTTCTTCTTTAGATGCAGCTTGGTGTAATTGAAAAGGCAGCGATCCTGAGCAGTGACGCCGTGAACCACGGAGGTCAAACGCACCCACGGCTTATCACCCACGGTAACCAACAGGTAAGTATGGTATATATAAATGCAAGGTACTAAGTAAAAGGAATAAGAGAATGGAGGTTAAATGCAGAAAATGAAATAAACATGCAAAAAAGAAAACCAACAACACAAAAAAAAACCCTTTTTTTTAAATCGAAGAAAATTAAAGAAAAGGGGCAAAACTTAGGACTTCGTTAAGACCGAATGGATGAACTGAACCCATCCTGTAAATCCATCGGGCTTCCAGCTGGGCCACACTTTTTTCCAATTGCTCCCCCTGGTGTCAATATACACCTTATCGATCCCAGACACCGATAACAATCTGGCATCACAGTTGTGGTATTTTTTTAAATGTCTCGTTATAGGTATTAAGATTGACATGTCGTCCACATCACGGGCGTTCAAAATGTCATGATAGTGTTCCCTTACCCTAATTTTGAGGGGTCTAGAGGTAAGTCCCACATACATTTTTGGGCACGTGCATGTCGCAAGATAGACGACCCCTATGGTGCTACAAGTAATGTGCTGGGCAATTGTAAAGATTTTTTTACCATCGCTGGATTTAAAAGTACTTGCGCGTGACATATTGGGGCAGGCGATACAATCGTCGCAAGGAAAGAAACCCCACTTAGGGCCTTTAGAGTCAAAGGCTTTTTCAGGTTGCATACCAGAATAATAGCTGTGGACAAGTTGATCCTTTAAATTGGGAGATCTGCGATAGGTAATTGACGGCTGGTTAGATAAATGCCTGGCAAGGGTACAATCCGTTGTTAAAATGGGCCAGTATTTCTCTAGAGCACATCTCATTCCTGACCATTTGCTAGTATATGTAGAGATGAATCTTACTTTTGAATCGTTAGTAATTTTTTTACGTGGTTACAAAAGATCAATCCGCTTGGCTTTTTCAGCTTTCTTGGCCCCTTCCCTTATACTTCTCCTTGAATACCCTCTCTCCTCAAATCTAGCTGCAAGAGTGGTGGCTTGCTCCCGAAAAAATTGGTCATTTGAGCAGATTCTTTTGGCTCTAAGAAATTGCCCTATTGGTAAACCCTTTATGAGGGACTTCAGATGGAATGAGTCAGCATGGAGAAGAGAGTTTGATCTAATAAAATTATGTTATTTTATGGCTTATTACTTCTTTGTTCTATTATTTGATGCTCAAGAAGTATGTTGCATCTTCAGTATCTTCGCCTCATCCACCTTCTCCTGTCATTATCTATGGTAATCTGGAGTTCCAGATAGCAAAGGTCTTAGACTCTCGTCTTGTTCCTCAGTTGATTCAATATATAGTACGTTGGGAGGGGTATGGTCCAGAGGAAAGGATGTGGGTACCAGCTTCTGACGTCCACACAACCAGACTGGTTCAGGCCTTTCATATTGCACACCCTGATAAACCTCGTCCTGAGGTTCCTAAGGTCCCTCATAAAAGAGGGGGTACTGTCACAGGGTTACCGCAATGCAGCGGAGCCAGAAGACCGCAGCGTCTGGTGGCTCCTACTCCGCCACTGAGAAGAAGCACTTCTCCAGTGAATTAAACATGTTTATTTCTTTCAGCAGAACAGGGGTTAATCGTATTGTTGGAAATTCCTGCATTCAGCTATGCTCATAAAATCTGGGCTCGATATGCAAGTCCTTGTCTGAGTTAGCAATTGCTGCAAGACATAGGAGTGGGAGAAGTTGGTTTTGTGAAGGAGTGCTGAAATAATTTATTAGCGACTGTTGACTGGTTTGTACGCTTGGAAATTCCTTATCCTTCCCTGTTTTGCTTTCTTCCCCCTCCCTACACACCTTGGTGAATACTTCTGTTATACGTGAGTGTATATTTTGTGTGTGGAGATTTCAGTTTACCCTTGTCTTTGTTACCCTGTCTGTCGGGTTGGTGTAGTGCCCTGGATGGGGGAAGGGGACAGACGAAGGGATAATCTAAGAGATAGGGCAAGAGTGGAGGCCCCGGCGTCTTTGCCATCTCTATCCCGGGGAACAAGGCGAACTAGGGTGTCCCCTTGTGTTAGGGCCAGAAAAGGTGCCCCTGGTCCCAGGTCACTTGCCAGTTGAATCATGACAGCAGTAATAGGATTCATAATGGTTCAAAAAATGGTTACGATCAGACCTAATGTCACAACTCAGCTGTCGGGTGACCCGGCACCAGGGGCTCCTTCCCTATCTCTAACAGTAGGGGGCACACCCTAGCTGGTCCTATTCCCTAGGATAATTCTGAAGGTGAAGATGCCGAGGCAACCAACCTTGCCTTATCTCTTGATCTTCCCTCCGTCTGTTCCCTTCCCTCACCCAGGGAAGAGGGAAGCTGCTGTGCACCGCAGTACACCAACCAGATGAACAAGGCAACATGAATGAACAAGGGCAACTGAAAATACCAGGCATACAAATATTCACTCACATATAACAGAGGAATGCACCAGGGAGTGGAGGATGGGGAAAACCAAAGTTAGAGGAGGAAAGGGAATTATTACACTTACAAACCCAAGCAACAGTCACATATAAATCCACCGAACATCTCATATAACCACAAAACAACTATCCTCCCAGCCATGTAGTATAAGCTAGTGCTGAAGATGTTTTTCAGTCAGGACCCAGATTATATATGGGATAGGCTTCTTTCACACTTCCGTCGGCAGGCGGCCGTCATAATGCGTCGACGCGATGTATCGACGGATGCGTCAAAAATAGTGAAAAACGGATGCAACGCATACAGTTTTTAGACGGATCCACTAGACGGTTCCAGCGAAAAACTGGGTCTGTTGCATCCATCCTGTCCGTTTTTACCATCTGTTTCATCCGTTTTTTTGACGGATCCATTTTCCATGCCTACAAATGTACATCCCAAATCCAACAACGGACATGTGGCTGGAGAGTGCAGAGAACTTGCTTGGGTGCCGCGGATGACAAGTATATAAGGATTGCTAACCCTGCAGGATCAGGCTCAGAATACTTCAATAAAAAAAATACTTTTCTATTGCGCTGATAGCCATAGCGGATGCCCAATGCAAATTCAAACGTCTGCTATGGGCCGTTGTTTATATGGAGACACATATCAGTTTCCACCTCCAAGACCACTCCCTGGAACATCTGGCCCACCAATGCCATTTATGTGTGTTGGTGATGAGGCATTCCAGCTTTCAACACACCTGCTAAAACCATATTCCAGTAGCGGATTAACCAGAAGAAAAAGAGTTTTTAATTATCGGTTAACTCGAGCCAGACGAGTGGTGGAGTGTGCCTTCGGGATTTTAACGGCAAAATGGCGAGTGCTGTTAACCGCAATCAAACTACAAACTGAAACTGTGGATGAGGTGGTCAAGGCTTGTGTGTTGCTGCACAATTTCGTAATTTCCAAGGAACCGGTTGCCATGGAGGAAGAGGAGTCTGAAACCACCTTGCGTGACTATCAAAGTATATCTGTTCGTAGCGCAGTTGCTGTTTCAAGAATGAGGGACAAATTTGCAGATTATTTTATGTGGCCTGAAGGCAGAATTCAATGGCAGGATGACATTGTTTGATATGTGTTTTTTAAGTAATGTATGTTTGTATTACCAAAATTATTGCCAAAGTCACTCTTCTGATTGTACCTGCTGAAGTTACACTACTGATTATACCATGGTTTTGCTTGACACCAAGTTTGACATCTTTCCCTAAAGTTTGGTATGTTTTGTATTAAAGGGCCACTGTCACCCCCCTCCAGCCGTTATAAACTAAAAGAGCCACCTTGTGCAGCAGTAATGCTGCAGTCTAACAAGGTGGCTCTTTTAGTTTTTGATTCAGTTATTCCCTCAATAAAGCGTTTTAAAATTTGTACAAAATAACCTGTCCTTAGACCTGGAGGCGGTCCGAAGCTTCCTCGGTGAATCTCCCAACGGCCGTCACTCTTCTCTTCTGGGGATGTGGTCACCGCCCCCTGAGCGCTGTTTCTTCTTAAATCCGGCACCTGCGCTGTGCGTGCCTGCATGGGGCAGGCGCAGTCTTAATTGTCCGTCATAGGTCAGATGCAGGGTGCCTGACTGCGCCTGTGCCGGTAGTGTGGCCACCCTGTTGCTGAATCCCCGCCCCGCACTGTGTTATTCATTATGCACAGTGCGGGGCTGGGGTTCCTGGGCATGCGCACTGCGCTGTTCAGATGCTCCCCCAGCTCAGATGCTCCCCCAGCTCATACGCTCCCCCGCCTTCCAGCGTTGTTATTTGCGGCTGCTTCATTCCAAACACTGGCAAGGAAACCTGTATATTACGGCAACGCTGAAAGGCGGGGGACTGGGGGAGCGTCTGAACAGCGCAGTGCGCATGCCCAGGAACCCCAGCCCCGCACTGTGCATAATGAATAACACAGTGCGGGGCGGGGATTCAGCAACAGGGTGGCCACACTGCCCGCACAGGCACAGTCAGGCACCCTGCATCTGACCTATGACGGACAATGAAGACTGCGCCTGCCCCAGGCAGGCACGCGCAGCGCAGGCGCCGGATTTAAGAAGAAACAGCGCTCAGGGGGCGGCGACCACATCCCCAGAAGAGAAGAGTGACGGCCGTTGGGAGATTCACCGAGGAAGCTTCGGACCGCCTCCAGGTCTAAGGACAGGTTATTTTGTACAAATTTTAAAACGCTTTATTGAGGGAATAACTGAATCAAAAACTAAAAGAGCCACCTTGTTAGACTGCAGCATTACTGCTGCACAAGGTGGCTCTTTTAGTTTATAACGGCTGGAGGGGGTGACAGTGGCCCTTTAAACCAAACATGTTATACCTTTACAACTAGTGTTATGTGTTTTTTTTTTGTTTGTTTTTTACACATATTTAAATGAAGACACTTGACAATAAAATTGATTTTTAACCAAAACAAATTTTTATTAAACACATTCTTATTACAAACATAAATAATTTTCACCGGAAACATTTTTTTATTTTGAAACTTCATCATGTAACGAAGTCTGCGATGATGCTCCAGAGCTGGAGGATGTGCCGAGGGACCAGAAGTGAGGGAAGGGTCAGACGAAGGGTCAGATGTGTGGGGTCTACTGACGTGGCCCACAGTGGCGGACTCCTGTGGGATCGCTCCCGATCCAAGGTAGCAGCAGGCTCCCGAGTGCTACAGATAGTGCTGTGAAAGAAAAGAAAAAATAAAAATTAATATATTGATAGGAAAAAGCCCTGGCTGAAACAACAACAACAAAAAGGTTACTCAGGTAAACATGGTGAATTATTAAATGGGCTGTGGAATATTTACCCTTTTCTCAACATCATCGACCGGAGGAACAACAGGGCCCTGCCATACTTATATTGGCTCCTGTGTCCTCTCGATCCACTCGGGGCCTGCATCTCCTTGTTGAACTCCCTCTTGAAGAGATCTCTGAGTGACCACCACCGCTTCATCACACTTTCACCTGTAAAGAGAAAAAAAAAAAAATGGGTTAATTAGAACACATTTTGGCCTGCTACCGAAATTACTGAAATGTGACTACTTACGTGCTCGAGTCTGCTGCCTAGGTTCAAGGTCCTCCCAGTTGTCCACAACGATGAACTGTTCAGCATGGCTGCGGTCAGCCATGTTCCGCAGTGGCTCCCGCTCGCGGACCTCTTCGATGAGGCTGTCAACATCCAGTCCGCCTTCCTCACCATCAGAGTCGGGAGCACGCTGTGAAGACTGTTAAAAAAGAAGGAAAAAAAATACATTAGTAAACTGAGATATAAAACTACCAATACAAAACAAAACAAAAAAAGGTACTTACTGGCGGCTGACCATTGCGGCGATCACGACGCCGACTCTGGTAACTGCTAGGAGGACCTTCATGGCGTTGGCCAGAACTTGCAGCAGACTATAACATAGTAACATAGTAACATAGTTATTAAGGTTGAAGGAAGACTTTAAGTCCATCTAGTTCAACCCATAGCCTAACATGCCCTAACATGTTGATCCAGGGGAAGGCAAAAAAACCCCATGTGGTAAGAGTAAGCTCCACCATGGGGAAAAAAATTCCTTCCCGACCCCACATACGGCAATCAGACTAGTTCCCTGGATCAACGCCCTATCAAAGAATCTAATCTATATACCCTGTAACATTATACTTTTCCAGAAAGGTATCCAGTCCCCTCTTAAATTTAAGCACTGAGTCACTCATTACAACATCATACGGCAGAGAGTTCCATAGTCTCACTGCTCTTACAGTAAAGAATCCGCGTCTGTTATTATGCTTAAACCTTTTTTCCTCCAGACGTAGAGGATGCCCCCTTGTCCCTGTCACCGGTCTATGATTAAAAAGATCATCAGAAAGGTCTTTGTACTGCCCCCTCATATATTTATACATTAATATAAGATCACCCCTTAGCCTTCGTTTTTCCAAACTAAATAGCCCCAAGTGTAATAACCTATCTTGGTATTGCAGACCCCCCAGTCCTCTAATAACCTTGGTCGCTCTTCTCTGCACCCGCTCCAGTTCAGCTATGTCTTTCTTATACACCGGAGACCAGAACTGTGCACAGTATTCTAAGTGTGGTCGAACTAGTGACTTGTATAGAGGTAAAATTATGTTCTCCTCATGAGCATCTATGCCTCTTTTAATGCATCCCATTATTTTATTTGCCTTTGTAGCAGCTGCCTGACACTGGCCACTGAATATGAGTTTATCATCCACCCATACACCCAGGTCTTTTTCATTGATGGTTTTGCCCAGAATTTTAGAATTAAGCACATAGTTATACATCTTATTACTTCTACCCAAGTGCATGACCTTACATTTATCCCCATTAAAGCTCATTTGCCATTTATCAGCCCAAGCTTCTAGTTTACATAAATCATCCTGTAATATAAAATTGCCCTCCTCTGTATTGATTACCCTGCAGAGTTTAGTGTCATCTGCAAATATTGAAATTCTACTCTGAATGCCCCCTACAAGGTCATTAATAAATATGTTAAAAAGAAAAGAAAAATAAATTATGTTGGATGTAGGCATATGTTTTATGTGTACTGTGATGTATGCTGATCTGTTTTGTCTGTGTTGGGTGCACTGTGATTTGTGAAGAAACTGTTTCTGCACAACTTACACTCTGTGCGCCCGCTCCTGGAATTTCTCCACCCACCCCGTCTCCTTCTGAGAGGCCCTCTGCTGCTTCAGCTTCCTGCAAAAACATAAGTAATGCATATATAGTGTTAGGCTGGGGTCACACTAGCGTATTGCATCTGATGCGAGAGCATCGGATGCGATATGCTAATGACCCTCGGTTCCTGCTCGCAGCAGAGCAGGAGCCGAGTATCATGCGTCTGTGCTCCGATTCTCTCGCACAGGGAGGATCGGAGCACAGCTGCGGAGGAGGCGGAGAAATGAATTTCTCCATCTCCTCCATTGCTGGGGTCCGCTTATGACGCACATCCCTCGGATGATATCCAAGTGATGTGCGTTGTCTCACTCGCACCCATAGGCTCATATGGGTGCGAGTGAGCAGAGAGTTTTCCTTGGTCCGAGACAATCGCAGCATGCTGCGATTGTCTCGGACTGAAGAAAACGGCCGACAAAAAGTCGGCTCGTGGGAGCTGCCCCATATGTTAACATTGGTCCGAGTGCAATGCGATTTTTTATCTCATTGCACTCGGCCGTTTAAAACGCCAGTGTGACGCCGGCCTTAAGCCAAAAATTTCAGAAGAAAAAAAATATATTGTTAACCTCTTTCTGACCTCGGACGGGATAGTACGTCCGATGTCAGATACCCTGCTTTGATGCAGGGCTCTGGTGGTGAGCCCGCATCAAAGCCGGGACATGTCAGCTGTTTTGAACAGCTGACATGTGCCCGCAATAGCGGCGGGTGAAATCGCGATTCACCCGCCGCTATTAACTAGTTAAATGCCGCTGTCAAACGCAGACATTTTTTTCACTTTTGCCATGCTTCAATAGCCTCCATGGGAGGCTAGAAGCTGGCACAACTCGATCGGCTCAGCTACATAGCAGCGATCATCAGATCGCTGCTATGTAGTTGAATTGCAGGCTTGCTATGAGCAACGACCACAGGGTGGCGCTCTCAGCAGGCCGGCATCAGTAACTATAGAAGTCTCAAGGACCTCTATGGCAACTATCCTGACGCACCGCTGACCTCCGATGGCCCAATGGCCGGAAGCGCCGGTTAAATGCCGCTGTCAGCATTTGACAGCGGCATTTAACTAGTTAATAGCGATTCCACCCGTCACTATTGCGGGCACATGTCAGCTGTTCAAAACAGCTGACATGTCCCGGCTTTGATGCGGGCTCACCACCGGAGCCGGCATCAAAGCGGGGGTTCTGACCTCGGACTTACATCACGACAAAGTATCGCTGGTTCAACACAAACTTCGGCCTGGAAGGGCCCAGCTGACAACTGTTCGGCCTGGTATGGCCTGGCACTAAGTACAAAGACACTAATTAGCTACTATACAATTTGTATTCAAAGCTTTGTGGTCTTTAATACTTACCGTATATACTCGAGTATAAGCCGAGATTTTCAGCCCACTTTTTGGGGCTGAAAGTGACCCTCTCGGCTTATACTCGAGTCAGTGTTGGCGGGGGGGTCGGCGGGTGAGGGGGAGCGGCGCGGTGACATACTCACCTGCTCCTGGCGCGGTCCCTGCATGTCCGATGATCTCCGGGCAGCTCTTCCTGTGTTCAGCGGTCACGTGGTACCGCTCATTAAAGTAATGAATATGCACGCATATTCATTACTGTAATGAGCGGTACGTGACCGCTGAACATAGGAAGATGCCGCCGGCTCCCGGAGACCATCTGACAGGGACCGCGTCGGGAGCAGGTGAGTATATCAAGGGAGGTGAGCATTGTGCGATAGTCACCTTCCTCGTTCCACCGCTGCACGCTGCTCTGTCTTCCATCCTCTGCACCGTTCAGGTCAGAGGGCGCGATGACGCGATTAGTGTGCGCGCCGCCCTCTGCCTGAACAGTCAGTGCAGAGGATGGAAGACAGAGCGGCGTGTGGAACGAGGAAGGTGACTATCGCAAGTGCCGGGGGCCTGAGCGAAGAGAGGTGAGTATGTGATTTTTTTTATTTTAATCGCAGCAACAGAAAATGGGGCAAATGTATGGAGCATCTTATGGGGCCACAATGTATGGAGCATCGTATGGGGCCACAATGTATGAAGCATCTCATGGGCCATAATGTGTGAAGCATCTCATGGGGCCATAATGTGTGGAGCATCTTATGGGCCATAATGTATGGAGCATCTCATGGGGTCATAATGTGTGGAGCATCTCATGGGGTCATAATGTGTGGAGCACCTTATGGGGCCATAATGTATGGAGCATCTTATGGGGCATAATGTGTGGAGCATGTTATGGGGCCATAATGTGTGGAGCATCTTATGGGGCCATAAAGTATGGAGAATCTTATTGGGCCATAGTGTGTGGAGCATCTTATGGGGCCATCAACCTTTATGCAGCATTGTATGGGGCAAATGTTTCTATGGAGCATCTTATGGGGCCATTATTAACCTTTGTGCAGCATTATACGGGGAATATTTTAAAATGGAGCATTATATGGGGCGTATTTTGTATGGAGCATCTTATTGGGCCCATCATGAACTGTATGGAGCATTATATGGGGCTCCTGATTCAATATGGATATTCAAAAACATTTAAACTACTGATGTCTCAATTAATTTTACTTTTATTGGTATCTTTTTTTATTTTTGAAATTTACCAGTAGCTGCTGCATTTTCCACCATAGGCTTATACTCGAGTCAATAAGTTGTCCCAGTTTTTTGTGGCAAAATTAGGGGGGTCGGCTTATACTCGGGTCAGCTTATACTCGAGTATATACGGTACATCACCACAAAGTATCGCTGGTTCAACACAAACTTCGGCCTGGAAGGGCCCAGCTGACAACTGTTTGGCCTGGCAATTACTGCAATTATAAAACAATAGTGAAAATTTATGTTTAGTCAGCTGAATTTGAACATAAAAAGTGTCTCCACAGCTAGTATAATTTGGAAAATTACCCCTAAAATAATCCCCATAGGACACACAAACCACCCAAAATAGCTAATTTAATAGATTTAGAAACCACCCTGCTCAAATGTTATATCTGAGCAATGTCCAAGCAGGCCAAAAAACACCGTTCTGTAAAACCCCCCAAAAATGTACCCAAGGCACACAAGTCTGAGATGGATATCCTAGTTCAATAATATGCGCTATGTGCAAGCTGTAAAACCATTCCCCCCCCCCCAAAAAAAAAAAAAGTTAAATAAATTTTGAAAAAAATACCCTCCTTCTAGGTTTTAATGCCTAAACACCTGTTGAAAATGTATTGACCACATATGTGATTTGAAAAGATCCCTTTACAAATGTAAAAAAGAAAATAAAAAGCCTCTTACCATTTTCAAACACCTTTTATTTTACAAAAATAAACCCTCAACCAGCTCTGTACTGCATGTTGTGTGTACAGTTTTACATACACCACACTTTCAAATTTACTTTTGTGAAAAGATACTACGTACAGTTTGAAGAAAAAATTTTATTACATTTTTTTTATTAATTTTTTTTAAACATCACAATTAGGAGCTACAATGCTCTTTATTTTAAATACAAGTACATTTTAACTGTAAACTTTTTAACCAATACAATTTAAAAAAAATGGACACAGACACGCACCACACACACACCGCCATTACACACACGGCACACACGCACTGACAACACATTTAACACACGCCACACTACTTTAGAAATACATCACAGTAACAAAACAAAAAAAAGAACAACATGCACGCATGCATGCACACACACACACATACGCACACACGCACACACGCACATGCTCACACACACACGCTCACACACACACACACAAAAATGGCAGGACTCACACTGGCTGGATGCTGGCTGGCTGGCCTCTGGCTGGATGTTGGCTGGCTGGCCTCTGGCTGGATGCTGGCTAGCCTCTGGCTGGACGGCTTCTGGCTGGACACTGGCTAGCCTCTGGCTGGATGCTGGCTGGCTGGCCTCTGGCTGGATGCTGGCTGGCTGGCCTCTGGCTGGATGCTGGCTGGCCTCTGGCTGGTCGGCTTCTGGCTGGACACTGGCTAGCCTCTGGCTGGATGCTGGCTGCCTGGCTGGCTTCTGGCTGAATGCTGGCTGTCCTCTGGCTGATAGTCCTGTGGATGGCTGGCAGGAGTCTTGGTAGTTGGCAGGCAGGAGTCTGGCACATTGAGGAAAGAAGCCACAGGCCAGGTTTTTATACATTTGGGGCTGTCTGGCCAATTGGCTACTAAATACTGATTTGGAGCATGCTCAGTGTAAAAAAAGTATTCCAGCGCTGGATTCCATCATACGACGTGCCACAACGGATCCTGCATCCATAGGCTTCCATTCTAGCCAACGACTTATGCCACAGGATGCGTCGTGGCACATTTTTCCAACGCAGACAAAAAACGTTTCATTGTACGTTTTTTCCAGACGAAGTGTCGCCAAATTCCGCAGGATCCAGTGCACGACGGACGAAACGTGTGGCCATACGTCGCGATACGTCGCTAATACAAGTCTATGGGAAAAAACGCATCCTGCGGGCAAATTTGCAGGATGCGTTTTTTTCACAAAACGACGCATTATGACAGGGAATGAAGAATGGAAATGTGAAAGAGGCTATAGGAGTGGCTAACCGAGCTCTGCTGAGAGCTCTGACTCCCAGAGCTCCCAACATGGCCAATAAACCCCTGTACTGTCAAAATAAATTTACACTGTTTAAAAAGAAGATGAAGTGCTTCTTTTCAGCACAGGAGCAAACAGATGCTGTGGGCTTCTGGCTCCTCTCTGTCATGGTAACCTCATGACAGGATGGGTCTGTTTCTAAAAAAAAAACAAAAAAAACAGCGATATTCTTGTAACTCTGTACAACCTCTTTAAGTTTGTGAGGGTTAATTCATGACTGAGTGATTAAATATTGTGAAGAATATTGTGATCCTTGACGTCCGAGAGAGCTGAATTGCTCTGCAGCCCACTAGCATTGTCATTTTTGGAGAAGGGTGCATTTCGGACACAGTGGGCTTAAAATTTGTCCTCTTAAATCATGTTCCACCAGTTGCTTTTCAATGCTTTTTACACTGTTCAGTGTAGTAAGGTATGGCCTTAGTTAGCCATTTCTGTAATATTGTCAGCCTTTTTTGTTTGGTTTTCCCTTTTTTTACACAGTACTTTTCCATGCTGCTGACTATAGTATTTAATGTCAATTATTCATGATAATGTCTAGCATCTTTTCTAATTCCCCTCCAAGTACTTCTAGCTGCTGCTGGGAGCAAATGCTTTTATTAATCCGCCTTTGAACTGGATTTACTTGGAAAATCTTTGTTCTGTGCATGAGCTGTTGTTTAATGCTTTTACAGAATGAAAGGCAATGGAAATGAAATGGAAAAAAACAATCTGTGCTTTTCAACTATAAATGGCAAATTCTGTAACCTTTCTGTATGTTGTAATGCAGCGACTTTTATGACAGAAGGGTAATAAGGCAGTCAGGTTAGTTCAACTTAAATATCTTTATTTTGGCAACTTACAAAAAGAACTCAAACGTTATCCTCCGGTTCGCAGGCAGATTGTCCATAACTGTCCGTATCAAATCCATTGTCGTGGGCTACTGCACCACCAAAACACTCATGGGTGTGTCAATGGCTTTGCTTTCTCTGGCTCTGGCCTGTGTTCAGCGTCACACAGACATGCCCATCGGCTCTCAATCAGCTCGTCCACTCGGGGCATTGAATAAAGGTCAAATTTTGACACTTCATTCAATTTCCGGAAAGTGTTACAAGATAGTAATGATCCATCCAGCTTTGGAATCAGTGCAATGGGACTCCTGGACTCCTCAATAACTCGTATCTGGAGCAATTCTTTCGCAGCCATGGCCTGCCTCCAGGCCTCTAGTACACAATATGGTTTCATTTGCATCCTTACCTGAGGCTCGGTGACAAATGTTATGGTGGGTCACAGATGTATGGCTGGATAATTCTGAGAATATGTCAGTATTCTGCTGCACTCATTTCTGAGCCTCCAATCACTGCTGTTTAGGGAGACCGTCGCTTATCTTTACCTCGTTCCCGGCCTCCAGACAATGCAAAGCTAGGAGGGAT
Organism: Ranitomeya variabilis; assembly: GCF_051348905.1. NCBI lineage: Eukaryota > Metazoa > Chordata > Amphibia > Anura > Dendrobatidae > Ranitomeya > Ranitomeya variabilis. The sequence continues at coordinate 955,565,651 of NC_135233.1, read as the reverse complement.
ACCAAACACTAGAGAAGACAGAGAAAGGATTCAGAAGGAATGCCCCTTGGAAGAGATGTGGAGTAGAGCCTAAAAAAAATATTTCCATTAGAAAGGAGTGGGCCTCCTAGACTTGTAATGCCCATGCACTAAGTGTATGGGCTGATGAACATTTACCACTGGGGGGTATACATGAACATACTGTATACCAGTTTTTTTTATGGGCATCATAAACACCCTTTAACAAAATTATGTGGGTGTTGCATCACGGACCACGGTCACCGTGGTGATATGGTGGTGGAGGATGAAGATTAGGAGAAGGAGGAGGACAACAGCAAATTGCCAAAAGCAGGAAACATATACCCATGTGTGGGTGTGAAGAGGTGCATGGGAATAGACCTCCCAAAAAAAAGATACTGGATTTGAGTTTATGTTACACTGCTATCATTCGGTGGTGTTGAGAAGTCAGGCCCAATCCATCCCTTGTTCATTTTTATAAAAGTCAGCCTGTCAGCATTTTCAATTGACTGGCGGATGCGCTTATCAGTTATAATTCCACCAGCGGCACAAAAAAACAGTTCTGACAAAACGCTAGCGGCAGGGCAGGCCAGGACCTCCAAGGCGTAGGGAGCCAGTTCATGCCACGTGTCCAGCTTGGATACCCAATAATTATAAGGCACAGAGGAATCACGGAGGACGTTGGTACGGTCAGCAAGGTACTCCCTCAGCACCTTCCCAAACTTTCCACTCCTTGTGAGAGTATCCAGAGCCTCAGGGCCTGTGCGATAGGAGGGTCTGAGAAAACTCTCCCAGAACTTTCACAGTGTTCCCCTGCCTCTGCTAAATTAGAGTTGTGTCTCTCTCACCTTTAGTCCTTGGTTGTCCAGCGAAATGTGACCTCTGCCACCAGCGTTTTCACATGGGAATTATTTAAATAATTCCGCAACAAGGGCCTTCTGGTACTGCCCCATTTTAGTAGACCTGTCTGCCTCAGAAATAAGATATAGAAAGTTCTCCTTATAGCGTGGGTCTTGAAGTGCCACCAACCAGTAATGACTGTCACCCAAAATGTTGAGAATGTGAAGGTCACGGGAAAGGCAGAGTAACATAAATTCAGCCATGTGTGCCAGAGTGCTAAGACTGGCAAGACTTCCGTGTCCTCACCAAGAGGATGACTGTCCATGCTCTCCTCCTCATCCCTGTCCTCAGGCTATCCACGCTGAACAGACGGTATGAAAATTGTGCAACTAGTACCGTCTATAGTGCATGAAACTAGCTCCTGTTCTTCCTCCTCCTCCTCTTCCTCATTGTCACCCAATTCACATTGGGATGAGATGAGGCTGGGCTGTATGTAATCACCCTGTGTGGTTCCTTGCGCCATCTCATCGGGCTCTGCCTGCAATGCATTTTCTTTGATTGTGAGCAGAGAGCGTTTCAGAACACAGAGAAGCGGGATGGTGATGCTAATTATGGTGTCATCGCTGCTCACCATCTTGGTGGCATCCTCAAAGTTTTGGAGGATGGTACATATGTCTGACATCCATGTCCACTCCTGAGGTCTTATGTGTGTAGTCTGAACCGAATACCGACAGCCTTGTTGATGCTGGTAGTCAACAAATGCCATCTTCTGCTCACCAATCCTTTCCAACATTTGCAGTGTAGAGTTCCAACATGTGGAGACATCACACACAAGTCAGTGAGCCGGAAGCTGCAAATGCTGCTGAAGCACAGCAAGGGCGGCGGAAGATGTAGCTGACTTTCTAAAATGGGCATATAGGTGGTGTACTTTGACAAGCAGATCTGACAGCTGTGTAGATTTTGAGAAACCGCTGAACCACGAGGTTAAGCACATGGGCCAGGCATGGTACATGTGTGATCTTGCCTCGCCTCAGAGCCGCCACCAGGTTCCGGCCATTTTCACACATGACCATGCCTGGCTGTAGGTTCAGTGGTGTCAGCCACAGATCTGCCTGCTCTTTCAGAGCTGTCCACAACTCTTCAGCATTGTGCGGTTTCTCACCTCGGCATATTAGCTTCAGCACAGCCTGTTGCCCCTTGGCTGAAGCAGTGCTGCAGTGTTTCCAGCTTGTGACTGATGTGATCATTTTGGAGATGGAGGCTGAAGAGGAGGAGGAGGAGGTGCAGGAGCTGTAGATTGTGGGGGCTACTCAGATTGACCTAGCGCCCACAATCCTCCGCGTCGGGAGGGCATGTTCCATCCTAAGGTCCGACTGGGTCCTGGCTTCCACTATGTTAACCCAGTGTGCCTTCAGCAAGATGTACCATCCCTGCTCACAAGCACTTGTCCATGTGTCCGTGGTTAGGTGGACTTTCCCAGTAACTGCATTGTTGAGGGCACGGCTAATGTTGTGGGACACGTGCTTGTGTAATGCGGGGACGGCACACCAGCCCACAAAGTCGGGTGCTTTGCTGCCATGTGCCTGATCATGCTGGTGGTGGTCAGGCTGGTAGTTTTGCTACCCTTGCTGATCTGGCCTGGCAAGTGGTGCAAATAGCTTTTTTGGGGTTATTGGCAGACTCTTTAAAAATCAACCAGACTCTGGAAGAGCTAACAGTTGTACTGGCAACTTTCGTCGTGTTAGTGTTATGGAGAGTGGTTGCTCGTCTTCTGCCTGCGACCACCACACTGCTTCTTCCTGCCTGTTGGTGTGCTACTCCTCCCTCCCCCTGTGTGCTGCTGTCCTCACTCTGTATGTCCTCCTGCCAGGTTGGGTCAGTTAGTATATCATCCACCACCTCGTCTTCCACTTCCGCACCCTGGTTCTCCTCCTGACTTTCTGGCAATTGTGTCACATCATTGTCCACCTCTTGTGACACTTTCCCATCGTCACCATGGTGTGACTGTGGCTGCTCAAATATTTGGGCATAGCTACCTGCGATCTCCTCTTGCCCCGCTTCAAGTGGACCGGGTGAGAGTCCTTAATCTGTAAATGGAACAGTGAACAACTCTTCAGAGTGTCCAAGTGTGGGATCAGTTATCTTCGGGCTCTCGGCATGGTGGGAAGGAGGATTAGGGTGAGTAATATGCGGTCCAGACTCACGGCTACTGAGACTTAACCATGTGGAAGATAGGGTGATGGTGGCAAAGTGACTGGAAGCATTATCTGCTATCCAACCAACAACCTTTTGACACTGCTCTGGGTTCAATAGTGGTGTGCTGCGGTCCCTTAGTAATTGGGACAGGAAGGTCGGGCGAGAAGATGTGGGTGTTTGTTTTGGCACAATTTCAGCTTGCCCACGGCCTCAGACTCTGCATGCTCCATCACCATCATGTCCAGTTCCCCGTCCCTTGCCATGCGCCTTGCCCATTTTAAATGGAGGACAATATTTTCCACGTTCACTACAAATGGCTAAACTTGGAGCGAACTTATATATGATCTGTGTGATGGACAAACCACAGTTTTAAATAGCTGGCATGTAGGTAACTATTTTTACCAGCAAACTGGTGCCAATAACTTTGCTAACACACTGTAACAAAATTTAAATGGAGGCCAGAAATGGCAGAATTTTGAGCGCAATTACCGTATATACTCGAGTATAAGCCGAGATTTTCAGCCCAAATTTTTGGGCTGAAAGTGCCCCTCTCGGCTTATACTCGAGTCACGGTCGGCGGGTGAGGGGGAGAGGGTGCTGAGGCATACTTACCTGCTTCCGGGGCTCCTGGCGCTCCCCCTGCCTGTCCCACGGTCTCCGGGTGCCGCAGCTCTTCCCCTGTTCAGCGGTCACGTGGGACCGCTCATTAGAGAAATGACTATGGACTCCACTCCCATAGGGGCAGAGCCGCCTATTCATTTCTCTAATCAGCGGTGCCGGTGACCGCTGAACAGAGGAAGAGGCTGCGGCACCGAAGACCAGCTGTCCGGGGGAAGGAGCGGGACGCCGGGAGCAGGTAAGTATGTCATATTTACCTGTCCGCGTTCCACACGCCGGGCGCCGCTCTGTCTTCCCAGCATCTCTCTCTCCGCACTGACTGTGCAGGTCAGAGGGCGCGATGACGCATATAGTGTGCGCGCCGCCCTCTGCCTGATCAGTCAGTGCAGAGAGACGCCGGGACAGGACGCTGGGGAGCTGCAAGCAAAGAGGTGAGTATGTGTTTTATTATTTTTATTGCAGCAGCAGCAGCAATGGCACAGCTTTCTATGGCACAGCTATGGGGCAATTCTGAACGGTGCAGAGCACTATATGGCACAGCGATGGGGGCAATAATGAACGGTGCAGAGCACTATATGGCACAGCTATGGGGGCAATAATGAACGGTGCAGAGCACTATATGGCACAGCTTTCTATGGCACATCCTATGGGGCAATAATGAACGGTGCAGAGCACTATATGGCACAGCTATGGGGCAATAATGAACGGTGCAGAGCACTATATGGCACAGCTATGGGGCAATAATAAACGGTGCAGAGCACTCTATGGCACAGCTATGGGGAAATAATGAATGGTGCAGAGCACTATATGGCACAGCTATGGGGAAATAATGAACGGCGCAGAGCACTATATGGCACAGCTATGGGGAAATAATGAACGGCGCAGAGCACTATATGGCACAGCTATGGGGCAATTATGAACGGTGCAGAGCACTATATGGCACAGCTATGGGGCAATAATGAACGGTGCAGAGCACTATATGGCACAGCTTTCTATGGTACAGCTATGGGGCAATAATGAATGGTGCAGAGCACTATATGGCACAGCTATGGGGCCATAATGAACGGTATGGAGCATCTATTTTTATTTTTGAAATTCACTGGTAGCTGCTGCATTTTCCACCCTAGGCTTATACTCGAGTCAATAAGTTTTCCCAGTTTTTTGTGGCAAAATTAGGGGGGTCGGCTTATACTCGGGTCGGCTTATACTCGAGTATATACGATATATGTGATCCGTGTGATGGACAAACCACAGTTTTGAATAGCTGGCCTGTAGGTAACTATTTTTACCAGCAAACTGGTGGCAATAACTTCGCTAACACACTGCAACAAAATTAAATGGAGGCCAGAAATGGCAGAATTTTGAGTGCAATTATATGTGATTCGTGTAACGGACAAACGACAGTTTTGAATAGTTGGCCTGTAGGTAACTACTGTATTTTTACCAGCAAACTGGTGGCAATAACTTCGCTAACACACTGCAAAAAAATTTAAATGGAGGCCAGAAGTGGCAGAATTTTGAGTGCAATTATATGTGATCCGTGTGACGGACAAACCACAGTTTTAAATAACTGGACTGTAGGTAACAATTTTTACCAGCAAACTAGTGGCAATAACTTCGCTAAGCATAATGCACTCCCCATATGCAAACTGTAAATCATTCTTGGAGCTTGCTTTTCTCTATGGTTGGCAGTCTTGCAGGGACCCCAAAAGTCCTAAAAGCTGTGAGATTCCAGAGCAAAGTAATAGTTGTGACCTGTAACATCATCGGGACCTGACTGGATTCTGATGATGTTAACTCTGTGCTATTCAGAGTTGCTGGACCCAAATTTGGGGTATGTGGACTACGGCAGAGCTACGAGAGAACATTTTGGGCAATAAATTGGTGAACAAGGGACTGTCCCTTGTGTTTATTTCTGTATTTTAATGTTTTTTCGGGTATCCATTTCTGGACTACTTTGGATTCTGTGGATTACTGTGGACCTGCATGGGATTTTTTTTATAAATTGGTGAATGTGAAATAGTGTGGGAGAGTGTGTGTGTTTTTTTTTATTACCGGATTAGTAAAGGGGATGTCTGATAGAGGGTGTAGTTTTCAAAATGGGGTTACTTGGGGGTGGTATATGCTGAATTGGCATGTGAGGGTCTCTTCAAATGTGACATGGCATCTGCAATAGTGATGAGCGAGTATACTTGTTGCTCGGGTTTTCCCGAGCACGCACGGGTGGTCTCCGAGTATTTATGACTGCTCAGAGATTTAGTTTTCCTTGCCGCAGCTGGATGATTTACGGCTGCTAGCCAGCCTGAGTACATGTGGGGGTTGCCTGGTTGCTAGGGAATCCCCACATGTAATCAAGCTGTCTAGTAGCTGCAAGTCATCCAGCTGCGGCAAGGAAAACTAAATCTCAGAGCAGTCATAAATACTCGGAGACCACCCGAGCATGCTCTGGAAAACCCCAGCAACGAGTATACTCGCTCATCACTAGTCTGCATCCTATTCCAGCTAAAATGGTGTCCCTTCCCTTCTGAGTCGTGCACCCACACAGTTTTTCCCCACATACGGGGTATCAACATACTCAGGAGAAATTGCACAACATATTGTACTGTCCATTTCTCCTATTATTTGAACCCCCAAGTGCTTCATAGATGTTTATAACATAGATGCAATTTGTCCTGAGTACGTTGATACCCCATATGTGGGGGTAAACCACTGTTTGGGTGCATGGCAGCGCTTGGAAGGGAAGGAGCGCCGTTTGACATTTTCAATGCAGAATTGAGATCGGACGTCATGTCGCTTTTGGGGAGCCCCTGATGTGCCTAAACAGTGGAAACCCACCACAAGTGACACCATTTTGGAAACTAGACCCCATAAGGAACTTATCTAGGTGTGGTGAGCACTTTGAACCCCCAAGTGCTTCACAGAAGTTTATAATGTAGAGCCATGAAAATAAAAAATCATATTTTTTCCACAAAAATTATTTTTTAGCCCACAATTTTTTTTATTTTCCCAAGGGTAACAGGAGAAACTGGACCCCAAAAGTTGTTGTTCAATTTGTCCCGAGTACCCTAATGCCCCACATGTAGGGGTAAACAACTGTTTGGGCGCACAGCAGAGCTCAGAAGGGATGGAGCACCATTTGACTTTTTGAACGCAAATTTGGCTGGAATCAATGGTGGCGCAATGTCGCATTTCGAGACCCCTTCATGCACCTAAACAGTGGAAACCCCCCAATTCTAACTCCAACCCTAACCCCAACACACCCCTAACCCTAATCCCAACCTGATCCATAATCCTAATCACAACCCTAACCACAACACACCCTGATCCCTAATCCAAACCCTATCCATAATCCTAATCACAACTCTAACCACAACACACCCCTAACCCTAATCCCAACCCTATCCATAATCCTTATCACAACCCTAACCACAACACACCCCGATCCCTAATCCAAACCCTATCCATAATCCTAATCACAACCCTAACCACAACACACCCCGAACCCTAATCCCAACCCTAACCATAACCCTAATCACAACCCTAACCCCAACACACCCCGAAACATAATCCCAACCCTAACCATAATCCTAATCCCAACCCTAACCCCAACACACCCCTAACCCTAATCCCAACCCTAACCATAACCCTAACCCCAACGCACCCTTAACCCTAATCCCAACCCTAACCATAACCCTAATCAAAACCCTAACCCCAATACACCCCTAACCCTAATCCCAACCCTAACCATAACCCTAATACCAAACCTAACCCTAATACCAAACCTAACCCTAATTCTAATCTCAACCCTAACCCTAATCCAGACCCTAATCCCAACCCTCTCCCCCATCCTCTGGAATTCCACGCCTCAACACATCCGATTATCCACCACTCTCGGATCCTTCAGACGGAACCTGAAAACCCATCTCTTCAGGAAAGCCTACAGCCTGCAATAACCATTCTGCTGTTTCACCAACCACCCGAGCTGCCGCATCACCAACCACCCAAGCTGCTGCCTCACCACCACCAGAGCTGCCGTATGCCCGACATTCTGACTCTTCCCCAGTATCCCGTAGAATGTAAGTCCGCAAGGACAGGGTCCTCTTCCCTCTGTACCAGTCTATCATCATAAATTTGTGTACTTTAAATGATATCTATAACCCTGTATGAAACCCCTTTCTCATGTACAGCACCATGGAATTAATGGTGCTATATAAATAAATAATAATAATAACTACAGCCGTTAAAAGGCGTATCGGCGGTCGTTAAGGGGTTAAGTTGAACAGGTTGATGCCAATCCAGAATAGCTGAAACATTCTCTGGATCCATACACAGACTTCCTAAAGAGATTATATCCAGGAAATAGCAATTCATAATGCTCATAGAAAAAAATTATTTTGAAGCACTTTCTTTAAACCCGAGCAGATATGAAGACGATGTAAGTTCACGTCTCTGTAGAAGATTAGGATATCATCCAGGTAGGCTGTCATGCAGATGTACTGGTACCGGAAATCATAAAAAGTTTAATTAACAAATAGTGTTGAGTGATACCTTCCGATATCAAGAAGTATTGGTATCGGATTGGATCGGCCGATATCCAAAAAATATCGGATATCGCCGATACCGATAACCGATACCAATGCAAGTATGGGACACAAATATTGGAATGTAAACAAGCCCTTTCTGTGCTTCTACAGCCTGTTCCGGAGGGGGGAAGAGTGTGGGCGGTGCGTCGGCGGACACTGTGCGTGTCTGTGTGTGCGGGCAGGGCCTGTGCGGGCCTCCCCGGGATCTGTGCGGGGGTCTGTGCGGGCTACCGGGGTCTGTACGTGCCTGCCGGGGCTCTGTGCAGCCTGCTGGGGGTCTGTACATGCCTGCCAGGGCTCTATGCGTGCCTGCCGGGGCTCTGTGCGGCCTGCCGGGGGTCTGTACGTGCCTGCCGGGGCTCTGTGCATGCCTGCCGGGGCTGTGTGCGTGCCTGCCAGGGCTCTGTGTGGTCTGTGCGGATGTGCCTGCTGGGGCTCTGTGCATGCCTGCCGGGGCTCTGTACATGCCTGCCGGGGCTCTGTGCGGTCTGTGCGGGGCTCTGTATGGCGTGCCGGGGCTCTGTGCGGCGTGCCAGGGCTCTGTACGGCGTGCCGGGGCTCTGTGCGGCGTGCCAGGGCTCTGTGCAGCGGGCCGGGGCTCTGTGCGGCGGGCCGGGCCTTTTGCTTTGATGACTGCTTTGCACACTCTTGGCATTTTCTTGATGAGCTTCAAGAGGTTGTCACCGGGAATGGTTTTCACGTCACAGGTGTGCCCTGTCAGGTTTAATAAATGGGATTTCTTGCCTTATAAATGGGGTGGGGACCATCAGTTGTGTTGTGCAGAAGTCTGGTGGATACACAGCTGATCATCCTACTGAATAGACTGTAAGAATTTGTATTATGGCAAGAAAAAAGCAGCTAAGTAAAGAAAAATGAGTGGCCATCATTACTTTAAGAAATGAAGGTCAGTCAGTCCGAAAAATTGGGAAAACTTTGAAAGTGTCCCCAAGTGCAGTGGCAAAAACCATCAAGCGCTACAAAACTGGCTCACATGAGGACCGACCCAGGAAAGGAAGACCAAGAGTCACCTCTGCTTCTGAGGATAAGTTTATCCGAGTCACCAGCCTCAGAAATCGCAGGTTAACAGCAGCTCAGATTAGAGACCGGGTCAATGCCACACAGAGTTCTAGCAGCAGACACATCTCTACAACAACTGTTAAGAGGAGACTTTGTGCAGCAGGCCTTCATGGTAAAATAGCTGCTAGGAAACCACTGCTAAGGACAGGCAACAAGCAGAAGAGACTTGTTTGGGCTAAAGAACACAAGGAATGAACATTAGCCCTGTGGAAATCTATGCTTTGGTCTGATGAGTGCAAATTTGAGATCTTTGGTTCCAACCACCTTGTCTTTGTGCGATGCAGAAAAGGTGAACGGATGGACTCTTCATGCCTGGTTCCCACCGTGAAGCATGGAGGAGGAGGTGTGATGGTGTGGGGGTGCTTTGCTGGTGACACTGTTGAGGATTTATTCAAAATTGAAGGCATACTGAACCAGCATGGCTACCACAGCATCTTGCAGCGGCATGCTATTCCATCCAGTTTGCGTTTAGTTGGACCATCATTTATTTTTCAACAGGACAATGACCCCAAACACACCTCCAGGCTGTGTAAGGGCTATTTGACCAAGAAGGAGAGTGATGGGGTGCTACGCCAGATGACATGGCCTCCACAGTCACCAGACCTGAAACCAATCGAGATGCTTTGGGGTGAGCTGGACCGCAGAGTGAAGGTAAAAGGGCCAACAAGTACTAAGCATCTCTGGGAACTCCTTCAAGATTGTTGGAAGACCATTCCGGGTGACTACCTAGTGTGCAACGCAGTCATCAAAGCAAAAGGTGGCTACTTTGAAGAACCTAGAATATAAGACATATTTTCAGTTGTTTCATACTTTTTTGTTAAGTATATAATTCCACATGTGTTAATTCATAGTTTTGATGCCTTCAGTGTGAATGTACAATTTTCACAGTCATGAAAATACAGACAAATCTTTAAATGAGAAGGTGTGTCCAAACTTTTGGTCTGTACTGTACATACATGCTACATACATGCTACATACATACTACATACATACTACATGCTACATACATACAACATACATACTACATACATACTACATGCTACATACATGCTACATACATACTAAATACATGCTACATGCATAATACATACATGCTACATACATGCTACATACCTACTACATGCTACATACATACTACATACATACTACATGCTACATACATGCTACATACATACTAAATACATGCTACATGCATACTACATACATACATACTACATACATACTACATGCTACATACATACAGCATACATACTACATACATACTACATTCTACATACATGCTACATACATACTAAATACATGCTACATACATGCTACATACATGCTACATTCATGCTACATACACACTACATACATACATACTACATGCTACATACATGCTACATACATACAACATACATACTACATGCTACATACTAAGTAAATGCTACATACATGATACATACATGCTACATACATGCTACATACATGCACGCTACATACATGCTACAAACAAACTACATAGATACTACATACATACATACTACATACAATACATTCATACATTACATACAATACATACATACAGACATACAGTACATTAAACATAGATTTCATACTCACCATCACTTGTCACTTTGTTCCCCGAAGCTATTGTCATCTGTAAAAAAGATTAAAATAACAAACAACCAATATACTCCCTGTCTGCAGAAATCCACGAGTGTCCCATGACGATCTCCCATAGAGAACGGCAGCATCAGCTGATGCGACCGCTCTCTAGGGGCACCAGGAACACAATGACGGGAGAAAGGTATCCTTCTGCACTGTATTCCTCCGCCGCTGTAAAAAAAAAAAAAATAGTCCCTAGTCTCACTTTATGCCATTGCTGTGTGAGGCATTTTCCCACACAGCAATTGCCATAAAGTAAGAATTTGAACTCAGGTAACCTCAGTGATGCACTGAAGGAGCCATTGACTCCTGTCAGTGTGTCACTGAGGGTCCGCCAAAACACGACGAATCCATTGCAAGACGGACGCGACAAGTGGCCATGCGTCACGATCCGTCGCTAATACAAGTCTATGGGTAAAAAACGCATCCTGCGAGCACATTTGCCGGATCCGTTTTATTCCGCCGGATCCGTTTTTTCCGCCGGATCCGTTTTTTTTCCGCCGGATCCGTTTCTTTCAAAGCTCACCGGATTGTGCCTGACGGCAAAAACCTGATGTGTGAAAGCAGCCAGATGTATGGATAGATATATCCATAGATATATAATAGAAAGGCCGATGTTTCTAAGGCTACTTTCACACTTGCGTTTTTAGCAATCCATCGCAATCCGTCATTTTGGGAAAAAAACAGATCCTGCAAATGTGCTCGCAGGATGCGTTTTTTACCCATAGACTTGTATTAGTGACGGATCGCGACGGATGGTCACTTGTCGCGTCCCTCGTGCAACGGATCCATCGTGTTTTGGCGGACTGTCAGCACGAAAAAACGTTCAAGTGAACGTTTTTTTGTCCGTCGCGTCCGCCATTTTCTACCTCGCATGCGCGGCCGAAACTCCGCCCCCTCCTCCCCGGACTTCAGAATGGGCAGCAGATGCGTTGAAAAACTGCATCCGCTGCCCACGTCATGCAGAAATTTCACAACGTGCGTCGGTACGTCGGCCCGACGCATAGCGACGGACCAAAACGCAAGTATGAAAAATTCCTTAATGAGCATTGAAGTTAAAAAAAAAAAAAAAACGGAAAAAAAATGGCTTGGGCTCCCGCGCCAATTTTCTGCACCAGAGGGGGAAAGCCGACGGCCAATATTTGTAGCCTGCTATGAATATCAGCCCGCAGCTGTCTGCGTAGCCTTTACTGGCTATTAAAATAGGGGGACCCCCCCAAAAAATGACGTGGGGTCCCCCTATATTTTATAGCCAGGAAGGCTACGCAGACAGCTGCGGGCTGATATTCATAGCCTAGAGAGGGGCCATGGATATTGCCCCCCCGGCTACAAATACCAGTCCGCAGCTGCCCCGGAAATGGCGCATCTGTAAGATGCGCCAATTCCGGCACTTAGCCCCTCTCTTCCCACTCCCGTGTAGCGGTGGGATATGGGGTAATAAGGGGTTAATGTCACCTTGCTATTGTAAGGTGACATTAAGCCAGGTTAATAACGGAGAGGCATCAATAAGACGCCTATCCGTTATTCATCCAATAGTATGAAAGGGTTAATAAAACACACACACATTTAGAAAAAAGTATTTTAATATTCTTCATTTAACCATACTTACCATACTTCAGCGCCTGCAAAAAACGTAAAATAATAAACCGCATACTACCTGTCCACCGTAGCCCAATTAGTAACGAGTGTCCCACGACGATCTCCCCTATAGAACAGTGACATCGGGTGATGTCACTGCTCTATAGGCCCTCCAGTGACACACTGACAGGAGACAATGGCTCCTGCAGTGCATCACTGAGGTTACCTGAGTTCAAATTCTTACTTTATGGCAATTGCTGCATGGGAAAATGTCTCACACAGCAATGGCATAAAGTGAGACTAGGGACTATTTTTTTTTTTTACAGCGGCGGAGGAATACAGTGCGGAAGGATACCTTCCTCTCGTCATTGTGTTCCTGGTGCCCCTAGAGAGCGGTCGCATCAGCTGATGCTGCCGTTCTCTATGGGAGATCATCGTGGGACACTCGTGGATTTCTGCGGACAGGGAGTATATTGGGTGTTTTATTTTAATCTTTTTTACAGATGACACTAGCTTCGGGGAACAAAGTGACAAGTAATGGTGAGTATGAAATCTATGTTTAATGTACTGTATGTCTATATGTATGTATTGTATGTAATGTATGAATGTATTGTACGTAATATGTATGTATGTAGTATGTATGTAGTATGTATGTAGCATGAATGTAGCATGTATGTAGCATGTATGTAGTATGTACGTAGCATGTATGTAGTATGCATGTAGCATGCATGTAGCATGCATGTATCATGCATGTAGCATGCATGTAGCATGTATGTATGTAGCATGTATGTGTGTAGTATGTATGTAGCATGTATGTAGTATGTATGTAGTATGTATGTAGCATGTATGTAGTATGTATGTATGTATGTATTTTTTTTTTTACATTCAACACATTAGCCGGATGATGGGACTACTACTGTCCCATCATTGGCTAATGTGTCAATCACTGTCACTGTTGCAGGCATCGTCCGATGGGACTTGTAGTCCCATCAGACGATGCCTGCACACACGCACAGACCCCCGCAACCCGCACAGAGCCCCGGCATGCCGCACAGAGCCCCACACAGACCCCCGGCAGCCCGCACAGAGCTCCGGCATGCCACACAGAGCCCTGCGGACCCCCGGCAGCCCGCACAGAGCCCCGGCACGCCGCACAGAGCCCCGGCACGCCGCACAGAGCCCAGGCATGCTACACAGAGCCCCGCACAGAGCCCCGGGACGCCGCACAGACCCCGGCATGCCGCACAGAGCCCAGGCACGCCGCACAGAGCCCCGGCATGCCGCACAGATCCCCGGCACGCCGCATAGAGCCCCGGCACGCCACACAGAGCCCCGCACAGAGCCCTGGCACGCCGCACAGAGCCCCGGCAGGCACACACAGACCCCGCCCGCACACACACACACGCAGTCTCTGCCCACGCACCGCCCACACTCCATTATAGTGCATAATTGCACTATGGGAACTTCCGATTCCGGTATCCGATATCGCAAAAATATCGGAACTCAGTATCGGAATTCCGATACAGCGAATATCGGCAATACCCGATATTTGCAGTATCGGAATGCTCAACACACTATTAACAAAGTGTTGGAATATGACTGGTGAATTGCATGATATGAAAAGTGTGACTAAGTATCCATAATGACCATCTCGGGTGTTGAACGTAGTATTCCACTCGTCTCACTCGTTATTGTGAATTAGGTTATTAGCTCCACTCAGGCTTAGGGTAAGTTCACACAGGGCGTTTTTGCTGCTTTTTTTTCTGCAGCAAAACCTGATCTTCTTGGCAGGAAAGAAGCTGCGTCCAAAACTCAGGTTTAGGAGTGTATTTGGTGCGTTTTTTGTTGCGTATTTGGTGCGTTTTTAGTGCGTTTTTTTCTCTTTGTCCATGCTAATGTCCTTGGATGTTCAGCAGCAGTCTTTTTCAAGACTTATTCAAGTCAATAGGTGAAAAAAGCTGAAACAACGCAGCAAAAATGCTGAAAGAAGTGATATGCTCTATGTCCAAAAAGCGCAGCAAAGCACAAAATACTGATTATACAAAAAACCAATGTGTGTACATGAGATTTCTGAAATCTCATAGGCTTTGCTGGTATTGTAAAAAGCAGCTGAAAATTAGCATAAAAAAGCAGCAAAAAAACGCAGCAAAAACGCCCTGTGTGAACTTACCCTTAGTTTGATGAAGATGGTAACACCCTTAATCCGATCAAACAGCTAAGGCTGGTTTCACACTTGCGTTTTGCTCTGCAGCGTTTTTAAAAAAAACGCATGTGGTGAAAAAACGCATGTAACCGCGCCAAAACGCCGCGTTTTTTAGACGCATGCGTTTTTGCATGCAGAAAAAAACCGCGGCGTTTTGCGGCGTTTTTTCCTGCGTTTGCGTTTTTTAAACGCATGCTGAGAAGTGTGTGACAGCTGCCAATCATCAAAATCAACTAGAAAACCCACTAAAAACAGAAATAGCTAGGGTTAGGGTTAGGATCCCTAGTAACCCTAGGTATCCTAACCCTAACCCTAGGGATCCTAACCCTAACCCTAACCCTAGGGATCCTAACCCTAACCCTAATCCTAACCCTAACCCTAGGGATCCTAACCCTAACCCTAAGGGTTAGGATCGTAACCCTAACCCTAAGGGTTAGGGTTAGGATCCCTAGGGTTAGGGTTAGGATCCCTAGGGTTACTATCCCTAGTAACCCTAGGGTTAGGGTTTTCTTGTTTTTTCTTGTGTTTAGGGTTAGGGTTAGGGTTTTCTTGTTTTCTCTTGTGTTTAGGGTTAGGGTTTTCTTGTTTTTTCTTGTTTTTTCTTGTGTTTTTCTATAAAAACGCATGCGTTTTTAACGCAAGCAAACGCATGTGCTTAAAAACGCATGCGTTTACATAGACAGCAATGCATTTTTTTGCCGCGAATAAATGCATGCGTTTTTTTGCGGCAAAAAAACGCCGCTAGAAATTACTACAGGTTGCATTTCTGCAAATGAACGCACGCGTCAAAAAACGCATGCGTTGCCGAAAACGCGTCAAAACGCACGCTAAAAAACGCATGCATTTTTTAATGTTAAGTATAAAAAAACGCATGCGTTTTTAGCGCTAAAACGCTGCAGATCAAAACGCAAGTGTGAAACCAGCCTAAGGCTGGTTTCACACTTGCGTTTTGATCTGCAGCGTTTTTACCGAAAAAAACGCATGCATTTTTTCCCCCTATGTTTAACATTAAAAACGCATGCGTTTTTTTTGTACGCGTTTTGCTGCGTTTAACGACGCATGCGTTTTTTTGCTGCATGCGTTCTTTTGCAGAAATGCAACATGTAGTAATGCGTTCATTTGCGTTTGATTTGCGGCAAAAAATACATTGATGTCTATGGAAACACATGCGTTTTTGCGTACATGCGTTTGCTTGCGTTTTAAACGCATGCGTTTTTATAGAAAAAAACAAGAATACACCCTGATAAGCCACCCCCCACCATCAGGGTGATAAAGGGATCCTAACCCTAACCCTAACCCTAACCCTAGGGATCCAAACCCTAACCCTAACCTTAACCCTACCCCTAACCCTAACCCTACCCCTAACTAGTGTTGAGCATTCCGATGCTGCAAGTATCGGGTATCGGCCGATACTTGCTGTATCGGAATTCCGATACCGGGATTCCGATACTCTTGTGGTATCGGGTATCGGGTATCGCAACAACATTAATGTTAAAATGTGTAAAAGAGAGAATTAAAATAAAAAATATCGCTATACTCACCTCTCCGACGCAGCCGGGACTTCAGCGAGGGAACCGGCAGCGTTGTTTGTTTAAAATTCGCGCTATTACTTGGTTACGTGAATTCCCGGCTTGTGATTGGTCAGGTCGGCCACGTTGCCGGGACGCGGACCAATCACAGCAAGCCGTGACGAAATTACGTCACGGCTTGCTGTGATTGGTCCGCGTCCCGGCAATATGGCCGCCCTGACCAATCACAAGCCGTGACGTCACGGGAGGCTGGACACGCGCCCATTTTAAAATGAGCGCGTCCAGCCTCCCGGCTTGTGATTGGTTGACCGCGGCGCAACCAATCACAAGCCGTGACGTCACGGGAGGCTGGACACGCGCCCATTTTAAAATGAGCGGGTCCAGCCTCCCGGCTTGTGATTGGTTGACCGCGGCGCAACCAATCACAAGCCGTGACGTCACGGGAGGCTGGACACGCGCCCATTTTAAAATGAGCGCGTCCAGCCTCCCGGCTTGTGATTGGTTGACCGCGGCGCAACCAATCACAAGCCGTGACGTCACGGGAGGCTGGACACGCGCCAATTTTAAAGTGAGCGCGTGTCCAGCCTCCCGTGACGTCACGGCTTGTGATTGGTCAGGGCGGCCATATTGCCGGGACGCGGACCAATCACAGCAAGCCGTGATGTAATTTCGTCACGGCTTGCTGTGATTGGTCCGCGTCCCGGCAACATGGCCGACCTGACCAATCACAAGCCGGGAATTCACGTAACCAAGTAATAGCGCGAATTTTAAACAAACAACGCTGCCGGTTCCCTCGCTGAAGTCCCGGCTGCGTCGGAGAGGTGAGTATAGCGATATTTTTTATTTTAATTCTTTCTTTTACACATTTATATGGTTCCCAGGGCCTGAAGGAGAGTTTCCTCTCCTTCAGACCCTGGGAACCATCAGGAATACCGTCCGATACATGAGTCCCATTGACTTGTATTGGTATCGGGTATCGGTATCGGATTGGATCCGATATTTTGCCGGTATCGGCCGATACTTTCCGATACCGATACTTTCAAGTATCGGACGGTATCGCTCAACACTACCCCTAACCCTAAGAATATGACAGTGAATACTCTCCGAGTTTATACTTTTAGTACTCTATAGCAATACCGTATATCTTGGGGTGTCCACATTGAACAAAGCTTTTTATTAGAAGAATGTCCTGGTCTCCAGGTCAACATAATAGCCAATCCCTATGGATCCCTAGGGTTAGGGTTAGGGGTAGGGTTAGGGTTAGGATCCCTAGGGTTAGGGGTAGGGTTAGGGGTAGGGTTAGGGTTAGGGTTTGGATCCCTTTATCACCTTGATGGTGGGGGGTGGCTTATCAGTGACCTGGTGACCAGGACATTCTTCTAATAAAAAGCTACCCCTAACCCTAACCCTAGGGATCCAAACCCTAACCCTACCCCTAACACTAACCTTAACCCTACCCCTAACCCTAAACCTAACCCTAGGGATCCTAACCCTATCCCTAACCCTAACCCTAGCTAATTCTATTAATAGTGGGTTTTCTAGTTGATTTTGATGATTGGCAGCTGTCACACACTTCTCAGCATGCGTTTCAAAAATGCAAACGCAGGAAAAAACGCATGTAAACGTGTCAAAACGCCGCGTTTTTTTTACTGCATGCAAAAACGCATGCGTCTAAAAAACGCAGCGTTTGCATGCGTTTACATGCGTTTTTTCACCACCTGCGTTTTTTTTACAAACGCTGCAGATCAAAACGCAAGTGTGAAACCAGCCTAAGAGATTAGGGGTAATGGAATACAGTCTTTTTGAGTGATTTTATTCAAAACTATTGAGACGTAGATTTTTGGATGAACCCTAATTTCAGATTTTCTGTACAGAAGCATTCCTCCCATCAACAACTTTATCCTATTAATATATTGCAATCATCATATTTTATACCACTGTGCACTTACATTTGCTCATCTTGCTTTTCTACCCAGCTAATTCTTCTCTTTTTCATAAGGTCTATGAGATCACATGATTAAAAACTGATTAGCTGAATCTTTCTAAGCTCTATGCAGAAAATGGAGGTAAATTTTTCCTGTATGAGTCATAAGTCACTGCAAAAGTCAATGGCAGAGGGGAGGAGCGGAGCTGCTCGGTCAGGAGTTGAAGAGGGGTATGATTTCTGCAGGGACAAGAGACTTCTTGTTTCTATATAGAGCAGAGACCAGAAGAATTAGCTGGGTAGAAAAGCAAAATGAGCAATTGTAAGTACACAGTGCTATATAATATGAAGACTGCAATATACCGAATTAAGAGGATAAAAATTTGAAATCGCTCAGGAATGGTGGAAAATTAGAGCTATACAAACTGCCATAAGAGGAAGAACGGTTAACCCCAAGATATTTGATTGTCTCATCTTTCCATCTAAATTTAAAATTTAATTTAAGATGATCCAGAGTATCAGGGGAGATATTTAGTGGGAGGGCCTCCGTTTTTAAAGTGTTCAGCTTATATCCCGATAGTTCCCCATATTTTTTAAGATTACCCATCATATTAGGCAGTGTTATATGTAGATTGGTTAGGGTTAAAAGAACAGCATCTGCAAATAAGGATATGTTAAACATCTTGTCACGGACCCCCACCCCGATATCTTTGGATTCTGCCTGATCATTGCCGCCAGAGGTTCTATACATAAGACATACAGTAAAGGCGATAGAGGGCAGCCCTGGCGGGCCTGCTTCACAGAGTTTTATACCACTGAACGGTGAAGAAAGAACAAATTACATTTTTACCACTAAAATGTTTTATCCTCAAGTTTTTAATGGCTAATAAGACATTTATTTACAACAAACTGAGGTCCATTATTTCCTGAGTGCGCCAATACCCTACATGTAATCGGGAAATATTTTTCAGCACAGTGCAAAGCTCAGAAGGCAAGGAACGCCAGATTTTACTGTTATGGTTTGCAGGTGCCATGACCCACTGGGAGAGTCAATGAGGTGACAGAACAGCAGAACCCCCCATAAGTGACCCCATTTTACAAACTACACCTCTCAATGAATTCATCTAGGGGTGCAGTAATCATATTGACACCATGGGTGAGTCACAAAATGTTATACCATTGGGCAGTGAAGACAAAATAACTACATTTTTACAACCAAAATTTTGTTTTAGCCCGAGATTTTACATTTTCACACAAGAAGTCATTCATAAGACCTCACAGCTCACAGTGCGTGTCAGACCAAATGAGAATCATGAGGTCAAAGGAACTGGCCAAGGAGCTCAGAGACAGAATTGTGGCAAGGTACAGATCTGGCCATGGTTACAACAGAATTTCTGCAGTACTCAAGGTTCCTAAGAGCACAGTGGCCTCCATAATACTTTGGAGTTTTTGAAGTTTGGGACCACCAGAAGTCTTCCTAGACCTGGCCGTCCAGCCAAACTAAGCAAATATGTGAGAAGAGCCTTGGTGTGAGAGGTAAAGAAGAACCCCAAGATCACTGTGGCTGAGCTCCAGAGATGCAGTAGGGAGATGGGAGAAAGTTCCACAAAGTCAATTATCACTGCAGCCCTCCACCATTCGGGCCTTTATGGCAGAGTGGCCTGCTGGAAGCCTCTCCTCAGTGCAAGACATATGAAAGCCTGCATAGAGTGTGCTAAAAACACATGAAGGACTCCCAGACAATGAGAAATAAGATTCTCTGGTCTGTTGAGACGAACACAGACCATTTTGTTGATAATTATAAGCGGTATGTGGAGAAAACCAGGCACTGCTCATCACCTGCCCAATACAATCTCAACAGTGAAACATGGTGGTGGCAGCATCATGCTATGGGGATGTTTTTCAGCTGCAGGGACAGGACGACTGATTGTCATTGAAGGAAACAAGAATGCGGCCAAGTACAGAGATATCCTGGATGAAAATCTCTTTCAGAGTACTCTGGACCTCAGACTTGGCCAAAGGTTCACCTGAAAACAAGACAATGACCCTAAGCACACAGCTAAAATAACAAAGGAGTGGCTTCAGAAAAACTCTGGGACCATTCTTAGCTGGCCCAGCCAGAGCCCTGACCTAAACCCAATTGAGGATCTCTGGAGAGACCTGAAAATGGCTGTCCACCAACGTTCACCATCCAACCTGACACAACTGGAGAGGATCTGCAAGGAAGAATGGCAGAGGATCCCGAAATTCAGGTAAGCAAAATTTGTCGCATCATTCCCAAGAAGACTCATGGCTGTACTAGCTCAAAAGGGCACTTCTACTCAATACTGAGCAAAGGTCTGAATACTTATGACCATGTGATATTTCAGTTTTGTAATATTGATATTTTAGTTTTCTTTTGTAATAAATTTGCAAAAATTTCTACATTTCATGATTAAGACCTGTTCGGGTCAATACATGTTGGTCTCTATGCCTTTTTTTTAAATCATGAGTGTATCCAAACTGCCTGACCTTTTTGTTACCTGTTTTTAATATGAAGAAATAAATGGATGTTTTAAGAAACCTTGGATTTCCTGGGATCATTGTCCAAAGAGGCGCTGGATGTTAACTATTAACCAGAGGAGGAGCTGAGCTCATTTTATACATATAATCTTTAGGAAGATAGTACATAGCCGCTCTCTGTGCTGCACCCAACGCATGTTTTGCTGAAGCTTTTACCAGGGACCTAATGTTTGGCGTTGATTATTTATTTTTTCACCTCTACTAATTTAATAATTTGAATTAATTAATGGCAATGGTGGTGGTTCAAATCCATTGGACCCAGTAATCATTACTGAGGTTTTATTCATTTATTCCGGCTGACACTTACTTCTAGGTGTAATTCATGCATTACACTCATAGTATGACTTATTTTACCTAATGTGGCTCTCCTTACCAAACGTCTCATCAGTATTTACACTTAAAACTCATTATTTATCTTACTTACTGTATTAAAATTCTGATGAAATAACAATACCTAGTTAATTAATGTCTTTTATGATTTACCGGTATTGTGGTATAAATTGACTATAATAGACACATTGATTATAAACTAAGCAGTTGCCCCTCTTTTGCTTCTTCCTTATTCCTGTTGAGTTTGTGTTTTGTTATCATGTCTTTAAAATAAAAATAAAAAAAATAGAAATCAATAAATATTTCAATTTTACTTGAAGTCGTATTTTATAATTATAGATTGTACATTCTGAATGGTTACACGATATTAATTATTTTTGCTTTGTGTTAATCATTTTCTGTAAAAAGTTACACCCCTGGGAGATCTTCTCAAGATTTAGATTGTTGTCCAAGATTTGGATTGTTGTCCGTCCATCTTGCCAGAAAATTAGGCGGCTACCACACGTAAATTAGTAGTGCAATGCCACCTGCCATTTGTCCACTAGATGGCATCACTTCACTGATATATAGAAAGAACACTTTCAATCTAAAAGTCACAAATATTTTCTTTTTATTTAACCTAAAACTTAATTGAAAATATGAAGTGCAATTAATGTAAGAAAACCCATGTCCAACACCTACCCATAACTTTTAATCAGAAAAAAATGGATGCCAAGCAGACTCCTAGTCATTATCCTCTATTACGCAATTCTTTGTGTTGTGTGATGCCATTTTTTTGGGACTCGACGCATCTCTTACACAATAGTTTAGTAAGTGTTAACATGCAGCTATTTTTACATACGACTGTTGGAACAGATTAAGATGATATGGAAATAATACGATGTGATCGCAAATGGTTTTGTTTAAGCAAAAGATAAAAAAGATAAAACACATTTATAAATAAATAAAAAAGGAATATATATATGTATATATTTACAGTACCAGCAATATTTAGAAAGATGATGCGATTAAATCTATCAATATATATATATTCGCATCCTCTCTCTCTATATTTATATATATGAGGCATCGTGATTACTCACTAATCCCGCCCCCTGCACAGTAGCTCCACCCCCCACCACATCACCACACACAATCCCACCCCCCAACTCATTACCGCACACAATCCCGCCCCCCATCACCGCACACAATCCCGCCCCCCACCCCATCACTGCACACAATCCCGCCCCCCCACATCACCGCACACAATAACGCCCCCCACCCCATCACCGCACACAATCCCGCCCCCCACCCCATCACCGCACACAATCCCGCCCCCCACCCCATCACCGCACACAATCCCACCCCCACCCCATCACTGCACACAATCCCACCCCCCACCCCATCACTGCACACAATCCCGCCCCCCACCCCATCACCGCACACAATCCCGCTCCCCACCCCATCACCGCACACAATCGCGCCCCCACCCCATCACCGCACACAATCACGTCCCCCACCCCATCACCGCACACAATCCCGCACCCCACCCCATAATCGCACACAATACCGCCCTCCCACCGCACACAAAAACATCACCGCACACAATCTCGCCCTCCCACCCCATCACCGCACACAATCCCGCCCTCCCACCCCATCACCGCACACAATCCCGCACTCCCACCCCATCACCGCACACAATCCCGCCCTCCCACCCCATCACCGCACACAATACCGCCCTCCCACCCCATCACCGCACACAATCCCGCCCTCCCACCCCATCACCGCACACACTACTGCCCTCCCACTCCATCACCGCGCACAATCACGTCCCCCACCCCATCACCGCACACAATCCCGCCCCCCACCCCATAATCGCACACACTACCGCCCTCCCACTCCATCACTGCACACAATCACATCCCCCACCCCATCACCACACACAATCCTGCCCCCCACCCCATAATCGCACACAATACCGCACTCCCACCGCACACAAAAACATCACCGCACACAATCCCGCCCTCCCACCCCATCACCGCACACAATCCCGCCCTCCCACCCCATCACCGCACACAATACCGCCCTCCCACCCCATCACCGCACACAATCCCGCCCTCCCACCCCATCACCGCACACACTACCACCCTCCCACTCCATCACCGCACACAATACCGCCCTCCCACCCCATCACCGCACACAATCCAGCCCCCCACCCCACCCTTAATCCCGCCCCCACCCCATCACCACCCATAATCCCGCCCCCCACCCCATCACAACCCATAATCCCGCCCCCCACCCCATCACCACCCATAATCCCGCCCTCCCACACCATCACCACCCATAATCCCGCCCTCCCACCCCACCACCACCCATAATCCCGCCCCACACTCCATCACCACCCATAATCCCGCCCCCCACACCATCACAACCCATAAACCCGCCCCCCACCCCATCACCACCCATAATCCCGCCCTCCCACACCATCACCACCCATAATCCCGCCCTCCCACCCCATCACCACCCATAATCCCGCCCCACACCCCATCACCACCCATAATCCCATCCCCCCACCCCATCACCACCCATAATCCCGCCCCCCCACCCCATCACCACCCATAATACCGCCCTCCAAACCCAACACCGCACACAAAATCACCGCACACAATACCGCCCTCCCACCCCATCACCGCACACACTACCGCCCTCCCACCACATCACCACCCATAATCCCGCCCCCCACCCCATCGCAACCCATAATCACGCCCCCCACCCCATCACCACCCATAAAAACATCACCACCCATAATCCCCCCCTCCCACCCCATCACCACCCATAATCCCGCCCAACACCCCATCACCACCCATAATCCCATCCCCCCACCCCATCACCACCCATAATCCCGCCCCACACCCCATCACCACCCATAATCACGCCCCCCACCCCATCACCACCCATAATCCCGCCCCCCCACCCCATCACCACCCATAATCCCGCCCTCCCACCCTATCACCGCACACAATCCCGCCCTCCCACCCCATCACCGCACACAATCCCGCCCTCCCACCCCATCACCGCACACAATCCCGCCCTCCCACCCCATCACCGCACACAATACCGCCCTCCCACCCCTTCACCGCACACAAAGCCCGCCCTCCCACCCCACCACCGCACACAATCCCGCCCTCCCACCCCATCACCGCACACAATCCCGCCCTCCCACCCCATCACCGCACACAATACCGCCCTCCCACCCCATCACCGCACACAATCACGCCCTCCCACCCCATCACCGCACACAATACCGCCCTCCCACCCCATCACCGCACAAAATCTCGCCCCCCAACCCCTTCACCACCCATAATCCCGACCCCCCCACCCAATCACCACCCATAATCCCGCCCCCCACCCCATCACCACCCATAATCCCGCCCCCCACCCCATCACCACCCATAATCCCGCCCCCCACCCTATCACAACCCATAACCCCCCCCCCCACCCCATCACAACCCATAATCCCGCCCCCACCCCACCCATAATCCCGCCCTCCCACACCACCACCACCCATAATCCCGCCCCCCACCCCATCACAACCCATAATCCCGCCCCCCACCCCATCACAACCCATAATCCCGCCCCCCACCCCATCACAACCCATAAGCATCACCACCCGTAATCCCGCCCCCACCCCATCACCACCCATAATCCCGCCCCCCACCCCATCACCACCCATAATCCCGCCCTCCCACCCCATCACCACCCATAATCCCGCCCTCCCACCCCATCACCACCCATAATCCCGCCCCACACCCCATCACCACCCATAATCCCATCCCCCACCCCATCACCACCCATAATCCCGCTCCCTACCCCATCACCACCCATAATCCCGCCCTCCCACCCTATCACCGCACACAAAGACCGCCCTCCCACCCCACCACCGCACACAATCCTGCCCTCCCACCCCATCACCGCACACAATCCTGCCCTCCCACCCCATCACCGCACACAATCCCGCCCTCCCTTCCCATCACCGCACACAATCCCGCCCTCCCACCCCATCACCGCACACAATCCCGCCCCCCACCCCATCACCGCACACAATCCCGCCCCCACCCCATCACCGCACACAATCCCGCCCCCACCTCATCACTGCAAACAATCCCACCCCATCACCGCACATAATCCTGCCCCCCAATCCATCACCGCACACAATCATGCCCCCCACCCCATCACCGCACACAATCCTGCCCCCCACCCCATCACCACCCATAATTACCACACATAATCCCGCCCCCACCACATTACCACACATAATCCCGCCCCCCACATCACACTCGCTAATTCCACCCCCTGCACAGTAGCTCCACCCCCACCACATCACCACATAATCCCGCCCTCAACACATCACCACGCATAATCCTGCTCCCCACATCACCACGCATAATCCCACCCCCCCACCACATTACCACACATAATCCCGCCCCCCACATCACACTCGCTAATCCCACCCCTGCACAGTAGCTCCGCCCCACCACATCACCACACATAATCCCACCCCCCACATCACCATATAATCCCTCCCCCAACACATCACCACACATAATTCCGCCGCCCCACCCCATCACCACACACAATCCCACCCCCACCCCATCACCACGCATAATCCCGCCCCCACCCATCACCACGCATAATCCCACCCCCCCACCACATTACCACACAATTCCGCCCCCCCACATTACCACGCATAATCCCGCCCCCCACATCACCACGCATAATTCCGCTCCCCCACATCACCTAGCATTATCCTGCCCCCCCACATCACCACAGATAATCCTGCCCCCCCACATTACCACACAATCCCGCCCCCCACCACATTACCACACATAACTCCGACCCCAACACATCACCACACACAATCCCGCCCCCCCACCACAGTACCACACACAATCCCGCCCCCCACATCACCACACATAATCCCGCCCCCCACCACATCACCACACATAATCCCGCCCCCCCACCACATCACCACACATAATCTCGCCCCCCACCACATCACCACACATAATCCCGCCCCCCACATTACCACACATAATCTCCCCACCACATTACCACACATAATCCCCCCACCACATTACCACACATAATCCCCCACCACATTACCACACATAATCCCGCCCCCCACCACATTACCACACATCTCGCCCCTCACATTACCACATAATCCTGCCCCCCACCACATTACCACACACAATCCCGCCCCCCACATCACCACACATAATCCCGCCCCCCACCACATTACCACACAATCCCGCCCCCACATCACCACATAATCCCGCCCCCCACATCACCACACATAATCCCGCCCCCCACCACATTCTCCACCCATAATCCCGCCCCCCACATTCCCACCCATAATCCCGCCCCACATCACCACACAATCCCGCCCCCCACCACATTACCACACATAATCCCGCCCCCCACCACATTACCACACACAATCTCGCCCCCCACCACATTACCACACATAATCCCGCTCCCCCACCACATTACTACAGATAATCCCGCCCCCCCACCACATCACCACACATAATCCCGCCCCCCCACCACATTACCACACATAATCCCGCCCCCCCACCACATCACCACACATAATCCCACCCCCCCACCACATTACTACAGATAATCCCGCCCCCCCACCACATCACCACACATAATCCCGCCCCCCACCACATCACCACACATAATCCCGCCCCCCACCACATCACCACACATAATCCCGCCCCCCACCACATCACCACACATAATCCCGCCCCCCCACCACATTACCACACACAATCCCGTCCCCACCCATTAAATTGTACCTGGTAGAAGTCAAGGAAAGATCTTTGAAAATGACTATACATTTAATTGTGTTTACAGAGAAATTTTTACTTAATTTATGTTTCGTTATGAAATTTGTTTAGATGATGGAATGAATAAAAAACACACATCTTACTGAATCCAGTTTGTTTTTTTTATTTTACACTGTGAATAAATTGTATTATTAGTATTATTCAGATTTTTAATGATTATTGTTATTAACTTCATTTTAGGTTAAATTACCACCTTCGTAAGCGATATTGAATGTTGTCATTATTTACTCTAGTTTAATCACCAGCAGCGTTAATGAGATAGCAATGAGCGTGCCGAGCGTTAGCTGGCTGGAAACAGCTAGTATATACATATTGGGAGATTTAATCGCATCCTTTCTAGATATGGCTGGCACTGAAATCTGCTGCCTGCCGGGGATCTGATTTATATAACTGGACGTGTCTGTTGTTGTGAGACAACCTCTTCAATTAGAAAGAATTATAATATTACAAAATGGAAATTTCATTTTGATAAAGTAACTGCTGTCTTATGTTTCCAGTACATTGGCGGCCGGTATAGAGCGTTCCCTAGAGATGCTCTCTCTGTCGGTTATGGGATGTCTGAGTGACATCCCATAGACGTTGATCATGTGATCTATAGACCAGCTGTGCATCAGTATATTTAGCATATGTCATGTGAGGCCACTTCCATATTTGCTGTGGTCTGTGCTGGAATAGCATGAAATGTTGTAATTTGCTGCCTGTGGTGGAAATCTCCGCTGCCCATGGCTGCCCTGTGCCCACATCAGCCTCCCTGTACCAATCCTGTCAGCAGCTTTTGGATCACGTTGATATCTAGGTCACACTCGCTGTAATCCAGGAACTGTGAGAGTCCGGCTGCAGAAGGGTTAACAGCGTGCATCTGCTCCAGAGCCTGACATTTGCTATGATGGACGCATGCACACCAGGCTACAAGGTTACATTGTGTTAGCAGAGGCCTCTGACAGAATCAAAATGTCTGCCAGTCTGTCCTAAGCATGACCTTGGGAGATGAAACAGAACCCACTGCCTAGAAGAGGAGAGCAGTAACACAATCGTGTAGTGAGCGACGTGCTCGGGGGCCTCAATATCCGCCAAATACCGGACCATCACCGGCCCCAGGACTAATAACCGGAGCAGCCGCGGAATCATCCGGAGATTTCTGACCAGAAGAAAAAAACTTTCCACAGAGGGAATAATAGTGACCACTGGGCGATGCCGGGGATATGTGTAGATGGCTGGGAGCTGTTATTTTATCACTGGTGGGAGACCACTGTAATAACCGGGGGGCCGCCTTCTAAGATGATATGAAAACTCCTCTTTTCCCATCCTAACACTTCTCTTCAGACTGAATACCTCGATGACCCTAGAAGTTCCCTGTTGTCTGTCACATAGGAGCTGGAATTGCTCTGTTCAGCCTGAAGACAGTATTTTCAGTCAGATTGTGATCCAACAAAACATCGTATCACACTCCGGACAATGTTATTCTATGGAGCCAATTTGCATCCGATATTTGGATCGCACTCGGCCATGCAAGTCAATGAGTCTGACTGCACTTGGATGACATCTGACTGCAGTCCGATTTTCATAGACTGACAGAATGGAGACGATAGAGATATTTTTTCCCCATCTCCTCATCCGAGAAAATCAGATCACACACCGATCAAACTCTTGATTAAACTCTGATCATAGTATGATTAACATAATTGAGCAAGCCTAATATCACTACACAAACTGATACCATCTTCTCCTGTCTGTACCGGTCTGTCATTGTAAATTTGTTTACCGTAAACAATATCTATATCCCTGTATGTAACCCCTTCTCATGTACAGCACCATGGAATTAATGGTGCTATATAAATAAATAATAATAATACCATCAATTTACTGCACTATAGCTGACACTTATCTCATTTACACTGATCGTTCACTGGTACAAAAGCTACAAACTGATTATACATGAAAATGAACAAGATGAGTTTAAAAATGCAGAAAGTTTTTAGTTTGTCAGATAAAACATCATTTTTCAATTAAAATAACAAAAACAATGCTGCTGTGTACTGAGGGGTTTATCCATCTCGCTGTTTTTTCACCCACTCCTCCCCCACCACTGGCCGGTACTGATACTGGAGGCTCCGTGCTTCTGGCAGGGACTGTATGTGACCACTGCAGCCAATCAGTGAAGGACCCCAATGATACGGATCTCTCTTATGCACTTGCGCTCATTGTTCTTTTGCGCTGCTGGTCACACACGCTCCGTCTCACTGCCTGGATACAGATTGTCAGCCATCAGTGATCTGTTGCAGCGCTCACTATTTTGTCAGAGTGGTGAGAAGTGTAGCTCCCGCTCTGATGGAGTAGTGAAGACTACGGCCAATCAGCAGCTACTGACTGCCTGCAGCAGTCATGTGATATTATGTCAGATGACCAGCAGCGGACACAGCTGATATCGGAGGAACAGTGACACTGCTAACCACTGAGCCACCCTGCTGCCCGCTGTATAAATTAGGATTTACTGATGACCACAGATAGCTTCTATTATACACAGGATACGCAGAATTATTCTGAAATTAAACATGCCAGAAGACTGGAGCGTAGCGGCAGCCGTGTACCGGACCCCTCTTTAGCCTCGATCTCCCATTGATGATGGTTTCATTGGACTTCCTGTGGATTAGCTCTGCCGGGTAGCGTCATTATGGTAAATGTGCCCAGTGAGGTCACTGGTGGGAACACTCCAGATGAATCAGGGAAGGGCTGGAGTGGACCGTGCACAGCTTCATTCTGAATGGTGACCCATACTGGAAACCAGACAGACCTCAGACTAATCACCGGGGTCCCTGCGCTTCAGACGGCATCAGCAACTCAACTGATCCATTCTGGTCATTAATAATAATAATTGCATTTCTATAGCGCCAACATATTCTGCAGCACTTTACATTTTAGATTCCATTTGTCTGTTCTCAAAAACAGAGCAAATGGAATTTCCTACCGGAAGTGTGACCGTGGCCTTATACACATGGAATAAATGGCGCTATAATAATAATATTAATAAATGGTTGGTACCATGGCCTTATACACATGGAATAAATGGCGCTATAATAATAATAATATTTATAAATGGTTGGTACCATGGCCTTATACACATGGAATAAATGGCGCTATAATAATAATATTTATAAATGGTTGGTACCATGGCCTTATACACATGGAATAAATGGCGCTATAATAATAATATTAATAAATGGTTGGTACCATGGCCTTATACACATGGAATAAATGGCGCCTATAATAATAATAATATTTATAAATGGTTGGTACCATGGCCTTATACACATGGAATAAATGGTGCTATAATAATAATATTAATAAATGGTTGGTACTGTGGCCTTATACACATGGAATAAATGGCGCTATAATAATAATATTAATAAATGGTTGGTACCGTGGCCTTATACACATGGAATAAATGGCGCTATAATAATAATATTTATAAATGGTTGGTACCGTGGCCTTATACACATGGAATAAATGGCGCTATAATAATAATATTAATAAATGGTTGGTACCATGGCCTTATACACATGGAATAAATGGCGCCTATAATAATAATAATATTTATAAATGGTTGGTACCATGGCCTTATACACATGGAATAAATGGCGCTATAATAATAATATTTATAAATGGTTGGTACCATGGCCTTATACACATGGAATAAATGGTGCTATAATAATAATATTAATAAATGGTTGGTACTGTGACCTTATACACATGGAATAAATGGCGCTATAATAATAATATTTATAAATGGTTGGTACCGTGGCCTTATACACATGGAATAAATGGCGCTATAATAATAATATTTATAAATGGTTGGTACCCTGGCCTTATATACATGGAATAAATGGCACTATAATAATAATAATATTAATAAATAGTTGGTACCGTGGCCCTTTGCTGCAGTCGTACAGAGGGGACGCTGGGGCAATATGAGCTGCAGCAGCCGCGGCCCCATAATATGAAGCGGCTTCATTTAAAGGAGGGTGGCGGTGTGCGCTCCGTATATACACAGAATTGGCGTTTTCTGTATTTCTGTACACTGGTCCCTTTGGCGCAGTTCCATCCAATGTTATTATAGCTAGAGCAGCATCAGAGCACCAGTATAACCGATGGGGCCGGCGCCGACACCGAGCTCAGGACAGCACAAGGCAATGGCGTCCTTGGGATCCCACGTACAATGGCGCCGGCGCACCGTCATGTCTTCTGTTCTCGCCCTAAAATCTGCAGCATTATACGTTTTTTTTGTTGCCTTTTTAATATTTCTTGAAAAACAAGAGATTTTGCCTGAGCTGACACAATGTATATTAATAGGACGTAATATCAGTGCCATACACAAGCACTGCCACCAATCCAGAGCCCAGGTCATCAGCTCCCTATCTCCCCAGGTAGCAGGGTCCTCCTCCTCCTCCTCCTCTGGGCAGGGTGGGCTTTGGGGGGATGCCTGGGATCGGTCCTCAGCAGTGGACCCTCCGTGCTGTGACCACAGTGTGTGTCACCCGTGTATGTGCTGTGATCAGAGCCTCCAAGGTCAGGAACACCCACTCTGCAGGCAGGGCTGTGGGTGGGGGGCCGCTCTCACACCTATGGGGGCTGCAGACTCAGATGCTCGGGGCTGCGGGGCTGAGCAGTGCTGGCTCAGATGCTCGGGGCTGCGGTGCTGGCTCAGATGCTCGGGGCTGCGGTGCTGCGGTGCTGGCTCAGATGCTCGGGGCTGCGGTGCTGGCTCAGATGCTCGGGGCTGCGGTGCTGCTGAGCGGTGCACTCTGCGGTGATCTCTCCGGCTGAGCTGCCGCATTCATGCTGACGGCGCCCAGAGCGGGCGGGCTGAGCGGCTCCGGCACACGCAGGGCACCATGCCCCCGCAGCCCTTCTCCCGGGACGCGTCCTCCCTCCTGCGCTGGGACGAGGTGCCCGATGACTTCGTGGAGTGCTTCATCCTGTCCGGGTACCGGCGGCTGCACCTGACCGCGCAGGAGTGCCTGGCATCCATCTTCCAGCCCACCAACGAGACCCTGAACTTCTGGACGCACTTCATCCCGCTGGTGCTGTTCGCCAGCCGCTTCTACCAGGTGATCTTCCTGTCCGCGGAGCTGCCCTGGCACCACCCTGCGCTGCTGCCGCTCTGGTGCTACGCCTCGGGGGTGCTGCTGACATTTGCCATGAGCTGCACTGCCCATGTGTTCAGCTGCCGCTCCCTGCGCCTGCGTGCCGCCTTCTTCTTCCTGGACTATGCCTCCATCAGCTACTACGGCTTCGCCAGCACCCTGGCATACTCCTACTACCTGCTGCCCGGGCTGCGCCTGCTGGACCCGGCGGTGATGACCCCGTACCTGCAGAGCCTGGGCTGGCACTGGGTGGACTATGGCGTGCTGATGGGGCTGTACGGCCAGCTGGTGCTGCCAGTCGCCTTCCTGCTGGCAGTCACCTGTACGGTGGCATGCTGCAAGAGCAGATCCGAGGACTGCTCCTACCCCTTCGCCATCCGCACCTTTGTCTTCGCCATGCCCCTCAGCATGGCCTGCCCGGTGATGATCGAGAGCCTGCTGTTTGACCTG
Organism: Ranitomeya variabilis; assembly: GCF_051348905.1. NCBI lineage: Eukaryota > Metazoa > Chordata > Amphibia > Anura > Dendrobatidae > Ranitomeya > Ranitomeya variabilis. The sequence continues at coordinate 955,533,082 of NC_135233.1, read as the reverse complement.
GGCAGGAGGAACCCCACTCTGTTCCTGCACTTCTACCGGAGGTACTTCTGGCTGCTGGTGGCCGCCTTCTTCAATGTCAGCAAGATCCCGGAGAGGATCCAGCCGGGGCTGTTTGACATCATCGGGCACAGCCACCAGCTCTTCCACATCTTCACCTTCCTCAGTATTTATGACCAGATGCACTATGTGGAGCAGGGGCTGGAGCGCTTCCTCCAGGCTCCTCACACCTCACCCACCTTCCAGGGGACAGTAGGGTACTTAGTGCTGCTCATCGTCTGCCTGGCCATGGTAATAAGGACCTATCTGAAGGGACTGTCCAGCCACAAGCAGGACTGATGAGCACTGGATGCTGCCTGGGTGCAACCATGCTGGCAGCATCATCCAACCATCATCCAACCATCTAACCATCATCCAACCATCATCCAACCATCATCTAACCATCATCCAACTATCATCTAACCATCATCCAACTATCATCCAACTATCATCTAACCATCATCCAACCATCATCTAACCATCATCCAACCATCATCCAACTATCATCTAACCATCATCCAACCATCATCTATCCATCCCAGACCTGCTGTCCGGGTCCATACTGTCACCTCCCAACAAGGGGTCATCATGTGTAGGGATTCCACCTTATACGTGCCTCTTTACCCCCTGATGTCCCCTCCGGGCAGACTGTGAGCTTTCATAGATGGCACTAGGTTCCAACCTTCTTATAATATAGAAAGTAGTAACATGATCTGGATAGGATAGAATTATAAAGAAAAATATAACAATGGAACAATTGTTTGGACAATTCTTGACCAATAGTTGGACCTTGTGATAAGACACAAGAATAATTCCTAAAAAATCTATATAACATTTCCAGCAGATGGATTTATAGCACTGGTCATCCATTTTATGACCGGTTTATTTCTCTGCATGTCTGTACCTAGTGATAGCTGCAGAGTTTCAGCAGCTCCCCTCCTTTATTTCCAGTGCCCACCAGTCATGGTTGCAACCAGGCAGAGATGGTAACATTGAACCACTAAAAGATGCATTCACTCTCCCCTGTCAGGCACACATCCAGTGGGCAACACCTCGCCTACGCTGCTGGTTACCTCCACACTTCATGGCGTCTCGTAGTGACCACCTGAGTGCTGGAACATGGCACACAATGCTGCTAACATTCCTGTATACAGGCATATTCCTCTAATGTGCCCTAGTCCATTATATGAGTATGACACGCTGCTAACTACACAACTAGCCAGGTGACACCAGCACTACCTGAGATGTCCTTCACCGGTGGTCCCAGGGGCTCCTTGTGATGTCCACTAATGTGCCCCAGTCCATTATATGAGTATGACAAGCTGCTAACTATACAACTAACCAGGTGACACCAGCACTTCCTGAGATGTCCTTCTCCGAGGACCTTCACCGGTGGTCCCAGGGGCTCCTTGTGCTGTCCTCTAATGTGCCCCAGTCCATTATATGAGTATGACAAGCTGCTAACTATACAACTAACCAGGTGACACCAGCACTTCCTGAGATGTCCTTCTCCGAGGACCTTCACCGGTGGTCCCAGGGGCTCCTTGTGCTGTCCTCTAATGTGCCCCAGTCCATTATGTGAGTGTGATACGCTGCTAACTATACAACTAGCCAGGTGACACCAACACTACCTGACATGTCTTTTTCCAAGGACCTTCTCTGGTGGTCTCAGGGGCTCCTTGTGCTGTCCTCTAATGTGCTCCTTATGCCCAGCTCAGTATGATCGTAATGGTGGGGTTCATTGATGTCATGTTAATTGGAGGTGTGCAGAGAAAAATAATCTGTAAAATAAAAATGGCTAGTTGCGTCCTCAGGGTATATGTGTGATGGGATCTTCTGTCACTAGTGACCTTACTGGGGTGCATGAGCATCTAATAGTTTTTCAGTGGATAGATAGCTGCATAACTGTCTCCACGAAAATGTCGTCCATTCTGCACGCACCGTGTCATGGAGCAGGGGTGAGCGGAGCAGATTTATAGTTTTGGGAGAATAGATTCAGCATAACTTGTGTTTTAATCATTAAACTTGCATTTTCTGGAATTTTTGGTCCTATCTGTGACTGACAGCTGTGTCCGTGTACACACTTATACAGAGAGCTGTCAGTCACTGATAGCACCGCCCACTGGACCCAGAATCCCATTAAGAGCAGAGCGTTAAATGATTAAACACAGGTTATTATCCTGAATCTTCTCTCCCCTATACAATAATGTGCTCAGCCCCCCCCCCCTCCCCCCGCTCTATAACAGGGTGCCGCATTTTCATGGCGACAGGTTCCCTTTAAATCGATGGTGGTTATATAAGCCTCCCAGCCCCCCACCAATAGGACCTATTGACCTAGCCACCAGCTGAATGACTGGGATAAGTGCTCGTTCCTTCCAGGAGAGTGGATGCATCTTCCATCGTTATGTGCAATCCCTAAGGGGCATTATTAGGTTTATTAGGACATTAGTGCAATGAAGTAACGGGACGCTCACCAGTAACTTATTATTTATTGATTTGCTTTTCTTTGCTGCTGTTTGTGGAATGAGCTTTGTCTTTCTGGGGTCTTCTGCTCTGGGATCAGCTTCTCAATGGAAACTGGCAGCTGCTAACGTTCCCTACAGATCCCGAGCAGCGGCACGGGCCGGGACCAGAGGAGGCTGCAGTGATGCCTCAGGTTCTCATCATTCATAGATGGATGACAATCCTGGGCCCAATGTGAACCAACTGATTAACTGCTGCAGCGCTGGACAAAATGCCGCGTCTCGACCACACGCAGATCTGCACAGCAACCTACATGCACTTAACACTTTCAGCACCAAAGGGCTGGGCTCCACAATGCAGTGCTTTGGCTGCCTCCATTGCAGCTGACACCCTCCTTATCTTATGATCTCACTCGCTTGGCCGTGCCTGCCTGTATTTGTGTGAACTTGGTATTTATTTCATATGTACATTATTTCCATCAATGCTGCGAGACGGGAATTGAGTTGTTTCTCTTTTTAAAGATGGATTTACAGTATACCTTTAAGTCCAGCCAGCACATCAAGCGTTAAACAAGCCATCTTTTTCCCGATGCATGACCATATTGACAAAATAGACCACTAGTGTAACTAATTTGCAAGCACCTGACTTGGAATAATAATAAGTCAATTAATTTTTAATGTTGTGCTTTCTTTATTACTATGTTACATCGTCACCTGTCTTCCAAACAACTGCGATGGGATGTTTGGCATTTAGGGCAAAGATAAAACATTGGCATTGCCCTTGAGCCTTGTGCACACAGAGAATGGAGAGATGCAGTATTTGTCAAAAAAAACTGTTCCCAGGTCTGGGTTACAGAATGATGCACAAGTGATAGGCGATGGATAACCTTTTTATGGGGGGAGAAGATAATGACCATATCCATACAGATTTAAAGACCCAAAACATGCCCTCAAATCCCCCCCGCTAAAAAAAATAAATCAGGATTTGAGGGTAAGTAGCAGATCTTTAAATCAGCATTATTTACTGTATCTGTCCTGATTGTTCCTAGGTTTGCAATGTAAATGGTAAAATCTGCTGCATCATCTCTTGCCACATGTTCCATGTCAGGTGACTCCGCAGTAGGGTGCACTTAAATGTAGTGGCAAATACTACATGCAGGAGGTGTGCCTCAGCGCCTTACTGCGCTCTCCCCTTTAAAAACATATGGATGCTCAGTTGAGCATGTGTTTATACAATAAACCTGGGAGAAATAGCTATATAGCTGTCAGCAACAACTTAAAAGGGGTTGTCCGACCTCATATTACAAGTCTGCAGTTACTCAATGTGACTACAGACTTGTGACTCCTCACCTCATGCACACTGCGCTCTCTGAGGATTCTCCGGGAGTGGGTAGTCATGTGACCGGAATAATGCGATTTGCGTTCTTTCAGCCACATTCCGAGTGGATATATCCGGCCTCATTCAATACATTTGCATGGAGTGAAGTCACACCCATCTAGTCGGCACGTGACCTCATATATGCAGATCACATTCTTGCAGTCACGAGCCAGACGTCTGCATCGGAGAATCCTTACAGCGTGCAGAGTGAGGATTCACAAGTCTGCAGTCACATGGATTGACTGAAGACTTGTAACCTAAGGCCGGACAACCTCTTTAAAGCTCTCACAGACACTTTAGATTAACGTCAACCCAACAGTCTAATGTGTCTGGGAGTCACTGGACAGATGAATGTCAGGGGGAGTTACAGGTGTTCGGTTTTGTGATAAAAGTCTGCAGTCACTCTATATAACTTGTGTGCGTGCTGTCAGGATTCACAAGTACTGTCAGTGAAAGCAGGCAGTCACGTGACCGCAAGTATTCGATTTGCATACATGCGGTCACTTGCCTACTAGACAAGCGGGGCTTCTCTCAATTCACTTGCATTGAGAAATACAGGCACGTCTAGTTGGATTGTGTCTAGAAATATGCAACTCACTTAATGTTGGTCATATGACCACCCATTCTCAACGTCTATACTGGAGATTCCTGGCAACAGCACCCTCATAGAGAACACAGAAGTGCTTGGCTTCAGAGTTTCCTCATATTTAAAGGGGTATTCCCATCTCCAATATCCTATCCCAATATGGAGTAGGTGTAATAATAATTATATTAGCAAATACATCAAATTATAAGTTTAGTTCTTCAGATTTGTTATGTGTCTTAACTCATGTAGGGCATTGCAGTAGCTAAGGTATCCATGGTTACGACCACTAAGTTCTAACTGTCACTATATGAGTGGTCATAACCATGGATACCTAAGCTACTGCAATGAGCTACATGAAGTAAGAGACATAGTGAATCTGATGAACTATACTACATTTCTAATTGGAGGTATTTGCTAATATTATTATTACACCTACTATATATTGAGATTGGAGATGGGAAGACCCCTTTAAGTCTCTATTTTTGGATATAACACTCGAACCTCTTATGAGCTAAATGTAGATCACTATAAAACCATTTTGTGATCTGAGCTTAGTTCAGTAGAACAGTATGGGGTCTGAATGTTTTGACAGTTATACAGGCCCTAAAATAACTATATTACGTCAGTGTGAAACCTGAGGCCATAACTCGGGCACATGTTAGTGCCTGCATCACTGTCGCATTAACTGCACTACTCACAGTTCTGATAAGCCGTGTAGAGGTCGCAGTCTTTATTCAACAGAATGGTGATCTAAAGACAGCTATTTGTGCTGCCTCTTCCATAATCCTGCAAGCTCAGCACCACCAAGTGTGAAGTTGTATTTAATTGGGGAAGGGGAAATCTCACATGGAAGAAAGAATTAGGCATATGGTAATAAAACACGTCCTTTCTTCTTTTCCTCTTACATCTGCATTTATGTTAAAGTCTAGAGGACCCCGTAAATATGTAGCCAATGTCAGCCAATCCCGTTGAAGGCAGCAAGTGTAGCTGATTTTTCTCTTTAGTGTCTAATAAGCTTTGGCAGACCTGCAGAACATTTTACTTTAATATTATGGTATCCATTAAATGTGTGATAGAGGCACGTGCCTCCTCTGTGACACACATCTATTCCATAAAGCGTGTCTCCAGATCTGCATCCCATCTACTGAGGTGGCCACACATGCAACAGTGGGTGGATGTGGAGGTGGTCACACATGTTCATGGCTTTCTTCATTCTTTCCTTAGGTAGATAAAGGGATTCTCTAAGAATGTAATAAAATGGCCCCTGTCATGTAATTCAAACTGCAGCATGGACTTGTCATGTGTGAGGATAGACTGCAGTCTGAAGAAACACAGCTCCCGAGAAACCTGAATCTCAACAGACAGATGCCATACATCTGTTAGCGAAGAAGGGCTGCGACAGGAGAAGAAATAAATCTTTTCCTCGACTGACTGTGCATGGAGGTCTAAGCCTAGAGAAAAAATCCTTTGTGCTCAGTCATGCGAGGAGAAGATTTATTTCTTCTCCTGTCACAGCTTTTCTCCTCAGCTCACCGAGGTATATGTGCTTACGGTGCAGTGCCTCTGTCGGTTGAGTATCAGGAGTGGTGTTTTTTCAGACTGCAGCCTGTCCTGACTCATGGCTAGAATGTTCTGCAATTTGAATTATGAGATAGAGGCCATTTTGTTAAATTGTTGTAGAATCGTTTTTAGGAAACAGATGAAAAAAGCATCTATAGCCATTTCCTTGAGTCTGAAAGCACTGAATAGAGAGGAGCTCACATGTGTGCCGCTATTTTTCCTTTAATTTCCTGGCTGGATGCAGAACAAATGGCGGATCTATGTTTTGTGGATAATCTATAATACATTAATTGCATATTTGGGATTTGCCACGTAGTCCAATGTGCTTATACAAATGTAAGTGATCAGCTGTGTTAATAAGTTAGACCACTAAAGCACCACAAAATCTGGTCTTACCACCAGCAGTGGTTAAGGATTACTGGAAGTAGAAGTTTTAAAGAATGTTTTTAGAAATGCTTCTGTCGAAAACCTTATGCATTTTTAAAAGGGAACCAGACAGCTGATTTGTACTGCCCAAACTATGATTTAGGCTGGGGTCACACTTGCGAGTTCAATGCAAGAAACTCGTGCGAGTCTCTCACATGAATACCCGGCACTGCCACCGGCACTCGGGACCGGAGCGTGCGGCTGCATAGAAATACATGCAGCCGCAAACTCCGGTCCAGAGTGCCAGCGGCAGTGCCGGGACTTGATGCGAGACACTCACGAGTTTCTCGCATTGAACTCGCATGTGTGACCCCGGCCTTAGAGGTTGGCTCTGTCTTTTCAGCCAGGTATAATTTAATCTGAAGCGCTTCAGCATTTCAGAAAAACATAGTATGAAAAAGATGGGCGCAGACAATGCTGGTCGAGATGCTGGTCCAAAAAGCAAGTCACTCAAGGGACACGTAGAAGCCATGGGGGTCAGCCTTTTGGACTAGTCCCCCAAGCAGCATGGTCCACCGCTTGCTTTTAACTGTATGTATTCTCTGAAATGCTCCTGTTATCGGGCAGTATGAATCAGCTCTGGGGTTCACTTTAATGAGCAATCTTTGTTTTAATTTTTATTTCATAAATCAACAGTACACATAAAAATAAGCAACTTTGTAAAATATCTAATCAGATAAATTTGCTTCTTCCTCCTCCTGCACTGATAATTCGTTATCAATTTATGGGTAAAATCTGGATTCAGTGAAGACTTTTCCATTACTGAGATGGGAGATGACAGTTAGAGCTTCTATAATTCTATGGTGAGAGAAGGAGCGAGGAAATAGATGCAGGCACAGCCATCCTGCTGCAAGTTCTCCCGAAACAACATTTAGTTTTCCATAAATCTTTGTGAGCACCAACTGTCATCTCCATAATGGGAAAGTGTGTGTTTCTCAGATAGGATACAGTGGGGAAAATAAGTATTTGATACACTGTTGATTTTTGTACGTTTTCCCACCTACAAAGAATGGAGAGGTCTGTAATTTTTATCGTAGGTACACTTCAACTGCGAGAGACAGAATCTGCAAATAAAAAACATTAAATCACATTGTATGATTTTTAAATAATTGAATAGATTTTTTAGCATAAAATAAGTATTTGATCACCTATCAACCAGCAAGATTTTTGGCTCTCACAGGCCTGTTAGTTACCTGTATTAATTGCGCCTGTTTGAACTCGTTACCTGTATAAAAGACACCTGTCCACATAATCAATCACACTCCAACCTCTCTACCATGGCCAAAACCAAAAAGCTGTTTAAGAACACCAGGGACAAAATTGTAGAGCTTCACAAGGCGGGGATGGACTACTGGACAATAGGAAAGCAGCTTGGTGAGAAGGCAACAACTGTTGGCACAATTATTAGCAAATGGAAGAAACACTGTCAATCTTCCTCAGTCTGGGGCTCCGTGCAAGATCTTGCTGCATGGGGTAAAGATGATTCTGAGAAAGGTTATCAATCAGCCCAGAACTTCACGGGTGGCCCTGGTCAATGACCTGAAGAGAGTTGAGACCACAGTCTCAAACATTATTGTTATTAGCAAACTAGGCCGTCTTGGATTAAAATCCTGCGGGGCACGCAAGGTCCCCTGTTGTGAATTTGGATTCTGGGCTCCCCCGGTGGCTACTGGTGGAATTGAACTGGTGTCCTCATCTTCTCTGTTCACCTGTTCCCATCAAGATGTGGGAGTCGCTATATAACCTTGCTGCTCTGTTAGTTGCTTGCCGGTCAACAATGTTATCAGAAGCCTCTCTGTGCTTGTTCCTGCTCCTAGACAACTACTAGATAAGTTGGACTCTTGTCCATGTTTGTTTTTGCATTTTTGTTCCAGTTCACAGCTGTAGTTTCGTTACTGTGTCTGGAAAGCTCTTGCGAACAGGAATTGCCACTCTGGTGTTATGAGTTAATGCCAGAGTTTTAAAGTAATTTCTGGATGGTGTTTTGATAGGGTTTTCAGCTGACCATGAAAGTGTCCTTTCTGTCTTCTGCTATGTAGTAAGTGGACCTCAAATTTGCTAAACCTATTTTCATACTACGTTTGTTGTTTCATCTTAACTCACCGCCAATACATGTGGGGGGCCTCTGTCTCCTTTCGGGGTATTTCTCTAGAGGTGAGCTAGGACTAATATTTTCCTCTGCTAGCTTTATTTAGTCCTCCGGCTGGTGCTGGGCATCTAGAATCAACGTAGGCATGCTACCCGGCCACTGCTAGTTGTGCGGTAGGTTTAGTTGATGGTCAGCTCAGTTCCCATCTTCCAAGAGCTAGTTCCTGTATATGCTGATGCTATGTTCTCTTGCCATTGAGATCATGACAGTTTGACCGGCCACCTAAAGGGTTAAAATCCTTGGCTGAGAAAGGAGAGAAATAAGAAGTCTGCTGAGATTTTTTTTTTTTTTTTTTCCTCTTGAGTGTGCTCTTAATTGGACCTCTTGCCAGTCTGTCTATGCTGCAGCCTTTTTTATTCATAACGTTTTTCATCGGTCATTATTGCGCAGGTATGAGGTACCGGTTGTGCCTTCCGTTGAGCCTCCTGCTCCGGTGTTGGTTGAGGGTGAGTTGGAGTACGTTGTGGAGAAAATCTTAGACTCTCGTGTTTCCAGACGGAGACTCCAGTATCTGGTCAAGTGGAAGGGATACGGCCAGGAGGATAATTCTTGGGTGAATGCATCTGATGTTCATGCCTCTGATCTGGTTCGTGCCTTTCATAGGGCCCATCCTGATCGCCCTGGTGGTTCTGGTGAGGGTTCGGTGCCCCCTCCTTGAGGGGGGGGTACTGTTGTGAATTTGGATTCTGGGCTCCCCCGGTGGCTACTGGTGGAATTGAACTGGTGTCCTCATCTTCTCTGTAATTCGGGGTTTCATCCTCGATTTTCCTCTGGTCAGGTGGAATCTTCGGATTGTCCTGGAGTGGATGCTGTGGTGGAGAGATTGCATCAGATCTGGGGGCAGGTGGTGGACAATTTGAGGTTGTCCCAGGAGAAGACTCAGCTTTTTGCCAACCGCCACCGTCGTGTTGGTCCTCGGCTTTGTGTTGGGGATTTGGTGTGGTTGTCTTCTCGTTTTGTCCCTATGAGGGTCTCTTCTCCTAAGTTTAAGCCTCGGTTCATCGGCCCGTATAAGATATTGGAGATTCTTAACCCTGTTTCCTTCCGTTTGGACCTCCCTGCATCCTTTTCTATTCATAACGTTTTTCATCGGTCATTATTGCGCAGGTATGAGGTACCGGTTGTGCCTTCCGTTGAGCCTCCTGCTCCGGTGTTGGTTGAGGGTGAGTTGGAGTACGTTGTGGAGAAAATCTTAGACTCTCGTGTTTCCAGACGGAGACTCCAGTATCTGGTCAAGTGGAAGGGATACGGCCAGGAGGATAATTCTTGGGTGAATGCATCTGATGTTCATGCCTCTGATCTGGTTCGTGCCTTTCATAGGGCCCATCCTGATCGCCCTGGTGGTTCTGGTGAGGGTTCGGTGCCCCCTCCTTGAGGGGGGGGTACTGTTGTGAATTTGGATTCTGGGCTCCCCCGGTGGCTACTGGTGGAATTGAACTGGTGTCCTCATCTTCTCTGTTCACCTGTTCCCATCAAGATGTGGGAGTCGCTATATAACCTTGCTGCTCTGTTAGTTGCTTGCCGGTCAACAATGTTATCAGAAGCCTCTCTGTGCTTGTTCCTGCTCCTAGACAACTACTAGATAAGTTGGACTCTTGTCCATGTTTGTTTTTGCATTTTTGTTCCAGTTCACAGCTGTAGTTTCGTTACTGTGTCTGGAAAGCTCTTGCGAACAGGAATTGCCACTCTGGTGTTATGAGTTAATGCCAGAGTTTTAAAGTAATTTCTGGATGGTGTTTTGATAGGGTTTTCAGCTGACCATGAAAGTGTCCTTTCTGTCTTCTGCTATGTAGTAAGTGGACCTCAAATTTGCTAAACCTATTTTCATACTACGTTTGTTGTTTCATCTTAACTCACCGCCAATACATGTGGGGGGCCTCTGTCTCCTTTCGGGGTATTTCTCTAGAGGTGAGCTAGGACTAATATTTTCCTCTGCTAGCTTTATTTAGTCCTCCGGCTGGTGCTGGGCATCTAGAATCAACGTAGGCATGCTACCCGGCCACTGCTAGTTGTGCGGTAGGTTTAGTTGATGGTCAGCTCAGTTCCCATCTTCCAAGAGCTAGTTCCTGTATATGCTGATGCTATGTTCTCTTGCCATTGAGATCATGACAGTCCCCCTGATCATGACAGCACATGCCTAGGCCAATTGAAGTTCCCTAATGACCATCTGCATGATCCAGAGGAGGCATGTGAGAAGGTCCTGTGGTCAGTTGAGACCAAAATATAATTTTTTGATATTAACTCCACTCACTGTGTTTGAAGGAAGAAGGAAGAGTACAACACCAAGAACACCATTCCAACCAAGAAGCATGGTGGGGGAAACATCATACTTTGGGAATGCTTTTCTGCAAAGGGGACAGGATGACTGCACCGTATTTAAGGGTGGATGGATGGGGTCATGTATCCCGACATTTTGGTCAACAACCTCTTTCCTTCAGTAAGAGCATTGAAGATAAGTCATGGCTGGGTCTTTCAGTAGGACAATGACCTGTAACACACAGCCAGGGCAACTAAGGAGTGGTTCCGTAATTAGCATTTCAAGGTCCTGGAGTGTCCTAGCCAGTCTCCAGACCTCAACCCAATAGAAATTTTGTGTAGGGAGCTGAAACTGAATGTTGCCAAGTGACCGCTCAGAAACCTGAAAGATCTGGAGAAGATCTGTATGGAGGAATGGGCCAAAATCACTGCTGCCATGTGTGCAAACTTGGTCAAGAGCTGCAGGAAACATCTGACCTCTTTAATTGCAAACAAAGGTTTCTGTACCAAATGTTAAGTTCTATTGTATCATATACTTATTTCATGCAATAACATGCAAATTAATTATATAGAAATCATACAATGCGATTTTCTGGATTTTTATTTTTAGATTCTGTCTCTTACAACTAAAGTGTACCTACGATAAAAATTACAAATCTCTCCTTTGTAGGTGGGAAAACTTGCGAAATCGGCAGTGTCTCAAATATTTATTTTCCCCACTGTACATTACAAAGTTTCTTATTTTCACTTGTACTATCAATTTATGGAAAACTAAAATTGAAATGACGGCTGCTATTTTCCCCCAATTCTGTTACCAGGACAAATTTCTGATAACAAGAGCGTGCTACAGTTTTTAAGATCGTCAGTATGCCCTCAGAATCCCACAGCTTTTCTCTGCATTGTAAACAGGATTACTAACAATCCCGTTCACCATAATGTCACATCTACCCCTTGTGACAAATTACTGCAGCAGACAAAATGCAAAAGAAATCCGCATGAGAATACATCTATAAATACAACCGATCAGAGATCTAGCAGTTGTAAATGCCATTTGTTCCCTTTTTCCTGTGTATTTTGCTCTTTACATGAACTAACATAATTAGTGCACACACTTCATGCACGGTCCACACATCACTGGCTGTGTGCAGCTTACTGACAGTGTCAGTGCCATGCGGTGAAAAAATAGACAACCAACAGATTAAAAGGCATTTTAGGACACTGGGTTATTAACAGGGATTTTGGCAGTGCCCTGTAACGTCAATCGTTAAGCTCGCCGTGGGGGAGCTGGGCTGGTGCTGAACGTTTGCGCTGCCAGTCTAGAACTGCAGATAAAATGATGGAGTTTTTCCAGCACCGCAGTGCTTTACTGTACAGCACACAGGGGCTCGCTGCGTGCTCCTATCCTGAAGGAACAGCAGCTTCTATTACAGGCAGCACCGGAGCAGATTTCTGCTGACCTCCAAATGTGTACGGACTGCAGAACGCAGATCAATACGAGATAGTGCAAAGCCTCCCCATGCCTGAGCAAAGGAGGGTCAGCTGGTTACAGTGACCCAAACCTAGAGTTTATCCAAATATTCAGGGTACCTTATACAGCATATCACGAATAGATTATAGTGTTGGCGTAAAAAGGGCAAGAATTTGGGTCAGTTGAAAGGTTGAAATGTTGACTAGTCACGGTAGTCAACATCTGGAGACCTTCTCTTCATAGCTGGTTGATAGATCTAATGCTAAAGCACCAGCAACATGCCACACATCATGGGCCCCTGAGCAACATACTACAGGTTGGGGAACCCGTCTTTAAGCTATGTCCCCTTACCAAATGAGGCGCAAAAGCACATAATAAATAGGTCTAAAACTTAACACATTTTTGTACATAATGTTAAGTCAACCACAATATAAGTGCAAACGAATTAGCAAATTGCATAAAAAAGAAAAAAGGTACAAAATATAAAGGCTCTAATCTCTTCTAAACATGTAATGGAAGTCAGTGATTATCCTGTAATTATCATAAGGTTTGAAACTCTGAGTCACATCTACTAATTCTATTTATTATATACTGTAGACAGTGTAAACCTAGACTAGGTAGTCACATTGTCTCATGCTGGACAGTAAATTTGGCACGTATTTAGATTCTTTGCCTTAACTTTATACTGCGGCTTGGCTGACTTACTTTTAGGCCACGGTCACATATTCAGTATTTGGTCAGTATTTTCCATCAGTATTTGTATGCCAAAATCAGGAGTGGAACCGTCAGAGGAAAAGTACACTGCTCAAAAAAATAAAAGAAACACTAAAATCCCACATCCTAGATATCACTGAATGAAATATTCCAGTTGTAAATTTTTATTCATTACATAGTGGAATGTGTTCAGAACAATAAAACCCAAAAATGATCAACGTAAATCACAACTAATATCCCACGGAGGTCTGGAGTTGGAATGATGCTCAAAATCAAAGTGGAAAATGAAGTTTCAGGTTGATCCAACTTCAGTGGGAATGCCTCAAGATAAGGAAATGATTCTCAGTAGTGTGTGTGGCCTCGAAGTGCCTGTATGACCTCCCTACAACGCATGGGCATGCTCCTGATGAGGCGGCGGATGGTCTCCTGAGGGATCTCCTCCCAGACCTGGACTAAAGCATCCGCCAACTCCTGGACAGTCTGTGGTGTAACGTTACGGTGGATTGTGCTAGACATGATGTCCCAGATGTGTTCAATCGGATTCAGGTCTGGGGAACGGCGGCCAGTCCATAGCTTCAATGTCTTCATCTTGCAGGAACTGATGACACTCTCCAGCCACATAAGGTCTGGCATTGTCCTGCATTAGGAGGAACCCAGGGCCAACCGCACCAGCGTATGGTCTCTCAAGGGGTCTGAGGATCTCATCTCGGTACCTAATGGCAGTCAGGCTACCTCTGGCGAGTACATGGAGGGCTTTGCGGCCCTCCAAAGATATGCCACCCTACACCAATACTAACCCACTGCCAAACCGGTAATGCTGAAAGATATTGCAGGCAGCAGATCGCTCTCCACGGCGTCTCCAGACTGTCATGTCTGTCACATGTGCTCAGTGTGAACCTGGTTTCATCTGTGAAGAGCACAGGGCGCCAGTGGTGAATTTGCCAATCTTGGTGTTCTGTGGCAAATGCCATGCATCCTGCATCGTGTTGGGCTGTGAGTACAACCCCTATCTGTGGACGTCGGGCACTCAGACCATCCTAATGGAGTCGGTTTCTAACCGTTTCTGCAGACACATGCACATTTGTGGCCTGCTGGAGGTCATTTTGCAGGACTCTGGCAGTGCAGCTCCTGTTCCTCCTCATACAAAGGCTGAGGTAGCGGTCCTCCTGCTGGGTTGTTCCCCTTCTATGGCCCCCTCCACGTCTCCTGGTGTACTGTCCTGTCTCTTGGTAGCGCCTCCAGCCTCTGGACACTACGCTGACAGACACCGCAAATCTTGCCACAGCTTGCATTGATGTGCCATCCTGGATGAGCTGCACTACCTGAGCCACTTGTGTGGGTTGTAGAGTCCGTCTCATGCTACCACGAGTGTGAAAGCACAACCAACATTCAAAAGTAACCAAAACATCAGCCAGAAAGCATTGGTACTGAGATGTGGTCTGTGGTCCCCACCTGTGGAACCACTCCTTTATTGAGTGTGTCTTGATAATTTCCATGTGTTGTCTATTCCATTTGCACAACAGCATGTGAAATTGATTAGCAAACAGTGTTGCTTCCTAAGTGGACAGTTTGATTTCACTGAAGTTTGATTCACTTTGAGTTATATTCTGTTGTTTAAGTGTTCCCTTTATTTTTTTGTGTATAATAGAAACACGTCACCACTTCTGTATTTATCACCCACTACTGGTTTTGGATTACAAATACTGATGTGAAATACTGACCAAATACTGATTGTGTGAACATGGCCTTAGACCCATTCTTGCCCCAAAAGTTTGAAGCATAAGAGTATATCTTAAGCCACACTACTATTTGGGAAGCTATGCCCTTGTTTGGCTAGAAGCAAAAAGTGTCTTAGCCCTTTAATGACCGCCGATACATCTTTTTACAGACCTGAGATATGAGACTAGCATCCCCATACAGGTAATAATCCAGCAGCTGTCGGCTGTCCACTATAGCTGACAACTTGCTGCATCAGTCGCGTCAGCACCGTCCATATCTGTTTAACCCCTTAGATGCTGCTGTCAATAGGGACTACATCATATAAATGGTTAGCTGAGTGTGTGGGCTTCCTCTTTATCCCAATCAGTGCCCTCAGATCATGATTGTGTAGTCCTGATGTTTGCCATGACAATTCACGACCAAATAGCGGCCTTAGAGTCTGCCGCCTATAGTAACCTATACAGAGGTTAGCGACATTTAGGTAGTAAAAATACACTTTTTCATTCCTGTCATGTCACTTTGTATTAATTCCTGAAAGGCACCTGAAGGGTTAATAAACTACCTGACAGCAGTTTTCAATATGTCGAGGGGTGATGTTTTTAAAATGGTATCACTTTTTTGGGGTTTCCAATATATAAGGACCCCCAAAGTCACTTCTAACCTGGATAGGAGTCTAAAATATTAATTTTGTAAATTTCCTTGGAAAAAGGAAAAATTGCTGCTACAATTTTAAACCTTCTAAAAGGCTAACAAAATAAAATAACATTTTACAAATGGTGCTGATGTAAAGCAGACATGATGGAAATGTTATTTATTAGTGTTTTTCTGTGGTATTACTATCTGGATTAAAGGGATAATCATTCAAAGTTTAAAAATTCCTAATGTTTTTACATTTTTGTAAAAGTTCTGATATTTTTTATAAATAAACACAAAACATATCGACCTAAATCTACCATTATCATAGATCTTTATTTTAAACACTATTATTCATATTTTCTCTGCAGCAAACGCTGCTGCAGGGAACATATGAATCGCGGATTCAGCACCAGTGGGGGGGACAGCGCTTACTGTAGCGCTGTCTCCTGCACGCCACACGGACTGCAAACGGAGAAGGTCCGTGTGTGGTCCGTGTTTTACATGGACCCATTGACTTTAATGGGTCCGTGTAATACGTGCGCTCCCACGAACACTGACATGTCTCCGTGTTTGGCACACGGAGACACGGTCCGCAAAAATCAATGACATCTGCACAGATGCATTGATTTTTATGGGTCTACGTGTGTCAGTGTCTCCGGTACGTGAGGAAACTGTCACCTCACGTACCGGAGCCACTGACGTGTGAAACCGGCCTTACTCAGCCTGTCTGGCAGCCGCAAATCATGCAGCTGCGTCGACATAAACTAAATTTCCAGCACGCCAAAGTACTCGGAGACCACTGCTCGGGAAATCTCGAGTAACCAGTATACTCGTTCATCACTAATTGTACTACTTGCTCCATCCTGATTGCCTGACTATAGATTTAAGGTCATTGTGGGAAGGTTCAGTACAATAAATCACACTAGACGATATTAACCATACCACAGAAAACGAAGAATTAAACTCTAACTATATCAATTTAATAACACTGAAAGTATTCGCCATGCACTGTGACCAGCCTAAGGGCTGTCCCACACGTCCAGATAATTCCGGTACCGGAAAAAATCGGTACCTGAGTTATCCGTGTCCGTGTGCCCGTGAGCTCACGTAGGCCATATGTGTGGCACACGTGTGCCGCCCGTGTGGCGAGTAGGTACCACACGGAGCGTGCAGGAGACAGTGCTAAAGTTTAGCGCTGTCCCCTGCATCGTGCTGAAGCCGCGATTCATATCTTCTGTGCAGTAGCGTTTGCTGCATAGAAGATAGGAATAATAGTGTTTAAAATAAAGATCTATCTGTCCGCCGCCCTCCCACCCCCTGTGCGCCCCCCCGCTGTTCTGAAAATACTCACCCGCTCCCACGTTGGCTGTCGCTCCTTCCTGGTCTGGCCACGGCTTCCACTGTATGCGGTCACGTGGGGCCGCTCATTTACAGTCATGAATAGGCGGCTCCACCTCCCATAGGGGCCATGTGATGGCTTGTTTTTTGCGGGTTGAGTTGTACTTTTGATTGACACCATTAGATTTACCATGTCGTGTACTCGAAAACAGGAAAGAAATTCCAAGTGCGGTGACATTGCAAAAAAAGTGCAATCCCACACTTGTTTTTGATTGGCTTTTTTGCTAGGTTCACTAAATGCTAAAACTGCTATTATGATTCTCCAGGTCATTATGAATTCATAGACACCAAACATGTCCAGGTTTTCTTTTATGTAAGTGGTGAAAAAAAATTGCAAAGTTTGCTAAAAAAAAAAAAATTGCGCAATTTTCCGAGACCCGTAGCGTCTCCATTTTTTGTGATCTTGGGTTGGGTGCAGGCTTATTTTTTGCTTGTCGAGCTTAATGATACGACTTTTGTGCAGATAGATTCTTGGTCACTTGATCACCTTCACTGTTCTTTTTCAGAAATGCAGCAATGGCCTTAGATATGTGTTTTGGATCTTTGTCATTTTGGAAAAGTGCATTTCTCCCAAGGACACAAACTGATGGTAGTATCTTCTCTTTTAATATAGAGCAGTAATTCATGATACCATGAACGAAATGTAGGTTCCCCACACCAGTATCTCTCATGCAGCCCCATGTAAGGTCACTGCCACCACTGTATAACTGAAGGCACCATGAATTTTTCTTTGTACTCCTCACGTTTGCAACACGGTACAGTTTGAAGGCCATCAGTTCCAACAACATTTCTTTTTGGTCTCCTCACTTCCAAGTTTAGAGGAATCCAATTGTCTTCATTCTTTTCAGCAATGGCCCTGACAACTTGTAGGAAGACTTTTATGTTCATGAGCTTTAGGAGAGGCTTCATCCATGCACGACACCAATGCATGCCATTCCTCTGCAGTGTACGCCATATATTGTCACGGCAAATGCTCATGCTGGTTTGGATTTCTAAGTCAGTAACCCTGAAAGTCTCTGTGCTCTAGGGATTGATACCCTGCCTCTTGTAGCTTGTCCTGGCACGCTCCTCTCCTCTGCCTGCGGACCTCCGTTTGGTCACCTTTCCTACATCTTCACTGCTCTGCACATGGCAATGTCTCAGAAGCACCTCCTCTCCCCTCAGGGATCGTGCACACTTCCTGTAACGGATTGGGTAAAATGGTGGATGCAGTTTTTCCAAGCAGAGAAATCAGGCCTCACCATAGCTGGCAATACATATATAAGTGTATCACACATGCAGGCATCTTGTGGTGCTACATCTACGGGCACCATATTCCCCCTAATGAAGAGTAGCATGTTCTCAGGCACAGCACCACAGGGACCCCAGCACCCTGGACCCGCAGCTTCCATAGGGACTGTATCCCCTTCCCGTGCCTTTCCGTACTCTTTATTACTAAGCAAATAACTCTCCTTAGGAGCCCATACAAAATAGCTTTCTACTGCGGTTTTCTCTTCCTCTCATTAATTCTACTGTAAGGGAGGTTTGATAAAGACCCACAACAGGGTTGGCACGTTACCTCGACATCCTTAAGTTTCTGTGGTGATTCCAATAAATTTTGCTAATGGTTTGCATTTGAAAATCCATACCTTGAGGCCATGTGCACACATTCAGTATTTTTTTAGTTTTTTTCGCGTTTTTTCGCTATAAAAACGCGAAAAAAAATGCGAAAAAAAACCTTACATATGCCTCCCATTATTTTCAGTGTATTCCGCATATCTTGTGCAAATGTTGCATTTTTTTCCGCGAAAAAATCGCATACCGGAAAAAAAAGCAACATGTTCATTAAATTTTCGGAATTGCGGGGATTCCGCACACCTAGGAATGCATTGATCTGCTTACTTTCCGCATGTGGCTATGCCCACCATGCGGGAAGTAAGCAGATCATGTGCGGTTGGTACCCAGGGTGGAGGAGAGGAGACTCTCCTCCAGGGACTGGGCACCGTATAATTGGTAAAAAAAAAATAATTAAAATAAAAAATAGTCATATACTCACCTTCGATGGCCCCCGGAGTCTTCCCGCCTCTCAGCGGTGCATGCTGCCGCTTCCGTTCCTATAGCTGGTGTGTGTGAAGGACCTGCGATGATGTCGCGGTCACATGACCGCGATGACATCGCGGTCACGTGACCGTGACGTCATCGAAGGTCCTGCACACACCATCTATAGGAACGGAAGCCGCTGAGGAGATCGGCTGTCTGCAGAAGGTGAGTATAACCTTTTTTTTTTTTTTTTTAATTATTTTTAACATTCTATCTTTTACTATTGATGCTGCATAGGCTGCATCTATAGTAAAAAGTTGGTCACACTTGTCAAACACTATGTTTGACAAGTGTGACCAACCTGTCAATCAGTTTTCCAAGCAATGCTACAGCTCGCTTGGAAAACTTTAGCATTCTGCAAGCTAATTACGCTTGCAAAATGCAAAAAAAAAGGGAAAAAACGGGAAAAAACGCAAAAAGAAACATGCGGATTTCTTGCAGAAAATTTCCGGTTTTCTTCAGGAAATTTCTGCAAGAAATCCTGACGTGTGCACATACCCTGAGTGCGGCTGTTTTTCTCAAATTTATGTACCTCAGACAGTGATAAGTGAACTGTTTTCATGGTGTATGGTGTTCAAGATAAGGACCTTCCTCTTGTCATTGTACTTGACCATCAGCAAGTTGTCGCTGCATCAGGCTCTGTTGTTGCCTTTTCTTAGCAGTTGCCCAATTAGCGGCTTAGGGAGGCCTCTCTGATTTTTTCGCACTGTGCCACATGCAATTGTAATTCTGACAGAGAGGGACTTGAAGAATGGGATTCTGGTGTAAAAGTTTTCAATGTAGGGCTGATAACCTTTATCTAGCAGTGGGTGCAGCAATTCCCACACAATTTTCCCACTCTCACCCAGGACAGGGGGACATTCAGGGGAATTAATCTGGGTGTCCTTCCCCTCATAGACCCTACATCTGTGGGTGTACCCTCTTACTAGGCAGATATTGAAATTAACCAGAGATTCATCTATACAGATTTTTCATCTTTACAGAATTTTGTATAGACGATCAAAGTTAGGATTGTCTTGGGGAGGACACTGGGCATTATCACCATCATAGAAACATATTATGGTCTGAATATATTGTTTATGGTATATGCATGTTTTTGCCCGAAGAAGGAGCTTGATCAGCTCCGAAACGGGTAGCAAATACATATTTTTAAAGCCTCAATTTGATTCTCACTATGACTTAATGATCCTAGGCCGCGCTAATTTTTCACCATCCTAATCCCCTATTTTCTAGCAATGTCCTACAGACAGGTCAAGCATGGACACCTTGTCACCATCTTCTCTCTTTTGCCGTACTGTGTCTCCAGTAGTGCAGGCATTGTAAGAATATGCAGTAGCACCATCTACATATAGGGCAAGTCTTTGCATTGAAGAGTACAGCAATGTTTTCAGAATATACCACACTGGCACTGAAACTGGAGGTACATCTCCTCCTTCTCTCCATGATCTTCTTGCCTGTGTGACTCCAGCATGCATGGTACAGAAGCATTTTGGGAACTGCCGAGCGGTGGATAGTTTACACAGAGCAAGCAAAATACCGATCTACTTGAATCACCAATCAAATTAATTGCAAGCGCATGGGGACTTCTAGGAGCTGTGGTTCCCTGTTTTAAACTAAAACTCACAGGACAAAATAAACTGAACTGCTTAGTGTGCTGTGTGAAGGAAGATGAATGGATTGTAGAAGGATAGAGATGAGCGGGTCGATCCGCGGAGGATTGCATTTCAGTCGAATTTCTTGAAATTTGCAGTTCCAAGCAAATTTGAATACTTTGAGAGTCAATTCAAAATTTGCAAAAAAAAAAAGAAGAGGTTCCCCAACATCATTTGTCACAATACTGAAGCATCAGTGAACAGGATAATGCAAGTGGGCTTCGCTATAATGCAAAGCACCTATGACTACGCATCCCAGTTTGTAAATCGCATTTTCATCCCTTGTGCAGTAAGCAGTAAATCACTGCTTCACCGGGGATCTTGGGTTCCCAAAGGAGCACAGTCGTGCACAGGATTGTTAGTATGTATGACAGAGATGTATTTCATCTCCAGATTCACTGGGTAAGCACAATAGAGAGATCATATTGAAATGAGATGTTTCTCTTCTCTTTCTGTCCACCTTCTCTTTTCACGTCCATTACTGAAATCTATATGAATTTATTCACTGCAAATCAAATTTTGGGGGATAATTTGGCAAAGCCGGCAAATTCAAATTTCCACATATTCACTCAGCCGTGTAGAAGTGGAATCAAAATGCATAGGAAGGTTATTTGTGCAAAGAGCACTTTGTGCTTCGGGCAAAAATATTGATTGTGGGATAACCCCTTTAACTGCACCCACCGATTTCACCAGGACCAGACAATAATCTATTGTGTATGCATTTTGTTCACACGAGAGGCAAGAAAACAGTTGTTTTCTTCTCTCTCCACATACAATCCCATACAGAACACATACACTCTCAGCAGAGCATGTACGTGGGGTTGGTAGTGATAGTTTATTGGCAGAAGAGTATTCACCAGACATGAACAATATCGAATGTGCATGGCCAACCTTAGAAGAATCCATCAGAATAATGGATAATATTTATTCCTACCTTGATCCCTGAAGATAATGGTTACAAACATCATGTGAAGAATGACAAAGTGACATGTACTCACTGTAATCCAGTGCTTTTGCTTGTAGGGAATTGGAAACAGAGTCACAGGTGTCCAATAAAAACTAAATAATCCCCTCAATCCCAAGATAAAGAACATGTTTCAGCTAGAGAGTGAGATCAAGTGAAATTTATAACAATTCCCATGTGAGACCGCACTATTCTCATTTCCGGTAGAAGTGGTCCTAGCGGACTTCTTATATGATCTCCTTTAAGTAAAATGACCCTAAAGACCAGTTAACTTGCTTAAATTGTGTTCTTTTTATATCAAATACATCCTAAGATTTTTTTCTAGTCTGCCCTTATATTTTTCTATTACCTTTCTACCTTAGCATAGGTTTATATTCATCGCAGTCATGTGTGAATTCAATGACTGTTGATTTTCCAACCACATCTGCTTGAAGTTAACATAGGGAAGCTGCAGATTTCTTCCCGGATGGTATAAATTCATCAGACCTGATTAACTTAGAAATAATCACGTACTCTCCATTTACTTTGCTTCTGTAATTTGCCTTTTATGTTCTTTTTTTATTACGAAGACACTTAATGAAATAACATTATCTGTTAGAGAATTAAATGCTTGGCAGAATGTAAGCTGTTAAGTGTATTGATACTAACCTAACCTCACATTAACAATATATCACTCTTATACTTTCGAAAAGGCTTTATTATAGTTTTAAAAAAAAATTCTGTGGCGTTTTAACACTAAACTTCACAAAAAGTAAAATAAAAAGGCTCATCAGTTTAGTAGTCTGGTGGCTTTACGTCAAGAATACAATGTGATTTTAAACATACCGTATTTTTCTGACCATAAGACGCACTTTTTTTCCTCCAAATTTGGGAGGAAAGTGTGGGTGCGTCTTATGGTAGGGATGTAGCATGTGGGGAGGGGGGCAGCAGCGAGTGGGATCGCACTGTTATCCCACTTCAGGAGGCAGAAAAATGTCCCCACTGCCAGGAATCAGCTGGGGAAACCATGTGGTCCCGATGATTGAGTGCAGTGAATATTCATTAGCTACTCCCCGCCCACCTATCAGCTGAGCCGGGAGCAGCAAATGAATACTGCACTTAAGCAGGGACACACATGGTTTCCTCAGCGCTGATTCCTGCAGCAGCTGGGGAGATCCGTGTGTCCGGGGGAGGAGGAGGCAGCAGCAGCAGGGGCCAGGGGAGAGGATCTCGCTGCATACCTTCCTGGGCTGGAGCTGAGTGCTGTGCAGTGTGCACAAGGAGGACCTGTGATGATGTCAGAAGTGGGCGGGCTGGAGCATCACATGGCAGCACAGAGCCCTCCCTCTTCTTGACATCATCACAGGTCCTTCAGACTCCAACACTAGAATCTGCTGGCTTCCATTACCTGTGCTGTGGAAAGGCAACAAGAGGGAGGGCTCTGTGTGTGCAGTCATGGGATGCTTTTACCTCACCACAGGCTGGCTGCCACAATTAAGAGGTTAGTCTTTCCAAAACACAATAAAGCACTCTGCCACTCCTTTAGTGAACTATAACTCCCAGCATGTCATAGGATCTGCAGGACATGCTGGGAGTTATAGTTCTCCCATGGGCTTTAAAAGCAGCACTCCAGTGTTATTTTGCAGTGCTGGAGTGGTGCTTTCAATATAAGCCCTGTGCCCCCATTCTTATACTCACCCTCCAGCATCTTCATATAGTACTTCACAGACACGACACTGGTCCCGCAGCTTCCAACATAATAACATACTATTATATATAATAACACCACATATAATAGTATGTTATTAAATATTTTACCAAATTTTTTTGCTTCAAATATTTTTTTCCCTATTTTCCACCTCTAAAAGCTGGGTGCGCCTTATAGTCCGGTGCATCTTATAGTCCAAAAAATACGGTATATATCACCTTTCAGTTTTGAGCCTGTAGATTCTCCTTTTATGTATGTTTGTAAAGGTCTTCAGATCCCCAAAATTCCTTGTGATGTAATAGAGTAAGTACTAAAATGACAAGACGGGTTGCAGCTGCTTTTTCTCTCTCCCTGTTTCTGTGAAGCTACATGCTGTGGGAAGGGAGTGCGAGGAGAATTGAAAAGGTTGTCTGATCCAAATCGAAAAGTCTGCAATCACTATGGGTGACTGCAGACTTATGAATCCCCCCAGCGAGCACATCGCTTCTAGTTGACCATGCCCACTGAACTGCCGCATCACTAGTCGGGGCACGTCCTTGCGCCATACAAGTGTATGGAGTGAGGACACGATGAATAGATGGGCTGTGGCCAGTAGTATTTATAACTCATACATACCCTCCGGTCCCTGCTTAGAAGCAGAATCACCCAGTCGAAGACTTATCTATTTGGACCGGACAATCCGTTCAAGAAAATTCTTGATTGACGCAGAACATCATGGGATGTGTGAGTCTCAGGAACCTATACCAAAGTAATGGTAAATATAGTGCTAAGAAGATTTTGAACACTTATTAGGACAAGGAAAAGTTAATTAATGGGTTCTACAAAATATTACATTTAAGGAGTTTCCTGCTATAATTTTTTTCCTTCTCCAAGTATGCTCTGGTAAAACATAACATCCAATCACTGAGCTCAGTGGTCATGTGTTGTCTACCTCTGCATTACCAATGAGCCCATTGGATGCAGCAGTCACATGCTGGAGACATGGCATCACCACTACAGCTGTGAATCGAGCAGCATGTATGAGCTCTCAGTTTCCCTTTCATGATTGCATTACAGAGGATTTTACCCAAGGTACAAACTAATGGTAATACTCAAGAACAGTAATTACACTTTCCTGGAAAACTTCTAAATAAGCCACTCAGTTATATGGAGAAATTAAACCAATATGTATGTATCAGATAACTAGATGAATAAATAATATTGCGCTAAACAGCTATATTAACATGAGAGTGAGATAGATGGTTGTATTAGTACATTCTACCTGTCCAAATAGGACAGTAAAAATGTGCATTAGGTATGTAATGTTAGTAATAGTCCCAAGACCCTGGATGCTGGCAAGTAGCAGACTTAGTTGTCCAGAATTTAGCAACCTCCAATGTTAACAAAATAATAAAAATGGTAAAAGAGTCATATTATGTGCAGAGGTCAAATCCTCATCATACAAGGAAAGATAGGAGTGTGTCAGTGTTTTCTGCGCACATTAAAGAACAGGCAGTGTAGCATTACGCCGAAAGGTTTCCTTGAAAATAATAGAACCGGGGCACTCCGGCCGGTAGCATCAATGGTAACCAAGTGGCTGAAGGAGTCAGCGGCGTGTGACGTCAGTTAGGTAGGGTACAGAGTCCTGCCATGTCTAATGGCCAAATCCTACAGTTAAAACCTGAAGTTTACATACCCTATATAAAAAACACATATGCATGTTTTTCTCAATATCTGACATGATATCAGAATAAACCTTTCCCATTTTAGGTCAATTAGGATTCCCATAATTATTAATATTTGTCAAGTGCCAGAATAATGAGAGAGAGAATGTTTTAAGGCATTTTTATTACTTACTGCAAAGTCAAAAGTTTACATACACTAAGATTACTATGCATTTAACCCCCTAATTTTTACAATTCTGACCACTGTCACTTTATGAGGTTATAGATCTGGAACGCTTCCATGGATTCCACAGATTCTGAGATAGTTTTTTCATGACATATTGTACTTCATGATAGTGGTAAAAATTCTTTGATATGACTTTCGTTTATTTAGGAAAAAATGGAAATTTGGCAAAAAATTTAAAATTTTGCAATTTTCAAACTATTAATTTTTGTGCTTTTAAATCAGAGTCATGTCACACAAAATAGTTAATAAATAACATTTCCCACATGTCTACTTTACATCAGCATAATTCTGCAAACATTTTTTTTTATTAGGACATTAAAGGGAACCTGTCACCCCCCCGGCATTTGAAACTAAAAGAGTAACCTTGTGCAGCAGTTATGCTGCATTCTGACAAGGTGGCTCTTTTAGTTTTTGGTGCTGTAATAATCCGTTTTGCAATTTGTCCCAAATACCTTTCTTCAGTCCTGGAGGCAGGCATTTCCCCCCTGCTGCAGACGCCACACAGCCGTCACTCAAGTCTTCTTGGCACCGGGCGCCGCCTCCTCAGCGCTGTTTTGAAATGAGCCGGCGCCTGCGCTCTTTTCTCCTGCCTTGGGCAGGCGCCAGGGCCGGCGTTAGGGGCAGGCAGACCAGGCAGCTGCCTGGGGCCCCCACTCCCCCAGGGGCCCCCCACTCCCTCAGGGGCCCCCAGCTAGCGGCAAATCACGCAGCCGCTATGGGGCCCCTGTGAGGCAGGGGGCCCGCCTGCCGCCAGCGCTGACTTCCCCGCCGCATTGAACTGTACCGGCGTCTGCCGGTACAGTTCAAAGCAATGATGGAGGAGAGAGCGTCACCTGACGCCCCCTCTCCCATCATTCCCCGCTCTGCCTCTGACACAGCGGGTGCGCGCGCACTCACTGTGTCCCAGGCAGAGCAGCTGCAGCCGCCGACACAGGAGCAGCGCGGGCACGTGTGGAGAGGTGAGGAGTTTGTGTTTTTTTTTTTTTCTTTTCTTTTTACTGGACGGGGAGAGGAGAGGGGGGGATGTGAGCTGTGGTGTACACCACTGGGGGCTGTGCTGTATTCTACTGGGGGCACTGCTGTACACCACTGGGGGCTCTGCTGTATATCCCTGGGGGCTCTGCTGTACACCACTGGGGGCTGTGCTGTATACTACTGGGGGCTCTGCTATATACCCCTGGGGGCACTGCTGTACACCACTGGGGGCTGTGCTGTATACCCCTGGGGGCACTGCTGTACACCACTGGGGGCTCTGCTGTATATCCCTGGGGGCTCTGCTGTACACCACTGGGGGCTGTGCTGTATACTACTGGGGGCTCTGCTATATACCCCTGGGGGCACTGCTGTACACCACTGGGGGCTGTGCTGTATTCTACTGGGGGCTCTGCTGTATACCCCTGGGGGCACTGCTGTACACCACTGGGGGCTGTGCTGTATACTACTGGGGGCTCTGCTGTATACCCCTGGGGGCACTGCTGTACACCACTGGGGGCTCTGCTGTATACTACTGGGGGCTCTGCTGTATACCCCTGGGGGCTCTGCTGTATACCCCTGGGGGCTCTGCTGTATACCACTGGGGGCTGTGCTGTATACCCCTGGGGGCTCTGCTGTATACCCCTGGGGGCTCTGCTGTATACCCCTGGGGGCTCTGCTGTATACCCCTGGGGGCTCTGCTGTATACCCCTGGGGGCTCTGCTGTATACCCCTGGGGGCTCTGCTGTATATTACTGGGGGCTGTGCTGTATATTACTGGGGGCTGTGCTGTATACTACTGGGGGCTCTGCTGTATACCCCTGGGGGCTCTGCTGTATACCCCTGTGGGCTCTGCTGTATACCACTGGGGGCTCTGCTGTATACCACTGGGGACTCTGCTGTATACCACTGGGGGCTCTGCTGTATACTACTGTGGGCTCTGCTGTATACTATATGGAGGACTATGGCGTGTGCATTTTACAATATGGAGGACTGTGGTGCACATTATAATATATGGAGGACTATGGGGTGTATTATACTAAACAAGCAAAATGCTGCATATTCATTGGGTGATTGGATTGTTTATGCCGGAATAAAAATCATTGTTCTCAGCAGCACATCGCCGATGTAAACTGTAGATGTGCTGCTGATAACATGATACTGTATGGTGATCTGTTAGTGATCTATTAGTGATGGTTCTGTCCCATCATTCTTTCTCAGATGGTGGAAAGAGGCCGGGAAACAAGCGTCCAACGACTTCAGTATTGTCGATCACACTCGTTTAGCGGCCTGAGATCAGCGCAGGTAAATACAACCGAAATGCTTCCGTGTGATGTGCAATATGTTAGCATTTGGGGCCCCATTTTAAACTTTGCCTAGGGCCCCACTTTGCCTAAAACCGGCCCTGGCAGGCGCAGTGAGTGCTGCCCGTCATCTGTCCTCATATGCAGTCTAGCTGACTGCGCCTGTGCGGCCGCCCTGCCTGTGAATCCCAGCCCCGCAATGTGAATAAATCAGAAGACACATTCTTCTAGATCTAGGTCTATGTACTTGGACAGATTTGGCATCAGACAATTGATGCCTGAAATGATCGGTCTTCCCTGTGCATGATTCAGATCTTTGTGAATTTTGGGGATGTGATAGAAATAAGCTATGCTGGGAGTTATATTTAGCCCGGGCATAGTAACAAACTGTGGTTAGTTATAACAAATTATAATGATTATATTGCACATAAAAACATTTCACATCTTATATTCAACACTACAGATTCGTAACACAAATTAACTAAATGATTACCCAAATATTGATAGTATTTTATTTTCAACTCATTCAAGATGTCACGGGGGAACTGGGTAGACTAAGGTTGGTTACCCGGGCCCCTGCGATATCCCTCAGGCTAGGGAAACCCTGTCTGTCCCTTTCCCAGAAGTTACACTAAAGGTGTACATGTCTGGGCCGCCAGGCCTGACCCTGACTCCTGTTTCAGCCCTAAGCTGAAACCACAACCCTCCACCCAGTGAAGAGACCACACACCAATCCCCACAGAAAGCACAGACAGGGAAAACTGAAAAACGCACCACACCGCAGACACACAGGAATACACTATAATGTGCACAGGGCAAAACAAATACAAATAGGAAGGAGAAATATGACAAAGGATTATACACCACCAGATACGATATTCCTACAACAAGACCACCACTCCAGACCGGAATCACTAGGCATAAAGCACAAGCTATAATCGGTGACGCCCAAAGTCCAGCGCGACTATTTAAAGGCCGTGGGCGTGACCCAGCCTCCAACCTGATTACCAGCTAGATTAACCCCGAGCAAGCTGGATAAAATCTAGCCGACGCCACTGAGCGTGTAGTGGACGTAAGTGGAATTACTGCTGTCTGTCGAACGCCCTAGTGTGAACAGCGTCCGACATGACACAAGAGCCTTTTGGTAAACATTTTTGGTTTTTCCTTCTGGTGCAAAGATGAACAGATTTTCCACATCATCCCGTCAGACAGAGGCACCGGACTACTACCCCTAATATCCCAATCATCCCATCAGCCAGAGCCACTGGACTACTACCCCTAATATCCCACATCATTCCATCAGCCAGAGCCAACGGACTACTACCCCTAATATCCCACATCATCCTGTCAGAGCCACCGGATTACTACCCCTAATATCTCACATCATCCCGTCAGCCAGAGCCACTGGACTACTTCCCCTAATATCCCAATTATCTCATCAGCCAGAGCCACCAGACTACTACCCCTAATATCCCACATCATCCTGTCAGCCAGAGCCACCGGACTACTACCCCTAATATTCCACATCATCCCGTCAGAGCCACCAGATTACTACCCCTAATATCCCACATCATCCCATCAGCCAGAGCCACCAGACTACGACCCCTAATATCCCACATCATCTCGTCAGCCAGAGCCACCGGACTACTACCACTAATATCCCAATCATCCCATCAGCCAGAGCCACCAAACTACTACCCCTAATATCCCACATCATCCTGTCAGCCAGAGCCACCGGACTACTACCCCTAATATCCCAATTCCCAATCCCATCAGCCAGAGCCACCGGACTACTACCCCTAAAATCCCACATAATCCCATCAGCCAGAGCCAAACACAGTTGGTTCCTACCTTCCTATAAATGCAGGCTTTACCATGTTATTAGCCAGAGGTAAGTGTTCACACTAGGCAGACAGGTTAGTTACCCATCCTATCTGAGATTACCTTGACGTTTGGTGGATGGGCTCACAATTTTTGGCCAAATCTTGTGCTAAGTATCTCATGTGTTTTTTCATAGATTTCACAAGCCAGTATGCTATTCACATTTCATGTATTGCACATTTCCTTGCTTTAGCACAGTAAAATTGAGTGCAGCCATTATCTATTTGCTATATAAGACTTTTTTTTTTGGTTATGCACCAGTTCAGACTAGATTGCTGTTCAGTCAGTTTTCCTATATTTACTATCAGCCAGAGCCACCAGACTACTACCCCTAATATCCCACATCATCCTGTCAGAGCCTCCGGATTACTACCCCTAATATCCCACATCATCCTGTCAGCCAGAGCCACCGGTCTATTAACCCTAATATCTCATATCATCCCATCAGCCAGAGCCACCGGACTACTACATCTAATATCCCAATCATCCCATCAGCCAGAGCCACTGGACTACAACCCCTAATATCCTAATCATCCCATCAGCCAGAGCCACTGGACTACTACATCTAATATCCCAATCATCCCATCAGCCAGAGCCACCGGACTACAACCCCTAATATCCTAATCATCCCATCAGCCAGAGCCACCAGATTACTAACCTCTAAAATCCCACATCATCCCATCAGCCAGAGCCACCGGACTACTACCCTGAATATCCCAACAATCCCATCAGCCAGAGCCACTGGACTACTACCCCTAATATCTCACATCATCCTATCAGCCAGAGCCACCGGACTACTACCCCTAATATCCCACATCATCCCATCAGCCAGAGCCACCGGACTACTACCCCTAATATCCCACATCATCCCATCAGCCAGAGCCACCGGACTACTACCCCTAATATCCCACATCATCCTGTCAGAGCCACCGGACTACTACCCCTAATATCCCACATCATCCCATCAGCCAGAGCCACTGGACTACTTGTCCTAATATCCCACATCATCCCGTCAGAGCCACCGGACTACTACCCCTAATATCCCACATCATCCCGTCAGAGCCAACATTGTCTGCTTGGTTCTGTTACACTGATTATAATGATACTTGGGTTGGAGAAATCCATCTTGTGTTTCTTTTTTTAATCTGTGTTTGAATTTTTATGTTAATGAGATGCTTCATGCCAGACAGAGAAGTTCCAGATTCTGGGCTCCCCCTGCAGTCTGTGGCAGAGGGAAGTCTGTGTCGGCACGGTAATAAATTGTGTTATTTCCAGCTTTACAGGAGGACGATAACAGCATAGAAATGATAAGAATAATAGGCCTCAGTTACCACAACTGATTGCAAGGAAAACTGTTGCTCATAGCAACCAATCACAGCTCAGTTTCTTTTAAACAGCTCTGGTGAAATGAAAGATGCTTAGTGATTGGTTGGGGCTAATCGGAGGGGGCGTGGCTGATATACACACACATTCATTTTTATACATATAGATGAAAAGGAACTCATTTTTATTCAGTATGCCTAGAGATTTGCCTCTTAAGGCTAAATCAATGAGGCTACTTAGAAATGTTTTAGTGGGATCAGTTTTAAGTTTCCTATGTTTTCTTATCACTCAAGAGGAGAAGCGACTCCTCATGGTACATGGATGGGTCCGCAATAACAAAGCCTCTCCTCTTGTCAGCCGGGCAGATAATTAAACTCATGTTTTCTTGTAGTTTCACCATGGCTTGTCATTCCTTGTGAGTTAAATTGTGGATGCAGAACCTTGGGTTTCTCTTTTTCATTTTTAGAATTTCTATTGTAATCATATTTGAGAATGTGAAAAATGCATTTGAGTATTCATTTGTGGGATTAAATTTAGTTTTATTTGTCTGGTTTTATTTATCTGGTTCCGTTTGAAAAAATACTTCTTGAGAGCCAAGTTACGTAGATATTTCTTGATCCCTATATATAAATTGAATGGGGTCGCATGTATTGTGGGGGAAAACCTGAGTCCCTTTTGGAGGAGTGATTCTTCCTCGCTGGATAATTTGCGAGAGCTCAAATTGAAGATTTTTGTAGTTGAGTAGAATTAGCTAATGTCATTTTATTTTTGGTGAGTTTCCGGAAGTCTGAGTGAACCTCTTTTGTTTTTTCTGTGGTGACCCTAAAAAAATCCCAGTCCATTCTGAGTTGTGTGTGCATGATTGATTTTTATTTTTTGTATTATTTTTGGTGTTTCTGTTTTTGTTTTTATCCTGGTGTAGGTATAGATACCTCCGATTGGTTGAACAGATCCCTCTTTGTGAGGTTATTCCATTCGTTTTAGGATTATCGGACAGTGGTTGGTAGTTGTTGATATTAGTGGATGCTTCTCCAGATTGTGAGGACCTATGGATGATAGGTTGAATAATATCTGTATTAGGACTAGGAGTATTTGATGTAGTTTCTGGTAAAGATAGAGGTAAAAAGCGATTAGACATGGGTAAGTCCAATTCTTCAATGGTGTCATTATTAGTTAAACTCACACAATTGTTGGAAGGATATTGTGGTACACTGTGTGGTCTTTTATTAGCTTTATTTCTAAAATTTCCACGTAGCACTCCCCTGCCTTACATAAATCTTTGATTAGCTTGGTTTGTGCTATACTCTTTTAAAGGGGGTCCCATTTAATCTTTTTGTTATGGGTCCTCCTCAGTCCTCACCCATGTACATCTCTAACATTTATATTGACTATTATTGTATGTATGTATAATTTCAAGTTGTAAAAGATAACATTAGATATGACACAGATGAAAAGCCCTGAAAGATATTTAAGGAGCAAAAGTAACTTAAACGAGCAGTACACATTCTTTACATTTTCTACAATGCTTGAGGCCAATTCCAAAAATTTGTAAAAGTATACTATCAATTTCTTATCTAGTAGAATTTGACTGTATCTGAATACATACATCTCAAAGACACATAAGCCCACAATTATTAATAGAAATTCCTCATTTCTGGATTTACATCATATTAATGAAAACAATGCGTAAATGACTGTTAGGCTTCATTACAATTAATACAAGCAAGACCAAATGCCTAGGAATTGAATGCCCCAAAAGACTTAAGTCTAAGAGGTAAGGTTTCTCCTTATGGAGAGTGACATACCAGCTGGCTTGTCAAGGTAAGGAGGCTTATTCGCCGTGCAATGCTCCTCTGGGAAATTTAATATGCAAATTGCCTCTTCAGAGAAAAAGAGGACTTGAACTCTATAGCGCCACCTGTTGGAAGTAGCGACCCTACAAGTCACAATCAACCCTCTAACGAGTCTTGCAATATGACTTAGGATAAGAGCCAAATCAGTATCTCGAATTGAGATACTGATATTTGGCTCTTATCCTAAGTCATATTGCAAGACTCAATAAATTGTTGATTGTGAGTTGTAGGATTGCTATGTCTAATAGGTGGCGCTATAGAGTTCAAGTCCAAAAGACTTAAGACATTTCTGAGACTTTCACATGCCCTTACACATCAAATAAAACTTTAGTAAATATCTAGAAGTAAAACTTGCATCATCACCGCTGACTGGCCCACCCAAAAAATTCCTAATACATTTATGAAATTCATTATTATCTCAAATCCCACAGCTGGGCTGTGTTGGTGTCCATCTTTTTTGCAGACACAAAAGTATAGTCTACCAAGCTTTTGTATACATGTAAAAAAGACAGATGCCTTAGGATCAGAATCAAGAAAGAGTATAAAGTGACTGATTATTTGCCTCATTATAGTGAACGCTCTGTCTTGGGTTCTGCCTGAATCTCATTTATTTTGTGCTTAGAAGAGAAATGTTGATGCAATGGTTAGAATAGCGTGCAGGGTAAATGTGAACCTGACCAAAGCTAGGTATTATAACTTACTCTCCTTTCTGCCACCCTGCCCCACGTACAAAATAATCAGGTGTGATCTGAAGTTATATTCTCTTTTGCTCTAGAGTGGCATGAAAACATTTGGACTCCTCTGGTCAAAATTATTGTTACTGTGAACAGTTAAGCAAGTTGAAGATGAAATGATCTCTAAAAGACCTTAAGTTAAAAATGAGAGGAAATGAAGCACGGTCTGGGGGAGCGCTGGGGAATAGTCCTGTCGGCAGGTAAGGGGAGTTACATGCGGTCCATATGTTGCTGCTCCAGCTGTGTTCCCCCGAGGGAGGGATGGGGTGTGAAGAAAAAAAAAAATTGCAAGGCAGTCTGCAGAGCGCTCAGATGAAAGTCGCAGGGGGCCAGTGGTGAAGAGAATTAAAACCTTTAATCCACAATGCGTTTCAACAGCATATCCCAGTCTTCATCAGGTGGTATCACAATTAGGAAGGGGGAGGGGGGTATTTAAAAACAGAAAGACCAATGGGATCAAAGAAGTTATTAACAAACAATTAGATGCAAATTAACAATAAAATTACAGATGGTACAACTAATTGCGGCTGTGAAGCAAAATTTAAAAGGGGGAGCATGGGATAATAAGATTAAAAATTGGATAAAAACAAGCAGCATAATACTAACGTATGCAATTAAGAAAATGTGAATAAAAAAATATAAATATAAGAAAATGTATGTAAAAATATAAAAAATGCATAAAAATACCCATAAATAAGAGAAGGGAACCCCGAATACAATATGCAGATTATTTAGCTACATTTTCTATGGTGAGGTTCAATCCCTCTGTGCCCAATTTAAATATCCAATAGCTTTCTCTATTGATTAGACTCCTATAGCGGTCAGGAACATTGTCTGGTATATGATCGATAATAATGAGACTCAGAAATCTAGGATCTTTCTGGTGCGCTATAGAAAAAGGCCTCAGGATACTTGGGGATCAGGATTATTATGAGAGAGTGGAACCAGACCCTTCAACTCTTATCTTCCTGGAATATAATGATTTCATAAAAGACGCACATTCCTCGGGCATTCTTAATAAGAAAGAATTTAAATTTTTAAATATTTCTCGTTTCCAAGTCCCCTTATTTTATTTTATTCCAAAAATGCATAAAGATCCACTAAATCCTCCAGGTCGGCCTATTATTTCAGGCATTGGTTCCATAACCTGCAATATATCGATCTCTTCCTCCAGAAATACGTTATACATTTGGATTCATACCTTAAAGATTCATCCCAATTGATTGATCATCTCCAAACAGCAACCCCTCTCCCTAACTGCATTCTTTTAACTTTGGATGTTCTGATGAAGACGGCAATATGCTGTTGAAACACGTTGCCTAAAAACAAAGAATATGTGTCATCTTTAACT
Source organism: Ranitomeya variabilis (assembly GCF_051348905.1). Lineage (NCBI taxonomy): Eukaryota > Metazoa > Chordata > Amphibia > Anura > Dendrobatidae > Ranitomeya > Ranitomeya variabilis. Next base: position 955,498,604 of record NC_135233.1, on the reverse strand, counting down.
TTAGGCCTTTTGGAGATCATTTCTTCTTCAACTTGCTTAACTGTTCACAATAACAGTAATTTTGACCAGGGGTGCCCACAGTTTTACATGCCACTGTATACAGTATAATCTGCTGGAAACATTTACTTAGGTCACCTACTAGCCATACTTTCTCTGTAAAGCAGGAACTATAAGGCAGGGGTCCCCAACCTGTTGCTCGCGGCTCTCTACAAACTTGGTGCATTAGCACAAGGCCTAGCAATTAGCTATGAAGAGAAGTTCTCCAGATGGTGACTTTTGTGAGTAGTCCTTCAAGGAAGAGCATATCTAGATGCTCATTAACTAGTTGGGGGGAGGGGGTGGGAAGAGAGGGGGGGTACATGTGGTAAGCTGGAGATAGTATGTTACTATTACTTAGAGGGGTTTTGAAGCTGCATGCTTGCTAGTATGGTGGGAGTGCTTCATGCAAGAATTCTGAAAGGGGGTGTAGTGTAACCCCTAGATGTCAGTACACTGCCTTTTAGAGAGCGTGGCACAAGGTGTTTTCTGTAGAGAACTGGTAATTAGCGCTCTGGGTGACGCTATCATGGGAGAGGGTGGGCATGCTGGATGTAACTCGCAACTACTGTCAGAACTGAATGGGACTCTCAAAGTAAGAAAGGTTGGAGACTACTGCGATAGGGACTGGTTCAATTATTCCACCAAAATGTCACATTATTTCCTTCTCGAAGAATAAATTGATTATGTTGAAACTTCGTAACATGAGTTTATTACTTTTGAGGTAAGTACCTTATAAAAGGGGAAGGGGTGGTATCTTAGCAACAAGTGACACAATGAATTACAATCTAGATGAGACACAATCAAAAAATACCATTGTTATTTATCATTCGCATTGAAAGCATTACACATTCACCAACCCACAGAGATTATTTTCAGAATCTATCTTCTACAGTGGTAGCAGTGCAGAGATTACTGATATTCGGATGCCTTTTCCCATATACAGTAGTCTTTCCCCCAGGCCTAACTAGAAATTAACTTAGCAATATGCAATGGAACAAGCGACTCTCTGGAGAACGACACAAGTGGTGATTACCAACAACAGGCCGCTCATAAGATTGTATTATGCCTATTACTGCTATCTGTTTAACTTATGGTCTGGCTGGAAAATGATTTCCACAGAGCAATTTGTTTTTTTTTTACACAAGAGTATCTTGGTTACAGTGATATAATAAGACATGTAACCATGTATCTGTAGTGACAGCTATTTACCGCGCAGCATGGAAGCCTATACAACAGCCACTATTGTGTTCTCTTACAATAGAGCAGTATGTTTCCCCCTTATTGTATGTGAGAGGAAAGGGGGCCTGTATAAACACAAGAAGTCACAGGCAAAACATTGTTCTAGCACATGCATTACATTGCCCACTAGTTCCCGTTGTATTCTGAAAAATTAGGCCACCATTATTTTTAATGTTATAAGATGAAATATAGATTTTGCAAAATAGACAAAAGCAGCTATAGTATTATCCTGATATAACCCTATGACTTTCAGGGGAGAAATTATGATCGATATTGTTAAAGTGGAGTATAAACCTTAATTAAAAAATAACTAAAACCTTGTAAGTTTTTTTTCATATCTCTCAGTGCCCTCTTAATTACAAGAATATCAGTAGTGGTCCAATTACTGAGACCTCCATGATTTCTCAAAACTTCCCCTGAAAGTGTGCAGATCAGTACACAGGAGCGCACAGACCGGAGTATGGATTCATTAGAATAGACCATGAAGCCTTTGCTTTCTATTGAAGGTGTACCCCTCTCTGTGTGCGCGCTCACGAGCTGTGCACTACTGTCTGTTGAGCTGAGCATCTCTCGCGGGAAGTTTAGAGAGATTGGTGTGGTTCTCAGGACCTGGACCCCCACCGATCTGCTTGTACATATAAAGGCACTGAAATATCATACACCTTATAAAGCAGGGGTCATCAACCTGTGGCTTGGGATCCACATGTGGCTTGTGGGCCCGAGATTTGTGGCTGTCTGCCAGCTTGGTGAATTTGCACCTGGTCTAGCATTTAGCTATGAAGAAAACATCTCCAGATGGTGGCTTTTATGAGTAGCCCTGCACAGAACACCCAATCTGAATGTGCCTATTCTTGCAGGGCAAAAAGGAAGAGGAATAAATTCAGTAAGCTGTAGACAGGTTGATACAGTTAGAGAGGAGCTTGAAGGTGGATGCAAAAGTGTGGAGGGTGTGCTTGATATGAGAATACCAAATGGGAAGCCTTGTATGTAATTATTTTGCCTATACAGGGGGAGGGCATAAGGTCTCAGTGTGTTTTCTGTGTGGAAGCTTTGGCCGTCATTATACCGGTAATAGTGAGCCCTGAGTGGACTACTGTGGGAGAAGAAGAGATGCTGGATGTGGCTTGTGACCATCCCTCAGAGTTGAATGTGGCTCTCAAGGCAAGAAAAGTTGGGGGCCGCTGATATAAAGGCTTAGTTACACTTTATGTCTGAACAGTTGCCCGAGTGTCATTGTTGCGGACTTCGCTGACCAGCAGACATTTTCTAATTGTTTAACCCCTTCGACCCAAAGCCTGTTTTCACCTTCCTGACCAGGCCAACAAATTCATAACTCTGGAACGCTTCAAAGGATCCCACTGATTCTGAGAATGTTTTCTCGTGACATATTGTACTTCATAATGTTAGGGCTAGAGGAACGCACCAAATAATTAGAGAGTTGTTATAAGGTGCGTTCGCAGCCCGGGGTTCACCGTGCAAAGATGGAACCTGCTGCTGAGTAATGACGTACTATATGGCGGTACAATGATACACACACGAGTTAGCTTCACCCTGTATGAAAGAAGCAAACCCTGTTGCGTCACAGGGCCGCGGTACCGCACAAAGAGCGCAAGCAAAGAGTCACAGAACTCAATCCCAAGACTAAGGATTGGAGTTCCTCTAGACCTCTTGCGCTCGACACCGCTAGTGGGTGTCAGAGTATAACTTAAATAATAATTTTTATGCACAAGAGTGCGTGCAGTGCCGCTCTGGCGGATGCTACTAACCACCCAGACTTTGGTCAGGAAAGAGCTCTAATAGTGCACGGCGCCGCACTGGCGGTCACAGCAATAGATGCTGTTTCGTGTGTTAAGTACTGATGGCTCTGTCGGGTGCTAGATAGCAATCATCCTCCTTACACGAGCAGTCATACACAAGGGAGGGGATGATTAATGAGTGACTTTCACACATTAACACACACACACACACGTTTTCAAGTGTAGACTAGCGCATGGCCGTGGGGTCATGCAAACCTTTTATAGCAGCAGTGCTACAAGACCTTCCAGATGGTCCAATAGGAGCCACAACAGGACCTGAGCATGTGACCCCCGACCTCCAATGGGAGGTCGCCCTGTGGGCATGTTCAGTATGGGGAAAAGCAGGACTTAGTCCCAGAAAGACCTGCTCGCTGCTGATCAGTGCTGGCTACAAAGGCAGAGCCTGGAAGGGCAGCAGTAACCAGTCGCACAGTAGCAGCCTGAGTCAGACACTGGGACTGACATCTCCGCTGTGCAGGCTCCACTGCGGCTGGAGAAGAATGGGAGACCGCAGCAGAGATGGTTCAAGATTCCCCCTGTGCAGAGGTGGGAACTCAACACCTAACACATGGTAGTGGTATAATGTCTTTGACATGATTTGCATTTATTTATGAAAAAAACTGAAATTTGGAGAACATTTTGAAAATTTTGCAATTTTCAAACTTTTAATTTTTATGCCCTTATAGAGAGTCATATTGCACAAAACAGTCAATAAATGACATTTGCCACATGTCTAATTTACATCAGCACAATTTTTGAAGCAAATTTTTTTTGTTAGGAAGTTATAAGGGTTAAAATTTGACCAGTGATTTCTCATTTTTACAACAAAATTTGCAAAACCATTTTTTTAGGAACCTCCTCACTTTTGAAGTGACTTTGAGGGGATTTTCTGAGAGAAAATACCCAAAAGTAACACCATTCAAAAAACTGTACCCCTCAAGGTACTGAAAACCACATTCAAGAAGTTTATTATCCCTTCAGGTGCTTCACAGGAATTTTTGGAATGTGGAAGGAAAAAATAAACATTTACTTTTCTTTCACAAAATATTTCATTTGGACTTATTTTTTTCTACTTTCACAAGGGTAACAGGAGAAAATAGACCATATAATTTGTCGTGCAATTTCTCCTAAGTACACCGATACCCCATATGTGGAGTAAAACAACTGTCTGGGTGCACTGCAATGCTTGGAAGGGAAGGCGCGCCATTTGACTTTTTGAATGTAAAATTTGCTGGAAAATTAGCGGATGCCATGTTGCACTTGGAGAGCCATTGATGTGCCTAAACAGCAGAAACCCCCCAAAAGTGACACCATTGTTGGACATTAAACCCCTTTGGGAACTTATTTAGATGGGTATTGAGCACCTTGAACCCCCAGGTGCTTAAAAAAAGTTTATAACGTTAAGCCGTGAAAATGAAAATAATCAAATTTTTCCTGCAAAAGTCTTTTTTAGCTCCAAATTTTGTATTTTCACAAGGGGAACAGGAGAAAATGGACCCCAACATTTTTTGTGCAATTTCTCCTGAGTTCACATATACCCTATATGTGGTCGAAAACTACTTTTGAGGCACAGTGTGAAGCTCAGAAGGGAAGTAACGCCATATTATAGTGCAGATTTTGCTGCACTTGTGTGAGGGTGCCATGTTACATTCGCAGTGCTCCTGAGATGCCAGAACAGCAGAACCCCCCATAAGTGACCCCATTTTACAAACTACACTGTGTTCCAAATTATTATGCAAATAATATTTCCTCATATTTTCTCTAAATTACCTATCTGAATTGCAGTCATTGTTATTTTCCAGTCATCTACTATTCTAGTATAATTGCAATGTTTTGGAACAAACTGCCTATGAAAACAGTATCTTTTTAAAAAAAATAAACACTCAAAATGCATGTTCCAAATTATTATGCACAGCAGAGTTTTCAACTTTTTTTTTTATTTTGAATAAAAAAATGGTCAATTGTGAAGTTATAAGCATTATCAGCTTATTACAAAATGAAATCAAACAGTTTTCAAGTGAAAACTTTATTCTAGGTGATGTTACATTTGCACATAGGACCCCTTGTTCGAAAGAAGCTTCTGAACTCTCTCATCCATTGAATTTGTCAGTTTTTGGATGGTTTCTGCTTCAATTGTTTTGCATGTGGACAGAATACCCTTCCAGAGCTGTTGCTTAGATGTGAACTGCCGCCCGCCATCATAGACACTCCTTTTGATGATGCTCCAGAGGTTCTCAATGGGGTTGAGGTCAGGGGAAGATGGTGGCCACCCAATAAGTTTGTCCTCTTTTATGCCCATAGCAGCCAGAGATGCAGACGTGTTTTTGGCAGCATGAGACGTTGCATTATCATGCATGAAAATGATCTTGCTGCAGAAAGCACGGTTCTTCCTCTTGAACCATGGCGGGAAGTGTTGTTTTAGAACCTCCACATAGATTATGGAGTTCATCTTTACCTCTTCAGGGATCATAAAGGGGCTGACAATCTCTCTCCCCATGATTCCAGCCCGAAACATTACTCCACCGGCGCCTTAGCCGTGTTTTCATGGGGTGTCCATCAACCAGCCATCCTCCACTCCATCCATCTGGACCATTGAGCGTTGCACGGCACTCATCGGTGAACAAAACAGTTTGAAAGTCAGTCTTCATGTATCGTTTGGCCCACTGGAGCCGTTTCTGCTTGTGTGCAGTGGATAGAGGTGGTTGACAGGATGGCTTACGCACAGCTGCAAACCTCTGAAGGACCCTTGCATCTTGTTGTTCTGGGGATGTTGGAGGCACCAGCAGTTTCAAAAACTTGTCTGCTGCTATGACAAGGCATTTTTGCAGCTGCTCTTTTAACCTTACGCAATTGCCTGTTGGAAAGAGTCCTCAATTTTTCCTTATCAGCACGCACACGTGTGTGCTGGGAATCAGCTACATACTTCTTGATTGTGCGATGATCACGATGAAGTGTCTTGGCAATGTTGATTGTATTCATGCCTTGACCTAAATACTCCACAATTTGTTGCTTCTCAGCAGCCGACACATCCTTTTTCTTTCCCATTTTGGCAAAAAATGTAGGCTGCTTAATAATGTGGAACAGCCTTCTTGAGTAGTCTTGCCTTTATTTGGACACACCTGCCAAACTAATTTGCACAGGTATCTGCAATTGCTTTCAGTGATATAAAGAGCCCTGACACACATCACCATCAATGAGTTTAAATGACAAACAAAAAAATTCTAACCTTATCACTCCTAAACTCTATATGCATAATAATTTGGAACACAGTGTAAACCTCTCAATTAATTCATCTAGGGGTGTAGTGAGTATATTTACACCACAGGTGTGTCACAGACTGTTATACCATTGAGCAGTGAAGATAAAATAATTAACATTTTTACCACAAGATTGTGTATTAGCCCAAAGTTTTACATTTTCACACTGGGAAATGGGTAAAAATGGCACCAAAATTTGTCTCACAATTTCTACTGAACGTGGCAATACCCCATATGTGGCTGTATATATGGAGAGACTCGGGAGGGAGGGAGCGCTATTTCTCTCCTGGAACACAGATTTTCCTAGCAATGTCTGACTTTCATTTGTTCATTTTTATAGATCTTTTATTTATTATTACTTTTGTCAGATTCAAGCTATTTCTGTGACCATTGTGGGTTCTTCTGTCATTAAACGAGGGGTGCCAACAATTTTGTCCACGTGTGTATCTACAGATGTAGTGACAATTTTGACTCCATGGGTATTTTCCAGAAACAAGCAGCAATGGATGTTGCTGAGTGAAAATTGCAAACTGCCACTGTAGTGACCAGTAGATTATGCCCAGCCCATGCTGTAAATTAGGCGGGCTCTCATCCCTACAGAAATGCCAAATATGTGGGCACTAACTGTGGTTTAGGCAGACTGGGGCTCAGAAGGGAGGGGGCATTTGGATTGGATTTGGGAGCGGAGAATTTGCTGAATTTATTTTCATGGGCAAGGAGCCATTTTGCTTTTCCAGAGCCTTTGTGCTACTAGTAATGTGGAAGCCCCTATATTTACGTTAATAAATGACATACCTGAGTGAGGGCTTGCTTTTTTGTGTATTGAGTTGAATATTTTATAGTGAACAAAACCTACAAGAAGCAACATAAACATAAACCCTACTGTAACTAAATAAGTAAAAATGCATTTAAATAACACAGGGTTCTTAGTAATACTGTTTTTGATCAAAAATAGCATAAAAGCTGTCCCACTGTCGACAAGGGATAGCTTTTATGCTATTTTTGATCAAAAACAGTATTACTAAGAACCCTGTGTTATTTAAATGCATTTTTGCTTTTACTTATTTAGTTACAGTAGGGTTTGTTTATTTTGCTTCTTGTAGATTTTGTATGCTTTATGACCAAAGTGAACATGCGTTTATGTTCTCCATGTATACCAACGTAAATCAAGCTCAAGTTTTATGCTTTTTTTTTATTGGGAACATTTTACATAATATTTATGATCACATTTATCCGGGGCTCTACGTTGAGCACTTACATCTGGGTTTCCATCTAAATCTCTGAGCTATGTGATTCAGTTGAAACCCCTGATGGATCCATTTACTATAATGAGGCAGCAGAGTTACTCTGGACTCAGCGGTGTCCTTCTTTTCAGAAGTGCACAAAACTGTGGCCGACGGCACTTTTATGCAATCCTAAAAAGACAGACACTGCCGGATCACAGGTCAGACGGCATCCACAGTGCCTCCATCTGCCTCATTATAGGGAATCTTTCACTGGGGGTTTTGTCTGAATCACGTACTTCAGAGATTTACAGGGAAATCCCGGTGTAAGTGCAGCGCCCCAGAGTCCTGGTCGTTGCAGTACTGTGGCTCCGCCACTATGGGGAGCCATGGTGCGTCCGATGGCACTGAAGGAGTTCATCTGATCAGGTATCACAGACACCAATAGATTTCACAGCCGGGCCTCCGGGGGGAGCTAAGGGTTCTATTCATTAGGCCACTCCCCACCATAGTGGGTAAACTGGGGGTCAGGCAGGAAGTTGGAGGAGAAAGCTGACTGGATTGGACGAAGCAACACCTAGTGGCAGAGGGTGTTGTGGAGGAAGAGACAGTAGGGTCTCTGTCAGGGGTGGGATCCTGACAGAGGCTTGGCATTGAAAAGAACGTAACGGGTCCGCGCCGCCCGGGAAGCGGCGGGACCCAAGAAAGGACTAGAAGCGAGATAGATTGTGCTGAGTGAGAAACGAGATCAAGCAATAGGAGAATACCAGTAGGGGTCGTGCTGTAAGACCGGAGCAACATCCTACTGAGGCGCACTACCGGCGGCCGGAACGCCGAGGGAGTATTTCATTAGACAGCTTCAAGCAATACTCTAAACAGCGGCAGGACAGTCAGTCTCAGGCGGGCTGTCTCACCTAAATCACCTATGAAGTCTTGGGAGGCAATTGCGGGAGAGGGGCGTCTCTAGGGTCCCGGAAGAACTCCAGGCCTACCCGACAAACGGGTGCCGTTCGAACTGTAACATCAGGAAGGGACGGAAGATTAGCAGAAGATCAGTTAATCGAGTTGTGAGGGAACACGAGAAACAGACACAACGGTTGTGGGGTACTTTCCGTAAGCATAGCAGGGAAGGACTACAACACATAGCGCTAAGAAGGAAGGCACCGATTTCCACCTGTGAAGTGAACTCTGGAGGTGCCATTGGACCGGCCGGACTTGCGCAGCCTGGTGAACCGTATTCTGGACTGAGGACTCAGAGATCTCCAGTAAAGAGGTAAAGAGACTGCAACCTGGTGTCCTCGTTATTTACCGCGACCTGCACCCCACAACTGCACCACCAACATCCACACCTATCATTCACTGTGCACCCCATGGCAGGGTTACGGGCCGGGGCCTAGCCGCCGTGACAACCCCAGAAGCAGAGACTCAGAGGTCCGGTACCGGGTACCCCTCGGCCCTGCGGCAGTGGGGGCGCTACAACTTGGCGTCACGAACAGGATGTACTTAAGCCTGAAGAATCAGGTCATGTGTGCCTTGGAACTGTGATTTGTTGTGCTTGGACTGTACTTTATTGCAAAGACTGTGCTGCGCCAGTTGCCGCCAAAAGTTCGCACCAAAAGCCGCGGCCATTGCTACGCCAGAGAAGAAGGAGGGCGTGCCATGGGAGGAGACTACCAGAGTGGCGCGGGAAATGGCTACTGCCCCCTGTGCTTCTGGCTGCGAAGTGAGAACCTGCCCTCAAGCAGAGGACGACCCCCTGATTTGCAACGGCGGGAAGCAGGAGATGGAGAAGCCCGGCCCAGGAGAAATGGCGGAGTCAGGTGCATGCACTGCCACCGACTATCAGGCAGCGATGACGAGCAGCAAGTACCTGAACGAGGAAGAAGCGATTCCGGCTTGCCCTCCTTCACCAGAGGCGGACCTATGTCCACTGCAGCGGAAAGATCCGAATTCTTTGGAACCGGCCGCGGAGCTGAGCTTACCCATCCCGTCCTCGGAGCCAGCGGAGGAGGAACCATGGTGGGCGGAGCCGCACCCGGGGACCCCATTGGAGGAGCCGCGGTCCGGGCTGCGGCCGACTCCAGCGTTCTCGTCAATGGACCGGATCGACATCGGTGGAACCACATCAGGCGCAGGTATGGGAGACGCCCCTGCTCCCCTGCTCGATCCCGCTCCCGCGACCGGTCCTCACCCCAGTAAAAGCTGCCTACTATCGGCAGAGCTAGTGGTGTTACCCCCCGATGCAATGGGGAAGCTGGTGCCACCGCTGCCGACTAGGATGGGGGAACCCGTAGACGTAGGCCCAGATGGGGTGACCCTCCAGTGGGACACCCCCTGGGTTGGGCCAGATGGGGTTCGGGAAGAAGGATTCACCCTTGCTGTGCTTACCTGGGAGCAATACAAACAATACCTGATCCTACATTGGAAAAGGCAGAAAGAGGCAGAGCTGACTGCCCCACCGAGGGTACGACAACCACCGCCTGCATGTGATGACCGGGACATGGTGAGGCGGGGCACTGTATTGGCCTTCCACCCGAAGAGAGGATGGGGCTCCATACAGGAACCGGGACTGCCAACCGACGTCTTCGTTGCCAGTTGCAACGTGAGGGCCCCCTGCTGTGGCCGAAGGGGTGATCCGCTACAAAGGGGAGATCCGGTGACTTACACCCGTCATCGGAATGCATACGGGTGGTATGCCCGGGACGTGCGCCGTTGTGAGCTTGGGGGAGCGTCGTCTGGTACTTCCACCATGATGGAACCAGACGTAACAGATCTTACCAACATTGCCGCCGTACGTCTCATTGCAGCGACTGAGCTGGCGGCTAGAGTCCGCCTTCGGGTCCAGACATCGGGTGGTCTGACTGCACCAGGGAAATCCATTGGTGATACTGGTGCGGCATCAGCTGCTGACATAGATGCACAGTCGGAAGGTACCCACTTTCGGCTGATGTCTTGTGATTTACTATGAAGATAAACCTCGATACCATGAGTATGTATATAGTTACTATTTCCTGCTGCTAAACCCGCTCAGGGTAAACTCTTAAAGGGATCCCTTTGTTGACCCGGGATCCCTATTGTTTTGTTTTCTCGTTTGTTTTCCAAGTTTTTGCACAAAGTTTACAGAACTGCTGAAATCATGAACAGTGCATGATCCGAACTTTTTGTATATAGTTTGCACCTTATTAAAGGCGCTCCCTACTGGTTTTACTTAAAGAAAGACTCTTTGCGAAGATACCGCACTGGAACCTTTGCTGAGTATGGACTGGTAGCTTGAGAAGACGCGCTACCTCACAGAGACTTGGTCCCCTCTTAAAGGGGATGTTCATTTGTCGCGTTTCGATAGTAATATTGCTTAAGACAAGTAGCAATAATGTTGATGAGAGAAAAGTGATGATAATGTTTGTACGAGAAAGTTATATGTGTTTAATTAGTTAAATGTGAAGAAATACTGATGATGTGCTCTGAGAATTAAAAGGTGAAAGATAGAAGAAGGATGCAGTGGGCCCGTAGAGATAGATGTGGTGTCCAGCATGCAAGAAAGGAAGAAAGATAATGAGAAGGCTTAATGTTCGATAGAAAATGTTTAGATAATGTTGATAGATAGTTAGGATAGAAGGTAAACCCTGAGTCCTCATAGGAGTCATGTAGAGATGACTTAGTGCTCTTAAACTGAAAGTAATGTTATGTTCTATACTGTGTATAGTAGTTGAAAAGGCAGTAGGCCCTGGCTGAACGGGGCGGTCCTGTAACAGAAAGAAGAGGCAGTAGGTCTGGTGCCGATAGGACAGGCGGTCCTGCAGATTTAAAGAAGGCGAATGGGAAAGTTAAAATACCTTATAATGTGATTATAGGAAGGTCTTTAGTGGATTTAGAGTGTGAATCCTTAAAGGCAATGTTAAATTATTGTTCAACAATTTTGTACTTAGTAGAATACCCGGTTGGGTAACAGGAGTTATTTATAGCCTGTAATTTATAATGTTAACCATGTTTGTAACGTTCAAGTGTCCTCACCTCCCATAAAGGGAAGCTCTGTTCAAGTATACTTATTATTATTTGCACTCAACAAAACTTGTATGTCTTTTTGCTAACCTATATTGTTGTTTTCTTCCCAGTCCCGGAGTACTGTGTTTAACCAGGGGGGAGTGCAGCGCCCCAGAGTCCTGGTCGTTGCAGTACTGTGGCTCCGCCACTATGGGGAGCCATGGTGCGTCCGATGGCACTGAGGGAGTTCATCTGATCAGGTATCACAGACACCAATAGATTTCACAGCCGGGCCTCCGGGGGGAGCTAAGGGTTCTATTCATTAGGCCACTCCCCACCATAGTGGGTAAACTGGGGGTCAGGCAGGAAGTTGGAGGAGAAAGCTGACTGGATTGGACGAAGCAACACCTAGTGGCAGAGGGTGTTGTGGAGGAAGAGACAGTAGGGTCTCTGTCAGGGGTGGGATCCTGACAGAGGCTTGGCATTGAAAAGAACGTAACGGGTCCGCGCCAGCTCCGGGAAGCGGCGGGACCCAAGAAAGGACTAGAAGCGAGATAGATTGTGCTGAGTGAGAAACGAGATCAAGCAATAGGAGAATACCAGTAGGGGTCGTGCTGTAAGACCGGAGCAACATCCTACTGAGGCGCACTACCGGCGGCCGGAACGCCGAGGGAGTATTTCATTAGACAGCTTCAAGCAATACTCTAAACAGCGGCAGGACAGTCAGTCTCAGGCGGGCTGTCTCACCTAAATCACCTATGAAGTCTTGGGAGGCAATTGCGGGAGAGGGGCGTCTCTAGGGTCCCGGAAGAGCTCCAGGCCTACCCGACAAACGGGTGCCGTTCTAACTGTAACATCAGGAAGGGACGGAAGATTAGCAGAAGATCAGTTAATCGAGTTGTGAGGAAACACGAGAAACAGACACAACGGTTGTGGGGTACTTTCCGTAAGCATAGCAGGGAAGGACTACAACACATAGCGCTAAGAAGGAAGGCACCGATTTCCACCTGTGAAGTGAACTCTGGAGGTGCCATTGGACTGGCCGGACTTGCGCAGCCTGGTGAACCGTATTCTGGACTGAGGACTCAGAGATCTCCAGTAAAGAGGTAAAGAGACTGCAACCTGGTGTCCTCGTTATTTACCGCGACCTGCACCCCACAACTGCACCACCAACATCCACACCTATCATTCACTGTGCACCCCACGGCAGGGTCACGGGCCGGGGCCTAGCCGCCGTGACAACCCCAGAAGCAGAGACTCAGAGGCCCGGTACCGGGTACCCCTCGGCCCTGCAGCAGTGGGGGCGCTACATAAGCGCTCAGCGCAGAGCGCAGGATAAATGTGCACCGAGTCTTACTGCAATCTTTGGGAGGCAGAATGAAAAAATCAACAGCATGTGAAGAATTGTTTTTATTTATTTTTTAGGCTGTTCCTCATGTGGTATAAGTGATTAGGCGATTTTATTCTTCGGGTCGGTGCGATTACAGCAATACCAGATTTATATAGGGTTTCTATGTTTGGCTGTTGTTACACACTAAACGATTGCGAAAACTAGTTTTTGCATCACCATATTTTGAGCTATAATTTTTCCATATTTCAGCCGACAGAGTCATGTTAGGGCTTGTTTTTTGCGGGACGAGCTGCCTTTTTTACTGGTACCATTTTCGGGCACATTACTTTTTTTTTATCTCTTCTATTCTGATTTTTGGGAGACAGAATGAGCAAAGATTAGCAATTCAGAAATTGCTTTTTGTTTTGTTTTTTTATAACGTTCCACGTGTGGTAAAATTGGTAAGGCAGCTTTGTTCTTCAGGTCAGTATGATTACAAGGATACCCAATTTATAATTTTTTTATGTTTTGGCGCTTGTACACAATAAAAACTATTTTATATAAAATATAATTATCTTTGCATTGCTTTATTCTGAGAGCTATAACTTTTTTATTTTTTTGCTGATGGAACTGTATGATGGCTTGTTTTTTGCGGGACAAGATGATGTTTTCAGCGGTACTATTTTTACGGTACTATTTTTATTTACATTCGTCTTTTTTATCACGTTTTATTGCACTTTTTGTTCGGTGGTATGATGATAAAGCATGGCTTTTTGCATAGTTTTTTATTTATTTTTTACGATGTTCACTGAAGGGGTTAACTAGTGGGACTGTTTTATCAAGTGGGTCATTACAGATGCGGCGATACCAAATATGTGTCCTTTTACTTTGACACTTTGACACTTTTATGTGTCACTATTGACAGCGGCAATAGAGGAGTTAAGTACCCGCAATTGTGGGCGTTGCCTCGGGTGTCAGCTCTCAGAGCTGACACCCGCACCCGATCGCCAGGTCACTCAGCGTGAGGTGCGTTGTACCTGTACTGCTGTTTGTGGGACCGCATCTCCCGCAGAGCAGTTCATGTACGGCACATATCAGGAAGGGGTTAAGATAAAGTACCACAACAGCTCCTCATCAGTCATCATTCATTATGTAGTCTAAGCAATCATGAATGTACTGATTGAATAAATATATATAATTACACCCACTGATACAGCACATATTTGTCACAGAAACTTATTTTATCCTAGCTTTACATTTATTTTTACCTCTATGATTACTAGTTCAATGTGAAAGCACCCACCCCAGGCAATCTATTGATTATCTCAAGTGCTAAATGCGATGAGGTCTCCTGGTCACTAATGGATTCGCCTTTGGGTTAAACCAGAGAGCAAGGTATCAGGAATTGTGATTTCCTAACTCGTAACCACCACACGTGGGTCTAGAAATTGCCACAGGAAAAGTCCAGGGTACTACTCCAGAAGTAAACTCTGTAAAAAAAACTTCGGGCAGGTAGCTGAACTAAGAAGCACCACGTTTTTTAGTCTGGAAGAGCAAAGTCAGGGTAGCCAGAGTTCATTCATCAGCAATAAACAGGCAGAGATCAGGAATAGGCAGCAGTCAAGAAAACATAGTAAAATATGGCATAGTCAATTATGCAGGCCAATAAATTTTTTATGCTTGCTTATATATTGCTACATATTCCGCAGTGCTCTACAAACTCGCTCTCCACTCCCAATTTAAATTCCATATCAGTATGACAATGGAGCAGGAACACTTCACCTTAACTAAGTACTGGAAATAAACAGACTGAAATAGACATTGGCTAATGATGGCAGTAATTCGCACCACTAGTCAATCAAGTAGTAGAAAATGCATCACAAAGAAAATTGACTGACACTATCAGCAAACTGAAAAATGTGTAAAGATGCCAGCTGTGTTGCCATAGAATGCAATCAAATACAACTACAAACTGAGCATATGATATGATATACAGTTGTGCTCAAAAGTTTACATACCCCGGCAGAATTTTTGCTTTCTTGGCCTTTTTTCAGAGAATATGAATGATAACACCAAAACTTTTTCTCCACTCATGGTTACTGGTTGGGTGAAGCCATTTATTGTCAAACTACTGTGTTTTCTCTTTTTAAATCATAATGACAACCCAAAACATCCAAATGACCCTGATCAAAAGTTCACATACCCTGGTGATTTTGGCCCGATAACATGCATAGAAGTTGACACAAATAGGTTTGAATGGCAACTAAAGGTAACATCCTCATCTGTGACCTGTTTGCTTGTAATCAGTGTGTATGCATAAAAGCTGAGTGAGTTTCTGGAATCCAGACAGACACTGGCATCTTTCATCCAGCCTCTGACGTTTCTGGATTCTGAGTCATGGGGAAAGCAAAAGAATTGTCAACGGATCTACGGGAAAAGGTAGTTGAACTGTATTAAACAGGAAAGGGATACAAAAAGATATCCAGATAATTGATAATGCCAGTCAGCAGCGTTCAAACTGTGATGAACGAATGGAAAATCAGGGGCTCTGTAAAACAAAACCACGGTCAGGTAGACCAACAAAAATGTCATCCACAACTGCCAGGAAAATTGTTCGGGATGCAAAGAAAAACCCACAAATAACATCAGCTGAAATACAGGACTCTCTGAAAACTAGCGGTGTGGCTGTTTCAAGATGCACAATAAGGAGGCACTTAAAGAAAAATGGGTTGCATGGTCGAATCGCCAGAAGAAAGCCATTACTGCACAAATGCCACAAAGTATCTCACCTACAATACACAAAACAGCACAGAGACAAGCCTCAAAACTTCTGGAACAAGGTAGTTTGGAGTGATGAGCCCAAAATTGAACTTTGAACCATAAATGTTACATTTGGAGAGAGGTCAACAAGGCCTATGATGAAAAGAACACCATTCCTGTTGTGAAATTGGATTCTGGGCTCCCCCGGTGGCCACTTGTGGAATTTAACTTGTGTGCATCATCCCCTCTGTTCACCTGCTCCTATCAGGATGTGGGAGTCGCTATATAACCTTGCTCCTCTGTCAGTTTCATGCCGGTCAACAATGTTATCAGTAGCCTTTCTGTGCATGTTCCTGCTACTAGACAACTCCCAGCTAAGTTGGACTTTTGTCCTTGTGTGTTTTTGCATTTTGTTCCTGTTCACAGCTGCTGTTTCGTTACTGTGTCTGGAAAGCTCTTGTGAGCGGAAATTGCCACTCTGGTGTTATGAGTTAATGCTAGAGTCTTAAAGTAATTTCTGGATGGTGTTTTGATAGGGTTTTCTGCTGACCATGAAAGTGCCCTTTCTGTCTTCATGCTATCTAGTAAGCGGACCTCGATTTTGCTAAACCTATTTTCATACTACGTTTGTCATTTCATCTTAAATCACCGCCAATATATGTGGGGGCCTCTGTCTGCCTTTTGGGAAAATTTCTCTAGAGGTGAGCCAGGACTGTCTTTTCCTCTGCTAGGATTAGGTAGTTCTCCGGCTGGCGCTGGGCATCTAGGGATAAAAAAACGTAGGCATGCTACCCGGCCACTTCTAGTTGTGCGGCAGGTTTAGTTCATGGTCAGTATAGTTTCCATCTTCCAAGAGCTAGTTCTCATATATGCTGGGCTATGTTCTCTCGCCATTGAGAATCATGACAGTTTGACCGGCCCAAAAAAGGGTTAAATTACTGGCTGAGAAAGGAGAGAAAAAAGAAGTCTGCTACAATTTTTTTTTTTTCCCTCTAGTTCTGAGTGTGCTCTTAATTGAATCACTTGCTAGTCTGCCTATACTGCAGCCTTCCTCTCTTCCTCTCCTTCTAATCCTTGAATGGCTCTGTGTTCACCTGTTTCAAATGGATCTTCAGAGTGTAGCTACAGGTTTGAATAATCTCGCCACAAAGGTACAAAATTTGCAAGATTTTGTTGTTCATGCACCTATGTCTGAGCCTAGAATTCCTTTGCCTGAATTCTTCTCGGGGAATAGATCTCACTTCCAAAATTTTAAAAATAATTGCAAATTGTTTTTGTCCCTGAAGTCTCGCTCTGCCGGAGACCCTGCACAGCAGGTCAGGATTGTAATTTCCTTGCTCCGGGGCGACCCTCAAGACTGGGCTTTTGCATTGGCACCAGGGGATCCTGCGTTGCTCAATGTGGATGCGTTTTTTCTGGCCTTGGGGTTGCTTTATGAGGAACCTCATTTAGAGCTTCAGGCGGAAAAGGCCTTGATGTCCTTGTCTCAGGGGCAAGATGAAGCTGAAATATACTGCCAAAAATTCCGCAAATGGTCTGTGCTTACTCAGTGGAATGAGTGCGCCCTGGCGGCGATTTTCAGAGAAGGTCTCTCTGATGCCATTAAGGATGTTATGGTGGGGTTCCCTGTGCCTGCGAGTCTGAATGAGTCCATGACGATGGCTATTCAGATCGATAGGCGTCTGCGGGAGCGCAAACCTGTGCACCATTTGGCGGTGTCTACTGAGAAAACGCCAGAAAATATGCAATGTGATAGAATTCTGTCCAGAAGCGAGCGGCAGAATTTTAGACGAAAAAATGGGTTGTGCTTCTATTGTGGTGATTCAACTCATGTTATATCAGCATGCTTTAAGCGTACTAAGAAGCCTGACAAGTCTGTTTCAATTAGCACTTTACAGTCTAAGTTTATTCTATCTGTGACCCTGATTTGTTCTTTGTCATCTATTACCGCGGACGCCTATGTCGACTCTGGCGCTGCTTTGAGTCTTATGGATTGGTCCTTTGCCAAACGCTGTGGGTATGATTTGGAGCCATTGGAGGCTCCGATACCTCTGAAAGGGATTGACTCCACCCCATTGGCTAGTAATAAACCACAATACTGGACACAAGTGACTATGCGTGTTAATCCGGATCACCAGGAGGTTATTCGCTTTCTGGTGCTGTATAATCTACATGATGTTTTGGTGCTGGGATTGCCATGGCTGCAATCTCATAACCCAGTCCTCGACTGGAGAGCTATGTCTGTGTTAAGCTGGGGATGTAAAGGAACTCATGGGGACGTACCTTTGGTTTCCATTTCATCATCTATTCCCTCTGAGATTCCTGAATTCTTGTCTGACTTTCGTGACGTTTTTGAAGAACCCAAGGTTGGTTCACTACCTCCGCACCGGGAGTGCGATTGTGCCATAGACTTGATCCCGGGTAGTAAATACCCTAAGGGTCGTTTATTTAATCTGTCTGTGCCTGAACACGCTGCTATGCGAGAATATATAAAGGAGTCCTTGGAAAAGGGACATATTCGTCCTTCGTCATCTCCCTTAGGAGCCGGTTTTTTCTTTGTGTCTAAGAAAGACGGCTCTTTGAGGCCGTGTATTGATTATCGACTTTTGAATAAAATCACTGTTAAATATCAATATCCGTTACCACTGCTTACTGATTTGTTTGCTCGTATAAAGGGGGCCAAGTGGTTCTCTAAGATTGATCTCCGTGGGGCGTATAATTTGGTGCGAATCAAGCAGGGGGATGAGTGGAAAACCGCATTTAATACGCCCGAGGGCCATTTTGAGTATTTGGTGATGCCTTTTGGTCTTTCAAATGCCCCTTCAGTCTTCCAGTCCTTTATGCATGACATTTTCCGCGATTATTTGGATAAATTTATGATTGTGTATCTGGATGATATTCTGATTTTTTCGGATGACTGGGACTCTCATGTCCAGCAGGTCAGGAGGGTTTTTCAGGTTTTGCGGTCTAATTCCTTGTGTGTGAAGGGTTCTAAGTGTGTTTTTGGGGTTCAGAAGATTTCCTTCTTGGGATACATTTTTTCCCCCTCTTCCATCGAGATGGATCCTGTCAAGGTTCAGGCTATTGGTGATTGGACGCAACCCTCTTCTCTTAAGAGTCTTCAGAAATTTTTGGGCTTTGCTAACTTTTATCGTCGATTTATTGCTGGTTTTTCTGATGTTGTTAAACCATTGACTGATTTGACTAAGAAGGGTGCTGATGTTGCTGATTGGTCCCCTGATGCTGTGGAGGCCTTTCGGGAGCTCAAGCGCCGCTTTTCTTCCGCCCCAGTGTTGCGTCAGCCTGATGTTGCTCTTCCTTTTCAGGTTGAGGTCGACGCTTCTGAAATCGGAGCTGGGGCGGTGTTGTCGCAGAGAAGTTCCGACTGCTCCGTGATGAGACCTTGTGCTTTTTTTTCCCGTAAATTTTCGCCCGCCGAGCGGAATTATGATATTGGGAATCGGGAGCTTTTGGCCATGAAGTGGGCTTTTGAGGAGTGGCGTCACTGGCTTGAGGGGGCCAGACATCAGGTGGTGGTATTGACTGACCACAAAAATTTAATTTACCTTGAGTCTGCCAGGCGCCTGAATCCTAGACAAGCGCGCTGGTCGTTGTTTTTCTCTCGGTTTAATTTTGTGGTGTCTTACCTACCGGGTTCTAAGAATGTTAAGGCGGATGCCCTTTCTAGGAGTTTTGAGCCTGACTCCCCTGGTAATTCTGAGCCCACAGGTATCCTTAAAGATGGAGTGATATTGTCTGCCGTTTCTCCAGACCTGCGGCGGGCCTTGCAGGAGTTTCAGGCGGATAGACCTGATCGTTGCCCACCTGGTAGACTGTTTGTTCCTGATGATTGGACCAGTAGAGTCATCTCTGAGGTTCATTCTTCTGCGTTGGCAGGTCATCCTGGAATCTTTGGTACCAGGGATTTGGTGGCAAGGTCCTTCTGGTGGCCTTCCCTGTCACGAGATGTGCGAGGCTTTGTGCAGTCTTGTGACGTTTGTGCTCGGGCCAAGCCTTGTTGTTCTCGGGCTAGTGGATTGTTGTTACCCTTGCCTATCCCGAAGAGGCCTTGGACGCACATCTCGATGGATTTTATTTCGGATCTGCCTGTTTCTCAGAAGATGTCTGTCATCTGGGTGGTGTGTGACCGTTTCTCTAAGATGGTCCATCTGGTTCCCTTGCCTAAGTTGCCTTCTTCTTCCGAGTTGGTTCCTCTGTTTTTTCAAAATGTTGTTCGTTTGCATGGTATTCCGGAGAATATCGTTTCTGACAGAGGGACCCAATTCGTGTCTAGATTTTGGCGGGCATTCTGTGCTAGGATGGGCATAGATTTGTCTTTTTCGTCTGCTTTCCATCCTCAGACTAATGGCCAGACCGAGCGGACTAATCAGACCTTGGAGACATATTTGAGGTGTTTTGTGTCTGCGGATCAGGATGATTGGGTTGCTTTTTTGCCTTTGGCGGAGTTCGCCCTCAATAATCGGGCCAGCTCTGCCACCTTGGTGTCCCCGTTTTTCTGTAATTCGGGGTTTCATCCTCGATTTTCCTCCGGTCAAGTGGAATCTTCGGATTGTCCTGGAGTGGATGCTGTGGTGGAGAGGTTGCATCAGATTTGGGGGCAGGTGGTGGACAATTTGAAGTTGTCCCAGGAGAAGACTCAGCTTTTTGCCAACCGCCGTCGTCGTGTTGGTCCTCGGCTTTGTGTTGGGGACTTGGTGTGGTTGTCTTCTCGTTTTGTCCCTATGAGGGTTTCTTCTCCTAAGTTTAAGCCTCGGTTCATCGGCCCGTACAAGATATTGGAGATTCTTAACCCTGTGTCCTTCCGTTTGGACCTCCCTGCATCCTTTTCGATTCATAATGTTTTTCATCGGTCATTGTTGCGCAGGTATGAGGTACCAGCTGTGCCTTCCGTTGAGCCTCCTGCTCCGGTGTTGGTTGAGGGTGAGTTGGAGTACGTTGTGGAAAAGATCTTGGACTCTCGTGTTTCCAGACGGAAACTCCAGTATCTGGTCAAATGGAAGGGATACGGTCAGGAGGATAATTCTTGGGTCACTGCCTCTGATGTTCATGCCTCCGATCTTGTCCGTGCCTTTCATAGGGCTCATCCTGATCGCCCTGGTGGTTCTGGTGAGGGTTCGGTGCCCCCTCCTTGAGGGGGGGGTACTGTTGTGAAATTGGATTCTGGGCTCCCCCGGTGGCCACTTGTGGAATTTAACTTGTGTGCATCATCCCCTCTGTTCACCTGCTCCTATCAGGATGTGGGAGTCGCTATATAACCTTGCTCCTCTGTCAGTTTCATGCCGGTCAACAATTATCAGTAGCCTTTCTGTGCATGTTCCTGCTACTAGACAACTCCCAGCTAAGTTGGACTTTTGTCCTTGTGTGTTTTTGAATTTTGTTCCTGTTCACAGCTGCTGTTTCGTTACTGTGTCTGGAAAGCTCTTGTGAGCGGAAATTGCCACTCTGGTGTTATGAGTTAATGCTAGAGTCTTAAAGTAATTTCTGGATGGTGTTTTGATAGGGTTTTCTGCTGACCATGAAAGTGCCCTTTCTGTCTTCATGCTATCTAGTAAGCGGACCTCGATTTTGCTAAACCTATTTTCATACTACGTTTGTCATTTCATCTTAAATCACCGCCAATATATGTGGGGGCCTCTGTCTGCCTTTTGGGAAAATTTCTCTAGAGGTGAGCCAGGACTGTCTTTTCCTCTGCTAGGATTAGGTAGTTCTCCGGCTGGCGCTGGGCATCTAGGGATAAAAAAACGTAGGCATGCTACCCGGCCACTTCTAGTTGTGCGGCAGGTTTAGTTCATGGTCAGTATAGTTTCCATCTTCCAAGAGCTAGTTCTCATATATGCTGGGCTATGTTCTCTCGCCATTGAGAATCATGACACATTCCTACTGTAACGCACGGAGGTGGATCGCTGATGTTTTGGGGATGTGTGAGCTACAAAGGCACAGGAAACTTGGTCAAAGTTGAAGGAAAGATGAATGCAGCACGTTATCAGCAAATACTGGAGGCAAATTTGCAATTATCAGCCGGAAGCTGCGCATGGGATGTACTTGGACGTTCCAACGTGACAACGATCCAAAACACAAGGCCTAGTTGACCTGTCATTGGCTACAGCAGAACAAAGTGAAGGTTCTGGATTGGCCATCTCAGTCTCCTGACCTCAATATCATTGAGCCACTCTGGGGAGATCTCAAGCGCGTAGTTCATGATAGCCCAGGAATTTAAAGGAACTGGAGGCTTTTTCCCAAGAAGAGTGGGCAGCTTTACCATCTGAGAAAATAAAGAACCTCATCCGCAACTACCACAAAAGACTTCAAGCTGTCATTGATGTTAGAGGGGGCAATACACGGTATTAACAAATGGGGTATGTGAACTTTTGATCAGGGTCATTTGGATGTTTTGGGTTGTCATTATGATTGAAAAAGAGAAAACACAGTAGTTTGACAATAAATGGCTTCACCCAACCACTAACCATGAGAAAAAGTTTTGGTGTTATCATTCATATTCTCTGAAAAAAGGCCAAGAAAGCAAAAATTCTGCCGGGGTATGTAAACTTTTGAGCACAACTGTATATGAACACTGAATATATACATTTTGCTTTACACTTTTATATACAATACTTTTAATTTTTAGATTCGTAAGTTTTGATCAAATTGTGTGAACTGATTTGCTACTGACAAGGAAATATCTGTAGATGGGAACCTACACTCTCCGACTTCCTGTGACATACTGTAGATCTGCACTGTCGTGAAATTAATGCTGACTGAACATGCTGCAGGATGAATAAGACACTGGACGCGTTATTGCAGCTATGTACATTTTACTCCAAAACTCTACACACTCATAGGAAGAGACCTGTCTGTCATGTGGAGGGGGTGGGGAGAACATGCTGGGGACCTGCCTTGGACTAATCATTCAAAAATAAGATACATTGTTCCCAGACAGCTTTTTTAAGTATCAGCAGTCAAAGTGCCACCGCCCTCTTATATGAGCAGTATTTGGCCCTATACACTTGAATCACTGTGTACAGACAGAGGCGGCATCTTATTCATGTAACAATCTACCCAGTTCACTGTTATAAATTTGTGATTGAGAATAATGTCACATTTACATGTAGCTGAAAAGTGGGGCCCTGAAGTTGGTTACTGGCGGGATCTTGGCACCGCAGACCGACACTGGTGTCATGCCAAGCTGGGGTTGTCCTTTGCTCACACTTTCTGTATGTACATGATGAGTGTATGTTAGAATTTTTTAATGCAATACTAATTTTCTAAAAAGCAAATTACTTTTGATTGACACATGACTTTACAGAGTGCAGCGTGTTAAAGCAATGGCTATACTGTAGCATATCAGATTGTTACCATAATCACAAAGTATCAAATAAAGTTATTAAGCAGAGACTGCTCCTTTCAGACAAACAATTATTGATTAAATGACCCGCATAGAAGGCAATGACCTCACTTTAAAAGGTTTTTACTTGGTTATGAATTTCGCTGCAGGCATCGATGCTCAACTCTGTCCAGCGAGGCTTGTGATAAGAAAGCTTCCTGTGATCTACGGGCTAATTAGTAATGTCAGATGGAAGAACATTAATTCATATTTCATATTTTCATTTTACAGAAGGAATCATCTTTCTTGTAAGGAAAATATGCCAACATTTTACAGCAAGCAAATCATCTTACAAGTACATAAGATACACTGTAAAATTATACAAAATACTGCACTGTGTGTACCTGTATATAGGTGTAAGTACTGCTGAAAAATATATGGGTAGAATGAATTCTAATGCAAAATCCTATAAACAGCAGCAATAATTTTATAACCCTAAAGGTCCCCATACACATTACACACATTACACACATTACACACATTATGTCCTATACACATTGCATACAGTAGCTCCATACACATTACACACTGTAGTCCTATACAGATTATATACAGTAGCCCCATACACATTACACACCGTAGTCCTATACACATTACATACAGTAGCCCCATACACATTACATACAGTAGTCCTATACACGTTACATACAATAGCACCATACACATTACATACAGTAGACCTATACACATTACATACAGTAGCCCCATACACATTACCTACAGTAGTCCTATACACGTTACATACAATAGCACCATACACATTACCTACAGTAGCTCCATGCACATTACATACAGTAGCCTCATACACATTACATACAGTAGCCTCATACACATTACATACAGTAGCCCCATACACATTACTTACAGTAGCTCCATGCACATTACATACAGTAGCCTCATACACATTACATACAGTAGCCTCATACACATTACATACAGTAGCCTCATACACATTACCTACAGTAGCTCCATACACATTACCTACAGTAGCCCCATACACATTACCTACAGTAGCCTCATACACATTACATACAGTAGCCCCATACACATTACCTACAGTAGCCCCATACACATTACGTACAGTAGCCCCATACACATTACCTACAGTAGCCTCATACACATTACATACAGTAGCCTCATACACATTACATACAGTAGTCCTATACACATTACATACAGTAGCCCCATACAAATTACATACAGTAGCCCCATACACATTACATACAGTAGCCCCATACACATTACATACAGTAGCCCCATACACATTACATACAGTAGCCCCATACACATTATTTACAGTAGCCACATACACATTACATACAGTAGCCCCATACATATTATATACTGTAGCCCCGTACACATTACATACAGTAGCCCCATACACATTACCTACAGTAGCCTCATACACATTACTTACAGTAGCTCCATACACATTACATACAGTAGCCCCATGCACATTACATACAGTAGCCCCATACACATTACCTACAGTAGCCCCATACACATTACCTACAGTAGCCCCATATACATTACATACAGTAGCCCCATACATATTATATACAGTAGCCCCATACATATTATATACAGTAGCTCCATACACATTACATACAGTAGCCACATACACATTACATACAGTAGCTCCATAAACATTACCTACAGAAGCCCCATACACATTACATACAGTAGCCCCATACACATTACATACAGTAGCTCCATAAACATTACCTACAGTAGCCCCATACACATTACATACAGTAGCCCCATACATATTATATACAGTAGCCCCATACATATTATATACAGTAGCCCCATACACATTACATACAGTAGCTCCATACACATTACATGCAGTAGCCCCATACACATTACATACAGTAGCCCTGTATATATTATATACAGTAGTCCCATACACATTACATACAGTAGCCCCATACACATTACATACAGTAGCCCCATACACATTACATAGAGTAGCCCATACACCTTATTTACAGTAGCCCCATACACATTACATACAGTAGCCCCATACACAATACATGCAGTAGCCCCATACACAATACATACAGCAGCCACATACACATTATATACAGTAGCCCCATACACATTATATACAGTAGCTCCATACACATTACATACAGCAGCCACATACACATTATATACAGTAGCCCCATACACATTATATACAGTAGCCCCATACACATTATATACAGTAGCCCCATATACATTACACACCGTAGTCCTATACACATTATATACAGTAGCCCCATACACATTACATACAGTAGCCCCATACACATTATATACAGTAGCCACATACACATTATATACAGTAGCCCCATACACATTACATACAGTAGCCCCATACACATTACATACAGCAGCCACATACACATTACATACAGTAGCCTCATACACATTACACACCGTAGTACTACACACATTTTATACAGTAGTCCTATACACATTATATACAGTAGCCCCATACAAATTACATACAGTAGCCCCATACACATTATATACAGTAGCCCCATACACATTACATACAGTAGCCCCATACACATTACATACAGTAGCCCCATACACATTACATACAGTAGCCCTGTACATATTATATACAGTAGCCCCATACACATTACATACAGTAGCTCCATAAACATTACCTACAGTAGCCCCATACACATTACATACAGTAGCCCCATACACATTACATACTAAGTAGCCCCATACACATTACATACAGTAGCCCGATACATATTATATACAGTAACCCCATACATATTATATACAGTAGCTCCATACACATTACATACAGTAGCCCCATACACATTACATACAGTAGCTCCATACACATTACATACAGTAGCCCCATACGCATTACATACAGTAGCCCTGTACATATTATATACAGTAGCTCCATACACATTACATACAGTAGCCCCATACACATTACATAGAGTAGCCCATACACATTCCATACAGTAGCCCCATACACATTACATACAGTAGCCCCATACACAATACATACAGTAGCCCCATACACATTACATACAGCAGCCACATACACATTACATACAGTAGCCCCATACACATTACATACAGCAGCCACATACACATTATATACAGTAGCCCATACACATTACATTCAGTAGCCCAATACACATTAAATACAGTAGCCCCATACATATTATATACAGTAGCCCCATACACATTATATACAGTAGCCCCATACACATTACATACAGTAGCCCCATACATATTATATACAGTATCCCCATACACATTACATACAGTACCCCCATATACATTACACACCGTCGTCCTATACACATTATATACAGTAGCCCCATACACATTATATACAGTAGCCCCATACACATTACATACAGTAGCCCCATACACATTATATACAGTAGCCTCATACACATTACATACAGTAGCCCCATACACATTATATACAGTAGCCCCATACACATTACATACAGTAGCCCCATACACATTATATACAGTAGCCACATACACATTATATACAGTAGCCCCATACACATTATATACAATAGCCCCATACACATTATATACAGTAGCACCATACACATTACATACAGTAGCCCCATACACATTATATACAGCAGCCCCATACACATTACATACAGTAGCCCCATAAACATTACACACCGTAGTCCTATACACATTATATACAATAGCCCAATACACAATACATAGAGTAGCCCATACACATTATATACAGTAGCCCCATACACATTACATACAGTAGCCCCATACATATTATTTACAGTAGCCCCATACAGATTACATACAGTAGCCCCATACACATTACAGAGTAGCCCCATATACATTACATACAGTAGCCCCATACACATTACATACAGTAGCCCCATACACAATACATACAGCAGCCACATACACATTACATACAGTAGCCCCATACACATTACATACAGCAGCCGCATACACATTATATACAGTAGCCCATACACATTACATTCAGTAGCCCAATACACATTAAATACAGTAGCCCCATACATATTATATACAGTAGCCCCATACACATTATATACAGTAGCCCCATACACATTACATACAGTAGCCCCATACATATTATATACAGTATCCCCATACACATTACATACAGTACCCCCATATACATTACACACCATCGTCCTATACACATTATATACAGTAGCCCCATACACATTATATACATTAGCCCCATACACATTACATACAGTAGCCCCATACACATTATATACAGTAGCCCCATACACATTATATACAGTAGCCCCATACACATTATATACAATAGCCCCATACACATTATATACAGTAGCACCATACACATTACATACTGTAGCCCCATACACATTATATACAGCAGCCCCATACACATTACATACAGTAGCCCCATAAACATTACACACCGTAGTCCTATACACATTATATACAGTAGCCCAATACACATTACATAGAGTAGCCCATACACATTATATACAGTAGCCCCATACACATTACATACAGTAGCCCCATACATATTATTTACAGTAGCCCGATACAGATTACATACAGTAGCCCCATACACATTACAGAGTAGCCCCATATACATTACATACAGTAGCCCCATACACATTACATACAGTAGCCCCATACACATTAAATACAATAGCCTGATACACATTATATACAGTTGCCACATACACATTTTATACAGTAGCCCCATACACATTACATACAGTAGTCCCATACATATTATATACAGTAGCCCCATACACATTACGTACAGTAGCCCCATACACATTACATAAGTAGCCCCATACACATTACATACAGCAGACACATACACATTACATACAGTAGCCCCATACACATTACATACAGTAGTCCCATACATATTACATACAGTAGCCCCATACACATTACATACAGTAGCCCCATACACATTACATACAGTAGCTCCATACACATTACATACAGTAGCCCCATACACATTACATACAGTAGCCCTGTACATATTATATACAGTAGCCCCATACACATTACATACAGTAACCCCACACACATTGCCTAGAGTAGCCCGTACACATTATATACAGTAGCCCCATACACATTACATACAGTAGCCCCATACACAAAACATACAGTATCCCCATTCACATTACATACAGCAGCCACATACACATTATATACAGTAGCCCCATACACATTACATACTGCAGCCACATACACATTATATACAGTAGCTCCATACACATTACATAAAGATGCTTCATACACATTATATACAGTAGCCCTATACACATTATATAGTAGCCCCATACACATTACATACAGTAGCCCCATACATATTATATACAGTATTCCCATACACATTATATACAGTAGCCCCATCTACATTACACACGTAGTCCTATACACATTATATACAGTAGCCCCATTCACATTATATACAGTAGCCCCATACACATTAAATACAGTAGCCCCATATACATTATATACAGTAGCCACATACACATTATATGCAGTATCCCATACACATTACATACAGTAGCCCCATACACATTACATACAGTAGCCCCATACACATTAAATACAATAGCCTGATACACATTATATACAGTTGCCACATACACATTTTATACAGTAGCCCCATACATATTACATACAGTAGTCCCATACATATTATATACAGTAGCCCCATACACATTACGTACAGTAGCCCCATACACATTACATAAGTAGCCCCATACACATTACATACAGCAGACACATACACATTACATACAGTGGCCCCATACACATTACATACAGTAGTCCCATACATATTATGTACAGTAGCCCCATACACATTACATACATAAGCCCCATACACATTACATACAGTAGCTCCATACACATTACATACAGTAGCCCCATACACATTACATACAGTAGCCCTGTACATATTATATACAGTAGCCCCATACACATTACATACAGTAACCCCATACACATTACCTAGAGTAGCCCGTACACATTATATACAGTAGCCCCATACACATTACATACAGTAGCCCCATACACAATACATACAGTATCCCCATTCACATTACATACAGTAGCCCCATACACATTATATAGTAGCCCCATACACATTACATACAGTAGCCCCATACATATTATATACAGTATCCCCATACACATTATATACAGTAGCCCCATCTACATTACACACGTAGTCCTATACACATTATATACAGTAGCCCCATACACATTATATACAGTAGCCCCATACACATTAAATACAGTAGCCCCATATACATTATATACAGTATCCCCATACACATTACATACAGTAGCCCCATACACATTACATACAGTAGCCCCATACATATTATATACAGTAGCCCCATACACATTACATACAGTAGCCCTATACACGGAACTCTCTGCCGTATGATGTTGTAATGAGTGATTCACTGCTAAAATTTAAGAGGGAACTGGATGCCTTTCTTGAAAAGTATAATGTTACAGGGTATATACACTAGATTCCTTGATAGGGCGTTGATCCAGGGAACTAGTCTGATTGCCGTATGTGGAGTCTGGAAGGAATTTTTTTCCCCAATGTGGAGCTTACTCTTTGCCACATGTTTTTTTTTGCCTTCCTCTGGATCAACATGTTAGGGCATGTTAGGTTAGGCTATGGGTTGAACTAGATGGACTTAAAGTCTTCCTTCAACCTTAATAACTATGTAACTATGTAACATTACATACAGTAGCCCCATACATATTATATACAGTAGCCCCATATACATTACACACCGTAGTCCTATACACATTATATACAGTAGCCCAAAACACATTATTGAGTAGCCCATACACATTATATACAGTAGCCACATACACATTATATACAGTAGCCCATACACATTATATACAGTAGCCACATACATATTATATACAGTAGCCCATACACATTACATAGAGTAGCCCATACACATTACATACAGTAGCCCCATACACATTATATACAGTAGCCCATACACATTACATACAGTAGCCCCATACACATTACATACATTAGCCCCATACACATTATATACAGTAGCCCATACACATTATATACAGTAGCCCCATACACATTACATACAGTAGCCCCATACATATTATATACAGTATCCCCATACACATTATATACAGTAGCCCCATACACATTACATACAGTAGCCCCATACACATTATATACAGTAGCCCATACACATTACATACAGTAGCCCCATACACATTACATACATTAGTCCCATACACATTATATACAGTAGCCCATACACGTTATATACAGTAGCCCCATACACATTACATACAGTAGCCCCATACATATTATATACAGTATCCCCATACACATTATATACAGTAGCCCCATATACATTACACACCGTAGTCCTATACACATTATATACAGTAGCTCCATACACATTATATACAGTAGCCACATACACATTATATACAGTAGCCACATACACATTACATATAGTAGCCCCATACACATTACATACAGCAGCCACATAATTTTTATTGGGCATATGGGCTGTGTGGGGCGGTGTAAATGTGTCCGTGATTGGTGCCGTTAACGAAATTTCACAGTAATTTTTGTTGTGCAGCTGTTGAGCGCCTTGATCGGTCCTTGCGGACCGAACAATGCGCTCCTCAGCTGCCCTGTAACCTATACTGCCCGACCCCTGATACCCCCGTGCAGGCAACAGTGCTGCGTCTGCCGGGGGTATGCTGGAGGTCGGACCTGGTGGGAGATCTGCGCGCTGATCGGTCGGATTCGACCGATCAGAGCAATCAGGGGGCTGCGTGGCATTAATGCCAGCCTCCCGATTACCCCCTGCGGGCGGCGTATATGTGCCCGCAGTGAAGGTAATGGAGGACTGGCCAGCGCTGCCATTGCTGGGGAATTGCGGTGACCGGACGTTGGGGGGCGGGGACCGGAAGTGCTCGGGCGGAGCCTTTGCAGAGCTCCGGGCCGACACCAAGGGAGCAGGAAGCCGCCGGCTGCAGCGAGGCGGCGAGGACGCCCCCTCCCCTACCTGGAGATGCTCCGGGGCGCGGGGTAAGCGGGCGGATCGCCTTCCCCCTGGCGCCGACGTCAGCGTCTCCGGAGCGGCCGGGGAAAGGAGCGATGCCGCGCACCGCCTGGCGCTGCCAGGCTTAACCCCACTCGCCCGGGACGGAGCCCCCGGCCGCACACCGCCACCCTCCGCCCCTGCCGGAGCCTGCACGGATGCCGCCAGTGATGAGACGCAGCCCGCCCTCCGACGGGTGCGACGCCAGGCCCTGCCCCGTCTCCTTCGTGAGGTCCCCAGGCCCTCTGCAGCCGAGAGCCCCGGTACCTGCAGCGGCACAGAGAGGGGCCTCTGCCTACAGCTCTGGGCCGCTCCAACCTCCGGTCCCCCGGGTGCTGGGGTTCCGGAAGGCAGCGAAGGTGAGCTAGACCCGAGGGGGCCCGGGGGCGAAGGGGCGAGGGAAGCCAGACCAAGGGGACCCGGGAGCGAAGGGACGAGGGAGGCCGGACCAAGGGGACCCGTGGGCGGGGGGGGGTGAGTGAGAACAGATCAGGGGGACCCGGGGTGAAGGGGTGAGGAAGAACAGGCCGGGGTCGGGAGAGGGCCCAGGGAGGTGAGCCCTGACGCCGGTAAGAATGGCCTGAAGCCAGTGCTCACCTCTCTGTTCCACTCCTTTCAGCAGGGCCTCGATCAGGGGGTCCAACATAACTACGGAGATGCAGGGGGACAAAAGCTTCCAGGTGTCCGCTGGGAGGAAAAGAGAAAGTTCCCGGCCGGACACATGGATTTAACCCCCGTAGGAGTGGCCATAGGACCCCTCCCCTCTAGTGACCACTGGCCGGCCGGGGGTCTTCCAATTAGTGCATCACTAAGGGGGAGTGATGTTAGGGGGGAACTGGCACCGACATCCTTTAATGCTGCTCTATCTAGGTGCTCCCCAGTCAGAGACGCGCACCTTATTCAGTACCGCGTCTGCCATACAGTAGCCACATACACATTACATACAGTAGCCCCATACACATTACATACAGTAGCTCCATAAACATTACCTACAGTAGCCCAATACACATTACATACAGTAGCCCCATACACATTACATACAGTATCCCCATACACATTACATACAGTAGCCCCATACATATTATATACAGTAGCCCCATACATATTATATACAGTAGCCCCATACACATTACATACAGTAGCCCCATACACATTACATACAGTAGCTCCATACACATTACATACAGTAGCCCCATACACATTACATACAGTAGCCCTGTACATATTATATACAGTAGCCCCATACACATTACATACAGTAGCCCCATACACATTACATAGAGTAGCCCATACACATTATATACAGTAGCCCCATACACATTACATATAGTAGCCCCATACACAATACATACAGTAGCCCCATACACATTACATACAGTAGCCCCATACACATTATATACAGTAGCCCCATACACATTACATACAGTAGCCCCATACACATTACATAAAGAAGCCCCATACACATTATATAGTAGCCCCATACACATTACATACAGTAGCCCCATACATATTATATACAGTATCCCCATACACATTATATACAGTAGCCTCATATACATTACACACGTAGTCCTATACACATTATATACAGTAGCCCCATACACATTATATACAGTAGCCCCATACACATTATATACAGTAGCCACATACACATTATATACAGTATCCCCATACACATTACATACAGTAGCCCCATACACATTACATACAGTAGCCCCATACATATTATATACAGTAGCCCCATACACATTACATACAGTAGCCCCATACACATTATATACAGTAGCCCCATACACATTATATACAGTAGCCACATACACATTATATACAGTATCCCCATACACATTACATACAGTAGCCCCATACACATTACATACAGTAGCCCCATACATATTATATATAGTGTTGAGCGATACTTTCCGATATCGGAAAGTATCGGTATCGGAAAGTATCGGCCGATACCGTCACAGTATCGGAATCCAATC
The DNA here is from genome assembly GCF_051348905.1 of Ranitomeya variabilis. Classification (NCBI taxonomy): domain Eukaryota; kingdom Metazoa; phylum Chordata; class Amphibia; order Anura; family Dendrobatidae; genus Ranitomeya; species Ranitomeya variabilis. The sequence goes on along the minus strand of NC_135233.1, from coordinate 955,465,475 downwards.
CGATACCGATACCCGATCCCAATGCAAGTCAATGGGACGAAAATATCGGAATTAAAATAAACCCTTTATACACTTGTAGGTTCATTCTACATGAAGGAAAACAACTAAGAATATTGTAGGATGTATTGGGGGACGTGGCGGAGATATTAAAGGGACAGAGGTTTAGCCCAATGTAATAGAATAGCAGGATTTTTTATTTTTTTTTATGAAGTTCGGCGTTAGAAAGAATTTGACTATGTTTTTTTTTTTTTTTTTATGTCAGATATTGATGTTTCACTACTTCCACGCCCTTCACCTTCTTTTTTACTTCTCCCACGCTTTCTTCTTAATTATCCTCATCATCAGCTTCTTTGACATCAACTTCTTCACCTTATTCATCTTCTTCTTCATCTTCTACCTATTATTTTTTGGGTTACATTGTTCATATTCTTTTTATTTTACTATTATCTTCATCATATTCAACTTCTTCATCATATTCTTATTTGTGACAGGCATTCCCGTAGTTGTTATCTATAAAAGTTTGAAGATTACACCTTCCGTTCTGCCTGTCACAAAACAGTTACATTTGTCCGCGTTCAGTTTGGCCTGCAGCATCAGGCTTTATCCAGGGGCACCACGAGGAGGAACGGACTCACCCCCATACACTGCTTAGTCTTCTTCTGCTTATAATTTACATAATATTTTTTGCTCTGATATTTTGTGTTATGCTTAATGTCCTTCTGCTCTTTGTTCTGCAGCCTCTTGTTCTTCTGCTTCTCGGTCTTCCAGGTCGTCGTCGTCTCCAGGGTCGTCGTCTCCGGGGTCGTCGTCATCGGGGTGGTCTTCAGGGTCGTCGTCTCCGGGGTCGTCGTCATCGGGGTGGTCTTCGGGGTCATCGTCTCCAGGGTCGTCGTCATCACGGTGGTTGTCGTCTCTGGTGTCGTCGTCATCTTAGGGGTGGTCTTCCGGGTCATTGTGTTTAGTCTCTTGAACTTGGAAATGTAGCAGAAGGTACAAGAAGGCTGAGAAAATGCCGAGAACCAGCTGATGGAACTGGAACTCGGATGGCTACCCGAAGGTCCAAGAGCCAATGGAACTACCGAGGACCAGCTGACGTTACTGGAACCCGGTTACTAAGCAGGAGGTACCTGTGCTGAAAGCACTACCAAGGACCACCTGACGTTGGTGGAACTCGGATACCCAGAGGGAGGCACCTAAGCCAAAGGCTCTGCCCGGAACCAGCTGACGGTACTGGAACCAGGATGGGGAGCAGAAGGTACAAGAGCAAAAGACACTGCCGAGAACCAGCTGACGGTGCTGGAACCCGGATGGGTAGCCGAAGGTCCAAGAGCCAATGGAACTACCGAGGACCAGCTGACGTTACTGGAACCCGGTTACTAAGCAGGAGGTACCCGTGCCTGAAAGCACTACCAAGGACCACCTGACGTTGGTGGAACTCGGATACCAAAGGGAGGCACCTAAGCCAAAGGCTCTGCCCAGAACCAGCTGACGGTACTGGAACCAGGATGGGGAGCAGAAGGTACAAGAGCAAGTGTCTGCGTGGCTTTTGCAGGACACGATGCCGGCTGCACAGCAGGGGAACAGCTGGCGGTGCTGGACCCCACTGACACATTGGCGAGGTGTTTTTCTCTGTGCAGCTAGCACATCTGGGCCCCAACTGGCGGTTTGTTAGAGCCCAGGGTCAGCAGGAGGAGGAGCAGGAGGAGGAGGAGCAGGGGGAGGGGAGTGTAGGCCGAAGCCTGCACTGGCGGCAGCTTTGGGTCTGTTGTGTCTGCGTGGCTTTTGCAGGACACGTTGCCGGCTACACAGCAGGGGAACAGCTGGCGGTGCTGGACCCCACTGACACATTGGCGAGGTGTTTGGCTCTGTGCAGCCAGCACTTCCGGACAGCAACGATCGGTGTTGGAGCCCGGGCTCTGCAGGGGGAGCAGAGTGTAGGCCGAAGCCTACTTGAACCGATTTCAAAGGTCACCTTTAACCCCCCCTCAGGGGTTAGAAAGTAGAAGAGCCACAGCTTATGCAGCAGTAGTGCTGCACAAGTCAAAGGTTGCTCTTTTAATTTTTCTCCTTGCACACGCTGAATGAAACACGTATAACATTTAGCCCTTTATACAGTCAAACTGTGTTGGAGGCGCGAGTTCCCTTTGTAATGAGACGCAGCACAGATGTCAAGAATCCCACCTTGGTGCTGGGTGCAGCCTCCCGAGCGTTGTTATTTGCTGTACAGGAGTCTGCGCTGTCGTGTTATCCCCTGGCCTAGCGCCGTTAGCGCTGCCCATCTTCTGGCATCATGTAATGTCGGCCGGTGCGGTTCGCGATGCCCATGAATCCCAGCCCCGCAGTGTCTTAACATTGTTAAAACACTGCGGGGCTGGGATTCAGGGCCTGGCGCAGCACATATGTTGGCCTCTCACACTCGGGTCCTTACACCCGCTTCAGACTGTGCGGCGTCATCTGATCCCTTATCGCATGCCACGGCCATGAAGCCGCACAGTCCGAAGAAGGCGGAAGGAGAGGAGGGACAGGCGAACTGATGCACTGATCCTGCCCATGAATCACACCCTCGCAGTCCCAATAAATAAGACACCGAGGGGCGTTGTGTGGGTCAGGGCGGCCGCAGAGGCGCAGGCAGCCAAACAATGATGCCAGAAGACGGGCAGCGCTACCAAGGGGGTTGCAGCGTGTCATTACAAAGGAAAGACACACCACCGGGACGGTTAAATGGTCACACAGAGGACACATTTCAGACGTGTTTTCAGTTCCACATGTGCGAGGAGAATACGTTTCTGAGCCACCTTGCACACATGCAGCATTACCGCTGTACAAGGTGGCTGGATAACGTAAAAACGCCTGGGGGAGGGGGGACAGGTTCCCTTCAATTTCAGTTCTTGTGTCTGCGTGGCTTTTGCAGGACACGTTGCCGGCTGCACAGCAGGGGAACAGCTGGCGGTGCTGGACCCCACTGACACATTGGCTGGTGTTTTTCTCTGTGCAGCTAGCACATCTGGGCCCCAACTGGCGGTGTGTTAGAGCCCAGGGACAGCAGGAGGAGGAGCAGGAGGAGGAGGAGCAGGGGGAGGGGAGTGTAGGCCGAAGCCTGCACTGGCGGCAGCTTTGGGTCTGTTGTGTCTGCGTGGCTTTTGCAGGACACGTTGCCGGCTACACAGCAGGGGAACAGCTGGCGGTGCTGGACCCCACTGACACATTGGCTGGTGTTTTTCTCTGTGCAGCTAGCACATCTGGGCCCCAACTGGCGGTGTGTTAGAGCCCAGGGACAGCAGGAGGAGGAGCAGGAGGAGGAGGAGCAGGGGGAGGGGAGTGTAGGCCGAAGCCTGCACTGGCGGCAGCTTTGGGTCTGTTGTGTCTGCGTGGCTTTTGCAGGACACGTTGCCGGCTACACAGCAGGGGAACAGCTGGCGGTGCTGGACCCCACTGACACATTGGCGAGGTGTTTGGCTCTGTGCAGCCAGCACTTCCGGACAGCAACTAGCGTTGTTGGAGCCCGGGCTCTGCAGGTGGAGCAGAGTGTAGGCCGAAGCCTAATTGAACCGATTTCAAAAGTCACCTTTAACCCCCCCTCAGGGGTTACAAAGTAGAAGAGCCACAGCTTATGCAGCAGCAGTGCTGCGCAAGTCAAAGGTTGCTCTTGTAATTTTTCTCCTTGCACACGCTGAATGGAACACGTATAACATTCAGCCCTTTATACAGTCAAACTGTGTAATGGAGGCGAGAGTTCCCTTTGTAATGAGACGCAGCACAGGTGTCAAGAATCCCACCTTGGTGCTGGGTGCAGCCTCCCGAGCGTTGTTATTTGCTGTACAGGAGTCTGCGCTGTCGTGTTATCCCCTGGCCTAGCGCCGTTAGCGCTGCCCATCTTCTGGCATCATGTAATGTCGGCCGGTGCGGTTCGCGATGCCCATGAATCCCAGCCCCGCAGTGTCTTAACATTGTTAAAACACTGCGGGGCTGGGATTCAGGGCCTGGCGCAGCACATATGTTGGCCTCTCACACTCGGGTCCTTACACCCGCTTCAGACTGTGCGGCGTCATCTGATCCCTTATCGCATGCCACGGCCATGAAGCCGCACAGTCCGAAGAAGGCGGAAGGAGAGGAGGGACAGGCGAACTGATGCACTGATCCTGCCCATGAATCACACCCTCGCAGTCCCAATAAATAAGACACCGAGGGGCGTTGTGTGGGTCAGGGCGGCCGCAGAGGCGCAGGCAGCCAAACAATGATGCCAGAAGACGGGCAGCGCTACCAAGGGGGTTGCAGCGTGTCATTACAAAGGAAAGTCACACCACCGGGATGGTTAAATGGTCACACAGAGGACACATTTCAGACGTGTTTTCAGTTCCACATGTGCGAGGAGAATACGTTTCTGAGCCACCTTGCACACATGCAGCATTACCGCTGTACAAGGTGGCTGGATAACGTAAAAACGCCTGGGGGAGGGGGGACAGGTTCCCTTCAATTTCAGTTCTTGTGTCTGCGTGGCTTTTGCAGGACACGTTGCCGGCTGCACAGCAGGGGAACAGCTGGCGGTGCTGGACCCCACTGACACATTGGCTGGTGTTTTTCTCTGTGCAGCTAGCACATCTGGGCCCCAACTGGCGGTGTGTTAGAGCCCAGGGACAGCAGGAGGAGGAGCAGGAGGAGGAGGAGCAGGGGGAGGGGAGTGTAGGCCGAAGCCTGCACTGGCGGCAGCTTTGGGTCTGTTGTGTCTGCGTGGCTTTTGCAGGACACGTTGCCGGCTACACAGCAGGGGAACAGCTGACGGTGCTGGACCCCACTGACACATTGGCGAGGTGTTTGGCTCTGTGCAGCCAGCACTTCCGGACAGCAACTAGCGTTGCTGGAGCCCGGGCTCTGCAGGTGGAGCAGAGTGTAGGCTGAAGCCTAATTGAACCGATTTCAAAAGTCACCTTTAACCCCCCCTCAGGGGTTACAAAGTAGAAGAGCCACAGCTTATGCAGCAGCAGTGCTGCGCAAGTCAAAGGTTGCTCTTGTAATTTTTCTCCTTGCACACGCTGAATGGAACACGTATAACATTCAGCCCTTTATACAGTCAAACTGTGTAATGGAGGCGAGAGTTCCCTTTGTAATGAGACGCAGCACAGGTGTCAAGAATCCCACCTTGGTGCTGGGTGCAGCCTCCCGAGCGTTGTTATTTGCTGTACAGGAGTCTGCGCTGTCGTGTTATCCCCTGGCCTAGCGCCGTTAGCGCTGCCCATCTTCTGGCATCATGTAATGTCGGCCGGTGCGGTTCGCGATGCCCATGAATCCCAGCCCCGCAGTGTCTTAACATTGTTAAAACACTGCGGGGCTGGGATTCAGGGCCTGGCGCAGCACATATGTTGGCCTCTCACACTCGGGTCCTTACACCCGCTTCAGACTGTGCGGCGTCATCTGATCCCTTATCGCATGCCACGGCCATGAAGCCGCACAGTCCGAAGAAGGCGGAAGGAGAGGAGGGACAGGCGAACTGATGCACTGATCCTGCCCATCAATCACACCCTCGCAGTCCCAATAAATAAGACACCGAGGGGCGTTGTGTGGGTCAGGGCGGCCGCAGAGGCGCAGGCAGCCAAACAATGATGCCAGAAGACGGGCAGCGCTACCAAGGGGGTTGCAGCGTGTCATTACAAAGGAAAGTCACACCACCGGGACGGTTAAATGGTCACACAGAGGACACATTTCAGACGTGTTTTCAGTTCCACATGTGCGAGGAGAATACGTTTCTGAGCCACCTTGCACACATGCAGCATTACCGCTGTACAAGGTGGCTGGATAACGTAAAAACGCCTGGGGGAGGGGGGACAGGTTCCCTTCAATTTCAGTTCTTGTGTCTGCGTGGCTTTTGCAGGACACGTTGCCGGCTGCACAGCAGGGGAACAGCTGGCGGTGCTGGACCCCACTGACACATTGGCTGGTGTTTTTCTCTGTGCAGCTAGCACATCTGGGCCCCAACTGGCGGTGTGTTAGAGCCCAGGGACAGCAGGAGGAGGAGCAGGAGGAGGAGGAGCAGGGGGAGGGGAGTGTAGGCCGAAGCCTGCACTGGCGGCAGCTTTGGGTCTGTTGTGTCTGCGTGGCTTTTGCAGGACACGTTGCCGGCTACACAGCAGGGGAACAGCTGGCGGTGCTGGACCCCACTGACACATTGGCGAGGTGTTTGGCTCTGTGCAGCCAGCACTTCCGGACAGCAACTAGCGTTGTTGGAGCCCGGGCTCTGCAGGTGGAGCAGAGTGTAGGCCGAAGCCTAATTGAACCGATTTCAAAAGTCACCTTTAACCCCCCCTCAGGGGTTACAAAGTAGAAGAGCCACAGCTTATGCAGCAGCAGTGCTGCGCAAGTCAAAGGTTGCTCTTGTAATTTTTCTCCTTGCACACGCTGAATGGAACACGTATAACATTCAGCCCTTTATACAGTCAAACTGTGTAATGGAGGCGAGAGTTCCCTTTGTAATGAGACGCAGCACAGGTGTCAAGAATCCCACCTTGGTGCTGGGTGCAGCCTCCCGAGCGTTGTTATTTGCTGTACAGGAGTCTGCGCTGTCGTGTTATCCCCTGGCCTAGCGCCGTTAGCGCTGCCCATCTTCTGGCATCATGTAATGTCGGCCGGTGCGGTTCGCGATGCCCATGAATCCCAGCCCCGCAGTGTCTTAACATTGTTAAAACACTGCGGGGCTGGGATTCAGGGCCTGGCGCAGCACATATGTTGGCCTCTCACACTCGGGTCCTTACACCCGCTTCAGACTGTGCGGCGTCATCTGATCCCTTATCGCATGCCACGGCCATGAAGCCGCACAGTCCGAAGAAGGCGGAAGGAGAGGAGGGACAGGCGAACTGATGCACTGATCCTGCCCATCAATCACACCCTCGCAGTCCCATTAAATAAGACAACGAGGGGCGTTGTGTGGGTCAGGGCGGCCGCAGAGGCGCAGCCAGCCAAACAATGATGCCAGAAGACGGGCAGCGTTACCAAGGAGCTTGTTGCGTGTCAATACAAAGGAAAATCACACCTGAGGGACATTTTAATGGTCACAGAGGACACATTTTAGACGTGTTCAGTTCCACGAGTGCAAGGAGAATACGTTTCTGAGCCACCTTGCACACATGCAGCATTACTGCTGTACAAGGTGGCTGTAAAACATAGAAACACCTGGGGGAGGGTGGACAGGTTCCCTTCAATTTCAGTTCTTGTGTCTGCGTGGCGGTCGCAGGACACGTTGCCGGCTACACAGCAGGGGAAAAGCTGGCGGTGCTGAACCCCACTGACACATTGGCTGGTGTTTTTCTCTGTGCAGCTGGCAGTACCGGGCCCCAACTGGCGGTGTTAGAGCCCGGGGTCAGCAGGAGGAGGAGAGGGAGCAGAGTGTAGGCCGAAGCCTGCACTGGAGCAAGTTGAAAGGGAAACTTTAACCCCCCCCCCCCAGGCGTTTGTAGCTGAAAGAGCCATTGTGTACAGCACTAATGCTGGAAAAGGTAAACTTAGCTCTTTTAATTATGGTCCTTGTACATGCGGAACCTAACATTTATGAAATGTGTCTCCTCACAGCGTTAAACCGTCCGGTAGGTGGAACTTTCCTTTGTCGTGTGACGCAGCACAGCCATCATTTTTACCCCCTTGGCGCCGTGCGCCGCCTCCTCAGCGTTGTTTGAATCTGTCCCGGAGCCTGCGCTGTTAGGTTAGCCCTTGGCCATGCACACATGTTGCGCTGCCCGTCTTCTGACCTCATTTGGTGTCAGGCTGGCTGCGCCTGTGCGGGTGCGCTGGCCGAGATCCCGCCTCGCAGTGTCGTCTAATGTAATCCCACCGCGGGCCTGTGATCCGTGCCCGTGCGCAGTGCATATCCTCTCCTCTCACTCCCCTCCCTACGGCTTTTTCAGACTGTGCGGTGTCACGGCCGTGGCATGCTATTAGGGACCAGCTGACATCGCACAGTCTGAAGAAGCCGTAGGGAGGGGAGTGAGAGGAGAGGATATGCACTGCGCACGGGCACGGATCACAGGCCCGCGGTGGGATTACATTAGACGACACTGCGAGGCGGGATCTCGGCCAGCGCACCCGCACAGGCGCAGCCAGCCTGACACCAAATGAGGTCAGAAGACGGGCAGCGCAACATGTGTGCATGGCCAAGGGCTAACCTAACAGCGCAGGCTCCGGGACAGATTCAAACAACGCTGAGGAGGGGGCGCACGGCGCCAAGGGGGTAAAAATGATGGCTGTGCTGCGTCACACGACAAAGGAAAGTTCCACCTACCGGACGGTTTAACGCTGTGTGGGGACACATTTCATAAGTGTTAGGTTCAGCATGTGCAAGGAGCATCACGAAAAGAGGCACTTTTTCCCTTTGCATCATTACTGCTGCACAAGGTGGCTCCTTCAGTAACAAACGCCTGGGGGGGGGGGGGGGTCAGGTTCCCTTACATTTAACTTGTTGTGTCTGCGTGGCGGTCGCAGTACACGTTGCCGTATACACAGCAGGGGAACAGCTGGCGGTGCTGAACCCCACTAACACATTGGCGAGGTGTTTGGCTCTGTGCGTACAGCACTTCTGGACGGCAACTAGCGGTGTTGGAGCCCAGGGACACGTGGAGGAGGAGGAGGTTGGAGGAGGTTGGAGGAGGTAGGAGGGATTGCCACACACACAGCAGGGGAACAGCTGACGTTACTGAACCCCAATAACAGAGGAGGGACTGTTGACTGTGCGTACAGCACTTCTGGACGGCAACTGGCGGTGTTGGAGCCCAGGGACAGGTGGAGGAGGAGGAGGTTGGAGGAGGTAGGAGGGATTGCCACACACACAGCAGGGGAACAGCTGACGTTACTGAACCCCAATAACAGAGGAGGGACTGTTGACTGTGCGTACAGCACTTCTGGACGGCAACTGGCGGTGTTGGAGCCCAGGGACAGGTGGAGGAGGAGGAGGTTGGAGGAGGTAGGAGGGATTGCCACACACACAGCAGGGGAACAGCTGACGTTACTGAACCCCAATAACAGAGGAGGGACTGTTGACTGTGCGTACAGCACTTCTGGACGGCAACTGGCGGTGTTGGAGCCCAGGGACAGGTGGAGGAGGAGGAGGTTGGAGGAGGTAGGAGGGATTGCCACACACACAGCAGGGGAACAGCTGACGTTACTGAACCCCAATAACAGAGGAGGGACTGTTGACTGTGCGTACAGCACTTCTGGACGGCAACTGGCGGTGTTGGAGCCCAGGGACAGGTGGAGGAGGAGGAGGTTGGAGGAGGTAGGAGGGATTGCCACACACACAGCAGGGGAACAGCTGACGTTACTGAACCCCAATAACAGAGGAGGGACTGTTGACTGTGCGTACAGCACTTCTGGACGGCAACTGGCGGTGTTGGAGCCCAGGGACAGGTGGAGGAGGAGGAGGTTGGAGGAGGTTGGAGGAGGTAGGAGGGATTGCCACACACACAGCAGGGGAACAGCTGACGTTACTGAACCCCAATAACAGAGGAGGGACTGTTGGGACTGTGCGTACAGCACTACCAGGCAACAACTAGCGGTGTTGGAGCCCAGGGACAGGTGGAGGAGGAGGTGGTTGGAGGAGGTTGGAGGAGGTAGGAGGGATTGCCACACACACAGCAGGGGAACAGCTGACGTTACTGAACCCCAATAACAGAGGAGGGACTGTTGACTGTGCGTACAGCACTTCTGGACGGCAACTGGCGGTGTTGGAGCCCAGGGACAGGTGGAGGAGGAGGAGGTTGGAGGAGGTTGGAGGAGGTAGGAGGGATTGCCACACACACAGCAGGGGAACAGCTGATGTTACTGAACCCCAATAACAGAGGAGGGACTGTTGACTGTGCGTACAGCACTTCTGGACGGCAACTGGCGGTGTTGGAGCCCAGGGACAGGTGGAGGAGGAGGAGGTTGGAGGAGGTAGGAGGGATTGCCACACACACAGCAGGGGAACAGCTGACGTTACTGAACCCCAATAACAGAGGAGGGACTGTTGACTGTGCGTACAGCACTTCTGGACGGCAACTGGCGGTGTTGGAGCCCAGGGACAGGTGGAGGAGGAGGAGGTTGGAGGAGGTAGGAGGGATTGCCACACACACAGCAGGGGAACAGCTGACGTTACTGAACCCCAATAACAGAGGAGGGACTGTTGACTGTGCGTACAGCACTTCTGGACGGCAACTGGCGGTGTTGGAGCCCAGGGACAGGTGGAGGAGGAGGAGGTTGGAGGAGGTAGGAGGGATTGCCACACACACAGCAGGGGAACAGCTGACGTTACTGAACCCCAATAACAGAGGAGGGACTGTTGACTGTGCGTACAGCACTTCTGGACGGCAACTGGCGGTGTTGGAGCCCAGGGACAGGTGGAGGAGGAGGAGGTTGGAGGAGGTAGGAGGGATTGCCACACACACAGCAGGGGAACAGCTGACGTTACTGAACCCCAATAACAGAGGAGCGACTGTTGACTGTGCGTACAGCACTTCTGGACGGCAACTGGCGGTGTTGGAGCCCAGGGACAGGTGGAGGAGGAGGAGGTTGGAGGAGGTAGGAGGGATTGCCACACACACAGCAGGGGAACAGCTGACGTTACTGAACCCCAATAACAGAGGAGCGACTGTTGACTGTGCGTGCAGCACTTCTGGACGGCAACTAGCGGTGTTGGAGCCCAGGGGCAGGTGGAAAAGCAGAGGAACACAATGTAGGCCGAAGCCTGAGAAAGTCGAAAGGGAACCTTTAACCCCCCCCCCAAGGCGTTTGTAGCTGAAAGAGCCAGCTTGTGCAGCACAAAAGATGCAAAAGGAAAAGGTGGCTCTTTTCATCATGCTCCTTGCAAACACAGAACTAAACACTTATAAAATGTGTCCCCTGAAGCCGTGAAACCGTCCCGGAGGTGGGACTTTCCTTCGTAATATGACGCAGCACAGCCATCATTACTACCCCCCCGCCGCCGTGCCCCGGCTCCTCAGCGTTGTTTGATTCCGTCCCGGAGCCTGCGCTGTTATGTTATCCCGTGGCCAGGCACACTTAGCGCTGCCCATCTTCTGACATCATTTGGTGTCAGGCTGGCTGCGCCTGTGCGGCCGCGCTGGCCGAGAGCCCGCCTCGCAGTGTCTTCTGATGTAATCCCACTGGGGGCCTGGGATCCATGGCCATGCGCAGTGCATATCCTCGCCTCTCACTCCCCTCCCTACGGCTTCTTTTCCAGACTGTGCGGTGTCACGGCCGTGGCATGCTATTAGGGACCAGCTGACACCGAACAGTCTGAAGAAGCCATAGGGAGATGAGTGAGAGGTGGAGGTTCAGATATGCACTGCGCATGTCCATAGATCCCAGGCCCCCAGTGGGATTAAATCAGAAGACACTGCGAGGCGGGCTCTCGGCCAGCGTGGCCGCACAGGCGCAGCCATCCTGACACCAAATGATGCCAGAAGACGGGCAGCGCTAAGTGTGCCTGGCCACGGGATAACATAACAGCGCAGGCTCCGGGACGGAATCAAACAACGCTGAGGAGCCGGGGCGCGGCGCCGGGGGGGTAGGAATGACGGCTGTGCTGCGTCATATTACGAAGGAAAGTCCCACCTCCGGGACGGTTTTACGGTATCAGTGGACACATTTTATAAGTGTTAAGTTTTGCGTGTGCAAGGAGCAAAACCAAAATAGCTACCTTTTTCCTTGTGCAGCATTACTGCTGCACAAGGTGGCTCTTTCAGTAACAAACGCCTTGGGGGGGGGGGGGGACAGATTCCCTTACATTTCAGTTGTTGTGTCAGCGTGGCGGTCGCATGACACATTGCCGGCTACACAGCTGGGGATCAGCTGACGTTACTGAAACCCAATAACACTGGGTCGTATGTTTTGACTGTGCAGACGGCACGTCTGAGCCTCAACTGGCGGTGTTGGAGCCCAGGAATTTAAGTTCAGGTGGTAGAAAGATGAACACAACAGGAGACCTGGATAACGTATACAGTGACCTAATTATTTAATCAGGAGGAGGAGTGGCAAATTCCTGCGAGATCCAGGCCTTGTTCATTTTCAGGAAAGTAAGCCGGTCAACGTTATCGGAGGATAGTCGCATGCGACGGTCAGTTAGTACACCACCTGCAGCACTAAAGACACGTTCCGATAATACACTGGCCGCAGGGCAAGACAGCACCTCCAATGCATACTGGCTTAGCTCTGGCATGTATCCAGCTTTGAGACCCAAAACTTGAAAGGGGAAGAGCCGTCTGGGAGTACAGCAAGAGGGCAAGACATGTAGTCTGTCACCATCTGACGGAACCGTTGCCTCCTGCTGACTGGAGCCGTCTGTGATGGTGTAGACTTTTGTGGGGGGCACACAAAACTGTGCCACAGTTGGGCCATACTGGTCTTGCCTTGGGCAGAGGCACTGCTTCTGCTCCCTCTTTGTGCAGAGCCTCCACCACTGCCTGGACGCACTGAGCTGCTTTGGAATGCAGTAGCAGCACTTCTCTCAGTTGGAATGGAGAAGATGATGGAACTGACCAGTGTGTCTTGGTACTCCCGCATTTTTCGCTCCCGGTTCAACGGTGTGATGAGGCTTTCTACGTTGTCCCGGTAGCGAGGATCGAGGAGGGTGAACACCCAATAATCAGACATGTTGAGAATGTGGTCGATGCGGCGGTCGTTTCTCAGGCACTGCAGCATGTAATCCACCATGTGCTGCAGACTGCCAACTGCCCAAGAAACGCTGTCCCCAGCTGGAGGCGTGATCTCTGCCCGCTCGTCATCACCCCACCCTCGCTGTACACACTGAGTACTGGACAATTCGGGAACTCCCTCCTCTGGACGGATGTCTTCCTCCTCCATTGACTCCTCCTCATCCTCCTCACAAACTGTCCCCTGCCTACGCGTTTGTGAGGAACCACGTGGCGCTGACTGTCCAGAAGATGATGGAAGTGGTGAATCCTCATCCTCCACCTCTTCCACAACATCATCCCTTAGCGCTTGCAGTGATTTTTCAAGCAGGCAGATAAGGGGGACAGTCATGCTGACTAGTGCATCATCTGCACTCGCCATCCGCGTGGAATAATCAAAGGGACGCAAAACCTGGCAGACATCCTTCATAGTGGCCCACTCTGTGGTTGTGAAGTCTGTACGGCGCTGACTGCGACTTTTTTGCGCCTGATACAGCTGGTACTCCATTACAGCTTGCTGCTGCTCACACAACCGCTCCAACATATGTAACGTGGAATTCCACCTGGTAGGTAGGTCACATATGATGCGATGTTCCGGCAGGCGGTGTCGGCGCTGCAGAGCCGCAATGCGCGCTTTTGCCGTGCTGGAACGCCGCAAGTGAGCACACTCTAGGCGGACCTTGTGCAGCAGTGCATCAAGATCCGGATAGTCCCTCAAAAAACTCTGCACGACCAAATTGAGCACATGTGCCAGACATGGGATGTGAGTGAGGTTGCCGAGGCCCAGGGCTGCCACCAGATTTCGGCCATTATCACACACTACCATGCCTGGCTGGAGATTCGCTGGCTCAAACCACACATCGCTCTCCTGCTTGATGGCATTCCAGAGCTCCTGCGCTGTGTGGCTACGATTCCCCAAAAAAATTAATTTCAAGACGGCCTGTTGACGTTTGGCCACGGCTGTGCTCATGTCGGTCGTAACAGGTACACGTTCATCACGGGTCCATGTGGAGGTGGACTGTGACGGCTCCTGCAGCGATGATTCTGAGGAACTGGTGTAAGAGGAGGAGTCAATGCGTACAGAATGGATTCCTGCAATCCTTGGAGTGGGCAGGACACGTCCTGCGCCACTCGCACGGTCTGTACCCGGCTCAACTACATTAACCCAATGGGCAGTGAGGGAAAGGTATCGCCCCTGTCCATGTTGACTGGTCCACGCATCGGTGGTGAGGTGGACCTTGCTACTGACGGCGTTCAGTAGCGCGTGTTTTATGTGTCCCTCAACATGCTTGTGCAGGGCAGGGACGGCTTGCCTGCTGAAGTAAAAGCGGCTGGGCACACTGTACTGTGGGACTGCCAATGACATCAAGTCACGGAAGCTGTCAGTCTCCACCAGCCTGAATGACAGCATTTCCAGTGACAGAAGTTTGGCAATGCCTGCAGTCAGAGCCTGTGCTCGTGGGTGGTTTGACGAGAAAGGCCGCCTTTTCTCCCATGCCTGTACTACCGATGGCTGTAGACTGGGCTGGGAGTGTGTGGTTGACTGGGAAAGTGGTGCTGCGGGTGGAATGACAGCGGGTCTCTGGACAACAGGGCCAGAGGTTCTTCCACGGCGATCCTGGGAGGAAGCCGAACCAGCTGCGTGTGAGCTAGAGGAAGAGGCAACACGAGCTGAAGAGGTGGTAGCTGCCGCTGTTGGTTGGCCTAGCTCTTCAGTGTGTTTGTCTAACTCCGCCGGGTGCCTGTTGCGCACATGTTTCCACATGTTGGAGGTATTGAGGTTGGCGACTTTTTGACCTCTTTTGATTTTTTGATGACACACCTTGCATCTGACATAGCAAATGTCATCTGCAACTGTGTCAAAAAAGGACCAGGCACTGCAAGTCTTGGGAGCCCCCCTTTTGACTTTTGGAAGAGACATGCTCCTTACGGGTGCCAAAGCGGAGGCTGCAGGATCCGCAGTCTTCCCCCTCCCTCTCCCTCTTTGGGCCGTACGGGGAATCTCTTCCTCAGAGCTGCTCCCACCACCTTCCTGTCCCTGACGCCAAGATGGGTCAAGGACCTCATCATCTACACTACCCTCTGCCCCCAACTGCTCCTCCTGGGTAGTCTCAGCAGCAGAGCACGCACCAGTAAGTGGCACCTGAGTGTCATCATCAGCTGATGCGGCCTGCGAGGTGGTGACCGGAGCCACTGGCCCACCCGCCTCTTCAGAGGAAGACAGAAAAAGCGGTTGGGCATCACTGCACCCTGCCTCTTCTTCCATTTCTCCAATGCTGCTTGGCTGGCCCCCTGTTTCCAAGCCAAGAGATGATTCAGAGAACAGAAGTAGAGACTGCTCCTGTCCTGGGATCTCTGTCTGCCTGGGCAATTTTGCAGGTGGTGAAGAGACAGATGGCTGCTCTCCAGTGCTCTGTGTCTGAGAGGATGTGGCACTAATGGAAGTTGATGCATTAGCTGCCATCCATCCCACAACGGCTTCAATTTGGTCTTGACGCAGCAGCGGTGTACGGCGCTCGGCGACAAAGCTGCGCATGAACGACTGTTCCCTTGTGAAAGTGGGTGCTGATGACTCACCGGTGCCCGCAGCAGGCACAGAATCCCCACGTCCCCTCCCTGCTCCGCGCCCACGCCCACGCCCACGTGCCTTACTCACTGCCTTCTTCATCTTGGTTGACTGATAAAGATAAGCAGAAAAGTACTAACGGCTTTGTGTGCTTATTCCTGAGCAACTCCTCCTAACAGGTATAAGACACACTAATTTTCTAAAGTGTGGACTAGACTTGAATATGAGCTAATGTGGCCTACACAAATGTAAAGTGGTGTAACTGGTGTGTTTGGTGAACTTTATTATTTATTTATTTTTTGGGGCTGAACTGACAACGGATAGAGCTGCAGTCACACGGAGACCGTGCAGACAGACGTAAACGGCGCTGCAAGGCCCAAAAAACCTCCTCTACTTTATCCTATGTAGTGTTTTTCCACAAATTAGCTGGAGACGGGTGGAAAGACACTAATAGGATTTTTTAAAATTAATTAGCAGCAGACTACACTACTTGAAAACAAAATGAAAATTGATTTGGCGGTATGACGCAGTGAACAACCCTGAGCTGGAGACAACCAAGCTACGGCTGCTCACAGACTACAGGGCGAGCTGCAGTCACACGGAGACCGTGCAGACAGCCGTAAACGGCGCTGCAAGGCCCAAAAACCCTCCTCTACTTTATCCTATGTAGTGTTTTTCCACAAATTAGCTGGAGACGGGTGGAAAGACACTAATAGGATTTTTTTAAATTAATTAGCAGCAGACTACACTACTTGAAAACAAAATGAAAATTGATTTGGCGGTATGACGCAGTGAACAACCCTGAGCTGGAGACAACCAAGCTACGGCTGCTCACAGACTACAGGGCGAGCTGCAGTCACACGGAGACCGTGCAGACAGCCGTAAACGGCGCTGCAAGGCCCAAAAACCCTCCTCTACTTTATCCTATGTAGTGTTTTTCCACAAATTAGCTGGAGACGGGTAGAAAGACACTAATAGGAATTTTTGGAAAAAATGTGCAGCAGCCTGCACTACTTCAAAAAAAAAAAAAAAAAGGACAGTATGAGGCAATGAACCACCCTCCCTGAACTGAATACAACCAGCTATGGATGGCCTATGTGGCTGCACTCAGACTAGAGAGTGGGCTGCACTCACACACACACACAGAGAGACCTTGCAGATCGCTGTGAAAACAGCGCTACAAGGCAAAAGGAAGGTGATTAGTAGGTGAACACAGCGGTTGCTAAATTAGCCTTTGGAAAGCACAAAGAAGCAAATCGCTATCTCTAAACTGTCCCTCAGTCAGCAAACAGCGTCCTGTCACTAACTGAATTCACAGCAGAGTGATCGCAAAATGGCGCCAGCGACTTTTAAACTGCATCATGACATCATTTAAGCAGCCAATCACAGCCTTGCCAGTAGTTTCATGCCCTCCATGCTAAACAGGATGTGCCCACACTTGGAATCTTTCTCATTGGCTGAATTTCTGAATTTTGAATCATGGAACTTCCGATTCCGGTATCCGATACGCGCCAAGTATCGGAATCCCGGTATCGGAATTCCGATACCGCAAGTATCGGCCGATACCCGATACTTGCGGTATCGGAATGCTCAACACTAATTATATACAGTAGCCCCATACACATTACATACAGTAGCCCGTACACATTATATACAGTAGCCCCATACACATTATATACAGTAGCCCTATACACAGAACTCTCTGCCATATGATGTTGTAATGAGTGATTCACTGCTAAAATTTAAGAGTGGACTGGATGCCTTTCTTGAAAAGTATAATGTTACAGGGTATATACACTAGATTCCTTGATAGGGCGTTGATCCAGGGAACTAGTCTGATTGCCGTATGTTCAGTCGGGAAGGAATTTTTTTCCCCAATGTGGAGCTTACTCTTTGCCATATGGTTTTTTTTTTGCCTTCCTCTGGATAAACATGTTAGGGCATGTTAGGTTAGGCTATGGGTTGAACTAGATGGACTTAAAGTCTTCCTTCAACCTTAATAACTATGTAACTATGTAACATTACATACAGTAGCCCCATACATATTATATACAGTAGCCCCATATACATTACACACCGTAGTCCTATACAAATTATATACAGTAGCCCAAAACACATTACATAGAGTAGCCCATACACATTATATACAGTAGCCACATACACATTATATACAGTAGCCCCATACACATTACATACAGTAGCCCCATACACATTATATACAGTAGCCCATACACATTACATACAGTAGCCCCATACACATTACATACATTAGCCCCATACACATTATATACAGTAGCCACATACACATTATATACAGCAGCCCCATACACATTACGTACAGTAGCCCCATACACATTACATACAGTAGCCCCATACACATTACATACAGAAGACACATACACATTACATACAGTAGTCCTATACACATTACATACAGTAGTCCCATTCATATTATATACAGTAGCCCCATACACATTACGTACAGTAGCCCCATACACATTACATACAGTAGCCCCATACACATTACATACAGAAGACACATACACATTACATACAGTAGTCCTATACACATTACATACAGTAGCCCCATACACATTACATACAGTAGCCCCATACACCTTATATACAGTAGCCACAAACACATTTTATATAGTAGCCCCATACACATTATATAAAGTAGCCCAATACACATTACATAGAGTAGCCCATACACATTATATACAGTAGCCCCATACACATTACATACAGTAGCCCCATACACATTACATACAGTAGCCCCATACACATTACATAGAGTAGCCCCATACACATTACATACAGCAGCCACATACACATTATATACAGTAGCCCCATACACATTACATACAGTGGCCTCATACACATTACATACAGTAGCCCCATACACATTATATACAGTAGCCACATACACATTATATACAGTAGCCCCATACACATTACATACAGTAGCCCCATACATATTATATACAGTAGCCCCATACACATTATGTACAGTAGCCCCATACACATTACATACAGTAGCCCCATACACATTATATAGAGTAGCCCCATATACATTACACACCGTAGTCCTATACACATTATATACAGTAGCCCAATACACATTACATAGAGTAGCCCATACACATTATATACAGTAGCCACATACACATTATATACAGTAGCCCCATACACATTACATACAGTAGCCCCATACACATTACATACAGTAGCCCCATACACATTATATACAGTAGCCACATACACATTATATACAGCAGCCCCATACACATTACATACAGTAGCCCCATACACATTACATACAGTAGCCCCATACACATTACATACAGTAGCCACAAACACATTATATACAGTAGCCCCATATACATTACACACCGTAGTCCTATACACATTATATAAAGTAGCCCAATACACATTACATAGAGTAGCCCATACAGATTATATACAGTAGCCCCATACACATTACATACAGTAGCCCGTACACATTATATACAGTAGCCCCATACACATTATATACAGTAGCCCTATACACAGAACTCTCTGCCATATGATGTTGTAATGAGTGATTCACTGCTAAAATTTAAGAGTGGACTGGATGCCTTTCTTGAAAAGTATAATGTTACAGGGTATATACACTAGATTCCTTGATAGGGCGTTGATCCAGGGAACTAGTCTGATTGCCGTATGTTCAGTCGGGAAGGAATTTTTTTCCCCAATGTGGAGCTTACTCTTTGCCATATGGTTTTTTTTTTGCCTTCCTCTGGATCAACATGTTAGGGCATGTTAGGTTAGGCTATGGGTTGAACTAGATGGACTTAAAGTCTTCCTTCAACCTTAATAACTATGTAACTATGTAACATTACATACAGTAGCCCCATACATATTATATACAGTAGCCCCATATACATTACACACCGTAGTCCTATACACATTATATACAGTAGCCCAAAACACATTACATAGAGTAGCCCATACACATTATATACAGTAGCCACATACACATTATATACAGTAGCCCCATACACATTACATACAGTAGCCCCATACACATTATATACAGTAGCCCATACACATTACATACAGTAGCCCCATACACATTACATACATTAGCCCCATACACATTATATACAGTAGCCACATACACATTATATACAGCAGCCCCATACACATTACGTACAGTAGCCCCATACACATTACATACAGTAGCCCCATACACATTACATACAGAAGACACATACACATTACATTCAGTAGTCCTATACACATTACATACAGTAGCCCCATACACATTACATACAGTAGCCCCATACACCTTATATACAGTAGCCACAAACACATTTTATATAGTAGCCCCATACACATTATATAAAGTAGCCCAATACACATTACATAGAGTAGCCCATACACATTATATACAGTAGCCCCATACACATTACATACAGTAGCCCCATACACATTACATACAGTAGCCCAATACACATTACATAGAGTAGCCCCATACACATTACATACAGCAGCCACATACACATTATATACAGTAGCCCCATACACATTACATACAGTGGCCTCATACACATTACATACAGTAGCCCCATACACATTATATACAGTAGCCACATACACATTATATACAGTAGCCCCATACACATTACATACAGTAGCCCCATACATATTATATACAGTAGCCCCATACACATTATGTACAGTAGCCCCATACACATTACATACAGTAGCCCCATACATATTATGTACAGTAGCCCCATACACATTATATAGAGTAGCCCCATATACATTACACACCGTAGTCCTATACACATTATATACAGTAGCCCAATACACATTACATAGAGTAGCCCATACACATTATATACAGTAGCCACATACACATTATATACAGTAGCCCCATACACATTACATACAGTAGCCCCATACACATTACATACAGTAGCCCCATACACATTATATACAGTAGCCACATACACATTATATACAGCAGCCCCATACACATTACATACAGTAGCCCCATACACATTACATACAGTAGCCCCATACTCCTTATATACAGTAGCCACAAACACATTTTATACAGTAGCCCCATACACATTATATACAGTAGCCACAAACACATTATATACAGTAGCCCCATATACATTACACACCGTAGTCCTATACACATTATATAAAGTAGCCCAATACACATTACATAGAGTAGCCCATACAGATTATATACAGTAGCACCATACACATTACATACAGTAGCCCCATACATATTATATACAGTAGCCCCATACACATTACATAGAGTAGCCCCATACACATTACATACAGCAGCCACACACATTATATACAGTAGCCCCATACACATTACATACAGTAGCCCCATACACATTACATACAGTAGCCCCATACACATTGTATACATTAGCCACATACACATTATATACAGTAGCCCCATACACATTACATACAGTAGCCCCATACATATTATATACAGTATCCCCATACACATTACGTACAGTAGCCCCATACACATTACATACAGTAGCCCCATACACATTATATACAGTAGCCACAATCACATTATATACAGTAGCCCCATATACATAACATACAGTAGCCCCATACATATTATATACAGAAGCCCCATACACATTATATAGAGTAGCCCTATATACATTACACACCGTAGTCCTATACTTATTATATACAGTAGCCCCATACACATTATATATAGTAGCCCCATACACATTACATACAGAAGCCCCATACACATTATATACAGTAGCTACATACACATTATATACAGTAGCCCATACACATTACATACAGTAGCCTCATACACATTATATACAGTAGCTCCATACACATTACCTACAGTAGCTCCATAAACATTACATACAGTAGCCCCATACATATTATATACAGTAGCCCCATACACATTACATACAATAGCCCCATACACATTACATATAGTAGCCCCATACGCATTACTATACAGCAACCACATACACATTTTATACAGTAGCCCCATACACATTACATACAGTAGCCCCATACACATTACATACAACAGCCACATACACATTATATACAGTAGCCCCATACACATTACTTACAGTAGCCCCATTCGAGGGCTCACAATCTACAAGGAATGGGTGAGGATACAGTAGGTGAGGATAGAGCTGGTCGTGCAGTGGTTTGGTCGATCGGTGGTTACTGCAGGTTGTAGGCTTGCCGGAAGAGGTAGGTCTTCAAGTTCTTTTTGAAGGTTTCGATGGTAGGTGAGAGTCTGATATGTTGTGGTAGAGAGTTCCAGAGTAGGGGTGATGCGCGAGGGAAATCTTGTATGCGATTGTGGGAAGAGGAGATAAAGAGTGGAGTAGAGAAGGAGATCTTGTGAGGATCGGAGGTTGCGTGCAGGAAAGTACCGGGAGACGAGGTCACAGATGTATGGAGGAGACAGGTTGTGGATGGCTTTGTATGTCATGGTTAGGCTTTTGCACTGGAGTCTCTGGGTAATGGGGAGCCAGTGAGGGGATTGACAGAGGGGAGAGGCTGGGGAATAACGGGGTGACAGGTGGATTAGTCGGGCAGCTGAGTTTAGAATAGATTGGAGGGGTGCGAGAGTGTTAGAGGGGAGGCCACAGAGCAGGTTACAGTAGTCGAGGCGGGAGATGATGAGGGCCTGGACTAGGGTTTTTGCAGATTCTTGGTTTAGAAATGTACGGATCCGTGAAATATTTTTGAGTTGAAGGCGGCAGGAAGTGGAAAGGGCTTGGATATGCGGTTTGAAGGAGAGATCAGTGTCAAGGATTACCCCGAGACAGCGAGCTTGTGGGACTGGGGAGAGTGAGCAGCCATTTACTGTAATGGATAGGTTCATTGGGGGGGTCGCGTGAGATGGAGGAAAGACAATGAATTCTGCTTTGCCCATGTTAAGTTTTAGAAATCTAGCGGAGAAGATGGATGAAATAGCGGATAGACATTAAGGGATTCTGGTTAGTAGGGAGGTGATATCTGGTCCAGAGATGTAGATCTGTGTGTCATCAGCATAGAGATGATACTGAAAACCATGAGATTCTATGAGCTGTCCCAGGCCAAAAGTGTAAATGGAGAAGAGCAGGGGCCCTAGAACTGAACCTTGCGGGACTCCGACAGATAGGGGGCGAGGTGAGGAGGTGGTGTGTGAATGGGAGATGCTGAATGTTCGGTCAGTTAGGTATGACGAGATCCAGGATAGGGCCAAGTCTGTGATGCCAAGGGATGAGAGGGTCTGTAGTAATAGGGAATGGTCCACTGTGTCAAAGGCAGAGGACAGGTCCAGGAGGAGGAGGATAGAGTAGTGTCGCTTGCTCTTGGCGGTTAATAGGTCATTGGTGACCTTAGTTAGGGCAGTTTCAGTGGAGTGGTGTGACCGGAAGCCTGATTGTAAGCTGTCGAAGAAGGAGCAGGAAGATAGATGGGAGGACAGTTCAAGATGGACGTGTTGTTGCGGTAGATTTGAGGCATAGGGGAGAAGTGATATAGGGCGATAGCTAGATACAGAGGATGGGTCAAGAGAGGGCTTTTTGAGGATAGGTGTGATTGAGGCATGTTTAAAGCTTGAGGGGAAAATACCAGTTGTTAGTGATAGGTTAAAGAGATGGGTTAGAGTTGGGATGAAGACTGTGGGGAGGTTTGGGATGAAGTGGGAAGGGATTGGGTCAAGTGCACTGGTGGTGAGATGCAATCTTGAGAGTAGAGTGGAGAGTCAATCTACTGTAATGGTGGAGAAGTTGGTTTTCGAGGTGGAAGGCTGGGTAATTGGGAGGAAGGGCTCTGGGGGTTGTCAACTAAAACTGTCTCCGATGTTCTCAATCTTCTGCTTGAAAAATGAGGCAAAGTCTTCTGCTGAGATGAGTGGGGAGGGAGGAGGTGCTGGGGGACCGAGGAGAGAGTTGAACACAACATACACACATTACATACAGTAGCCCTATACACATTATATACAGTAGCCCCATACACATTACATACAGTAGCCCCATACACATTACATACAGAGAATAGCATACACCAAGTATGGACCCAGCCAGTGGAAAGAATAGCAGAGAACTATTTTTAGTATATATATATTTTATTAAATGGTAAGAGTAGAAGTACAATAAAAACAGTATTAAAAAATTGAAATCTTATGTATATATATATATGTATACTTCTTTTATATATATTTTTTCATATATATTTTTTCACGGGCACATATCAAAAAATATATTAATTTTATATATATATATCTAGTGTATAATACGATATATCATTACATAGGGCTGGTTTGTATATATATATATATACTGGATACCCCTATCATGAATATAAATAAATAAAGTAGGGATCACATGCAACATACAAAGTTAAGAAAATTGAATAAAAAAGTGGAATTATTAAAAAGTGGAAATATATAAAAAATTAATTAATTAATCATATGTATGCAACCATGTACATATGGCATGTAAGGAAAAAAAGTGCAAATAGTGCCAATTAGTGCAAATACAATGTGCAAAGGCAGAGATTCACAAGAAGAAGTGCTAAATGTGCATATGATCCAATGCTACTTACTTATAAAGCTAGGGAAATTATCTCCAGAACCGCCACAGAGTTTGATAATGTGCTCCCCGACACGTGTTTCGGACCCAACAAGTTCCTTCGTCAGGGGGTGTACTATGGTATGACCGATGTGTTTATATATGCTAAGGTTAATTACCAATGTCAGCGTTCATAGAGTGTGCGGCGCAGGCGCCGCTCAGGTAACCCGGAAGTCCAGGAATCAGCATCACGTGACCGGACGCACATGCTAGTTCATGGCATTACCAAGGACACTGTGACGCCGTGTTCCCGACACCAGAGCGCTGAGCACGCCTGCGCACTTCCATAAACCCGACATGGGTAGGTGAAGCAAGAGATGTGGTATGGAGTCCGCCATATGTCCGAAGCCATAACTATGGCAACAAGACGCTGGACCTCATAGAGCATATTGCGCTTGCGCACAAGTGCGCGATCTTAAACATCAGGTGCTCAGGGCACAGTGCCGTGCTGTAAAAACGACAGGACACTGACCCCAAAGCTAGACCCGCAGTTATATATAAGTGTAGAAAACCGTTAAAAAATTTCTAAGTGCCCAAAGGGGGTACATGTACAAAAAAAAAAAAAAAAAAAAAGAGGCAAGTGCACTGCGCTATGTAATATGTTAATTTCCTGAAATACCAACTACAGTAAATTATATGACAAAATTAAAAAGCTTCAATATCTATATGCATGAGGCGCCGAATACGTCAGGGACATCACACGGCCGTATTACTCAAGCCCATCTGATGTCTCCACAGACAAGTATCAGGCGCGCATACATAGCCAAAAACGCATGACATATTATGTAGGGTACAAAGATATAATACATAAATCTTAAGACAATTGTTATATATAAGAGACAATAGAAACAACAACATTATTATTATATAACCATACAGTAGCCCCGTACACATTACATACTGTAGCTTTTGGCCGACAGCTATCTCCCTAGACTCTCCCATTTGCTGGAACACTTGTCTGTGTTCTGTATTAGAGAGGCGCTGACAGACTCTATTTGGTAGCAACTTGTCTTTTTGACAACTAGAATATTGGAAAGCTAACGTGCTGAATCTTCCTGACCACCGACCTGTTCTGCAAGGGAAGTCGGGAGGCCACGATACAAATTTGACTGTTGGCTGTTACTCTCTTTCTGAATTCAGCTGACTTTATTGTACAGTATATGGGAGCCTTATCATGTTTCTATATGAAGAAACGGCATTTAGCACGTATGCTACTCTAGAATAATTTTTTCTAAATCAACCTTAGTAAAGGCATGTTCTCTGCCATTCAATGAGAGCTGAGCTGCAGCACCCAGACAGCAGCCACTACTCAATGAATGAGTCTGTGCTGTTGGGGTTCTGTACATTGTGTACATCCGGCGACTACAGGAGCTTGCATAAAGCTGATCAGGGGGTTTGCCGGATGTCAGACTCTCTTCCACCGATATGATATTGATGACCTATCCTAAGGACAGACTATCAATAGCAAAGTCCTGGAAAATCTCTATAAATAGTACCAGCGTTGAGTGTTTCATATGCGGTTGAAGGATATTAACCCCTTTACCCCCAAGGGTGGTTTGCACGTTAATGACTGTGCCAATTTTTACAATTCTGACCACTGTCCCTTTATGAGGTTATAACTCTGGAACGCTTCAACGGATCCTGATGATTCTGACACAGTTTTCTCGTGACATTTTGTACTTCATGATAGTGGTAAAATTTATTTGATATTACCTGCGTTTATTTGTGGAAAAAAACGGAAATTTGGCAAAAATTTTGAAAATTTTGCAATTTTCCAACTTTGAATTTTTATGCCCTTAAATCACAGAGATATGTCACACAAAATTTCCTGCATGTCTACTTTACATCAGCACAATTTTGGAACCCAAATTTTATTTTGTTAGGGAGTTATAAGGGTTAAAAGTTGACCAGCAATTTCTCATTTTTACAACACCATTTTTTTTTAGGGACCACATCTCATTTTAAGTCACTTTGAGGAGTCTATATGATAGAAAATACCCAAGTGTGACACCATTTTAAAAACTGCACATCTCAAGGTGCTAAAAACCGCATTCAAGAAGTTTATTAACCCTTCAGGTGTTTCACAGGAATTTTTGGAAAGTTTAAAAAAAAGTGAACATTTAACTTTTTTTCACAAAAAATTTACAGAGCTCGGAAGGGAAGGAGCGCCATTTGACTTTTCAATACAAAATTGACTGGAATTGAGATGGGATGCCATGTCGCGTTTGGAGAGCCCCTGATGTGCCTAAACATTGAAACCCCCCACAAGTGACACCATTTTGGAAAGTAGACCCCCCCAAGGAACTTATCTAGATGTGTGGTGAGCACTTTGACCCACCAAGTGCTTCACAGAAGTTTATAATGTAGAGCCGTAAAAATAAAAAATCATATTTTTTCACAAAAATGATCTTTTTGCCCCCAATTTTTTATTTTCCTAAGGGTAACAGAAGAAATTAGACCCCAAAAGATGTTGTGCAATTTGTCCTGAGTAAGCTGATATCCCATATGTGGGGGTAAACCACTGTTTGGGCACATGGCAGGTGTCGGAAGGGAAGGAGCGCCATTTGACTTTTCAATGCAAAATTGACTGGAATTGAGATGGGACGCCATGTCGCGTTTGGAGAGCCCCTGATGTGCCTAAACATTGAAACCCCCCACAAGTGACACCATTTTAGAAAGTGGACCCCCTAAGAAACTTATCTAGATGTGGGGTGAGCACTTTGACTCACCAAGTGCTTCACCGAAGTTTATAATGTAGAGCCGTAAAAATTAAAAATCATATTTTTTCACAAAAATGATCTTTTTGCCCCCAATTTTTTATTTTCCCAAGGGTAACAGAAGAAATTGGACCCCAAAAGTTGTTGTGCAATTTTTCCTGAGTACGCTGATGCCACATATGTGGGGGTAAACCACTGTTTGGGCGCATGGCAGAGCTCGGAAGGGAAGGAGGGCCATTTGACTTTTCAATGCAAAATTGACTGGACTTGAGATAGGACACCATGTTGCGTTTGGAGCGCCCCTGATGTGCCTAAACATTGAAACCCCCACAAGTGACACCATTTTGGAAAGAAGACCCACTAAGGAACTTATCTAGATGTGTTGTGAGAACTTTGAACCCCCAAGTGTTTCACTACAGTTTATAACGCAGAGCCGTGAAAATAAAAAATCTCTTTTTTTTTCCACAAAAATTATTTTTTAGCCCCCAGTTTTGTATTTTCCCAAGGGTAACAGAAGAAATTGGACCACAAAAGTTGTTGTCCAATTTGTCCTGAGTACGCTGAGACCCCATATGTTGAGGTAAACCCCTGTTTGGGCACACGGGAGAGGTCGGAAGGGAAGGAGCACTGTTTTACTTTTTCAACACAGAATTGACTGGAATTGAGATCGGACGCCATGTCGCGTTTGGAGAACCCCTGATGTGCCCAAACAGTGGAAACCCCCTAATTCTAACTGAAACCCTAACCCAAACACACCCCTAACCCTAATCCCAATCCTAACCATAACCCTAACCACACCCCTAACCCAAACATGCCCTTAATCTTAATCCCAACCAGACCCCTAGCCCTTATCCCAACACTAACCACACCCTTAACTCCAACACACCCCTAACCCTAATCCCAACCATAGCCCTATCCACACCCCTAACCCTAATCCCAACTGTAAATGTAATCCAAACCCTAATGTTAGCCCCAACCCTAACCCTAACTTTAGCCCTAACCCTAACTTTAGCCCCAACCCTAACTGTAGCCCTAATCCTAACACTAACCCTAACGGGAAAATGGAAATAAATACATTTTTTTAATTTTATTATTTTTCCCTAACTAGGGGGGTGATTAAGGGGGGTTTGATTTACTTTTATAGTGGGTTTTTTAGCGGATTTTTATGATTGGCAGCTGTTACATACTAAAAGACGCTTTTTATTGCAAAAAATAGTTTTTACGTCTCTACATTTTGAGGGCTATTATTTTTCCATATTTTGGTCCACAGAGTCATGTGAGGTCTTGTTTTTTGCAGAACGAGTTGATGTTTTTATTGGTACCATTTTCGGGCACGTGACATTTTTTGATCGCTTTTTATTCCGATTTTTGTGAGGCAGAATGACCAAAAACCAGCTATTCATGAATTTTGCATTTTTTGGGGGGAGGGGGGGGGGGGCGTTTATACCGTTCCACATTTGGTAAAATTGATAAAGCAGTTTTATTCTTCGGGGTCAGTACAATTACAGTGATACCTCATATCATTTTTTTATGTTTTTGCGCTTTTATACGATAAAAACTATTTTATATAAAAATAATTATTTTTGCATCGCTTTATTCTGAGAACTATAACTTTTATATTTTTTTGCTGATGATACTGTGTGGAAGCTCATTTTTTGCGGCATAAGATGACGTTTTCAGTGGTACCATGGTTATTTATATCCGTCTTTTTGATCGCGTATTATTCCACTTTATGTTCGGCGGTATGATAATAAAGCTTTGTTTTGTGCCTCATTTTTTTTTTTTTTACGGTGTTCACTGAAGGGGTTAACTGGTGGGACTGTTTATAGGTCGGGTCGTTACGGACGTGGTGATACTAAATATGTGTACTTTTATTTTTATTTTTTCTTATTTAGATAAAGAAATGTGTTTATTGGAATTTTTTTTTCTTTATTTAGGAATTTTTTTTTTCTTTACATATGTAATTTTTTTAAATTTTACTTTATAACATTGCCCCAGGGGGGGACATCACAGTATAGTGTCAGATCGCTGATCTGACACTTTGCAATGCATTGTGTCAGATCAGCGATCACACAGGCACTGAAGGAGGTTTGCAGGCGCCTGCTCTGAGCAGGCGCTCACAAGCCACCTCCCTGCAGGACCCGGAAGGAGCCCCGCAGCCATTTGGATCCGGGGCCTGCAGGGAGGAGGAGGTAGGAGACCCTCGGAGCATCGCGATCACATTCCGCCGGAATGCTGCAATCATGTTTGATCGCAGTGTTCCGGGGGTTAATGTGCCAGGAACGGTCCGTGACCGCTCCTGGCACATAGTGCCGGATGTCAACTGCAATAGTCAGCTGACACCCGGGCCGCGATCGGCTGCGCTCCGCCCGTGAGCGCGGCTGATTGCGTTAAAAGTACTATCCCATCGGTGGTCATACGGGCCCATACCACCTCGACAGGATAGTACGTCTAATGTCAGAAAGGGGTTAAAAACAATCTTTCTGCAGGTTTTACCATTTAATCTGAGAGCAGCATGATATACGGGCAGAGGCACTGATTCCAGCAATGTTTCACTTACTAAGTTGTTTTTTGTAGTTTCAATAAAATCATTGTTTTATCAGCAGGAGATTGTCACTAGAGGACTAGGTGTCTTGTACCATGTAGTCTTCTTGCTCTGTATAACTCCGCCCACCACCACTGATTAAGAGCTTTCTGCCAATGTACACAAAGCTGTCAATCAGTGGTGTGGGCGGGGTTATACAGAGCTCAGCCTTTAGAGAACTGCTAGATCTTCACCATAGAAAACAATAATTTTATCAAAACTACAGCAAACAAGCAATAAGTGACACACCATTAAAATCTGGGTCTTTGTCCCTACATTGTGCTGTTCTCAGATTACATAGCAAAAATCTGGTGACAGGTTCCCTTTAAACCTTGTACATGTGGCAATATAACAACTCTGTATGAAGCTATCAAATACATCATCCATAGAAGTCTATGGGATTATGCTGTACCTCTGTATAGTATGGATACAAGTTCATACAGGGACATACTGTGTTTTCTTGCTCATATGTAATCCAGCTCTAAAAATTCATGACACGCTCCATTATTTGGTGTATTATGCAGCAAATCACCTCTAGTAGCAATGACTGCAAGGAAGAATACTTCCATTATATCACCCTGCCCGGAGGAACTATATGGCAGCGCACACCGTGCCTGGCTGTATAGTATAGAACCTTTATGTGCCTGAGAATTGGCTCCATGCATCCAGGACTGCAATATGTATAAGCCATAGATTGCTAGCTCTCTCTGAATCAGTCGGAAACCTTAGAGAATGTGCTTTGGTGAAAGGCGTTCACATTATAAAGGGAAAGGATAATAATACACTCCTTATCATGCACATTGTACTGTGTTGACAGACAGGTATTTTCGTACCATTTGGAAGCTTCCTGTTATCTCAGCGTAAGGCTGGATTCATGTACAGTTGTCAGATCTCATCACATATGCCGAGCTGTGCGGTAACAGGTCACACACTGCCATCTATCAATGTACATCCAGTAGAGACGTTCTATCGATCTACCAACTGGATGCAAGTGTGATTTATGACCCTCTAGCAAGTCGGACATGAGAGCACAGCACTGCTGTAATGAGAACGTGAAGACATCTTTTACTGTAGGTTCACTGTTGTAATAAGACATTATAATTAAAGGGAACCTGACAGCTGGTACATGCCATCCGATCCCCGGGCACCATGTATCGGGCACTGGCTGTATGATCTCAGCCACATATGGTTGACGCTGAATCACTTTAATAGTCTCCGCCCGCTGCCAGTGACTGACAGGTCTCTGCCTATATGTCAATCCAGAGCAGCGGATGGGGAAAAGCCGCCGTGGACCTGTCTGTCTGACTAGTCTATAGGTGGTCTATTAAAGTATGTTTTTCTCTGAAGCGCCAAAGTGTTTAAGTGTCAAACATACCTGGCTGAGATCATACAACCAGAGCTGGATACATGCTGCCCGCGGATTAGGCGGCTTGTATCAGCTGTCAGGTTCTCTTTAAGATGCATTTTATGTAAATATTCAGACGAACAGAACCTATACTGCCTGTCACCTCTTTGGGAATATTCACAATCCTGAGGCATGTGGGATCTGTACTTTGGTTTATCAACAAGGTCTGTTCATTTAAATTAGAAAGGAGACATTGTGGTGTTTAAGACAGCGCCATGGGAATTGTATACATGTCACGGGGCCTGATGCTCTGCAGATACGGCTACTTTATACAGGGTTTTTCCATTGCTGCTGTAGAGGATATTTTAATTCTATACAAAGTATAAAAATAATTGATTAGACGTTAAAAATAGGATTTATCATCTGTTATGACGGATAAGTCTTGTACAAAGGTTCAATTTTACAAGTTTAAAAATCTTAGCCCAAAACCCCTGTTATGCAGCTTCTTTTTGGAGAATATATCTACTTTGATGCTCTTTCCAGGGTTTTTCAGAAGTACTACATTGATGATCTATTATTAGGATAGGTCATCAATATTAGATTAGTAAGGGTCTGACACCGAGCACCCCCATTGATCAGGTGTTTTCAGCTCCAGCAGTGGCCAAGCGTGCACAGCAGAACAGCACAGCTCCATTCATTGTGCAATGGCCATCCCCTGGTTCTCCAGCTCATGCTATCTTCTTTTCTGTAGGAACAAAACTGCAGTAACTTGGAAAGGCCGCTACACTGAGCGGAGCTGTGCTGTCCGGCTCTGCTCAGTGTTTACATCCAGGTCCAGACTTGAAAACAGCTAATCAGTGGGGTTGTCAGGTGTCAGCCCCCCATCGGTCTGATATTGATGACCTGTCCTTTCATAGATCATTAGTACTGTAAGCCTGCTAAATTCCTTTAAGTTGCACAGGTATTACGAAGGTATAAACAGAGAAACAATCAGAAGAAAACCTGTATAATGGTGCTCTACAGTGATCTAGAAAAGCGCTATACATAGTGTTGAGCGATACCGTCCGATACTTGAAAGTATCGGTATCGGAAAGTATCGGCCGATACCGGCAAAGTATCGGATCTAATCCGATACCGATACCCGATACCAATACAAGTCAATGGGACTCAAGTATCGGACGGTACCCTGTATGGTTCCCAGGGTCTGAAGGAGAGGAAACTCTCCTTCAGGCCCTAGGATCCATATCAATGTGTAAAAGAATGAATTAAAATAAAAAATAGGGATATACTCACCTCTCCGACGCAGCCTGGACTTTACCGCCGTAACCGGGAGCCGTTGTACCTAAGAATGCGCGCTTGAAGGGCCTTACATGATGTCACGGCGCTCTGATTGGTCCGTAGCGGTCGCGTGACCGCTACGTGACCAATCACAAAGCAGTGACGTCACCTAAGGTCTTTCAAGCGCTTGAAATACCTTAGAAGACGTCCGCAGCTTCTGATTGGTCGCGTAGCGGTCGCGTGACCGCTATGCGACCAATCACAAAGCAGTGACGTCACCTAAGGTCTTTCAAGCGCTTGAAAGACCTTAGGTGACGTCAATGCTTTGTGATTGGTCGCGTAGCGGTCACGCGACCGCTACGGACCAATCAGAGCGCCGTAACGTCATCTATGGCCCTTCAAGCGCGCATTTTTAGGTACAACGGCTCCCGGTTACGGCGGTAAAGTCCAGGCTGCGTCGGAGAGGTGAGTATATCCCTAATTTTTATTTTAATTCTTTCTTTTACACATTGATATTAATCCCGATACCGATTCCCGATACCACAAAAGTATCGGATCTCGGTATCAGAATTCCGATACCCGCAAGTATCGGCCGATACCCGCAAGTATTGGCCGATACCCGATACTTGCGGTATCGGAATGCTCAACACTAGCTATACAATGTTTGAATTGCTAAAACAGAGAGGATACGTAATAGTGCCATAGAAGTGTCTCATTAATATTGTTATACATTGCAAAAGTAATAGCATTGTTCACAGCTTTATAGTACTAAGCATTATAGCACTATTTATTCATACTGTGTACAGTGTACAGCGGCTAGAATTGTACTTGTTTTTCTGTATATGTACAGTGCCTTGAAAAAGTATGAAACTTACATTACATTCACAAACTTAAATGTATTTTATTGGGATTTTATGTGATATACCAATACAAACTAGCATTTGTAAAGTGTAAAGGAAATGATACATGGTTTTCTAAATATTTTAAGCATATAAATCTGAAAATTGTGATGTGCATTTATATTCAGACCCATGTAGTCTGATGTTGTGAATTTACCTTTTGGCTCCCTCTAGTGGCTACTAGTGTTTTTACTCTGGGTATGTCTTTCATCCCTTGTATGCTCACCTGGGTCGTTAGGTCAGGGGTGTTGCTATATTAGCTCCCTGGACCTTCAGTTCAATGCCTGGCAACGTTGATATCAGAGCTAATCTGTAGTGCTCTTGTCTACTGATCCTGGTTCCTGCTTGATTAAGCTAAGTCTGCTTTCTTGCTTTTTGCTATTGTTTTTGTTTTGCAATTTTGTCCAGCTTGTACATAATCTGTATCTTATCCTTGCTGGAAGCTCTAGGGAGGCTGGAGTTCTCCCCCCGGGCCGTTAGACGGTTCGGGGGTTCTTGAATCTCCAGTGTGGATTTTTGTTAGGGTTTTAGTTGACCATATAAGTTATCTTACTACATTCTGCTATTAGTGAGTGGGCCTCTCTTTGCTAAACCTAGTTCATCTCTGTGTTTGTCATTTCCTCTTACCTCACCGTTATTATTTGTGGGGGGCTTGTATCCAACTTTTGGGGTCTATTCTCTGGAGGCAAGAGAGGTCTTTGTTTTCCTCTTCTAGGGGTAGTTAGTCCTCCGGCTGGCGCGAGACATCTAGCGACCAACGTAGGCATGTTCCCCGGCTACTTCTAGTGTTGGCGTTAGGAGTAGATATATGGTCAACCCAGTTACCACTGCCCTATGAGCTGGATTTTTGTACTTCGCAGACTTGCTGATATCTCTGAGACCCTCGCCATTGGGGTCATAACAGTTTGCCAGGCCAGTATTAAATGTTAAATGCATTGCAGAAGCGGGATTATAAGAAAGAAAGTTCTGAGTTTTTTTTTCTCTCTCTCATTTTTTTTTCTTTTCCCCTTTACCTCTGAGTGGCTTGTGATTGCTGCAGACATGAATGTCCAGACCTTGATTACAAGTGTGGACCAGCTTGCTGCTCGTGTGCAGGGCATACAAGATTATGTTACCAGAAATCCTATGTCAGAACCTAAGATACCGATTCCTGAACTGTTTTCCGGAGACCGATTTAAGTTTAGAAATTTCAGGAATAATTGTAAATTGTTTTTGTCCCTGAGACCCTGTTCCTCTGGAGACTCCGCTCAGCAAGTGAAAATTGTTATTTCTTTTTTACGGGGCGACCCTCAGGATTGGGCTTTCTCGCTGGCGCCAGGAGATCCGGCATTGGCTGATATTGATGCGTTTTTTCTGGCGCTCGGTTTGCTTTATGAGGAACCCAATCTTGAGATTCAGGCAGAAAAAGCCTTGCTGGCTATGTCTCAGGGCCAGGACGAGGCTGAAGTGTATTGCCAAAAATTTCGGAAATGGTCCGTGCTGACCCAGTGGAACGAGTGTGCATTGGCTGCAAATTTTAGAAATGGTCTTTCTGAAGCCATTAAGAATGTGATGGTGGGTTTTCCCATTCCCACAGGTCTGAATGATTCTATGGCCCTGGCTATTCAAATCGACCGGCGGTTGCGGGAGTGCAAAACCGCAAATTCCCTCATGGTGTTGTCTGAACAGGCACCTGAATTAATGCAATGTGATAGAATCCTGACTAGAAATGAGCGGAAAATTCATAGACGCCAGAATGGCTTGTGTTACTACTGTGGTGATTCTACACATGTTATCTCAGCATGCTCTAAACGTCTTACTAAGGTTGTTAGTCCGGTCGTCATTGGTAATTTGCAACCTAAATTTATTCTATCTGTAACTTTGATTTGCTCACTGTCATCGTATCCTGTCATGGCGTTTGTGGACTCGGGTGCTGCCCTGAGCCTTATGGATCTGTCATTTGCCAAGCGCTGCGGATTTGTTCTTGAGCCATTGGAAAATCCTATCCCTCTTAGGGGTATTGATTCTACGCCATAAACCGCAGTTTTGGACACAGGTTACTATGTGCATGACTCCCGAACATCGGGAGGTAATACGTTTTCTTGTTCTGCATAAAATGCATGATTTGGTTGTTTTGGGTTTGCCATGGTTACAGACCCATAATCCAGTCTTGGACTGGAAGGCTATGTCAGTGTCAAGTTGGGGCTGCCATGGAATTCATGGAGATTCCCTGCCCTTGTCTATTGCTTCTTCTACGCCTTCGGAAGTTCCGGCGTATTTGTCTGATTATCAGGATGTCTTCAGCGAGTCTAAGTCCAGTGCACTGCCTCCTCATAGGGAATGTGACTGTGCAATAGATTTGATCCCTGGCAGTAAGTTTCCTAAGGGGAGACTGTTTAATCTGTCGGTACCTGAACATACCGCGATGCGTTCATATATCAAGGAGTCTCTTGAGAAGGGGCATATCCGTCCTTCTTCTTCCCCTCTTGGTGCGGGATTCTTTTTTGTGGCCAAAAAGGACGGATCTTTGAGGCCTTGTATTGACTATCGGCTTTTAAATAAGATCACTGTCAAATTTCAGTATCTTTTGCCGTTGTTGTCAGATTTGTTTGCCCGGATTAAAGGTGCCAAGTGGTTCACCAAGATAGACCTTCGTGGTGCGTACAACCTTGTGCGCATTAGGCAGGGCGATGAATGGAAAACCGCATTCAATACGCCCGAAGGTCATTTTGAGTACTTGGTGATGCCATTTGGGCTCTCTAATGCACCTTCAGTTTTTCAGTCCTTCATGCATGACATTTTCCGGAAGTATCTGGATAAATTTTTGATTGTTTATCTGGATGATATTCTGTTTTTTTCTGATGATTGGGACTCGCATGTGGAGCAGGTCAGGATGGTTTTTGAGATTTTGCGTGAAAATTCTTTGTTTGTAAAAGGCTCAAAGTGTCTCTTTGGTGTACAGAAGGTTCCCTTTTTGGGGTTCATTTTTTCCCCTTCTGCTGTGGAGATGGATCCAGTCAAGGTCCGAGCTATTCATGATTGGACTCAACCCTCGTCAGTTAAGAGTCTTCAGAAGTTCTTGGGTTTTGCTAACTTCTACCGTCGTTTTATCGCAAATTTCTCTAGCGTTGTTAAACCGCTGACGGATATGACCAAGAAAGGCTCTGATGTAGCTAACTGGGCTCCTGCTGCCGTGGAGGCTTTCCAGGAGTTGAAACACCGGTTTACTTTGGCGCCTGTTTTGTGCCAGCCTGACGTCTCACTTCCCTTTCAGGTTGAGGTGGATGCTTCGGAGATTGGGGCAGGGGCCGTTTTGTCGCAGAGAGGCCCTGGTTGCTCTACTATGAGACCTTGTGCCTTTTTCTCTAGGAAGTTTTCGCCGGCAGAGCGAAATTATGATGTGGGCAATCGGGAGTTATTGGCCATGAAGTGGGCATTTGAGGAGTGGCGTCATTGGCTCGAGGGTGCTAAGCATCGGGTGGTGGTCTTGACTGATCACAAAAATTTGATGTATCTCGAGTCTGCTAAACGCCTGAATCCTAGACAACAGCAATAATTTACTTGGCACTCAGGAGAACTTTGTAGTAAAGTAAAACATGATTTATTCAGTGCATCCAGTTCAACATGAACGTTTTCGATCCCAACATAGGACCTTCATCAGACAGGATTTTTGAACACTGGACTGCACAACGTGTCTGAATGGGCCTGATAGAGGTTCCAATATCAGACCGGGTTCAGGAGGTGTAGTACGGCCTTAAGCAGAAAAAATGAGGAAGCGCTGTGGACCGGCGAGATACTCGCTGAAGAGGGGAGCGCTGGTGCTGCCGCGAATAGAGCGCGCCGTGCTGCAGGGAGCCCTCCGGGAGGCAGCACCAGCGCTCCCCTCTTCAGCGAGTATCCCGCCGGTCCACAGCGCTTCCTCATTTTTTCTGCTTAAGGCCGTACTACACCTCCTGAACCCGGTATGATATTGGAACCTCTAGCAGGCCCATTCAGACACGTTGTGCAGTCCAGTGTTCAAAAATCCTGTCTGATGAAGGTCCTATGTTGGGATCGAAAACGTTCATGTTGAACTGGATGCACTGAATAAATCATGTTTTACTTTACTACAAAGTTCTCCTGAGTGCCAAGTAAATTATTGCTTATGTACCACGGGTTGGATACCTAACTTGAGCACCTCCCAGATACCCAGAGTGCCGTGCTTTACTACACTACATATTGAATCCTAGACAGGCCCGCTGGTCATTGTTTTTCTCCCGTTTTGACTTTGTGGTCTCGTATTTACCAGGTTCTAAGAATGTGAAGGCCGATGCTCTGTCTAGGAGCTTTGTGCCTGATGCTCCTGGAGTCGCTGAACCTGAGGGTATTCTTAAGGAAGGAGTTACCTTGTCAGCGATTTCTCCAGATCTGCGACGTGTGTTGCAGAGATTTCAGGCTGGTAGGCCTGACTCTTGTCCACCTGACAGATTGTTTGTGACTGCTAAATGGACCAGCAGAGTCATTTCCGAGGTTCATTCCTCAGTGTTGGCAGGGCACCCGGGAATTTTTGGCACCAGAGATCTGGTGGCCAGGTCCTTTTGGTGGCCTTCCTTGTCAAGGGATGTGCGGTCATTTGTGCAGTCCTGCGGTACTTGTGCTCGAGCTAAGCCTTGCTGTTCTCGTGCCAGCGGGTTGCTCTTGCCCTTGCCTGTCCCGAAGAGACCTTGGACACACATCTCTATGGATTTCATTTCGGATCTCCCGGTGTCTAAAGGCATGTCTGTCATCTGGGTGATATGTGATCGTTTCTCCAAGATGGTTCATCTGGTTCCTTTGCCTAAGCTGCCTTCCTCTGCTGATCTGGTTCCTGTGTTCTTCCAGAACGTGGTTCGTTTGCACGGCATTCCTGAGAATATTGTGTCGGACAGAGGATCCCAGTTTGTTTCCAGGTTCTGGCGATCCTTTTGTGGTAGGATGGGCATTGATTTGTCGTTTTCGTCCGCTTTTCATCCACAGACTAACGGACAAACGGAACGAACTAATCAGACTCTGGAGGCGTATTTGAGGTGTTTTGTCTCTTCTGATCAGGATGATTGGGTGACCTTCTTGCCGTTGGCTGAATTTGCCCTTAATAATCGGGCTAGTTCTGCCACCTTGGTTTCGCCATTTTTCTGCAACTCCGGTTTCCATCCTCGTTTTTCCTCGGGACATGTGGAGCCTTCTGACTGTCCTGGAGTGGATTCTGTGGTGGATAGGTTGCAGCGGATCTGGAATCATGTGGTGGACAACTTGAAGTTGTCACAGGAGAAGGCTCAGCGTTTTGCCAATCGCCGCCGCGGTGTGGGTCCCCGACTTCGTGTTGGGGATTTGGTATGGCTGTCTTCTCGATTTGTTCCTATGAAGGTCTCCTCTCCCAAATTTAAGCCTCGATTCATTGGTCCTTACAAGATATTGGAGATCCTTAATCCTGTATCCTTTCGCCTGGATCTTCCGGTGTCATTTGCCATTCACAACGTATTTCATAGGTCCTTGTTGCGGCGGTACGTTGTGCCTGTGGTTCCTTCTGCTGAGCCTCCTGCTCCGGTGTTGGTTGAGGGCGAGTTGGAGTACGTGGTGGAGAAGATCTTAGATTCTCGTCTCTCCAGGCGGAGGCTTCAGTACCTGGTCAAGTGGAAGGGCTATGGTCAGGAGGATAATTCCTGGGTGGTCGCCTCTGATGTGCATGCGGCCGATTTAGTTCGCGCCTTTCACGCCGCTCATCCTGATCGCCCTGGTGGTCTTGGTGAGGGTTCGGTGACCCCTCACTAAGGGGGGGGTACTGTTGTGAATTTACCTTTTGGCTCCCTCTAGTGGCTACTAGTGTTTTTACTCTGGGTATGTCTTTCATCCCTTGTATGCTCACCTGGGTCGTTAGGTCAGGGGTGTTGCTATATTAGCTCCCTGGACCTTCAGTTCAATGCCTGGCAACGTTGATATCAGAGCTAATCTGTAGTGCTCTTGTCTACTGATCCTGGTTCCTGCTTGATTAAGCTAAGTCTGCTTTCTTGCTTTTTGCTATTGTTTTTGTTTTGCAATTTTGTCCAGCTTGTACATAATCTGTATCTTATCCTTGCTGGAAGCTCTAGGGAGGCTGGAGTTCTCCCCCCGGGCCGTTAGACGGTTCGGGGGTTCTTGAATCTCCAGTGTGGATTTTTGTTAGGGTTTTAGTTGACCATATAAGTTATCTTACTACATTCTGCTATTAGTGAGTGGGCCTCTCTTTGCTAAACCTAGTTCATCTCTGTGTTTGTCATTTCCTCTTACCTCACCGTTATTATTTGTGGGGGGCTTGTATCCAACTTTTGGGGTCTATTCTCTGGAGGCAAGAGAGGTCTTTGTTTTCCTCTTCTAGGGGTAGTTAGTCCTCCGGCTGGCGCGAGACATCTAGCGACCAACGTAGGCATGTTCCCCGGCTACTTCTAGTGTTGGCGTTAGGAGTAGATATATGGTCAACCCAGTTACCACTGCCCTATGAGCTGGATTTTTGTACTTCGCAGACTTGCTGATATCTCTGAGACCCTCGCCATTGGGGTCATAACAGTCTGATACCCTTAAATAAATTCTTGAGTGACCAATTTCTTCCAGAAGTCACATGAGTAGTAAATTGAGTCCACCTGTGTGCAATTTATTCTCAGGATAACTACAGCTGTTTTGAGAAGGCCTCAGAGGTTTGTTTGAGAAAAGGGATCAGACAGCATCATCCAATCATAGAAAGAATATGGCACAACTGCAAACTTACGTAGGCATGGCTATCCACCTAATCTGACATCTGAAGCAAGGAGAGCAGTTATTATAGAAGCAGCCAAGAGGCTCATGGTCACTCTGGAGGAGCTGCAGGAATCCAAAGTTTAGGTAGGAAAATATGACCACTGGACAACTATTACTCGTATACTCCACAAATCGGGCCTTTACGGAAGAGTGGCAATAACAAAGACATTTTTGAAAATAAGCCATTAGAAGTCACCGGTTTGCAATTTGCAAAAAGCCGTGTAGGGGACACAGTTGGCATGTGGATGTAGGTGCTATTGTCAGAGGAGAATAAAGAAGAACTTTTTCGACCAAGTGCAAAACATGTGGCAGAAAACTAATATTGTACATCACCCTGAATAAACAGTTATTTATTTATTATGCTCTGCTGATATAGCACCATCTTATTCCACAGTGCTTTACATACATTATCATCACTGTCCCCAACGGGGCTCACAATCTAAATTCCCTTTCAGTATGTCTTTGGAGTGTGGGAGGAAGCCAGAGTACCCAGAGGAAACCCACGCAAACATGGGGAGAGCATACAAACTTCTTGCAGATGTTGTCCTTGGTGGGATCTGAACCCAGAACACCAGCACTGCAAGGCTGCAGTGCTAACCACTAAGCTGCCACCTAACGACTGTGCTTCCCCCTCCGTCAAACATGGTGGTAGCAGCATCATGCTGAGAGGATGCTTTTCTTCAGCAGGGACAGGGAAGCTGGTCAGAGTTGATGGGAAGATGGATGGAGTTAAATAACAGAACAATCCTGGAGAAAAACATGTTAGAGGCTGCAAAAGACTGAAGACTAAGGCGTAGGTAGACCTTCCAGCAGGAAAACGACCCTAAGCATACTGCCAGAGCTACAATGGACTGGTTTAGATCAAATCATATTCAGGTATGAAAATGGCCCAGTCACAGTCCAGACCTAAATTCCAATGAGAATCGGTGGCAAGACTTGAAAATTGCTGTTCACAGATGTCTCCATCCAATCTCACTGAGATAGAGCTAGTTTGTAGAGAAGAATGGACCAAAATTTCAGCCTCTTGATGTGTAAAGCTGGTAGAGACATACCCAAAAAAAACTTGCAGCAGTAATTGCAGTGAAAGGTGATTTTACGAAGTCTTGTCTTACGGGGCCTGAACAAATGCTCCTCACAATTTTCATTTTTGAATTTTTAAAATGAAAAAAAAAACAACATGTATTATTTCCTTTACACTTCACAAATACTTGCTATTTTGTGTTCGTAATCACATAAAATCTCAAATAAAATGTGGAAAAGATCATGAGGTATGAATGTTTTTTCAAGGCACTTTAGCTGTCTGTATTAAACATTAGTCAGCTAAACAGCAAATTAAGAATGTCATAGTCAATGGAGTATTGCGATTTCATTGTTACCAAATTTATATATTTTTTAATATTATTTGAATTTTGCCAAATAAAAACATTATTTTTTCAGGAAATGTTGTACATTTTGTTTTTGTGTCTCTACATTCAAAAACATTTTTAATTTTTCCATTAATAAAACTGTGTAAGAGCTTATTTCTTCTTCATATTCTTTGGTGCCATATTGTGCTATGTACTTTTTGATCACTTTTTATTACATTTTTGCATCCCTTCACAGATCAGGAGATCTAAAACTAAAA
Organism: Ranitomeya variabilis; assembly: GCF_051348905.1. NCBI lineage: Eukaryota > Metazoa > Chordata > Amphibia > Anura > Dendrobatidae > Ranitomeya > Ranitomeya variabilis. The sequence continues at coordinate 955,424,417 of NC_135233.1, read as the reverse complement.
TATAAGGCTACGTTCACATTTGCGTTGTGCGCCGCAGCGTCGGTGCCGCAACGCACAACGCAAACAAAAACGCAGCAAAACGCATGCACAACGCTGCGTTTTGCGCCGCATGCGTCCTTTTTTTCATTGATTTTGGACGCAGCAAAAATGCAACTTGCTGCGTCCTCTGCGCCCGGACGCGGGCGCCGCAGTGACGCATGCGGTGCAAAACGCAAGTGCGACGCATGTCCATGCGCCCCCATGTTAACTATAGGGGCGCATGACGCATGCGGCGACGCTGCGGCGCCCGACGCTGCGGCGCTGACCACAAATGTGAACGTAGCCTAAGAGAAGAGGAAAAGAACTGGCAGTCTTTTTCCCGGAGTGGCTTTGCTGGCAGTTTTGCATTCTTTTTAGCTACATGTTTTTTTCTATAGGTTTAACTATAACAAGTAATTTCCTAAATGCTCAATGAATAAACATTCTACTTCTTTTAACAACTTAATGGTTTCTAAACCTTGAACCTAAAAGAAGTAACATACACTGAACATGTGCACAGCAATGTCAATTTGACATTATGTCCAGTTTTTATGGTGATTTTGTGGAACTTTTTCAAGTGGATTTCAGGCAGAATCCACCTGAAAAAGATGCCATATGCTCGTACCCTTAAGGCAACCATACACATTAGATGACTGTCATCCCAACAATGTCTTGGCCGATGTTTCGACCAACACCAATCTCAGCCGACCCTCCTATACACTGGAGCACTCGTTTGGCAAAGCGTTCCTGTCTTCTCTATGGGAGAGCAGGCAGCTTATCTCCAGAAGAAAAAAGAGATTGGCAGTCAAAAAGTGGACATGCCCAATCAACCACCAGTAGGCTGGCAATCCTATACACATTCGATTATCAGATGAACCTTTTGATATCGCTAGGTTCTACCAACATTAGTTTAATGCCTTTAATTTCATTTTACTTGAATCCATAATCATATAGATTAATTTTACCCAAATTAAATCAATTATCTCCATCGTTGTACATTTGCTAAGTAAACTTTGACAGCCATACAGTGTATGTACGTTTACAAAGGAATCACTCGATGTTGAGTTCTTTTTGGCACATAAATCATTATAATTAATCAATTTATTAATACAACATACAATATAGCAGTGTAATATACTATGCATTAGGAAAATAGATATTACTAATATCTTCGTTTATATAGTATATTTAGTCATCATACGGTTTTTCATGTCATCTTGTTTAATAATGCTTTGGTTTTTCGTGCTTTCGTAATAATGAATACGATGTTCTGCGCTTTCTTATTGCATAGTTTATATTTCAGGTGTTACCTTTCAAATATCTAGATTTTTGCAATAACATATCCTACATACTTGACAATCCCAGGCGTGCACATTCTTTTTCTGACAAGTAGCAAATGTTAACTTTTCCTATATACCTGCATGCACATGAAAACACATTCTCTGTGGAAGACACAGAGATTCTCAGTCAGCAGCTGCCTCGGGCTAACTAAAGCATTTTAATTGCAATATGTTCTGGACAAGTTTCGGAAAGTCCAAAGTTAGATGCAGGTAATTATGTGGAGACTAAACCTAATTTCAGCATAGCCAGATGCATTTTTTATTAAAGCACCTAATGCTTTATTAAAGTCTATACGTTGTATTAAACTCATTAGCTAAAGTCATCCAAACAATCGGTAGATCCAGAGCAAGGACAACGAACCAACTAATGAAGCAGCTGCTCTTTACCCTGACATGGGAGAATTTTTTCCTAACTGTTGTATAAATAGCCACTGGAATAATTCCAACCAGATCTCATTTCATTTGTTAGAGATTACTAGAGAGGACATTCAGTCCAATCTAAGTCTAAATTTCCTATAGGTAATAGAGAAAGTAAAAAAAATAGAGAGTTAAAATACACAAAAGTAGACAAAACACGTAAGGACATATATACATAAATACCTAAATAAATATATACACAGATTAAAGGTGCAGAACAAAACCCCAATAATTTAAAGGGAATCTGTCAGCAGCTTTTTGCTATGTAAGCTGAGGTAGGGGCCAGAGAGCATGATTCCGGTGATGTGTCCCTTACTGGACTTCTTGGTGTAGTCCAGTATCTCTGCGTGGGCTGTGCTATATACTACATGGGCTGTGTTATATACTACGTGGCTGGGCAATATACTACATGGGCTGTGCTATATACTACGTGGCTGGGCAATATACTACATGGGCTGTGCAATATACTACGTGGCTGGGCAATATACTACGTGGCTCTGTGCTGTATACTACGTGACTGGGCAATATACTACGTGGCTGGGCAATATACTATGTACCTGGCCAATATACTATGTGGCTGGGCAATATACTGCGTGGGCTGTGCTATATACTACGTGGCTGGGCAATATACTACGTGACTGGGCAATATACTACGTGGCTGGGCAATATACTACATGGGCTGGGCAATATACTACATGGGCTGTGCTATATACTATGTGGCTGGGCAATATACTACATGGGCTGTGCTGTATACTATGTGGCTGGGCAATATACTACGTGGCTGGGCAATATACTACATACTACGTGGCTGGGCACAATACTACATGGCTCTGTGCTGTATACTACGTGGCTGGGCAATATACTACGTGACTGGGCAATATACTACGTGGCTCTGTGCTGCATACTACGTGGGCTGGGCAATATACTACATGGGCTGTGCTATATACTACGTGAGCTGTGCTTTATACTACATGGGCTGCGCTATATACTACGTGGCTGGGCAATATACTACATGGGCTGTGCTATATACTACGTGGCTGGGCAATATACTACTTGGGCTGTGCTATATACTACGTGGCTTGGCAATACACTACATACTACGTGGCTGGGCAATATACTACCTGGCTCTGTGCTGTATACTACGTGACTGGGCAATATACTATGTACCTGGCCAATATACTACGTGGCTGGGCAATATACTGCGTGGGCTGTGCTATATACTACGTGGCTGGGCAATATACTACGTGACTGGGCAATATACTACGTGGCTGGGCAATATACTACATGGGCTGGGCAATATACTACATGCGCTGTGCTATATACTATGTGGCTGGGCAATATACTACATGGGCTGTGCTGTATACTATGTGGCTGGGCAATATACTACGTGGCTGGGCAATATACTACATACTACGTGGCTGGGCACAATACTACGTGGCTCTGTGCTGTATACTACGTGGCTGGGCAATATACTATGTGACTGGGCAATATACTACGTGGCTCTGTGCTGCATACTACGTGGGCTGGGCAATATACTACATGGGCTGTGCTATATACTACGTGAGCTGTGCTTTATACTACATGGGCTGCGCTATATACTACGTGGCTGGGCAATATACTACTTGGGCTGTGCTATATACTACGTGGCTTGGCAATACACTACATACTACGTGGCTGGGCAATATACTACGTGGCTCTGTGCTGTAGGAAATTCTGGAAAGTACTGGTTGTGTACAGCATTTGACAACAATCTCCCATATTCTTCATTCACCTGTGGCTGTTGTTAAATGCCACTGTCAATCACTGACAACGGCATTTAACTAAAGCGCTCTGGAAGCCCATCATAGGACCGGCTCATTGGCGCCCCTGTCACATGATCGCAGGGCCTGGATGAGTTGGCATAATAGCAGGAGTTCTGCAGAAGACCCCTGCTCTTGTCTGTGAATCCTTGCCCATTAAAAACTATTACAAAAATTAAAAAATATAAAAGTTCAAATCACCCCCCTTTTGACCAATTCAAAATAAAAGAATAAAAAAATAATACACGATTGGTATCACTACGTTCAGAATTGACCAATCTCTCAAAATATAAAGTAAATTAATCCAATCGGAAAATGGCGTTATGAGAAAAAAAATCAAAACGTCAGAATAACATTTTTTTTTAGTTGCCACAACATTGCAGTAAAACCCAATAACAGGTGATCAAAACATCGTATCTACACCAAAATGATATCAATAAAGATGGCAGCTCGGTACTCAAAAAATAAGCCCTCACCCAGCGCCACATCCCAAAAAATGGAGACACTACGGAGCTCAGAAAATGGTGCCATTTTGTTTTTGTACAAACTTTGGATTTTTTTCACCACTTAAATAAAAAAGAACCTATACATGTTTTGTATCTGCATACTCGTACTGATCTGGAGCATCATATTGGCAGGTCAGTTTTAGCATTTAGTGAACATGGTAAAAAAAAAATTGGAAAGTGGAATTGCACTTTTTTTTGCAATTTCACCACCCTTGGAATTTTTCCAGAACATGGTATCATAAAATCAATGGTGTTGTTCACAAATACAACTTGTGCCACGAAAACCAAGCCCTCACACGGCCATATTGACAGAAAAATAAAAAAGTTATGGCTCTGGGATCAAGGGGAGCAAAATACAGAAATGGAAAATTTCAAGGTTCTGAAGGGGTTAAAATTGAAATAAGTTCAGATAGGATTCCAGTTTTTTGCTTTGGTTATATAACAAAAACATAGCATTTCAACAGGAGTATGTGGACTTTTTATAACCACTTTATATGCATTCTGGTATCTTATAGTAAGGACTGGAGCAAATCACAGCGATAACAAAGAAATACAGTGGGGAAAAAAAGTATTTAGTCAGCCACCAATTGTGCAAGTTCTCCCACTTAAAAAGATGAGAGAGGTCTGTAATTGACATCATAGGACAACTATGAGAGTCAAAATGAGAACAACAAATCCAGAAAATCACCTTGTCTGATTTGGCAAGATTTATTTTGCAAATCTCGTATGGTGGAAAATAAGTATTTGGTCATTAACAAAAGTTCATGTCAATATTTTGTTATATATCCTTTGTTGGCAATGACAGAGGTCAAACGTTTTCTATAAGTCTTCACAAGGTTGGCACACACTGTTGGTGGTATGTTGGCCCATTCCTCCATGCAGATCTCCTCTCGAGCAGTGATGTTTTGGGCTTGTCGCTGGGCTTTCATCTCCCTCCAAAGGTTTTCTATAGGGTTGAGATCTGGAGACTGACTAGGCCACTCTCAGACCTTCATATGCTTCTTATGAAGCCATTCCTTCATTGCCCTGGCTGTGTGCTTGGAATCATTATCATGCTGAAAGACCCATCCACATTTCATCTTCAATGCCCTTGCTGATGGAAGGAGGTTTGAACTCAAAATCTCATGATACATTGCTCCATTCATTCTTTCATGTACACGGATCAGTCGTCCTGGTCCCTTTGCAGAGAAACCGCCCCAAAGCATGATGTTATCACCCCCATGCTTCACAGCAGGTATGATGTTCTTTGGATGCAACTCAGTATTCTGTTTCCTTCAAACACGACAAGTTTGATTCTACCAAACAGTTCTACTTTGGTTTCATCAGACCATATAACATTCTTCCAATACTCTTCTAGATAATCCAAATGCTCTCTAAAAAACTTCAGATGGGCCTGGACATGTACTGGCTTAAGCAGGGGGATATGTCTAGCTCTGCAGGATCGGAGTCCCTGGTGGCATAGTGTGTTACTGATGGTAGCCTTTGTTACGGTGGTCTCAGCTCTATGCAGGTCATTCACCAGGTCCCCCATGTGTGGTTCTGGGATTTTTGCTCACCGTTCTTGTGATCATTTTGACCCAACGGGGTGAAATCTTGCGTGGAGCCCCAGATCGAGGGAGATTATTAGTGGTCTTGTATGTCTTCCATTTTCTTATTATTGCTCTCACAGTTGATTTCATCACACCAAGCTGCTTGCCTATTGCAGATACAGTCTTCCCAGCCTGGTCCAGGGCCACAATTTTGATTCTGGTGTCCTTCGACAGCCCTTTGGTCTTCACCATAGTGGAGTTTGGAGTGTGACTGTTTGAGGTTGTGGACAGGTGTCTTTTATACTGATAACAAGTTTAAACAGCTGCCATTACTACAGGTAATGAGTGAAGGACAGAGGAACCTCTTAAAGAAGAAGTTACAGGTCTGTGAGAGCCAGAAATCTTGCATGTGTTTAGGTGATCAAATACTTATTTTCCACCATAATTTGCAAAATAAATCTTGCCAAATCAGACAAGGTGATTTTCTGGATTTGTTTTCTCATTTTGACTCACGTAGTTGTGGTCTACCTATGATGTCAATTACAGGCCTCTCTTCTTTTTTAGAGGGAGAACTTGCACAATTGGTGGCTAGCTAAATACTTTTCTTCCCCAATCTAAATGCAGTATGGTAATAGCAAAGTGGTATGTACATATTGAAACTAGCAGCAGAGAAGCGGTAACTTGATTGCAGAATTTGTAAGTGTGAACAACACTTATAGCTGTTGGACTGAACTTGAAAGTTCACAATGGAAATTGAATGGAAATCAGTATTAGCAAGTAGATACAGTAATTAGGCACAACATGTAAGGTGGTACAACTCCTGACAAACGTATGGTTTCTGAGAGCAATTCTATCACAATATTCAAATAACACTTGACTTAAAAGACCTTGGGTGATGATTTCAGAAGTATTTGCTAGTTACAACAGTACCCTGACGTGGACTAGTTAACAGGGAGCCAGCTGTAAGGGAAGGGAGCAAGACCCAGAGCTTGAGCCCGGACAGGTTAATAACATCTACATTCATATAAAGTGCTTATTAAACCAGCTGTAGAGAAGAAGTTACTTATGAAAAAATAAAGAAATGATTTCACTGTCAGAGAACCAGTGCTACTTTTTGTCTACCATCTCCCAAAAGTTCATGTAGCTTATAAATCCCTCCTGATGCCCTAACATTTCAGGAACTGACTTACAGATCTGTAAACAGTAATACTATCTTTTCCTTGCATAATATTTTAAACACTCAACTTATAATTGAGCTACAGGCACTCAGTCACTCTACTGGCAACTCTACCATCTTGTTTTGGCCCCAGATGCCCCACACCCCCAGCCACAAAAGGCCATATGTATACTCCAGATCATCTCATCTCATTTATTTGCATCGTAATACTTTTTTTTTTCTACTTAGTGTTATACAATCAGACTAAGAGCTGTACCTTAGCGGCCTGGTGTACACCTTTTCATGGAAATTTGAGTGGTTTTGAAATTTTATGCATATAGTACATGCCAGTTATGTTGAGTTAAATTTTGATGTTGTCATAAGCCAGGACTCGAGGGGAAGAAGATAATAATTGAAGATATACAATGAAATACTCAGACTGGAAAAGGCCAGTGGTTCAAAATGTATAATGAAACCCAATTGCAAAAATGATTTTTAGCCAAAAACACATGCATTGAAGTAGAAAAAAAGGCAATATGTGTACATATTTTTTATTTATAGTAACATATAGAACTCTAATATGACTAACTGACTTTGCCAACACATTGGTTGGTGTGGTGGAGGTGTAAGTCGTGTATTGGGGGTGTTACTCAGGATACAGCTAAGTCACGGGCGAGAAAACCGACTCCTACACAGTTCCCTCACCGTAATTATTTTACTTAGTTATACGGATGACTCAACCAGAAAATAGAAAACATTCAAAACATTATACAGACATTCAGCCGGGAGGCTGGAACCCTTGTGCTGTAAAGTGTGGCGCCCAATCTGTACCTACTATACTTTCTGTAAATCTACCTACTGGTGTGCCTGTCTAAACCGGACGCTTGCTACCTGTTAACAACCTTGAAACTGTTATAATTATATGAGAGTAACATATGGGCTTGCCTGCGATACAGCACAGCAGGTTACAATATTACAATCAATTACCACTATCCCCCAACCGAATATTACTCTCACGTCCCAATGTGACTTCAATGAACTCACAACAATAGTCCATACTCAACTATACCGAAAATACCCTAACAGTTAACCAACTGCGACAAAGTCTATCGAAGTTGAACAATTATCCCGTACTATAATGTTACTCAGAAACTCTCTTCTGAAGCAAAAAGAAGTTCAAATTTGGTCTGAAGTCAGTTGTGTGCCATGTTGGCACCTAGGCTTGGATTAGGATTCTTAATTACCAGACTCTGATATTGGCAATAAACATGGCCTGAAAAAGTCAATATGCCTATCTATCTAACTGCAAGCTCTATCTCAGTCTTGAGTAGTGATGGCCAAACCCCCCCCCCCCCCCCCGATGTTCGTGATCGAGTTTTTGTAAAGTTCGGGGCCGGAGTTGATACAAACTTGCGACCGAACTCGGACTTTACATATATGGGATGGGGAGGAGGAGCTGTAAACAAAAAAAGCAGAACATTAATAATAAACAATTATACTTACCAGTCCAGCGACGCGTCCTCCCGTCCCGCTGTCTCCCAGCCGCATCTGCTTCCGGGGCCGCTCATTAACTGCCGGAAGTATTCACTGCACTCAGCAGTCTTCGGCTTTTTCCAGCAGTGTTCGTACGAACACTGCCGGAAAAAGCCGAAGACTGCCGAATGCAGTGAATACTGGCAGAAGGTAATGAGCAGCCCCTGAAACAGATGCGGCCGGGAGACTGCGGGACGGGATGACTTGTCACTGGACAGGTATGTATAATTATAATGTTTATTATTAATTTTCTCCTTTTTTTTACAGCCCGAACTGGACCCGAACTGTAACACGGGTTTCCCATGGAAACCCGTGTTCAGGACCGTGTGACCGAACACTATGTGTTCCATACGGTCCCGAACTTTACAGTTCGGGTTTGCCCATCCCTAGTCTTGAGTACTTTGGTACCAGAATGTAGTGAGGTGTGTGCACGGTTACTCACTGCGGTGGTGCACTATGCCTTAGTTTTCTTACTGATCCAAGTCTGCTTCAGACAAACAATCGGTGTAAACGGACGGATGCGGGGTCCCTCCAGCAGGTGAACGGTACCATTGATGACTGTGGCTTTACTCCTTAGCAGTGTCCAACACCTTTCTCTAGGTCCTGGCCTTTTCTGTCTTTAAGCAGTGGTCCTGGCAGAAATCTCCTCACATTTGGACAGATTCTGGTCAATGACATGAACAGCTCCAAGCTGCCACTGCCACTGTTCTTAATGTTTTCTCATCCAGAATCCTATTGAAATAACAGATAATTGTATGGTCACGCGTTGATAGTTTATGTTTTTTCATTTATATATGTCATGTGCTGCATCATGTGGTACCTGCCTGAACTCTGACACTTCTGTCATGTGGTTCAGTTGGTGCCCACATTCAAAAAAACTAACCTATTTAGTTACCTCTGCATTCTGTGTATACATGTGGTCAATTCTGAGGAAGAAGTAATTTTATACTTCAAAACGCATCGAATAAGCCACCACCTTTCACTTATTATACTGGGGTATACATCCCAAGTTCATCTAGCAGCTTCGGAAACCATCCACAAATAACCCTTTATTTGATGTCTAATGGTCACAGACTGACCCGTGGATACCTAAGGTAATACCTTATTGTGTATATCGGATAAGACCCTATTTGCATTGATTTATCCTACAATCCCTTGATTTCCACAAGAGGATGTCGTTGGATTCCCCGCTGGCATGTCCTCTTCCTGTTCTCAATTACTGCAGACTGTCCTTAAGATGGCCGCACTTCCTCTTCCTGTGTCACATCACCTCAAATTGTAGCTTCCCCTTTGACATTTTGTGTGTATCTTACAGTCTTTCAGGAATGCTTAGGCAAAAGTGACATCTTGTAACCAAACAGCAAAATTACATGGTCAGACCTATTTACAACAGGTACAGGATTATATGGATGCAGACACAAATATACACATTTATACCACCCTGGTGAGCCGACACACATCTTACAGAAGTACATATTATACTGACCAGTTACTACTTTCTTTAATCAATGTATATAGGATAAAACTATTAATATTTAATCTGTAAACAGATCCCTACACAATGCTAGAATGCTAGCTATACAATACCTAACTCTGAATTATTCTTTTTTTCCAAGTTTATTTTACATAAACTTCTCAATAGCAAATTACTATCTAATGATAGAAATAAGGCTAGGTTCACATACATTCAATGTTCTCCACGGAGTACTGCGTAGGGGTTTCCATCAGAATCCCAAAAGCATAAGATTTCAATGGAATCTCCCACAGAGCACCATCGTAGCCCAACACTGTTATGATGTTGACAATTATTCTGGACAATATCTAGTTTTCCTTCAGGCTGTGCTTGCCTTTTTCAGATGTGAACAAAAACATTGTCTAGCGAACATGGTAGTGGAACCTGTTATGGTTACCCCAATGACCATGGGAAAAAAATACAAACGGACTAGCTCTCGGGTGATGGAAACTAAGGTCGACCGTGACCTGAACCTGACCCAACACTTACAGTAGCCGGGGGATGTACCTACGATGCCCTAGACACCACGCGCCAGCCGGAGATCTAACTACCCCTATAAGAGGAACATACAGGCCTGCCTTACCTCCAGTGAGGAACCCCAAAAGATGATAGTAGGCCCCCACAGATATTGACGGTGAGTTCAGAGGAAATGACATACGTAGGATGAACAGCAGATTTAGCACAGTGAGGTCCGCTTACTAGATAGCAGAAGGACAGGAAAGAGTTACTTCACGGTCGACCTAAAAATCACTATTCAAAAACACCATCCAGAAATTACTTTAAACTCCAGTGACAACTCATGCCACTGGAGTAGTAATTTTCTGTCCACAAGAGCTTCCAGCACTGAAGAGTAACATTGCAGATAGCTGGACAAAAATAGCAAAACAAGAAACAAATTTCAACTTAGCTGAACTGGAACTTGAGGCAGGTGAATGCAACAGAATGCTACTAGCACATTGTTGGCCGGCATGTGACTAACAGCCAAGCAGCCTTAAATAGGAAACTCCCCAAGAGGGTGGCGACAGGTAATCAGAGATGGAGGAAGGCACATAAGAGACACTACCATAACAGACCACCGGGGGAGCCCACAAACCGAATTCACAACAGTACCCCCCCCTTAAGGAGGGGGCACCGAACCCTCACCAGAACCACCAGGGCGACCTGGATGAGCACTATGAAATGCACGAACCAAATCGGGAGCATGAACATCGGATGCTGTCACCCAAGAATTATCCTCCTGGCCATAACCTTTCCACTTAACCAGATACTGAAGTTTCCGTCTGGAAACACGGGAATCCAAGATCTTTTCCACCACATACTCCAATTCACCCTCAACCAACACAGGAGCAGGTGGATCAGCAGAAGGAACAACCGGTACCTCATACCTCCGCAACAATGACCGATGGAAAACATTATGGATATTAAAAGATGCTGGGAGGTCCAAACGAAAGGACACAGGATTAAGAACCTCCAGAATCCTATAAGGGCCGATAAACCGAGGCTTAAACTTAGGAGACGAGACCTTCATAGGAACAAATCGAGAAGACAGCCACACCAGGTCCCCAACACAAAGACGAGGACCAATACGCCGATGACGATTAGTGAACTGTTGAGTCTTCTCCTGGGACAACTTCAGATTGTCCACAACCTGTCCCCAAATCTGATGCATCCTATCAACCACAGCATCCACTCCAGGACAATCCGAAGACTCCAATTGACCGGACGAAAACCGAGGGTGAAACCCTGAATTACAAAAAAATGGAGAAACCAAAGTGGCAGAACTAGCCCGATTGTTAAGGGCAAACTCTGCCAATGGCAAAAAGTCAAGCCAATCATCCTGATCAGCGGACACAAAACACCTCAAGTAAGTCTCCAAGGTCTGATTAGTACGCTCAGTCTGGCCATTAGTCTGAGGATGGAATGCAGACGAAAAAGACAAATCGATACCCATCCTGGCACAGAACGTCCGCCAAAATCTAGACACAAACTGAGTACCCCTATCAGACACTATATTCTCAGGAATACCATGCAAACGCACCACATTCTGAAAAAATAGAGGAACCAACTCAGAGGAGGAGGGCAATTTGGGTAAAGGTACCAAATGAACCATCTTGGAAAAACGGTCACAAATCACCCAGATGACAGACATCCTACGAGAAACCGGAAGGTCAGAAATAAAGTCCATAGAGATGTGCGTCCAAGGCCTCTTAGGAATAGGCAAGGGCAACAACAACCCACTGGCCCTAGAACAGCAGGGCTTGGCCCGAGCACAAACATCACAAGACTGCACAAACATGCGCACATCTCGAGACAAAGAAGGCCACCAGAAGGACCTAGACACCAAATCCCTGGTGCCAAAAATTCCAGGATGACCTGTCAACGCGGAAGAATGAACCTCCGAGATAACTCTACTGGTCCAATCATCAGGGACAAACAGTCTACCAGGCGGACAGCGATCAGGCCTATCCACCTGAAACTCCTGCAAAGAACGCCGCAGGTCTGGGGAGACAGCTGACAATATCACCCCATCCTTCAGGATGCCGGTAGGTTCGGAATCACCAGGCGAGTCAGGCTCAAAACTCCTAGAGAGGGCATCCGCCTTCACATTCTTGGACCCAGGCAGATATGACACCACAAAGTTAAATCGGGAGAAAAACAACGACCAGCGCGCCTGTCTAGGATTCAGACGCCTGGCCGACTCAAGATAAATTAGATTCTTGTGGTCAGTGAGGACCACCACCTGGTGTCTAGCACCCTCAAGCCAATGACGCCACTCCTCAAACGCCCACTTCATGGCCAGAAGTTCCCGATTTCCCACATCATAATTTCGCTCAGCGGGCGAAAATTTTCGGGAGAAAAACGCACATGGTCTCATTACTGAGCAGTCAGGATCTTTCTGCGACAAAACTGCACCTGCTCCGATCTCCGAAGCATCCACCTCAACCTGGAACGGAAGTAACACATCAGGTTGGCGCAACACAGGAGCGGAAGAAAAGCGGCGCTTAAGCTCTTGAAAGGCCTCCACAGCCGCAGAGGACCAATTAGCAACATCAGCACCCTTTTTGGTCAAATCAGTCAAAGGTTTAGCAATGGCAGAAAAACCCGCTATAAATCGGCGATAGAAATTAGCAAAACCCAAGAACTTTTGCAGACTCTTCAAAGAAGTAGGTTGCATCCAATCACAAATAGCCTGGACCTTGACAGGGTCCATCTCCATAGATGAAGGGGAAAAAATATATCCCAAAAAGGAAATTCTCTGAACTCCAAAACTACACTTTGAGCCCTTTACAAAAAGAGAATTAGCTCGCAAAACCTGAAAAACTCTCCTGACCTGTTGAACGTGAGATTCCCAGTCCTCCGAAAAAACAAGAATATCATCCAAATACACAATCATAAACTTATCCAGATATTCACGGAAAATATCGTGCATAAAGGACTGAAAAACGGAAGGGGCATTTGCGAGACCGAAAGGCATTACCAAATACTCAAAATGGCCTTCAGGCGTATTAAATGCGGTCTTCCACTCATCCCCCTGCTTAATCCGCACCAAATTATACGCACCACGTAGATCGATCTTAGTGAACCACTTAGCCCCCTTTATACGAGCAAACAGATCAGTCAGTAAAGGTAACGGGTACTGGTATTTAACTGTAATCTTATTCAGAAGTCGATAGTCGATACAAGGTCTCAATGAACCATCCTTTTTACCTACAAAGAAAAATCCTGCCCCTAGTGGAGACAACGAGGGGCGAATATGACCCTTTTCCAAGGATTCTCTGATATACTCCCGCATAGCAGTATGTTCAGGTACAGACAAATTAAACAAGCGACCCTTAGGAAACTTACTACCGGGGATCAATTCAATAGCGCAGTCACACTCTCTGTGGGGAGGGAGAGAATCAACTTTAGGCTCTTGAAAGACATCATAAAAATCTGACAGAAATGCTGGGATCTCAGAGGGAGTAGATGAAGAAATAGGAACCAAAGGTGCATCCCCATGAATACCCCGACATCCCCAGCTCAACACAGACATAGATTTCCAGTCCAAGACGGGATTATGAACCTGTAACCATGGTAATCCAAGCACTAAGACATCATGTAGGTTATATAATACAAGGAAACGAATAATCTCCTGATGGTCTGGGGTAAGACGCATAGTCACTTGTGTCCAATATTGTGGTTTATTGCTAGCCAAAGGTGTAGAATCAATACCCTTCAGGGGAATAGAAACTTCCAACGGCTCCAAATCAAACCCACAACGCTTGGCAAAGGACCAATCCATGAGACTCAGAGCGGCGCCAGAATCCACATAAGCATTCACAGTCACAGATGATAAGGTACAAATCAATGTCACGGACAAAAGAAATTTTGACTGCAAGGTACCTGTAGAAAAAGATTTATCAACCTTTTTATCAACCTTATTTATACGTTTAGAGCATGCTGATATAACATGAGCTGGATCTCCACAGTAGAAGCACAATCCATTTTTGCGCCTGTAATTTTGACGTTCGCCTCTAGACAAAACACGATCGCATTGCATATGCTCTAATGCCTTTTCAGAGGTCACCGCCAAATGGTGCACAGGTCTTTGCTCAGAAGACACCGCCATATGGTGCACAGGTTTTTGCTCAGAAGATACCGCCATATGGTGCACAGATTCTTCCTCAGAAGACCCCGCCATATGGTGCACAGATTTGCGCTCCCGCAAACGCCGATCAATCTGGATAGCCAATTTCATGGCATCATTCAGACCTGTAGGCACAGGGAACCCCACCATGACATCCTTCACGGCATCAGAGAGACCTTCTCTGAAACTAGCTGCTAAAGCGCACTCATTCCATTTAGTAAGCACCGACCATTTACGGAATTTCTGGCAGTATATCTCAGCTTCATCTTGCCCTTGGGAAAGAGCTATCAAGGCTTTCTCAGCCAAAATCTCCAAATTAGGTTCTTCATAAAGCAACCCCAAAGCCTGAAAAAACGCATCTACATTTAACAACGCAGGATCCCCTGGCGATAATGCAAATGCCCAACTTTGTGGGTCGCCGCGCAGTAGAGAGATAACAATTTTAACTTGTTGAGTCTGATCACCAGCAGAGTGAGATCTCAGAGACAAAAACAATTTGCAATTTTCTCTGAAACTCAAAAACCGGGATCTGTCTCCGGTAAAGTATTCAGGCAGAGGAATCTTAGGTTCAGACATTGGAGCACGTATAACAAAATCTTGTAGGTTCTGTACTTTTGTCGCAAGGTTATTCAAACCCGCAACTAAACTCTGTGGATCCATGTTTCAAATGGGTGTAACCCAAGCATTCAGAGGTTAAGAGGAGAGGAGAAAAAAAAAAGGCTGAAGACTGCAGTTTAAGCAAGGAATACAAATGATCAAACTAAGGTGCACTTTCAAACACAGAAAAAAAAAAACCTTTTCTTCTCCTTCCTACTTTAGTGCATATTTTAACACATAGATTTTTTACTGGCCGGCCAAACTGTTATGGTTACCCCAATGACCATGGGAAAAAAATACAAACGGACTAGCTCTCGGGTGATGGAAACTAAGGTCGACCGTGACCTGAACCTGACCCAACACTTACAGTAGCCGGGGGATGTACCTACGATGCCCTAGACACCACGCGCCAGCCGGAGATCTAACTACCCCTATAAGAGGAACATACAGGCCTGCCTTACCTCCAGTGAGGAACCCCAAAAGATGATAGTAGGCCCCCACAGATATTGACGGTGAGTTCAGAGGAAATGACATACGTAGGATGAACAGCAGATTTAGCACAGTGAGGTCCGCTTACTAGATAGCAGAAGGACAGGAAAGAGTTACTTCACGGTCGACCTAAAAATCACTATTCAAAAACACCATCCAGAAATTACTTTAAACTCCAGTGACAACTCATGCCACTGGAGTAGTAATTTTCTGTCCACAAGAGCTTCCAGCACTGAAGAGTAACATTGCAGATAGCTGGACAAAAATAGCAAAACAAGAAACAAATTTCAACTTAGCTGAACTGGAACTTGAGGCAGGTGAATGCAACAGAATGCTACTAGCACATTGTTGGCCGGCATGTGACTAACAGCCAAGCAGCCTTAAATAGGAAACTCCCCAAGAGGGTGGCGACAGGTAATCAGAGATGGAGGAAGGCACATAAGAGACACTACCATAACAGACCACCGGGGGAGCCCACAAACCGAATTCACAACAGGAACCACTGTGCCGTGGACTGAGGAGAGCCTCGAGGGGCATGAGTAGGCAAACACCTGACTCTTCATTAAAGCCCCTGATGGTGTGGTTAGTCTTGGCTCCAGATGGATGCCAGGTGCTACTCCAAGATGGACCTCGGACACACAGCTGCTGACCCCCCAAGGGGTAGGAAGCTGGAACGGCCGAAATTGGGAGGGCTTGGCTGGTAGAGGCAGGCACGGCATGTATACAGGAATGGCAGGTCCTTGCAGACATGGCTTGTATACAGGAAGACACGACAGGTACTGGCAGTCACAGCTGGTATACAGGGAGACACAGCAGGCGCAGGAGGTTTCAGCTAGAATAAAGGCAGGCACAGCAGGTGCTAGTGCAGCGCCCCAGAGTTCTGGTCGTTGCAGTACTGTGGATCCGCCACTATGGGGAGCCATGGTGCGTTCGATGGCACTGAAGGAGTTCATCTGACCAGGTATCACAGACACCAATATGTTTCACAGCAGGGCCTCCGGGGGGAGCTAAGGGTGCTATTCATTAGGCCACTCCCCACCATAGTGGGTAAACTGGGGGTCAGGCAGGAAGTTAGAAAAAAAGCTGACTGGATTGAACGAAGCAACACCTTGTGGCAGAGGGTGTTGTGGAGGAAGAGACAGTAGGGTCTCTGTCAGGGGTGGGATCCTGACAGAGGCTTGGCATTGGAAAGAACGTAACGGGACCGTGCCTGCTCAGCATAGCGGCGGTGCCCAAGAAAGGACTAGAAGCGAGATAGATTGTGCTGAGTGAGAAACGAGATCAAGCAAAAAGGAGAATACCAGTAGGGGTCATGCTGTAGGACCGGAGCAACATCCTACTGAGGCGCATTACCGGTGGCCGGAACGCCGAGGGAGTGGAATAGCATACAGCTTCAAGCCATACTCCAAACAGCGGCAGGACAGTCAGTTTAAGACAGGCTGTCTACCACATATCACCTATGAAGTCTTGGGGGGCAATTGCGGGAGAGGGGCGTCTCTAGGGTCCCGGAAGAACTCCAGGCCTACCTGACAAACGGGTGCCATTCCAACCTGAATAACAGGGAGGGATGGAATACGAGAAGAACATCAGTGAATCGAGTTGTGAGGGAACTTAAGAAACAGACACGACAGTTGTGGGGTACTTTCCGTGAGCACAGCAGGGAAGGACTACAACACATAGCGCTAAGAAGGAGGGCACTGATTTCCACCTGTGAGGAGAACTCTGGAAGTGCCATCGGACCGACCGGACTTGCGCAGCCTGGGAAACCGTATTCTGGACTGCGGACTGAGAGATCTCCAGTAAAGAGGTAAAGAGACTGCAACTTGGTGTCCTCGTTATTTACCGCGACCTGCACCCCACAACTGCACCGCTACACCACCGTTACTGCACCATCATCATCACTTATTGCACCGGACGTCCCCCACTGACGGACAGGGCCACGGACCGGGTCCAGCCACCGTGACAACCCCAGGACTGAGACCCAGAGGCCCGGCTCCGGGTACCCCTAGGCCCTGCGGCGGTGTGGGGGGCGCTCCAACTTGGCGTCACGAACAGGATCTACTTAAGCCTGAAGAATCGGGTCATGTGTGCCTTGGAACTGTGATTTATTGTGCTTGGACTGTGATTTATTGCAAAGACTGTGCTGCGCCATTTACCGCCAAAAGTTCGCGCCAAAACCGCCGCCATTACAGCGCTGAGGAGAGCGCAGGAGAAGAAGAAGGGCGTGGAAGTGGGCGTGAACAAGCTGAAGAGCGCGAAAGACAATGGCCGCCCAGTCTAAATATCTCGGCCCCTTGAGGACGTGTCCGTCAGCAGCCGAGATCCGCCTCCTGATCCTCAATGGTGGGCAGAGACAGAGAAAACGAAACCGCCCACGAAGGAGAGAGCGGGAAAAGGACCAGGAAGAAGAAGTGAGCGACATGGAGGACGCCATGGCGAGCCGCCCGGAGCCGGAGCGTGGGGTCGGAGCAGAGGACTCCCCCAGCCACCCGGAGGGGCACCGCAACCAGGCCTCCACCGCTGATGCTGAATTCCTGCAGGCCGGAGTGGACGAGCTCAGCGATCGACCCCGGCGGACGCAGCTGAGCACTGAGGCCGGGTGGAAGAAGGCCATCATCAGGAGCCTCACCAGACATCTGTCGGCAGCCTCATCTGGTCCGGAGCAGGAAAGAAGTCCCAGCGCTCCGAAGCTGGAAAGCAAGGCCCTGCCGGAAAGCGAGGTGCTGCAAGCAGAGATGACAGCATCGCAGCACAAGGCCCCGCAGCCAGCGTTCCAGACCCCAGCGGAGACGGAGCAGACCGGCACCGGAGGAACCGCATCTGAAGCAGGTAGGAAGAGCCACCCTGCCCTGATGACCGACACCACTCCAGTGACTACTAGTGCCACAGCTGCTGACTCCGTTCCAGTGACTGATCTTGCAGCAGCCGCTACCTCTGCTGCAGCAGATGCCCATACTCAAGCTGCGCAGACCTCCATCGCTGCGCATGATTTAACCATACATGAAAGACGGATTAACGGCGTGTGTCCAGCACTGGGTGTAGCCCTGGACCTCACTTTTCCCAGGCCAGGAAGGGTTAAGTGCCAGGTGCAGCCCTGGAAGCCGTCCAACTAAGCCTCGGAAACCTGAAACTGTAAATAGTTAACTGTTTATTTCCTTGCTATTTTGCTGCTAAAACCCGTCCTGGGTTAACTCTTAAAGGGATCCCTTTGTTTACCCGGGATCCCTATTGCTTTTTTTTATTTTTGCTTTCACTTTCATTTTTGCTTTTTTTTGTTCCACAATGTTATAAGAACTGCCGTAATCATGAACAGTGCATGATACAAACTTCCTGTATATAGTTTGCACCTTCTTAAAGGCGCTTCCTACTGGTCTTACTTGGAAAGAGACTCTTTGCGAAGATACCATACCGGAGCCTTTGCTGAGTAAGGACTGGTAGCCTGAGAAGACGAGCTACCTCAGAAAGACTTGATTCTCTTTTAAAGGGGATGTCCAACAGCGTACTTATGAGAAGATACTGTTTTAGAACAGTAATGCAATGATAATGTTTGAACGAGAAAAGTTGTATGTGTTTTAACTAGTTAAATGTGAAGAAATACTGATGATGATGCTCTGGAAAGAAATGTAACTGTTTTGCATGAAGAAAAGTTATGTGTGTTTAATTTGTTTAAAGTGTGAAATCTAGATAATGTTCTTTAAAAGGAAAGATGCAGAAAGCCCGTAGGGGTAGATTTAGAGTTCTGCTTAGTTGAAAATAAAGAAAGTAGTAATGAAGGTGAGGATAGAAGGTAAACCCTGAGTCCCCATAGAAAGTTCGTTCGTTACTAAGGACAGAGAGTGAACCCGTAGGGGTTAGAAAGTGAGTCCTAATAGGAGCCAAATAGAGCTGGCTCAATGTTCTCTAATTGAAAGGAATGTTATGTCTATACCATGTATAGTAGAGAAAGGCAGTAGGCCCTGGCTGAACGGGGCGGTCCTGTAAAAGAAAGGAGAGGCAGTAGGTCTGGTGCCATAGGGACAGGCGGTCCTGCAGGTTCAAAGTAGGAGAATGCAAAGTTAAAATACCTTATAATGTGATTATAGGAAGGTCTTTAGCGGATTAAGAGTGTATATCCTTAAAGGCAAAGTTAAATTATTGGTCAATAATGTTTGCACCTAGTAGAATACCCGGTTGGGTAATGAGAGTTAATTGTAGCCTGTTGCTATGATATTTAATTATGTTTGTAACGTTAAAGTGTCCTCACCTCCCATAAAGGGAAGCTTGTTCAAGTATGCTTATTGTTTTGCACTCAACAAAATTGTATGTCTTTTTGCTAACCTGTATTGTTGTTTTCTTCCCAGTCCCGGAGTACTGTGTTTAACCAGGGGGGAGTGCAGCGCCCCAGAGTTCTGGTCGTTGCAGTACTGTGGATACGCCACTATGGGGAGCCATGGTGCGTTCGATGGCACTGAAGGAGTTCATCTGACCAGGTATCACAGACACCAATATGTTTCACAGCAGGGCCTCCGGGGGGAGCTAAGGGTGCTATTCATTAGGCCACTCCCCACCATAGTGGGTAAACTGGGGGTCAGGCAGGAAGTTAGAAAAAAAGCTGACTGGATTGAACGAAGCAACACCTTGTGGCAGAGGGTGTTGTGGAGGAAGAGACAGTAGGGTCTCTGTCAGGGGTGGGATCCTGACAGAGGCTTGGCATTGGAAAGAACGTAACGGGACCGTGCCTGCTCAGCATAGCGGCGGTGCCCAAGAAAGGACTAGAAGCGAGATAGATTGTGCTGAGTGAGAAACGAGATCAAGCAAAAAGGAGAATACCAGTAGGGGTCATGCTGTAGGACCGGAGCAACATCCTACTGAGGCGCATTACCGGTGGCCGGAACGCCGAGGGAGTGGAATAGCATACAGCTTCAAGCCATACTCCAAACAGCGGCAGGACAGTCAGTTTAAGGCAGGCTGTCTACCACATATCACCTATGAAGTCTTGGGGGGCAATTGCGGGAGAGGGGCATCTCTAGGGTCCCGGAAGAACTCCAGGCCTACCTGACAAACGGGTGCCGTTCCAACCTGAATAACAGGGAGGGATGGAATACGAGAAGAACATCAGTGAATCGAGTTGTGAGGGAACTTAAGAAACAGACACGACAGTTGTGGGGTACTTTCCGTGAGCACAGCAGGGAAGGACTACAACACATAGCGCTAAGAAGGAGGGCACTGATTTCCACCTGTGAGGAGAACTCTGGAAGTGCCATCGGACCAACCGGACTTGCGCAGCCTGGGAAACCGTATTCTGGACTGCGGACTGAGAGATCTCCAGTAAAGAGGTAAAGAGACTGCAACCTGGTGTCCTCGTTATTTACCGCGACCTGCACCCCACAACTGCACCGCTACACCACCGTTACTGCACCATCATCATCACTTATTGCACCGGACGTCCCCCACTGACGGGCAGGGTCACGGACCGGGTCCAGCCACCGTGACAACCCCAGGACTGAGACCCAGAGGCCCGGCTCCGGGTACCCCTAGGCCCTGCGGCGGTGTGGGGGCGCTCCACTAGCAGATATGACTAGTATACGGGCAGGCACAGAAGATGCTGGTTGGTATGGCTGGTATACAGGCAGGCATGGCAGATGCAGACATGTGCAGGTAGGTATATACAGGTATACTAGAACAGGGACTTGAGAACTAGCAAGGATGCAGACAAGCAGAGTGAACTGTCATGATCTCTGCAGGCAGAGATCATAGCAAGCCTATAGAGGGACAAGCTCTCGGAAGATGGAACTATACTGACCATGAACTAAGCCTGCCGCGCAACTAGAAATAGCCAGGTAGCATTTCCTATTTATCGCTAGATGCCCAGCTCTGGCCTAAGACCTAAATAGCTAGCAGAGGGAAATATAAGACCTGGCTCACCTCTAGAGAAATATTCCAAAGAAGACAGTAGCCCCCCACATATAATGACGGTGAGTTCAGATGAAACAACAAACGCAGCAGGAAAATAGTCTTAGCAAATTTGAGGTCCGCTTACTAGATAGCAGAAGACAGATAGTATACTTTCATGGTCAGCAGAAAAACACTAACAAAACACCATCCAGAGATTACCTTAAACTCTGGCATTAACTCATAACGCCAGAGTAGCAATCCCTGATCAACGAGAGCTTTCCAGACACAGTAACAAAACTTCAGCTGTGAACTGGAACAAATAGGCAAAACAAAACATGGACAAAAGTCCAACTTATCTAGTAGTAGTCTAGAAGCAGGAACAAGCACTGAGAGGCATCAGATAACATTGTTGACCGGCAAGAAACCACCAGAGAAATGAGCTTAAATAGCGACACCCACTACTGATGGAACCAGGTGAAACAGGAAAGAGGATGACAAGTCCAATTCCACAAGCGGCCACCGGGGGAGCCCAGAATCCAAATTCACAACAGTACCCCCCCCTCAAGGAGGGGGCACCGAACCCTCACCAGATCCACCAGGGCGACCAGGATGAGCCCTATGGAAGGCACGAACAAGATCAGAAGCATGAACATCAGATGCATTGACCCAAGAATTATCCTCCTGGCCGTAACCCTTCCAGTTGACCAGATACTGGAGTCTCCGTCTGGAAACACGAGAGTCCAAAATTTTCTCCACAACGTACTCCAACTCACCCTCAACCAACACCGGAGCAGGAGGCTCAACTGAAGGTACCACAGGTACCTCATACCTGCGCAATAACGACCGATGAAAAACGTTATGAATGGAAAAGGACGCAGGGAGGTCCAAACGGAAAGAAACAGGATTAAGAATCTCCAATATTCTATAAGGGCCGATGAACCGAGGTTTAAACTTAGGAGAAGAGACCCTCATAGGGACAAAACGAGAAGACAACCACACCAAATCTCCAACACAAAGCCGAGAACCAACACGACGATGACGGTTGGCAAAACGCTGAGTCTTCTCCTGGGACAACTTCAAATTGTCCATAACCTGCCCCCAGATGTGATGCAATCTCTCCACCACCGCATCCACTCCAGGACAATCCGAGGATTCCACCTGACCGGAGGAAAATCGAGGGTGAAACCCCGAATTACAGAAAAACGGGGACACCAAGGTGGAAGAGCTGGCCCGATTATTGAGGGCGAACTCTGCCAATGGCAAAAAAGCAACCCAATCATCCTGGTCAGCAGAGACAAAACACCTCAGATATGTCTCCAGGGTCTGATTAGTCCGCTCGGTCTGGCCATTAGTCTGAGGGTGAAAAGCAGATGAAAAAGACAAATCCATGCCCATCCTAGCACAGAATGCCCGCCAAAATCTAGACACAAATTGGGTACCTCTGTCAGAAACAATATTCTCAGGAATACCGTGCAATCGGACAACATTCTGAAAAAACAGAGGAACCAACTCAGAAGAAGAAGGCAACTTGGGCAGAGGAACCAAATGGACCATTTTAGAGAAACGGTCACAGACCACCCAGATGACAGACATCTTCTGGGAAACAGGCAGATCTGAAATAAAATCCATCGAGATGTGTGTCCAAGGCCTCTTAGGAATAGGCAAGGGCAACAGCAGTCCGCTAGCCCGAGAACTACAAGACTTGGCCCGAGCACAAACGTCACATGACTGCACAAAGACTCGCACATCTCGTGACAGGGAAGGCCACCAGAAGGATCTTGCCACCAAATCCCTGGTACCAAAAATTCCGGGATGACCTGCCAATGCAGAAGAATGTACCTCAGAGATGACTCTGCTGGTCCAATCATCCGGAACAAACAGTCTATCAGGCGGACAACGATCCGGTCTATCCGCCTGAAACTCTTGCAAGGACCGCCGCAGATCAGGAGAAACGGCCGACAAAATTACTCCCTCCCTAAGGATACCTGTGGGTTCAGAATTACCAGGAGAGTCCGGGTCAAAACTCCTAGAAAGGGCATCTGCCTTAACATTCTTAGAACCCGGTAGGTATGACACCACAAAATTAAAGCGAGAAAAAAATAAAGACCAGCGCGCCTGTCTAGGATTCAGGCGTCTGGCAGTCTCAAGATAAATCAAATTTTTGTGGTCAGTCAATACCACCACCTGATGCCTAGCCCCCTCGAGCCAATGGCGCCACTCCTCAAACGCCCACTTCATGGCCAAAAGCTCCCGATTCCCAACATCATAATTCCGCTCTGCGGGCGAAAATTTGCGAGAAAAGAAGGCACAAGGCCTAATGACGGAGCAGTCGGAACCTTTCTGCGACAACACTGCCCCAGCTCCGATCTCCGAAGCGTCAACCTCAACCTGAAAAGGCAGATTCACATCAGGCTGACGCAACACAGGGGCAGAGGCAAAACGGCGCTTAAGCTCCTGAAAGGCCTCTACAGCATGAGGGGACCAATTAGCAACATCAGCGCCTTGTCTGGTCAAATCAGTCAGTGGTTTAACGACATCCGAAAAACCAGCAATAAATCGGCGGTAAAAGTTGGCAAAGCCCAAAAATCTCTGAAGACCCTTAAGAGAGGAGGGCTGAGTCCAGTCACAAATAGCTTGCACCTTGACGGGATCCATCTCAATGGAAGAGGGAGAAAAAATATACCCCAAAAAGGAAATTTTCTGGACCCCAAAAACGCACTTAGACCCCTTCACACATAAAGAATTAGACCGCAGAACCTGAAAAACTCTCCTGACCTGTTGGACATGAGAGTCCCAGTCATCAGAAAAAATCAGAATATCATCCAGATATATTATCATAAATTTATCCAGAAAATCGCGGAAAATATCATGCATAAAAGACTGGAAAACTGAAGGGGCATTAGAAAGACCGAAAGGCATGACCAAATACTCAAAGTGGCCCTCGGGCGTATTAAATGCGGTCTTCCACTCATCCCCCTGCCTGATCCGCACCAAATTATACGCCCCACGAAGATCAATTTTAGAGAACCACTTAGCACCCTCTATACGAGCAAACAAATCAGTAAGCAATGGCAATGGGTATTGATACTTAACAGTGATCTTATTCAGAAGCCGATAATCAATACATGGTCTCAAAGAGCCGTCTTTTTTTGAGACAAAGAAAAACCCAGCTCCCAAGGGAGAAGAAGATGGACGAATATGTCCCTTTTCCAAAGACTCCTTTATATATTCCCGCATAGCAGCATGTTCCGGCACAGACAGATTAAACAAACGACCCTTGGGATATTTACAACCCGGTATCAAATCTATGGCACAATCGCACTCACGGTGCGGAGGTAACGACCCAAGCTTGGGTTCGTCAAAGACATCTTGATAATCAGAGAGGAACTCAGGGACTTCAGAGGGAATGGACGACGAAATAGAAACCAAAGGTAAGTCCCCATGAATACCCTTACATCCCCAGCTCAACACAGACATTGCTCTCCAGTCCAAGACTGGGTTGTGAGACTGCAACCATGGCAATCCCAGTACCAAATCGTCATGTAAATTATACAGCACCAGGAAACGAATAATCTCCTGGTGATCCGGATTGATACGCATGGTTACTTGTGTCCAGTATTGTGGTTTATTATTAGCCAATGGGGTGGAGTCAATCCCCTTCAGAGGAATAAGAGTCTCCAAAGGCTCTAAATCAAAACCACAACGATTGGCAAAGGACCAATCCATAAGACTCAGAGCGGCGCCAGAGTCAACATAGGCGTCCGTGGCAATGGATGACAAAGAGCAAATCAGGGTTACAGACAAAATAAACTTAGACTGAATGGTGCCAATGGAAACAGACTTATCAAGCTTCTTTGTACGCCTAGAGCATGCTGATATAACATGAGTAGAATCCCCACAATAGAAACACAATCCATTCTTCCGTCTAAAATTCTGTCGCTCGCTCCTGGACAGAATTCTATCACACTGCATACTTTCTGGCGTCTTTTCCATAGACACCGCCAGATGGTGCACCGGTTTGCGCTCCCGCAGACGCCTATCAATCTGAATAGCCATTGTCATGGACTCATTCAGACCTGCAGGCACAGGGAACCCCACCATAACATCCTTAACGGCATCAGAGAGACCTTCTCTGAAAGTTGCCGCCAAGGCGCACTCATTCCACTGAGTAAGCACAGACCATTTACGGAATTTTTGGCAGAAAACTTCAGCTTCGTCTTGCCCCTGAGATAGTGCCATCAAAGTTTTTTCTGCCTGAAGTTCCAAATGAGGTTCCTCATAAAGCAAGCCCAAGGCCAGAAAAAACGCATCCACATCGCGTAACGCAGGATCCCCTGCTGGCAATGAGAAGGCCCAATCTTGAGGGTCACCCCTGAGCAAGGAAATCACAATCCTAACCTGCTGAGCAGGGTCTCCAGCTGAACGAGACTTCAGGGACAAATAAAGCTTACAATTATTTCGGAAATTCTGGAAGCTAGCTCTATTCCCTGTGAAAAACTCCGGCAAAGGAATTCTCGGCTCAGATACCGGAGCATGTACCACAAAATCTTGTAAATTTTGTACTTTCGTGATGAGATTATTCAAACCCGCAGTTACACTCTGGAGATCCATTATTGTCAGGTGCACACAGAGCCATACAGAGATTAGGAGGAGAGAGAGAAAAAAGACTGCAGCAAGGCAGACTGGAGGAAAAAAAAAAAAAAAAAAAAAAAAAAAATTCCAGCAGACTTCTTATAACTCTCCTTTCTCAACCTGGGTCTTTAACACTTTATAGGCCGGTCAAACTGTCATGATCTCTGCAGGCAGAGATCATAGCAAGCCTATAGAGGGACAAGCTCTCGGAAGATGGAACTATACTGACCATGAACTAAGCCTGCCGCGCAACTAGAAATAGCCAGGTAGCATTTCCTATTTATCGCTAGATGCCCAGCTCTGGCCTAAGACCTAAATAGCTAGCAGAGGGAAATATAAGACCTGGCTCACCTCTAGAGAAATATTCCAAAGAAGACAGTAGCCCCCCACATATAATGACGGTGAGTTCAGATGAAACAACAAACGCAGCAGGAAAATAGTCTTAGCAAATTTGAGGTCCGCTTACTAGATAGCAGAAGACAGATAGTATACTTTCATGGTCAGCAGAAAAACACTAACAAAACACCATCCAGAGATTACCTTAAACTCTGGCATTAACTCATAACGCCAGAGTAGCAATCCCTGATCAACGAGAGCTTTCCAGACACAGTAACAAAACTTCAGCTGTGAACTGGAACAAATAGGCAAAACAAAACATGGACAAAAGTCCAACTTATCTAGTAGTAGTCTAGAAGCAGGAACAAGCACTGAGAGGCATCAGATAACATTGTTGACCGGCAAGAAACCACCAGAGAAATGAGCTTAAATAGCGACACCCACTACTGATGGAACCAGGTGAAACAGGAAAGAGGATGACAAGTCCAATTCCACAAGCGGCCACCGGGGGAGCCCAGAATCCAAATTCACAACAGTGAACATGTTGCTTAGGCACCTTCCAACAGCTGGAGATGCCTTAATAATAGGTGTCTCCCAGCCATTGGCTGGGGACACTTTATGACGGTGCGCGCTGTCTCTGTAAGAGCGTGACCATGCATGCTCTAAGTGTAGTGCCTGGAGAACTTCCAGATGTGTGCAGACCTCAGGAGGCTGCAGCAACAGGAGGAAGGGAAGGCTGAGGGCCAGAGTGGTGAGTGAGTCGGGGTTCCTGCTTGGGGAGAGGAGGATGGTAATTGCACATTGACGTCGACGCCACACATTGTCTGCCACATTTTTATGTATGCCTGCAAAAAATAAGCAATGCTAAGACAAATAGCTCTGCTGGGGATCTATTGGAGTTGTTGTTGGAGTCCTGTTTTTCTGAAAATCCAATTTAAACCCACATTTCTCAGTGGAGAAGAGATCATTCTTTGGCATTGATTCATCAAGACTGATGTGCTGGAATCAGTGGCTCCTGATTCATTGGCAGGTGAACATCTCTTAAAAAATCAGGTGTGTCTGAAAAGTGGCATGCACCTCTGTGCGCTTCACCACAGAACTTACTCCAGTCAACTATTGGAGTAAAACTTGTGTTGTAAGTTACACTACAGCTCGCCATGAATTAGGTGTGCCCTTCAGGACTGTTGTGCACAACTCTACGATGCGCAAATATGTTGTGATTTTTCAAAGCGATTTACTCCAGAATTGTGGTGTAGTCGCTTTGATGAATCAGGGTGAACATAGCCTAACTTGTGTCTGTCTAACAGCTGCCCAGGGATACACTGTACAGAGTGCATACAGTATGTGATACAGCAGTACTTCAGTGACTGAGAGATGCATAGCTTGTCATGTTGTGCATTTCATTTCACTTTAGCCCTTGAAGTCATACATGCTTTTAGCTTTCATATTCTAGTATCTTCCCAATAAAAGCTTTTCTCTTTGTTCCAGTTCTTTGTTTCTTTGTGACTCAGACAAGCAAAGATAGCAGAATAGCTGTTTGCTTCCATCAGGGAAAACCTTACTCAACAGGCACCAGCTGGCATGCTAGAAAAGAGCACAAAAAAACTAAACCAAAGATGACTGAGCATGGTCCTCATACCAATATTATCACCAGAAAGGTAAAATAATTTCTGATGCTTTTTCTATTTAGTATATTTTTAAATGAGTCAGAACCGACAACCGAAATGTGCTGTGGAATTTTAGAATGTAAAATAGCTGCAATCCGTCTTCAGACATTTTAAGTGGTCGGTCGCAGTGTTTCATTTTTTGAGCACCCAATGAAAGAACCGACACATATAAAGACACTATACAACAGCACTCTGCAATCAAAAAATACATTAATTCCACTATTGATACACGTAAAAAATGTGAGGTACTTAGTTTACATTTTTTATCAAAAGTGTCTCATTTCAGATGGAACCCCTTATTCTACAAAATTACCTTTCCAAATAACCAAAGTACCAGATGTAATGCACTTATTGCAGCCTTACATGGAAGAAAAGACCATGTATTATACTAGAGCAGGCAGAGGGGGCTCTGCACTGGTATCTAGGAGCTAGCTCTATAACAGAGAGCACCTCTCACTAAGATGGACCATGGCTATTCATGTTTTATATCAGGGTGGGGAACCTTTTTTTCTGCTAAGTGCCATTTGGAATTTTATAATAGCGTTCAGGGGCCATATAAAAATATTAACTTAAAAATTAACAAACTATATTGATTCAAAGATTTCAATAAATTGCTGCTCCCCCAACACACAGTACAGTGCAGCTCCCCTCAACACATGGTAAAGTGCAGCTCCCCCCAACACATGGTAAAGTGCAGCTCCCACCCACGCACAGTTTAGTGCAGCTCCTCCAACACACAGTATAGTGCTGCTCCCCAACACACAGTATAGTGCTGCTCCCCAACACACAGTATAGTGCAGCTCCCCCACAAACCCAGTATAATGCAGCTCCCCTAACACACGGTATAGTGATGCCCCTGCACTCACACACACACACACACTCACACAATACTCACCCCTCCTCCTTGTTCCCCGCGCTGCTCCAGGCTCTGCGACTCCAGTCTCATCAGCTCCACTGCTGGTACAGCGTGGCGCACGATAAAGTGACATCATCGCGTGCCTGCTGAGTCACAAGCAGAGGGGGAGTGATGAGAGAGGGAGCGTCTGACGCTCTCTCCTCCATCACTGCTTTCCACTGTATTGGCGTCCATGATGCCGATAAGTTTTAATGAGCGATGGGACGGCCATCCATGCGCACTCTGCAGAATTAAAGGGCACACGGCCAGTAATGGGAAAAGTGGCTGTGGGCTGCAGCAGATGATATTGTGGGCCGTATACAGCCCATGGGCCGGACGTTCCCCACTCCTGTTTTATATAAATTGAGAAAGGCTTAGTACTTCAGCTGAAACATCGCTTGAATATGGATCAATAAAGGCACCCAATTTTGTCACTGCTATTTTTGAAGTGCTGCCTAATTTACTATGCTGCGTCTTGTGTAGGGGTGGGAAACCTCAGGCCCCAAAGCCATTTACGGCCCTCGATGACCTTTTATCAGGCCCCCGAGCAGATTCTCAGGGACCGCATTCTTTGGCAGGGAGGTGTATTTTGATTGCCACCAGCTCTTTAATTTCATCTTGCCCTGTTAGCACACACATACAGTGCTCACTACTGAACATTGAAGGGCATGCAATGAAAGATTACGTCCTGAAACCAGTGCCAGAGTCAGGATGTACTTTGTGGGTGGAGTTTGTACGGCCCCCGAAGGATGGTATAAATATCCAAATGGCCCTTGGAAGAAAAAAGATTCCCCACCCCTGGTCTAGTGGGTGCGGAGTTGAGGCCTATATGTTTGTGCCCATTATGTAAGCTGAGTTAACAGCAATCATCTATTTGCTTTATATTTTAAAATAAGTCTGACTATGATTCCTTCACCGTGCATTTCATGCTTGTCCAGAAGCATCTTTAAGGGAACCTGTTATGTCCTTTTTAGCTTGTAAACTGTCCTCGGCACTGGGGGACAGTTTGCATGCTAAAAAGGACATAACAGGTTCCCTTTAAATGAGAGATCTTTCCATACCAGGTCTGTGGCTAGCCCTATATGCCTTACAGTCCTATTCGGAGTTGACATTTGTGAGAAAGAAAAAATATTAAATAAGCTTTAAACTCAAAAATAGTTTTTGTTTTCTTACATGTGATCAGGACAGTTTTCTGGTGGTTAGCATAAGATAAATGTTAATATAAAGGAAGTGAGATGAAAGTCAAAGATAATAGTCTCAGTCATCATGAAAAAGCCATCCCAACCTTGCACTGCATTTTATATCGCTCTTGCTCTCTGCTGTACTGGTGCAAATCTATCTTCTGCATCCTCTATAGCTTATTTAAAAGGGTTGTCCACTACTTGGGCCATTTATTCTGAATCCCTACATTTTCCCCAGTAAAATAACATCACTTCTACTCACCTCCGCTGGAACGGTGCCGGCACTGGCTTCCCCGGGGCTTGCATCACATTGTTATGTCACGTGATCACTGTGGCCAATCAGCGCTGGCTTCACTCACTTCCTTCGGAAGTATATGATTCGTCCGAAGGCGAGGAGAGTCAAGTCAGTGCTGATTGGCCACAGGGATCACATGAAATAACAATGTCATGTGATGCCCGGGAGAGCCACTGGGGGGGGAAACGTAGGGATTCAGAAAGGGTTGTCAGACAACCCTTTTATTGTATAAGGTTGATTTTATTCAATACAAAAATCACATATTATTTGTGTTATCAAAATGTGTCCATGGGTTTTGTGAATGAGTGCTTTTAATAAATAGGCCCCTCGTGTCTTCATGCTGAGATCGGTGGGGGAGAATCTGATTTTCGGCTGGGTGTACCTAGGCTTTTCACATCAGAGGAGTTACATTGTGTGAGCTCATTATTAAGAAGGTCTCTTATTTATCCAGTTGAATGCACATCCATTGCTGTCAGTGACTTTTCAATGGTCACTCATTGTTAGACCTCATCTATTATCTAATCATCTCTTAATACAACATAAGACAACAAGAGGTTATCCAAGCAAACAATCCTTTAAAAACCCAGGCACAACATATGTTCTCTCCACGTTCTGCATCTGTTCTCTCCCTCCATGTCCTGTCCATACAATTGTAGCGGATGGTGACTCTGGCAACCTTGTAGAATTAAAGAAGCATCTGAGCTATTTTATTTTTTTATAGTATCTCTTTTCTCACGGGTACAAGGCTAATAAAACATAGGCTTATCCAGTAGGACCACACATATTTTCCCATTTTGCCATTGCTGTGAGATACCAGAGGTAAGAAGCATATGAATAGAAATCGGTGTAATCCTAAATAATAAGCAGCTTTGTCCTGGTTTATTTCACTAAACACATTAATATACTCGCATTGCTAAAATCTATGTCCTGTTAGACAAGATTCTAATAAATACATTGATTTTATTACTGAATTTTAAAAAATGTTGGTTGAGTTGTCCTTTTCATCAGAATTTTAGGCTTTCTGAAATATTGACTGTCGCGAATTCTACCACTTCATTACCAATTGATCATGTTGCATGCCTCTAGTTGGTATAATTTGATGTTAATAATAATGTATCATATAGGATCAATATAAGCATCCTGTCATTTCCTGAAATACATTCTGCTTGGAAAAAGATCACATAAGAACGGAGTCCTTCATACATTTTAATGTAATGATAATATAGCAGAATTTACATTTCCGGGGTTTTAATACAAATTGCATGTACAAATGCTCTTTAGTGTACAGTAATCGGGCTTAACTGTCGATCTTTAAGATTTTAAGTCATCACTGTCGACATCACAATCCATGGAAGTTTCATTTCCAGAGCCGCACAGTCTGGAAATCTGCTGCAGCCTTCATAAAAAGCTAACATAGAATTGATTGTCAGTTGGTAGTGTCTTTATTAGATACTTTACATTTAATGTAAGCGGAAACATTTATCTCATTCATCCCATCTACATCCTCATGCACCAAATGTACAAATATACAAAAGAAAGAGGGCGGTTCTCCAGCGAAGACAAAATCAATTAAAGGTGAAAAAACTTCTTTATTAAAGTAGTAAAAAATTAAAAAAATGCATTAGTCACTAGTGATGAGCGAGTGTACTCGTTGCTCTGGTTTTTTTCGAGCACGCTCGGGTGACCTCCGAGTATTTATGACTGCTCGGAGATTTAGTTTTCATCGCGGCAACTGAATGATTTACAGCTACTAGCCAGGCTGAGTACATGTGGGGGTTGCCTGTTTGTTAGGGAATCCCCACATGTAATCAAGCTGTCTAGTAGCTGTAAATCATTCAGCTAAATCTCCAAACAGTCATAAATACTCAGAGGTCACCCGAGCGTGCTCGAAAAAAACCCAAGCAACGAGTACACTCACTCATCACTACTAGTCACCATGAAAGTCCACAGTACATAACTGATGCGTTTCAGCTAGAAGCCTTAAAAATGGTATGTATAAATAGGGGTGGAAAATATTATTAAAAAGGGAATACAAATATATTGTCAATATTGTAGGTGGATTGTTATTAAGTGATGATATTGGTTACATAAGGCATTATTATGGTGTACAATAAAAAATTATATTGTGGTACTGTGTTAGCCAGAAAAATCAATGAAAATACTTTTATGCCCCAAAATAATAAAAGTAATCAAGGAGTGATACCTTTATTTGCCTAACCAGAAAAATTATATTGTCAAGATTTCAACTTTCCTGAAGAAGGAGCTTCTGTGCTCTGAAAGCTCGCAAATATAATTTTTTCTGATTAGCCAATAAAGATATCACTTCTATGTTTGAGCATAAAAGTATTTACATCAGTAAGTCATTATTATTATTATTCTATTTTCAAGACAGAGAAAAGGCATTTTGTTTGTTAACTAGAAACAAAAAGTAATTTACCAAGGAAATCCCGGGCTTATCTTTAGAAATGTCGTTATAACATCTCTTAAATGTTGGGCTCTTGTCTCAGTAATTCATTTGTAAACTCGCCTGATAAAGGAGCCTCTGTGCTCGGAAAGCTTGTAAAAATACATTTTCTGGTTAGCCAATGAAGGTATCACTCTGAGAATACTTTTGTCATTTTGGGGCATCAAAGTATGTACATCGATATTTCTGGCTGACACAATACCACAAAATCCTTTTTTATTGTATGAACAATGCATTTTATGATATATTATTAATGTTACATAATTATTTCACATTTTACTTTTTTGAACTGTAAATGTAATTTTCTTCATTGTAACACTTTTAAACTCCCTTATGACCACAAACATTTAGCCAACTGAGTGTCTCTATGCCAATAAATATGTGAACTCAATAAGCAGCCAAAATTGTACAAAGTCTTGGCTCAGCTTGGCTCAGCAAGGCCGTGAACAGGTGCTTAGTATTATGATCTTTTGCTAAGCTCCAAACATTGAATGACAAATACAAAACCAACAAACTTATTTCCTATTTTTAACAAACTTTGCTTGTATCCTTCATGTGTCATACTTCATGTGTTGTAACAAAATGTTGTCAGTAACCAGATTTACTTTGATTGGCGCTGGGAGCCATAGGGAGACTATGTCACCAGATATTCATCACCATTTTTAAAGGAAATCTGTCAACGGGTTTTTGTTTGCTGCAGTTTTGATAAAATCATTGCCTTATTTGCTACATACAGTATCTCCCAGTTTTCTGAATTCTGTTTTCTGATTGACAGCTTTCTGTGTACACTTTGCATAGGCAGATAGCTACTAATCCGTGGTGCAGGTGAGGTTATACAGAGCACATGAATTTGGAGCAATACATGGCAGCAGGTTACTAGTTAGCCCTTTAGTGATAATCTCTTGATGATAACACAGTGATTTATGAAAATTACAGCTGGCATCCCAGTAAGTAACACATTTCTGGAATCAGTGTCTACTATATGTCACAGCGGTAACACCATCTCAGTGTCATGCCACTTACTGCGTTCACTGCTCTGCCACTCCCTGTGTTTGGCCGCCTTGATGAGTTACCTCATGCTGCTCTCCCAGATCTACTGCATCTTCCTGCTGTCTCTACCTGGCTATAGGAAGGTGCAGCCAGATCCTACAGGAATTTATCCATGCTATGTCATGCAGGGTTTGCCTTCCCTAGCCTATGTCCTGCCAGCAGGGGATATGTTAGGCAGTTTCTTTCAGTATTTCCTGCCTGGACTTCCTGGACTTAGGTTCCTGTCTGTCTCCAGCAATCAGTTTAAGTGCTATTTTGTCTCGTCACTCTTGTTACCAACCCGGAGCCTTTACCCGTTCTGTCTGACCTCTCCGCCCCTGACCCCGACTTTGTATTGTGAATCCTTGCTGCCTGCCCAGACTTCAGACTGTCACACTACACTTCTGTCTTCAACCTCCTGGGCTCTGCATTCCAGCTTTAACTGGTGGGTCAGCTGCTAAGGTCCAGGAACTGCCCTGGAGTGGTACCTGGTGACTATCCCAAGGTTATCCTGGCCACCAGAGGCTCTAGTGAAAACCAGGTGGTCACTTAGTCATGCCCCTTCATGGTAAGCAAGACCTGTGGTACAGTGGGTCCGCACCTACCATCCTCACAGTCTACACCATGGTTCTCTAAATTAGGTGGCAAAGACCTGGTGACAGATTCCGTGTAAGTATCTTCTTCTACATGTTTCAGTTACATACTAAAAGTATATATAAATTAGCTGTACTATCATGAATGCAGGAGCATTTCTTAATACAGAAATTTTCAAAGCCAGAATATGCCATGGAAAGTTACCGAGGTCTGTAGATACCCTACTAAGGTCATTGGGGTCATAATTCTACAAATATTTTTTATGCTTCTATTATTTTGGTCATATTTTTTGTGAGCTGATTCTGCTCAGAACTATGTTCTGAAGAAGTGCCAACATCTAAGCGTCATGTGCTTCATGCAGTAATGGTCCGCTCACATGGAGCTAAAAGGTCCCTTCAGAACCAACTATAATCAATAGATTTGACTATTGGTGTGCAACATAAGGGATCCAACACTGCCGGCATTTTCATATTTATGAATATCTGAAAATAACTAGTGCAGATGTACAGAAAGCCTGAATCAATTTTGTTTCCAATATTAGCTGCATTAGTCATTGTAATAATGTTTATGGCGAGAGGCCAGCGAGTCCTGATGTGAGGATACATTCTTATTAACAGTGGCGTAACAACAAAGTTATGGGCCCCGGTGCGAATTTTCAAATGGCCCCCCCCCCCCCATGCCAAAATATTTTCCACCCAAATTCACATGTTTTCTATTCATTTTGCACACTATAGTTTTGTTGCAATATTTAATAAATATAGGCATATTTAAATACAGTATTTAAAGCAAAAGATATTCAAATGCTGCACAATTTTTATGGCCCCATACAGATGCTCCGCACAGCCACTGCCCCTTATAGTGCTGCACAAGTGTTATGGCCCCATAAGATGCTCCGCACAGCCACTTGCCCCTTATAGTGCTGCACAAGAGTTATGGCCCCATAAGATGCTCCGCACAGTCACTGCCCCTTACAGTGCTGCACAAGAGTTATGGCCCCATAAGATGCTCCGTATAGCCACTGCCCCTTATAGTGCTGCACAAGTGTTATGGCCCCATAAGATGCTCCGCACAGCCACTTGCCCCATATAGTGCTGCACAAAAGTTATGGCCACATAAGATGCTCCGTATAGCCACTGCCCCTTATAGTGCTGCACAAGTGTTATGGCCCCATAAGATGCTCCGTACAGTCACTGCCCCTTATAATGCTGCACAATAGTTATGGCCCCATAAGATGCTCCGCACAGCCACTTGCCCCATATAGTGCTGCACAAGAGTTATGGCCACATAAGATGCTCCGCACAGCCACTGCCCCTTATAGTGCTGCACAAGAGTTATGGCCCCATAAGATGCTCCGTATAGCCACTGCCCTTTATAGTGCTGCACAAGTGTTATGGCCCCATAAGATGCTCCGTACAGTCACTTGCTCCTTATGCTTTTGCTGCCATAAAAAAAATAAATCACATACTCACCTCTCTTCGCTCAGGACCCCCGGCACTATCAATATTTACCTGGCTGCTCCTCGTGCGGCTCCGTCTTTGGCACTGACGTTCAGCAGAGGGCGCGCACTGACTACGTCACCGCGCCCTCTGACCTGAGCGTCACTGCCAGAGGATGCTGATGACAGAGCCGCACCGGAACGAGCAGCGGTAAATATCGCGCAGCGCTGTGCAGCGCTGTATACTCACCTGCTCCTGGCGCTGCGTCCCTGCTTCTTCCACCGCTGCATCTTCTTCCTGTATTGAGCGGTCACAGTTACCATTCATTACAGAAATGAATATGCGGCTCCACCTCTATGGGAGGTGGAGCCGCATATTCATTTCTGTAATGAGCGGGACCATGTGACCACTCAGTGCAGGAAGAATCTGCAGTGCTGGAAGAAGCAGGGATGTCCAGGTACCGCGCCGGGAGTAGGTGAGTATAATTAGAGAGCCCCCGCCACCCCTCCCCTGCTTCCCGCCACTACACACATACAAATTATGTCTGCACACCTCCGGGCAGCTGCAAATAACAGGACAAATAAAGATCGGCTTGAGGGACCCCTCAGCAGCAGGAGGAGGAGGAGGACGCAGCACCAGCAAGTTGCAGCTTTTTAGGTTTAAAAAGTGCAAGCTGCGGCACTCGGCCACTCACCCAAGCAGCTGCGGCAGCTGCCTTAGACCAGTCCTCTCCTTTCCTTTGTGGCTGAATGTCTAAAGGACCTGTGGACACGCCTCTCCAGGTCACAAGGTTGGATCACGTGACCGCATTGAATCCATCTTCCCCCATGTAACTGGAGGACCTGCGGTGACGGCTCCCTGCTGCGGGTCACTCACAAATGGTGGGTCATCATGGGTCATTTCATTCTCCTTCACTACTGTCCATGGGGCCCCTAAGTAGTCTGGGCCCCGTCGCAGCTGCGACCGCTGCGACCGCGGTAGTTACGCCCCTGCTTATTAACAAAACATGCTGATGGAACACAATTTTTCTGTGCCACAAGAAATTAAAGGGAACCTGTCAGCAGGATTGTGCTCAGTAACCTACACACAGCGTCAGGTCGGCGCCGTTATACTGATTAAAATGATACCTTGGTTGATGAAATCTGTCTTGTGGTTGTTGTTTAATCTTTATTTTCAGTTTTGTGTTAGGCTACTTTCACACTAGCGTTAACTGCAATCCGCCACAATGCGTCGTTTTGCCGAAAAAACGCATCCTGCAAAAGTGCTTGCAGGATGCGTTTTTTCCCCATAGACTTACATTAAGCGACGTATTGCGATGGATTGACAAACGTCGCAACCGTCGTGCCGTGTTGTGGCGGACCGTCGGGACCAAAAAATGCTACATGTAACGTTTTTTGCTCACGACGGTCCGCCCCCACCTCCCCGCACTTCCCTGCACCTCACAATGGGGCAGCGGATGCGCTGGAAAAATGCATCCGCTGCTTCCGTTGTGAGGCGGAGACAACGATAGCGTCGGGAACCTCGGCCCGACGCACCGCGACGGGCCGAGCCCGACGCTAGTGTGAAAGTAGCCTTAGTGATATGCTCGTGCTCCTGGGTGGCCTGTGGGGGTCTTCATGTGGTGCTCTGATTAGGTATTCATTATGCAGACTGCTGACAGATCACTGTGCACAATCCTGCTGACAGGTTCCCTTTAAGCCTAATTTGTGTGATAGAGGAGGATAGATCAGATGT
The DNA here is from genome assembly GCF_051348905.1 of Ranitomeya variabilis. Classification (NCBI taxonomy): domain Eukaryota; kingdom Metazoa; phylum Chordata; class Amphibia; order Anura; family Dendrobatidae; genus Ranitomeya; species Ranitomeya variabilis. The sequence goes on along the minus strand of NC_135233.1, from coordinate 955,386,756 downwards.
GCTAGTCTGAATAGCTCTCCATGTGTTAGTCTAAGCCTTCACCCTAGGTGCACCATGTGCACAATTATTGGGCAAGTGAGTATTTTGAGGCTAACTGGCTAAAAAAAAACCTTGTCAAATATAACTTTTAATAGGTTTTAGTTAATAAGAGTTATGCATACATTAGCAGTATCATTGGAGCATTATATGACCATACTATTTGCATTGGACATGATATGACAGGACAGTATTATACCTTAGGACAGTATTATTTAGGTCAGCTGCATATAAGCATCAGGATCTTTTAAGAATATCTATTTTGGACAGATGCATCAAATAAAAAATGTGTTAAATTTTCCCTCTCTTATATCTCCTTCCCTATTTTCCCTCCCTACATAATTGTTTTGTGTACATTGTTACCTGTATATTGTTTTGTGTATATTGTTTGTATATTGTTTGCTTTTCCCCCTTAAAATTTTGCAAAATTCCAATAAAAAAAATTAAATATACAAATGTATTCATCACTGAACGCACAGCAAATAACAGAAACATCTCACATTTCTAATTTCATTAACAGTTTTGAAAAAGAAGTTGAGGATTCTGGAACTATGGAAATTAAATTATTTTTCAATGTGAAGGTGTGGTGCTTTTACAGTATTGCATTGATTAAACACATTTCTCTACTTCTGTAACCTGAGATGGATCTTCCAGTAATAACTGCAGCCATTCACAGAAAAATCAATAACATTAGCTGCTGTAAGAGGGATTTCCCAAACCTCTGTCCTTACTAAGCTAATTGGCTTATTTCATTATTCCACTTTTTGAGATACAAATGTACAAGATATTCATTCACTTGAGCTGAACTGCAATACCAGACACAGGAGTGCCTACAAAAATAAACTTTTTTTTTTTTTTTTACACTCAGAGAACCACTTGAAATGCTGCACCTTGGAAGCCAAAATGTTTTTTTGAAAATGTGCTACATTTGCAATAAGGCTTAATTAAATACTTTCTATTATTTTGTTTAGATGGTCCTAATGCAGACATGTATTTTCATGGTAATGGATAAGAAACAAAACTCTATATCGTTTGATATGGCAGTCATATTTTCTTCTAGTCACTTACTTCTTGATGACCTACTGAAAGTATCTTAGCAGTAGGTTGAAATTAGGCTCTTCTGTGATGCTTGTTTAAAGGGACTACATATTGATGACTTATCCATAGTTCCATTTAATGTTTAGCGGCCACTGCCATGTACTGCAGAATCGCTCATGTTCTTTTCTGCAGTACCCAGCAGCAGTCACTACACATTGAATGGAACGGAGCTTTGCAACTTTATTCAATGTGTTTACATCCAGTGGAGTGAAAACACAATTTATCGGCGAGGGTGATGGATGTCAGACTCCTATCCGATCTATCCAGCAATTTGGTTAGGCCATGAATATGGCGTGACCAGGGGTGGGATTAAAATTTTTAACAACAGGTCCTCTAAGTCGCCGGAATTTTGGCCACGCCCATTTTCAATAACCCCGCCCATACTAATAAGCCACGCCCAGTGGCACGATTCATATTTTGGGGAGCAGTTTGTCTCCCTTAATGACAAGAATACGTTATGTATGCATGGGTGGCTCAGGCACTGGCTCATCTCCCATCCCCCCCCCCCCGTATGCGTGGCCCATCGCCGGCGCGGCTCCCCAGTCCCATCTTGTATCATGGCTCCCCGTCCACCGCGGACCTCCTACATGCTCGCCGCCGGCTCCCTTCATCCTCCCTGGCTGCCTGCCTGGAATGATTCATGATTCATCCCGCCGCCCCCCCCCCCATGCGTGGCTCATCGCCGGCTCCCCGACGCTCCCAGGCCCATCTTGTATCATTCATGGGCATGGCTCCCCGTCCTGGCCGTCCACCGCAGACCTCCTCCTCCCCGCCGGCTCCCCCGTCCTCCCTGGCTGGAATGATTCATACTCACCTGAGTCACCTCACAGGCTCACACACCGCGTAGCAGAGGAACGGAATCCTCCACCTCGCTCTGTCCCTGCGCAGCACTGCACCGTCCTCCTCATCCTGTGTGAGCGCCGCGGTCAGGTGGTAACGGTCATTTAAGATGATGAATATTCATGAATATTCATCACCTTAATGAGGCGGCACCATGTGACCGCTCACACAGGGCGAGCTGCAGTCGTGCAGTCGCTGAGAGCTAGTGATGGGCAGTCCGGCTCTTTTTGGTGATTCGGCTCCGCTCACTATAAAGAGCCGGCTCTTTCGGCTCGTGAACCGGCTCTTTTTTAAATAAAACTAGATTTTACTCTGTCATCGTTCCCACTCTTTGCCTGTAAAGTGACAGCCTCATGATACACCTGTGTAAGTATCTAGTGAAGCAGTAAAGACTGTTTTTTAGCGTTGCTGTTTCCGCAGATTGTTGGCTCTTGTGAACAGAGCCCGCGCTACTTGGTTGTAGTCCTAAGGCCAGGTTCACACTGCGTTAGCAGCAGCCCGCTCAGCACATATGCTAACTGGCTGCTGTTAACGCAAGTGCCGACGTTACATCGCGCTAGCGCAGATAGAGCATCTTCTAGCTCTATCTGCGCTAGCAGTGACGGACCCGGAAACGCTGCAGCCCGCGGCTCCGGGTCCGTCACTCAATGATGGCATATCCCTAGCGCTCGCCCATTGTGGGTGTGCGCTACTGATGCGTCCGACAATGGAGTCAATGGTGGCCGTAACGGACTGCGTTACACCGCGTTTATGCCGCTGTGTAACGTAGTCCGTCTAACAGACGCCACTAACGCAATGTGAACCCAGCCTAACCTGTATTACTTTGTAATATGTGCCGTTTTTTGTACACGTCCTTTCTGAATTAGCAAGTGCTGTGCTATATGTTGGTGCTGTATAAGATTGTAATTCATAAAAATAAAGGCATGCTGCAAGCACTGTGCTAAGGCTACTTTCACACTAGTGTCGGTACGGGGCCATCGCTATGTGTCGGCCCGATGTACTGACGCACGTTGTGAAAGAAATGAACAACGTGGGCAGCGGATGCAGTTTTTCAATGCATCCGTTGCCCATTGTAAGGTCTGGGGAGGAGGGGGCGCAGTCGAAAATGGCAGATGTGACGCACAAAAAAAGTTACATGGAACTTTTTTTGTGCCGACGGTCCACCAAAACACAACGCATCCGTCGCACGATGGATGCGACATGTGGCCTTACATCGCAATGCGTCGCTAATAAAAGTCTATGGAGAAAAAATGCATCATGCAGATAATTCTGCAGGATGCGTTTTTTCTCCAAAACAACGCATTGCGACGTACACCAAACAACGCTAGTGTGAAAGTAGCCTTAGGGTACCGTCACACATTGAAATTTTCATCGCTGCGACGGCACGATCCGTGACGTCGCAGCGATCGTATGAATATCGCTCCAGCGTCGTAGACTGCGGTCACACGTTGCAATCACGGCGCTGGAGCGATGCCGAAGTCCCCGGGTAACCAGGGTAAACATCGGGTAACTAAGCGCAGGGCCGCGCTTAGTAACCCGATGTTTACCCTGGTTACCAGCGTAAACGTAAAAAAACAAACAGTACATACTCACCCGTCGGTGTCCTTCAGGTCCCTTGCCGTCTGCTTCCTGCTCTGAGTGCAGCCGTACAGTGAGAGCAGAGCGCAGCACCGCTGTGATCTGCTCTCACTTTCCGGCCGGCACTCAGAGCAGGAAGCAGACGGCAAGGGACCTGAAGGACACCGACGGGTGAGTATGTACGGTTTGTTTTTTTACGTTTACGCTTGTAACCAGGGTACACATCGGGTTACTAAGCGCGGCCCTGCGCTTAGTTACCCGATGTTTACCCTGGTTACAAGCGAAGACATCGCTGGATCGCTGTCACACACAACGATCCAGCGATGTCAGCGGGTGATCAAGCGACGAAAGAAAGTTCCATACGATCTGCTACGACGTACGATTCTCAGCAGGATCCCTGATCGCTGCTGCGTGTCAGACACTGCGATATCGTAACGATATCGCTAGAACATCACGAATCGTAACGTCGTAGCGATGGAAATTTCAATGTGTGACGGTACCCTTACACGCACACTGTATACACACACTACACACACATACACTGTGTACATACGCAATGTATACACTGTACACACACAAACACACACACACACGCTGTGCAAAGCATACGGAATAGTAAACTCAGTTTATTTCAACACAACGTGGAACAGAAATGTATAATTGCTACTATACCATCAACTCCTGCTGGTGGTGCACAGCACTACAAATCCCAGCAAGTCAAACAGAATATGGCACTGCAACCCTAGTTACATACCAACTTTATTAACAGTTAAGTTACAGTAAATATGATTGAGGTAGTATTACAGATAGAACAAGTTTAAAGAGATTGTCCATGACTAACATTGATGGCCTGGCCTTAGGGTACCGTTACACTAAATGATTTACCAACGATCACGACCAGCGATACGACCTGGCCATGATCGTTGGTAAGTCGTTGTATGGTCGCTGGGGAGCTGTCACACAGACAGCTCTCCAGCGACCAACAATGCCGAAGTCCCCAGGTAACCAGGGTAAACATCGGGTTACTAAGCGCAGGGCTGCGGTTAGTAACCCGATGTTTACCCTGGTTACCATTGTAAATGTAAAAAAAAACAAATACTACATACTTACATTCTGATGTCTGTCATGTCCCCCGCCGGCGGCTTCCCGCACTGACTGTCAGTGCCGGCTGTAAAGCACAGCACAGCAGTGACGTCACCGCTGTGCTCTGCTTTTACTTTACGGCCGGCGCTCACAGTCAGTGCGGGAAGCAGACACCGGGGGACGTGACAGACATCAGAAGGTGAGTGTTTTTTTTTTTTTTTACATTTACAATGGCAACCAGGGTAAACATCGGGTTACTAAGCGCGGCCCTGCGCTTAGTAACCCGATGTTTACCCTGGTTACAAGCGAACACATCGCTGGATCGGTGTCACACATGCCGATCCAGCGATGACAGCGGGAGATCCAGCGACGAAAGAAAGTTTCAAACGATCTGCTACGACGTACGATTCTCAGCAGGGTCCCTGATCGCTGCTGCGTGTCAGACACAGCGATATCGTATGGATATCGCTGGAACGTCACGGATCGTGCCGTCGTAGCGACCAAAGTGCCACTGTGAGACGGTACCCTTACTGTAGGTGATCAATGTGGCGAGACGCTGCAGAGAAGCGAGTGCAGCCCCAGCCTCCTGTGATGCCACGTGTGAGACCACCTCAAATGAAACCGTGCACTCTGAACTACGCAAAACAAATCCCCCAAACTATACGGTGGAATTGCTTCCCCACCTTCATTTTACCTCACTGTGAACTTTTTTTTTCCTGGTTTTTCAGGACATTATATGGTAAAATGGGCTCATTCAGAACTAAAACTTGTCCTGCAAAAAAGAAAAACAAAACCCCAAGCCCTTACAAAGGCTCCTGAAAGGTGTGGCAGAAAAAGAACAATAGCTACAACATGAAGGGGTTAATCACCATGATTTGCAGATATTTTGGGTGCATTAAAAAGGTTGCAAAAGTGTAAAGACAAGAAGAGCTGCAGAGTGTCAGATAGAGATGGCACAGAACTGCAGCCGTTATTAGAGGGAGCTGATAATAACAGCATGGCCACCTCTCCAGCACAAGTCTGGCCTGACGGGAGGCTACAGGCTGCACAGCTGCGGTACCTGTGTGAGGTGAATGCCCGGGTGCTGAGGGGAACAATACAGCGACACTTCAACCCGGCTGTGCCTTCCTAAGGAGTGGGGACTGATTTTGTGATCACATCACTGGACTCACCGGCATTTCTTTACACTCCACAGACTCCACATCTCCCTCTCTCCTGTCTGCTCCTCCCACATGAGTCACAGTCACACTCACTGAGCTCGCTGAATCTGATAGGCTGCAGGCACCAGACAAGGAAGGAAAAAAAAAAAAAGAGTCGGTTCACTCACGCTGCAGAGCCGGCTCCCGGAACGCTGGCAGATAGAAATTTTAGTAAACGGCTGCCCCGTACCGGGTCGTACCGGCTGAATCCCACCCCTGGGCGTGACCCAACAACCCCTTCAAACTCCTAGAAAAGCATTTCATGGCATACACAGTAAGTCTCCCAATGACACAAGGAAAAACTTTACCGTTTAGGGTGTGTTCACACATCAGGGAAAACCTGGCCTTTTTTTCAGACGTCATCCTAGTTGCTTTTGTTTTTTTCCCTTCAGTTTTTTTTTCACTGAAGAGAACTGCATGCTTGCAAGCCAATAAAAAGAACATATCTTCTATGTCATAGCATTTTTTATTTTATTTTTTACTTTACCAACATTTTTTTGTAAGTGTAGCCTACATACTTGCAAGACAAATGAGAACCCTTGGTGTGGATTGCGAGCTTAACCTCTTTGGCCTTGAGCCAGTTTTTGTTTTCCTGACCAGGCCAAATTTTACAATTCTGACCGGTGTCACTTTATATGGAACTCTGGAACGTTTCAACTATCCCAGTGATTCTGAGATTTTTTTGTACTTCGTGGTAGTGATAAATTTAGGTTGATATTTTTTGTGTTTATTTCTGAAAATATCAGAATTTTGCAAAAATTTAGAAAATGTTGCAATGTTCACGCTTTTAATTTGTCTGGCCTTAAACCAGATAGTTATATCACTTAAAATATTTAATAAATAACATTTCCCACATGTCTACTTTACATCAATATAAATTTTGAAACATTATTTTTTTGCTTCTAAGTTAGAAGGAAGTTAGAAGGGTTAAGGGTATGTGCACACGATCAGGGTTTTTTTCAGGCATTGATGCAGGTGAATTTCCGCATGAATTCTACACGTCCACTCACTCGCATTTTTTTTAAAGGCGTTTTTGTCACATGTGTTTTTGTAAAGTACAGATAGCTAGATATGAAATAGACAGATATGAGATATATATGGGATAGATGATGGATTAAATCACATTCAAGGATATTATAACCCTTCAGGTGCTTCACAGGAATTAAACAATTTGGAAGGAAAATATTGAAAATTTTACTTTTTCCCCAAAAATATTGCTTTAGCCCCAAAATTTGGGATTTTCACAAGGGTAACAGAAGAAAATGGACTTTACAGTCTGTTGTGCAATTTCTCTTGAGTACGCCGATACCCCATATGTGGTGGAAAACTACTGTTTAGGTGCACAAGAGGTCTTGGAAGGGAAGGAGCAGCATTCGACTATTGGAGTGCAAAATTGGCTGGAATCGATAGAGGATGCAATGTCGTGTTTGCAGAGCCGATGATGTGACTAAAAAATGGAATACCCCAACAAGTGACCCCATTTTGGAAACTACACCCCTTGAGAAACTTGTTTAGAGTCGTGGAGAGCCTTAAACCCACATAGACTTCACAGATTGTTATAATGTTGAGCCGTGAAAATGAAAAAAACAATTTTTCCCAAATGTTGTTTTTGCCCCCAAATTTTCATTTTTACAGGGGTAACAGGAAAAATGGACCATGCAATTTGCTGTGAAATTTCTCCTCTACGGCATCTCGTGCCTCCCCCTGTTGCTCACTGCAGCAGTTTTCCTTTCACGTATGTGTTATTATTAAAGGGGTACTCTAGGAGATAAAAAATGTTTGACTGTTCCTGCACTCATACAAAACAAAGATGAAAGGCCCAGTGTGATTTAATTATCTTCCTAACCCTTTTAATTCTGTGTGACAGGAGCTGCTCATCACTGCTCCCCCCTCCCACTTGGGTCATTACATCACACACTAGTGTGCAGCTCCCCCCTGTATAGAACAGCCAGTTTCCTGATAATAGCAGGAGGATGTTCCTAGCTGCCCGCCTCTGATATATGTCTCGATTTACTTGTGCTCCTTTCTAGAAGCAGTCATATCAACAAGAAGATGTAAATACGCACTGTGATCCTCTGCTGTACAACCCCTGACAGTGCATACTGTGTGATTCGTATATTTCTACGAGGCTATCACTCTCAGGTCGGTAGACCCGCGGTCAGTCTGTTCTATGTGGTCCCTGATTGGAGCGAGATCCATGGATGTCTGCATGAGCCCTAAGAGTGGAGATAAAATCCTGATGTTAATATAATGTGGACTTATAAAATGCCCATTTAATATCAGAAAATTAAAATTTCAAAAAGGATTGTACAACCATACATAAATGGAGCTGCAAAGCGCACCATCAGATCTAAAAGACCTATAGAGAAGCACTCCCATCAAAGTTTATATCTTCTTAATATATTGCAATCTTCATATTATATGGTAATGTATATTTACGATTGCTCATTTTGTCTTTATACCTAAATAACTATTCTCTTTTCTTTGCTCTATGTAGAAACAGGAGGTCTATTTTCCCTGCGGAAATCAATCCCCTTTTCAATTCCTGACCCAGCTGCTCCCCCCTCCCACTGCCAGGGACTTTTGCAGTGACTTATGACTCATGCAGGCAAAGTAGACTTACTGCTTCTACATAGAGCTTAGAAGGATTCAGCTAGTCAGTTTTTAATCAGGTGATGTCATAATGGAAAAGTCAAGAATTAGCTGGGTAGGAGGGTAAAATGAGCAATTTTAAGTATAGAGTGCTATATAATATGTTGATTGCAATATGTTAAGAGGATAAAAAAAATGATGGGAGGAGGAGTGCTTCTTTAATAATGTAGTCATCTGTATTCTGACACATGGTGACAAATCTACTTTAATTCCGCCCATTATCTATTCAGCATTAAATAGGATGAGTTTCACCAGATGACAGAATAAAGGTATCTACGTATAAACATTGTAAGGGATGCCCTGCTTAAGAATCAGCACTTGTTAGAGAAAGATAACAATGGATGGATACATTAAGAGAGATTTTGCGCTGAATTATTTATATGACCAGACAGGAGATGAGATCCCAAATCACCAGACAGAAGTACAATAAAGGCAGCTTCACACTCTGGCTGATGAACAATTCATGAAAAAACACCACTCTCTGCTACTGGAGAAGTTACAGACTTTTTTCAATAATGTCATTTTCATGGAAATCTGTGGAAATATAAAGGAATTGATCTTGTGATAGACAGAAAGTTGCTTAAAACTGATGCTGAAAGAAAAAGAAGACTTCTAAAAACTCTGGGGAAGCTTTGGCTGCTCAGATGTCTTTCTTCCAGTAGCCGCTTCAGGGAACATGAAGTGTTTCATTATAAGTACATTAATAAATGTGGAGTAAAGTCAAGACTGCAGAGAGTGAGTCACTACTAGCACATCTGCGTTTATAAAGTAGCTGAGATTCACAGCCAAAAAGGTTGGAGAGTGTCAGGAGAGTGTCATGTATTTTTTTTTTCTCTTCTAGCGTGTGTGTTGTGTTGTTTCCTCACCTAGCATCCATATGACATGCGTATGCGGTCTCCAAGCAATGCGTTTTTAACATCGACTTTTACATACAGTGATTCCTTTATGTCATTCCAACTATTTTTCTAACTAATAAAACAATGTATACAGAAATAGATGACAGATAGATTTCATTGAGATATGTAATCAGTGCAGTGCGTGCATAGCTTACTGTACATGTATTTAGCTAATAATAAAAATAAAAGAAAAAATTAGCTGGGTCCTCTTTATTTTTCTTAACCAGATGAAGGAAAACTGACAGCTGGGGGCTGTTGTTTATAATCTGGGAAGGGTATAATAAGCATGGAGCTTCCCTTGCTATTATTAATATAATCTCACAGCTGTCTACTTAGCCTTTACTGGCTATTATCAAGGGAGATCCCCCCAAAAAATGATGTGGGGTCCCCCTAATTTTTAATAACCAGCAAAGGCTAAGCAGACAGCTGTGGGCTGATATTAATAGCCTAGGAAGGGGACATGGATATTGCCCCCTCCCAGACTAAGCACTAAGAGAAAATAGTTTATACACAGGCCAAATGAAATATAAAAATAAATAGTTTTTATTTAGCAATTCATAAAACCAAGCCATAAAAATGACAAAAATACATATAAACAGGAAAAAACGACAGATGAGGCAAATTGGTGGAAAAATCCGGACATAATGTATACACAAGTAAAATACAGTACACAATTTCTTGCCTCTAATTAGTCTGGACCACTGAAGTTCTCCTTGCAGCCCCTGATGCTTGTTTCATGTACCTGGTTTATCAAATGCAAATGTGCGTCCATGGCAGCTCATGTGTTAAGTGTGCACATCATGTCACTTGACTAGTCGACCCAGCATTGATCTGGGTATGTTCACATATATTCGGTGCTGTCTTTGTATATCCTAGTGACTCCTTGTTTTTTGCCTTCCCATGTCTCAGTGAACCTATACCCTCTCCTTACCTATTTTGTATTCAGTACGCTTTTAATGTAATGTTAAAATAAAACCCATTTTTTATACTACTGCCTGGTGGTTGATGGCTTACTCCATTTTTCTTTGGTGATGTAATATTTTTGGAAGTACTACAATGTCTTGAAGGTAACTCTTGGGGAGAGCAGTAACTTAATATGTTCTCAGCCCTGCTACTAAATTTGTACTATATGGATATTGTTTTAGCTAATATGACCTGATGGTATACAAAGATATAATACTAGATATGCATGCATGAAAAAGTGAGAGTTGCCCAATATTTGTCAATGTTTCAATAAATTGCTTGTATCATTCAAAGGATATATCTTTCTTGGTAATAAATAGACAAAGAAGGGGCAAAAATCAGTTTATCATGCGCAGAGAAAACGGCAAGTGTAAAGAAAGATATACAGTTTGTGTTTCTCGTTCACATATAGGACACAATAAAAGTGCATATAATAAAGTGAAAATGAAAATTAATAAAATATAGTGTATAAAATCATAAAGTGTGCAATATATAGTACAACAAAAAGGTATGTTTGTTTGATTAATGAAAAGTCCCAATATTGTATAAATCTAAATATGGTAGATAGCAATACATTTAAAGGAGAATCACTAGAACCAAATATAACTCTGGCAAAAATTAAGAGACCACTGCACAGTTTTATAAAAATAAGCTTCTCTACATGTCTAACAGCCATTCCATTCCAGTGTCAGTTGAATTCCAACCAGAGTACACCTCATTCTACTTAATGTGCTTCTGATTAGGTGATCACCTGAGCCAAATCTCATTTAACAAAGGAAAGTATAAAAAACTACTGCTGTGGTGTTCACAAGCTGGATGGCAAAACATGAGCTAGTAATATCCCAAAAGTAATAGGAATGAAAAAATAACTTTTAACCATGTCAAAGGAGTTGAAAAGAAAAGTCTTGAGTGAGGAAAAGAAGGGCTTAGTTCTGGCTTTACTAGCAGAGGGACACAGTGAGCATCATGTTGCCTCCATCCTTAAAATGTATAAGATGGCAGTCCATTACAACAAGGTCAAGCAGCAGACATTGGGGACAACAAAGCTACAGACTGGCAGACGGCGAAAACAACTCTTCACTGACTGAGATGACCATCATCTTATTCGAATGTCACTCAGCAACCGCAGGATGACATCAAGTGACCTGCAAAAGGAATGGCAAATGGCAGCTGGGGCGAAGTGCACGGCAAGAACAGTTTGTAACAGGCTCCTAGAGGCAAGACTCAAGTCATGTAAAGCTAGAAAAAAGCCGTTCATCAATGAGAAGCAAAGGAGAGCCAGGCTGAAGATTGCCAAAGACCATAAGGATTGGACCATAGAGGACTGAAGTAAGGTAATCTTCACTGATGAATCTAATTTTCAGCTTTGCCCAACATCTGGTCGTCCAATGGTTAGACGAAGACCTGGAGAGGCGTACAAGTCACAGTGTCTTGCACCCACTGTGAAATTTGGTGGAAGATCAGTGATGATCTGGGGATGCTTCAGCAAGGCTGGAATAGGGCAGGTTAATCTTTGCAAAGGAGGTATGAATCAAGTCGCCTACAAGGTTATCCTGCAAAAGCAGTTGATTCCTTCTGCTCAGGTAATGTTCCCCAACTATGAGGACTGTTTTTTCCAGCAGGTCAATGCGCTATGCCACACAGCTAGGTCAATCAAGATGTGGATGAAGGAGCGACACATCAAAACCCTGTCATGGGCAGCCCAATCTCCAGACCTGAACCCCATTGAAAACCTCTGGAATGTAATCAAGAGGAAAATGGACAGTCACAAGTCATCAAACAAATAAGAACTGCTTACATTTTTGTACCAGGAGTGGCATAAGGTCACACAAAAGCAATGTGAAAGACTGGTGGAAAGCATGCCAAGACGCATGAAAGCTGTGATTAAAAATCATGGTTATTCCACAAAGTATTGATTTCTGAACTCTTCCTGAGTTAAAACATTAGTATTGTTGTTTCTAAATGATCATAAACTAGTTTTGTTTGCATTATTTGAGGTCTGCAAGCAATGCATTTTTTTGTTAATTTGACCATTTCTCATTTTCAGAAAAAAAATACAAAATTTATGGCTTGGAAATTCGGAGACATGTTGTCAGTAGTTTATAGAATAAAAGAACAATTTACATTTTACTCAAAAATATACCTATAAAAAGAAAAATCAGGCAAACTGAAAATTTTGTAGTAGTCTCTTAATTTTTGCAAGAGCTGTATAATATGAGTGACTAAGTGAGAAAAATTAACAAAGTGAACATGAAATTGCAGAAATTGTGACCAATGAATCAAGCAAAGTGATATAAATAAAGAAACAAAAGAGTCATGAGTAGTGTTGAGCGATACCGTCCGATACTTGAAAGTATCGGTATCGGAAAGTATCGGCCGATACCGGCAAAATATCGGATCCAATCCGATACCGATACCCGATACCAATACAAGTCAATGGGACTCAGGTATCGGACGGTATCCCTGATGGTTCCCAGGGTCTGAAGGAGAGGAAACTCTCCTTCAGGCCCTGGGAACCATATAAATGTGTAAAATAAAGAATTAAAATAAAAAATATCGCTATACTCACCTGTCCGACGCAGCCGGGACCTCGGCGATTGTAAGCGGCAGCGTTGTTTCTTTAAAATTCGCGCTTTTACTTGCTTACGTGAATTCCCGGCTTCTGATTGGTCAGGGCGGCCATGTTGCCGGGACTGGGACCAATCACAGCAAGCCGTGACGAAATTACGTCACGGCTTGCTGTGATTGGTCCGCGTCCCGGCAATATGGCGCCGTGACCAATCACAAGCCGTGACGTCACGGGAGGCTGGACACGCGCGCTTTTCAAAATAAGCGCGTGTCCAGCCTCCCGTGACGTCACGGCTTGTGATTGGTTAATGGCGGCCATGTTGCCGGGACGCGGACCAATCACAGCAAGCCGTGACGTAATTTCGTCACGGCTTGCTGTGATTGGTCCGAGTCCCGGCAACATGGCCGCCCTGACCAATCAGAAGCCGGGAATTCACGTAAGCAAGTAAAAGCGCGAATTTTAAAGAAACAACGCTGCCGCTTACAATCGCCGAGGTCCCGGCTGCGTCGGACAGGTGAGTATAGCGATTTTTTTTATTTTAATTCTTTCTTTTACACCTTTTTACATTAATGTTGTTTCGATACCGATATCCGATATTACAAAAATATCGGATCTCGGTATCGGAAATTCCGATACAGCAAGTATCGGCCGATACCCGATACTTGCAGCATCGGAATGCTCAACACTAGTCATGAGTAAGTGAAACATAATTAATTTAATAAGGGTGAAGTGAATATATCACAGCCAACAGCTAAAGTAGTTGAACATACACTACCGTTCAAAAGTTTAGGGTCAACCAGACAATTTTCTGTTTTCCATGAAAACTCATACTTTTATTAATCAAATGAGTTGCCAAATAAATTGAAAATCTAGTCCAGACATTGACAAGGTTCGAAAAACAGATTTGTATTTGAAATAATAATTTTCTCCTTCAAACTTTGCTTTTGTCAAAGAATGCTTACTATGCAGCAATTACAGCATTGGAGACCTTTGGCATTCTAGCAGTTAATTTGCTGAGGTAATCTGGAGAAATTTCACCCCATGGTTCCAGAAGCCCCTCCCACAAGTTGGTTTGGCTTGATGGGCACTTTTTGCATACCATACGGTCAAGCTGCTCCCACAACAGCTCAATGGGGTTGAGATCTGGTGACTGGGCTGGCCACTCCATTACAGATAGAATACCAGCTGCCTGCTTCTTCCCTACATAGTTCTTGCATAATTTGGAGGTGTGCTTTGGGTTATTGTCCTGTTGTAGGATGAAATTGGCTCCAATCAAACGCTGTCCACAGGGTATGGCATGGCGCTCCAAAATGAAGTGATAGCCTTCCTTATTCAATATCCCTAATACCTTGTACAAATATCCCACTTTACCAGCACCAAAGCAACCCCAGACCATCACATCACCTCCACCATGCTTGACAGATGGCGTCAGACACTCTTCCAGCATCTTTTCAGTTGTTCTGCGTCAAACAAATGTTCTTCTGTGTGATCCAAACACCTCAAACTTGGATTCGTCTGTCCATAACACTATTTCCCAATCTTCCTCTATCCAATGTTCTTTTGCCCATATTAATCTTTTCCTTTTATTAGCCAGTCTCAGATATGGCTTTTTTTTTCCACTCTGCCCTGAAGGCCAGCATCCCGGAGTCGCCTCTCCACTGTAGACGTTGACACTTTCGTTTTGCGTGTACTATTTAATGAAGCTGCCAGTTGAGGACCTGTGAGGCATCGGTTTCTCAAACTACAGACTCTAATGTACTTTCTTGTAGCTCAGTTGTGCAGCGGAGCCTCCCACTTCTCTTTCTACTCTGGTTAGAGCCTGTTTGTGCTCTCCTCTGAAGGGAGTAATACACACCGTTGTAGGATATCTTCGGTTTCTTGGCAATTTCTCGCATGGAATAGCCTTCATTTCTAAGAACAAGAATAGACTGTCGAGTTTCACATGAAAGTTCTTTTTTTCTGGTAATTTTGACCAACAAATGTAATGCTCCAGATTCTCAACTAGCTCAAAGGAAGGTAAGGTTTATATGTTCTCTAATCAGCCAAACTGTTTTCAGCTGTGCTAACATACTTGCACAAAGGTTTTCAAGGGTATTCTAACCATCCATTACCCTTCTTACACAGTTAGCAAACACAAAGTACCATAAGAACACTGGTGTGATGGTGCTCCATACAGACTAATGAGCCGCATATATTCCTCCATACAGTGTTGTGGGTACCACGTAGTGCTCCATACAGAATAATGAGCCCCATATAATGCTCCATACAGTATTATGGGCACCACATAGTGCTTCATACAAAATAATGAGCCTCATATATTGCTCCATGCAGAATACTTGACCTCATATAATGCTTCATACAGTATAATGAGCCACATATATTGCTCCATAAGGTAAAATGAGCACCATATATTGCACATACATTATTATGGGCCCCACATAATGCTCCAAACAGTATAATGAGCCCCATATAATGCTCCATATAGTATAATGAGCTCCATATATTGCTCCATACATAATCTGCCCTATATAATGCTGCATACAATATATGAAGGGCCCCATATAATGCTACATAGATAATGGGCCCCAAATAATATTCCATACAGTATATGATGGGCCCCATATAATGCTCCATACAGAATTGGTTCCATATAATACACCAGAATATGATGGCCAAATATATATTGTTCCATATATACAGTAATGGGCCCAATATGATTCTCCATACAGTACTGTATATGATGGGCCTCCATAATGTTCTAGTATAAGATGGGCTGATATATTGTTCCAAACAGAATGGGCCCCATATAGTGGTTCCCATATGTTGCTCTAAAGATAAAAAAATAAAAATTTATACATGTATTTAGCTAATAATTTACCATCCGATATTGACAGCAATATGAGCAAAGCTCAAACTGTCCAATCCTTTCTTCTCTCGCTCATCTTTCTGAAGTCAGACAAAATCCTCAAGTGGTACGCGGTTGGTGTCATCATTATCATCATCATCCTCAACTACTGCTTGTTGTATTCTTCCAAATTATCCTCCCCTTTCATAGCACAAATTGTGTGGCAAGGAAAAAAGCTTATGCTCCCAGTCATCAAATGTTGTGCCAATTCAACTCCCACCTTGTCAGGTTGTTTGTCCCACACTTTCTGCCATACTACTCAGTGGACTCCACTGCCTTTCAAGAGATGATGGTGCTCAGCCATAATGGAAGTTATCTAGCATTCATTATTTCTCACAGAAAAGGATGCCCACTTTGTGATTTCAGGTGCAGAAGAATATGGGCTGCTATCTCAACGTGGCACCGAGATTGAAAGTGCACTGTGCCGTAGATATTTTTAGTAGCCAGCATGGATAGGGATGATATATTTATTTCATGGCCCACTACATGAGTGTTTAGAGTGTTTAGTTTTGAAGCCTCTAAGGCTGGACGCTAAGTCTGGTACCACAGCCAGGTAATGGTTATCCACCTCTTCCTACACCTGTTCTGCATCTACCTCATGTCCTCTTAACCGCCGCGGGTGGTATTGAGATCCACCCACGGCTGTTAACTAGCTAAATGCCGCTGTCAATCTCTGACAGTGGCATGTAACTAGCTCGAACCGGATGTGCGTCTTAGTTTTGCTCATCGGCACCTTTGTCACATGATCGTGGGGCGCCGATTGGTTGGCATGACAATCTGGGCTCTGCTGGAGAGTGGAGACCCCTGTGGTTGTCATTCCCGAACTCCTATAAGTGTTGGCCACCAGGTGGCGCTCATAGCAGATGAGAATTTTTGTTACACATAGCAGGGTTGCAGCCCTGCTATGTGTAACAAAAGCAATCAGATGATCAGATGATTGCAGCTTCTAGAGACTATTGAAGCAAGTAAAAAATAGGTTTAAAAAAAAATAAAAATAAATAAAAAATATAAAAGTTGGAATCACCTCCCCCATTTTGCCCTATCCGAAATAAAACAATAAAAAAACCACATAATTGGTATCATCGTATTCAGAAATGCCCGCTCTAACAAGATGTGAAAAGGATTCATCCGATCAGTAAATGTCATAACGAGAAAAATTATCAAAACGCCAGAATTACTTTTTTTGGTCACTGCAACATTGCAATGAAATGCAATAACAAGCGATCAAAACATCTACCCCAAAATGGTATCAATAAAAACATCAGCTCGATGCGCAAAAAATAATCCATTACCAAGATCCAGATCCTGAAAAATGGACATGCTACAGG
This sequence comes from Ranitomeya variabilis, assembly GCF_051348905.1. Classification (NCBI taxonomy): domain Eukaryota; kingdom Metazoa; phylum Chordata; class Amphibia; order Anura; family Dendrobatidae; genus Ranitomeya; species Ranitomeya variabilis. Next base: position 955,369,609 of record NC_135233.1, on the reverse strand, counting down.
TCTTGGAAAAGGCGCTTTTTTTATTTACAAACTGTTTTGTTTTTTTTCACAGCTTAAATAAAAAAGAACTTGGACATGTTTGGTGACTACATATGCGTAATGACCTGGGTAATCATAATGACTGCAGCCTGCAGCCTTGCAGCGCTGGAGTCCTGGGTTCAAACCCACCAAGGACAACATCTGCAAAGAGTTTGTATGTTCTCTCCGCGTTTGCGTGGGTTTCCTCCGGGTTCTCCAGTTTCCTCTGTTATGATCTGGTGACCTTGGAGCCGCATGAAACTTTCTCTGGAGTCGGTGGAACCTGTACTGACCGCAAATCCTGAACTAACACCGCAACTAGAAGTAGCCGTGGTGTGTGCCTAACATACCCTAGACACCTCGACACAGCCGGAGGACTAAATACCCCTATAGATGGAAATAGGAATGCTACCTTGCCTCAGAGCAGACCCCCAAAGGATAGGCAGCCCCCCACGAATAATGACTGTGAGTAGGAGAAGAATAGACACACGCAGGTAGAAAACAGGATTTAGCAAAAGAGGCCACTCTAGCTAAATAGGAAAGGATAGGACAGATTACTAGGTGGTCAGTATTAAAACCCTTCCAAAAATATCCACAGCAGATAATACAAAAAGTTCCACAATCTAACTAAAGACATGGAATGTATATCTGCCACTCCAGAGAATCCAACAAGACTGAGAAAATACTGACACAATCTAAGCTGGACAAGAAAACACAAAGAATAGCACTGAATTGTGAAGCACATAGCATGTGTGCCACAGGAAAAAAAAACAGACACTTATCTTTGCTGATTTGGCAGAAAGGCAGGAGGAACCAAGCAGAGGTCCAACACCTCCCAACAACAATTGACAACTGGCAAGGACTAATGAATCCTGCACACCTAAATACCCCAGTCAGAACTGCAATCAGCAGACACACCTGACCAGAACTGCAACCCAGGGACAACTGCATTACCACCTACTACCACCGGAGGGAGCCCAAAAGCAGAATTCACAACATTCCTCCCACATTCCAAAGACAAACTGAAAGGGAATCCGAATTGTGAGTCCCAACGGGGACAGCAATGATAATGTGTGCAAACTGTAAAGCACTGCGGAATATGTTAGCGCTATATAAAAATAAAGATTATTATTATTATTATAATCGCTGGTCAGTTTTAGTATATAGAGAACATGGTAAAAAAAAGACAATTGTGTAATTGCACTTTTTTTGCAATTTCACCACATGTAGAATTTTTTCCCCCATTTTCCAGTATATGATATGGTATGGAAATGTAAAAATGGAAATACCTTTGGACGTTAAGGGGTTAAAGAGGAGATTTTAGAGCCAATGGCTTCCAGCCCTGATGTAGTCATGGGAAAACACTTATAATTTAAACCCTATACATCTCTGGTTCAAGAAATCCTGCATTTACATTTGAATTTTAATTATTTATGGCAGGCTTCACAGTAGAATAGTCCTACAGGGTCTCATAATTTAAATTTCAGCTTACTATTGACAATTGTGCATAATTTAGATTTTCTATCATGCAAATGAATGAAATATAAAATATGCACTGTGTAAATTACTAGTCCAAAGTGATTTGAAATAAATACCAATTTATTCAAAGCGCAAGGCAGCTCTGACCTACAGTATGTCATATAAAAGGGCATTACAATCATCTGCTATATCTGGACATCACTAAAATAGATAACGAAAACAACAGTATGAATAATATGATAAATTCAAATTACTGACAGAGGAAAGATGAAACAAATCAGCCTTGGCCTAATGCAGTTTCAGCAAAGGTCCTGGGCATTTCTATCTACAATTCTGTCTGCCTTAGTAATTAGGAATGTAATGTCAATAATAATAGCCATAATGAATTCAGATGGTCTGTATTGAATATTTCTTGCTGAGAAAGCAAATTGAATTTTGATGTGGCTGATGACATTTTTAGGGCTTGTTTCCAGTTGCGAGAAACACGTCCGTGTCTCGCATGTGGAAACCAAGCTCTGGTGCCGGCACTTGGGAGCGGAGCGTGCGGCCGCATAGGAACACATGGAGCCGCACGCTCCACTCTGGAGTGCCGCAGATGGAAACAAGCCCCTAGATAAATACTCTCCAGAAGATTCTCAGCTCCAAATGCCATAGATATTAGATGAATGTGACCAGGGGTGGATTAAGGGTAGCCAGGGCCCCGGGCTGTTCAGACACTGTGGGCCCCCCGGTCATGTGACGGGGGTCATGTGACGGGGGTCATGTGACGGGGGTCATGTTATACCCGAACGAGATTATTCCAGAAAAATGGCCGGGCCCTACTCTACTGTAATCTATTAAATATTTGTTAAAATCTGCAATACAATTTAGGTATATTTTGACCAATAATATCACAAACAAGGAACAAATACCACCGCGCCATGACCAGACCACAAATTACAACCACAGTGATCGAATAATATCACATACAAGGAACAAATACCACTGCACCATGTCAAGACCACATATTACCACCACTTGGTGACCAAATAGCACATTCAAGGGACAAATACCCCAACACCATTTCCAGACCACATATTACCACCACATAGTGACTGAATACTACAATACTGATCAGTAATTAAAAAAACAAACAAACACAATACTGTCACCATAAGTGCCAGTATTCACAGGACATCTGTACTTAGTATGCAGTGTCTGTGTAGAGGTAATACAGAGATCACTGGTGACATTATACACAGGAGCTCTGTATATAATGTATAGGTAATACAGTGATCACTGGTGACATTGTACACAGGACCTCTGTATATAGTGTACAGTGTATAGTGTCAATTAATCAGAACAATAACCACTTGTATGCAAAATATACGTCCTGCACCATTATTTATGCCTTGATTATTATATTATTTTATGTTAGTATTTGGCAATAAGTGCACATATATATTTGGGTTTGTGCAATATAGTGATATATATTTAGTCATATTTATTTAGTTTTTCACATATATATTTATTCACGAGCATTATTTTTATAAAAAAAACCTTTTTATATAAAAAAAAAATATAGGGGTATTTATTTATTTATTGGAGGTGTCCTATCATACCATTATAAATTGTTCTATAGCTATCAGCTTTATTTTTATTTATTATTAAATTTTATTGTAATATTACTAATAAAGAAATAATTTTAATACTATGTCTTTGTGTTGCACTTTTTATTTTTGGATGATTAGTGTATAGTGTCAGTGTATAGGTAACACTGACTCACCAGTGACATCTCTAGGTGAAGTCCTTCATCTTTCATCCAGCACAGACCGCCATCACTTCATCCAGCCAGGACTTGTCTCTGCAGGAAATAACACAGTTATCTCGAGCTCCGCTTGCAGAACACATTACTTAATTTTTCACAACTTCTACATTACACCACATGGAGAAAAAAAGGCGACATAGTGTCACTCTACACAGTAACAGGACCGCCCCCCCCCCATTTAAAACAGTATCCTCAAAAAATAAAATAAATACATCACTGCAGTAATAATATCCCTTAATTAGCCCCTATGGTAATAATATTCCCCACCCTGGCCCCGTGTGTCTCATTCCTGGCTCCAGCCATATGTTCTCCCATCCTGCACTCATGAGTATCCTTTCTACACCATATGCTCTCCCCATCCTGCCCCATCTGTCTCCATCGTATCCATCCTGCCCCATGATCCAATCCTGCCCCATGTCTTTCATTCTGCCCCGTGTCTCCAATCATGCCCTGTGTCTACATTCTGCCCATGCCTCCAGTCTTGCCCCCAGTGTGTCCAGCAATCTGCCCCAGTATGTCCAGCATATTGCCCCAGTGTCCAGCAATCTGCCCCAGTGTGTCCAGCATTGCCCCCAGACAGTGTCTCCAGCAATCTGCCCCAGTGTCTGACTCCAGCATATTGCCCCCAGTGTGTCCAGCATTGCCCCCAGACAGTGTGTCCAGCAATCTGCCCTAGTGTGTCCAGCATATTACCACCAGTGTGTCCAGCAATCTGTCCCAGTATGTCCAGCATTGCCCCAGTGTGTCCAGCATATTACCACCAGTGTGTCCAGCAATCTGCCCCAGTATGTCCAATTGTCCAGCATTGCCCACAGTGTGTCCAGCATTGCCCCAGTGACTCCAGCATTGCCCCAGTGTCTCCAGCATTGCCCCAGTGTCTCCAGCATTGCCCCCAGACAGTGTGTTCAACAATCTGCCCCAATATGTCCAGCATATTGCCTCAGAGTATCCAGCATTGCCCCCAGTGTGTCCAGCAATCTGCCCCAGTGTGTCCAGCAATCTGCCCCAGTATGTCCAGCATTGCCCCAGTGTGTCCAGCATATTACCACCAGTGTGTCCAGCAATCTGTCCCAGTATGTCCAGCATTGCCCCAGTGTGTCCAGCATATTACCACCAGTGTGTCCAGCAATCTGCCCCAGTATGTCCAATTGTCCAGCATTGCCCACAGTGTGTCCAGCATTGCCCCAGTGACTCCAGCATTGCCCCAGTGTCTCCAGCATTGCCCCAGTGTATCCAGCATTGCCCCCAGACAGTGTGTTCAACAATCTGCCCCAGTATGTCCAGCATATTGCCCCAGTGTCTCCAGCATATTACCCCCAGTGTGTCCAGCAATCTGCCCCAGTATGTCCAGCATTGCCGTCAGTGTGTCCAGCAATCTGCCCCAGTGTCTCCAGCATTGCTCCAGTGTCTCCAGCATTGCCCCAGTGTCTCCAGCATTGCCCCAGTGTCTCCAGCAATCATCTACCCCAGTGTGTCCAGCAGTCTGCCCCAGTATGTCCTCCAGCATTGCCCCAGTGTCTCCAGCATTGCCCCAGTGTCTCCAGCATTGCCCCAGTGTTTCCAGCAATCTGCCCCAGTGTGTCCTCCAGCATTGCCCCAGTGTGTCCAGCAATCTGCCCCAGTGTCTCCAGCATTGCCCCAGTGTCTCCAGCAATCATCTGCCCCAGTGTGTCCTCCAGCATTGCCCCCAGTGTCTCCAGCAATCTGCCCCAGTGTCTCCAGCATTGCCCCAGTGTCTCCAGCAATCTGCCCCAGTGTGTCCTCCAGCATTGCCCCAGTGTGTCCAGCAATCTGCCCCAGTGTCTCCAGCATTGTCCCAGTGTCTCCAGCAATCTGCCCCAGTGTGTCCTCCAGCATTGCCCCAGTGTGTCCTCCAGCATTGCCCCAGTGTCTCCAGCATTGCCCCAGTGTCTCCAGCATTGCCCCAGTGTCTCCAGCAATCTGCCCCAGGGTGTCCTCCAGCATTGCCCCAGTGTGTCCAGCAATCTGCCCCAGTGTCTCCAGCATTGCCCCAGTGTCTCCAGCATTGCCCCAGTGTCTCCAGCAATCATCTGCCCCAGTGTGTCCTCCAGCATTGCCCCCAGTGTCTCCAGCAATCTGCCCCAGTGTCTCCAGCATTGCCCCAGTGTCTCCAGCATTGCCCCCAGTGTGTCCAGCAATCTGCCTCAGTGTCTCCAGCATTGCCCCCAGTGTGTCCACCGTTAGCTTATCAAAAAGCAAAACAAAAAACAAACAAACAGAGTCTCCTCACCTGACCAGCGCTCTGGGCGGTGAGCTCCCTCCAGCAGCACTCGCCGGCGACTGACAATGACGTCAGATGCCGGCGACGTGTGTGCTGCGGCTGACTTCAGCTGCCAGCCTCCAATTGGCTGGCGGCTGTTGTTAACTATTGACACGCACGTCAATAGTAAACCGCCGCAGCGCCGGAAGGGGCCCGGTGAGCAGATGAGAAGGGGCCCGATGCGGGCCCCCTCTCTCTGCCCACCGGGTCCGGGGGCACATAAATGCCGGCGGGCATTCACAGTGTCAGTCACACTCGGGCGGATTATCAGAGGGTCAATCTGTGCGGTAGCCAAGGGCCCCCCCACATCACTGGGCCCTGGGCTACTGCCCATATTGACCCTCTGATAATCCGCCCCTGCTCCTCACCTGATCAGCGCTCCAGGCGGCGAGCTCCCTCCAGCAGCACTCTCTGGTGACTGACAATGACGTCAGACGCCGGCGACGTGTGCGCTGCGGCCGACTTCAGCTGCCAGCCTCCAATTGGCTGGCGGCTGTTGTTAACTATTGACGTGCGGGCACGCGCCCGCACGTCAATAGTAAACTGCCGCAGCGCTGGAAGGGGCCCGGTGAGCAGATGAGAAGGGGCCCGATGCGGGCCCCCTCTCTCTGCCCACCGGGTCCGGGGGCACATAAATGCCGGCGGGCATTCACAGTGTCAGTCACACTCAGGCGGATTATCAGAGGGTCAATCTGTGCGGTAGCCCAGGGCCCCCCCACACCACTGGGCCCTGGGCTACTGCCCAAATTGACCCTCTGATAATCCGCCCCTGAATGTGACATCGTAATCTACACCTCGATTATTCTTGACTGACCTTCTTTACCTTTCCTCTTGGTTCAAGATATCTTGGGGCAAGTGACATGAAATAAATAGTTTTGGGAAAAAAATATATTTTTTAATTACTTTATTTGGCATCATGATTAATGCAAAAGTAAATTCTTTTCCAAGTGGGTCATACTTAGACCAATTATCTCAGAAGAAAAGTAAGGATATGATACATCTGTACACATCTGATAAAAAATTAGACTGGCAAACCCAATGGAACATTGACCGCTTGAGAGAGAGACAGTTTCTGTGCTTGTCTTTGGTTTTCTACTTTGAATCATGTATTGGGCATCTGTAAGAGGAGGCGACGTTACTACTGAAGAGTCACTGTGTGGTGCATTATTAGTGTGAGATGGCTGCCACATCCTGGCTAGATAGGACCTTGCAGAACCAACTGGCACAGGAAGAGTTGCAGGGGGACAAGTTCAAATGTGGCACCCGTCAGATGCCTTGCATGAAGAAGTTCCTGGATATAAAGGTCCTGCATGCCAAACCACAAGGGAATTTGGCACCAAGAGATAGGTGCAGACATGGATCCGGGACAGCACTAAAGTCAGTGACAGGCATCAGTGGAAAACGTGTGACAGTCGGGTGATGGCCGCTGTCAGACAGAGGCACAGAAGTCGCCAAGTGAGATCCTAAGACCAGACTATACCGGTCAAGACCTGAGGACCAGATCTATACCAGTCAAAAGCCAGAGCCCAGACTGTGCCAGTCAAGGTCCGAATCCCCACTTTACACCGGTCAAGTTCCAGAGTCCAGATGACACCAGCCGAGAGCTGGAGCCTAGCCCTCTTTTGCTCAGGTGTAGGAGACATTCATTGTCGGTCAAGCACAAAGGATCCAAAAGGAGACTTTGACCAGGGGAAGACCCCTGTGGTGATTGAAGAGAGACAAAATTCAGTCAAGCTGTCACCTCTGGCTCCTAGTACGGAACTGGGGTCGGTCTGGGAAAGGACAACAGAAGGGGTGAGGTTCGGCTGAGGCAATGGAGGCTCAGCATTTCTTGATAGACTTTGTTAGGAACACTTGCAGCCTAGCGGGAAAACCTGGTGACCCCTGGTAGGGCCATTTTGTTAAGAGGAGCTAGCGTTGCAGCTCTCCCAGCAACGGATACACCACCCCTGTCAGAGGAACATCAGTATAATCCTTTAAGAAACTTCTCTGTTTGTAAAATTGAACTTTAAGACTTATTGTATATTCTGCATTGTATTATCCACTTGTGTTTGTTCTATTTTCTATTGTTAAACTGCTTCTCAAGTTCTGCAAGATGATGCCATATTTGAAGCAATAACTAGTTTCTTGTCTGTTTCTGCCTCATGCTCATCTGTGCTTTGTATCCGGTCACCTGCTGACATATCAGTAGAAAGAACTGGTAGGCCTGGGGCATTATACCCAGTATGAACGTAAAAGGATTGCTCGACTTTAGGCTACAAGTCTGCAGTCACTCTATGTGACTGCAGACTTGTAAATTCTCACATCATTCGCACTGCATGCTGTGAGTATTCTACATTTCCAGGACCAGCAAGCTCGTGACTTGATGTGCGCAGCCTCACTCAATCCAGGTGCATTAAGCAAGGCAGGACATGTCTAGTCGGAATGTGGCCAGAAATCTGCAATTCGCATACTTGCAGTCACATGACCGCTTGCTCTGAGGATTCACAAGTCTACAGTCCCATTTAGTGACTGCAGACTTGTAGCCTAAGCCCATACAACCCTTTTAATATTATTGCATGAAGTCTGAAGGTTCGGATTATTTTAATCTGATGTGTATGGAGGCCTTAAAGAACCACTCCGACTATCTTTTTTTATTCATTAAATGTGTGTTTACATGCATGTAATATACTGTGAGTGCATTAATATAATCACCTACCAGCTCACTCTCCATTGTCCTGTACTGTTCTCTGCTTATGAGCGACTAGCCGGAACATTCTATGCACTATGCATAAGCCAGAAGTCGATTTTTCAATGAAAGTGTATGGAGCCTCATTCTGAAGCTCCATAGGCTTTCATTGTAAAATCGACTTCTGGGTCACGCTGCGCTCTGCAGAGTAGTGACGCTACAGAGAAGCAGAGAAGAACGACGATGGACACAGGAGAGATCAGAAGTAGGTGAGTATATTAATACACTATTAAAAAAAAGTTAGTGAGAGTGCTTCTTTAAATTTCACCTAAGTACACAAAGCTTATATAATACTGTTAAATTAGTAATAGTCTCAAATGGAACATGGTACATGTTTAAACTAAATGGAGCAAATCTGAGCTACTTAAAGTGAACCTGTCAGCAGGATTGTGCACAGTAACCTACACACAGTGTTAGGTCGGCGCCATTATACTGATTACAATGATACCTTGGTTGATGAAATCCATCTTGTGGTTGTTCTTTAATCTTTATTTTCAGCTTTTAGTTAATGATATGCTCGTGTCCTAAGGTGGGTCTGTATAGACTCAGAGGGAGATGTTGAAGCAGAGGTCTGTGGCATGATCAGCCTTTGAAAGGTACAGTGTTGCTCACCATTTTTGGCACCCCTTCATTCCTTTCACAGACTGTACAATGTCTTCATAAATTAATGGAAATGTCCCAAAGTTATATCATCAGGATTTTTAATTAGTAATCCAAAGTAATACAACAATAAAACATTGTTTTTCAACTAACATGTTGCAATTTCAAAGCATGTGCAGCATTAAAGGCACCCCTGATTAATACTTGGTTGCATAATCTTTGGCATTGATGACAGTCTCCAAATGTTTATTGCAGTCATCTATAGGCTTCTTGCACTTCTCAGCTGGTATTTTCTCCCACTCTTCCTTTGCGGTTTGTTCAAGCTCTTGAATGTTTGCAGGGTTCTTTTTCCCAATGGCAGATTTCAGATCACCCCAAAGATGTTCAATGGGATTGAGGTCAGGACTCATTGCTAGCTATATTAAAACAGTCCATTTTTCTTTTTCAACCATTCCTGTGTACTTTTGGATGTGTGCTTTGGGTCATTGTCTTGCTGGATGACCCATGATCTTCGTTTTCTTACACTGGTTTGCTCTAAAATCTCTTGATAATTCTCTGATTTAATGATTCCTGTGACACGGTTAAGGCCTCCAGTACCAGACACAGCAAAGCAACCCCACAGCATTATGGATCCTCCACAATGCTTAACTGCTAGCAGGGTGTTTTTTCCTTATAAGCTTCATTGTGGCGTCTGTAAACAAACTGTTGCTTTGCATTGCCAAAAAGCTCTATTTTGTTTCATTTGTGCACAGAACATTTTCCCAGAAGAATTGTGGTTTGTCAAGGTACTCTTTTGCAAAGATCAGTGTGGAGACACGGAGAGTCAGCGGGTGCCCTGGTCCGCTAGCCAAAATCGAAAGCCTAAACTACTAGACAACACAGGGTGAGGGTAAAACAGTGTGACAATATTTTATTGGACCACAAAACAGGTAGGTAACATGTAAAACAGTCCCAGCAAAATACCCTAAGTTGGGGCACATTACAGAGTCTCACCCTTCCGCTGACTCGACGGGATAAGAGTTGTTGTGACTTCAGAGCTTCCAGGGCCGACTACCCCACCTGTGGCAGGCACATAGAGGAGGTAATGAAAAGTTTAGGAAGATGACAATCCATTCAGATACATAACCTCTTTTTATAGTTAGCAAGCGTCCTTCATTCAGTATTAACAGGTAAAGGTGAAGAATGGTGATGAGATCAAGTCGCATTATTTGATTATTTAATCTATTTGCATAGTTTTTGTCTCCTCTATTTTAAAAGTCAACAAGCTAGCTGGTCTGGACAATGTGTAATCAACAAATCAACAAACATAATTGTTCCATGACCCTTTATCACTAGTCATCCAGGATAAGAGCACAATATTTTATAACAAATTGTCAACTTACAAGTCAATATTACAGGCTTACGCACGCAAAAGTCTGTTTTCTTCACCAACCAGAAAGATGCACATAAATTTAAGTCAACATATAGATAACAGTCTATTCTTCCTGGTTGCTGAAAATAAACATCTGGTTAATTAAGATACAATGCTGTGTCATCACAATACGTTTTTTCCTTTTTATATTTTTTCTTCAGCAATGGTTTCTTCCTTGGCCTTCGCCCATAAAGCTCTGCTTGGTTTAGTGTGCTGCATATGGTACTTCAAAATGCAGAGAGTGCATTGGATGATGAACCTTCTACATAGAGCAGGATCACCGTCGTAACATGGTGGAGCTGACAGATGGGGTTCAAACAAGAAACAAAGCTGAATGGCTGGAGGGTCACGGCTGAGGCTGCTGCTGCTTGAGGAGAAGCGGATGCGGCCGCAGATGTAAGTGTGTCCAGGCTGGTGGTAACTGTTTGCAGATAAGAGAAGATCTTGTCCTGCTGGTTTGTTGGCAGGAGACTTCCTGGATACAGATCGGAGATGGAAGACGATTGAGAGCCAGCTGATTCCATGGCCTGAGCAAACTGTAATGGGAGTGGTTGAACCACTGTGCCATGGTTCATGGAGAATTCAGATTGGACCAAACCCAACGTTTCGACCCACAAGGGTCTTATTCATGGGGTTACTTGGTTTCCAGAAGTGCGTACACAAATGGCAAAAAGAGGAAAGCAGGTAGGCAATCTTTTAGTATAAATCCTGTCACTATGGTGTCACAGGAAGGCGCATCGGTGTCAACGACAATACAGTGTGCAGCGCCCCAGAGTCCTGGTCGTTGCAGTGCTGTGGCTTCGCCGCTAAGGGGAGCCATGGTACGTTCGATGGCACCGAAGGAGTTCCTCCAATCAGGTATCACAGACACCAATATGTTTCACAGCTGGGCCTCCGGGGGGAGCTAAGGGTGCTATTCATTAGGCCACTCCCCACCATAGTGGGTAAACTGGGGGTCAGGCAGGAAGTTAGGAAGAACGCTGACGGGATTGAACGGAGCAACACCCTGTGGCAGGGGGTGTTGTGAAGGGAGAGACTGTAGGGTCTCTGCCAGGGGTGGGATCCTGGCAGAGGCTTGGCATGGAAAGAACGTAACGGGTCCGCGCAAGCTCCTGGAAGCGGCGGGACTCAAGAAAGGACTAGAAGCGAGATAGATTGTGCTGAGTGAAAAACGAAATCAAGCAGAAGGAGAATACCAGCAGGGGTTTTGTTGAAAGAGGCAGCACCCTGCTGAGGCGCAATACCGGTGGCCGGAACGCCGAGGGAGTGGATTAGAATACAGCTTCAAGCCATACTCCAAACAGCGGCAGGACAGTCGGTCTCAGGCGGGCTGTCTACCACATATCACCTATGAAGTCTTGGGGGGCAATTGCGGGAGAGGGGCGACTCTAGGGTCCCGGAAGAACTCCAGGCCTACCTGACAAACGGGTGCCATTCCAACCTGAATACAGGGAAGGGGTGGATTACAGAGGAACATCAAATCGAGTTGTGAGGGAACTTAAGAAACAGACACAACCGTTGTGGGGTTACTTTCCGTAAGCACAGCAGGGAAGGACTACAACACATAGCGCTAGAAGGAAGGCACCGATTTCCACCTGAGAGGAGAACTCTGGAGGTGCCATTGGACCGGCCGGACTTGCGTAGCCTGGTGAACCGTGTTCTGGACTGAGGACTCAGAGATCTCCAGTAAAGAGGTAAAGAGACTGCAACCTGGTGTCCTCGTTATTTACCGCGACTTACACCCCACAACCGCACCGCTACATCGCTACCCTTACTACCACCTATTACACCGGACGTCCCCCACTGACGGACAGGGCCACGGACCGGGTCTAGCCACCGTGACAACCCCGAGACTGAGAACTAGAGGCCCGGCTCCGGGTACCCCTCGGCCCTGCGGCGGTGTGGGGGCGCTCCAAACTTGGCGTCACGAACAGGATCTACTTAAGCCTGAAGAATCAGGTCATGTGTGCCTAGAGACTGTGATTTACTGTGCTTGGACTGTACTTTATTGTAAGACTGTGCTGCGCCATTAGCCGCCAAAAGTTCCCGCCAAAAGGCGCCGCCATTGCTACACCCAAGGGGAAGGAGGGCGTGTTATGGGCGGAGACTCCCAGTGTGGCGCGAGAAATGGCTACCGCCCCCTGCACTTCTGGCTGCAGAGGAATGACCTGCCCCAAAGCAGAAGAGAAACACCCCTTGATGTGCAACGGCGAGAGGCTGGTGACGGAGAAGCCCGACCCCAGAGAAATGGCGGAGTTAGGTGCATGCACTGCCAGCGACTATCAGGTGGCGATGATGAACGGCGAGTGCCTGAGCGAGGAAGAAGCGGTTCAGGCCTGCCTTTCTTCACCGGAGATGGACCGGAAGCCTGCGGATCCGACAGCGAAGCTACGTCCACCAATCCCGACTTCGGAGTTAGAGGAGGAGGAACCACAGCAAGCGGAGCGGAGTCCGAGCATCCCATTGGAGGAGCCCCGGTCCGGGCTGCAGCAGACTCCAGCGTCCTCGTTAACGGACCAGAGCGACGCCGGTGGAACCACATCAGGCGCAGGTATGGGCGGCGCCCCTACTCCCCTGGACGGTTCTGCTCTCCCGACCGATCCTCCCCACAACAGTAACCCCGCGTTTACAATCGACCGGGCGGTTCTCACCCCCGGCGCGTTGGGGAAGTTGTTACCACCATTGCCAACCAGGTGGGGAGAGCCCATAGAAATGGACCCAGGAGGGGTGATGTTCCGATGGGATGTTCCCTGGGTCGAGCAGGATGGGATTCCAATGGAAGGTCTCACTATTGCGATACTTACCTGGGACCAATACAAACAATGCGTGCTCCAGCATTGGGGGCAGCGCACTGAAGTTGAAAAACGGGAACTGCAGGGCAAAAAAATGATCTATGATGGGACAGATGCTGTCAGGCGAGGGACGGTGGCGGCATTCCACCCAAAGAAGGGGTGGGGTTCCATTTGGGAGTCGGGTCTACCTACTGGCATCTTCGTTGCCGGCTACGATGTGGAGACTCCCTGCTGTGATCGAGAAGGTGAACCACTCCGGGAGGGGGATCAGGTGACGTATACCCGTCACTGGAACACACAAGGATGGCGTGCCCGGAAAGTTCAGCGATACGGGTCTGAGAGAATGGCACCTGTGGCCCCAACTGTGGTCAATCCAGGGCTGCCAGACCTTGTTACTGTTTCTACTGTACGCTTTGTAGCAGCTCCTGAACTTGCCGACAGAGTTAGGCTTCAAATTCAGACAGCAGGCGACCAGGTGGTCCCTGCGGGGCTTGCCGCTGGTGTCCGTGCTACGGTGGTTGGGGGGCAGGAGCCCAAGCCACCAGAAGAAGAATAAACCTCGGAAACCTGAAAAATGTAAATAGTTTTCCTTTAACTGTTCCTGTTGCTGCTAAACCTGTCCAGGGTTAATGGATCCCTTTGTTGACCCGGGATCCCTTTTGTTTGTTTTTCTTTTTCTTGAAGTTTTTGCACCAAGTTACACAAACTGCAGAAATCATGGACTGTGCATGATTCGAACTTCCTTTGTAAATAGTTTGCACCTTCTTAAAGGTGCTCCCTACTGGTTTTAACCAAAGACACTTTGCGAAGATATTTGCCCTATTGGTTTGAGCCAGAGACACTTTGTGAAGATACCTTTTCTACCAGTTCTAGTTAAAGACACTTTGCGAAGATACCATACTGGAACCTTTGCGTGGGCTGGTAGGCTGAGAAGACGAGCTACCTCAGAAAGACTTGGTCCCCTCTTAAAGGGGATGTGAAGAATTGAACTTGAGAGAGATACTGTTGCAGAACAGTAAAGCTATAATGATGCTTGAAAAGAAATGTAACTGTTTTACATGCTAAGTTATATGTGTTGAATTTGTTGAAATGTGAAATCTAAATAATGTTTTGCAGAAAGAAAAGATGCAGAGAGCCCGTAGGGGTAGAGATAGAGATCTGCATAGCTGAAAGTAAGGAAGTAATGATGAAGGTGAGGATAGAAGGTCAACCCTGCGTCCCCATAGAAAGTTACTTTGTTACTAAGGACAGAAAGCGAACCCGTAGGGGTTAGAGAGTGAGTCCTTAAAGGAGCCGAGTAGAGCGGGCTCAGAGTTCTTTAAACGAAAGGAATGTTATGTCTATACTATGTATAGTAGCGAAAGGCAGTAGGCCCTGGCTGAACGGGGCGGTCCTGTAAAAGAAAGGAGAGGCAGTAGGTCTGGTGCCATAGGGACAGGCGGTCCTGCAGGTTCAAAGTAGGAGAATGTGAAGTTACCTTACCCTGTAATGTGATTATAGGAAGGCCTTTGGTAAACTAAGAGTGTATGTTTCTTAAAGGCAATGTTAATTTATTGTTCCAGAATTTGCACTAAGTAGAATACCCGGTTGGGTAACAGGAGTTATGCCTAGCCTGTAGTTTATAATGTTGACTATGTTTGTAACGTTAAAAGTGTCCTCACCTCCCATAAAGGGAAGCCTGTTCAAGTATACTTATTGTTTTGCACTCAACAAAATTGTATGTCTGTTTACTAATCTGTATTGTTGTTTTTCTTCCCAGTCCCGGAGTACTGTGTTTAACCAGGGGGGAGTGCAGCGCCCCAGAGTCCTGGTCGTTGCAGTGCTGTGGCTTCGCCGCTAAGGGGAGCCATGGTACGTTCGATGGCACCGAAGGAGTTCCTCCAATCAGGTATCACAGACACCAATATGTTTCACAGCTGGGCCTCCGGGGGGAGCTAAGGGTGCTATTCATTAGGCCACTCCCCACCATAGTGGGTAAACTGGGGGTCAGGCAGGAAGTTAGGAAGAACGCTGACGGGATTGAACGGAGCAACACCCTGTGGCAGGGGGTGTTGTGAAGGGAGAGACTGTAGGGTCTCTGCCTGGGGTGGGATCCTGGCAGAGGCTTGGCATGGAAAGAACGTAACGGGTCCGCGCAAGCTCCTGGAAGCGGCGGGACTCAAGAAAGGACTAGAAGCGAGATAGATTGTGCTGAGTGAGAAACGAAATCAAACAGAAGGAGAATACCAGCAGGGGTTTTGTTGAAAGAGGCAGCACCCTGCTGAGGCGCAATACCGGTGGCCGGAACGCCGAGGGAGTGGATTAGAATACAGCTTCAAGCCATACTCCAAACAGCGGCAGGACAGTCGGTCTCAGGCGGGCTGTCTACCACATATCACCTATGAAGTCTTGGGGGGCAATTGCGGGAGAGGGGCGACTCTAGGGTCCCGGAAGAACTCCAGGCCTACCTGACAAACGGGTGCCATTCCAACCTGAATACAGGGAAGGGGTGGATTACAGAGGAACATCAAATCGAGTTGTGAGGGAACTTAAGAAACAGACACAACCATTGTGGGGTTACTTTCGGTAAGCACAGCAGGGAAGGACTACAACACATAGCGCTAGAAGGAAGGCACCGATTTCCACCTGAGAGGAGAACTCTGGAGGTGCCATTGGACCGGCCGGACTTGCGTAGCCTGGTGAACCGTGTTCTGGACTGAGGACTCAGAGATCTCCAGTAAAGAGGTAAAGAGACTGCAACCTGGTGTCCTCGTTATTTACCGCGACTTACACCCCACAACCGCACCGCTACATCGCTACCCTTACTACCACCTATTACACCGGACGTCCCCCACTGACGGACAGGGCCACGGACCGGGTCTAGCCACCGTGACAACCCCGAGACTGAGAACTAGAGGCCCGGCTCCGGGTACCCCTCGGCCCTGCGGCGGTGTGGGGGCGCTCCAAGTGCATGAAGATGAAGGCAAATGGTGAATCATTGAATAGCCAGGGGTAGCGTTGTAGTGCATAAGTTGTGCCTGTTAAGGCTCGGAGCTGCAATACTTCCGCATGGAACTCAATGTGGTGTACTAGAGAAAGAGGGGAGGTAGCGAGTCCACACACCCTCACTGGTAAGGCAGGATTAGACGTGCTGGACCTGTATTGTCCTTGAGCCAGAGTACATCAATGCCCAGTATGGTAGGATGTACTAGGGTGATGGGGGATGATGGATGTCCTGGCTCCCGTTGTACTGCTGAGTCCGATGTGATGGAGTGTAGGAGCGGCACTCCCGTGCCTTGCTCAGGGTGATGTGCAAGGCACGGGAATGCCGCTCCTACACTCCATCCATCCCCCGTCACCCTAGTGCATCCTACCATACTGAGCATAGATGTACTCTGGCTCAAGGACAATACAGGTCCAGCACGTCTAATCCTGCCTTACCAGTGAGGGTGTGTGGACTCGCTACCTCCCCTCTTTCTCTAGTACACCACATTGAGTTCCATACGGAAGTATTGCAGCTCCGAGCCTTAACAGGCACAACTTATGCACTACAACGTTACCCCTGGCTATTCAATGATTCACCATTTGCCTTCATCTTCATGCACTGTATTGTCGTTGACACCGATGCGCCTTCCTGTGACACCATAGTGACAGGATTTATACTAAAAGATTGCCTACCTGCTTTCCTCTTTTTGCCATTTGTGTACGCACTTCTGGAAACCAAGTAACCCCATGAATAAGACCCTTGTGGGTCGAAACATTGGGTTTGGTCCAATCTGAATTCATTGTGCTTCTGTTTATTCCATGGCAACTTTTCTTTTTTGTAATAAACTTGTTGAACACTTTTTTGCATCATATCGAGTCAGAGTGGGCGGTAATTTTTGGTTACGTGACTCTTCGGGCCTCCGGGTCTGTCTTACCAGCACCTCGCATTGTTTTGTTCAGAGTGCATACCATTATTCTCCCCATATGGTTCATGGAGAGGTAGGTGCAGGCTGATGGGGCTGGTGTGCTGATGAGCACGGCAAGAGCAGGCTGGTACGGCTGGTATACAGGTGAGCACAGCAAGTGCAGGCTGGTACAGCTGTTGTACAGATGACCACAGCCGGTGCAGGCTGGTAAAGCTGGTATACAGGTGAGTATGGCAGGTGCAGGCTGGTATGCCTGGAATACAGGTGAGCATGGCAAGTGCAGGCTGGCACGGCTGGTATACAGGTACAGGCAGGTACATACAGGTACTGGAAGACAGTACCTTGGCACTCATGTAGGTGTATTCAAGAACTTATTTATTGAATGAAGAAATTCCAGAAAATTGAGAGACGTTTTGGTCAATACCTGACCTTCATGAGTCATCTGGATAGAGGAGATCTGTGTGGAAGTGCGCTGTGTGAAAATCTACAGTGTCCACTGCTAAGACAGGAAGCACGTGTTTCAGCAGTGGACACTGCAGACTTTCACACAGCCGCTTCCACACAGATCTCCTCTATCCAGATGACCGATGAAGGTCGTGTATTGACCGAAACGTCTCTTAATTTTCAGGAATTTCTTCATTCAATAAATAAGTTCTTGAATACACCTACAGTATGTCTTGTGAATCTGTGCTTTAATTTTTTTATGCAGAGGTGCATTTGTGAACTATTATTTGTGTACATTTATTCGAAGTACAGTTTTCAAAGTACTGGCAGTTAAAACATGGCAGTTAGACAGGGCAGGAGACAGGTAAGACAATTTAAGATTTCTATTCCCTGTTCATTTGGAACAGAACAAATATTCACCATATGTACTTGTATAATATATATCCTGGCTGCTGCATTCACTCACATTCACCGCCCTTGCACTAACTCTTTACACCCCATCCATATCGGCCCCTCTGTCCTTGCCTCTCCTATGTATAGCACTCACACTCTGTTCACATTGCTTAACAGTGCAGATCCATTCAGTCCCACCATCCAACACAAGAGACGCTCTCACAAATCATTTAACCATCTGCTCACTCTTTCTATCCTCCTTCTCCTAGTTGCAGGAGACATCTCTCCCAACCCTGGTCCCCATGTTATATCAAGTCTAACCTCCCAACTGCTACACTCAGAAACTCCTCTAACCTTATTAATATTCCATGCATGTCTTCTGCCTCTTTCAATTGTGCCCTTTGGAATTCTAGCTCTGTGTGTAACAAACTCCCTTTCATCCATGACTTCTTCCTTTCTAATTCTCTTAACCTCCTGGCTCTTACTGAAACCTGGATCCAGCAGTCAGACACCACTGCTGCTGCTGCTCTTTCATATGGTGGACTACACTTTTCTCATACCCCAAGATCAGACAACAGAGCAGGTGGAGGAGTTGGTCTGCTTCTATCAACCAAATGTACCTTCCAAGTTATCCCCTCACTTGTCTTCCCTTCCTTTGAAGTCCATGCTGTCAGACTCCATATCCCCTTCTCCATGTGAGTGGCGGTGGTGTATAGTCCTCCCGGCCCCTCTCATCAGTTCCTGGATCACTTTGCCACATCGCTTCCACACTTTCTCTCCTGTGAGATCCTCACCCTCATCATGGGTGATTTCAACCTCCCCATTGCTTTTCCCCTCTCCCCATCTGCTTCTCACCTTTTATCTCCTCCTCCTCACCTTTTATCTCCTCCTCCTCCTCTTTCAGCCTCTCGCAGCATACTAACTCTCCAACGCATGAAGACGGAAACTCCCTTGACTTGGTCTTCTCCCGGATTTGCTCAGTGGACGATTTCTCAAACTCCCCTCTCCCGCTCTCTGACCACAACCTTCTTTCATTCTCTATCAAGAACTGCCATCCCGCTCAGGTCACCCCCACTTTCCACACGTATAGAAACATACAGGCCATCAACACCCAGAAACTTATGAAGAACTTGCAGTCCTCATTCGCCCCTATCTCCTCCATCTCATGTCCTGATTCTGCACTGAAGCACTATAATGAAACACTGCAACATGCTCTGGATGAAATTGCACCTCCTTCACATAGAACTCGGCACAGACGGCGACTACCATGGCACGCGCTGCAAACACGTTTCCTGCAGCGGTGCACGAGGTGCGCCGAAAGTCTGTGGAGAAAATCTAATCTGCCCGAAGATTTCATGAATTATAAGTTCATGCTTAAAACATACAACTCTGCCCTTCACCTCTCCAAACAAACCTATTTTAACACCCTCATCACTTCACTGTCCAATAACCCTAAACATCTCTTTGACACTTTCCATTCCCTACTCAACCCAAGAGTGCAGGCCCCAAACACGGATCTCCGCACTGACAATCTGGCCAATTACTTCAAAGAAAAAATTGACCACATCCGACAGGAAATTATCTCCCAATCCCTTCATACCATGCACTGTCCTCCCTCCCCCACTGCTAGCTCACTCTCTGACTTTGAACCAGTTACAGAAGAAGAAGTAATCAGGCTCCTTGCATCTTCTCGCCCGACCACTTGCACCAGTGACCCCATTCTGTCACATCTCCTCCAGTCCCTTTCCCCTGCTGTCACCTCTCACCTAACAAAATTATTCAACCTCTCTCTCTCTTCTGGTGTTTTTCCCTCCTCATTTAAGCATGCCATCATACATCCATTACTTTAAAAAAATCCCTCGATCAAAACTGTGCCGCTAATTATAGACCAGTCTCTAATCTTCCCTTCATCTCTAAACTCCTCAATTGTCTGGTCCACTCCCGTCTCATCCGCTATCTCTCAGATAACTCTCTTCTCGACCCTCTTCAATCTGGTTTCCGCTTTTTACACTCTACTGAAACTGCCCTCAATAAAGTCCCTAATGATCTACTAACAGCTAATTCTAATGGTTACTACTCCATGCTAATTCTCTTGGATCTCTCTGCAGCATTTGATACTGTGCATCATCAGATCCTCCTCACTATGCTCCGCTCCATCGGCCTCAAGGACACCGTTCTCTCCTTGTTCTCCACCTATCTCTCTGACCGCTCCTTCACTGTATCGTTTGCTGGTTCCTCCTCCTCTCACCTTCCCCTTACTGTTGAGGTTCCTCAAGGATCAGTCCTAGGCCCCCTCCTCTTCTCTTTGTATACCGCCCCTATTAGGCAAACAATCAGTAGATTTGGTTTCCAGTACCATCTCTATGATGATGACACCCAATTATTATTATTATTATTATTATTTTTATTATTATTTATTGTTATAGCGCCATTTATTCCATGGCGCTTTACATGTAAGGAGGGGTATACATAATAAAAACAAGTTCAATAATCTTAAACAATACAAGTCATAACTGGTACAGGAGGAGAGAGGACTCTGCCCGCGAAGGCTCACAATCTACAAGGGATGGGTGAGAATACAGTAGGTGAGGGTAGAGTTGGTCATGCAGCGGTTTGGTCGATCGGTGGTTACTGCAGGTTGTAGGCTTGTCAGAAGAGGTGGGTCTTCAGGCTCTTTTATACACTTCTCCTGATGTCACGCCTGCCTTTTTAGAAAACACCAGTGATTGTGTTATCGCTGTCTCTAACATCATGTTCTCCCTCTATCTGAAACTGAACCTGTCAAAAACTGAACTCCTCGTGTTCTCTCCCGCTACTAACCTACCTTTGCCTGACATTGCCATCTCTGTGTGTGGTTCTACCATTACTCCCAAGCAACATGCCCGTTGCCTTGAGGTCATGCTTGATTCCGAGCTTTCATTCACCCCCCCACATCCGATGACTGGCTCGCTCTTCTTATCTGCATCTAAAAAACATATGTAGAATTTGCCCTTTTCTTACTTTTGACTCCACAAATTCTCTCAATGTTTCACTCATTCATTCTCGTCTGGACTCCCTCTTACCAAACTCTCCCTGCTCCAATCTGTCCTGAATGCTGCTGCCAGGATTATATTCCTACTGTTACAACGATGCCTCAACCCTGTGCCAGTCATTACACTGGTTACCCATCCACTCCAGAATCCAGTACAAAACTATTACCCTCATCCACAAAGCACTCCATGGCTCAGCACCACCCTACATCTCCTCCCTGGTCTCAGTCTACCACCCTACCCGTGCTCTCCATTCTGCTAATGACCTGAGGTTAGCATCCTCAATAATCAGAACCTCCCACTCCCATCTCCAAGACTTTTCACGTGCCTCGCCAATTCTGTTGAATTCAGTACACAGGTTAATAAGATTAATCCCCAATCCCCACAGTTTTAAGCGTGCCCTAAAAACGCATTTGTTCAGACTGGCCTACCGCCTCAACGCATTAACCTAACTATCCCTGTGTGGCCCATTCAAAAAACTTAAACCATAATCAAGTTCCTCGCATCATGTTCTCATACACTTTATGCAGTTAATAGCCCTCTGTGTCTGTACTGTTACATACTTAGGCTGTTAACTGGTTCATGCAGCTTTAGGGCTGTCCCACACGTCCAGATAATTCCAGTACCGGAATAAATCGGTACCGGAGTTATCCGTGTCCGTGTGCCTGGGAACTCACGGAGGCCATACGTGCGGCACACGTGTGCCGCCCGTATGGCGAGTGGGTACCACACGGAGCGTGTGGTACCCACTCTGCATGGTGCTGAAGCTGCGATTCATATCTTCCCTGCAGCAACGTTTGCTGTAGAGAAAATATGAAGAATAGTGTTAAAAATAAAGATTTAGGTGTCCGCCGCCCCCCCACCCCCTGTGCGCCCCCCCGCTGGTCAGAAAATACTTACCCGCTCCCTCGCTGCTTCCTGGTCTGGCCGCGGCTTCTCCTGCATGCAGTCACGTGGGGCCGATCATTTACAGTCATGAATATGTGGCTCCACCTCCCATAGGGGCGGAGCCGACTATTCATGATTGTAAATGATCGGCCCCACGTGACCGCATACAGTAGGAGGCGCGGCCAGACCAGGAAGGAGCGAGGGAGCGGGTAAGTATTTTCTGACCAGCGGGGGGGCGCACAGGGGGTGGGGGGGCGGCGGACACCTAAATCTTTATTTTTAACACTATTCTTCATATTTTCTCTATAGCAAACGCTGCTACAGGGAAGATATGAATACCGGCTTCAGCACCATGTGGGGGGGACAGCGCTTACTGTAGCGCTGTTTCCTGCACGCACACGGACCCCAGACGGAGAATGTCCGTGTGAGGTCTGTGTTTTACGCGGACCCATTGACTCTATTGGGTCCGTGTAAAACGTGCGCTCCCACGAACACTGACATGTCTCCGTGTTTGGCACACGGAGACACGGTCCGCAAAAAATCAATGACATCTGCACAGATGCATTGATTTTTATGGGTCTACGTGTGTCAGTGTCTCCGGTACGTGAGGAAACTGTCACCTCACGTACCGGAATCACTGACGTGTGAAACCGGCCTTACATGAACACCCGATCCTTACACTATGTCTGGTCCGAACAACGAAAGCAATTGTTACCATCCACCTCTCATGTCTCCCCTTTTTCCTCATAGTTTGTAAGATTGCGAGCAGGGCCCTAATTCCTCTTGGTATCTATTTTGAACTGATTTTTGTTATCCTGTAATGTCCATTGTCTGTACAAATCCCCTCTATAATTTGTAAAGGGCTGAGGAATATGTTGGCGCTATATAAATAAAATTATTATTATTATTATTATTATTAACTCTACTTCCCAATGTATCCTTAACTGAAAAGCAATGGGTGCCTGTCAGTGCTTTTCCTATTTAGATTTTTAACGCCAACATATAATAGACATCGGTGCACATGAGAGACGTCACTGCTTGCAACATCTTTTAAATTGTGTTTGTACATGAATCTGGTGCTGAACTCAGTAAGTCCTGTGTTTTACAATTGTGGAAGGCTGTAATAAGGACACTAAAACTTCTCCTGTGATATTGTTGTCGGAAAGTAGCCTTGTAAGCCTTAGCACGAGCAAAAATCCTAATTGCCTAATTAAATCATAATAATCTAATTAATTGTGTGCCCTAACCTGCTGATCAAATTAAAATAAGTAATACACTAATATTATTCGTAGCATTTTTCAGTACAATAAAAAATTTTGTTACCAAGAAAACCCTTGACACCAATATCAAAGGACGAAAGATTTCCATGTGAAAAACAGTAAGAGGTGCAATACACATGAAAGGGTTTTAGCAGAAGGCCAGGACACCTGATAGTGAAAGGAAATGGTTCAATTATTCACTGGGATGAATAATTGGTGGCCATCTCAATAATTAAATAGTCTCCTATCAATGACCTGTGGAATGGAGATGCTGAAGTAATCTCTCAACACATATAGACATGTGCAACGTCTTCTTGTAGCTGCGTAAATTTGTACTTTTTGAATCTGCGGTTGAGTTATGTTTTGTGATGTAGTATTGTCTAGAATTGACTATGAAGGGTCTCTATTTTCTGGTTCCCAAGATACAACCTGGAATTGGATGTGTGGCACCCCAGGAGTTCGGGTACCACAGTGGTATTGCCTTCCTTTCGGGGAGGGTGATGCCATGCCTGGAAATGAGGAGAATCCCTTTGGCAGGTAACCTGTACATGCAACATGTTCTGACTTCAGGCCAGAAGAGGGAGCTCTAGACTCGGTTTCAGGGGAGCTTCCCTAGATATAGATATACTAGATTGTGGCCCGATTCTAACGCATCGGGTATTCTAGAATATGCATGTCCCCGTAGTATATGGACAATGATGATTCCGACTGTGCCCGTTGCTGATTAGTCGAGGCAATCTTTTTGACATCATCGTCGCCATGGCAACCATTATGACATCTACGTCGATACTGTGCCCGTCGCTGCTTGGTCGAGGCCTGGCGGCCTCGACCAATCAGAGACGCGGGATTTCTACGTCGATACTGTGCCCGTCGCTGATTGGTCGAGGCCCAGGCGGCCTTGACCAATCAGCGAATGAATAATCGGGACAGACAGACAGACAGAAAAACCCTTAGACAATTATATATATAGATATTCTGGATTGGAGGAGAAGTAGTTAGTCTGTAGAAACAGTGAACGAGGAAAGGGCACAGGAGAAGTGAGGAGCTGTAGGAGAGCTGCGATTGGGCTCCCTCCAAGCTGAAGCGCAGAAACCGGACACCGGGAGTCCGAGGCTGTGTGGGACTGTATGCCCCACAGGAGAAACCGGAAGGTAGTAGATTGAAAGTAACTTGCCCACATTTACACCCTGAGCAACACACAGAGCCCGGAGTCACCATGGATAACAACCCCTGTAAAACGGCTCACGTTGCCTACTGTGCAGGAACGGTCTCAGGACAGAGAGTGAGAGAGGACCTTGAAAGAAGCCATAGGCAGCAAAGGGATTATTATACAGCGCATAGTGGAAGGCTCCCAATCTGACCTGACAAGAGGAATTCAACTCATTTCCAGGCTGCCTGCACTCCACCGTAACCTATTGCTGGTACCCTGGACTGTGCTCGTAAACCGCCAGTAAAACAGGTAAAGAGACTGCAACCTTGTTTCCCCTGATTATTTCTGGCACCACACTATCTTTGCCAAATAAACCGGGAGCCCTGGGGACCCAGCTTCACCTGTGGGAAGCCATACCATCCTTGCTGCAGTGCCATCACTCCCCAGAGGACCCCTTTAAGCAGCGTCAGTCACCCCTGACCGAACACCACAGGTGGCGTCACGAATAATTCTATTTCTGTAACCCCTTTAAAGACCTTCCCTTTAATTTGGACTCCCAGGGCCACGGATTGGGTTGCTGCCACCATGACTTCTGCTTTAGTGACCACCAGACCCGGTACCGATTACCCCTAGACCCTGACAGGCGCTCCAACTGCATATACAGATATTAAAGGTATTGTCTAGCCTTATGCTTCAAGTCTGCAGTCACTTATGTAACTGCAGACATGTAAATCCTCATATCGTGATCACACGCATTTCACACTGTAAAGACACTTCGGTGCTGATACTGGGAGAGGTGGACGCATGCCTGTAAGTATAAGATTTGCAAACAATGGTCATATGCCAACTAGTTAGGTACAGCCTAGCTCAATGTAAATGTGTTGAGCAAGGCAGGACACAGTCTAGTCAGTATGTGGCTGGAAGTATGCAAATCGCATGCTTACGGTCACATGACATGACTCTCAGCACCAGAGAATCTTCACAGTGTGCAGAGGGCGTAATGTGTAGAAGCCACAAGTCTACAGTCAAATAGAGCTACTGCAGACTTGTTTCCTAAGGTCAGACAACCCCTTTAACATATGGAAAGTAATTCATCTCATGTGTAAACATGTGTGATCTGTACATCTTAAAATGAAAAATTAGCTCACAAAATTCCCAATATTTTCCTTAATATATCGTTGTAGTGGCTTTGGCTGATAACATGAACCTACAAAACCTTTAACGCCCCCACTCACACTGTAGATAGTTATGGTTACATAATGGTTTGGCCAATCTTTCATCCTGCACTTATCTAACATGACCATCCCATAGACAGAAGCGTTCACTGAGACAAGCACTTCTGTATTCTTTGCGAGAACTACACCCAGACTTCTATGGTGGCAGCTTGTCACTTACAGAACAAAAAGATCGGCAATCTGAAATCAAACATGCTGGATCCTTCCCCGACATTGTTTTCCAGGTGAGAACAGGGATTCTCCAAACACTGTTTGCCAAACCTGCCAATCAGCGTTTGAATTGATATGCAAAAGAGACTGTAAATCTGAAGCCTCTGTCACTCCAGCTCGTTTTCTCGCCCAGCGCCACTTTCTTCCGTTTGACTGGTAGCCTCTATGCTACATTACTTCAGGCAAAGGAACCGTCAGTAAAGCAGGAAGTAGAGCCGAAGTGATAGAGGATTCAGATCTACCATAGTCCTTCAGCCTCATTTGCATATCAATTTAAACGTGGATTTATTAGTAACGGAGGAACAAACTGGATATGTAACGGTATTGCTGGATTTGTCTTTGGAAGAGCAACTTGTGCATATAAATAGTTTGGGAAGTGAAATTCTGCTGACAGATTCAGCTACCTTTATACAGCGCAGCTACATGGGACTTCAACCTTTTCTTATCTGGTATTGTTTGTTCATTGCACTTATTTGGATTCAAAGAAGATTTACTATAAACGTTCTGTACCTTTTAGGCTCTGTTTACACTGGCTTTCAATTCTTATAGAGTTATTAGTGAATATAATTTGTTATTCCCTGTATTAATAGACCTGAGCAGTCAATAAGCAGGTGTATAAAGTTTTTTTTTTAATGAAAGCAGGTCAGCATACAGATTATAGACTACTGCCTTTCAGGTAACAACGTGAATCTGCTGGGTGAGAATCTAACATCATGGCAAATACAACCTTATTAATACATTGACAGAACTTCACTGCTGTTCTAAAACATAAATAAACAAAATAGAAAAAAATCATATTATCATATTCAGCTGAAGGTATTGTACCATATAAAGTTAAAAGTTACCCAACACATGGGGCACATGCTTTATCAGCCCCAACCATGTTATACCTCTGGCCACAATATACTACTCAACAGGTTGTGAGATCAGACATACCTTTAAAGGGATTGTCCAAGATAATTTAAAACCAGCCTAGAGGAAGCAATTCTTCTAAAATTAGTGAATATGATAAACCCACCAATTTAATCCATGTTGTGTCCCCGATTCTGCCTGACCTTGGACACTGTCTAAATATGTCTCTATTCTTGACTCAGGTCCAGCAGCCAGGTCAGTAATCTGTGACTGGTGGACGGTAGGACTGCAAAGTACCACTTAACACCCGAGGTTCCGGTTTCTTCTTTTTATTAGCTGGCTCCATGTCCTCTGTGCATCACGCCACAATGATGATGTCATGCCACCAAAAGAACATGGTTTGTCGGAAAGTAAGAAGCTATTCACAAGGCTCCCACCTAGGAATCAGAGATTACTGACCTTGGCTGCTGGACCTGAGTCCTGTAATCTATTATCCCATCTCTACTCCTCCTTACCAATACCTGCATAATTCTGATTACTGTACATCAACTGCTCCACAATGTGTTACTTACCTATGAAACCCCCAAAGTAAAGTGAATCCCCTCTTATGAGGAAGATCTGGATGAATGAATTTGATGGTTTGGATTATGCTTTGCATCCTTGTCTTGCCTGTCCGTATTGCACACAACATTGTGTACTTTTCTTTTTCTGTGGAGCAAAGGGCCATTATGGGCCCCTATGGGCTCTTGGACAATCTTTGCACAACTTATACTTACGCCCCATCACTTACTCAATCATGGACCTTATGTGCCACTGTCATACACAATCTTCAGTTCAGACACTAATTGGTTTGGTGCTTGTTGGCGTTGTCATATAAGATCCCAATCATTGAAAATATATAAATGTACCATACACTGTATTAATTAAGCAAAAACACCATCTGAATTTGTCGTGAATAATTTAGAAGATGTTTATAATCAAAAATAACTCCTGTATTATCATAGTGCTTGGAAACATGAGTAACTGAACAAAAGGCAAGAGAAAATGAGATGTCTTAAATCTGTGATCCATTTCTATTATCTCTGTGACCTCTGACCTATGTGAGTCCTAAGAGATCTGACACTGCTATTGTGAGACTGCAGTCAATATATAAGGCACTCCGATATCTGTTCTAACAAAGAGCACAGTACGACTGACCAAATTAGGTATTGCCTAAGAAATAGCCACTGCTAGAAATTGTAAATTATTAAACAGACCTTGAAGTTTATTAGGTATATTATCACAGCAGTACTTCCAAAGGTTAATAAACTATTGCATTATTGGCTAATAGAGAAGTTCATGCTTCAGCAGGGCTCACGGATCGGCCATACGGTATGTATGCAGCCAGTGTCAGACTGAGGTGCCAAGGGCCCACCAGTAACCAACTCCGGGGCCCCACTTTTCAGCTACATGTAAATGTGATATTGATAGATTGATAAATGAATAAGATGCCGCCTCTGTCTGTATATAGGGATTCCAGTATATTGTACCAAGTACTTCTCATATAAGGCTAGGTTCACATTTGCGGTTGAGTCCGCAGCGTACCGTCTGCAACTGCAAATGCATGCAAAAACGTATGACGGAAAAAACGCAACGTTTACATGTGTTTGCATGCGTTTTTGCATGCGTTTGCATTTTTTATGCGCATGCCTTTGATAGGAAAACATTTTTCAAGGAGAATTTCCTTGACACATGTCCTTTTTCTTTTTTTTTTCTTTCTCTGTTTTGCAAAACCCCTGTCATAAATATTATTCTTCTGAATTTTTTTTTCTTTCTTTTCCACACTATCTGGGATTGTCACAGACACCTGCCGGGCTTTGTGGAATGTTCTCTGGGAGGAATTTAACCCCCTACCTACCATGGAAATCTGGCAGGAAAATGCCGATAAATACTGGCAAATTTGTAATTTTTCCAACTGTTTGGGAGCAGTGGATGGAAAACATATTAGAATTACCAAACCGGCTGGAAATGGATCCGAGTACTTTTATTATAAAAAATATTTTTCCATAGTGCTCATGGCAATTGCAGCTGTGGACTGTAGTTTTGTCGCCGTGGACATTGGATTATTTGGCCATGGTAATGACTCCCAGACATTTAAAAACTCGGACATGGGCCAACGGTTGTAAGGCAATCATTTCAATTTCCCCCTGCCACAACCTTTTCCCAACACTCAAGGCCCGCCAATGCCATTTGTTGTGGTTGGGGATGAGGCCTTTCAGATGTGTGGAAACCTCCTTAAACCATACTCCAGTACTTGACACACACAAAAAGGTTTTTAATTACCGACTGACCAGGGCACTAAGAACATTTGAGTGTGCCTTTGGTATCCTTGTCTCGAAATGGCGCATTTTAGGGACAGCCATTAATCTCAAAATTGAGACAGTCGATGAGGTTGTCAAGGCGTGTGTGTATCTGCACAACTACATAATGGCTAAAGAACGACCCAACGTTGAACTTGATGAACCTGTAAGTAACCCATTGCCAGATTACCATCATCACTATCTCAGGAAAACAGTTGAAGTTGCCCAAATGAGGGATACTTTTGCATCCTACTTTGTTTCTGAGAATGGACGTGTGTCCTGGCAAGATGAAATGGTTTAGTGTTCTTGTAATGTTATGTAATGTTATGTACCTGTAATTATTAAAATGTACCTTTAATGTTTGCTGACAATAAAACATCTCTAGTTAAACACCTGTTCCTAGTGCTCTCTATATTACAATAATTTTTTTTTTAAAGTTTAATAAGGTGATCACCGGTTCACAACTACAGTTTTTATAAGATCCACTCGCTGTATCATGCAGATTGCATGAGACAGGGATTGGATTATAATCACACTGGGTTATGTAACGCATGCTTTACACTTCACCTCTTCTCTCTGAGGTCAGTACTGTGGTAGGTGACCTTGGATTAGCTCCATCGTTCCTTCAGTCTGCATTTCTATAGTTTTATATATTAATGCAGACTGAAGAGATGATGGAGCTAATCCACCTCATATCTTTACTCACCTGCCCGTGTGTCAGAACTAGTGCACTCAGGAGGCAGAAAACACAGCATCCTGAGTGCACTAGTGCTGACACCTGGACAGGTGAGCATTGCTGACCTTTTGTGCTGTATTAATATATAATTTTGGAGGACTTTCAGTCCTCTTTGTGTTTTTGCCACCTCATAGCTATATGACACAAGAAGCAAAGCTGCAGTGTAAAGCAAATAAAGAAGAGGGGCAGCAGATTGTGTGTCATGGAGCTATGAGGTGGCAAAAACACAGTGTGTGTAGACAGCGACATGTGTATTGACGGCGCACGGTGTGTGTTGCCGGCGACGAAAGAGACAAAGAACAAGCAGTGATTGGGGAAAAACAACACAAATTTGATTAAACAACCAAACAAAAAAAATAACTTTTACGAAACAATGAGGGGGAAATAGTATGGACCTGGGGAGTGTGGAGCTGGGAGGATTGGCTACATGTGGACGAAGAAGGGGTTCCAGGGGAAGGGCCAGCTAAACTTGTGGGGTCTGGGAGGTCAAGGATGGAAGTAGACACATTAGGAGTCGAAGCATGGGACGGGAGAGACACATTGGAAGGGAGAGAAAAACTGGACAACACAGACACATTGGGAGGTGAGGGTGGAGGTAGTATGACAGTTCTGGTGGAACGACTCTTTTTAGCTTTCTGGCCCATCTAAGGTGGCTGCCTTCTTTTTTTGTGTCTCCTTGGGAGGGTGGGAGTGGTGTGGTCAGCAGGGTGTCCAGAATGTGGACCTGGCCTGGTGGTGGCGGTGGACAGCCGTGCAGGATCTGGACGCGGCCTAGTGGTGGTGGCTGTGCTCCAGAGGACGATCCAGGTTCGAGGGTGCTGCTCCAGGTTCTGTGAAAAGAAAAGTAAAACATTACTCCAAAAAAATAACAATTGTAAAAGCGCCACCTCCTGTGGAAAAGAAAAATTCAGATTAGGGAATACAACACAATGGAATACAACACAAAAATACTTATGTTCTCTGAGCAAGGACAGGCCTCAGGAAATCCAGCACCCAGTGGTATTTGTATTTCCCGATCCTTGCTGCAGCACCACTGCAAACTTGATCTCCTGTCTCAGGTCCTTGTTGAAGCGACTCTTCATCGAACGCCAACGGGTTTTGACTTTGGTCACTGTCAATAGGGAAATAAAAACACTTTTTAAACAATGCACTTTAGGCCAGGATCACACAACCGTGTGTGATGCGAGAACTTCGCAGGAGTTTATTGCATCACACACGGTTGTGTGATCCTGGCCTTCAGGTTCACTGTTGCATCAGACCACATCGCAATACTTACGAAAAGCCTTTCTGACTCGTGGCGTGGCGTTGTCCCAGTCATGCATCATCGCTTGGGCCACCTCATTCCACAGCCGCCGAATCACCACAGCGTCCGAGTGCTGCTGCTCCCGGGTGTCCCACAACGCAACTTGCTCCTGCACCAATGTGATGAGGAGGTCGTTGTCAAGGAATTCCACCTCCCATTGTGGAACCTAGAAATGAAAGAAAGACATTAATGTTGGAAAGATAAAACACTTAAAACAAAAAAAAGGCAAAAAGAAAAAAAAACAGTGAAGAGTACCAAAAGCAGTCAAGAATAAATAAAAACAGTCAAGAATACTTGCCACCGGAACTTGGCCCTGAGCCTGCTGCTCCTGCTCATCTGCACTCGAATGGTTCTGTAAAAAGAAAAATAAATATTATGCCACATGTGTAATAGTGACAGTAAATACTTACCAATCAGTACCAAATGTACCCACTTCAGTCTCCTGTCCACTGTATGAGGGCTGCTCTTCACTGGAGGACATGATGAGGAATGCTGCAAGAGAGACAAATGATTACAGACTGCAGGGAGAAAAACAGACAGGCAGACATATCGCTTGTACAGTATACTCAATTATAGTCAGAGTCTTCCAATGCTTCCAAAAAAGTCTTCCAATGCTTGTAGAGTCTTGAAAGTACTGGACTTCCACTGCCCACACCTTCTTTTATAAGCTTTGTTTGGGGGTTGGCTTAACCCCTTAGTGACAGAGCTAATTTGGTACTTAATGACCGAGCCAATTTTTACAATTCTGACCACTGTCACTTTATGAGTGACTCTGGAACGCTTTAACGGATCCCGCTGATTCTGAGATTGTTTTTCGTGACATATTGTACTTCATGTTAGTGGTAACATTTCTTCGATATTACTTGCGATTTTTTATGAAAAAAATGGAAATATGGCGAAAATTTTTAAAATTTTGCAATTTTCAAAATTTGTATTTTTATGCCCTTAAATCAGAGAGATATGTCACAAAAAATAGTTAATAAATACATTTCCCACATGTCTACTTTTCATCAGCACAATTTTGGAAACAAATTGTTTTTTTTATTAGGGAGTTATAGGGGTTAAAAGGTGACCAGCAATTTCTCATTTTTACAACACCATTTTTTTAAGGGACCACATCACATTTGAAGTCATTTTGAGGGGTCTACATGATAGAAAATAACCAAGTGTGACACCATTCTAAAAACTGCAGCCCTCAAGGTGCTCAAAACCACATTCAAGAAGTTTGTTAACCCTTTACGTGCTTCACAGGAACTGAAACAATGTGGGAGAAAAAAATGAACATTTAACTTTTTTTTGCAAACATTTTACTTCAGAACCATTTTTTTTATTTTCACAAGTGTAAAAACAGAAATGTAACCATAAA
This sequence comes from Ranitomeya variabilis, assembly GCF_051348905.1. Lineage (NCBI taxonomy): Eukaryota > Metazoa > Chordata > Amphibia > Anura > Dendrobatidae > Ranitomeya > Ranitomeya variabilis. The sequence continues at coordinate 955,337,399 of NC_135233.1, read as the reverse complement.
TTTTGTTGTGCAATTTCTCCTGAATACGCCGATACCCCATATGTGGGGGTAAACCACTGTTTGGGCGCACCGCAGAGTTTTACTTTTTCAATGTAGAATTGGCTGGAATTGATGTCCCCTGATGTGCCTAAAAAGTGGAAAACCCCCACAAGTGACACCATTTTGGAAACTAGACCCCTTAAGGAACTTAGCTAGATGTGTGGTGAGCACTTTAAACCCCCAGGTGCTTCACAGAAGTTTATAACGTAGAGCCGTGAAAATAAAAAATCGCATTTTTTCTATAAAAATGATTTTTTGCCCCCAAATTTTTATTTTCACAAGGGTAGCAGGAGAAATTAGACCACAAAAGTTGTTGTGCAATTTCTCGTGAGTACGTCGATACCCCATATGTGGGGGTAAACCACTGTTTGGCGCACTGCAGACCTTGGAAGAGAAGGAGTGCCGTTTTACTTTTTCAATGTAGAATTGGCTGGAATTGAGATCGGACGCCATGTTGTGTTTGGAGAGCCCCTGATGTGCCTAAACAATGGAAACCCCCCACAAGTGACCCCATTTTGGAAACTAGACCCTTTATGGAACTTATCTAGATGTGTGGTGAGCACTTTAAACCCCCAAGTGCTTCACAGAATTTTATAAAGTAGAGCCGTGAAAATAAAAAATCCTTTTTTTTTCCCTCAAAAATGATTTTTTAGCCTGCAATTTTTTATTTTCTCAATTTTTTTATTTACCCCCGGTAACCGAGACCCCAGAGAAAATCCGACTCTGGGGGCGCTATTCACTTTTTCCACAGCGCCGTTAATTAACGGCGCTGTGGTTTAAGTACCCTTAACTGCCGCCGTTAAAAGGCGTATCGGCGGTCGTTAAAACCAGTTCCTAGACATGTTTACTCATGAAAACGCATGCTTACGCAAACGCAATCATATGCATATCCTTGCGTACCAATGGGTTCCCATAGACTGTAATGCGTTTATTTGACGCATTCCTTCCGCAAGCGTCTGCATGCGTATGGCGGCGGAAATTTGCCGCCACAAAAAATGCAACATGGTGCATTAGCCGTGCTCAGCTGCACATTGTGAAAAGACGCATGCGTAAGCAAACGCGGGCGAACGCATGCACCTGCGTCTACAATGTTAAAGATATGAAATCAAGATGCATGCGGATGTACTGTATGCGTCAGAAACGCTGCGGACACAACCGCAAATGTGAAACTAGCCTAAGAGCGTGATGAACACTCTTGCACAAGGGCCCACTGGAGGATTCTCCTGTTCTCCTGTGGGCCAGTTCATGCCTATATGCAGCGTGCAGAGAAAACCTATTAAGGAGCTATATAGCCATTGAGTGCTGCAACATTAGCTATATCAGTCTCTTTATGTGCAGGCATAAGCTAAGTATGTAATTCTATGGTTTTACAAATCGGGACATAATAAAAAAAAAAACCCTGGTCCTTATAAGGTCTTAGCTTTAGGTAAATAGATGAACAACGCATGACAAATTAACCCCTTAATGACCGCCGATACGCCTTTTAATGGCGGCAGTTAAGGGTACTTAAACCACAGGTTTAAGTGTATAGCGACCCCCCCACAGCGTCGGAATTTCTCCGGGGGTAACTGAGACCCCAGAAAACATGATTTGGGTCTATTTTTACCGACCCTGGTGTTGCGATCCCATTATTAATGGCAGAACAGCGACTGGAAAAAAAAAAAAGTCTATATATATTATATATATTTATATGAAATAGGGTCCCCCAAGTCCCCCATAGTACCTTATGTACCGGATCAGTAGTCCCCCGATATCCCGCCCCTCCTTCTCCGGCACAAAGACAATGGTGGGCGCACCGGTTTTCCATTTAATTTCTCTCTCCTCTGATGTGATCACACATCAGAAGAGAGAGAAATAGGGTCCCCCAAGCCCCCCACGGTACCTTATGTACTGGATCAGTTGTCCCCTGGTCCCCCCTCCTTCCTCCGGCAGAATGAAAATGGCTGGCGCATGCGCAATGAGCCCACCAAGATCTGCCTGCTTGCACCCGGCTACCGATGAGAATTTTCTCATTGGCTGCTGGGTTTGATTACTGGGATAGACCCTATCACAATGATCAAAACTTCCCAATATTTAGTAAATATGGCAGCACTTGGGCTGTGCCTCTCTCTTCTCTCCTTGTAATTGTTCTGGGAGAGAAGAGAAATACACTACGTTCAAGCGCTTCCCTGTCAGAATTATGAAAAATAATTTCTGAGTCCACAAACCCCATAAAGCGTCCAATTACCCACCCCTGTTCTCCGTAATCCCCACATCCCCGTTGTCAGGGGATTCTAAAAAAAATATATATATTTTTTAACAATTTTTTGCAGTTAGGGTTAGGGTTAGACGTATTAGGGTTAGTGTTATTAGGTTAGGGATACACGTATTAGGGTTAGGGTTACACGTATTAGGGTTAGGGTTACACAGTAAAAAATACTAGTGTTAGAATAGGGTTATTTTTTCGTTAGGCAGGCAATTAAATAAATGGCCTGCAGAACATTCAGCACGGAGCAATCGTACAGCCTGCTTTGCTCCAGCAGTGAAACAGAAACTGCCTCTGAAGTAGAGTAGTTTTCAGGCAGTGATGACGACTCTTCCTCCACAGGATCCCACAGTCCGATGGTAGCATAGTCAGTCATCTCTGCTGAAGCTTCAGAGGCAGGACCAAGTATCGCAGTCCCCCCACCACTGTGGTATAATGACACTTTATTTTCCCCTCAAATTCAACCTTTTTCTGCAGCCCCTGGAATAACAGTAGATGTCACCAATTTTACCCCAATAAGTCGCCCTCATTACTAACCCCATAGTCACATTGTAAGGAAACACAGACACCCAGAATAAAGTCCTTTATTTGAAAGAAACGCAGACTTTTTTATTAATCTTAATTAAATCATACTTACAACTACACCTAATTCCTGCAAAGCCCTCGATCTCCTGTAATAAATGTAAAATAACAAACCAGCAATATACCCATAAGGGCTCCTTTCCACTTGCGAGATAAACGTCCGTGTCTCGCATGTGAAAACCAAGCTCTGGCGCCGGCACTTGGGAGCAGAGCGTGCAGCTCCATGTGTTCCTATGCGGCCGCACGCTCCGCTCTGGAGTGCCGGCGCCACAGCTTGGTTTTCACATGCGAGACACGGACGTATTTCTCGCAAGTGGAAAGGAGCCCTAACTGTCCATCCTTGTGTCCCACGCAGTAATCCATACCTGGGGAATATACACAGTTTTCAACCTGGACGGTGCGACCATCCCAGCTGAAAACAACTAGTGAATGAGATGCTGCGACTGAAGCTTCAGTGACTAGCGGTGAACTATGGACCATGGGAAAATGCACAGTCACGGTTGCGTATTGAGCACCTTGAACCCACAGGTGCATCACAGAAGTTTATAAAGTAGAGCCGTGAAAATAAAAATCACATTTTTCCCAGATAAATCTTATTTAGCGCCAAATTTTGAATTTTCATAAGGGCAACAGGAGAAACTGGACCAATACACCATATGTGATTGAGAACTACTTTTGAGGCACAGTGCAAAATTCAGAAGGGAAGAAACGCCATATTATAGTGCAGATTTTGTTGCATTTGTTTGAGGGTGCCATGTTATATTTGCAGAGCCCTTGATGTGCCAACACAGCAGAACCCCCCATAAGTGACCCCATTTTATAACCGAAACCTCACAATGAATTCATCTAGGGGTGCAGTGATTATATTGACACCACAAGTGTGTCACAGACTTTTATTCCATTGGGCAGTGAAGATAAAATAATTTACATTTTTACCACCAAGATTGTGTGTTAGCCCTAAGTTTTACATTTTCATACTGGGAAATGGGTAAAAATGGCAGCAAAATTTGTCACACAATTTCTACTGAACGTGGTAATACCCCATATGTGGCTGTACATTACTACTTAGCCATACAGAGAGACTTGGGAGGGATGGAGAGCTATTTGCCTCCAGGGATGCAAATTTTCCTAGAATAGTTTGTGGATTTCATATATAGAGCCACTAAGTAAATGAAAAGCAGAATCCCCCATTTTGGAAATTATGACAATTTTGACTCCATGGGCGTTTTCCAGAAACAAGCAGCAGTGGATGTTGCTGAGTGCAAACTACCATTGTAGTGACCAGTACATTATGCCCAGCCTGCGCTTCTGGAGACACAAACCTATACATTAGGCGGGCTCTCATCACTACAGAAATGCCAAATATGTGGGTGCTAAATGTGGTTTAGGCACACTGGGGCTCAGGAGGGAGGAGGGCATTTGGATTTGGGAGCAGAGAATTTGCTGAATTTCTTTTGGGGGGCGAGGAGCCATTTTGCTTTTCCAGTGCTATTGTGCTACCAGTAACATGGAAGCCCCTATATTTCCATTAACAGATGATGGACCTGAGTGAGAGCTTGTTTTTTTTGTGGACTGAGTTGAAGCTTTTATTGAGAACATTTTACATAACATTTACGATCACATATAGGCTGGCGTCACACTTAGCGTAGAGAAATGCGGTCCGTTTTTTACAGGCGTAATACGCAGAAAATTTCCTGAACAGTGATCCATATTCAACATGAGGATGCAATTTTTTCTCATAAAATTATCCGTGTGTCATCCGTACGGCATCCGTATGGCATCCCTACAGCGAGATTTTCTCGCCAGCTTGCAAGATGGACATAGAATGGATCCATGGGCTCAAATATTCGTGAAAACATATATACAGTTTATATATATATATATATATATATATATATATATATGTCAGTGAGACACATATATATATATATATATATATATATATATATATATATATATACGGTATATATATATATATATGTTTATATTTCATACAGAGCTAGATAGCAGAAAAGCCGGTAATTCAATTGCAGGCTTTTGCTATCTCCTTATCAAACCCGACAGGATATGAGACATGGTTTACATACAGTAAACCATTTCATATCCCTTATTTTTTTACATATTCCTCACTAATAATGTTAGAAGTGTCTGTGTGCAAAATTTGGGAGCTCTAGGTGTTAAAATAAAGGGTTAAATCATGGAAAAATGATGCGCCCCCTGCTGGCATAACCTCGTATGAACTCATGCGTGGGAAAATATTCTGAAAAATTCCCACGCTCAAGTTCATATGAGGTTTTGCCAGCAGGGGGCGCAAATAATGAGGCAGATGGAGGCACTGTGGATGCCATAGGACTTTGTGCACTTCTGAAAAGAAGGACAACGCTGAACAGAAGCCAGATGGAGTCCAAAGTAACTCTGCTGCCACATCATAGTGAATGGATTCATCTGTCACGTCACTCGGAGATTTAGATGGAAATCTGATGTAAGGGTTCAGCGTAGACCGCTGGATATGGCCGGTGTCACACTAGAGAGTTTTATGGACGTATGAGAGGCGCAAAAACAACGCATTACACATGGACCAATGATTCTCTATGGAGCAGCTCCTATCTGCCGCATATTTCGCAGCCGTATTTTACTGCATTTGTCAGCGTATTGCGCAAAAAATACGCCAATGAAAGTCTATGGAGGCGAGAAAAATACGAGAAAAAACCCCACTGGGGGTTCTGTCTGAATCACGTATTTTAGAGATTTACACGGAAGCTCCAATGTAAGCCCTCAGCATAGAGCGCAGGATAAATGTACACCGAGCCTTACTGCGATCTTTGGGAGGCAGAATTAAAAAAGAATTGGTTTTATTTATTTTTTACGCCGTTCCTCGTGCAGTATAAGTGATTAGGCTACTTTATTCTTCGGGTCGGTGCGATTACAGCGATACCAGTTTTGTTGGGTTTTTATGTTTGGCTGCTGTCACACACTAAAAGACGCTTTTTATTGTGAAAACTAGTTTTAGCATCACCATATTTTGAGAGCTATGATTTTTCCATATTTTAGCCGACAGAGTCATGTTATGGCTTGATTTTTGTGTCACGAGCTGATGTTTTTACTGGTATTATTTTCGGGCACATGACATTTTTTGATTGCTTTCTATTCTGATTTTTGTGAGAGAGAATGAACAAAAAATAGCAATTCAGGAAATGCTTTTTGTTAGTTTTTTTTAGACCGTTCCTCGTGTGGTAAAATTGGTAAGGCAGCTTTATTCTTTGGGACAGTACAATTACAGTTATACCCAATTTATATAGTTTTTTATGTTTTGGTGCTTTTAAACAATAAAAACTATTTTATAGAAAAATAATTATTTTTCCATCGCTTTATTCTGAGAGCTATAACTTTTTTATTTTTCTGCTGATGGAGCTGTTTGGTGGCTTGTTGTTTGTGGTACAAGATGACATTTTCAGCTGTACCATTTTTATTTACATTTCATATTTTTGATCACGTTTTATTGCACTTTTGTTCAGCTGTAGGATGATAAAGCATTGGTTTTTTTTCCTCATTTTTTCTTTCCTTTTTTTACTGTGTTCACTGAAGGGGTTAACTAGTGGGACAGTTTTATAGAGTGGGTTGTTTCAGACGAGGCGACACCAAATATGTGTACTTTTACTGTTTATTTTTTTATTTACATAAATAAATGTATTTATTGGAAAAATATTTATATACAGTATAATGAGGCAGAAGGAGACACTTTGGAGTCCATTTGGCATCTGCTTCAGTGGTATCCATCTTTTTAGGCATGCACAGATCTGTAGTCATTCACACTTGTGTGCTAAAAAGATGCCTAAACTTATGGGACACGGAACAGAGATCAGACGGAGTTTGAAGGGACTCCATGTGCCCCATAAGTGAGTGGTACCATTGGGGGTTTCATCTGAATCACATTTTTGGGGATAAATGTGAATCAAGTCTTGTTCCGATTTTTGGGAGGCAGGATGAACAAATAGACAGCAGTACAAGATTGTTATTTTTATTTTTGCGCTGTTCACCATGCAGTATAAGTGATTGGGTGGCTTTATTTTTCGGATCGGTGCGATAACAGTGATACCAGATTTATATTGGGTTTTTATGCTTTGCAGCTATCACACAGTAAAAATGTTTTTTTTATTTAAAAAAATGTTCATTGCCATATGCTGAGAGCTGTAGCTTTTTTTTTTTTTTTCGAACAGAGCTGTATGAGGGTATACTTTTTGTGCAATGAGTTGGAGATGTTTTTGGTAACATTTTAGGGCACATAACATTTTTTGATCTCATTTTAATTAGATGTTTTAGATGCAGAATGAACAAAGAACAGCAATTCACTTACTGTTTTTATTTTTGCGCTTTTTACCATAAAAATGATAAGACTTTTTTGTTTGTTGGGTCAGTGTGATGACAGCGATTCCAGATTTATATGGGATTTTTAATGCTTTCCTGGTTTTACAGACTACAAACAATATTTTACTAAGATAAATTTGTTTTAAATTTTTGTGAGTTAGTTTTCTGAAAAAGCGACATTTTTGCTTTGCTTTTTTTTATGGCATAAATAGCATGACAGTTTTATAGATTGTGTTGTTACGGGTGCGGTGATACCAAATATGTGTACTGTTTTTTGTTTGTCATTGTTATATCACAAAGGCTGTGTTTTTGAATATTTTTCACTTTGATTGTTGATCTCATACACTGCAGTACGCGTGTGCATGAGACCTGTCAGTGACTCACTGACTGTGCTTGTGAGACCTAGCTTATAGCTGGATCTCACAGATCAACGTACCCTGGGGTCGTTAGATGACCTCAGAGTAACATGGCAATGATCGGTATCTGTGATTAAGATCATGGGGGGGTCGATCCTGGCAAAGGTTTTTTTTAACCACCTTTTAACCACTTAGCTACCACTGCCGCAATTGACAGTGGTCTTTAAGTGGTTAATCGGCCCCGATAGGTAGCAAAACCATTCAGGGCCGATACTGCAGGAGGTCAGCTGTCACCCATGGGAATTTTGGCCACGTGGTGATACTATTCACTTATTCCTCAGCACCGTTAAAAAGCGGTGCTGAGGAATAAGGTCCTTAATGACTGCAGTTAAAGGGTATGTGCACACGCTGCGGATTTTGCTGCGGATCCGCAGCGGATTTGATGCTGCGGATCCGCAGCAGTTTTCTCAAAGTTTACAGTACCATGTAAACCTATGGGAAAAAAAAACGCTGTGCACATGCTGCGGAAAATTACGCACGGAAACGCAGCGATTATTTTCCGCAGCATGTCAATTCTTTGTGCGGATTCCGCAGCAGTTTTACACCTGCACCAATAGGAAACTGCAGTTGTAAAACCGCAGTGGAATCCGCAGAAGAAACCGCGATAAAATCCGCAGTGAAAACCGCAGTGGTTTTGCACTGGGGATTTTCCAAATATGCTGCGGAAAAATCTGCAGCAGAGTCCGCAACGTGTGCACATACCCAAAAGGTGTATCAGCAGTTGTTATAAGGTTAAATATATATAAAGACATGGTGTAATTTGTCATGTGTACGGTGTGTTGATTAACTGAATTTGTATTAGCCTATTTTTAAGACCTTCTAAGGACCAGTTTTTTTTAATGTCCTGATGCATAAAATAAAACCAAACAATTCAAAGAGGGTGTTCTAATTTTTTGTCAAGCGTGTACTTGAGATATTGCCCCTATAGACAATGCTTTTAGAGTACATTGGTACATACAGATCGCATGTCATCTTTAGTCAGTAGAATGTATCTGAATAAATAAATGAGCAGGCACCAGAGATTACTGTTCTTCCAAGGTGCGGTCTATGAATTTCTTTTTGAAGCTAATGTCACTATGTAATACTAGATCAGATGTAACATTATAGGAGGTCAGTTCTTTCTCTGTTTTACATCACATAGCAAATAATATACTCACCTTGTTGTTTGCTTACATTTTGCAAAATGAAGCAATGACCTGGATGCAAATAACCCCACAGGGAAAGGTAACGTGACCTATACTCAACATACTACTGTTTTTTTTTATAAATAAACAATGAAACATCTCTACCACTTTTTTATGAAGAGCACTGTGATGACACGGCATTTAGTCTTAATCATCCAGACATAAATTCAGTAGGCTCAAAGACATAGGCTTTTGTCGGAATGTTGACACTTGAGTTGAAGTTTGTTGTAACTTATTGCCTGCTATCTTTGAGGGGCAGGGACATAGGGTCATTGATTAATAGATGTTTGTTAATTTTTTCATTACACATTGTACCAGGCCAGCTAGTTTGTTGACCTGCAAAACAGTAATACAAACTAGGCAGACTGATTAAATACTCAAATAATGTGAGTTAATCTCATCATTCTTTCTCCTTGACCTGTGGATGATGGCTTGAAGGACAACTGTGAACTATAAAAAAGGGATATCCCTCTGTATCAGTGTGACTTGACAAAACCACAGCAAGAACAACACGGCTCCATCAAGAGGGACACAGATTTGGATTCTACAGAAGGCCAGCTTAAGGGACCACGGAATACAGATCTGCTCCATTAACTATTACAGAACCCATGGATACATTCAGAGAAGCCAGGTTGTGACCATGCAGTCATCTGGCCCCCATGAAGACATTTGGAGAAGCCAGATTGGGACCATCTGGTCACCTGGCCCCATGGAGATGTTTGGAGAATCCAGGTTGGGACCATCTGATCACCTGATCAAAAGGAGATGTTTGGAGAAGCCAGGTTGGAATCATCTTGTCCCCTCGCTCCATGGAGATGTTCAAAGAAGCCAGGTTGGGATCATTTGGTCTCCTGGCCACGTGCCTCAATGGACTGTCAGCTTCCTAAGCTAGTCTTCTCTGTAGGTGCCCTCCAAAAGTAGGAAGCAGGTTGTCACTGGTGGGGCTAGTCGGCCCTGGAAGCCCCGAAGTTGCAGCTGCTCTAATCTTGGTGAGTTAGTGGAAGGGTGAGACTGTAATTTTGTACTATCCTGTGTATTTGCTGGGACTGTTCTACATGTTATTGTCTGGTGGTTGAATAAAGTGTTGCTACTCTGTTTTACCCTCACCCTGTGTTGTCTGAGTAGTATTGTGACCATGCAAAAAGGAGAGTAGGCGTTCAGTGGGATAAGCTCTGGTCCATTCAGTCGCAGTCTGAGCCAAATATAAGCACATTAAGGTCATGCAGTGGCCTAGCCAGTCTCCAGACCTTAATCCCATAGAAAACTTATGGAGGGAGTTGAAGCTCTGAGTTGCCAAGCGACAGCCTCAAAATCTTAATGATTTAGAGATGATCTGCAAAGAGGAGTGGACCAAAATTCCACCTGATGTGTGTCACAATAATATGAACATGCCATGCTTTCAGTATATACCTAAAAGATCCATGGCTTTTTAGATACACACTGGGGCTTTTCCAACCTCCACTCTTCACTCTACCTAGAAAGCTCTTCACTCTCTTAGCATGCAGACAACTCCCTCCCCCCTGCTATATATTTGTAATGTGAGACCAGCTGCCAGGAATTTTTATGGCTTTGTGCTGCGAAAGCCAGTCTCCCTAAACTCCTCATTCCCCCTCCCGCCTAATACCAGCCAAAACTGGTACAGAAACTGCATGGGACTCTTTTGTTCTTTTAAAGTTATGTATACTGGCACCGATCAGGGCTGGAGATATAAGGATTATATATTCTGGACGGCCACCGAGAAATCTATAGCTCACTGAAATCGCTAGGAGATAAACCCAATGAGTTTCAAGGAGCGGATTTCTCCATAAGCGGGTCATGTTTTTACTCAAAAGAATCCCCTAACGTGGTGAACATCCTGATCATTGTGTCATTCATATAGGAAGTTCATACAGCGAGTTATGTATAGAAATGGTTTGTCATAACTCTAAGAAAGGGGAGGATTCAGCCTCTGAGTGAGGTCACCACAGGGGGAGTGTCTTGGTTTTGGGCTGGGAGATAAGTGATTGAGACATCAGTCTTCAGGTGTCTTTGTGCTGGGTCTAGCTGCGAGATAGATGTGTGATGTATCTAGATGTGTGCCCCTCCCCCACAGCACACGGTCAGCCATGAGATGAAATGATATGAACAAAATGTAAGTGTTTTTTCAACTTTAATCCCATTTTATTTGTAATTGTACTGTACATACGATACTTGTCTTCTTTATGATATATTTTTATACTTCTGTAAACACTGCCTACCTATATTTGGAGTAAAATATATAAAATTACTAGCTTGGTCTCTCCTTGCTCTATAATGTAATGTCACATCCTCTGAAGTGAATTGCGCTACTAAGAGGAAAACAATAGTATATCACCTGCGCTGGTATGTCGGGGCTGCAGTTCCCCTGAGGGTTGTGCTAGAGCGCGACAATCGGCAGATAGATGGCTTGCAATAGTTGTACTCGTGTACTTACTAGGTGCCAGTAAGATGGTGTAACTGCGGATCCTCCTAATGCTGGGAGTCCGGTTCGCTGCTGCAAGGTGGTGGGATCAGGGGAGCTCGAATCGCTCCGCACGAGTCAGGTCTGCTGGAAGGACGCGGGAATCAGGTGGAAGCCGCTAACTTCTGGCGTGCCCCGGCCGGAAGCAACGCTGAAGCGGTGGCGGCGTTGGGAAGGGGCGTGGTAAGCAGTGTGACGTCACAGCTAGTGGGCGGGCGCGTATGTGGATTAACCAATCCAAAGCGTTTCGAAGGATGCGATCCTTCTTCGTCAGGGCTCTACAAGCGCAGGTGATATACTATTGTTTTCCTCTTCCTAGCTTACAGGGTACGCACAGACCCCGTTTCCATCACCAGCAGCTATTTTCTCTCCCCCGCCCTTCCCCCTCACCTTCCACTCTCCGAGCGCCAGTGTATTCCCTTTTCTTTATGAATTGCGCTACTAATTTGGGTTGGCTCTGGACCCGTTAATCAGAGCTGGTGGCAGCTGATTTGTCCTGTGCTTTTGGGAGGATTTGTTGCGACGGATGGCATTGATAATTATTGTTCCCGCCTGAGTGGGAGTAGTTATATCGCTCTCATTGCAGTTTGCCCATTAGCCAGTACAAAGTAAGGCAGCCTTTCTGGCGACTAACTATCCTAGGTGCAGTACCCTGTCTGACCTGAGGGTAAGGGGGCGCCAGAGAGCTGCAAGTTCCAAACCAGAACTGGGAAGTGGGATATAGATAAATCCCCTTCAGAAAGGAACCAGGGGCACCCAAACAACCCCAGTTCATGACAAATTGGTGTGAGCGGTGGAGAAGATAAAGATATCCTCCCTGTGATCCGTGACAACGTGCACAAACCTCATCAAAACTACAAAAAAGGTCTGACTGCTGTGCTTGCCAATAAGGGTTTTGCCACCAGGTATTAAGTCTTGTTTGCCAGAGGGATCAAATAGTTATTTCTCACTGCAAAGTGCAAATAAATTTATATAATTTATGCAATATGATTTTCTGCATTTTATTTTTGATATTTTATCTCTTTATGTTAAAATTAACCTACCCTTAAAATTATAGACTGCTCTTGTCTTTGTCAGTGGGCAAAGTTACAAAACCAGCAATGGATCAAATACTTATTTCCCCCACTGTATGTCTCATTAACTGTCAGCAAGCACGGAAACCATCCTTCAAAATCCTGAAAGGACAAGGACCCACTATAAACCCCTCGCTGGTTGGCTCAGTCAGGAGCCAACATCGCGGGAGTCAAAGTAGCAGGAAATTTGTCACTTTAGCAAAAACAGCACTACCGAAAATTGGCATCCAAAAATAGGGGCAGATTCTTGGAGTTACTGGGTCACTCTTGTCATCAAGAATGAGCATCTTGCTCGAGTCAATTTAAAGCCCTGTAGGTACTGTGCGTTGGTAGACGATGCCCAGCCCCCAGCTTTGGGCAGAGGGGGAGGGTATGTAGGAAAGCCAGGTAGGACAGGGTTAAATCCTGGCACTGGAGGTCCTGATTTGGTGCATCTGGTTACCTATGACTAGAAGCAGAGGCATGTGTTCATTTGAGTCTCAGTCAGCTAGGGAAGCTGAGCAGTGTGAGGTGTTGGAGCTGGACTTGAATTTCTGCCTGGGTGAGATCACGTTATTGAATGTGAGCATGCTGAGCCCTAAGCAGGACCTGAATTGCTGTCTGGGTGAGACTTTCTTATTGCTTTCCCTTCATTGAAAAAGCACTGTAATTGTTGTTATTACATTTGTGCTGGGAAAAGGCGGTTTTCATTTATACTGTATATGTGTGCTTTTTTTTGGAGTTTATCCCCTTATCGACCGCCAATATGCCTTTTAATGGTGGCCATTAAGGGGCCTTATTTCTCAGTGCCGGTTTTTAACAGTACTGAGGGATAAGAGCATAGAGCCACCCCATAGCTGAAATACCTACGGGTGTCAGCTGTACACGTGATTCATCATACTGACTCAAAAAAAGTAATAAAAAAGCGATATAAAGTTGTAGGTAAAAAAATTATATAAATGAAAATGCCAAACCATCACACACAAAAAATCCCTAATATGGCTCATTCAGCAAAAAAATAAAAAACTTACAGGTCTAAGAATATCACAATGCAAAAACAAATACATTTTTGTAAAATATGGTTTTAGTGTGTAAAAATAGCAAAGCATAAAAAAAATAAACATCTGGTATTGTTGTAATCGTACCGACTCAACGAACAAATACCGTAGGTGTTATCACTTTTATTTTACAGTGAACAGCGCAAAAAATAAAAACAATAACTGAATTGATAGTTTTTGATCATTCTGTGTTTGAAAAATCTGAGTAAAAAATAAAAAATGATCAAAAAATAGTATGTGCCCTAAAATGATACCATAAAAATATGCAACTCATCCTGCAAAAAATAAGCCTTCATACAGCTCTGGTTGCCAATAAATAAAAAAAGTTACAGCTCTGAGAATATGCTGATGAAAAAAAAACTTTTTATAAAAAAGCTTTTTTGTTGTGTGATAGCAGCAAAACCTAAAAAAAATTATAAATCTGGTATCGGTGGAAAAGCACCAACCCAAAGAATAAAGGCAAAAATAAAAATAAGAAATATTCTTGAGCTGCTTTTTATTTGTTCATTCTACCTCCTAAAAATCAGAACAAGGCTCGGCTCACATTTTTACCGGGCTTTCCGCTGAGCACTTATGACAGGGTTTCCGAGTAAATTCCCCAAAATTGCAATTCAGACAAATCCCCTGAAGGAACCATTTGCTAGGCAGATGGAGTCACTTTAGACTGGTCTGTGTTCCGGCATTGTCCAATCATTTTAGGCATCTTTTTAGCGCACAAGTATGGACGACCACAGATCTGTGCACACCTAAATAGTTGGATACCACTGGAGCAGACGCGAAACGAACTGCAAAGTGTCTCCATCTGCCTCATTAAGGTGGGTGGTTCCTTTAGGGGTTTCGTTTCAATTGCATTTTTGTGGGATTTACACAGAAAACCCTGATGTTGGTGCTCATTATAGAACACAAGAATGTGATCCCAGTCTTAAACTGAGAGCGATCAAAAAATATTTGGTAACCAAAAATGTTACCAATAAAAATTTATCCCGTACAAAACCATCCCTCACTCAAGACCATCATCTGTCTCTGGAACTATAAGGGGTTCCCATGTTACTTGTAGAACAAAGACTCTGGAAAAGCGACATGGCTCACGCCCACTCATATAAAATCAAGTGAATTCTGTGCTCCCAAATGCAAATGCACCCTTCCTTCTGAGCCCCATTGTGCCTAAACCACAGTAAGTGGCCACATGTTTGGCATTATTGTAGCAGGGAGATTACAGTTAAAAATTTACGAGGTGCATATCACCAGAAGCACAAGATGGGCACAATGTATTGTAGAGTTACAATTATATGGGGGTACTACACTGTATGGCACACAATGTATCGGCAGTAAACTGGCATATTTGCAATTCTCCAAAAAAAGCCTGATGTGAATGTTACAAAATAGTCACTGCAGCTGTAGATTAATTCATTCGGTGCAATTTCTACAGTGGGGTCACTTTTGAGGTTTTTCTGCTGTACTGACACCTTTGGAGCTCAGCGAACGATGCTTGCAAACTATTCTAGCAAAATCTGTGCCCCAAAAGCCAAATAGCGCTCCTTCCTTCTGAACCCTGTCATGTGGCTTAACAATAATTTCTGACAACATATAGGGCATTGTCGTGTTTGAGAGAAATTGTGCAATAAATTATGGGGTCCAGTTTCACCTATTAAACCTTGTGTTCCTCTCAAATTTGCTGCAAATACAAAAATTATATTTTTTACCTCTAAAACGTCATATTTCCACATCTCAATGTTATTAAATTTTGTGATGCACATATGGGTTCAAAATACTCACTACATCCCTAGCTGAATTCCCTACACAGTGAATTTTCCAATAAGGGGTCACCTGGGGGGAGGGGGTCTGCTGTTCTGGTACCTCAGGGGCTCGGCTAATGGAGCCTACAATCTATTCAGACTAAATCTGCATTCTAATAGCCAAGTAGCTGTCCTTTCCTTCCGATTCCTGCTGTGTGCTCAAACAGTAGTGTACAACCGCATATGGGGTACTGCCACATTATGGAAAAATTGCATAACTAAATGTGGAGTTCAGTTTCTCCAATTGCCCCTTGTGTAAAGTATAAATTTGGTGCTAAATCAGTATTTTAGTGGAAAAAACTAAATTTCTTGTTACATCTAAATGTTATAAAGTTTTGTGAATCACCTGTACGTTAAAAATGCTCAGTAGACCCCTAGCTTAATTCCATGAGGGGTCTAGTTTCCAAAATAGGATCACTAGTGGGAGAGTCTACTGTTGAGGCACATCAGGGCCTTTCCAAATGTGACCTAGCATCTGTGCTCAATTCCAGTAATTTTGCATTCAAAAAGCCAAGCGGTGCTCCTTCCATTTCGAGACCTGCTGTGTGCCCAAACAGTAGTTTTCACCCTAATACAGTGCATCGCCGTACTCAGGAGAAACTGCACAACCAATTTTCAAGTCCATTTTTTTCCTGTTACTGTTATGAAAATAAAAAATATAGGGATCAATTAAAATTTTTGTGAAAACAAGTAAATTGTAATTTTTTTTCCTTCCACATTGCTTTAGTTCCTGTGAAGCATTTGAAGAGTTATTAAACTTTTTGAATGTGGTTTTGAGGACTTTAAGGGGTTCAATTTTTAGAATGGTGACACTTTGGGGTAATTTTTATCATATACAGTGGGTACGGAAAGTATTCAGATCCCTTTAAATGTTTCACTCTTCGTTTCATTGCAGCCATTTGGTAAATTCAAAAAAGTTGATTTTTCTTTCTCATTAATGCACACTCTACACCCCATCTTGACTGACAAAAAACGAACTGTAGAAATTTTTGCATATTTAATAAAAAGAAAAGCTGAAATATCACATGGACATAAGTATTCACACCCTTTGCTCAAAAACTCATATTTAAGTTTCATGCTGTCCATTTCCTTATGATCCTCCTTGAGATGGTTCTACTCCTTTATTGGAGTCCAGCTGTGTTTAATTAAACTGATAGGACTTGATTTGGAAAGGCACACACCTATCTATATAAGATCTCACAACTCACAGTGCGTGTCAGACCAAATGAGAATCATGAGGTCAAAGGAACTGGCCAAGGAGCTCAGAGACAGAATTGTGGTAAGGTACAGATCTGACCAAGGTTACAAAAGAATTTCTGCAGTATTCAAGGCTCCTAAGAGCACAGTGGCCTCCGTAATCCTTAAATGGAAGAAGTTTGGGACCACCAAAAGTCTTCCTAGACCTGGCCGTCCAGCCAAACTGAGCAATCGTGGGAGAAGAGCCTTGGTGAGAGAGGTAAAGAAGAACCCCAAGATCACTGTGGCTGAGCTCCAGAGATGCAGTAGGGAGATAGGAGAAAGTTCCACAAAGTCAACTATCACTGCAGCCCACCAGTCGGGCCTTTATGGCAGAGTGGCCTGACAGAAGCCTCTCCTTAGTGCAAGACATATGAAAGCCTGCATAGAGTGTGCTAAAAAATACATGAAGGACTCCCAGACTATAAGAAATAAGATAGGGGCGTTCCTTGCAGTGGCACTCTAAGAATGGGTAAGCATTGATTTATTTCTAACAATTTCATAAAGGTTTCCCTAATGTTAAAGTTCTCATCATCCGGGCAAGAATATATTAAATTATTACCTTAAAGGATGTGTTATGAGTAGTGTTGAGCATTCCGATACCGCAAGTATCGGGTATCGGCCGATACTTGCCGGTATCGGAATTCCGATACCGAGATCCGATACTTTTGTTGTATCGGGAATCGGTATCGGGATTAATATCAATGTGTAAAAGAAAGAATTAAAATAAAAAATAGGGATATACTCACCTCTCCGGCGCAGCCTGGACTTTACCGCCATAACCGGGAGCCGTTGTACCTAAGAATGCGCGCTTGAAGGGCCTTAGATGACGTCACTGCGCTCTGATTGGTCCGTAGCGGTCGCGTGACCGCTACGCGACAAATCACAAAGCAGTGACGTCACCTAAGGTCTTTCAAGCGCTTGAAATACCTTAGAAGACGTCACTGCTTTGTGATTGGTCGCGTAGCGGTCACGCGACCGCTACGGACCAATCAGAGCGCAGTGACCTCATCTAAGGCCCTTCAAGCGTGCATTCTTAGGTACAACGGCTCCCGGTTACGGCGGTAAAGTCCAGGCTGCATCGGAGGGTGAGTATATCCCTATTTTTTATTTTAATTCTTTCTTTTACACATTGATATGGATCCCAGGGCCTGAAGGAGAGTTTCCTCTCCTTCAGACCCTGGGAACCATACAGGATACCGTCCGATACTTGGTGTCCCATTGACTTGTATTGGTATCGGGTATCGGTATCGGATTAGATCCGATACTTTGCCGGTATCGGCCGATACTTTCCGATACCGATACTTTCAAGTATCGGACGGTATCGCTCAACACTAGTTATGAGCTGCATATGGGATAAGCACTTTAATATACATAAATATACAATGCTATGTGATAGGTGCTGATAAGTTACCACTGCTATATATGGAATTTTGACTGAGTCTTTTTGAGATCCTCACTGGGTATAATATGTGTTTTAGATGTATTTTCAATAAACTTTATTGATTTTATATTGTCAGTGTTATAGTGGTTTGTGAGCACTTTGTACTCATCTTTTGGTGGTATGGTATATTTGTCCACTATTTTTTGATTCTCCCAATATTATTGATGGAGAAGTAGGCATAGCAATGCTTCTGGCTGAGAATATTTTTCTATGCTTTTTGAATCTGTATTTTGAAATAAGATTCTCTGGTCTGATGAGATGAAGATAGACATTTTTGGTGATAATTCTTAGCAGTATGTGTGGAGAAAACCAGGCACTGCTCATCACCTGCCCAATACAATCTCAACAGTGAAACATGGTGTTGCGAGCATCATGCTATGGGGATGTTTTTCAGCTGCAGGGACAGGACGACTGGTTGTTATTTAAGGAAACATGAATGCGGCCAAGTACAGAGATAGCCTGGATCGATCATTAGGGGATTGATAAACCTTACTCTTGTTTGACACGAGAATTTGAATCCCTACAGTATCTAAGCATATAGGTTTGCTTGTCTTGAACTGTGGTCTTTCTTAGGATTCAGACTCACAACCTGGAGCATTGCAGGCAGAAACTGCACAAGTGAGCCACAGACTGCACTTTTAAATTTAGGAGGATTGTAATTACTAGTGAAGGGCGAGCACTAAAATGCTCGGGTGCTCGTTGCTCGGGTCGAGCAAATTGGAATACTCGGGTACTCGGCCAGAACAACGAGCCCAATGTAAGTCTATGGAAGACCCGAGTATTTTTACCGCGATCCCCCCCCCCCCCCGGGGGTCCTTTTAAGCTCTAAAAACGTCTGAAAATGATGGAAACACTGCTTAAATGACACAGGGACATCATGGGGATCGCCCCTGGCAGCATTCCTGACTTCTAGTTCACAGCTTTAATAATTTTTTTCCAAGATTCATACCATTTTTCCCGGTGCCACAAAAAACACATGAAAACGAAACTAAAACGGGTTTTGCTTGGAAATATGTCAAGGTACATCCTTTGCAGGTTTATGACTTGCCTGTAAGGCCAAATATTTCACCCCAGACCGAAAATATACTCTCCCACTTAGGCTTAGTTCAGACGCTGCGCTTTTGAAGCGTTTTTCAAATTTAACATTGCTTTCAACCACTACAAATGCATTCACTGAGAAATGTCATTGTAACATTTAACACCCCTAGCTGGCCATGTGGTGTGTGACACATAAGCAGACCCATCTTGTTTCATTTACGAAGGAGGGACTCTTAAAGTCACAGAGCCTATTTTTACTGGTGCATCAGGTGGCATTAATCTTCTTGAAGGGCCATTATGAAACAGTGGGTCTCCTAAGCTGTTGTAGGCTGCCAAGAATTACTGTGCACCGCAATACCCCTGTCATAAGATGTCCAGGGAGGACTCCTGAAAAAGTGTTGCCTTGAATTCAAGGCCTGCCCTGCTACCAATTCATATGCACCCCATTAGGCCTTTGAACCCACATACTGGATGTGCCCATAAAAATCCACTTCACAATATGCATGTTGTACTCCCGTACTCCTTGGTCTTACACATTGCCAGCAAGGCCTGCCCTGCTGCATAGTCAGTCATATGCAACCCATTAGGCCTTGGAGCCCACATACTGGATGGGCCCAGGAAAATTCACTTGTTTTTTTAATGGTATGATGGTTCCCTCTTTGCACAATTATTTACAGGAGAATTTTGCAATTTTATTTGACATGTACAAAGGAGGGCAGTACAGAGAGAGTACAAAGGAGAGAGTAGAGAGAGTACAAAGGAGGGCAACAAAATTAATAAAGGGGATGGGAGAACTACAATACCCAGATAGATTAGCGAAATTAGGATTATTTAGTCTAGAAAAAAGACGATTGAGGGGCGATCTAATAACCATGTATAAGTATATAAGGGGACAATACAAATATCTCGCTAAGGATCTGTTTATACCAAGGAAGGTGACAGGCACAAGGGGGCATTCTTTGCGTTTGGAGGAGAGAAGGCTTTTCCACCAACATAGAAGAGGATTCTTTACTGTTAGTGCAGTGAGAATCTGGAATTGCTTGCCTGAGGAGGTGGTGATGGCGAACTCAGTCGAGGGGTTCAAGAGAGGCCTGGATGTCTTCCTGGAGCAGAACAATATTGTATCATACAATTATTAGGTTCTGTAGAAGGACGTAGATCTGGGGATTTATTATGATGGAATATAGGCTGAACTGGATGGACAAATGTCTTTTTTCGGCCTTACTAACTATGTTGCTATGTTACTATGTTTTTAACACTAAGGTTCAGATACGGCTTTAAAAAAGGCTAATACTTACAATACAAGGCAATTTTTTTGCAAACTACAAAATTCAAGGAATATTATGATTGAATAGTGTGAGTGCGTACACTTTTGTATGTGTTAACTTACACAGGTTAATAAGTACATATAAGGATTAAATAAATATGGTGATTACGTATATATGAAGATTAACTACGTACATTATAGTTAGATCATCACCAAGAGGCTTTTAAACATCATCCGTCTGGAATATCAGAGAAGCAACACCAAGACAGAGAACCCCTGGGAGATTACCTACACTGCATGGGCATCCCCAATTAAGCAGGTATCAGCACACTGTACATGTACAGGTACCCCAGTTTTGGCATCTGTCTTAGTCATGTTTCTCTGGTCTTATATAGTGATTTACACTATGTAGTAACTCTAGTTTCACCCACACCAGGTTGGATGAAACAGATATCATGGAGTAATCAGACGAGGGGTCATAAACCCCTAGAAAATAAAAGCCACAAGGATTTAGATCAAACCACCACCGGCATAGTTTCAGTAAACCTTAATGTTTTACAATGACAAGCAGCAAACATATAGAGGCTTAGAACTGTTTGTGAAGTGAATAAACAAACATTTATCAAGATTGTGTCACCATGAGCATTGTCTGTCACATATCTAAATGTTGTACAAGAAATGCAGCTACAGTTATATGAAAAAGTTTGGGCACCCCTATTAATCTTAAGCTTAATGTTTTATAAAAATTGTTTTTTTTGCAACAGCTATTTCAGTTTCATATATCTAATAACTGTTGGACACAGTAATATCTCTGAGACAGCTTTTTGTATCCTTCCCCTGAACAACTATGCTGAATAATCTTTGTTTTCAGATCATTTGACAGTTGTTTTGAGGAGCCCATGATGCCATTCTTCAGAGGAGATTCAAACAGGAGAACAACTTGCAAGTGGCCACTTTAAGTAGCTTTTCTCATGATTGCATACACCTGGCTATGAAGTTCAAAGCCCAATGAGGTTACAAAACCAAAAAAAGTGCTTTAGTAAGTCAGTAAAAAGTAGGTAGGAGTATTTAAAACAAGAAAATGATAAGGGTGCCCATACATATGCACCTGTCAAATTTTGTTTGAATGCAGATTGCACATTTTCTGTTAGTACAATAAACCTCATTTCAAGGCAGAAACATTACTGTGTCCAACAGTTATTAGATATATGAAACTGAAATAGCTGTTGCAAAAAAACCAATTTTTATAAAACATTAAGCTTAAGATTAATAGGGGTGCCCAAACTTTTTCATATAACTGTATGTGATTGTCTGAATGCATTCGGTACACCGTATTTCAATCTTGTTTACAAATCGCTATTTGCATATTCTCCATTTGTACATTTGAGGCAGACAAAGTTAAAGCTCGCAAGTAGGGCTGAGCGACTTTCATTTTTTAAAGATCGAGTCGGGTTTTGTGAAACCCGACTTTGTCCAGAGTCGAGTCGAGTGCAGTCGGCCGATTATCGCTAAAAGCCGGGGATTGACCGAAACACGAAACCCAATGCAAGTCAATGGGGAAGCATAGTCGGCAGTGAGTGGAGGCCAGGAAAACACCTACAGTGCCCATTTTAATGCCAAAAACATCCATTCTTGTTTCTGAAGCTTGTCAATCTTAATTAACTTTATAATAACAGTTGTTCATTGGAACTTGGGGGTCATTTGGCAAAAGTTGTGGGGGGTAGGGCTGGTTCAAGGTTTTAGTGGGCCCAGGAATCGTGGACTACGTCACGGCGGTGGAGCAGGGAGAGGTAAGTATTTCAACGTTGCAAGTGCTGTGATCCTGAGCAAGCAGGGGGGCCACTCGTTCGCATTGGCACTGGCACAGGGCCCCTCAAAGTACAGCGGTGTGTTTGCATGGCGGGGGCGCCTCCCACCAGCAGCGACACTTTTGCGTACTCTGAGGGGCCCTGTGCCAGTGACGTCGCCAACGAGTATGCCCCCCCCACCTGATAAAGGAACCTGCACTTTCATCTGCACCTTCCTCTTTGTCCCTGTGTAAGGTGGTATAACATGCGGGAAGGGGAACCTTACTTTCAGCAGGGTCAGATTCTGGCTGTGTAGAGTGCAAGGGGAATGTAGTGGTCTAGGTCAATGTACCAGCAGACTCATCTAGCAGTGGCTGGGCAATGGGCAGGATGAGGAGGAAACAGATATAGGGCCAAAGAATAAAGTAGGCTAAATGCAGTTCAAAATTGGTAACAGGACTAAACAGGCGGCATTGCTTTGTTCAGTGGAGTAGCAAACCCAGGAGCAGCAGACACTGTTTTAAGGGCCCAAACACACTAATAGGCCAAATGCAGTTTAATATCTGATACTTTAGGCCAAAAGCCTAAAGACTGAAGCTCAGCTTTATACAGTGGAGGACAACACCAGGGAGGGGCAGACACCGTTAGTAGGCCCTAACCACCAAGGTTTTAAAAAACAGCACTTAATGAGAGCCAGAAGGTTGAAGCTCAGCTTTATACAGTGGAGGTCAACACCAGGGAGGGGCAGACACCGTTAGTAGGCCGTAACCAAAGTTGAAGGCCAAATGCAGTTTAATATCTGATACTATAGGCCGAAAGCCAGAAGGTTGAAGCTCAGCTTTATTCAGTTGAGGGCAAACACCAGGGAGGGGCAGACACCGTTAGTAGGCTGTAACCACCAAGTTTTTTAAAAAACAGCACTTAATGAGAGCCAGAAGGTTGAAGCTCAGCTTTATTCAGTTGAGGACAAACACCAGGGAGCGGCAGACACCGTTAGTAGGCCCTAACCACCAAGTTTTTAAAAAACAGCACTTAATGAGAGCCAGAAGGTTGAAGCTCAGCTTTATACAGAGGAGGTCAACACCAGGGAGGGGCAGACACCGTTAGTAGGCCGTAACCAAAGTTGAAGGCCAAATGCAGTTTAATTTCTGATACTATAGGCCGAAAGCCAGAAGGTTGAAGCTCCGATTTAGACAGTGGAGGACAATTTGAATTAGGGACTGCAGACAGACTTAGTAGGCTGTCCCCTGTGGACCATGCATCCACCACATTAACCCATTGCGCCGTAATGGACACGTAATCTTCCATGGCCATGCCTACAGGTCCATGCGTCTGTTGTCAGGTGCACCTTTGTACTCACAGATTGCCAGAGTGCATGGACAATGCGGTCTTTTACATGCTGGTGGAGGGTTGGGATGGCTTTTCTCGCAAAAGAAGTGTCGACTGGTTAGCTTGTAGCGTGGTACAGCGTAGTCCATCATGGCCTTATTAATAGTAAATAAAATATATAACTAGGCTCTATGAACTTTTAAATAGGTTCCAGGGGTACACGGGCAGCATTGGTGTGGTCAGTGGAGGAGTATTGCAAGAAGGGACCGCAGACAGGCTATCAAAGGCCTAAAATAACAAACAATAGGCTCATGGCAGTTTTAAATCGGTTACATGGATACACAGGCAGCTTTGTGGTCAGCGGAGGAGGAGTATTTCAAGAAGGGACCGCAGACAGGCTAACGAAGGCCTAAAATAACAAACAATAGGCTCATGGCAGTTTTAAATTGGTTACATGGATACACAGGCAGGCACTCCAGGCAGCATTGTGGTCAGTGGAGGAGTATTGCAAGTAGGGACCGCAGACAGGCTATCAAAGGCCTAAAATAACAAACAATAGGCTCATGGCAGTTTTAAATCGGTTACATGGATACACAGGCAGCTTTGTGGTCAGCGGAGGAGGAGTATTGCAAGAAGGGACCGCAGACAGGCTAACGAAGGCCTAAAATAACAAACAATAGGCTCATGGCAGTTTTAAATCGGTTACATGGATACACAGGCAGCTTTGTGGTCAGCGGTGGAGGAGTATTGCAAGAAGGGACCGCAGACAGGCTAACGAAGGCCTAAAATAACAAACAATAGGCTCATGGCAGTTTTAAATCGGTTACATGGATACACAGGCAGCTTTGTGGTCAGCGGAGGAGGAGTATTGCAAGAAGGGACCGCAGACAGGCTAACGAAGGCCTAACATAACAAACAATAGGCTCATGGCAGTTTTAAATCGGTTACATGGATACACAGGCAGGCACTCCAGGCAGCATTGTGGTCAGTGGAGGAGTATTGCAAGTAGGGACCGCAGACAGGCTAACAAAGGCCTAAAATAACAAACAATAGGCTCATGGCAGTTTTAAATCGGTTACATGGATACACAGGCATGCACTCCAGGCAGCATTGTGGTCAGTGGAGGAGTATTGCAAGTAGGGACCGCAGACAGGCTAACAAAGGCCTAAAATAACAAACAATAGGCTCATGGCAGTTTTAAATCGGTTACATGGATACACAGGCAGGCACTCCAGGCAGCATTGTGGTCAGTGGAGGAGTATTGCAAGTAGGGACCGCAGACAGGCTAACAAAGGCCTAAAATAACAAACAATAGGCTCATGGCAGTTTTAAATCGGTTACATAGATACACAGGCAGGCACTCCAGGCAGCATTGTGGTCAGTGGAGGAGTATTGCAAGTAGGGACCGCAGACAGGCTATCAAAGGCCTAAAATAACAAACAGTAGGCTCATGGCAGTTTTAAATTGGTTACATGGATATACAGGCAGCATTGTGGTCAGTGGAGGAGTATTGCAAGGAGTGTCTGACACAGTTAGTACTCCCAAAAAATAAATAGATGTTAATGTCTTGCAAAACAACAATAAATTAAAAAAGGGTGGCATGCTTAGGTACAGGGGTGGGCTCATCTGCAGAGTTTATGACAAAGTAATTTGGCAGTAAATTACTATTTACTGGTGTCAATATAGGACACTGACCCAGACTACTTTAACTAGCATCATCGATGTCAACAAATTGGTATTGTTTGTCAGGGCCAGGCATTGAATGATGTCAGCGCATAGACTAAACATTGGTGGAGCTGTGTGAGATAATTTTGAACGTGGTAGAGCACAGTTTGAGCTGGGGGGGGAACTCTCTTGTGGCCGGCGGTACCGCCCCAGGGTCCCTCATGTTACAACGGTGTGTCTGACGTTGGGTGCACACCACCACCGCCAGAGACACTACATTGTACTATGAGGGACCCAGTGGCAGTGCCGTCGACCAAAAGCGGGCACACCCACCTCTTCAGACAAACAGCACTGTAACGGGTGCTTGCGCCAAGTGGCAAGACCACGGCCCCGTGGGGGGAGTTTTCCCATTGGGGGAGGTGTAAACATGTCGTATGCTGGACAAACAGCTGCTGCAAATTAAGAGATTGGAACACTCAGTAAGACCAGTCCACAAGCAAGCAATTTTTATAGGAAAGCTAGGTGTCAGCCGGGAAAGGTGGGGCAAAATAATTTGAAATCCAGGAGAGGTTCATTTTAATGAAGGTGAGATCATCCACATTTTGGGTAGGCAGACGAGTCCTTTTTTCGGTTAATATTGAACCAGCAGCACTGAATACTCTTTCTGATAGCACACTAGCTGCTGGGCAAGCAAGCTCCTGCAATGCATATTCTGCCAATTCAGGCCAGGTGTCTAATTTGGATGCCCAGTAATCAAATGGGAATGACGGTTGAGGGAGAACATCGATAAGGGATGAAAAATAGTTAGTAACCATACTGGACAAATGTTGTCTCCTGTCACTTTGAATAGATGCTGCAGTACCTGTCCTGTCTGCGGTCATTGCGAAATCACTCCACAACCTGGTCAGAAAACCCCTCTGTCCAACGCCACTTCTGATTTGTGCACCTCTAACACCTCTGCCCTGCAGCCCCCTGCAGCTCGTGTGAGAACCATCACCGGCGCTGTGTGCTGGGAATGCCTGAATCAAACGGTCTACAAGAGTAGCTTGTTTGGTTGCTAATATTTGTTCGAGGTTCTCATGTGGCATAATATTTTGCAATTTGCCTTTATAGCGAGGGTCAAGGATGCAGGCCAACCAGAAATCATCATCGCTCATCATTTTTATAATGCGTGTGTCCCTTTTGAGGATACGTAAGGCATAATCTGCCATGTGGGCCAAAGTTCCAGTTGTCAAATCTGCGGTTGTGCTGGTTGGAGGGGCAGTTACAGGCAAATCTACGTCACTTGTCTCCCTTAAAAAAACAGAACCCGGCCTTGCAATGCTACTAATTTCTGTTGGCCCAGGAGAAGCTTCCTCATTCAAAAAGTACTCATCCCCATCATCCTCCTCGTCCTCCTCCTCCTCTTCGGCCGCTACCGCGTCCTCTACACGGCCCTGACCAGACAATGGCTGACTGTCATCAAGGCTTTCCTCTTCCTCGGCTGCAGACGCCTGCTCCTTTATGTGCGTAAAACTTTGCATCAGCAGATGCATTAGGGGGATGCTCATGCTTATTATGGCGTTGTCTGCACTAACCAGCCGTGTGCATTCCTCAAAACACTGAAGGACTTGACACAGGTCTTGTAGCTTCGACCACTGCACACCTGACAACTCCATGTCTGCCATCCAACTGCCTGCCCGTGTATGTGTATCCTCCCACAAAAACATAACAGCACGCCTCTGTTCGCACAGTCTCTGAAGCATGTGCAGTGTGGAGTTCCACCTTGTTGCAACGTCGATGATTAGGCGATGCTGGGGAAGGTTCAAAGACCGCTGATAGTTCTGCATACGGCTGGAGTGTACGGGCGAACGGCGGATATGCGAGCAAAGTCTGCGCACTTTGAGGAGCAGGTCGGGTAACCCCGGGTAACTTTTCAGGAAGCACTGCACCACCAGGTTTAAGGTGTGAGCCAGGCAAGGAATGTGTTTCAGTTGGGAAAGGGCTATAGCAGCCATGAAATTCTTTCCGTTATCACTCACTACCTTGCCTGCCTCAAGATGTACAGTGCCCAGCCATGACTGAGTTTCATTCTGCAAGAACTCGGACAGAACTTCCGCGGTGTGTCTGTTGTCGCCCAAACACTTCATTGCCAATACAGCCTGCTGACGCTTGCCACTAGCTGTCCCATAATGGCACACCTGGTGTGCAACAGTGGCAGCTGTGGATGGAGTGGATGTGCGACTGCGGTCTGTGGACGAGCTCTCGCTTCTGCATGAGGAGGAGGAAGAGGAGGAGGGGGGGCGAATGCCTACAGCCAACTCTTTCCTTGACCGTGGGCTAGGCAGAACTGTCCCAATATTGCTGTCCCCTGTGGAGCCTGCATCCACCACATTCACCCAGTGTGCCGTGATGGACACGTAACGTCCCTGGCCATGCCTACTGGTCCATGCATCTGTTGTCAGGTGCACCTTTGTAGTCACAGACTGCCTGAGTACATGGACGATGCGGTCTTTAACATGCTGTTGGAGGGCTGGGATGGCTTTTCTAGAAAAGAAGTGCCGACTGGGTAGCTCGTAGCTTGGTACAGCGTAGTCCATCAGCGCTTTGAAAGCTTCGCTTTCAACTAACCGGTAGGGCATCATCTCTAATGAGATTAGTCTAGCAATGTGGGCGTTCAAAACCTGTGTACGCGGATGCGAGGATGAGTACTTCCTTTTCCTAACAAGAGTCTCATGTAGGGTGAGCTGGACTGGAGAGCTGGAGATCGTGGAACTAGCGGTGGTGCCGGTGGACATGGGTGACTGAGAGAGGGTTGGAGATGATATTCTTGCCGGTGCCCTACATGCAGTGTTTCCTACTGCAAACCTGGTGATTCCCTGACTGCTTTGGCCTGGCGACGAAAGCTGCACAGATACTGCAGGTGGTGCGGGAAATGGTGGGTTGACAGTGAGGGAAGGGATGTAGCGTTGCTGACTAGCTTCATTGGCCGAGGGTGCTGCAACCTTTAGGGACGTTTGGTAGTTAGTCCAGGCTTGCAAATGCATGGTGGATAAGTGTCTATGCATGCAACTTGTATTTAGACTTTTAAGATTCTGACCTCTGCTTAAGGTAGTTGAACATTTTTGACAGATGACTTTGCGCTGATCATTTGGATGTTGTTTAAAAAAATGCCAGACTGCACTCTTTCTACTATCGGATACCTTTTCAGGCATTGTAGACTGAGCTTCTTTAACCGGATGGCCACGCTGTCCTCCAACTGCTTTTGGTTTTGCCACGCGTTTTTTGCCAGATACGGGCCCGGCAGATGGAACCTGTTGTGATGTTGATGCCTGCTGCGGCTCCTTCTCCTCCGCTTCAGAACTACTGCCGCCTGCACCCTGTTCCCCCAATGGCTGCCAATCGGGGTCAACAACTGGGTCATCTATGACCTCCTCTTCTATGTCGTGTGCAACTTCGTCTGTGTCACCGTGTAAGCCGGTGGTATTGCGTTCATGACGGGGCACCATAGTCTCCGCTGGGTTTGATTCTGCCTCAGTACACTGCGAGGGCAATGTTCTGGTCTGAGTCAAAGGAACAGCACAGTAATCTGGCTGTGGCTGTGCATCTGTGCACTCCATGTCCGATTCAACTTCGAATGGGCATGGCCTGTTAACTGTTTCACTGTCTAACCCAGGAACGGTATGTGTAAAGAGCTCCATGGAGTAACCTGTTCTGTCGACTGACGCATCCTTCACTGTTGTTCTGGGAAGGACACAAGGAAGCGACTTGTTCCTGACCGGGAGCATCCACTGACGATGCACTGCTCTGACATTTGGCACTTTCCGAGGAGGAGGCGAAAGAGCTAGAGGCAGAGTCAGCAATGAAAGCCAATACTTGTTCCTCCTGCTCCGGCTTCAAAAGTGGTTTTCCTATTCCCAGAAAAGAGAGCGTTCGAGGCCTTGTGTAGCCAGACAACGAACCTGGCTCAACAACTCGAGACTTAGGTGCTGTACTGCTTTTACCATGACCACCTGATGCTCCACCACCACTACCATCATTACCAGCTGACAATGACCGCCCACGGCCACGACCTCTTCCACTAGACTTCCTCATTGTTTGCAAAACGTAACCAAAGTAACGCTATTTGTTACAGTAAAACAACTTATAAGGTGAACTCAAACTTCTGTAGGATTTATATATACCTTTATAGGTGCCTGACACTGAAAGGAAAATCAGGCCCAATGTTACACACTAGGTTTTCTGTGCCCCAATAATTTGAGACAGATGGCACACACAGGACCAGCACTCAAGCAGAAATGCCAATCTTAATCTCCCACTCTTATTTTTTTTTTAAAAGGGAGAATGTACCCAAAAATAAAAAAATGGCCAAGTATTACACAGTGGTTTTCGGTGGCACACAATGTGAGACAGATGCCACACACAGGACTGGCACAGAGGCAGAGTTGCCAATATTTATCTCCCAATAATTATTTTTTTTTTGAAAAGGGAGAATGTACCCCCCCCCCAAAAAAATGGCCAAGTATTACACAGTGGTTTTCGGTGCCACACAATGAGAGACAGATGCCACCCACAGCAAGGGCACGGAGGCAGACTTGCCAATACTTATCTCCCACTAATTATTTTTTTTTTAAAAGGGAGAATGTACCCCCCCAAAAAAAAATGGCCAAGTATTACACAGTGGTTTTCGGTGGCACACAATGAGAGACAGATGCCACACACAGGACTGGCACAGAGGCAGAGTTGCCAATATTTATCTCCCACTAATTATTTTTTTTTTGAAAAGGGAGAATGTACCCAAAAATAAAAAAATGGCCAAGTATTACACAGTGGTTTTCGGTGGCACACAATGAGAGACAGATGCCACACACAGGACTGGCACAGAGGCAGAGTTGCCAATATTTATCTCCCACTAATTATTTTTTTTTTGAAAAGGGAGAATGTACCCAAAAATAAAAAAATGGCCAAGTATTACACAGTGGTTTTCGGTGGCACACAATGAGAGACAGATGCCACACACAGGACTGGCACAGAGGCAGAGTTGCCAATATTTATCTCCCACTAATTATTTTTTTTTGAAAAGGGAGAATGTACCCAAAAAAAAAGGCCAAGTATTACACAGTGGTTTTCGGTGCCACACAATGAGAGACAGATGCCACCCACAGCAATGGCACGGAGGCAGACTTGCCAATATTTATCTCCCACTAATTTTTTTTTTTTTTAAAAGGGAGAATGTACCCCCCCCAAAAAAAAAATGGCCAAGTATTACACAGTGGTTTTCGGTGCCACACAATGAGAGACAGATGCCACACACAGGACTGGCACAGAGGCAGAGTTGCCAATATTTATCTCCCACTAATTATTTTTTTTTGAAAAGGGAGAATGTACCCAAAAATAAACAAATGGCCAAGTATTACACAGTGGTTTTCGGTGCCACACAATGAGAGACAGATGCCACCCACAGCAATGGCACGGAGGCAGACTTGCCAATATTTATCTCCCACTAATTATTTTTTTTTGAAAAGGGAGAATGTACCCCCAAAAAAATAAAAATGGCCAAGTATTACACAGTGGTTTTCGGTGCCACACAATGAGAGACAGATGCCACACACACAGCAATGGCACGGAGGCAGACTTGCCAATATTTATCTCCCTGCAGTTATCTCAGAAAAGTATGGCAGGCAGCTATAAAAAGGACTGCTGCACACAAAAGTGTGGACAAACACACAAGATAGCTGTGCAGAAAGGAAGGAAAAACAGGATTTGTGCTTTGAAAAAAGCAGTTGGTTTGCACAGCGGCGTACACACAGGCACAGCAACGCAGCTATCAGGGTCAGGGAGCCTTCTAGTGCAGCCCAATGAGCTACAGCGCTGAGGAAAAAAAAATGTAGCTTCCACTGTCCCTGCAAACAAAAGGTGGTGTTGGACAGTGGAAATCGCTACAGCACAAGCGGTTTGTAGCTTTATGTACCCTGCCTATCACTATCCCTGCTTCTGAAGAAGCGGCAGCAACCTCTCCCTACGCTCAGATCAGCAGCAGTAAGATGGCGGTCGGCGGGAACGCCCCTTTATAGCCCCTGTGACGCCGCAGAAAGCAAGCCAATCACTGCAATGCCCTTCTCTAAGATGGTGGGGACTGAGATCTATGTCATCACGCTGCCCACACTCTGCGTCCACCTTCATTGGCTGAGAAATGGCGCTTTTAGCGTCATTGAAACGCGACTTTGGCGCGAAAGTCGCGTACCGCATGGCAGACCCCACACAGGGATCGGCTCGGTTTCATGAGACGCAGACTTTGCCAAAAGTCGGCGACTTATGAAAATGAATGATCCGTTTCGCTCAACCCTACTCGCAAGGAGAGAAACAAATATAGTGGACAAAGCTATATTTTTAATGAACTACTGAGGCAAAGTAACAGCATTGCTTTATCAAATTTATATGAAGTGTATTGTGTCCAATGTTAGCAACCAGGCAACACAAAAAGGAGCTTTTCAAGTGAGCCCTTTAAGGTACACAAATGTTATGATTATGAAGTGTTTTCCAACAAGGATGTGGTTTCACCAATGGGGGGTACCTTTTGTAAAAATAGACTAGTGCCATCACAGTCCCCCTTGACCAAACTTCACCGGCCTATAACAGTACAAAGCACGTTCACCCTGGTGATCTAGTGGCAGTTAAACAAGAGACATTGCAGGAGACAGAGTTAAGAAGTAGGCCCAATGGAATGCCATGCCCAATTCCCCAATGTGGGGTCCTTTTTGGACTGATTAAAATAGTGCCATCACTGCCCCCTAGACCTAAATGCCCCGTACAGACCACGTTCACCCTGGTTATCTAGTGGCAGTTAAAGGACACATTGCAGGACACAGACTTAAGAAGTAGGCCCAATGTAATGTAATGCCCAATTCCCCAATGTGGGGTCCTGTTTTTAAAAAATAAAATGCTGCCTTCACAGCCCCCATACCCAAAAATCACCGGCCTATAACAGTACTGAGCACGTGCACCCTGGTCATGTCGTCGGAGATAAGGAAGAGACATTGCAGGAGACAGAGTTAAGAATTAGGGCCAATGTTGTGGTGTGGATCTCTGAGACTTTTAATGCAGTGCATGATCTGCCAAACAATTCCCCAGTGGGGGTACCTTTTTAAAAAATAAACTAGTGCCATCGCATGCCCCCAGCCCAAACTTCAATGGCCTATAACAGTACTGACCACGTTCACACTGGTGATCTAGTGGCAGGTACAGAACAGATTGCAGGAGACAGAGTTAAGAAGTAGGCCCAATGTAATGTCATGCCCAATTCCCCAATGTAAAATCCTTTTTTTTAAAGAGAAAAGAGTGCCATCACAGGCCCCTTGGCCAACATGCACCGTGCAGACCACGTTCACCCTGGTGATCTACTGGCAGGTACAGGACAGATTGCAGGAGACAGAGTTAAGAAGTTGGCACAATGTAATGCATACCCAATTCCCCAATGTAAAATCCTTTTTTTTTTTAAATAAAAGAGTGCCATCACAGGCCCCTTGGCCAACATGCAACGTACAGAGCACGTTCACCCTGGTGATCTACTGGCAGGTACAGGACAGATTGCAGGAGACAGAGTTAAGAAGTCGGCCCGATGTAATGCCATGCCCAATTCCCCAATGTGTTGTCCTTTTTAAAAAAAAATAAAAGAGTGCCATCACAGCACCGTTGGCCAAAATGCACCATACATACCACGTTCACCCTGGGGATATAGTGGTTCTGGATAAGGAGGATGAGGATAAGGAGGAGGATAAAAACAAACAAACCAAATCTCAAAGCGTATATCTATGTGTGGATGTGAAGAGGTGCATGAGAATACACCTCCCCAAAAGATGGAATGTATTTGAGGTTATGTTTCGCTGTTTTCACTTGGTGGTGTACAGAAGTCTTTCCCAATCCAGGCCTTGTTCATTTTGATAAGAGTCAGCCTGTCAGCATTTTCAGTTGACAGGCGGATGCGCTTATCTGTTATAATTCCACCAGAGGCACTAAAAACCCTCTCTGACAGAACGCTAGAAGCAGGGCAGGCCAGGACCTCCAAAGCGTAGAGAGCCAGTTCATGTCACGTGTCCAGCTTGGATACCCAATAATTAAAAGGCACAGAGGAATCACGGAGGATGTTTGTACGATCTGCAAGGTACTCCCTCACCATCTTCCCAAACATTGCACTTGTGACAGCACCCCTTGCCTCTGTGCCGCCACGATGGGAGGGTCTAAGAAAACTGTCCCAGAACTTGGCCATTGTTCCCCTGCCTGAGCTGGATTGTACTTCTGTCTCTCTTGCTTGGAGTCCTTGGTTGTACAATAAACTCTGCTGCCTGCTGCCAGTGTTCTCACATGGGAATTTTCTAAGTCATTCCATTACAAGGGCCCTGTGGTACTGCAACATTTTAATACACCTCTCTGCCTCAGGCAGAAGAGATTGAAAGTTCTCCTTGTAGCGTGGCTCTGGAAGTGTTACCAACCAGTAATGAGTGTCAGCCAATATTCTGATAATCCGAGGGTCACGTGAAATGCAGCACAACATAAAGTCAGCCATGCGTGCCAGACTGCTAACAGGCAAGACTTCCGTGTCCTCACCAACAGGATGACTGACCATGCTGTCCTCCTCCTCCTCATCCTCATCCTCCTCCTCCTTGTCCTCAGGCCAGCCCCGCTGAACAGAAGCTAATACAGATGTGTTTGTAGTACTGTCTATAGCGCATGAAAGTAGCTCCTGTTCTTCCTCCTCCTCATTGCCTACCAATCCATGTTGAGAAGACATGAGGCTGTGATGAGTGTAATCCCCCTGTATGTTTCCTTGCTCCATGTCCTCGTGCTCCGCCTGCAATGCATCCTCTTTGATTGTGAGCAGAGAGTTTTTCAAAATGCTGAGAAGCGGGATGGTGATGCTAATTATGGCGTCCTCGCCGCTCACCATCTTGGTGCAGTCCTCAAAGTTTTGGAGGATGTTATATATGTCTGACATGCATGTCCACTCCTGAGCCCTCTTCTGCTCACAAATCCTTTCCAACATATGCAGTGTAGAGTTCCAGCGCGTGGGGTACATCACACAACAGTCGGTGAGCTGGAAGCTGAAACTGCTGCTAAAGCACGGCAAGGGCGGCTGACTTTCTGAAATGGGCACAGACAGTGTAATTTTACTAGCAGATCCGGCAGATCCAGGTAGCTTTTCAGAAAACATTGAACCACGAGGTTAAGCACATGGGCCAAGCAAGGTACATGTGTGAGCTCACCTTGCCTCAGAGCCGCCACCTGGTTACAGCCATTGTCACACATGACCATGCCTGGCTGTAGGTTCAGCGGTCTCATCGAAACATCTGACTGCTCTTTCAGCGCTGTCCACAACTCTTCTGCATTGTGCAGTTTGTCACCTCTGCAGATTAGCTTCAGAACAGCCTGATGCCGCTTGGCTGAGGCAGTGCTGCAGTGCTTCCAGCTTCTGACTGATGTGTTGATTTCAGACATGGAGGATGAAGAGGAGAAGGAGGTGCAGGAGCTGTAGACTGTGGGGGCAACCCTGATTGACGTAGGGCCAGCAATCCTCGGCGTGGGGAGGATGTGTTCCATCCCAAGGTCCGACTGGGTCACGGCTTCCACTATGTTAACCCAGTGTGCCGTCATTGAGATGTACTGTCCCTGCCCGCAAGCACTTGTCCATGTGTCCATGGTTAGGTGGACTTTCCCGGTAACAGCATTGTTGAGGGCACGGGTAATGTTGTGGGACACATGCTGGTGTAATGCCGGTTGTTGTGAACTCTATTTTTGGGCTCCCTCTAGTGGTCACAAGCGGTACTGTGTAGTGTTGTCTTTCTGCAGGTTGGCAGCATCAGCTGGTTCGTTATCCTTGGCTGGTTTCCTATTTAGCTCACCTGGATACTCAGTTCCTTGCCTGCTATCAATGTATTCAGTGCTCTTCAGATTCCTTGTGGCTACCTTGCTCCTAGTCTCTCCAAGACAAGCTAAGTTTTTGTTTGTTCATTTTTTGATTATCAGCATTCATCATGTTTCTTGTCCAGCTTGCTAAAATGTGATTTCCTCGCTTGCTGGTTGCTCTAGGGGACTGAGTTTCAACCCCCACACCGTTAGTTGGTGCGGGGGTTCTGGAAATCTCAGTGTGGATATTTTGTAAGGGTTTTTTACTGACCGCACAGACCCCTTTTCTATTTTCTGCTATCTAGTATTAGTGGGCCTCATTTGCTGAATCTGCTTTCACCCCTGTGTATGTGCCTTCCTCTTACCTCACTGTTATTATTTGTTGGGGGCTTCTATATCTTTGGGGATTATTTCTCTGGAGGCAAGTGAGGTCTTTCTCTCTCTCTAGGGGTAGTTAGTTCCTCAGGCTGGCTCGAGACGTCTAGGATTTTAGGCACGTTCACCGGCTACTTCTAGTGTGTTTGGATAGGTTCAGATTTGCGGTCAGTCCAGTTTGCCACCTCCCTAGAGCTTGTCCTATGTTTGTTACTTAGCTGGAGTAATTTGTGATCCTCAACCACTAAGGATCATAACAGTATAGCAGGCCAAAAAGTGTTTAATGCATCGCAGAAGTGGGATAAAAAGAAGACCTGAGTACATTTTTTTTTTCTCCTCCCGCTTTTCCTTTGCTGCAGTCTGTTTAGCTTCTTTCATCCCCTTGAACTCTGGGTGGTTTTGAGCTCAGCTGCAGACATGAATGTTCAGACTCTGACTTCTAGTGTGGATCATCTTACTGCACGGGTGCAAAGTATTCAGGATTTTGTTATTCATAGCCCTATGTCAGAACCAAAGATACCCATTCCTGAGTTGTTTTCTGGAGATAGATCTAGGTTTCTAAATTTTAAGAATAATTGTAAGTTATTTTTATCTCTGAGACCTCGTTCCTCTGGTGATTCCGCTCAGCAAGTTAAAATTGTTATCTCCTTGTTGCGTGGCGACCCTCAAGATTGGGCTTTCTCTCTGGCGCCAGGAGATCCTGCATTGCTTAATGTAGATGCATTTTTTCTGGCTCTTGGACTGCTTTATGAGGAGCCTAATCTTGAGAATCAGGCAGAAAAAGCGTTGCTGGCTATCTCTCAAGGTCTGGATGAAGCAGAGGTGTATTGTCAAAAATTTCGGAAATGGTCGGTGCTTACTCAATGGAATGAGTGTGCCCTGGCTGCAAATTTCAGAGAAGGTCTTTCTGAGGCCGTTAAGAATGTTATGGTGGGGTTTCCCACCCCTGCAAGTCTGAGTGATTCTATGGCTTTAGCAATTCAGGTTGATCGACGTTTGCGGGAGCGCAAATCTGCTCATCCTTTGGCGGTATTTTCTGAACAGAGACCTGAGTCTATGCAATGTGACCGAACTCTGACCAGAATTGAGCGACAAAGTCATAGACGTCAAAATGGGTTGTGCTTTTACTGTGGTGATTCTACTCATGTTATCTCAGCATGCTCTAAACGCTTAAAAAAATTCGCTAAACCTGTCACTAGGGTTGAGCGACCTTTACATTTATAGGATCGGGTCGGGTTTCACGAAACGCGACTTTTTCAAAAGTCGGGTCGAGTGAAATCGGCCGATCCTATAAAAAAGTCGGGGTCGGGGTCGGCCGAAACTCGAAACCCAATGCAGTGCATTGTGTTTCCAATGGTTCCCAGGGTCTGAAGGAGCGGAAACTCTCCTTCAGGCCCTGGGATCCATATTTAAGTGTAAAATAAAGAATTAAAATAAAAAATATCGCCATACTTACCATCTGATGCGCCCTGGTACTAAGCGGGAACCTTCCTTCCTTAGAATCAGCCTTCCAGGACCTTGCGGTGACGTCGCGGTGACGTCGCGGCTTGTGATTGGTCGCGCAGCCGCCCATGTGACCGCTCGCGTGACCAATCACAAGCCGCGACGTCACTGTGACGTCACCGAAGGTCCTGGAAGGGCTGATTCTTAGGAAGGAAGGCTGCCGGAAAGAAGCCGAGGGTGAGTTTATTCCTATTAGGTATATACTCACCCTCGGACGCGCCCTGCTTCTTTCCGGCAGCCTTCCTTCCTAAGAATCAGCCCTTCCAGGACCTTCGGTGACGTCACGGTGACGTCGCGGCCTTTGATTGGTCGCGCGAGCGGTCACATGGGCGGCTGCGCGACCAATCACAAGCCGCGACGTCACCGCAAGGTCCTGGAAGGCTGATTCTAAGGAAGGAAGGTTCCCGCTTAGTACCAGGGCACATCAGATGGTAAGTATGGCGATATTTTTTATTTTAATTCTTTATTTTACACTTAAATCTGAATTCCGATACCAATTCCCGATATCTTAAACATATTGGGAATCGGTATCGGAATTCCGATTCCAGATTCAGAAGATCGCCGACTTCATGGCCGACCCCACACAGGGGTCGGGTCGGGTTTCATGAAACCCGACTTTGCCAAAAGTCGGCGACTTCTGAAAATTGCCGACCCGTTTCGCTCAACCCTACCTGTCACCATTGGTACTATACAGCCTAAATTTATTTTGTCCGTTACTTTGATTTGTTCTTTGTCGTCCTACCCGGTTATGGCTTTTGTGGATTCGGGTGCTGCCCTGAATCTGATGGATTTGTCGTTTGCCAGGCGCTGTGGTTTTGTCCTGGAGCCTTTGGAATTTCCTATTGCTCTGAGGGGAATTGATGCTACGCCATTGGCTGAGAATAAGCCTCAGTATTGGACGCAAATGACCATGTGCATGACTCCCGTACATCAGGAGGTGATTCGCTTTCTTGTTTTGTATAATTTGCATGATGTTGTCGTTTTGGGTCTGCCATGGCTGCAGGCTCATAATCCAGTTTTAGATTGGAAAGCTATGTCTGTGTCAAGTTGGGGTTGTCAGGGAATTCATGGCGATACTCCGTTGGTGTCTATTGCTTCTTCCACTCCTTCTGAGGTCCCTGAATTTTTGTCTGACTACCAGGATGTATTTGATGAGCCCAGGTCCAGTGCCCTGCCCCCTCATAGGGATTGTGACTGTGCTATAAATTTAATTCCTGGTAGTAAATTTCCTAAGGGACGACTTTTTAATTTGTCTATACCAGAGCATGCCGCGATGCGGAGTTATATAAAGGAGTCTTTGGAGAAGGGACATATTCGCCCATCCTCTTCCCCTCTTGGTGCAGGATTTTTTTTTGTGGCCAAGAAGGACGGTTCTTTGAGACCTTGTATTGATTATCGTCTTCTGAATAAAATCACAGTCAAATTTCAGTATCCTTTGCCACTATTGTCTGATTTGTTTGCTCGGATTAAGGGTGCCAGTTGGTTCACCAAGATAGATCTCCGTGGTGCGTATAACCTTGTGCGCATTAAGCAGGGAGATGAATGGAAAACAGCATTTAATACGCCCGAAGGCCATTTTGAGTACTTGGTGATGCCTTTTGGACTTTCTAATGCTCCTTCTGTGTTTCAGTCCTTCATGCATGACATCTTCCGAGAATATCTGGATAAATTTATGATTGTTTATCTGGATGACATTTTGGTCTTTTCTGATGATTGTGAGTCCCATGTGAAGCAGGTCAGGATGGTGTTTCATGTCTTGCGTGCTAATGCTTTATTTGTGAAGGGCTCAAAATGTCTCTTCGGAGTACAGAAGGTCTCCTTTTTGGGTTTTATTTTTTCTCCTTCTACTGTGGAGATGGACCCAGTCAAGGTCTAGGCTATTCATGACTGGACTCAGCCCACGTCTGTTAAGAGTCTTCAGAAGTTCTTGGGTTTTGCTAATTTTTACCGTCGTTTCATCGCTAATTTTTCTAGCGTGGTTAAACCTTTGACGGATTTGACCAAGAAGGGTTCTGATGTGACTAATTGGTCTCCTGCGGCCGTGGAGGCCTTTCAGGAGCTGAAGCACTGGTTTTCTTCAGCTCCAGTCTTATGTCAGCCAGATGTCTCTCTCCACTTCCAGGTCGAGGTTGATGCTTCTGAGATTGGAGCAGGGGCTGTTTTGTCGCAGAGAAGCTCTGATGGCTCTGTGATGAAGCCATGTGCTTTCTTTTCAAGAAAGTTTTCGCCTGCCGAGCGGAATTATGATGTTGGTAATCGGGAGTTGTTGGCTATGAAGTGGGCATTTGAGGAGTGGCGACATTGGCTCGAAGGAGCTAAACATCGTGTGGTGGTCTTTAGGGTTGAGCGACTTTCATTTTTTTAAGATCGAGTAGGGTTTTGGGAAACCCGATTTTGTCCAGAGTCGAGTCGAGTGCAGTCGGCCGATTATCGCTAAAAGTCGGGGATCGACCGAAACACGAAACCCAATGCAAGTCAATGGGGAAGCATAGTCGGCAGTGAGTGGAGGCCAGGAAAACACCTACAGTGCCCATTTTAATGCCAAAAACATCCATTCTTGTTTCTGAAGCTTGCCAATCTTAATTAACTGTATAATAATAGTTGGGCATAGGGAATTGGG
Organism: Ranitomeya variabilis; assembly: GCF_051348905.1. Lineage (NCBI taxonomy): Eukaryota > Metazoa > Chordata > Amphibia > Anura > Dendrobatidae > Ranitomeya > Ranitomeya variabilis. Next base: position 955,298,040 of record NC_135233.1, on the reverse strand, counting down.
GGAAAGTTGTGGGGGGAGTAGGGCTGGCTCAAGTTTTTCGTGGGCCCAGGAAATGCGGACTACGTCACGGCGGTGTTGCAGGGAAAGGTAAGTATTTAAAAGTTGCAAGTGCTGTGATCCTGAGCAAGCAGGGGGGGGCCCACTCGTTCGCATTGCCACTGGCACAGGGCCCCTCAAAGTACGGCGGTGTGTTTGCATGGCGGGGGCGCCTCCCACCAGCAGCGACACTTTTGCGTACTCTGAGGGGCCCTGTGCCAGTGACGTCGCCAACGAGTATGCCCCCCCACCTGATGAAGGAACCTGCACTTTCATCTGCACCTTCCTCTTTGTCCCTGTGTAAGGTGGTATAACATGCGGGAAGGGGAACCTTACTTTCAGCAGGGACAGATTCTGGCTGTGTAGAGTATAAGGGGAATGTAGTGGTCTAGGTCAATGTACCAGCAGACTCATTTAGCAGTGGCTGGGCAATGGGCAGGATGAGGAGGAAACAGATATAGGGCCAAAGAATAAAGTAGGCTACATGCAGTTCAAAATTGGTAACAGGACTAAACAGGCGGCATTGCTTTGTTCAGTGGAGTAGCAAACCCAAGAGCAGCAGACACTGTTTCAAGGGCCTAACCACACTAGTAGGCCAAATGCAGTTTAATATCTGATAGTATAGGGCGAAAGCCAGAATGTGGAAGCTCAGCTTTGTTCAGTTGAGGACAACACCAGGGAGGGGCAGACACCTTTAGTAGGCCGGAAAAGCCTATTGCATTTTTTAAAATGGTAATTTGGAGCAGAAGGTTGAAGCTCAGCTTTATTTAGTTGAGGGCAACACCAGGGAGGGGCAGAAGCCGTTAGTAGGCCCTAACCACCATTTTTTTTTTTAAAACCACTTAATGAGAGCTGGAAGGTTGAAGCTCAGCTTTATTTAGTTGAGGACAACACCAGGGAGGGGCAGAAGCCGTTAGTAGGCCCTAACCACCATTTTTTTTTTTTAAAACCACTTAATGAGAGCCGGAAGGTTGAAGCTCAGCTTTATTTAGTTGAGGACAACACCAGGGAGGGGCAGAAGCCGTTAGTAGGCCCTAACCACCATTTTTTTTTTTAAAACCACTTAATGAGAGCCGGAAGGTTGAAGCTCAGCTTTATTTAGTTGAGGACAACACCAGGGAGGGGCAGAAGCCGTTAGTAGGCCCTAACCACCATTTTTTTTTTTTAAAACCACTTAATGAGAGCCGGAAGGTTGAAGCTCAGCTTTATTTAGTTGAGGACAACACCAGGGAGGGGCAGAAGCCGTTAGTAGGCCCTAACCACCATTTTTTTTTTTAAAACCACTTAATGAGAGCCGGAAGGTTGAAGCTCAGCTTTATTTAGTTGAGGACAACACCAGGGAGGGGCAGAAGCCGTTAGTAGGCCCTAACCACCATTTTTTTTTTTAAAACCACTTAATGAGAGCCGGAAGGTTGAAGCTCAGCTTTATTTAGTTGAGGACAACACCAGGGAGGGGCAGAAGCCGTTAGTAGGCCCTAACCACCATTTTTTTTTTTAAAACCACTTAATGAGAGCCGGAAGGTTGAAGCTCAGCTTTATTTAGTTGAGGACAACACCAGGGAGGGGCAGAAGCCGTTAGTAGGCCCTAACCACCATTTTTTTTTTTAAAACCACTTAATGAGAGCTGGAAGGTTGAAGCTCAGCTTTATTTAGTTGAGGACAACACCAGGGAGGGGCAGAAGCCGTTAGTAGGCCCTAACCACCATTTTTTTTTTTAAAACCACTTAATGAGAGCTGGAAGGTTGAAGCTCAGCTTTATTTAGTTGAGGACAACACCAGGGAGGGGCAGAAGCCGTTAGTAGGCCCTAACCACCATTTTTTTTTTTAAAACCACTTAATGAGAGCCGGAAGGTTGAAGCTCAGCTTTATTTAGTTGAGGACAACACCAGGCAGGGGCACACAGACAGACACCTTTAGTAGGCCGGAAAAGCCTATTGCATTTTTCAAAATGGTAATTTGGAGCAGAAGGTTGAAGCTCAGCTTTATTTAGTTGAGGGCAACACCAGGGAGGGGCAGAAGCCGTTAGTAGGCCCTAACCAAAGTTGAAGGCCAAATGCAGTTTAATTTCTGATACTATAGGCCGAAAGCCAGAAGGTGGAAGCTCCGATTTAGACAGTGGAGGACAATTTGAATTAGGGACTGCAGACAGACTTAGTAGGCTGTCCCCTGTGGACCATGCATCCACCACATTAACCCATTGCGCCGTAATGGACACGTAATCTTCCGTGGCCATGCCTACAGGTCCATGCGTCTGTTGTCAGGTGCACCTTTGTACTCACAGATTGCCAGAGTGCATGGACAATGCGGTCTTCTACATGCTGGTGGAGGGTTGGGATGGCTTTTCTCGCAAAAGAAGTGTCGACTGGTTAGCTTGTAGCGTGGTACAGCGTAGTCCATCATGGCCTTATTAATAGTAAATAAAATATATAACTAGGCTCTATGAACTTTTAAATAGGTTCCAGGGGTACACGGGCAGCATTGGTGTGGTCAGTGGAGGAGTATTGCAAGTAGGGGCCGCAGACAGGCTATCAAAGGCCTAAAATAACAAACAATAGGCTCATGGCAGTTTTACAGCGGTTACATGGATACACGGGCAGGCAACTTGGTGGTGGTGAGTGGAGGAGTATTTAAAGTAGGGACCGCAGACAGGCTATCAAAGGCCTAAAATAACAAACAATAGGCTCATGGCAGTTTTACAGCGGTTACATGGATACACGGGCAGGCAGCTTGGTGGTGGTGAGTGGAGGAGTATTTAAAGTAGGGACCGCAGACAGGCTATCAAAGGCCTAAAATAACAAACAATAGGCTCATGGCAGTTTTACAGCGGTTACATGGATACACGGGCAGGCAGCTTGGTGGTCAGTGGAGGAGTATTTAAAGTAGGGACCGCAGACAGGCTTCAAAGGCCTAACATAAGAAAATGGGCTGGCTGTAGGCACTTTATAATTGGTTCCAGGGGTACACGGGCAGCAGTGGTCTGGTCAGTGGAGGAGTATTGCAAGTAGGGGCTGCAGACAGGCTATCAAAGGCCTAAAATAACAAACAGTAGGCAGTCATGGCAGTTTTACATCGGTTACATGGATACACAGGCAGGCACTCCAGGCAGCATTGTGGTCAGTGGAGGAGTATTGCAAGTAGGGGCCGCAGACAGGCTATCAAAGGCCTAAAATAACAAACAATAGGCTCATGGCAGTTTTACAGCGGTTACATGGATACACGGGCAGGCAGCTTGGTGGTGGTGAGTGGAGGAGTATTTAAAGTAGGGACCGCAGACAGGCTATCAAAGGCCTAAAATAACAAACAATAGGCTTATGGCAGTTTTACAGCGGTTACATGGATACACGGGCAGGCAGCTTGGTGGTCAGTGGAGGAGTATTTAAAGTAGGGACCGCAGACAGGCTATCAAAGGCCTAAAATAACAAACAATAGGCTCATGGCAGCTTTACAGCGGTTACATGGATACACAGGCAGCTTGGTGGTGAGTGGAGGAGTAGTGCAAGGAGTGTCTGTCCCAGTACTCCCAAAATATAAATAGATGTTAATGTCTCGCAAAACAACCACAACAAAAAAAAAGGTGGCATACTTAGGTACAGGGGTGGGCTCATCTACTGAGTTTCTGACATAGTAATTTGGCAGTAACTATTTAATGGTGCCAATATAGGACACAGACACAGACTACTTTAAGTTGCATCATAGATGTCTACAAATTTGTATTGTCAGTGCCAGACATTGAATGATGTCAGCGAATAGACTAAAGATTGGTGGAGCTGTGCGACATAATTTTGGACGTGGTAGAGCACATTTTGAGCTGGGGTAGGGGGGAACTCTCTTGAGGCCGGCGGGACCGCCCCAGGGCCCCTCATGTTACAACGGTGTGTCTGACGTTGGGTGCGCACCACCACCGCCAGAGACACTACATTGTACTATGAGGGACCCAGTAGCAATGCCGTCAACCAAAAGCGAGCACACCCACCTCTTCAGACAAACAGCAGTCTCACGGGTGCTTGCGCCAAGTCGCGATACCACGGCCCCGTGTGGGGAGTTTTGCCATTTAGGGAGGTGTAAACATGTCGTATGCTGTACAATCAGCTGCAGCAAATTAGACATTAGAAAAGTAATTCACAGGCAAGAGCTTTTCATAGGAAAGCTAGGTGTCGGCCGGGCAAGGTGGGGCAAAAGATTTCGAAATCCAGTTGTGGTTCATTTTAATGAATGTTAGATCGTCAACATTTTGGGTAGCCAGACGAGTCCTTTTTTCGGTTAATATTGAACCTGCAGCACTGAATACTCTTTCTGATAGGACACTTGCTGCCGGGCAAGCAAGCTCCTGCAATGCATATTCTGCCAATTCTGGCCAGGTGTCTAATTTGGAGGCCCAGTAATCAAATGGGAATGACGGTTGAGGGAGAACATCGATAAGGGATGAAAAATAGTTAGTAACCATACTGGACAAATGTTGTCTCCTGTCACTTTCAATTGATGCAGCAGTACCTGTCCTGTCTGCGGTCATAGCAAAATCACTCCACAACCTGGTCAGAAAACCCCTCTGTCCAACGCCACTTCTGATGTGTGCACCCCTAACACTCCTAGTCTGCTGCCCCCTGGAGCTCGTGTGAGAACGATCACGTGCGCTGTGTGCTGGGAATGCCTGAAGGAAACGGTCAACAAGAGTTGATTGTTTGGTTGCTAATATTAGTTCCAAGTTCTCATGTGGCATAATATTTTGCAATTTGCCTTTATAGCGTGGATCAAGGAGGCAGGCCAACCAGTAATCGTCATCGTTCATCATTTTCGTAATGCGTGTGTCCCTTTTTAGGATACGTAAGGCATAATCCGCCATGTGGGCCAAAGTTCCAGTTGTCAAATCTCCGGTTGTGATTGGTTGAGGGGCAGTTGCAGGCAAATCTACGTCACTTGTGTCCCTCAAAAAACCAGAACCCGGCCGTGACACGCAACCAATTTCCTGTGCCCCCGGGAAAGGTTCGGCATTAAAAATATACTCATCCCCATCATCCTCCTCGTCCTCCACCTCCTCTTCACCCGCTACCTCGTCCTGTACACTGCCCTGACCAGACAATGGCTGACTGTCATCAAGGCTTTCCTCTTCCTCTGGTGCAGACGCCTGCTCCTTTATGTGCGTCAAACTTTGCATCAGCAGACGCATTAGGGGGATGCTCATGCTTATTACGGCGTTGTCTGCACTAACCAGCCGTGTGCATTCCTCAAAACACTGAAGGACTTGACACATGTCTTGTATCTTAGACCACTGCACACCTGACAACTCCATGTCTGCCATCCTACTGCCTGCCCGTGTATCCTCCCACAAATAAATAACAGCACGCCTCTGTTCGCACAGTCTCTGAAGCATGTGCAGTGTTGAGTTCCACCTTGTTGCAACGTCTATGATTAGGCGATGCTGGGGAAGGTTCAAAGACCGCTGATAGGTCTGCATACGGCTGGCGTGTACAGGCGAACGTCGGATATGTGAGCAAAGTGCACGCACTTTGAGGAGCAGGTCGGAGAACCCAGGATAAGTTTTCAATAAGCACTGCACCACCAGGTTTAAGGTGTGAGCCAGGCAAGGAATGTGTTTCAGTTGGGAAAGGGAGATGGCAGCCATGAAATTCCTTCCGTTATCACTCACTACCTTGCCTGCCTCAAGATCTACTGTGCCCAGCCACGACTGCGTTTCTTGTTGCAAGAACTCGGACAGAACTTCCGCGGTGTGTCTGTTGTCGCCCAAGCACTTCATAGCCAATACAGCCTGCTGACGCTTGGCAGTAGCTGGCCCATAATGGGACAACTGGTGTGCAACAGTGTCATCTGCCGATGGAGTGGTTGGCAGACTGCGTTCTGTGGAAGAGCTGTAGCTTCTGCAGGAGGACGAGGAGGAGGAGGAGGAGGGGGTGCGAACGCCTACAGCCAACTGTTTCCTAGACCGTGGGCTAGGCACAACTGTCCCTAAATTGATGTCGCCTGTGGACCCTGCATCCACCACATTCACCCAGTGTGCCGTGATGGACACATAACGTCCCTGGCCATGCCTACTGGTCCATGCATCTGTAGTCAGGTGCACCTTTGTACTCACAGATTGCCTGAGTGCATGGACGATGCGCTGTTTAACATGCTGGTGCAGGGCTGGGATGGCTTTTCTGGAAAAAAAGTGTCGACTGGGTAGCTCGTATCGTGGTTCAGCGTACTCCATCAGGGCTTTGAAAGCTTCGCTTTCAACTAACCGGTAGGGCATCATCTCTAACGAGATTAGTCTAGCTATGTGGGCGTTAAAACACTGTGTACGCGGATGCGAGGATAAGTACTTCCTTTTTCTAACCAGAGTCTCATGTAGGGTGAGCTGGACTGGAGAGCTGGAGATCGTGGAACTTTCGGGTGTGCCGGTGTACATGGCAGACTGAGAGACGGTTGGAGACGGTATTGTTTCCGCCGGTGCCCTAGATGCAATATTTCCTCCTACAAAACTGGTGATTCCCTGACCCTGACTGCTTTTGGCTGGCAAAGAAACCTGCACAGATACTGCCGGTGGTGCGGAAAATGGTGGCCTTACAGTGACGGAAGGGATGTTGCGTTGCTGACTAGCTTCATTGGCCGAGGGTGCTACAACCTTGAGGGACGTTTGGTAGTTAGTCCAGGCTTGAAAATGCATGGTGGTTAAGTGTCTATGCATGCAACTAGTATTTAGACTTTTCAGATTCTGACCTCTGCTTAAGCTAATTGAACATTTTTGACAGATGACTTTGCGCTGATCAGTTGGATGTTGTTTAAAAAAATGCCAGACTGCACTCTTCCTAGACTCGGATCCCTTTTCAGGGATTGCAGACTGAGCTTTAACCGGATGGCAACGCTGTGCTCCAACAGGTTTTGGCTTTGACACGCGTTTTGGGCCAGATACGGGCCCGGCAGATGGAACCTGTTGCGATGTTGATGCCTGCTGCGGCCCCTCCTCCACCTCCGCTTCTGAACTACTGCTGCCTGCACCCTGTTCCCCCAATGGCTGCCAATCGGGGTCAATAACTGGGTCATCTATTACCTCCTCTTCGAGCTCGTGTGCAACTTCGTCTGTGTCACTGTGTCGGTCGGTGGTATAGCGTTCGTGGCGGGGCAACATAGTCTCATCAGGGTCTGATTGTGGATCTGTACCCTGAGAGGGCAATGTGGTGGTCTGAGTCAAAGGAGCAGCATAGTACTCTGGCTGTGGCTGTGCATCAGTGCACTCCATGTCAGAATCTACTTGTAATGGGCATGGCCTGTTAAATGTTTCACTTTCTAAGCCAGGGACGGTATGTGTAAAGAGCTCCATGGAGTGACCCGTTGTGTCGCCTGCTGCATCCTTCTCTCTTGTTGTAGTTTTTGCTGAGGAGGACAAGGAAGCGACTTGTCCCTGACCGTGAACATCCACAAGCGACGCGCTGCTTTTACATTTACCAGTTTCGGAAGAGGAGGCAAAAGAGCTAGAGGCTGAGTCTGCAATGTAAGCCAAAACTTGCTGTTGCTGCTCCGCCTTTAAAAGCGGTTTTCCTACTCCCAGAAAAGAGAGCGTTCGAGGCCTTGTGTAGCCTGACGACGAAACTGGCTCCACAGCTCCAGACTTAGGTGGAATATTTTTATCCCCACGACCACCTGATGCTCCACTACCACTACCATCATTACCAGCTGACAATGAACGCCCACGACGACCTCTTGCACCAGACTTCCTCATTGTTTTAAAATCTTAACCAAAGTAACTTTATTTGTTGCTGTCAAACAACTTACACGGTGAGCTATAACTTCAGTATGATTTCAATATCCCTTAACAGGTTGGTGAGACCACAAGGAAAATCAGGCACAATGTTACACACTCTGTTTTCTGTGGCACAAAATCACAGAGATGACACACACGCAGGACTGTCACTCAAGCACTAATGTCAATATTAATCTCCCACCTAATTTATGTATTTTTTTTTTTCAGGGAGACTTTAGAAACCAAATAATAAGAAAAAAAATAAATAAATAAATAGGCTTTCTATAGCCCACTGAATGAGAGATAGCACACACAGCAGTGGCACACAAGCCCTGACTGAGGCCAATATTTTTCTCCCACTGATTGATGTAGTGTTTTTGTGTTGAGGTAGAATTTAGAACACAAATCACGGGAAAAATAAATAGGCTTTCTATGGCCCACTGAATGAAAGGGAGAGAGGTGGCACACCCAGGAGTCAAGACTGGCACACAAGCTGAAAGGGCAATATTACTCTCCCACTGTTTTTTGTATGTTTTTTTTTTTTTTTTCAGGGAGACTTTAGAAACCAAATAATATTAAAAAAACCAAAAAAAAAATAGCCTTTCTATGGCCCACTGAATGAGAGAGAGAGGTGGCACACCCAGGAGTCAAGACTGGCACACAAGCTGAAAGGGCAATATTACTCTCCCACTGTTTTTTTATGTATTTTTTGTTTTTTAAGGGAGACTTTAGAAACCCAATAATATTTAAAAAAAAAAAATAAATAGGCTTTCTATGGCCCACTGAATGAAAGGGAGAGAGGTGGCACACCCAGGAGTCAAGACTGGCACACAAGCTGAAAGGGCAATATTACTCTCCCACTGTTTTTTTAGGTATTTTTTTTTTTTTCAGGGAGACTTTAGAAACCAAATAATATTAAAAAAAAATAAAAAATAAATAGGCTTTCTATAGCCCACTGAATGAGAGATAGCACACACAGCAGTGGCACACAAGCCCTGACTGAGGCCAATATTTTTCTCCCACTGATTGATGTAGTGTTTTTGTGTTGAGGTAGAATTTAGAACACAAATCACGGGAAAAATAAATAGGCTTTCTATGGCCCACTGAATGAAAGGGAGAGAGGTGGCACACCCAGGAGTCAAGACTGGCACACAAGCTGAAAGGGCAATATTACTCTCCCACTGTTTTTTGTATGTTTTTTTTTTTTTTTCAGGGAGACTTTAGAAACCAAATAATATTAAAAAAAACAAAAAAAAAATAGCCTTTCTATGGCCCACTGAATGAGAGAGAGAGGTGGCACACCCAGGAGTCAAGACTGGCACACAAGCTGAAAGGGCAATATTACTCTCCCACTGTTTTTTTATGTATTTTTTGTTTTTTAAGGGAGACTTTAGAAACCCAATAATATTTAAAAAAAAAAAAATAGGCTTTCTATGGCCCACTGAATGAGAGGGAGAGAGGTGGCACACCCAGGAGTCAAGACTGGCACACAAGCTGAAAGGGCAATATTACTCTCCCACTGTTTTTTTATGTATTTTTTGTTTTTTAAGGGAGACTTTAGAAACCCAATAATATTTTAAAAAAAAAATAAATAGGCTTTCTATGGCCCACTGAATGAAAGGGAGAGAGGTGGCACACCCAGGAGTCAAGACTGGCACACAAGCTGAAAGGGCAATATTACTCTCCCACTGTTTTTTTAGGTTTTTTTTTTTTTTCAGGGAGACTTTAGAAACCAAATAATATTAAAAAAAAAAAAAAAAAAAATAGGCTTGCTATAGCCCACTGAATGAGAGATAGCACACACAGCAGTGGCACACAAGCCCTGACTGAGGCCAATATTTTTCTCCCACTGATTGATGTAGTGTTTTTGTGTTGAGGTAGAATTTAGAACACAAATCACGGAAAAAATAAATAGGCTTTCTATGGCCCACTGAATGAAAGGGAGAGAGGTGGCACACCCAGGAGTCAAGACTGGCACACAAGCTGAAAGGGCAATATTACTCTCCCACTGTTTTTTTAGGTTTTTTTTTTTTTTTCAGGGAGACTTTAGAAACCAAATAATATTAAAAAAAAAAAAAAAAAAATAGGCTTGCTATAGCCCACTGAATGAGAGATAGCACACACAGCAGTGGCACACAAGCCCTGACTGAGGCCAATATTTTTCTCCCACTGATTGATGTAGTGTTTTTGTGTTGAGGTAGATTTTAGAACACAAATCACGGAAAAAATAAATAGGCTTTCTATGGCCCACTCAGTGAGAGATGGCACACACAGGGATGGCACTGTAGCAGAAATGCCAATCTTAATCTCCCACAAAAAAAAACAAAAAAAAACAAAAAACTGTCCTACAATTACTATCTCCCTGCAGTAATGTAAGCCAGGTATGGCAGGCAGCAATAGGAGTGGACTGATGCACAAATTAAATAAAAAGTGTGGACAAACAAAAAAGATAGCTGTGCAGAAAGGAAGGAACAAGAGGATATGTGCTTTGAAAAAAGCAGTTGGTTTCCACAGTGGCGTACACACAGCAATACAGCTATCACGGAGCCTTCTAGGGCAGCCCAATGAGCTACAGCGCTGAGAGAAAAAAAAAAAAAAATAGCTTCCACAGTCCCTGCACACCGAAGGTGGTGTTGGACAGTGGAAATCGCTGCAGCACAAGCGGTTTGGTGGTTAGTGGACCCTGCCTAACGCTCTCCCTGCTTCTGACGAAGCGGCAGCAACCTGTCCCTAAGCTCAGATCAGCAGCAGTAAGATGGCGGTCGGCGGGAACGCCCCTTTATAGCCCCTGTGACGCCGCAGACAGCAAGCCAATCACTGCAATGCCCTTCTCTAAGATGGTGGGGACCAGGATCTATGTCATCACGCTGCCCACACTCTGCGTTCACCTTCATTGGCTGAGAAATGGCGCTTTTCGCGTCATTGAAACGCGACTTTGGCGCGAAAGTCGCGTACCGCATGGCCGACAAGCACAGGGGTCGGATCGGGTTTCATGAGACGCCGACTTAGCCAAAAGTCGGCGACTTTTGAAAATGATCGACCCGTTTCGCTCAACCCTAGTGGTCTTGACTGATCACAAAAATCTGATTTATCTTGAATCTGCCAAGCGCCTGAATCCTAGACAGGCTCGTTGGTCGTTGTTTTTCTCCCGTTTCAACTTCGTGGTCTCATACCTGCCTGGTTCGAAGAACGCGAAAGCTGATGCACTTTCTAGGAGTTTTGTGCCTGACTCTCCGGGTGTTTCTGAGCCGGCTGGTATTCTCAGAGAGGGAGTGATTTTGTCTGCCATTTCCCCAGATTTGCGACGAGTGCTGCAGAAATTTCAGGTGGATAGACCTGACCGTTGTCCACCAGAGAGACTGTTTGTCCCAGATGGATGGACCAGCAGAGTTATTTCCGAGGTCCATTCTTCGGTGTTGGCGAGTCATCCTGGGATTTTTGGTACCAGAGATTTGGTGGCTAGGTCCTTCTGGTGGCCTTCCTTGTCGCGGGATGTGCGTTCCTTTGTGCAGTCTTGTGGGATTTGTACTCGGGCTAAGCCTTGCTGTTCTCGTGCCAGCGGTTTGCTTTTGCCTTTGCCTGTTCCGAAGAGGCCTTGGACGCACATTTCCATGGATTTTATTTCGGATCTTCCAGTATCTCAGAAAATGTCATCTGGGTGGTGTGTGATCGTTTTTCCAAGATGGTCCATTTGGTGCCCTTGCCTAAGTTGCCTTCTTCCTCTGATTTGGTTCCTCTATTTTTTCAGAATGTGGTTCGCTTGCACAGCATTCCTGAAAATATTGTGTCTGATAGAGGATCCCAGTTTGTGTCCAGGCTTTGGCGGACTTTTTGTGCTAAGATGGGCATTGATTTGTCTTTTTCGTCGGCCTTCCATCCTCAGACTAATGGCCAAACCGAGCGAACTAATCAGACGTTGGAAACTTATTTGAGATGTTTTGTTTCTGCTGATCAGGATGATTGGGTGACTTTTTTGCCATTGGCCGAGTTTGCCCTTAATAATCGGGCTAGTTCTGCTACTTTGGTTTCGCCTTTTTTCTGCAATTCTGGTTTCCATCCTCGTTTTTCCTCGGGTCAGGTTGAGCCTTCTGACTGTCCTGGGGTGGATTCTGTGGTGGATAGGTTGCAGCAGATTTGGAACCATGTGGTGGACAATTTGAGGTTGTCACAGGAGAAGGCTCGGCGCTTTGCCAACCGCCGCCGCGGTGTGGGTCCCCGACTTCGTGTTGGGGATTTGGTGTGGCTGTCTTCTCGGTATGTTCCTATGAAGGTCTCCTCTCCTAAATTCAAGCCTCGCTTCATCGGTCCTTATAAGATCTTGGAAATCCTTAACCCGGTGTCTTTTCGTTTGGATCTCCCAGCATCGTTTGCCATTCATAATGTGTTCCATAGGTCTTTTTTGCGGAGGTATGTGGTACCTGTGGTTCCTTCTGTTGAGCCTCCTGCTCCGGTGCTGGTCGAGGGCGAATTGGAGTACGTGGTGGAGAAGATTTTGGATTCTCGTATCTCTAGACGGAGGCTTCAGTATTTGGTTAAGTGGAAGGGCTATGGTCAGGAAGATAATTCCTGGGTTGTCGCCTCTGATGTTCATGCGGCCGATTTGGTTCGTGCCTTCCACGCGGCTCATCCTGATCGCCCTGGGGGTCTTGATGAGGGTTCGGTGACCCCTCCTCAAGGGGGGGGTACTGTTGTGAACTCTATTTTTGGGCTCCCTCTAGTGGTCACAAGCGGTACTGTGTAGTGTTGTCTTTCTGCAGGTTGGCAGCATCAGCTGGTTCGTTATCCTTGGCTGGTTTCCTATTTAGCTCACCTGGATACCCAGTTCCTTGCCTGCTATCAATGTATTCAGTGCTCTTCAGATTCCTTGTGACTACCTTGCTCCTACAAGCTAAGTTTTTGTTTGTTCATTTTTTGATTATCAGCATTCATCATGTTTCTTGTCCAGCTTGCTAAAATGTGATTTCCTCGCTTGCTGGTTGCTCTAGGGGACTGAGTTTCAACCCCCACACCGTTAGTTGGTGCGGGGGTTCTGGAAATCTCAGTGTGGATATTTTGTAAGGGTTTTTTACTGACCGCACAGACCCCTTTTCTATTTTCTGCTATCTAGTATTAGTGGGCCTCATTTGCTGAATCTGCTTTCACCCCTGTGTATGTGCCTTCCTCTTACCTCACTGTTATTATTTGTTGGGGGCTTCTATATCTTTGGGGATTATTTCTCTGGAGGCAAGTGAGGTCTTTCTCTCTCTCTAGGGGTAGTTAGTTCCTCAGGCTGGCTTGAGACGTCTAGGATTTTAGGCACGTTCACCGGCTACTTCTAGTGTGTTTGGATAGGTTCAGATTTGCGGTCAGTCCAGTTTGCCACCTCCCTAGAGCTTGTCCTATGTTTGTTACTTAGCTGGAGTAATTTGTGATCCTCAACCACTAAGGATCATAACAGCCGGTACGGTACACCGGGAGAAATAATGGCGACTGGGGACCGAGTACCTTGGGACGGCTGCCGCCATCAGGTTGCGGAAAGCTTCCGTCTCAACAAGTCTAAAAGGCAGCATTTCTAGCGCAAGCAGAAGAGAAATATTAGAAATGAGGACTGTGGCCTGTGGGGCGTTGGCTGGGTATTTCCGCTTGCGTTCCAAAGACTGGGTTATAGACAACTGAACGCTGTGCTGGGACAAGGGCGTGGACGCGCTTGCTGATGGTGCTACTTGACTGTGGGCCACAACAGGTGCAGGGCTAGAGGCATCTTAACATGCACGGTGTACTAGGGATTGGTTTCTATGCAAAACAGTGGAAGAAGCAGTGGTGTGACCAGTAGGCAGTGGTCCTGGAGCCTGGGGTTCAGCCCACAAAGTCGGGTGCTTTGCTTGCATGTGCCTGATCATGCTGGCGGTGGTCAGGCTGGTTGTTTTGCTACCCCTTCTGATGCGGGCATTGCAGGTGCTGCAAATGGCCTGTTTGGGGATATCGGCAGAGTCTTTAAAAAATAGCCAGACTCAGGAAGATCTCACAGGTGGAATGGCAACTTCACTCATGTTGGTATTACAGGAAACGGAAGCATGCCTTCTGTCTGTGGCTACCACACTGCTTCTTCCTGCCTGTTGGGGGGATATGCCTCCTTCCCCATTTGTGCTGCTGTCCTCGCTATGCATGTCCTCCTGCCAGGTTGGGTCAGTCACTATGTCATCCACCACCTCGTCTTCCACATCTGTACCCTGCTCCTCCTCCTGACTTTCTGGCAATTGTGTCTCATCATCGTCCACCTCTTGTGACACTTTCCCACCATCGCCTTCATGTGACCGGGGCTGGTCAAAGCTTTGGGCAGCTCTACATGCGAACTCATCTTTCCCCACTTCAAGTTGACTGGCAGAGATTTCTGAATCTTGAAATGGAAAACTGAACAGCTCTTCAGAGTGTCCAGGTGTGGGATCAGTTGTCTCAGGGCACTCAGCATGGTGGGAGGAAGGAGGATCAGGGTGAGGAATATCCTGGCCACACTCACAGCTACTCAGACTTGACCATGTGGAAGACAAGGTGGTGGTGGCTAAGTGACTGGAAGCATTATCTGCTATCCAACCAACAACCATTTCACACTGCTCTGGCTTCAATAGTGGTGTGCTGCGGTCCCCTAGAAACTGGGACAAGAAGGTTGAGCAAGAAGATGTGGGTCTTTGTTGTTGCACACTTTCACCTTGCCCACGGCCTCGTCCTCTGGATGCACCATCAGCATCACGTCCACTTCCCCATCCCTAGAAAATGAATGGGAAGGGGTGCACTACTTATTCGTATAAAGACAATAACAAAGGGGTGCACTACCTAGTCTATACATAGCAATGTTAGACAACAAGAAAAAGGTAGACTAATTATGGTATGCACAACCACAGCCTATATAAAAGTATCAAAACACCAGGTCATGGATGGGTATACAAACTTCTCCTCCCACCAACCTAAGAAGGTGTTTGCATAGGTTGGTGCACATTTCGCCCCCATCGCCACTCCTGCCATTTGTAAATAAAATGTCCTATCAAACAAGAAGAAATTATGATGGAGTACGAACCCCAATAGATCCAAGAGAAAGGAATTATGCCCCCGGTCCATATGTGTGTTCTTATCCAAAAAGAAGGCAACCGCATCAATGCCATCCCATGGCCAATGTTGGAGTACAAGGACTCCACATCGCAAGTTACCAGGTAGAATTCTGCTGGCAATTCTATCTGCCCACAAATCTCGATAAAGTGGGCAGAATCCCTTACAAAAGAGGGCAAAGCAGTGGCTGAAAGAAAAAGTCTAAGTACTCACTTCTTTTCTCACAAATGCTACCAATACTGGAGACAATCGGTCTGCCAGGTGGTCTCCTTTCATCCTTATGGATCTTCGGCAACATATAAAATGTTGCAGTGACCGGATGTTCCACCCATAGGTATTTTTTCTCTCGAGGCGAGATGATGCCAAATTGCTGGGCTCTGCAAAGCAATGATTCAAATTTAGCTGAGAAAACTTCCGTAGGATCCGATGGTAATTTCTGGTAGCACTTTGAGTTTGTGAGCTGTCTGTTAGCCTCAGCTAAATATGCCTTCAAAGACCACAGAACCACATTACCCCCTTTATCTGCCTCCTTGATGATAAATTCTTTGTTATATTGTAAATCTGGGAGAGACCATTTCTCAGTCCAATTAAGATTAGAGAGCATACCCACCTGAACCGGCATGGCAAGGATATCCCATTTAACCAATTCAAAAAATATCTTGATGGCAGGTACCAACGAGAAGGAAGGTGTTTTTAAGGATCTATTTCTGCTGGGAAATCTTCTCCTATTAATCCCGGATTCATTTTCCTCCAACAATTCGAGTAGATCCTGGAAGGTTTGACGCTCATCCAGAGGCATTGATTGCAAGAGATCAGGTTTCTTATGGATGACCTGGAATGTGAGGCTCCTACAAAAAAGGTAAAGGTCCTTGACCAGGGTGAATCTATCCACTGTATGTGTAGGGACAAAAGTTAAACCTTTTTGAAGG
Organism: Ranitomeya variabilis; assembly: GCF_051348905.1. Taxonomy (NCBI): domain Eukaryota; kingdom Metazoa; phylum Chordata; class Amphibia; order Anura; family Dendrobatidae; genus Ranitomeya; species Ranitomeya variabilis. The sequence continues at coordinate 955,282,260 of NC_135233.1, read as the reverse complement.
ACAGAGAGTTCTGCAGTAGTTAGTACATGTTCTGAAAGATTAATTACCTGTAAGGACTTCCCCTTGCCTTGCCCATTTTAAATGGACTACTGCACTATTTCAAATGCTCAACACAAATGTCTTTATTACTAGTGAAATAATATGTGATCAGTATGCCTGCAAATCTACGATTTTTCAAACCGAAACACCAGGCAGGCCTCAGCCTGACCTAACAGACTGTATTCAATTTTTTTCTTTTTTTTTTAAAGCTAATTTATGCGAAATAGCGCTGTACAGGATTTGAGTATCTCACAGCCCAAAAAAGTACACCGGCCTCCAATGCCAAAACTTGCAGCAGAGATATACTGTATGACGGCTGTAACAGAAATACCACACTGGCAAATCTGTGGCCTTTCAATTTTTTTTAGGCTAAATAGTGCTGTATAGAATTTTAGTATCACACAGCCAAAAAATAAGTACACCGGCCTCCAATGCCAAAACTTGGAGCAGAGATATATGACGGATGTAACAGAAATACAACACTGGCAAATCTGTGGCCTTTCAATTTTTTTAAGGCTAAATAGTGCTGTATAGAATTTGACTATCAGACAGCCATAAAAAAAATACACCGGCCTCCAATGACCAAACTTGGAGCACCCAGATATATGAGGCCTTTTTCGGTGAATTTAAAACACAAAAAAGGGGTACAAGGGTAGCACACACAACTATGCTACGTATGCCTGACAAACTATAATTTTTCAACAGGCCTCAGTCTCACAGAACGGACTGTATATATATATATTTTTTTTTTTTGGGGGGGGGGGAATTTTGGGGAGAAAAAAAAACAAATAAGGTATATAGACAGTAAATAAGCTGCAGCAGCAGGCAGTTATGGAGCTTTGGGAGGGATGCAGTGGGAGCTATGTATAGTGCCTGCAGGCCTTGCACTCATGTGGATATGCTGTGCCCAACCTCCCTAGCTCTGCAATATCGGGACCCACGAATTAGCCCTAAAAAGGACTGTTGGTTTTTGAGGAGTTGTGGATGTAAGAGTTGCAAACCTACAATACCTCTAAAAACCACGATTCTGACCCTATTTCGTCACCAGCTCTCCCTACTCTCGCATAAACAGGAACAGAATGCGGCGAGCAGGGCGGCGCCTGGTCTCTTATACTCCGGATAATACTATGCGGCCCCGCCAATAACTGCACGACCACAACAAAGATGGCTGCGGCATTTCATGGCCTGGCAGACAATCGCTTCACCGTGATTGGGTCTCTAAAGTCTGCCAAAAACGTGGGGTGGAGACTGCAGTTACTGCCGAATAATCCCGGAAATGCTTGCTGCTCGGCGAGTACCCCGAGTACCCCGATACTCGGGCGAGTAACGAATAGTGGCAAGCACGTTCGCTCATCACTAGTAATTACCTAAAGATCTAAATAATACCCCCAGGAAGAAGCACACGCGAAACACGCGTCGGGGCTGTAAGGTTCAGCACGCCATTCGGCCGAGCACATTGGGAGAGACACAGACCAGGTAATAAGTACAGGGCATGGGGTATGGTACCAATTATGTCCGGTACTTTCACAGCAATAGCATGAATTATGGAGTACATTGGGATCTGACTGATTTATGATTCAGGTCTTGGCTTGAACTTTTTCGCTGCATGAAGGATTGCACCAAATTTGTGTGCATCTTTGAATAGCATACCATGTCCATTATTGATATAGTGATATTCCTGGTCAAACCATAGTGTGTCCTGCTCTAGCTGACCTTATTTATACTTTTTTGGTTTGTCTGAGGCACCGCATTTAATGTTTGTATGTATTTATGTGTTATGTTGCACTTCTTTGAATAACACAGTTCATTATACTGTGGTATTGATATGTTCTAATGTTATACGAAGTGTTGCCCACTCCCTTAGGGAATATGGGCCTGGGTATGATGCTTACAATTTATATATGTAGGCAGAATCCAATTTATGAACATTTGACTTCCGTGCAACCCCTTGATACGAATGTCAGATTCAAAATAAAAAACTAAAGTTCACTAAACCACTGACTTCTGCAGTCACCATCCTGTCTGCTTCTTTTCATTGTCGCGCTTCACAGATCTGGCCTCTTTGCTACAGACCAGGGCTCCCAGCCTCATCCAGGCAGGAGCCTACTCTGCACCGTAAGGTCACGTTACTATTGCAACTTTATGACGTGCAGTGAGCTCTGGCCTGGACACGAATGGAAATCCTGGTCTATAGAGAAGAGCCCAGAGATACGATACACCTGACGATGAAAAGGAAAGGACTAGATGGCAAGCAGTTGGGCGGACAGAATGGTACTCCATGGCAAAACTGAACACAGAAGCAAGACGCCAGGTCATTATACTGCATTAGCAAGTTGTCTCTCAGGCAAAGTTTTCAAGGCAGTCTGAGGTTTCAAGATGTGCAGTTCAATCTTTTTAAAAAAAGCACCAAGAATTTGGCAACATCGAAGACTGTAGACACCGTTGTCAGACAAGATTACTTAGTGCAGCAGATGAAAAACATATCATGCTTACTTCCCTTCAAAACGAGATATTCAGCAGTGCCATCAACATGAAACTGGCAAATGAATCAACTTTGGATAAAAACATTTGAACTTTGGTACAGAAAAATGGCTCTGGACTGATGAGTCAAAATGTGAAACATTTGGCTGTATAGAAGGCAGTTTGTTCGCTGAAGGGCTGGAGAGTGATGCTATAATGTGTGTCTGCAGGCAACAGAGAAGCATGGTGGATGTTCCTTGGAAGTTTGGGGTTGCATTTCAGTAAATGGAGTTGGAGACTTGGTCAGGATTAATGGTGTCATCAATACAGAGAAATACAGGTAGATACTTTTCCATCATGCAATACCATCAGGCAGGCAACCTATTATAAAGTTATTCTGCAGCAGGAGAATGACTACAAACATAAATTCATTGCCATTAATATCTATCTTCAGCACAAAAAAAGAAAAAGGAGTTCCAGAAGTTATGATATGGCCCCCCAAAAGATCTGATCTCAACATCATCGAGTCAGTCTGGGATTACATAAAGAGACAGAAGGATTTGCACAAGCTTAGTGTTAGTTATTCAAGATGTTTGGAACAATCTCACAGGCAAGTTCTTTCAAAAACTGTATGTAAGTGTACCTGATGTTCCTTTAAAGTTAAGGGGTTGTCACACTTAATATTGATTTGATTGAGATCTCTCTTTCGTTCATTCACTTTGCATTTTTTAATTGATAACAGATAAATTATTAACACTTTTGTTATTTAAAGCATTTTTGCTTAGCAGCATTTATTGGTAGTGTATGTCAATGGAAAGAAATTACTCTAGAAAAGAATTGGAATAAAAAAAAACAAGGCCCATAAGTGTCAGTTCATGAAAGGTTTAGAGAGTGAAGAATTTGAAATGAAAAAGCTACGCAGAATATTCACAAATTGGAGGTCAAACCAAACAGCATTACTAAAAGAAAACTGATTAAAATGTAGTTATTTTGCTGTACTGAAGTGACGTTAGCAGTAAATGTCTATGCAGGACCTCAGATGTTTTATTCTCCTGCAGCCATTGAGAAGGCGTTCTTTGTGTTTCAGATTAGCTGGGATATACTGCAGGGGGCACATAGCTCTCTCACTTCTGTCTCAAAGGTCAGGCAGCTCCAGTCTTTTTCCTTCATTGGAAAGAAAGAAATGTAAAATGTATTAGTTATGCACATTAGAGATACTAATGAATCATTCAACAACCATCTGTTACCGGTAATCAAAAATAAACACATATCAGACATTCATGTAATTCTCCAACGACATGTCATCTCAGGTTAATTCGAGAACAAGGAGCTAAAAAAAGCAGTTTGTGATACTCCAATATTAACATGAACGAGAGAATAAAAGCTTCTTTTTTTTTCCAGGGAGAGAAGCCAGAACATACTGACAGACAGCTGTCTACTGCATGTAGCACAGTGACCAGCAGTAGGCGCCATTCTTTTGTGTTTATTATAAATTCATTCTAGCCTTTTCATGTTTCTGCCGTCAAACCTAGCAATTTTGGGTGTTTCAGTTCTTAAACTTTGGTATGAATACTATGGTGTATTTTATATGTTGACTTAGGGCTCATTCAGGTCTCCCTGGTTTGTACGTTATCCATGTAAATGCGCTTTGGCAGTCATAACATTATCACCAGCCACTCCATTTGTTGTCTTCCAAGAAGTCATGATCGACACCCTGACTGGGAAATTGCGGTCTTTATCTTTGGGAGTGGCAGACATCAAGCAGCAACAACAGATTGCATTTTCCACCACTCGAGAGGATCTACTCCACCTTAATTACTGGATTGTTTCAACAGGGACTGAAGTAAGTTTGCTATCGTTTTTGCTTTATGTAAATTGTATTTTCATCTTTGTCCTACCTCATCCGAGGGAACGAGTCAACTCGTCATCGGTTCATGGAGATCCTCAGGCTTGGGCATTTTTTTGCTTGAGGATACTCCAATATTTTCCTCTCTTAATGCTTTTTCACTCTACGCTGGGTCTCATTTGTGACAACCCAGATAAAGCGGCCGTTGCTGAATCAATGATCTGTAGGTTGGTTCAGTGAAATTGTAAAGTGGAGGACTGCTACTCTAAGTTCAGACGCTGGATAGTGGAGACCTCCCGGAATGACACAGCTCTCCACAGTCAATTCTGCCAGGTTTTCTCTAGTAAAATATGTGATATGATGATTTATAGTCCCTCTCCATTTTCACTGGATGAGGCCATGCGCGTCCTGAACGACGTCTTAGAATAAGGACACATTTGAGACTGCTTCTGTGATTACTCCCTCTCATCCTATTGAGGCAGGTGAACCCATGCAAATTGAGGCCTTCAGAGAGTCCAAGGGGGAGTTGTACTTGAAGCACCTGCTTGTTTCTGTTTATACCAGGGTCGAAAGGGTCATGTAATGATTCAGTGTTTCAAATACAACAATTAATTTCTTAAAGATAAAGAGAATATAAAAGAAAAAACATTGTGAAGTAATAACATCGATCTTAAAAGTTTGAAGTTATCTCTCATGCATACTACTGGTTGTTTTTTACAAGTATCTTTAGTTACCCAATCTGGAGTTATAGGTACCACTGCATTTGTTGACTCAGTTTCCGCCTTAGATCTCAGTGACATTGATTTTGGTATAGTGAGGGTATACAGTGTCAACTCTCGGTCATCCTATTCAAGTATCCACGATTGATAATTTTCCTCTTACTCAAAGTCATGTTACTTCTAAGGTTGAGAATGTGGTTATGAGAGTGGGAGTGTTACACAGAATCTATGTCTTTTATGGTCTTCCCTCTATTGCCAGCTCTGTGTTGGGAATACCCTGGTTATTAAAACACAATCCTTCCATGGATTGGGAGAGTCGCAAAGTTAAGTCTTGAGGGGAATTTTTATTTTTCCAATTGTTTGACTAAATTTCTGACATCTATAATACATCTTCTTCCAGACTTTATTCAGTATATTAAGGAGTTTTTGTGAGACTGAATGTGAAGTTTTTCCACTGCATAGGTCATATGATTGTGGTATCAAATTTATCCCAGCAGCCAAATTGCCTAAATTTCCTCTGTTTAATCTCTCTCTTTCAGAGAGAGATTTTTTTGTAAAAGAACATTCCAAAGAGTATTTCCAAAGGTCACATAAAGCCTTCCACCTCACCAGTCGCTGTAGGATTTTTCTTTGTTAAAAAAAAGATGGAGGTTTGTGTCCTTGATTGGAATTTAGAGAGATTAATAAGATTACTGTACGTAACCCATACCTGTTATCTCTTATTCCTGATCTGTTTGATCAACTAGCAGGGGCCAAGTGGTTTTCTAAACTGTATCTGAGAGGGGCATATAACCTCATAAGTGTTCACCAAGATGATGAGTGAAAGACTGCCTTCAATACTCCCAAGGGTCCCTTTGAGAATTTGATGATGTCATTTGATTTGACAATGCACCTGCTGTATTTCAGAACTTCATAAATGATATTTTTCTCAAACTTCTTACTGATATGACTTAAAAAGTGCTGACTTTATCTCTTGGCCTTCTGAGGCTGTTGATGCTTTTGCTGCTCTCATGTTAGCCTTTTCATAAGCAGTCAACCTGATGTTAATTTGCCATTTTGTGGCTTAGGTAGATGCCTCTTCTGTAGGATGGGTGCAGTTCTTTCACAGAAGAAGGACAGTTACTTTCATCCTTGTGCTTTTTTATCTCGGAAATTCTCACAAGCAGAGTCCAACTGTGATCGGGATCAGGAACTCTTGGCGAATAAGAGAGCGTTAGAGGAATTGAGTTAGAGGAATTGAGAGATTGGTTGGAGGAGGCTTGGCATAGAGTAACGGCCTTTACTAATCACAAAAATTTACTGTATGTTGGCGCTGCTAAGTGCCTGAATACTAGACAGGCCATGTGGACTCTCTTTTTCACTCGGTTTGAATTCTCTGTGACTTACCTCCCTGGTACTAAGAATGTTACGGCAAATACCTTATTAGGTAGTTTCATTCCAGAGTTGAGACATGAAAATCCAGTCAAAATTCTTATTGAAGTTGGGTAGTGGCTGCATTGAGTAGCAATTTCAGACAGTGTATTATGGAGGCTAAGGATCGTGTAGCCAAGGGCTTGCCACCTGTCAAATGTTTTGTGCCTTTGTCTCTTTGCACAGATATCCTTAATGAAGTACATGACTCGGTGTTGGCTGGACATCCAGGTTCCTCTGCCATCTGTAGAGCTGTTTCCAGGTCCTTTTGGTGGCAGAGTGCTCGAAAAGGTGTGGATGAGTATATTCGTAAGTGCAGGATTTGCTCCTGGCCCCGGAAGGGTTTATTTTGCCTAACGAGATTCCATCTTGAACTTAGATCCACTTGTCTATGGATTTTGTCACAGATTTGCCTAATTCTGGTGGTAATACTGTGGTGTGGGTAGTGGTTAATGGTTTTAGCATGATGATTCACTCGGTTTCTATATCAAAATTGCCTACAGCTAAAGGCTTAGCTACTTTGTTTATCTCCCACATCATTAAACTATATGGTGTCAAGAAAAACATTATTTCCAATAGAGGGGTTCAGTTTGTGACTAGCTTTTGTTCTAGGTTGGGAATAAAGATTTAGTTCACCTCAGGTTATCATCCTGAGACTAATGGTCTGAAGGAGAGAATGAACCAGGAATTAAAACAATATTTACTGTATTTTTCGGACTATGAGACGCACTTTTTTCCTCCAAAAATGTGGTGCGTCTTATAGTCTGGATGTACCGGCTCACTGCTAAAGAAAAATGAATATTCTCTGCATTCCACGTCCATGGGTGTGGATGGCAACGAATATTCATTTCTCTTTAGCATCCTGGTATGATTGGCCCGCATTCCCGTCCTGATATGCATGGTCCCATTCTTATCCTGGTATGATTGGCCCCCATCCTGGTATGCATGGCCCCATCAGAAAACATTAAAAAAAAAAACCATTACACTTACCTTCCCAGTGTTCCTTCGCAGCATCTTGTTCCAATGCCAGCAGCTGCTTTATGCTTGTAAGCAGTGCATGGCAGGGATGTCATGCGCTGCTTGCAAGCCAAAGAGCAGCTGCCAGAATACTCAATGCTCTGCACGCCGGGACTGTGTGCGCGCAGAACAGTGAGTATTCATTGCTCTTCAGTAGTGTGCACAGTGTCAGCCGGAGACTTCCTGCAGCTGCCGGCGGTCACGTGTGCTGCTACTAAAGGGAATGAATATTCACTGCATTCCATGCCCATGGGAGTGGAATGAAGTGAATATTCATTTTTCTTAAGTAGCGACATATGTGACCGCAGGCAGGAAGCTGGCGGCTGACACTGTGCGTGCTACTGAAGAGCAATGAATACTCATCTAATCAAGAGGATTGGGTGGATTTTCTTCCTCTGGCTGAGTTCACACTCAATAACCACACCTCTACTGCTACCTATACATAGCCTTTTTCTTGTTGTGGGGGTTTTCATCTGGTTTTTGGAGATTTTTCTATTTTACAGTCTGTGGTTCCAGAGGAGGAAATATATTCTTCTTTTTGGCTAAGGTTTGGAGAGAAGTTATAACAGGTCTTTTGATAACTTGCGATCAAACCAAGAAAACTGCCAACAGCAGATGTAGGAAGGCTACTGTTTTTCAGGTGGGACATTTTGACTTGTTCTCCTCTAAAAATCCCTGTCTTAAAAGTTCCATTCAGTCAAGCTCCAACTTCCAGTTGCATGGAGGGTTAATGAATCCTTCCATGTCTCTCTTCTTAATAAGTTTGAAGGGATAGTATTGAGGTAGACTTGGAGGAGGACAAGGAGTATGAGGTGGAACAAGTCTAGAAATCCAGATGTGTAAGACGGCGACTTTAGTTTCTGGTTAAGTTGGAGGGTTTCAGTCTGGAAGATAACTTCAGGGTGGATACTAAAGACCTACATGCCGATCGTCTTGTGAGAGCGTTCTATCTGAGGCATCAGCAGTTGGGGATCTCAGTATATCCAGTGGCCACTCCTTGAATGTTTTTTTTCCATGTTTCTGGATTCAAATCCTTGATTCTGTGTTCTGTGATCGGCGTCTTTCCACTGAGCCGCAACAGACATGCCTTTTATTTTGGTGATTTAGCTCTAATATCTCTGTTTCTGTCGGTTTGGGGTAATAGGTGGGTAATAGGTGTTTTTCATTTACTCTGTTTGTTTGTCCTGTCACCTTTCGGGTGCAGCTTTAAATACCTTCCCCACTGGTGTTTCCTGATGGTGATAGACTTTGTTGGATTCATTCATTTTTCTGTAATTTGGGTTGTTTGCAATTGCTTTGTGTGTGATGCAAAAACCTTGTGTCCTAACAGATCATGGATAAAACTTAATATTTATTGTTCACTTTAAAACATTGAACGGACAATCAACATGCAGACAACCGTACTGAACTGAAACTGTCCCTCACACTGTTGATACTAATTAACCCTGCCTTCCAGCGGAGGTTGGCACCCTGAAATGTGTATGAGATAGGTGCCCCCGCTCACCGGCGGCTGTCCCTCTACCTCCTATCAATCAGCTATGAGTAGTGTGATACAATTAAGCCACCATTCTGGCATGACAGGAAAAAATGAAACGGACAGTGATTGCCTATTTGCAATTAATTAATTAGCGGCAACTATTAGACAGCGTGAGAGAGAGTGAATGACAAGATAACATGAAGTGCATAAAAGTGCATAATAAACACAAAGTACCTCACTACAACTGTTCCCTGCTAATTTTACCAGCCTGCCTAGCTGTGGGGGTTGGCACCCTACTATTCAGCGGATATGGCACCCCCACTCCTTGACGGCTCACCCTGAAAACAAGCCATACAGATAAACTGATGCTTTCCAAGGGTGTAACACAATAGGCCCTAATTCTATGGCCATTGACATTGGTCTCACGCAGGCTGAATAAAGTTAAAGTATATGAGCACAGTGCCGATGTAAGACTGTGATCCCATTCTGTTACACATATATATAACAGTTATAACAACGGGATACTCATCATCTCTGATGTTTAAGGACAAACGCCCTGAGGAAAGCATCAGTTTATCTGTAGGGCTTGTTTTCAGGGTGAGCCGTCGAGGAGTGGGGGCGCCATATCCACTGAACAGTAGGGTGCCAACCCCCACAGCTAGGCAGGCTGGTAAAATTAGCAGGGAACAGTTGTAGTGAGGTACTTTGTGTTTATTATGCACTTTTATGCACTTCATGTTATCTTGTCACTCACTCTCTCACACACTGTCTAAAGGTTGCCGCTAATTAATTAATTGCAAATAGGCAATCACTGTCCATTTCATTTTTTCCTGTCATGCCAGAATGGTGGCTTAATTGTATCACACTATTTATAACTAATAGATAGGAGGTACAGGGACAGCCGCCGGTGTGCGGGGTCGCCTATCTCGTACATATTTTCGGGTGCCGACCTCCGCTGGAAGGCAGGGTTAATTAGTATCAACAGTATGAGGGACAGTTTCAGTTCAGCACGGTTGTCTGCATGTTGATTGTCCGTTCAATGTTTTAAAGTGAAGAATAAATATTAAGTTTTATCAATGATCTGTTAGGACACAAGGTTTTTGTTTTGTTTTTTCTTGGTTTTTTGAACCTTGGTTATTCATTCTATTTGGTTTTGTGTGTGATGCCTTTAGTACTGCTACTCTAGCGATCCTATAAGCTGCTAAGGACATTCAAGGTAAGTCGCTGTCGAGTGGGGGCGCCATTGCCTTATCTTAGGGTGCCAACCTCTGTGATCAGGAAGGGACAGACCAGGGTCAGAGAGGGGCTTTTCCTAGTCTGAACAGGGACCTGTCTGATTCAGGTGTTTTTTTCCCTAGTTTGTATGTTACCCCTATGAATGTGCTTTGTCAATCATAACACTGTATCTCCATTCATTTTCTATTCGTTTCCAGGAAAGAGCTGAATACAGTGCATCGGCAGCAACATAGGGGATGAATGGAGAAGCAGTTATTTTCCAAAACAGTTCCTCATCTGTCCACAAGTAGTATATAGAATTTCAGTAGTATATCGAAATGTGGCACAGTTTTTGGAGTTAAGCAATATTTTTTCACTGTTATAGAACTCTTCTTATGTCCAGTTGTGTTTTCTAAAATGCATTGTCCTAGAGATCCCTCATTACTCTATTCTAATTTTAGAAAGCTGCTGAAAACTCTGCTGACCATGATGGCATGAAAACTCAGCAGTGCTGTCACAAGCCGCCTGGGAGTTTTTATAGGAAATAGTATAACTGCCAACTATTGGTAGTCAAAGATACAGGAAACCATTAAGAAGGTCAGTATAATATATATGAGGGAGATAATGAGAAGAAACACAGCATGGGGTGTTATTTTCTAGGTATTGGAAGAGATTTTTCATGTGAAGATTTGCAAAAGTGGCTCTGCAATGAATTGTTATCCCTGCAATATAAAGGTTTATAAATAATATGAAATATATCCACAAATCAAAGCCCTTGTAGCAAAAACAATACACTGTCTATATGTGTAATGGGGGTATTATGCATTTGACTCCTATATAATCTGACATTACTAACACATTACATATCACAGCGAGTGATGTCACAGTTTAGAGATTGTTACATGTAGAGACCAGGTATAGCTTTTGCACAAGCATCTTGGAACCCTTAGCTACATACGGAGGTGGTAATACTGGCACTTTCAGAAAATCCGCACTGTGTGAAGAAAGCCCAAGACTAGGGTTTGTGCAAAGGGAATAAAACTTGAGGGAGGCAACATGCTGCCTCTTTGTAAGTTTACGGGGTAATGCTTCTCATCCTTAAAACCCATCCTGCGTAATAATATAGGTGAATCTAATGAAAATGTAGAGTCCCTGTGGGTGGTGATAAGGGGAGGGGGGAAAATAATAAATTACTGATAGGGGTTTGTTATAAGTCTCCAAAAATAATGGAAGCAACGGAGAATATCCTCATAAAGCAAATAAATGAATCTGCGACTCAAGGAGAAGTCATTATTATGGGGGACTTCAACTACCCTGAAATAGATTGGGAAACAGAAACCTGCAGTTCCAGTAAAGGTAATCGGTTTTTGACAACTATGAGAGACAATTACCTTTCACAACTGGTTCAGGACCCAACAAGAAGGGGGGCACTGCTAGACCTAATATTAACCAACAGGCCAGACCGCATAGCAAATATAAGGGTTGGGGGTCACTTGGGGAATAGTGATCACAAAATAATAAGTTTTCATGTATCCTTTAATAAGATGTGTAGTAGAGGGGTTACAAGGACACTAAACTTCAGGAGGGCAAATTTCCAACGGATGAGAGATGATCTTGGTGCAATTAACTGGGACGATATCCTGAGACACAAAAATACACAAAGAAAATGGGAGACGTTTATTAGCATCCTGGATAGGACCTGTGCACAGTATATACCGTGTGTGAATAAACATACTAGAAATAGAAGGAAACCAATATGGCTAAATAGAGCTGTAAGGGGCGCAATAAGGGACAAAAAGAAAGCATTCAGAGAATTAAAGGAAGTAGGTAGTGAGGAGGCATTAAATAAATACAGAAAATTAAATAAATTCTGTAAAAAGCAAATCAAGGCAGCAAAGATTGAGACAGAGAGACTCATTGCCAGAGAGAGTAAAAATAATCCCAAAATATTCTTTAACTACATAAATAGTAAGAAACTAAAAAATGATAGTGTTGGCCCCCTTAAAAATAGCCTGGGTGAAATGGTGGAAGAGGATGAGGAAAAAGCCAACATGCTAAATGACTTTTTTCATCAGTATTTACACAAGAAAATCACATGGCAGACAATATCATCATTGATAACAAAAATTCCCCATTAAATGTCACCTGCTTAACCCAGCAGGAAGTACGGTGGCGTCTAAAAATCACTAAAATTGACAAATCTCCAGGCCCGGATGGGATACACCCCCGAGTACTGCAGGAATTAAGTACAGTCATTGATAGACCATTATTTTTAATCTTTAAAGACTTCATAATAAGGCTACTTTCACACTTGCATCATTTGCTGTCCTTCGCAATGCATCGTTTTGGGAAAAAAACGCATCCTGCAAATGTGCCCGCAGGATACGTTTTTTCCCATAGACTTGTATTGCCGACGGATCGCGACGTATGGCCATACGTCGAGACCGTCGTGCACTGGATGTGTCGTGTTTTGGCGGACCGTCGTCACGAAAAAAAGTTAAAGGGAACCTTTTTCCGTACGTCGGGTCCGCCATTTCCTACCGAGCATGTGCAGCCGGAACTCCACCCCCTCCTCCCTGGGACTTTAGAATGGGCAGCGGATGCGTTGAAAAACTTCATCCGCTGCCTACGTTGTGCCAAATTTACACAACGTCCGTCGGTACGTCATGGCGACGCTTAGCGACGGCCGCGTACCGACACAAGTGTGAAAAAAGCCTAACAGGGTCTGTACCACAGGACTGGTGTATAACAAATGTGGTGCTAATATTCAAAAAGGGGACAAAAACTGAACTCGGAAATTATAGGCCAGTAAGCTTAACCTCTACTGTGGGTAAAATCTTGGAGGGTATTCTAAGGGATGCTATGCTGGAGTATCTGAAGAGGAATAACCTCTTGACCCAATATCAGCATGGGTTTACTAGGGACCTTTCCTGTCAGACTAATCTGATCAATTTCTATGAAGAGGTAAGTTCCGGACTGGACCAAGGGAACCCAGTGGACGTAGTGTATATGGACTTTTCAAAAGCTTTTGATACGGTGCCACACAAAAGGTTGATAAATAAAATGAGAATAATGGGGACAGGGGAAAATATGTGTAAGTGGGTTAAGAGCTGGCTCAGGGATAGGAAACAAAGGGTGGTTATTAATGGAGCACACTCAGACAGGGTCGCGGTTAGCAGTGGGGTACCACAGGGGTCAGTATTGGGCCCTCTTCTTTTTAACATAATTATTAATGACCTTGTAGGGGGCATACAGAGCAGAATTTCAATATTTGCAGATGACACTAAACTCTGCAGGGTAATCAATACAGAGGAGGACAATTTTATATTACAGGATGATTTATGTAAACTAGAAGCTTGGGCTGATAAATGGCAAATGAGCTTTAATGGGGATAAATGTAAGGTCATGCACTTGGGTAGAAGTAATAAGATGTATAACTATGTGCTTAATTTTAAAATTCTAAAACTCTGGGCAAAACCATCAATGAAAAAGACCTGGGTGTATGGGTGGATGACAAACTCATATTTAGTGGCCAGTGTCAGGGAGCTGCTACAAAGGCAAATAAAATAATGGGATGGATTAAAAGAGGCATAGATGCTCATGAGGAGAACATAATTTTACCTCTACAAGTCACTAGTTCGACCACACTTAGAATACTGTGTACAGTTCTGGTCTCCGGTGTATAAGAAAGACATAGCTGAACTAGAATGGGTGCAGAGAAGAGTGACCAAGGTTATTAGAGGACTGGGGGGTCTGCAATACCAAGACAGGTTATTACACTTGGGGCTATTTAGTTTGGAAAAACGAAGGCTAAGGGGTGATCTTATTTTAATGTATAAATATATGAGGGGACAGTACAAAGACCTTTCTGATGATCTTTTTAATCATAGACCTGAGACAGGGACAAGGGGGCATCCTCTACGTCTGGAGGAAAGAAGGTTTAAGCATAATAACAGTCAAGCAAAAAAGGTAGCACACTGCAGCGCTAACACATGCAAACATGAAACACAGAAATTGAATTGCATTACTGCACTAGAAATATGAAAAATGAGAGCGTTTAGCGCATAAAAAAGGCCAATTTTATGTGTACCTGGTAGCCACTTTACGGCATCTCTCTTATACCAGGTCCTACGCTTTCCTTCCTCGCTGAGAATAAACGTCTCCATGTGAATGGGTATCTATGAAAACCTCTTATGAGACTAACATTCTCTCTCTCTGTGGAGGGGTACTGGACCTGCTGCAATTAAGACACCCGTGACTAGGAGGCGGAGTGCTCGGTCAGAAGGCTAAATAATACATTTGAAAAAACTGACCGTCACAACCAAACATAGATTAAGTGTGAACAGGTGCTGAACCTTAGAGTCACCAACTCCTATACAGTCAAGCAAAAAAGGCAGCACACTGCAGCGCTAACACATGAAAACATGAAACACAGAAATTGAATTGCATTACTGCACTAGAAATATGAAAAATGAGAGAGTTTAGCGCATAAAAAAGGCCAATTTTATGTGTACCTGGTAGCCACTTTACGGCATCTCTCTTATACCAGGTCCTACGCTTTCCTTCCTCACTGAGAATAAACATCTCCATGTGAATGGGTACATATGAAAACCTCTTATGAGACTAACATTCTCTCTCTCTGTGGAGGGGTACCTTGACCTGCTGCAATTAAGACACCCGTGACTAGGAGGCGGAGTGCTCAGTCAGAAGGCTAAATAATACATTTGAAAAAACTGACCGTCACAACCAAACATAGATTAAGTGTGAACAGGTGCTGAACCTTAGAGTCACCAACTCCTATACAGTCAAGCAAAAAAGGCAGCACACTGCAGCGCTAACACATGCAAACATGAAACACAGAAATTGAATTGCATTACTGCACTAGAAATATGAAAAATGAGAGCGTTTAGCGCATAAAAAAGGCCAATTTTATGTGTACCTGGTAGCCACTTTACGGCATCTCTCTTATACCAGGTCCTACGCTTTCCTTCCTCGCTGAGAATAAACGTCTCCATGTGAATGGGTACCTATGAAAACCTCTCCATCTGCGCACACGCGGCATCCCGCGGCCATTTTCCTGAAGCCCCGGGCAGCAGAGCGCTCCATCTGCGCACGCGTGGCCACAGGAAGATGGCCGCCCCCACTGATCACCAGGGGAATAGCGCAGATCGCGCTCTTTTTCCACACCTATGCAGTGGATTCGGCACTTGGGCATGCGCAAACCACTACGCCACCAACGGAAAAATAAGCAAGATCGGGGGGAAGAAACATCGATGTCACCACGCCCATCTGACCAGACCAGCCTGATTGACAGGCGAAAACGGCGACTTTGGTAACGTATTTCGGCAGCATAGGTGGGGAATCAGGGTCCACAAAATACACTATTGTAATGCATAGCTCAAGCCCTATTTAACGGTATTTTTATCTCATACGGAAAAAATGGGGTGACAGGTTCCCTTTAATAACTATGTTACTATGTTCTCCTTGTGGAAAGTGACATACCTGACATGCCAATGTAAGGAAACTTACAAGCCATGCAATGCTCCAATGGGAAATTAAATATGCAAACTGACTCTTCGGGGAGGAAGAGGACTTGATCTTTGGTGGTTGATATTGACTTTTAGGATTGCTACTTCCTATACATGGCACTAGAGTTCTAGTCCTATTCCTCTCTGAATAGACAATTTGCACTATGTTACCAGAACTGTAGATTGAAACATCTGACAATGTGTATACATGTGAAGGCAGGAGTTCAATGGCATATGTTTATTTCTGCGCTTCTATAATATAATTCTATAACTGAGTAAACAGAAAAGATTATGTGAGGTACCACATGAAGTGATACAGCTTAGGTGACTCCAAGTTTAGCAGAAAGAAAACACTGAAATTGAGAATTGTCTGTAAGGGTATGTGCACACAATCAGTGTTTGTTCAGGCTTTGACGCAGGTGAATTTCAGCATGAATTCTGCACTTGTGCTCACTTAAGTCTTTTATGCGTTTTTATATGGAGCAAAAATGCATGCATTTTTTAAACTGTGTTTTTGTAAAGTACAGATAGTTAGATATGAGAGATAGATAGATAGATAGATAGATAGATAGATAGATAGATACAGTAGATAGATATTTGTGAGATTAGTTAGTGCCTTGCATACTTATATTAACCTAATAAATAATTTAAAAAAATAACATGGGCTCCCCCCTATTTTTGATAACGAGCCAAGGTAAAGCAGACAGATGTGGTCTTATATTATTAGGCTGGGAAGGTCCATGGTTATTTGTCCCTTCCCACCCTAAACATACAAGCCCATTAGATGCACCAATTAGGGCACCTTGACCAGCTCTTCCCGATTGCTCTGGAGTGATGGCAATCAGGGTAATAGTTTATGGGGTTGATGTCAGCTTTGTAATGTCAGCTGGCATCAAGCCCAGGGGTTAATAATGTAGAGTTGTCTATCAAACACCGCCATTACTAACCCAGTAATAAAAAAACACACACAGAAAAAAATTGTTCATTTTAAAAAACACTTCCCCACACCTTGTTCACCAATTTCTTAAAAAGCAAAAAGAACAAACATGAAAATCCATCTTAATTCAGCGAATTAGAAGTAGTCTAAAAATGGGAAACCGAAAGACATAAAAAGAGAGTTAAATAAATAAAAACAGCAAAACACTCCCTCACTCACCAATTTATTAAAATCCCCATTGGGATTCCCACGACATCCAGCGATTCTGTACAGCAACCTCTCTGAAAGACGCTCCATAGGTTGCTGTACAGAATCGTTAGATGTCATGGAAACCCCAATGGATACGTTGGAGCTGCCGGGACTTTTATTTAATAATAAAAGGGTGAATGAGGAAGTGTTTCTTGTTTTATTTATTTAACTCTCTTTTTTGGTCTTTCAGGCAGGGGCAGGTACAATAATCTCGACGTTGATTGGGCGCAGGGCTCATGTGACATGATAATCTCACGTGAGCTCTGGGAAAGCGAATGCCAACACTGTTGGAATGGCGCCAGCAATGGAGGTGAGTATAGGTGTTTTTATTTTAACGGGGGCAAAACTCAGACTGACAAAGGGTTGTCCAGGCAAAATTAAAACTTTACCAGTGATTTAGTAAATTATCACTACTTATTTTTAAAAAATCATGCAAGTTTGATTTCACCATATATCTATATCTTACTGACCTGAAGAATCATGTTGCCAGATAATTTTTACAATACAAATGTTGTAAAAACACTTGTTCCACACACTTACACTCCTCCCTCCTTCCCCAAACAAACAAAATTGCGTTTATTCACTGCAGATGGATATTGCACTGCAGGGCACCATTTTAATTTTTGCGGTAGGCAGCAGTGAATCTAAACTTGGCCCTGCAGTAACTTACCAACATTTTATGCACTTATTCCCGATAATATTACCAAGATGCTCGTGCATCAAAACCCGAGCCTTCACTTACACGTTCTAGTAGAGCTATTGAATTGCAACCTCTGTTCACAACTAAACAAATGAATGGCACTACACAAATTAGGAGCCTGGCTTAAGCTCCTACTAAACAATGCCCAGCAGATGTCCTGTGTTCTTGGTACTAGCTCTATTCATTTTTAAAGACTAAGCAACAGAATATTTGTGTCATCTTACATCCCTTTACATCCCTCTTGCTTTTGCTGTTAAAAGTACAGCCTGTTTTGGCTCTGTATTCAAGTCCTGACATAATTCCCCATCTATCTGACGGTCAGTGGTGTAACTAGAGTCTGATGGGACCTGGTGAAAGATTTGGACGTACCCCCCTCATCCCCCCTCACATGTTGGTCAGATGTATGGGCCCTTGTAGCCTTCTAAATCTTATAATAATAATCTTTATTTATATAACGCCAACATATTCTGCAGCGCTTTACAGTTTAACAGTTTCAAAACACAAGTCTTAAGTAACAATGTTAACAATACAATAATTAACGCAAAATTAGACAACCCTACTCGTGAGAGCTTACAATCTACAATGAGGTGGGGGAGATACAAAGTACAGGTGTGTATTTACAATGATGGTCCAGCCATCTTGAGGGAGTGGGGTATAGATGGAGATAGTGAATGGGCTACACATGCACACTTCCACATAAAATGACTTTGATTAGTTAATGTGGTAGGCCGCTCTGAACAAATGTGTTTTGAGCGAGCGCCTAAAACTATGCAAATTGTAACTAGTCCTAATTATTTGGGGTAGAGCATTCCAGAGGATTGACGCAGCGCAGGAGAAGTCTTGGAGTCAGAAGTGGGAGGTACAGATAAGTGCAGAGGTTAGTCAAAAGTCGTTTGCAGAGCGCAGTGGTCAGTTAGGCCGATAGACAGAAATGAGGGAGGAGATGTAAGGGGGCTCCACACTGTGGAGAGCTTTGTGGGTGAGAACAAGTACTTTGAATTGGATCCTATAATGATTGGGCTGCCAGTGTAATGACTAGTGAAGAGCGGACACGTCTGAATACCGATTAGCCAGATGGACGACCCTGGCTGCTGCATTAAGGATGGACTGGAGAGGGGAAAGTCGAGTAACTGGGAGGCCAATTGATAGAGCATTGCAGTAGTCCAGGGGGGAGTGGATCAAGGCGACAGTGAGGGTTTTTGTTGTTTCCATAGTGAGAAAAGGGCGTATTCTAGAGATGTTCTTTAGGTGTAAGCGGCAAGAGCGGGTGAGAGATTGTATATGGGATGTGAAGGAGAGATTGGTGTCAAACATAATACCCAGACAGCACGAACTGCTGCCGGGGTGTTATTGTGGTGCCACCCATGGAGAGGGAAATGTCAGCTTTAGGGAGGTTAGTAGACGGCGGGAGCAGAAGAAGTTCAGTTTTGGAGAGGTTGAGTTTCAGATAGAGGGCTGACATGGTGTTGGAGACTGCGGACAGACAGTCACTGGCGTTCTGTAGTACAGCCGGGGTAAGGTCAGGGGATGACGTGTATAGTTGTGTGTCATTAGCATAAAGATGGTACTGAAAGCCAAATCTGCTAATGGTCTTTCCAATTGGGGCCATGTAGAGAGAGAAGAGAAGGAGGCCAAGGACTGAGCCATGAGGTACCCCGACAACGAGTGTAAGAGGAGATGAAGTGGAGCCAGCGAACAAAAACTGAAGGAGGGGTCAGAAAGATAGGAAGAGAACCAGGAGAGAGCAGTGTCCTTAATGCCTAGTGACTGGAGCCTAGAGAGTAGGAGAGGGTGGTCAACAGTGTTGAAAGCTGCAGAAAGGTCAAGAAGAATGAGCAGAGAGTGGTCACCATTACATTTTGCTATCAGAAGGTCATTGGTAGCTTTGATAAGTGCAGTTACAGTCGAATGTAGGGGGTGGAAGCCAGACTGTGAAGGGTCTAGGAGGGAGTGAGTGGAGAGGTAACGGGTATCTTATAAGGACATATAAATTGTACCCACTCCCCCACTATGTAGTGATGTCTCCCATCTTGGCCTCTTTCCTGGTATGTCTCGTCTCTCATCCTGGGCCTATCATAATATATACAGTCATGGCCTAAAGTGTTGGCATCCTTGAAATTGTTCCAGAAAATGAAGTATTTCACCCAGAAAATTATTGAAATTACATGTTTTATTATACAAATGTTTATTTCCTTTGTGTGTATTGTAACAACACAAATAAAAATAGAGTAAAAAGGCAAATTGGACATAATTTCACACAAAACCCCCAAAATGGGCAGGACAAAATTATTGGCACCCTCAGCGTAATATTTGGTTGCACACTCTTTGGAATAAATAAATAATCAATCACTGTATTGTAACAACACAAATAAAAACAGAGAAAAAAAGGCAAATTGGACATAATTTCACACATAACCCCAGAATGGGCAGGACAAAATTGACACCCTCACACTCACTAAATTAGAATATCATAAAAAAGTTAATTTATTTCAGCTCTGCAATAAGTGAAACTCATATATTAGAGTCATTACAAACAGGAGTGATCTATTTCAAGTGTTTATTTGTGTTAATGTTGATGATTATGGCTTACAGCAAATGAAAACCCAAAAGTCATTATCTCAGTAAATTAGAATAGTTTATAACACCAGCTTGAAAAATGATTTTAAAATCCAAAATGATGGCCTACTGAAATATATGTGCAGTAAATGAACTCAATACTTGGTCGGGGCTCCTTTTGCATCAATTACTGCATCAATGCAGCGTGGCATGGAGGCGATCAGCGGGTCTCTGTGCAGCAATACACTTCAGCTGAATATGCATTCATGGATGCACATCCAGTTGAAGTTTCCGCTGGTGTCAGTGGGCCACTCACCCACACGGATCTCTGAGGCTGCGATCATTATACTCCCGGCTAATGGTGCCACCCAAATTACTATAGGCCCCACGCATACCTTGATTTGCCTCTTTCCAGCTCTGGGGTGTCCTAGTTATTATGCTTTGATCACATATATTCTTACTGTTATATGATTGTAATGCTCTTTTGATACCTTCTTATGACAAGTAACAGCTGGAAGTTGATGCTTATTGTGGTGATTAAAGAGGTTGTTCCACAAAGTATATTTTAATTTATAGATCTTAGAATAAAAATAAATTGCACATTTGGATGTGAAAAATGTAAATGTCCCGAGTTAATATTATAAATATGCCCCTGCTGTGTACTGTGTAAATGATGTGTCTGACCGTACAGGGACATGGTCTGGTAATACCACAGCTCCGGGCAAGGCAGGAAGCAAAAGAGTATACAGACAGGACAGCATGGGATCGCAGCTGACCCTTTCTGCGAGGTAAAACAAGTTTTTAAACAGGCAGGAAAATGTTTTTCCTTACAGAAACCAGCAGCTGCGGTAGAAACGAGGCAGATTTGATCCCCAGGAGTGTGGTAGTTGGCACACTGCTTCATATACGATGATCATGACACATTAACTGGCTTAATTATGCAAATTTTAAAATAAATCTGTGGCCGACCCCTATCCAATAAAATAATTTGCATTGTGTGTTTGCCTATGGGCAGTGGAAGGACCGTTATTGATAATAGTAAAAATGTTGTTGGCCATTTTCTGAATGGACTAAAACAACATCGTCTTTTGTGAACTTCAATCTGTCGTAGGTTTCACTGCAACAACATTTCCTCTATGTAATAAGGCTTCATTGAGATATGGTAGAATTGCTGACCTCAAGAATCCACATTCATTATGGTATGGCTTTCCAACTTTGTATTATTTCTATTGCATTTAAAATTACCTGTGCTATTATCTTTATGTTGTTGTGTTTTATACCATATTGTACATTACTAGAGAAGATTATGATAAATTGTTCTGTATCCTAGCGTCTCTTTATGTAAGGGCCCACATTAGAGAAAAGTTGTTTGAACGTAAAGTCGTGGTAAGCCCTTCCAAGAAGAGCTAATTTGGGTTGAGATACAAACGACCTCCAGATCTGCCATTATTTGCCCAAATTAAATAAATATGATGCATCAGAGGTAAGAATAGAACATACAGCCAGTGTCTGTTAGTGTACAATTCTTGTCTGAATCTCAGATGCCCAGAGTCAAGTTTTTATTACAACCACAAAAATAAGGAAAGTGAGAATGGCTTAATACATTACCTAAAAAAGAAAGTATTTTATTTGGGAATAACAAGGTTGTAAATTATGAAAACTGCTGAATTACTTGAAACTGGTTCTACCCAAATTTCTGGACCTTCTGTAACAAAGAAAACTAAATACAAAGACACCTCTATATCAGAGACAACGCCCTGTGTCCTTTCATCAAAGGTTTGGCACACCAAGTTTGGTTGTTTTGAAAACCAAACTCATTCCTTCGAGATGTCTTAGAGTTAAAAGGGTAATCAAATGGGTCAAGTTGTTCTCAAGTCTGCGCAGAGTCTGTAAACCACAACTCACTAATGTCAAAATATCCATGGTTATTTTCCTGAAAATATCTACCACTACAAATCATAGATGTGCTCTCACACCTTTCCTAGTACTCAGAGTTGGCATTGCAGGCTTAACTTTAATTTATTTTACTGGAATCTCACCTACTGGAAATTTCTTATCCCTGTGAATTATGAATTTACCCTGTAGTTGGACCAGCTCATACCAATGTTTTAAGCTACCTGCAAGATTTATCTGTAACCATGGACTCTCGACTCACCCCACAGTCTGGACGGAACCACATGGCTGCTGGTGAGGTTTCTTCCATCGTAACGGGCAGAATCAAAAGTCTCTTTGTGGAAACAGCTATAATTGAGAGCCTCATATGGGGTTAGGGGCACTGGGAGATATGGCATGGTATTAGAGAATATTGGGCTATGGGTGCATATCCAGCAATTAGGGACGTCTTTAGAAACTATGTGTCACAGCAGGCCTTGGTGATACTTATCAGTTTGTTATCCCAGTCCTTCTTTAGTACCTCATTGAGAGAAGGGCAAGGGATACAATTGCCATGAGCATATTCTAAAGGGGCAGGGTCATCATCTTTGCTGCTGCCGAGGTTCAGGACCTTTTTCAGTGACTGGTGTGGATCCATGTGTCTTTGCCTTCGAGCTTGACAAAAGTAGCCATGGTCAGTAGTATTTGAAATGGCTCAGTGTATCTGGTTTCAGTGGTCTCCTCATATGTCTGTTGACCATGACCCAGTCTCCTGGTGCCAGTGTGTGTGTGCAACTTATGCAGTTGGGGTCTGGGATGGGGGAAAGAACACCGTTATGAGTTACAGTAAAATGTTTATGCAACTCCTAGTCATATTCAGTGATGGAACTGTAGGAGACCTGCAGCTGTTGTGGAAAATACAACCAACCCTGCCTTAGGGACACTACCAAACAGTATTTCATACGGAGACAGCGTCTCTCCACCCCTCGGAATGGTCCTCACTGAATGCAATGGCAAGCAATCTACCCAGAATCAGTGTGTTTCTTCCATACCCTTTTGCCTTTTTTAAATTTCAGAGTGCCATTAAGGCATTTCACCTTTCCACTACTCTATTGGCGACAGAGAATGTGGAAAGCCTGTTCTATCCTAAAAGTTGCCATTATTTGTTTAATTAATTCTCCAGTAAAGTGTTTGCCTCTGTCACTCTCTATAGTTTGGCGACCCCATGTCTACAAACCACCTCACTGATCATTTTTTTTCCTTTTTTCTTTATAAACTTTAGTCATGGCCCAAGCTTCAGATCATTTTGGGAAGAGATCAATTTATACTAGGAGTAGGACATATTCATAAGTATCCACCTTAGATAGCAGTATATAGTCTACCTGCAGTCTCTGAAATGGGTAATCTGGTTTTGGTGTGCATTTCTGTGGGGCTCAAATAGGTCTACCGGGGTTATGTTTCACTCAAACGATACATACTTTGTTGCCACATTTGGAAACCCTGGGGAGCACCAGTTTTGCAGCACCATTGCACACATCAGACCCTTTGAGTTGTGCTAGGGCAGCCATCATGGGGAACAGGCAGCGTGGGAGGCAAATGCTGGTGTTTACCTGCAATATCCCTGACAATGACAGTACGGCATCCGCTTAGACCCATGCGCTCTGTCTGTGTGGGGAGCCTAGGTCTGGAAGACCTGCAGTAATTTGCAATCAATGGCCACTGGGGCCGATACGGTGACAGTCTTCTTTGTCAAAAGGTGGCTTCCCGCACTTTCGGTTACTGAATTCCCTGGGATAGCCGCATCTGCTATGGCCAATATAGCTGTCAGAGGTAGTCATGCTGTTTCCTTAGCCGCCTGGTTAGCCAAGGCATTCCCTACTGCAAGGGGATTTTGTTCTCATGTGTGCCAGTAGCTGCCCTTGTAATGTAATGAAATGTAAGTGCTGTGAGTAACTGTTCTACTGTCCAATAGGTTTGCCAGCAGAGTCCAGAAAATGAAGGCTCTTCTAAATGGCATCAAAGTCATAGGCGACCCTTTAAAATATATCTTGAGTCCGAAAATACATTATTTTTTTTTACCTTTTACAGATTGCACGCTGCAGTGAGTGCCTTCAGCTCAGTCTCTTGTGCAGAGCAGCTAGAGGAGAGTGGTTTTCTATTACTGTCTTACCATTGTAGAAGGGTTAGTGAGTGCTACATCAGTTATATCCAACAACCCCTATGTTTCTGCCTCCACCAATGCCTGACAGTCATGTTATTCATTCCCTTCTGTAGCAAAGAAAGCTAAACACAAAGGCACCTCTGTTATGGACCTGGTGGTTAGGAGCACCCGAAATGACCTGATGGTTAAAACTGAAAACCTGGGACAAGCTCTGAGGAGGTGGTAACTCTACTGACCGCAATCCTAATCCTATCACACACACTAGAAATAGCCGTGGAAGCGCGCCTAACTCTCCCTAGACGCCTCTTCACAGCCTAAGAGCTAACTACCCCTAAAGATAGAAATAGCAGCCTACCTTGCCTCAGAGAAATTCCCCAAAGTAAAGGTAGCCCCCCACAAATATTGACTGTGAGTTAAGAGGGAAGTGACAAACACAGGAATGAAACAGATTTTAGCAAAGGAGGTCGAATCTTCACTAGATAGACAGAGGATAGGAAAGGGAACTTTGCGGTCAGTATTAAAAACTACAAAAACCACGCAGAGTGTGCAAAAAAGACCTCCACACTGACTCACGGTGTGGAGGTGCAACTCTGCACCCCCAGAGCTTCCAGCTAGCAAGGAAATATCATAATAGCAAGCTGGACTAGAAACATAGCATGTACTGGGAAATATATTCAATAACCAATGAACAGCAAATGAACTAGCAGGGACTTAGCTTCTGCTGGAGTAGACAGGTCATCTGAGAAATCCAAGAGAGATCTGAACCAGTACTGAGACATTGGCAGCTGGCATGAACTAACGACCTGGGCAGAGTTAAATAGGGAAGCCAGCAGAAGCAATAAGCGAGGGCAGCTGAGAAAGCCAACCTCAAAGATCAGCAGTTCCACTCAAAGCCACCAGAGGGTGTCCAAGGACAGAACTCACCAAAGTACCATTCACGACCACAGGAGGGAGCCCGAGAACGGAATTCACAACAGTACCCCCCCTTGAGGAGGGGTCACCGAACCCTCACCAGAGCCCCCAGGCCAATCAGGACAAGCCAAATGAAAGGCACGAACCAAATCGGCAGCATGGACATCGGAGGCAACAACCCAGGAATTATCCTCCTGACCATAGCCCTTCCATTTAACCAAGTACTGAAGCTTCCGTCTCGAAATACGAGAATCCAAAATCTTCTCCACCACATACTCCAACTCCCCCTCAACCAACACCGGAGCAGGAGGATCAACGGAGGGAACCAAAGGCGCCACATATCTCCGCAACAACGACCTATGGAACACATTATGGATGGCAAAAGAAGCTGGAAGGGCCAAACGAAACGACACAGGATTGATAATTTTGGAAATCTTATAAGGACCAATGAAACGAGGCTTGAACTTAGGAGAAGAAACCTTCATAGGAACATAACGAGAAGACAACCAAACCAAATCCCCAACACGAAGTCGGGGACCAACACAGCGACGGCGGTTAGCAAAACGTTGCGCCTTCTCCTGAGACAACGTCAAATTGTCCACCACGTGAGTCCAAATTTGCTGCAACCTGTCCACCACAGAATCCACACCAGGACAGTCAGAAGGCTCAAACTGCCCTGAAGAAAAACGAGGATGAAAACCAGAATTACAAAAAAAAGGCGAAACCAAAGTGGCAGAACTAGCCCGATTATTAAGGGCGAACTCGGCCAATGGCAAGAAGGTCACCCAATCATCCTGATCAGCAGAAACAAAGCATCTCAGATAGGTTTCCAAGGTCTGATTGGTTCGTTCAGTTTGGCCATTTGTCTGAGGATGGAACGCTGAAGAAAAAGACAAATCAATGCCCATCTTAGCACAAAAGGACCGCCAAAACCTAGAAACAAACTGGGAACCTCTGTCCGACACAATGTTCTCCAGAATGCCATGCAAACGAACCACATGCTGAAAAAATAATGGAACCAAATCAGAGGAGGAAGGCAATTTAGGCAAGGGTACCAAATGGACCATCTTAGAAAACCGATCACAAACCACCCAGATAACAGACATCCTTTGAGAGAGAGGAAGATCAGAAATAAAATCCATGGAAATATGCGTCCAGGGCCTTTCAGGGATAGGCAAAGGCAAAAGCAACCCACTGGCACGAGAACAGCAAGGTTTGGCCCGAGCACAAGTCCCACAGGACTGCACAAAAGAACGCACATCCCGTGACAAGGAAGGCCACCAAAAGGACCTAGCAACCAAATCTCTGGTACCAAAAATCCCAGGATGACCAGCCAATACTGAACAATGAACCTCAGAAATAACTCTACTAGTCCATCTATCAGGGACAAACAGTTTCTCCACTGGACAGCGGTCAGGTCTATCAGCCTGAAACTCCTGCAGCACCCGCCGCAAATCAGGGGAGATGGCAGACAGAATCACCCCCTCTTTGAGAATACCAGCCGGCTCAGGGACTCCCGGAGAATCAGGCAAAAAACTCCTAGAAAGGGCATCAGCCTTCACATTCTTAGATCCCGGAAGGTATAAGATCACAAAATCAAAACGGGAGAAAAACAGTGACCATCGAGCCTGTCTAGGATTCAACCGCTTGGCGGACTCGAGGTAAGTCAGATTCTTGTGATCAGTCAGGACCACCACGCGATGTTTGGCTCCCTCAAGCCAATGTCGCCACTCCTCGAATGCCCACTTCATAGCCAACAACTCCCGATTGCCGACATCATAATTACGCTCAGCAGGCAAAAACTTTCTAGAAAAGAAAGCACATGGCTTCATCAAAGAGCCATCAGAACTTCTCTGAGACAAAACAGCCCCTGCCCCAATCTCAGAAGCATCAACCTCGACCTGAAAAGGGAGCAAAACATCTGGCTGACGCAACACAGGGGCCAAAGTAAAACGACGTTTAAGCTCCTGAAAAGCCTCAACGGCCGCAGGGGACCAATTCACCACATCAGCGCCTTTCTTCGTCAAATCAGTCAAAGGCTTAACCACACTACAAAAATTAGCGATGAAGCAACGGTAAAAATTAGCAAAGCCCAGGAACTTCTGAAGACTCTTCACAGATGTAGGTTGAGTCCAATCATAAATGGCCTGAACTTTAACAGGGTCCATCTTGATTGTAGAAGGGGAAAAAATGAAGCCCAAAAAGGAAACCTTCTGAACTCCAAAGAGGCATTTAGACCCCTTCACAAACAACGCATTAGCACCAAGGACCTGGAACACCATCCTGACCTGCCTCACATGAGACTCCCAATCATCCGAAAAGACCAGAGTATCATCCAAATATACAATCATGAACCTATCCAGATACTTCCGAAAAATGTCGTGCATAAAGGACTGAAACACAGATGGAGCATTAGAAAGCCCGAATGGCATCACCAGGTACTCAAAATGGCCCTCGGGCGTATTAAATGCTGTTTTCCATTCATCGCCCTGTTTAATACGCACAAGATTATACGCCCCTCGAAATTCAATCTTGGTAAACCAACTAGCCCCCTTAATCCGAGCAAACAAATCAGACAACAGAGGCAAAGGGTACTGAAATTTGACCGTGATTTTATTGAGAAGGCGGTAATCTATACAGGGTCTCAGACAGCCATCCTTCTTGGCCACAAAAAAGAACCCTGCTCCCAACGGTGACGAAGACGGGCAAATATGCCCTTTCTCCAAGGACTCCTTTACATAACTCCGCATAGCGACATGCTCTGGCACAGACAAATTGAACAGTCGACCCTTAGGGAACTTACTACCAGGAATCAAATTAATAGCGCAATCACAGTCCCTATGAAGAGGTAGGGCACTGGACTTGGGCTCATCAAATACATCCTGGTAATCCGACAAAAACTCAGGGACCTCAGAAGGAGTGGAAGAAGAAATTGACATCAAAGGAACATCACTATGTATTCCTTGACAACCCCAACTAGACACAGACATTGATTTCCAATCCAGTACTGGATTGTGAACCTGTAACCATGGCAAACCCAACACGACAACATCATGCAAATTATGCAACACCAAAAAGCGAATATTTTCCTGATGTGCGGGAGCCATGTACATGGTCAGCTGAGTCCAGTACTGAGGTTTATTCCTGGCCAATGGCGCAGCATCAATCCCCCTCAAGGGAATAGGACTCTGCAAAGGCTCCAAGGAAAAACCACAGCGCCTGGCAAACTCCAAGTCCATCAAGTTCAGGGCAGCGCCCGAATCCACAAATGCCATAACAGAGTAGGACGACAATGAGCAAATCAGAGTAACAGATAAGAGAAATTTAGGCTGCACAGTACTAATGGTGACAGACCCAGCGAACCTCTTAGTGCGCTTAGGACAATCAGAGATAGCATGAGAGGAGTCACCACAGTAAAAACACAGCCCATTCTGACGTCTGTGTTCTTGCCGTCCAGCTCTGGTCAAAGTCCTATCACATTGCATAGGCTCAGGCCTCCTCTCAGAGGACACCGCCAAATGGTGCACAACTTTGCGCTCGCGCAAACGCCGATCAATCTGAATGGCCAAAGACATTGATTCATTCAGACCAGCAGGCGTGGGGAACCCCACCATAACATCTTTAAGGGCTTCAGAAAGACCCTTTCTGAAAATCGCTGCCAGGGCACACTCATTCCATTGTGTAAGCACAGACCACTTTCTAAACTTCTGGCAATATACTTCTGCTTCATCCTGACCCTGACATAGAGTCAGCAAGATCTTTTCTGCCTGATCCACAGAATTTGGTTCGTCATAAAGCAATCCAAGCGCTAGAAAAAATGCATCTACATTAAGCAATGCAGGATTTCCTGGCTCAAGGGAGAATGCCCAGTTTTGCGGGTCACCACGCAACAAAGAAATAATAATCTTTACTTGCTGAATGGGGTCACCAGAAGAGCGGGGTTTCAGAGCAAGAAACAGTCTGCAATTATTTTTGAAATTCAAAAATTTAGATCTATCCCCAGAAAACGGATCAGGAATTGGAATTTTAGGCTCTAACATCGGATTGTGAACTACATAATCTTGAATACTTTGTACCCTTGCAGTGAGTTGATCCACACAAGAGGACAAACCTTGAATATCCATATCTACACCTGAGTCCTGAACCACCCAGAGGTTAAGGGGAAAAGAAAGACAAAACAAGCTGCAAAGAAAAAAAAATTGACTCAGAACTTCTGTTATCCATCTTTTGAGATGCATTAACACTTTGTAGGCCAGCTGTACTGTTATGGACCTGGTGGTTAGGAGCACCCGAAATGACCTGATGGCTAAAACTGAAAACCTGGGACAAGCTCTGAGGAGGTGGTAACTCTACTGACCGCAATCCTAATCCTATCACACACACTAGAAATAGCCGTGGAGCGTGCCTAACTCTCCCTAGACGCCTCTTCACAGCCTAAGAGCTAGCTACCCCTAAAGATAGAAATAGCAGCCTACCTTGCCTCAGAGAAATTCCCCAAAGTAAAGGTAGCCCCCCACAAATATTGACTGTGAGTTAAGAGGGAAGTAACAAACACAGGAATTAAACAGATTTTAGCAAAGGAGGCCGAATCTTCACTAGATAGACAGAGGATAGGAAAGGGAACTTTGCGGTCAGTATTAAAAACTACAAAAACCACGCAGAGTGTGCAAAAAAGACCTCCACACCGACTCACGGTGTGGAGGTGCAACTCTGCAC
Source organism: Ranitomeya variabilis (assembly GCF_051348905.1). Taxonomy (NCBI): domain Eukaryota; kingdom Metazoa; phylum Chordata; class Amphibia; order Anura; family Dendrobatidae; genus Ranitomeya; species Ranitomeya variabilis. The sequence continues at coordinate 955,252,446 of NC_135233.1, read as the reverse complement.
CCCTAGAACTTCCAGCTAGCAAGGAAATATCATAATAGCAAGCTGGACTAGAAACATAGCATGTACTGGGAAATATATTCAATAACCAATGAACAGCAAATGAACTAGCAGGGACTTAGCTTCTGCTGGAGTAGACAGGTCATCTGAGAAATCCAAGAGAGATCTGAACCAGTACTGAGACATTGACAGCTGGCATGAACTAACGACCTGGGCAGAGTTAAATAGGGAAGCCAGCAGAAGCAATAAGCGAGGGCAGCTGAGAAAGCCAACCTCAAAGATCAGCAGTTCCACTCAAAGCCACCAGAGGGTGTCCAAGGACAGAACTCACCAAAGTACCATTCACGACCACAGGAGGGAGCCCGAGAACGGAATTCACAACACACCTCTATATCAGAGACAACGCCTTGTGTTATTTATTTTATGAATAACACTTATAAAGCTGATTACTAAAATATAAAAAATTATCAAAGATATATAAATTGTCTAAATAATAAGCAGAGCAAAGAATAAAGTATTTACCATCACATCACCCATTTGCGTGAGACCAGGTAACCATTTAATGTGTATAGAGGCCTCGCAAAAGAAAAATTTTAAAATATTGAATCCCCCCCCGGACTTTGTTTTCCTGTGGGAAGCAAGTTGCCACCAGAGGTGATTGCCGGCGGCTTACTTTACTTTTCTTCCTTGAAAACTGAAGGACACTCAGCAGAACCAAGAAAGAAAGGGTACCGAGGGCATATGGGTACCTTAAGACTACTAGAATTATTTGATTCTAGTTATGCCCAAAAATTACAACAGTCACTATGGCACTCATTACAGCTCCCAAAGCCCGTAAAATTACCAGCATGTCTAAGGTCAACAAATCCATGAAAAATCCATATATGTAGCAGCAATCCACTGTGAAATCCACTGCTTTTACCCTTTGCCTTTTCAATTAAAAAAGTAAGTCAGCTGTAAATTTCCACAACAGAGACTGACATACAGAAGATTTTAAAATCATCAATGCAGGTCAATTTACAGGCGGAAAAAAAATCGCAATATGTGCATGTGATTTCTTAAAATCATCCACATTATGGTAAACCATTGCAGGTTTTACCTGCACCAGCCCACAGATAAAATTTACATTTCCATTCAATGTGGACCCGCTTAAAGGGGTTGTTCACTGGACAACTTTTGCTCAAAGGGAACCTGACAAGTCCCCCATGCCCTCCAACCCACCAGCATTTGTATATTTCTTTATAAATACACTGCCTAACAAGCCCTTTAACCCATTTCTGCCATTGGACGGAATAGTACGCGGGCAGGAGCGGGCACAATCGCAATCTGCCCGTGCCTATTAACTAGTTAAATGCCGCTGTCAAACTTTGACAGCGGCATTTAACAAGTGCTTCTGGCATACTGGTGACCCCATCACATGATTGGGGGTCATTGGTGCATCGGCATGACAACCAGAGGTTTCAAGGAGACCTCTATGGTTGTTGATGTTGATGAAGGATTGCTATGAGCACCCCCTGTGGTCGGCACTCATAGCAATGCTGTAATTCTACTACATAGAGGCGATCTGAGCATTGCCTCTATGTAGCAGAGCTGATCATGTTATGGTAGCTTGGCTATTGAAGCATGCCAAAATTAGGAAAAAAATGTTTTTAAAAATACGAAAAAATAAAAAAATATAAAAGTTTAAATCACCCCCCTTTCGCCCCATTCAAAATAAAACAATTAGAAAAAAATCAAACCTACACATATTTGGTATCGCCGCTTTCAGAATCGCCCAATCTATCAATAAAAAAAAAAGATTAACCTGATCGCTAAACGGCGTAGCAAGAAAAAAAATCAAAATGCCACAATTACGGTTTTTTTGGTCTCCGTGACATTGCATTGAAAGGCAATAACGGAACGGGGGATCACAAGAACATATCTGCACAAAAGTGGTATCATTAAAACCTCAGCTCGGTGCACAAAAGATAAGCCCTCACCCAACCCAAGATCAAGAAAAATGGAGACGCTACGGGTATCGGAAAATTGCGCAATTTTTTAATTTTTTTTTTACCAAAGTTTGGAATTTTTTTCACCACTTTGATAAAAAAAGAACCTAAACATGTTTGGTGTCTATGAACTCATAATGACCTGGAGAATCATAATGGCAGGTCAGTTTCAGCATTTAGTTAGCCTAGCAAAAAAAGCCAAACAAAAAACTAGTGTGGGACTGCACTTTTTTTGCAATTTTACCGCACTTGGAATTTTTTTCCTGTTTTCTAGTACACGACATGGTAAAAGCGATGATGTCGTTCAAAAGTACAACTCGTCCCACAAAAAATAAGCCCTCACATGGCCATATTGACAGAAAAATAAAAAAGTTATGGCTTTGAGAAGAAGGGGAGTGAAAAACGCAAAACTGAAAAAGCTTCTGGCGTTAAGGTGTTAACCTGAATGACACATTAACAGATGTTTAAAAAAGTGTTTTTAAAGTCTGTTTTAATATGCAAATAACTTTTTGACTAGTCAATGGGGAGTTTAATTCCCGAGCCTAGTCGTCTCCCTCAGCACGTTATCACACCCCTGTGGGCATGATAACATGATTTGCAAATACTTTTTTTTTTAAACATCTATTAATATATCAACTAGGATAAAGGATTTATTAGGGTATTTATGAAAGAATATTCAAATGCTGGTGGGTTGGAGGGTATGGGGGACCGGTCAGGTTCCCTTTATTCATTTCCAGACCTCATATAAAAAATAAGCAATGTATCCTCACCTCTTGCAGCAACGCTGTTAAAAATTACATTCTTGTGGCATCTTCTTACTGCAGCCAACGAGGCTGCAGCCCATCAATATTATGTCAGGGAGGACATCTGCTCTAATGAAATAGTAAGGACTACAGCTGATGAGTGGTCGCTGATTGGCTGCACACGACACAACAATGTGAAACAGCGGAGCAAACATTGCTGGAATGGTTCTGCTGCAGGAGGCGGGTATACTATGTTTTTATTTTGAGCAAAAAGAGCGAAAACGATCCATAGGCTGGGCATGAATAAAATTTGAGATAACACGGTGCCGTGCTACTGGCAGCCCATTGCAGCAGCAGCTACTCTTTTCCGTAATTTCCCCCCGGGATCAATAAAGTGTATTGTATCGTATTTCATTCAAGGGTAAAAATACTATCCAGACAGATTAAAAAGAATCCATCATTCTAACGTGTTTCTGGCCATTGTCCTTAGTCAAACAATATTTCCCCCTGGAATGAAATAAAAATCACATTTTATTCATACCCAGCCTATGTATCCTTTTTCTCTCTTTTTGCCCTACATTTTTCCGATGGTCAACAGACTTGGATCCTGGGTGCATTATTGAGACGCAACCATCCAGTCATCACATGGTGAGGCTTATTAGCTAACTTGCACTTTTTTCTTATGTTTTTATTTTTTATGGGGTCCTGAAGCGATTAAACTGAGGTTGTCTAATAGTGAACAACCCATTTTTTTTACAATTATAAAATCATGATTCACATTGCATAATTACACAGGTTTGTGACTCCTGAGATAGCGATGACATCTGTAGTAACGGTCATCAATATGTTTAAGAACAGAACAATAGATTTGTCTGGTCACTTCTGTTTTTCAGGTGGAAGAGTAAGGCTTAATCAGAAATGCAGCTCCTTCTTGGCACAAGATCTTGCTTTGAACACTCTCCATTGTAACCTGTGATCTAATAAAGTGACATTTGCACTTTCCAGACATGTAACAGATGCATTATGGTTGCCAGCTGTTTGAGTTTTATTGCTGCCAGGACCAAAGAAAGACTTAAGAATTAGTTGTATTGATTTGTTCCTCTCAAACTGCGTTTTACAGACATGAGATAAAGGCTCGAAAAAATCAATGCCCTTCAAGAGGAAGAACTATAGGTCTTAAAATGGTACAAATATGTCTGATTCACAGGTTAACAAAGGTATCAGGGATATTTCCTTTTCTTAAAACGTTTGTGGTTAAATGTGTATTTGACGTTTACATTTACTGTAGGGCATAAAATCCTTTTCTGTATCTATCGACTGCTTAACCTTATGTCGGAAGGACAAAAGTGCAATCCGGTGCGGTGTGCAAATAGGAAGTATGGAAAATAACTAACGTGCAATTTTCAATTATAAAAGGCTACATTTCTAATGATAATCTTGTTTCCCTTGGTCAGAACAGCAGCACAATAGGGCAATTCTGTCCCTGTGTACTAATAGGACAGATGGCATTTTTAATTAATCTAATTAAACTGCAATGAACGGTGGGCATACATAGAAATTATAGGGCCCCATTGCGAAAGTTCTAATTAGGTCCTGTGCCCCACAAAAAAATATTCATTGGAGTAGGTAGGGTCACGGAATATAGGCACAGTCATAGAATGAACATGTATTGCACACTTACACACTAATTTTGCCATTTTTGAAGCCCGATAGTGTACTCACCCACTGTATCCTCTATCATGGCCCAATAGAGTTTCATACCTCCAAAAATGCCCCCCCCACACACACAGTATGATACTCCCCCAGTGAAATTCCCCACAAATCACCCTAAAAGCACAGTATGATGACTACATAGTGCCCCCAGCGAAGTGCAATGCTGCCACAGTTCCCATAAGACATGATACCCTCAGAGTGGCTCCATACAGTATGATGCCCCCACAGTGACCACACACATTGTGATACCCCCATCCCACTCCCATAGTATAATGCCATACACACATTAGAATGGTCTTCATAGACCCCTACACACAATATGAACCTATCATAGTTCAATGTTCCCACAGTCACTCACACAGTATGCTGATCTCTACACAATATGGTGTCCCCCACTGTTCCCAACACACAGTATGATACCCGCTCAACCCCCCACTACACAGAAGGATGCCACCACAGCCCCCTACAAGCACTGACTGATAAAATAAAAACACTAACATGGCCCCATTTCCCTGATGCACGCCTCAGCTTTGTGCTGCATGTGCCTCCCTCACTGATGCTCAGATGCCTTGTCTTTATTGTAAGTTAGACACTAAAGAGAGAGACTTGTACTGCTGTTAGAAAGCAGAATAACATTAAAAGTCTATGCTTCTCTTATGTCCTAAAGAGCAGGACAAAAATGAGGATTTAGCAAGAATAAACACCTTAGATAGGGACCTCTTGTCTTGAAGAACTCAATATTGATTGCAAAAAGACATTTTTACAAAGAAGAAAAAAATCAGAATATACTGGTGGATAAATACTGTATATTAATAAATAACTGTGAGTGGCGCTAAAAGGCACAAGGCAGTTTGCCTGCAAATACTGTATATTATGTGAGCTCAAGATGCCCAACAAATCGTATTCAGTTGGATGAGGCTAAGGGGTCATTCAGATAAGAATATTAAACATCCGTCTGCTGTCCAAATGCAAAACAGAGAGCATAGGTGTAAGCAGCAGACCAAATGCAACCCGCACAGAAGGCATGAGGCGGAACAGTCAATGAATGATTTCTTTCTTTCTGATACAGCGGGAATTCACAGTGGTCAGGGAACAGTGAATAATATGAAACAGCAGTAAACCATACAACAGGAAACATACAATGAATTTTAACATGCAATTAGAAAAATGGAAAAATCTCTCAGTAATTATCCTTGTGTCCTTTTTACATGGGTGGTTGGTTCACCCTTTCCTGGGGAGTTATTACGTTACCTCTTCTTGCAACACTGACCGGGTTTTCCTGCTAGGCCGCAAGTCCTCCTAACAAAGTCTATAAAGTAACATTGAGCTTCCTGTGTACAAACCAGCTCACACCCCACCTGTTGTCCTACCCATGCTGACCGCTGTACCGTACGTTACATACAATGCACCTGATCGGGTCCCGCACATGAATTTGCTCCCCCTGCAACTCTTCTGATGCCAATTGGTTCCGCATGGTTTCATCAAGCCAGCAGATGGCTGCCTTTCCTCACTAATGTCATATCATGCAGGGACTCTTCAAGGGTACCGTCGCTACATTGGCACAGCACAAGGACCAATGCAAGTCAATGTGGTAATTCACAATGAATGTTTTTACACACGAACCGATGGGCTGCATGTAAAAAATCACAGCATGCTCAACTTTGATTCGTTTTTCGGATCATACATGCTCATTAACAGTTAATGTGTGCACAAAAATGGATTACATATGGGTTACCATCTGCATGTCATGCATATTTCACAGATGAATTGCAATTTCCAAGATTGGAAACTGCCTATAATTATATTTCATAATGTTGATGTATAAAATGGATGCTATGTTTCATTGAAAAGCTGACATTCAGATGGTATACTAAAGGCATGAGGATGACAGTGCGGATGAAAAATCATCTGTTCTTTCAGGATGAAAAATGGACAATTTTGCAATTGATCTTCTGAATCCGACCTAAGACTGCATTTACACATCTGTCTGAACCTATTTTTTCTCGGACAGCACACCGACCTGTAGAGCTGAATGAAACTATTTACACGTGAAAATCTGTGAGATCTGTGAAACTCAGATCGGGTCCTACTCTAATTTGTGTTTGCAGATTAGGTTTGGTAATAAAAGTCAATGTGGATCCATGAAATACAAATGCAAATCAGAATGTTTCTAATTTGCCTTCATTTTACTCCCATATCTCGGATATGTTACTTAAAGGGACTCTATCACCTGAATTTGGAGGGAACAATTTTCAGCCATAGGGGTGGGGTTTCGGGTGTTTGATTCACCCTTTCCTTACCCGCTGGCTGCATGCTGGCTGCAATATTGGATTGAAGTTCATTCTCTGTCCTCCGTAGTACACGCCTGCACAAGCCAATCTTGCCTTACGCAGGCGTGTACTATGGAGGACAGAGAATGAACTTCAATCCAATATTGCAGCCAGCATGCAGCCAGCGGGTAAGGAAAGGGTGAATCAAACACCCGAAAACCCCGCCCCATTGGCTGAAAATTGTTCCCTCCAAATTCAGGTGACAGAGTCCCTTTAAAGAGGCATTCCCATCTCCAAATCCTACCCCAATATGTAGTTAGTGTAATAATATTAGTAGATACCTAGAATTAGAAATGTAGTATAGTTTTTCTGATTCACTATATCTCTTTGCTCATGTGTAGGCATTGCAGGACCTTAGGTATCCATGGTTACGACCACTAGCAACTAGCCAACTGTCACAATATTAGTGGTCGTAACCATGGATACCTAAGGTCCTGCAATGCCTGCACATGAGTAAAGAGACATAGCGAATCAGAAAAACTATACTACATTTCTAATTGGAGGTATTTGCTAATATTATTATTATTATCATTATTATTATTACACCTACTACATACTGGAATATGATCTTGGAAATGATAATTGCCCTTTAATGATTAATCTGAATAAAATTTAAATTAAAAAAAGCCTTTCAGGTGTCTTGTTACTGTCTCTTGGAACAAACATGTCTTCAGTGAAAAAAAAAACATGAGAAAAAAGCGGATGCAACGCAGAGGCAACTAGAATGATATCTGAGACAAAAAAAATTCAGTTTCTGACAGTTGGTAAAATTCACATGTGTAATTATAGCCTGAGTTCAGCCTACACTAGAGTAGGCTCTTGAAAAAATAGGTGGATAAGAGAGCTAAGCAATAATAGTCTAATTGCCTAAATAGTCTATCCATCCAAAATAAATGAAATCGGTATTTAGCCTTTGCTTCTCCAGGAGACCAAATAAATACATTCTCAGCCTTTCTGATCTCCTAGCTAATAAATATCAAAGCAAAAGGGTAGATCAAAAAGTTAGATTAGATTCCACATGTAAGGAAGATACAGGACAAAACACTGCAAGGGGATGTCCTATCAAAATTACAGATTAGGGAACTTTGGAGAAAACTTTGGCAGTAGCCCTAGTAAGGCCATGTCAAGGAGAAAGCTCAAAACCAGATTCATTAAACACAAGGAATGATGTTCCCTCATGGACGAGGCAGAAGTTATGGCAAAGAAAATATCCTTTAAAAGTAGGTATTTACTGTATGTGTTACCTCTTGCATAGGTTCAATGGAAAAAGCATAAATCTCTAAGAATTATATCCCAATTTACTATGTTAGAGGATCGTAGGTCTTTTTTAGCACATAGTCTAAAGACTTCTTTTTACTAAGGGCTTTAATGATAAGATCTGAGGATGGCAGATTCATCCCAGAAGACCTTTCCCAGAGGTTCTGAGGGAGATCATACATTATATAGGACTTAGTCAAAGTACCTACTTAAAGACTCAACTTATACTTTAACCTACAAAAAAGAAGTGGAAGCAGTGACTGCGACTAAGGTTTAAGGTGAAAAAAAAGAGAGAAGCCAGCACTGCTTAAGGTCAGGACACAATACATAAGGTGCACATGCACATACTAAATTCTATCTGTATTTCAAATATGAGACATTTAGCAAACAATTGATCAATTCTTTGAGCTACCCCGCCACTTCACGGCATTCTCATAATGGGGCAGTCCTACTCTACGTATTTTGTTTACATTGTGCCATTACGGCCTCCTACATGTATTAAGAGTGAGGAAAAAAAAAAAGGAAAGACCACATTAAATAACATACCATAACATGCAAGTGCAGCGCCCCAGAGTCCTGGTCGTTGCAGTACTGTGGCTCCGCCACTATGGGGAGCTATGGTGCGTCTGATGGCACTGAAGGAGTTCATCTGATCAGGTATCACAGACACCAATACATTTCACAGTCGGGCCTCCAGGGGGAGCTAAGGGTTCTATTCACTAGGCCACTCCCCACCATAGTGGGTAAACTGGGGGTCAGGCAGGAAGTTAGATCAGAAAGCTGACTGGGTTGGAACCAGGCAACACCTTGTGGCAGAGGGTGTTGTGGGGGAAGATACAGTAGGGTCTCTGTCAGGGGTGGGATCCTGACAGAGGCTTGGCAACTTGAACGAACGTAACGGGACCGTGCCTGCTCAGGATAGCGGCGGTGCCCAAGGAAGGACCAGAAGAGAGATAGATTGTGCTGAGTGAGAAACGAGATCAAGCAATAGGAGAATACCAGTAGGGGTCGTGCCGTAAGACCGAGGCAACACCCTACTGAGGCGCACTACCGGTGGCCGGAACGCCGAGGGAGTATTACAACATTCAGCTTCAAGCGATACTCTAAACAGCGGCAGGACAGTCAGTCTAACGCAGGCTGTCTAACTTAAATCACCTATGCAGTCTTGGGGGGCAACTTGTGGAGAGGGGCGACTCTAGGGTCCCGGAAGAGCTCCGAGCCTACCCGTCAAACGGGTGCCGTCCCAACCAGAACATCAGGGAGGGACGGAGGATTAGCAGAACATCATCTAATCGAGTTGTGAGGGAACTTAAGAAACAGACACAACAGTTGTGGGGACTTTCTGTAAGCACAGCAGGGAAGGACCGCAACACATAGCGCTAGAAGGAAGGCACAGATTTCCACCTGCTAAGAGAACTCTGGAGGTGTCATTGGACCGGCCGGACTTGCGCAGCCTGGTTATCCAGATTCTGGACTGAGGACTCAGAGATCTTCAGTAAAGAGGTAAAGAGACTGCAACCTGGTGTCCTCGTTATTTACTGCACCGCACCACTACAGCCTCACCACCACCATCATCCATCATATCTATCACTGTACGCCCCTCAGCAGGGTCACGGACTGGGCCTAGCCACCGTGACAACCCCAGAGCAGAGACTCACAGGCCCGGTACCGGGTACCCCTCGGCCCTGCGGCAGTGGGGGCGCTACAACTTGGCATCACGAACAGGATGTACTCAAGCCTAAAGAATCAGGTCATGTGTGCTGTTATGACCCCAATGGCAGAGGGTCTCAGAAATAATTACTAAGTCTGCAAACACAATAAACCAGCTCATAGGGCAGTGGTAACTGAGCTGACCATATATCTAATCCTAGCACCACAAATAGCAGCAGCCGGGGAACGTGCCTACGTTGGTTCTAGACGTCTCGCGCCAGCCGGAGAACTAACTAACCCTAGAAGGGAAAAGAAAGACCTTTCTTGCCTCCAGAGAAAAGACCCCAAAAGTTGGATACAAGCCCCCAACAAATAATAACGGTGAGGTAAGAGGAAAAGACAAACGTAAGAATGAGCTAGGTATTTAGCAAAGAGAGGCCCACTAGCTAATAGCAGAATATAGTAAGATGACTTATATGGTCAGCAAAAACCCTATCAAAATATCCACGCTGGATATTCAAGAACTCCCGAACCGTCTAACGGCCCGGGGGGAGAACACCAGCCCCCTAGAGCTTCCAGCAAAGTCAGGAATCACATTTAGTACAAGCTGGACAAAAATAACAGCAAAGCAAATAACCAAAAAACAAAGAAGCAGGACTTAGCTTAATTTTGCACGAACCGGGACCAGCAGACAGGAGCAAACAGAAAGGATCTGATTACAACGATGCCAGGCACTGGACTAAGGATCCAGGAAGTTTATATAGCAAAACCCCTGGACTAAGGACCCAGGTGAGTGCCAAACTGAGGAAAGACAATCCCAGAGTCATATCACTAGTGACCACAAGAGGGAGCCAAAAAGTCTAATTCACAACAGTACCCCCCCCTTAAGGAGGGGTCACCGAACCCTCACCAAGACCACCAGGGCGATCAGGATGAGCAGCGTGAAAGGCATGAACTAAATCGGCCGCATGCACATCAGAAGCAACCACCCAGGAATTATCCTCCTGACCATAGCCCTTCCACTTGACCAGATACTGAAGCCTCCGTCTGGAGAGACGAGAATCCAAGATCTTCTCCACCACGTACTCCAACTCGCCCTCAACCAACACCGGAGCAGGAGGCTCAACAGAAGGAACCACAGGTACAACGTACCGCCGCAACAAAGACCTATGGAACACGTTGTGAATGGCAAACGACACCGGAAGATCCAAGCGAAAGGACACAGGATTAAGGATTTCCAATATCTTGTAAGGACCGATGAAGCGAGGCTTAAATTTAGGAGAGGAGACCTTCATAGGAACAAATCGAGAAGACAGCCATACCAAATCCCCAACACGAAGTCGGGGACCCACACCGCGGCGGCGGTTGGCAAAACGCTGAGCCTTCTCCTGTGACAACTTTAAGTTGTCCACCACATGATTCCAGATCTGCTGCAACCTATCCACCACAGAATCTACCCCAGGACAGTCAGAAGGCTCCACATGTCCCGAGGAAAAACGAGGATGGAAACCAGAGTTGCAGAAAAATGGCGAAACCAAAGTAGCGGAACTAGCCCGATTATTAAGGGCAAACTCAGCCAACAGCAAGAAGGTCACCCAATCATCCTGATCTGCCGAAACAAAACACCTCAAATAAGCCTCCAGAGTCTGATTAGTTCGCTCCGTTTGTCCATTAGTCTGAGGATGAAAGGCAGACGAAAACGACAAATCAATGCCCATCCTAGCACAAAAGGATCGCCAGAACCTGGAAACAAACTGGGATCCTCTGTCAGACACAATATTCTCAGGAATGCCGTGTAAACGAACCACATTCTGAAGGAACACAGGAACCAGATCGGAAGAGGAAGGCAGCTTAGGCAAAGGCACCAAATGGACCATTTTAGAAAAGCGATCACATACCACCCAGATGACAGACATGCCCTGAGACACCGGGAGATCTGAAATGAAATCCATGGAAATGTGTGTCCAAGGCCTCTTTGGGACAGGCAAGGGCAAGAGCAACCCGCTGGCACGAGAACAGCAAGGCTTAGCTCGAGCACAAGTCCCACAGGACTGCACAAATGACCGCACATCCCGTGACAAGGAAGGCCACCAAAAGGACCTAGCCACCAGATCTCTGGTGCCAAAAATTCCCGGATGCCCTGCCAACACCAAGGAATGAACCTCGGAAATGACTCTGCTGGTCCACTTATCAGGAACAAACAGTCTGTCAGGTGGACAAGAGTCAGGTCTACCAGCCTGAAATCTCTGCAACACACGTCGCAAATCAAGAGAAATGGCCGACAAGATAACTCCCTCTTTAAGAATACCAACTGGTTCTGCGACTCCAGGAGAGTCAGGCACAAAGCTCCTTGAAAGAGCATCAGCCTTCACATTCTTTGAACCTGGTAAATACGAGACCACAAAGTCAAAACGGGAGAAAAACAATGACCAGCGGGCCTGTCTTGGATTCAGGCGTTTAGCAGACTCGAGATACATCAGATTTTTGTGATCAGTCAAGACCACCACACGATGCTTAGCACCCTCGAGCCAATGACGACACTCCTCAAATGCCCACTTCATGGCCAGCAACTCCCGATTGCCAACATCATAATTCCGCTCAGCAGGCGAAAACTTCCTAGAGAAGAAAGCACATGGTCTCATTACCGAGCAACCAGGGCCTCTCTGCGACAAAACGGCCCCTGCCCCAATCTCAGAAGCATCCACTTCGACCTGAAAGGGAAGTGAGACATCAGGCTGGCACAAAACAGGCGCCGAAGTAAACCGGCGCTTCAACTCTTGGAACGCCTCCACGGCTGCAGGAGCCCAGTTAGCAACATCAGAACCTTTCTTGGTCATATCCGTCAAAGGTTTAACAACGCTAGAAAAATTAGCGATAAAACGACGGTAGAAGTTAGCAAAACCCAAGAACTTCTGAAGACTCTTAACTGACGTGGGTTGAGTCCAATCATGAATAGCTCGGACCTTGACTGGGTCCATCTCCACAGCAGAAGGGGAAAAAATAAACCCCAAAAAGGGAACCTTCTGTACTCCAAAGAGACACTTTGAGCCCTTAACAAACAAAGCATTCTCACGCAAAACCTGAAACACCATCCTGACCTGCTCCACATGTGAGTCCCAATCTTCAGAGAAAACCAGAATATCATCCAGATAAACAATCATAAATTTATCCAGATACTTCCGGAAAATATCATGCATAAAGGACTGAAACACTGAGGGAGCATTAGAGAGCCCAAAAGGCATCACCAAGTACTCAAAATGACCTTCGGGCGTATTAAATGCTGTCTTCCATTCATCTCCTTGCTTAATGCGCACAAGGTTGTACGCACCACGAAGATCTATCTTGGTGAACCACTTGGCACCTTTAATCCGGGCAAACAAGTCCGACAACAGAGGCAAAGGATACTGAAATTTAACAGTGATTTTATTCAGAAGCCGATAGTCAATACAAGGTCTCAAAGATCCGTCCTTCTTGGCCACAAAAAAGAATCCCACACCAAGAGGGGAAGAGGATGGACGGATATGCCCCTTCTCCAGAGACTCCTTGATATACGAACGCATTGCAGCATGCTCAGGTACAGACAGATTAAATAGTCTTCACTTAGGAAATTTACTACCTGGAATCAAATCTATGGCGCAGTCACAGTCCCTATGAGGAGGCAGAGCACTGGACCTGGACTCGCTGAATACATCCTAATAATCAGACAAATACTCAGGAATTTCCGAAGGAGTAGAGGAAGCAATAGACACCGGCGGGGAATCAGCATGAATTCCCTGACAGCCCCAACTTGACACAGACATTGCCTTCCAATCCAAGACTGGATTGTGGGTCTGTAACCATGGCAGACCCAAAACGACAAAATCATGCATTTTATGCAGAACAAGAAAACGAATCACCTCCCGATGTTCAGGAGTCATGCACATGGTTACCTGCGTCCAAAACTGCAGTTTATTTTCCGCCAATGGCGTAGCATTAATACCTCTAAGAGGAATAGGATTTACCAACGGTTCAAGAACAAAACCACAGCGCTTGGCAAATGACAGATCCATAAGACTCAGGGCAGCACCTGAATCCACAAACGCCATAACAGGGTAAGAAGACAATGAGCAAATTAAAGTCACAGACAAAATAAATTTAGGTTGCAAATTACCAATGGCGACAGGACTAACAACCCTTGTTAGGCGTTTAGAGCATGCTGATATAACATGTGTAGAATCACCACAGTAAAAACACAACCCATTCTGACGTCTATGATTTTTCCGCTCATTTCTAGTCTGAATTCTATCACACTGCATTAAATCAGGTGTTTGTTCAGACAACACCACCAGAGGATTAGCGGTTTTGCGCTCCCGCAAACGCCGGTCAATTTGAATAGCCAGCGCCATGGAATCATTCAGACTTGTAGGAATGGGGAAACCCACCATCACATTCTTAATGGCTTCAGAAAGGCCATTTCTGAAATTTGCGGCCAGAGCACACTCATTCCACTGAGTAAGCACGGACCATTTCCGAAATTTTTGGCAATACACTTCAGCTTCATCCTGGCCCTGAGAAATAGCCAGCAAGGCTTTTTCTGCCTGAACTTCAAGATTGGGTTCCTCGTAAAGCAATCCGAGCGCCAGAAAAAACGCATCAATATTTGCCAATGCCGGATCTCCTGGCGCTAGCGAGAAAGCCCAATCCTGAGGGTCGCCCCGTAAAAAAGAGATAACAATTTTAACTTGCTGAACTGAATCTCCAGATGAACGGGGTCTCAGAGATAGAAACAATTTACAATTATTCCTGAAATTCCTAAACTTAAATCGGTCTCCAGAAAACAGTTCAGGAATAGGTATTTTAGGTTCAGACATAGGACTACTGGTAACAAAATCTTGTATGCCCTGCACACGAGCAGCAAGCTGGTCTACACTTGTAATCAAGGTCTGGACATTCATGTCTGCAGCAAGCACAAGCCACTCAGAGGTAAAGGGGAGGAAGAGTGGAAAAAAAAAAAAAAAAAAACCTCAGAATTTCCTTTCTTATTATCCCACTTCTGCAATGCATTAAACATTCAATGTCGGCCTGGCATACTGTTATGACCCCAATGGCAGAGGGTCTCAGAAATAATTACTAAGTCTGCAAACACAATAAACCAGCTCATAGGGCAGTGGTAACTGAGCTGACCATATATCTAATCCTAGCGCCACAAATAGCAGCAGCCAGGGAACGTGCCTACGTTGGTTCTAGACGTCTCGCGCCAGCCGGAGAACTAACTAACCCTAGAAGGGAAAAGAAAGACCTTTCTTGCCTCCAGAGAAAAGACCCCAAAAGTTGGATACAAGCCCCCAACAAATAATAACGGTGAGGTAAGAGGAAAAGACAAACGTAAGAATGAGCTAGGTATTTAGCAAAGAGAGGCCCACTAGCTAATAGCAGAATATAGTAAGATGACTTATATGGTCAGCAAAAACCCTATCAAAATATCCACGCTGGATATTCAAGAACCCCCGAACCGTCTAACGACCCGGGGGGAGAACACCAGCCCCCTAGAGCTTCCAGCAAAGTCAGGAATCACATTTAGTACAAGCTGGACAAAAATAAGAGTAAAGCAAATAACCAAAAAACAAAGAAGCAGGACTTAGCTTAATTTTGCACGAACCGGGACCAGCAGACAGGAGCAAACAGAAAGGATCTGATTACAACGATGCCAGGCACTGGACTAAGGATCCAGGAAGTTTATATAGCAACATCCCTGGACTAACGACCCAGGTGAGTGCCAAACTGAGGAAAGACAATCCCAGAGTCATATCACTAGTGACCACAAGAGGGAGCCAAAAAGTCTAATTCACAACAGTGTGCCTTGGAACTGTGATTTGTTGTGCTTGGACTGTACTTTATTGCAAAGACTGTGCTGCGCCATTTACTGCCAAAATCCGCCGCCATTATAGCGCTGAGGAGAGCGCAGGAGAAGAAGAGGGGCGTGGAGTGGGCGTAGGCAAGCTGGAGAGCGCGAACAACAATGGCCGCCCAGTCTAAATATTTCTGCACTGTGAGGACGTGTCCGTCAGCAGCGGAGATCCGCCTCCTGATCCTCAATGGAGGGCGGAGATCGAGAAAACGACACCGCCCACGAAGGAGAGAGAGGGAAAAAGACCAGGAAGTGACCCACGTGGAGGACGCCATGGCCAGCAGCTCCGAACCTGACAGTGGGGTTGAAGTGGAAGTTTCCCCCAACTACCCGGATGAGCACAGCAGCCCGTTCTCCGTGGACAGCACCGAACTCCTGCGAGTCGAGATAGAGAGCTTGCTCGACCAGCTCCTTCAGCTGAACATGAAGGCCCAGGCTCCGCACCAGGCAGCGCCGGAAGAAGGTCCTCAGGCGCCGGATCCTGCACCGTTACTGGAGCAACCGCTGAGATCCTCGCTGACACCGCCGGAGGAACCCGCTGCGGAGGAGGAACCTGCATCGGCTGGTGAGTCCGCCGACCCCGTCCCGCTGGCCGAGGGTTTGCTGGTGGGTCCAGTAGCAGCACCACCTCTCCCGGGAACCCATAAACTCCAACGCCTGCTACCATGGGAGGAAGCCACGGGCATGGAACACCGTATGCGAGCCCCAATCGCCCCCACTCCCCTGCTGTGTGAGGTCCACGCGGAGCGCACAGTGTGCCGCTGGGTGAACCCCGGATCCAATCTTATGGGGTTCCCCGGGGTGGAGACCCAGGAGGGAGAGGTGGTGCAGGCCCTAAGCTGGGAAGAATATCAGGTCCAGCTAGAGCAGCAGTGGAAGGAAAAAGAAAAAAAGTACCAGGCCGGGCTGGAGGCCTACCATCGGAAAGACTTGGCGGTCAAGGACCGGGCCCGCAAAGACCCCACTGCTCACCAGGCCCTGCGCAGGCAGGGCATCATCACCACCTTCAAGCTCCGTGGGGGCTGGGGCTTTATCAAAGAACCAGGTCTGTATGCGGAGGTGTTTGTGAACCGGAGGGATGTTGAGTCGCACCTCAGGGAGGGCCACCCAGGCCGGGATCTCTATCCGGGGGATGAAGTCTCATACACCAGGCACTTTGGGGAAAAAGGGTGGTTTGCCCTGAATGTCCACAAGGAGCCAACCCCTGCGATGCCTCCGATTAGGGTGCCAGTGAAGCTGACCCCTGTAGCAAAGGTGTCCCCTTGTGGCCAGCCCGTGGTCGTGGCCAGGACCACCGAAGACACCCCCACGTGCACTATGGTCAAGACCACGACATGCAGCATTGTCACCTCCACCACCCTCGTGGCCAAGGAGGCACCTCTCTCGGTGGGTGGTGCCCGTGCTGCTGCGGAGCTGAAGACTGTGGGTACACAGACCCCCAGATGGGACGACAGACCCCCTTATGCAGTACCAGGCGGCTCGCAATACCCAAAGGGGTTGCCTCCGCCGGTGCTGCCTCCTGGGTGGTTTGAGTAAATGTCTCAGTATTCTGCACATGTAAATAGTTCCTTAACTGTTTGTTTGATTCCTGATTCTGCTAAACCCGATCAGGGTTAACTCTTAAAGGGATCCCTTTGTTGACCCGGGATCCCTATTGTTTTGTTTGTGTTTTTTTCTAAGTTTTGCACAAGTTTCCAGAACTGCCGCAATCATGAACAGTGCATGATACAAACTTTTTGTAAATAGTTGCACCTTATTAAAGGTGCTCCCTACTGGTTTTACTTAAAGAAGGACTCTTTGTGAAGATACCACACTGGAACCTTTGCTGAGTATGGACTGGTAGCTTGAGAAGATATGCTACCTCATAGAGACTTGGTCCCCTCTTAAAGGGGATGTTCATTTGTTGCACTTAAATGGTGATATTGCTTTAAGACAGGTGGCAATAATGTTTTGATGAAAGAAAGTGATGATAATGTTTACATGAGAAAGTTATATGTATCCAACTAGTTAATTGTAAAGAAATGCTGATAATGTTGATAGACAACGAGGATAGAAGGTGAACCCTGAGTCCTCCTAGGAGCCAAGTAGAGATGGCTCAGTGCTCTTAAACTGAAAGTAATGTTATGTGTTGTGAATTTGCTTTTTGCTCCCTCTAGTGGTTACTAGTTTTTTGACTCTGGTTTTTCTGTCATTCCTTTTATCCGCACCTGGGTCGTTAGTTAGGGGTGTTGCTATATAAGCTCCCTGGACCTTCAGTTCAATGCCTGGCAACGTAGTTATCAGAGCTAGTCTGCTGTGCTCTTGTCTACTGATCCTGGTTCCAGTTATATCAGCTAAGTCTGCCTTTTGCTTTTTGCTATTTGTTTTGGTTTTGTATTTTTGTCCAGCTTGTTCCAAATCTATATCCTGACCTTTGCTGAAAGCTCTAGGGGGCTGGTGTTCTCCCCCCGGACCGTTAGACGGTTCGGGGGTTCTTGAATTTCCAGTGTGGATTTTGATAGGGTTTTTGTTGACCATATAAGTTACCTTTCTTTATTCTGCTATCAGTAAGCGGGCCTCTCTGTGCTAAACCTGGTTCATTTCTGTGTTTGTCATTTCCTCTTACCTCACCGTCATTATTTGTGGGGGGCTTCTATCCAGCTTTGGGGTCCCCTTCTCTGGAGGCAAGAAAGGTCTTTGTTTTCCTCTACTAGGGGTAGCTAGATTCTCCGGCTGGCGCGTGTCATCTAGATTCAACGTAGGAATGATCCCCGGCTACTTCTAGTGTTGGCGTTAGGAGTAGATATATGGTCAACCCAGTTACCACTGCCCTATGAGCTGGATTTTTGTATTCTGCAGACTTCCACGTTCCTCTGAGACCCTCGCCATTGGGGTCATAACAGTTTGCCAGGCCCGTATTAAATGTTTAATGCATTGCAGAAGAGGGATTATAAGAAAGAAGATTCTGAGTTTTTTTTTTTCTTTTTCCCCTTTACCTCAGAGTGGCTATGCTTGCTGCAGACATGAATGTCCAGACCTTGATTACAAGTGTGGACCAGCTGGCTACTCGTGTGCAGGGCATACAAGACTATGTTATCAGAAATCCTAGGTCAGAACCTAAAATACCGATTCCTGAACTGTTTTCCGGAGACAGGTTTAAGTTTAGGAATTTCGTGAATAATTGTAAATTGTTTTTGTCCCTGAGACCCTGTTCATCTGGAGATTCTGCTCAGCAAGTAAAAATTGTTATTTCGTTCTTACGGGGCGACCCTCAGGATTGGGCTTTTTCGCTGGCGCCAGGAGATCCGGCATTGGCTGATCTTGATGCGTTTTTTCTGGCGCTCGGTTTACTTTATGAGGAACCCAATCTTGAGATTCAGGCAGAAAAGGCCTTGCTGGCTATGTCTCAGGGGCAGGACGAGGCTGAAGTGTATTGCCAAAAATTTCGGAAATGGTCCGTGCTGACACATTGGAACGAGTGTGCACTGGCCGCTAATTTTAGAAATGGCCTTTCTGAAGCCATTAAGAATGTTATGGTGGGTTTTCCCATTCCCACAGGTCTGAATGATACTATGGCACTGGCTATTCAAATTGACCGGCGGTTGCGGGAGCGCAAAACCGCAAATTCCCTCATGGTGTTGTCTGAACAGACACCTAATTCGGTGCAATGTGATAGAAAAACCGCAAATTCCCTCATGGTGTTGTCTGAACAGACGCCTGATTTAATGCAATGTGATAGAATCCTGACTAGAAATGAGCGGAAAATTCATAGACGCCGGAATGGCTTGTGCTACTACTGTGGTGATTCTACACATGTTATCTCAGCATGCTCTAAACGTATAGCTAAGGTTGTTAGTCCTGTCACCGTTGGTAATTTGCAACCTAAATTTATTCTGTCTGTAACTTTGATTTGCTCACTGTCATCTTATCCTGTCATGGCGTTTGTAGATTCAGGTGCTGCCCTGAGTCTCATGGATCTCTCATTTGCTAAGCGCTGTGGTTTTACTCTTGAACCATTAGAAAATCCTATTCCTCTTAGGGGTATTGATGCTACACCATTGGCAGCAAATAAACCGCAGTATTGGACACAGGTTACAATGTGCATGACTCCTGAACACCGCGAGGTGATACGTTTCCTGGTTTTACATAAAATGCATGATTTGGTTGTTTTAGGGCTGCCATGGTTACAGACCCATAATCCAGTCCTGGACTGGAAGGCTATGTCAGTCTCAAGTTGGGGCTGTCGTGGTATTCATGGGGATTCCCTGCCTGTGTCTATTGCTTCTTCTACGCCTTCGGAAGTTCCGGAGTATTTGTCTGATTATCAGGATGTCTTCAGTGAGTATGAGTCCAGTGCACTGCCTCCTCATAGGGACTGTGACTGTGCTATAGATTTGATCCCAGGCAGTAAATTTCCTAAGGGAAGACTGTTTAATCTGTCGGTACCTGAACATACCGCTATGCGTTCATATATCAAGGAGTCTCTGGAGAAAGGACATATTCGTCCGTCTTCTTCCCCTCTTGGTGCGGGATTCTTTTTTGTGGCTAAAAAGGACGGATCTTTGAGACCTTGTATTGATTATCGGCTTTTAAATAAGATCACTGTCAAATTTCAGTATCCTTTACCGCTGTTGTCTGACTTGTTTGCCCGGATTAAGGGTGCCAAGTGGTTCACCAAGATAGACCTTCGTGGTGCGTACAACCTTGTGCGCATTAAGCAAGGTGATGAATGGAAAACCGCATTCAATACGCCCGAAGGTCATTTTGAGTACTTGGTGATGCCTTTTGGGCTCTCCAATGCGCCTTCAGTTTTTCAGTCCTTTATGCATGACATTTTCCGGAAGTATCTGGATAAATTTTTGATTGTTTATCTGGATGATATTTTGGTTTTTTCTGATAATTGGGATTCGCATGTGGAGCAGGTCAGGTTGGTCTTTAAAATTTTGCGTGAAAATTCTTTGTTTGTCAAGGGCTCAAAGTGTCTCTTTGGTGTACAGAAGGTTCCCTTTTTGGGGTTCATTTTTTCTCCTTCTGCTGTGGAGATGGACCCAGTCAAGGTCCGAGCTATTCTTGATTGGACTCAGCCCTCGTCAGTTAAGAGTCTTCAGAAGTTCTTGGGCTTCGCTAACTTCTACCGTCGTTTTATCGCTAATTTTTCTAGCATTGTGAAACCTTTGACGGATATGACCAAGAAGGGCTCCGATGTAGCTAACTGGGCTCCTGCTGCCGTGGAGGCTTTCCAGGAGTTGAAACGCCGGTTTACTTCGGCGCCTGTTTTGTGCCAGCCTGATGTCTCACTTCCCTTTCAGGTTGAGGTGGATGCTTCGGAGATTGGGGCAGGGGCCGTTTTGTCGCAGAGAGGCCCTGGTTGCTCTGTTATGAAACCTTGTGCCTTTTTCTCTAGGAAGTTTTCGCCTGCCGAGCGAAATTATGATGTGGGCAATCGGGAGTTGTTGGCCATGAAATGGGCATTTGAGGAGTGGCGTCATTGGCTCGAGGGTGCTAAGCATCGTGTGGTGGTCTTGACTGATCACAAAAATCTGATGTATCTCGAGTCTGCTAAACGCCTTAATCCGAGACAGGCCCGCTGGTCATTGTTTTTCTCCCGCTTTGATTTTGTTGTCTCGTATTTACCAGGTTCAAAGAATGTGAAGGCCGATGCTCTTTCTAGGAGCTTTGTGCCTGATGCTCCTGGAGTCGCGGATCCTGTTGGTATTCTTAAAGATGGAGTTATCTTGTCAGCTATTTCTCCGGATCTGCGACGTGTGTTGCAGAGATTTCAGGCTGATAGGCCTGAGTCTTGTCCACCTGACAGACTGTTTGTCCCGGATAAGTGGACCAGCAGAGTCATTTCCGAGGTTCATTCCTCGGTGTTGGCAGGTCACCCGGGAATCTTTGGCACCAGAGATCTGGTGGCCAGGTCCTTTTGGTGGCCTTCCTTGTCAAGGGATGTGCGGTCATTTGTGCAGTCCTGTGGGACTTGTGCTCGAGCTAAGCCTTGCTGTTCTCGTGCCAGCGGTTTGCTCTTGCCCTTGCCTGTCCCGAAGAGACCTTGGACACATATCTCCATGGATTTCATTTCTGATCTTCCGCTATCTCAGGGCATGTCCGTTATCTGGGTGATATGTGATCGCTTCTCCAAGATGGTCCATTTGGTTCCTTTGCCTAAACTGCCTTCCTCTTCCGATCTGGTTCCTGTGTTTTTCCAGAACGTGGTTCGTTTGCACGGCATCCCTGAGAATATTGTGTCAGACAGAGGATCCCAGTTCGTTTCCAGGTTCTGGCGATCCTTTTGTAGTAGGATGGGCATTGATTTGTCGTTTTCGTCTGCTTTCCATCCTCAGACTAATGGACAGACGGAGCGAGCCAATCAGACTTTGGAGGCTTATTTGAGGTGTTTTGTCTCTGCTGATCAGGACGATTGGGTGACATTCTTGCCGTTGGCTGAGTTTGCCCTTAATAATCGGGCTAGTTCCGCCACCTTGGTTTCGCCTTTTTTCTGCAACTCTGGTTTCCATCCTCGCTTTTCTTCGGGTCATGTGGAGCCTTCTGACTGTCCTGGGGTGGATTCTGTGGTGGATAGGTTGCAGCAGATCTGGAATCATGTGGTGGACAACTTGAAGTTGTCACAGGAGAAGGCTCAGCGCTTTGCCAACCGCCGCCGCGGTGTGGGTCCCCGACTACGCGTTGGGGATTTGGTATGGCTTTCTTCCCGCTTTGTTCCTATGAAGGTCTCCTCTCCCAAATTTAAACCTCGTTTTATTGGGCCTTACAAGATATTGGAAATCCTTAATCCTGTATCTTTTCGTCTGGATCTTCCTGTGTCGTTTGCTATTCACAATGTATTTCATAGGTCCTTGTTGCGGCGGTACATTGTGCCTGTAGTTCCTTCTGCTGAGCCTCCTGCTCCGGTGTTGGTTGAGGGCGAGTTGGAGTACGTGGTGGAGAAGATCTTGGATTCTCGCCTCTCCAGGCGGAGGCTTCAGTACCTGGTCAAGTGGAAGGGCTATGGTCAGGAGGATAATTCCTGGGTGGTCGCCTCTGATGTTCATGCGGCCGATTTAGTTCGTGCCTTTCATGCCGCTCGTCCTGATCGCCCTGGTGGTCGTGGTGAGGGTTCGGTGACCCCTCACTAAGGGGGGGGTACTGTTGTGAATTTGCTTTTTGCTCCCTCTAGTGGTTACTAGTTTTTTGACTCTGGTTTTTCTGTCATTCCTTTTATCCGCACCTGGGTCGTTAGTTAGGGGTGTTGCTATATAAGCTCCCTGGACCTTCAGTTCAATGCCTGGCAACGTAGTTATCAGAGCTAGTCTGCTGTGCTCTTGTCTACTGATCCTGGTTCCAGTTATATCAGCTAAGTCTGCCTTTTGCTTTTTGCTATTTGTTTTGGTTTTGTATTTTTGTCCAGCTTGTTCCAAATCTATATCCTGACCTTTGCTGAAAGCTCTAGGGGGCTGGTGTTCTCCCCCCGGACCGTTAGACGGTTCGGGGGTTCTTGAATTTCCAGTGTGGATTTTGATAGGGTTTTTGTTGACCATATAAGTTACCTTTCTTTATTCTGCTATCAGTAAGCGGGCCTCTCTGTGCTAAACCTGGTTCATTTCTGTGTTTGTCATTTCCTCTTACCTCACCGTCATTATTTGTGGGGGGCTTCTATCCAGCTTTGGGGTCCCCTTCTCTGGAGGCAAGAAAGGTCTTTGTTTTCCTCTACTAGGGGTAGCTAGATTCTCCGGCTGGCGCGTGTCATCTAGAATCAACGTAGGAATGATCCCCGGCTACTTCTAGTGTTGGCGTTAGGAGTAGATATATGGTCAACCCAGTTACCACTGCCCTATGAGCTGGATTTTTGTATTCTGCAGACTTCCACGTTCCTCTGAGACCCTCGCCATTGGGGTCATAACAGTTATGCTCTATACTGTGTATAGTAGTTGAAAAGGCAGTAGGCCCGGGCTGAACGGGGCGGTCCTGTAACAGAAAGGAGAGGCAGAAGGTCTGGTGCCGTTAGGACAGGCGGTCCTGCAGATTTAAAGTAGGAGAATGAAAAAAGTTAAATTGCCTTATAATGTGATTATAAGAAGGTCTTTAGTGGATTCAGAGTGTATGTCCTTAAAGGCAATGTTAAATTATTGTTCAACAATTTTGCACTTAGTAGAATACCCGGTTGGGTAAAAGAAAGTTATTTGTAGCATGTTGCTATGACATTTAACCATGTTTGTAACGTTCAAGCGTCCTCACCTCCCATAAAGGGAAGCTCTGTTTAAATATGCTTATTGTTATTGCACTCAACAAAACTGTATGTCTTTTTGCTAACTTGTATTGTTGTTTTCTTCCCAGTCCCGGAGTACTGTGTTTAACCAGGGGGGAGTGCAGCGCCCCAGAGTCCTGGTCGTTGCAGTACTGTGGCTCCGCCACTATGGGGAGCTATGGTGCGTCTGATGGCACTGAAGGAGTTCATCTGATCAGGTATCACAGACACCAATACATTTCACAGTCGGGCCTCCGGGGGGAGCTAAGGGTTCTATTCACTAGGCCTCTCCCCACCATAGTGGGTAAACTGGGGGTCAGGCAGGAAGTTAGATCAGAAAGCTGACTGGGTTGGAACCAGGCAACACCTTGTGGCAGAGGGTGTTGTGGGGGAAGATACAGTAGGGTCTCTGTCAGGGGTGGGATCCTGACAGAGGCTTGGCAACTTGAACGAACGTAACGGGACCGTGCCTGCTCAGGATAGCGGCGGTGCCCAAGGAAGGACCAGAAGTGAGATAGATTGTGCTGAGTGAGAAACGAGATCAAGCAATAGGAGAATACCAGTAGGGGTCGTGCCGTAAGACCGAGGCAACACCCTACTGAGGCGCACTACCGGTGGCCGGAACGCCGAGGGAGTATTACAACATTCAGCTTCAAGCGATACTCTAAACAGCGGCAGGACAGTCAGTCTAAGGCGGGCTGTCTAACTTAAATCACCTATGCAGTCTTGGGGGGCAACTTGTGGAGAGGGGCGACTCTAGGGTCCCGGAAGAGCTCCGAGCCTACCCGTCAAACGGGTGCTGTCCCAACCAGAACATCAGGGAGGGACGGAGGATTAGCAGAACATCATCTAATCGAGTTGTGAGGGAACTTAAGAAACAGACACAACAGTTGTGGGGACTTTCTGTAAGCACAGCAGGGAAGGACCGCAACACATAGCGCTAGAAGGAAGGCACAGATTTCCACCTGCTAAGAGAACTCTGGAGGTGTCATTGGACCGGCCGGACTTGCGCAGCCTGGTTATCCAGATTCTGGACTGAGGACTCAGAGATCTTCAGTAAAGAGGTAAAGAGACTGCAACCTGGTGTCCTCGTTATTTACTGCACCGCACCACTACAGCCTCACCACCACCATCATCCATCATATCTATCACTGTACGCCCCTCGGCAGGGTCACGGACTGAGCCTAGCCACCGTGACAACCCCAGAGCAGAGACTCACAGGCCCGGTACCGGGTACCCCTCAGCCCTGCGGCAGTGGGGGCGCTACACAAGCTGTACCTGGAGCATATCAGAATCACTCCCTTGGTGCGGCGAAAGGCAAGCGCAGGTAAAAGCCGATCAGGTCCTGTGCGGACATTTCAGATCTGGCCTCCACACTGCCAAACCAGCACCAAAGTTAAAGGGTGAAACAGGCTGAGACACAGGTGCACAATTAACTAGAGCCTGAGGCAGGGCAGGGCTGCTGTGTGTGTGAACAGCAGCCTATCAATCACAATGAACACAGAAAGAAAGGCGTACCTTACCCAGCGTGCGCGGCAACAGTGGTGGTCAGCCACTTACCAATGTAAAGACAAATCTCATATTTGAAATACAGATAGAATTTAGTATGTGCATGTGCACCTTATGTATTGTGTCCTGACTAGTGTTGAGCATTCCGATACCGCAAGTATCGGGTATCGGCCGATATTTGCTGTATCGGAATTCCGATACCGAGTTCCGATATTTTTGTGATATCGGAAATCGGAATCGGAAGTTCCCAGTGTATGGTTCCCAGGGTCTGGAGGAGAGGAGACTCTCCTTCAGGCCCTGGGATCCATATTCATGTAAAAAATAAAGAATAAAAATAAAAAATATGGATATACTCACCCCTCCGGCGGACCCTGGACCTTAGCGATGTAACCGGCAGCCTCCGTTCCTAAGAATGCAGTGAGTGTAGGACCTGCGATGACGTCGCGGCTTGTGATTGGTCTCGTGAGCGGTCACATGAGCGGTCATGCGACCAATCACAAGCCGCGACGTCATCGAAGGTCCTTCACGCTGCATTCTTAGGACGCTTGGACCGGTGAGAGCCAGGGGCCATCCGAGGGGTGAGTATATCAATATTTTTTATTATTATTCTTTATTTTATACATGAATATGGATCCCAGGGCCTGAAGGAGAGTTTCCTCTCCTTCAGACCCTGGGAACCATTCAGATATTTAGTGTACCATTGATATGCATTGGTATCGGGTATCGGTATCGGCGATATCCGATATTTTTTGGGTATCGGCCGATCCAATCCGATACCTTTGCATATCGGAAGGTATCGCTCAACACTAGTCCTGACCTTAAGCAGTGCTGGCTTCTCCCTTTTTTTTTTGTCTTTAGATTGGTAAGTGGCTGACCACCACTGTTGCCGTGCACGCTGGGTTATGTACGCCATTCTTCCTGTGTTCATTGTGATTGATAGGCTGCTGTTCACACACACAGCAGCCCTGCCCTGCCTCAGGCTCTAGTTAATTGTGCACCTGTGTCTCAGCCTGTTTCACCCTTTAACTTTGGTGCTGGTTTGGCAGTGTGGAAGCCAGATCTGAAATGTCCGCACAGGACCTGATCGGCTTTTACCTGCGCTTGCCTTTCGCTGCACCAAGGTAGTGATTCTGATATGCTCCAGGTACAGCTTGCATGTTATGGTAATGTTATTTAATGTGGTCTTTCCTTTTTTTTTTTTCTCACTCTTAATACATGTAGGAGGCCGTAATGGCACAATGTAAATAAAATACGTAGCGTAGGACTGCTCCATTATGAGAATGCCGTGAAGTGGCGGGGTAGCTCAAAGAATTGATCAATTGTTTGCTAAATGTCTCATATTTGAAATACAGATAGAATTTAGTATGTGCATGTGCACCTTATGTATTGTGTCCTGACCTTAAGCAGTGCTGGCTTCTCCCTTTTTTTTTTGTCTTTAAGGTTAAAGGTGGGAACACATGTACCGATGGAAGATGTAAAGTGCTGACTGATTGATTAGCAGTTGGGAAGTAGAAACTGAAGAAAAATACATGGTTTATTCTGGGATGAAGATTTACTGGGACCAGAAAACACACATTTTCTTAGACCCTTGAAGATTTGAGATATTAATGAAACCGGTAATTTCAAATTAGATTTGGAATTTATTGTGCCACTGGTTAGCAGAGTAAACTGTTATGACCCCAATGGCAGAGGGTCTCAGGAATCAATACCAAGTCTGCAAACACAAAAAACCAGCTCATAGGGCAGTGGTAACTGGGCTGACCATATATCTAATCCTAGCACAACAAATAGAAGTAGCCGGGGAACGTGCCTACGTTGGTTCTAGACGTCTCGCGCCAGCCGGAGAACTAACTAACCCTAGAAGGGAAAAGAAAGACCTTTCTTGCCTCCAGAGAAAAGACCCCAAAAGTTGGAAACAAGCCCCCAACAAATAATAACGGTGAGGTAAGAGGAAAAGACAAACATAAGAATGAGCTAGGTATTTAGCAAAGAGAGGCCCACTAGCTAATAGCAGAATATAGTAAGATAACTTATATGGTCAGCAAAAACCCTATTAAAATATCCACGCTGGATATTCAAGAACCCCCGAACCGTCTAACGGCCGGGGGGAGAACACCAGCCCCCTAGAGCTTCCAGCAAGGTCAGAAATCACATTTAGTACAAGCTGGACAAAAATAGTAGCAAAGCAAGTAACTCAAAAAACAAAGAAGCAAGACTTAGCTTAATTTTGCAAGAGCCAGGACCAGCAGACAGGAGCAACAGAAGGATCTGATTACAACGATGCCAGGCACTGGACTAAGGATCCAGGAAGTTAATATAGCGACACCCCTGGACTAACGACCCAGGTGAGTGCCAAACAGAAAAAAGACAATCCCAGAGTCATACCACTAGTGACCACAAGAGGGAGCCAAAAAGTCTAATTCACAACAGTACCCCCCCCTTAAGGAGGGGTCACCGAACCCTCACCAAGACCACCAGGGCGATCAGGATGAGCAGCGTGAAAGGCACAAACTAAATCGGCCGCATGCACATCAGAGGCAACCACCCAGGAATTATCCTCCTGACCATAGCCCTTCCACTTGACCAGATACTGAAGCCTCCGTCTGGAGAGACGAGAATCCAAGATCTTCTCCACCACGTACTCCAACTCGCCCTCAACCAACACCGGAGCAGGAGGCTCAACAGAAGGAACCACAGGTACAACGTACCGCCGCAACAAAGACCTATGGAACACGTTGTGAATGGCAAACGACACCGGAAGATCCAAGCGAAAGGACACAGGATTAAGGATTTCCAATATCTTGTAAGGACTGATGAAGCGAGGCTTAAATTTAGGAGAGGAGACCTTCATAGGAACAAATCGAGAAGACAGCCATACCAAATCCCCAACACGAAGTCGGGGACCCACACCGCGGCGGCGGTTGGCAAAACGCTGAGCCTTCTCTTGTGACAACTTCAAGTTGTCCACCACATGATTCCAGATCTGCTGCAACCTATCCACCACAGAATCTACCCCAGGACAGTCAGAAGGCTCCACATGTCCCGAGGAAAAACGAGGATGGAAACCAGAGTTGCAGAAAAATGGCGAAACCAAAGTAGCGGAACTAGCCCGATTATTAAGGGCAAACTCAGCCAACGGCAAGAAGGTCACCCAATCATCCTGATCCGCAGAAACAAAACACCTCAAATAAGCCTCCAGAGTCTGATTAGTTCGCTCCGTTTGTCCATTAGTCTGAGGATGAAAGGCAGACGAAAATGACAACTCAATGCCCATCCTAGCACAAAAGGATCGCCAGAACCTGGAAACAAACTGGGATCCTCTGTCAGACACAATATTCTCAGGAATGCCGTGTAAACGAACCACATTCTGAAAGAACACAGGAACCAGATCGGAAGAGGAAGGCAGCTTAGGCAAAGGTACCAAATGGACCATCTTAGAAAAGCGATCACATACCACCCAGATGACAGACATGCCCTGAGACACCGGGAGATCTGAAATGAAATCCATGGAAATGTGTGTCCAAGGCCTCTTCGGGACAGGCAAGGGCAAGAGCAACCCGCTGGCACGCGAACAGCAAGGCTTAGCTCAAGCACAAGTCCCACAGGACTGCACAAACGACCGCACATCCCGTGACAAGGAAGGCCACCAAAAGGACCTAGCCACCAGATCTCTGGTGCCAAAAATTCCCGGATGCCCTGCCAACACCGAGGAATGAACCTCAGAAATGACTCTGCTGGTCCACTTATCAGGAACAAACAGTCTGTCAGGTGGACAAGAGTCAGGTCTACCAGCCTGAAATCTCTGCAACACACGTCGCAAATCCGGAGAAATGGCTGACAAGATAACTCCCTCTTTAAGAATACCAACTGGTTCTGCGACTCCCGGAGAGTCAGGCACAAAGCTCCTTGAAAGAGCATCAGCCTTCACATTCTTTGAACCTGGTAAATACGAGACCACAAAGTCAAAACGGGAGAAAAACAATGACCAGCGGGCCTGTCTTGGATTCAGGCGTTTAGCAGACTCGAGATACATCAGATTTTTGTGATCAGTCAAGACCACCACACGATGCTTAGCACCCTCGAGCCAATGACGCCACTCCTCAAATGCCCAGTTCATGGCCAACAACTCCCGATTGCCAACATCATAATTCCGCTCAGCAGGCGAAAACTTCCTCGAGAAAAAGGCACAAGGTCTCATCACAGAGCAACCAGGGCCTCTCTGCGACAAAACGGCCCCTGCCCCAATCTCAGAAGCATCCACTTCAACCTGAAAGGGAAGTGAGACATCAGGCTGGCACAAAACAGGCGCCGAAGTAAACCGGCGCTTCAACTCCTGGAAAGCCTCCACGGCTGCAGGAGCCCAGTTAGCAACATCAGAACCTTTCTTGGTCATATCCGTCAAAGGTTTAGCAATGCTAGAAAAATTTGCAATAAAACGACGGTAGAAGTTAGCAAAACCCAAGAACTTCTGAAGACTCTTAACTGACGTGGGTTGAGTCCAATCATGAATAGCACGGACCTTGACTGGGTCCATCTCCACCGCAGAAGGGGAAAAAATAAAACCCAAAAAGGGAACCTTCTGTACTCCAAAGAGACACTTTGAGCCCTTAACAAATAAAGCATTCTCACGCAAAACCTGAAACACCATCCTGACCTGCTCTACATGCGAGTCCCAGTCATCAGAAAAAAACAGAATATCATCCAGATAAACGATCATAAATTTATCCAGATACTTCCGGAAAATATCATGCATAAAGGACTGAAACACTGAAGGAGCATTAGAGAGCCCAAAAGGCATCACCAAGTACTCAAAATGACCTTCGGGCGTATTAAACGCGGTTTTCCATTCATCTCCTCGCTTAATGCGCACAAGGTTGTACGCACCACGAAGATCTATCTTGGTGAACCACTTGGCACCTTTAATTCGGGCAAACAAGTCTGACAACAGAGGCAAAGGATACTGAAATTTAACAGTGATTTTATTCAGAAGCCGATAGTCAATACAAGGTCTCAAAGATCCGTCCTTCTTGGCCACAAAAAAAAATCCCGCACCAAGAGGGGAAGAGGAAGGACGGATATGCCCCTTCTCCAGAGATTCCCTGATATACGAACGCATTGCGGTATGCTCAGGTACAGACAGATTAAATAGTCTTCCCTTAGGAAATTTGCTACCTGGAATCAAATCTATGGCACAGTCACAGTCCCTATGAGGAGGCAGAACACTGGACCTGGACTCGCTGAACACATCCTGATAATCAGACAAATACTCAGGAACTTCCGAAGGAGTAGAGGAAGCAATAGACACCGGCGGGGAATCACCATGAATACCCTGACAGCCCCAACTTGACACAGACATTGCCTTCCAATCCAAGACTGGATTATGAGTCTGTAACCATGGCAAACCCAAAACGACCAAATCATGCATTTTATGCAGAACAAGAAAATGAATCACCTCCCGATGTTCAGGAGTCATGCACATGGTTACCTGTGTCCAAAACTGCGGTTTATTTTCCGCCAATGGCGTAGCATCAATACCCCTCAGAGGGATAGGATTAACCAACGGCTCAAGAACAAAACCACAGCGCTTGGCAAATGACAGATCCATAAGACTCAGGGCAGCACCTGAATCCACAAACGCCATAACAGGGTAAGAGGACAATGAGCAAATTAAAGTCACAGACAAAATAAATTTAGGTTGCAAATTACCAATGGCGACAGGACTAACAACCCTTGTTAGGCGTTTAGAATATGCTGATATAACATGTGTAGAATCACCACAGTAAAAACACAACCCATTCTGACGTCTATGATTTTTCCGCTCATTTCTGGTCTGAATTCTATCACATTGCATCAAATCAGGTGTTTGTTTAGACAACACCACCAGAGGATTAGCGGTTTTGCGCTCCCGCAAACGCCGGTCAATTTGAATAGCCAGCGCCATGGAATCATTCAGAGTTGTAGGAATGGAGAAACCCACCATCACATTCTTAATGGCTTCAGAAAGGCCATTTCTGAAGTTTGCGGCCAGAGCACACTCATTCCACTGAGTAAGCACGGACCATTTCCGAAATTTTTGGCAATACACTTCAGCTTCATCCTGGCCCTGAGAAATAGCCAGCAAGGCTTTTTCTGCTTGAACCTCAAGATTGGGTTCCTCGTAAAGCAATCCGAGCGCCAGAAAAAACGCATCAATATTTGCCAATGCCGGATCTCCTGGCGCTAGCGAGAAAGCCCAATCCTGAGGGTCGCCCCGTAAAAAAGAGATAACAATTTTAACTTGCTGAACTAAGTCTCCAGATGAACGGGGTCTCAGAGATAGAAACAATTTACAATTATCCCTGAAATTCCTAAACTTAAATCGGTCTCCAGAAAACAGTTCAGGAATAGGTATTTTAGGTTCAGACATAGGACTACTGGTAACAAAATCTTGTATGCTTTGCACACGAGCAGCAAGCTGGTCCACACTTGTAATCAAGGTCTGGACATTCATGTCTACAGCAAGCTCAGCCACTCAGAGGTAAAGGGGAGGAAGAGAGGAAAAAAAAAAAAAAAATTCAGAATTTCCTTTCTTATATCCCACTTCTGCAATGCATTAAACATTCAATGTTGGCCTGGCATACTGTTATGACCCCAATGGCAGAGGGTCTCAGGAATCAATACCAAGTCTGCAAACACAAAAAACCAGCTCATAGGGCAGTGGTAACTGGGCTGACCATATATCTAATCCTAGCACCACAAATAGAAGTAGCCGGGGAACGTGCCTACGTTGGTTCTAGACGTCTCGCGCCAGCCGGAGAACTAACTAACCCTAGAAGGGAAAAGAAAGACCTTTCTTGCCTCCAGAGAAAAGACCCCAAAAGTTGGAAACAAGCCCCCAACAAATAATAACGGTGAGGTAAGAGGAAAAGACAAACGTAAGAATGAGCTAGGTATTTAGCAAAGAGAGGCCCACTAGCTAATAGCAGAATATAGTAAGATAACTTATATGGTCAGCAAAAACCCTATTAAAATATCCACGCTGGATATTCAAGAACCCCCGAACCGTCTAACGGCCGGGGGGAGAACACCAGCCCCCTAGAGCTTCCAGCAAGGTCAGAAATCACATTTAGTACAAGCTGGACAAAAATAGTAGCAAAGCAAGTAACTCAAAAAACAAAGAAGCAAGACTTAGCTTAATTTTGCAAGAGCCAGGACCAGCAGACAGGAGCAACAGAAGGATCTGATTACAACGATGCCAGGCACTGGACTAAGGATCCAGGAAGTTAATATAGCGACACCCCTGGACTAACGACCCAGGTGAGTGCCAAACAGAAAAAAGACAATCCCAGAGTCATACCACTAGTGACCACAAGAGGGAGCCAAAAAGTCTAATTCACAACAGTAAACCATCCAAGGACATACCCAATGTGGCAATCTTGACGAATGAACCCTTCCAAACTGCTGCATGTCTAATTTTGGAGAACGACACCATTGTCTACTATCAGGTAGGGATATAATATGGTCTCTGCAGCTTTAATATTGAGGTTGACCCTTCCTCCTCACCAACTGTTGTCAAAACCTAAAGAAAAACTGAAAGGAATGAACTGGAATATAAGTTGGTTTGCACACAACGTGTAGCCCTATGTTCACACTGGCCACTAAACAGACAAAACCTAGATAGAACATAAAGATAGAAATAAAATGTGCAAATACACTGCAGTACGTAAATAAATAGCAATAGTGCTTGTAAATAACATAGGGTACTTAACATCATTTTGATCGATAAACGTAAAAGCCATTCCATCACGCCAACCTGAACCTACTCAGGAGAGTCTGAATCACTAGTATTAAAATCTTACCATATGTGAAGTTACATAAATGTAAACAATGGCCGAGAAGGACCAAGGTCCCGACTAGTGGACACCAAACAATGGGAAGCTATATGAATGTAATGCCCAGCTGAATGAAATATCAACTTATATTCCAGTTCATTTCTTTCGGTTTTTGCACCCTGTGCAAATAAGAGCATGGCCTCACCTTTTTTTGAGCTGGACATTACTTTTATATAGTTTCCCATTCCCAGCCCGATGAATACCCAAAGAGTGTTTTTTCAATTCACTATCTGGGGAATGGGGGCTTTGGAAATGTTAAAGTATAGTGGTTCTCCCTGGCATTTACTTTTGGCAAAATACACTGATGCAGTATGTGCTTAGCATAAGCAGCACTAGAAATGGGCAGTCTTGTTCCTATGGACACAGGTAGAAAGTAATAAATATAAACACCCCTTCCTTGTCACATCCATTGGTGTTAAATAGACTCATTGGATTTGGACAATCAATAATAATAATCTTTATTTATATAGCGCCAACATATTCCGCAGCGCTTTACAGTTTAACAGTTTCAAACACAACAGTCATAAGTAACAACGTTAACAATATAATTAAAGCACAATAAGACAACCCTGCTCGTGAGAGCTTACAATCTACCATGAGGTGGGGGAGATACAAAGTTCAGGTGTGTATTTACAATGATGTATTTACAATGATGGTCCAGCCATCTTCAGGGGGTGGGGGATGGATGGGGATAGTGAATGGGCTACACACACACAAACATAAAATGACTTTGATTAGTGAACGTGGTAGGCCGCTCTGAACAAATGTGTTTTGAGCAAGCGCCTAAAACTATGCAAATTCTGGATGGTCCTAATATCTTGGGGTAGAGCATTCCAGAGGATTGGCGCAGCACGGGAGAAGTCTTGGAGTCGGGAGTGGGACATACGGATTAGTGCAGAGGTTAGTCGAAAGTCATTTGCAGCGCGCAGCGGTCGGTTAGGCCGATAGACAGAAATGAGGGAGGAGATGTAAGGGGGTGCCGCACTCTGGAGAGCTTTGTGGGTGAGAACAAGTACTTTGAATTGTATCCTGTAATGAATGGGCAGCCAGTGTAACGACTGACGAAGAGCGGACGCGTCCGAGTAATGATTAGCTAGATGGACGACCCTGGCTGCTGCATTAAGGATGGACTGGAGAGGGGAAAGTCGAGTGAGAGGGAGGACAATTAATAGAGCATTACAGTAGTCCAGGCGGGAGTGGATCAGGGTGACAGTGAGGGTTTTTGTTGTTTCCATGGTGAGAAAAGGGCGGATTCTAGAGATGTTCTTTAGGTGTAAGCGGCAAGAGCGAGCAAGAGATTGTATATGGGAGGTGAAGGAGAGATCGGAGTCAAACATAACACCCAGACAGCGCGCCTGCTGCCGGGGTGTTATTATGGTGCCACCCACGGAGAGGGAAATGCCAGATTTAGGGAGGTTAGTAGAAGGCGGGAGCAGAAGAAGTTCAGTTTTGGAGAGGTTGAGTTTCAGGTAGAGAGAGGACATTATGTCAGAGACTGCGGACAGACAGTCAGTGGCGTTCTGTAGTACAGCGGGGGTAAGTTCAGGGGATGATGTATATAGTTGTGTGTCATCAGCATAAAGATGGTACTGAAAACCAAATCTGCTGATGGTCTGTCCAATTGGGGCCATGTAGAGAGAGAAGAGAAGGGGCCAAGGACTGAGCCCTGAGGTACCCCGACAGTGAGAGGAAGAGGAGACGAAGTGGAGCCAGAGAATATAACACTGAAGGAGCGGTCAGAAAGATAGGAGGAGAAGCAGGAGAGAGCAGTGTCCTTAATGCCTAGTGACTGGAGCCTAGAGAGTAGGAGAGGGTGGTCAAACAGTGTCGAAAGCTGCAGAAAGGTCGAGAAGAATGAGCAGAGAGTGGTCACCGTTATGTTTTGCTGTCAGAAGGTCATTGGTCACTTTGATGAGTGCAGTTTCTGCCGAATGTAGGGGGCGGAAACCGGACTGTGAAGGGTCTAGGAGGGAGTGAGTGGAGAGGTAACAGGTAAGGGGGGAGTATATCAGGCCCTCCAAGAGTTTAGAGATGAAGGGGAGATTAGAGACTGGTCTGTAGTTGTTTGTGCAGGATGGGTCGAGGGTGGGTTTCTTTAGTATTGGAGTAATGATACAGTGTTTGAAAGAGGAGGGGAAAATTCCAGAGGAGAGGGAGAGATTAAAGATTGTAGTTAGGAGAGTTGTGACGACTGGAGAGAGAGACTGGAGGAGGTGTGAGGGAATTGGGTCAGTAGTGCATGTAGTCGGACGAGTAGAGGAGAGGAGCCTGGAGACTTCTTCTTCTGTGATGGGATCGAATGTGGAAAGTGAGCCAGGGAAAATGCAGGGAGGGATGGGAGTCACTGAACTTGGTGAATGGGAGTGGGTTTCCTGATGGATGTTATCTATTTTCTCTATAAATTGGGAGGCCAGATCATCAGCACAAATGTCTGTGATAGGGGCTTGTGCTTTTGGCCTGAGGAGGGAGTGAAAGGTGTCAAAAAGTTTCTTGGGGTTGTTGGATAGTGAGGAGATCAGGGTGGTGAAGTAGGTCTGTTTGGCGAGGTGAAGGGCAGAGTTATAAGTCCTTAACATAAATTTGAAGTGTATGAAGTCTTCTGGTGTGCGAGTTTTCCTCCATAAGCGTTCAGCACACCCAGAGCATCGCTGGAGAAAATCGGGTTTGCGATGTGAGCCAGGGCTGTTTCACTCTGTATTTAGAGGTTCTGAGGGTGAGGGGAGCTACTTGGTCAAGGGTGCTTCTAAGGGTACCGTCTCACAGTGGCACTTTGGTCGCTACGACGGCACGATCCGTGACGCTCCAGCGTCGCTCCAGCGTCATAGACTGCGGTCACACTTCGCAATGCACGGCGCTGGAGCGATAATTTCATGACGTATTTGCGATGTAGAAGCCGTTGGTTACTGTGCGCACATCGTATACAATATCGTGCACACCTTTGTTACACGATGCGATCATGCCGCCACAGCGGGACACTTGACGACGAAAGAAAGTTTCAAACAATCTGCTACGACGTACGATTCTCAGCGGGGTCCCTGATCACAGTAGCGTGTCAGACACAGCGAGATCGTAAGTATATCGCTGGAACGTCACAGATCGTGCCGTCGTAGCGACCAAAGTGCCACTGTGAGACGGTACCCTAAGAGTGTCATAGAAGTGATGTACAGCCAGATCAGGACAGGAAAAAGAAGAGATTGGGGACATTGATGAGTGTAGGGAGTCTGAAAGTGTATGAGGGATAATGGCTTGTAGATTTCTGACTGAATGGTAGGTAGGAGGGTGCTGGGGTGAATTAGGGCAAGACAATCAATTGTTAGTACTGTTCCCTGAAAGATAAGCAATCCACATGGCCAAGAACCCAGCAAATAGCTGTAATCAATAGGAAACACTTGCATTGAGTATTAAATTCTCCTGCAACACCATGAATGGGGAAATTAAAAAGGACCTGCCAGTTACTCAGATATATCAGTTTTAGTAAATTCATGCATTGCTAAAGAAATAAAAATTATTAGTATATCGATTTGTGTCATTTCTCTGTTGCTCCCCATGGAATGTGTGAACAAACTCACAACTGAGTGCTACTCTTCCCATTGTCAACATGATGTGTGCTGAGGATTGTAGTGGCCATATTAGGCCAAGAGTGGCTTTGATGGTAGTCCATTGTGTATAGCCACTATAAGACTTTAGATACCATAGTTTATTGCTTGGGCTTAACTGGTTTGGTGTCCAAGAATCAACTTTAATTACTGGTGCAAGTATTTTCAATGCTAATAGGATTTTTTGCTGCTACTAATTATAGATCCATAGTTTTGTCAGTTAGAGCACGTGACTTTCCACTATTCCTATTACGATAAATGGGACAGTTGGAGAAATTCCTGCAACAAATCAGATGCATGTGAACAGGAGTCTCCTCTCCTCTAGGGCGGCTTTTCTAGAAATTTGGTAAGTTGGCGGCATACATTTATTCACAATGTAGACAGATTCCCTATTTACATTGTGTTTCTGCAGTATGTTCAGGGACTCTGGAATTATTTTTATTGTATCGTAATAATGAGGGGAATATTAAGTTGACATCTCATATAAGCCAGACTGCTATTGATTTATTCATGGCATCTCTGTTGATTTGAATGGACGAATAGATACCACGATCCATCGCAAGAAGACAAGTGTGAATGCATTGTTATATGCACAATCTTCCCACCCAGCACATGTGCAGTAATTTGGGCTATACCCACACATCAGTTCATTAGGGCAAGACGGATCTGTGGTCATGAAGATTTTGAGTCATTCTAATGCTTCGAGACAAAGATTCCTCCAACATGGCTACAAGTGGAAATATATTGATATCACCTATCAACGTGCAAAACAATTGGATAGACAGTCTCATCTTATCCCGAAAACAAAAAATGAATCTACAGAAGTAACCAGATTTATTACCAACTATCACTCTAGGTGGAATTAAATGTCCTCGGCTATATCTGCATTTTGGCCTATTCTGAAACAAGATCCGACTTTGTCTTCATTTTTACCAGACAAACCTTGTCTTCGTGCCAAATGTGTAAAAACCCTATGAGATATGTTAGTGCGTAGCCACCTCAGATCAGCTTCCTCCTAATTTATTTTTGGTTCAAAAGGTCCAAATGGGGATGTTGGAACTGTGGGAATTGCACAGCATGCAAATTTGTCCCAAAAACCAACACATTCTCTGATTCAGGAAGTGAACGGGATTTTAAAATCCTGCACTTCATTAATTGTAGGACATCTTTAGTCATCTATTTGGCTATCTGCGCTTGTGGATTGTACTATTTGGGCATTTCTCCAGAGTAAGCCTATACCCCATATGTGGGGGAAAGCCAGTTTGGGCGCATGGCAGGGCTCAGAAGGAAGGGAGCACCGCTTGACTTTTTGAGCGCAAAGTTTGCTGGAATCAATGGCGGGAGCCATGTCACGTTTGGAGACCCTTGATAAACCTGAACAGTGGAAACCCCCCAATTCTAACTTCAACCCTAACACAGCCCTACCTCTGACCCTAATCCCAACCCTAACCCTAATCCCAACCCTAACCCTAACCACAAACCTAACCCCAACCCCACCCTAACCCCAACACCCCAGCCATAACCCCAACACAACCCTAACCCCAACACAACCCTAACCAACACCACAATCATAACCACAACACCACAACTGTAACCCCAAAATCACAACCGTAACCCCAACACCACAACCGTAACCCTAACCCCAACAAAACCCTAACCCTAGCCCCAGCCCTAACCCTAGCCTAACCCTAACCTTAGCTCTAACACTAGCCCCAACTCTAACCTTAGCCCAACCCTAACCCTAGCTCTAACTTCAACCCTAACCCTAGCCCCAACCCTAACTCCAGCTCAACCCTAACCTTAGCTCTATCCCTAGCCCAACCCTAACCCAAAGCCCAACCCTAATGGAAAAATGGAAAAATATATATTTTTTAATATTATTTTTACCTAACTAAGGGGGTGATAAAGGGGGGTTTGATTATCTATTTTTTATTTTGATAGCTGTGATAGGGTCTATCACAGTGATCAAAATGAACCAATGGGAAAAATCTCCTATTGTTATCCGGGTGCTGGCCAGCAGATCTCGGTGGGTGCACTGCACATGCACCCGCCATTTTCGTCCAGGAAGATGACGTGGAGGGCCTGGGGATTGAGCTGGAGGGTCCAGAGAAGTTGAAGGTACCGGGGGAGCTCCGGGGACCCTATTTTTCTCTCCTCTGGTATGCTAGATCATATCAGAGGACAGAGAAATGAAAGGGAAATCTGACTTTTATTTGCGATCGCCATTATTCGTTGAATAGTGATGATCACAAGACTGGGGATGGTAACAAAAGAACCCGGAGATTTTCCGACGCTGAGGGGCGCTATAACCTTATTTCTCAGTGCCGTTAAAAAGCGGTGCTATGGAATAAGTACCCTTAACTGCCGCTGTTAAAAGGCGTATTAGCGGTCAGTAAGGGGCTAAAAATAACAGTATCACTGTGCTTGATTGGCTAGCAAACTTGCCTGACTATAATCTCATAGAGAATATATGGGGTATTGTCAAGAGGAAGATGAAAGACACTAGACCCAATAATGCTGACAAGCTGAAGGCTGCTATCAAAGCAACTTGGGTTTCCATAACACCTCAGCAGTGCCACAAACTGATCGCCTCCATGCCACACTGATGCAGTAATTGATGCAAAAGGAGCCCCGACCAAGTATTGAGTGCATTTATTGAACATACATTTCAATATAGGGCACACCGACACAAAAAGAGGACTTAAAAAATCCTCCAAAAATTTTTCCAAATAGTCAGAGAAAGAATCAGAGATGATTACCTGCTCAGGCCTCCAAAACACTTGCACTTTATCTTGCAGGGTGCAGTTGGACCAAGATGGCTCTGTAAATTGTAGGCCTCTATTCACACAGCATACATTTTGTAGCACTGGGCAAGCCCGTCTGTTTGTACGTTAGTAATAGGCTGTAAGCCAGATGCTCTGCATTGCCTGTGTGAATAATGCCACATACAGACTATTATCTTTTATCTTTTTGTGCACTTAAATACCAAACAGCCAACACTAGATTGAAAGTGGTTGTTTCATCGGTATTGTTGCACCTGTGTTTCTGCCATCATTAATCAGGTCCGCTGCACCCTGCCAGTGCATTTGTTTTGGAGGCCTGAGCAGGAAATCATCTCTGCTTCTTTCTCTGATACATTTCAATATACCAACATTTTGGATTTTAAAATAATTTTTCAAGCTGGTGTTATAAAATCTTCTAATTTACTGAGATAGTGACTTTTGGGTTTTCATTGGCTGTAAGTCATAATCATCAACATTAACAAAAATAAACATTTGGTCATACATGTTCCCCTCCTGAGCTGTTTTTTTGTATAAATATATATATATTTAACATGTCCTTGTCTTTTTGTTGCTGTTATGTCATCTATCACCAAATAAAGCGTTTATTGTGATTGGTCAATTATTTGTTTTCGCCCTCTTTTGAATACTTTTTGAGGTTTCTCTTCAGTCTTTGGTATAACTATAATTTATTGTTGGTATATCCTTCTTTTATAGGATTTGTTCAAGGATTCTGCCTAAATCCTCTTAAAACTGGAATTCAGATGAACCCACGATGGAGCTACGGCTGCTATGACATGAACAAAGTTCAAGTGAACTCCATTTGTGCTTTTTTTAATAAAATGTCTGTTTTTTCAGATGGGCACAGAAACTCAGTTTGATACGTTTCTTTGCTCATCTAAAATGATGGACACTTCCATGAATAAGGACTGAGTCGCAGTCCGACACTCGTAGGAAATTCGTCAAATTATAATTTGGATGCACTAGAGGATGTCATCTTTTTAAATTTGCTGGAATAAATATCTCATTTTTTTGGAACCTACAGCTGGAGGATTTTCTTACTTGGATTTACCTGTTACTACATTGGGCGGGAGTGAATTCCTCCTTGCCGAGGTCTACAGCGGTCTTGTTTTTGGTGAGCTAGTTTGGTTTCCATGTTTATTGGCTGGCTCTTTGCTTACATCCTAGCAACAACTTTGAAAATGTTGCATCATTTTAATGGAAGGAAATTGGGGGCCGGAGACACCAGGCAGCACAGTCATGCAATATGCATCAATGTCATAGAAAGCCATACAGACAAACCAATGATGAGTGGACCCCACCACCTGGACTGATCTATTTGTTTGAATCATGACCTGACTGCAGTTGGCAAGCCGGATAACTAGTGAGAGAGACATGGAAATGTATGCAAAGCAAAGCACTACAGGTACTAGAACACATAGAGGATCATACCAGCTGAGCTGAGAGCTTGTCTATCCACCATGTAAATTATTTGAGCTGATTTTTGAATGCAGGTGAACCACAGGGGAGTCTGACAAGCCACATTCTTAATAGTACAGTTGCTTTGGAGACCAAATACCAATTTAAATCTTTTAGTCCTAGTTTCCAGCAGAGTAAGCATTTCCAGCACAGGTAGTTCACGGCTCCAAATTCAGTGAATACCTCAACGGCACCCCCTAGTGGTGTGATACTGGAAAATACTTAGCGCAGAGTGATTACTGACTCATCCCAATGCTATTATTATGTGCTATTTTTGAGGAAAAGCCATTTGTGTACTCAATGTGAGTGATATGCTTAGATGGTAGTCAATGATTACAGCACACATTAATAGCATTGACATTTTACCGAACATCTTCT
Organism: Ranitomeya variabilis; assembly: GCF_051348905.1. Lineage (NCBI taxonomy): Eukaryota > Metazoa > Chordata > Amphibia > Anura > Dendrobatidae > Ranitomeya > Ranitomeya variabilis. The sequence continues at coordinate 955,211,044 of NC_135233.1, read as the reverse complement.
TAACAGTAATATCTCAAATAGTGGTACAATTTCCTATTTAAATGCTTATATTATGGTCAAGGTGAAGTATTAGGTAATTTTTGTAAAGTATAGAAATTTCATCCTTAGCTTCTCCATAGTGCATTTTGTCAATATACATAAATCAAAGGAAAAAAAATTAGTAAATTCATGTACGTTATCAACATGGCTTTATTGATGATTACATTGGCTGCAGTCACTCATACTGATTGAAGCGTGTCACTCCTCCTGCAGTCTCAGGAACAGATGGACCGTGACCACAGACTATGCAAAGGTACACTTTGCATGACAATATTACAATTAGCAGAAATCTTGGGCTCAAGGTCAGACTTGGGTGTCTAGGGCCCACAGGGGGAATGGACTGTAGGAGCCTACCCTACAACTATATGCAAATACCTGTTAGCCGTTATCTCAGTAGAATCCCCGTAGACTGTGAAACACAGACGGCTCCTGCACATCTACTGTGCGCCACAATAACTGGGATGTACAGTTATCGCAGTTGGCATTAAAAGGTTCTTTGATGAAAACAAGTTATCATTATCACCGATCTACAGGTTGGGTAGGTGATAACTTATTGATCAGTGGATTCCGACCATTGGAAAACTCACCGATCGGAAGAATGGGGACCTGTTATCCTTGACAAAGCACTTTTATCCCCATTTTAAAATGGAGCGACAGATGAGATGTCTCATCGCAGCTCCATTCATCCTCTTTGGGGGCTTCCAGAAATCAGAAATAGCCAAGTGCAGCCACTTAGGGGATGAATGGATCAGTGGTTGAGTCGTACATGCTGCCCATACTAATGGGAATAAAAGTTGCACATTTCGCAGATCGGTACAGGTCCCAGCATTCAGACCACTATGAATCAATAACTTACCACTTGTCCTTTGGCCACATTCACACTGTCAGTATTTGGTCAGTACTTTACATCAGTATTTGTAAGCCAAAACTAGAAGTGGAACAATCAGAGGAAAAGTATAATAGAAACACGTCACCACTTCTGCATTTATCACCCAATCCTGGTTTTGGCTTACAAATACTGAGGCAAAATACTATTCAAATGGTGAATGTGTGAACATGTCCAATAGGTGATTACTTGGTTTCATTGTTGAACCCATGTAAGTTCATATTTGCTACTGTGTAATAGTCACAGGGCAGGGAGGGGTTAAACCTTCAAGTATTTAATCTCTATTGGAAATAAAAAAATATTCTCCTTGTTGCTATCAGAGAGAACAAGTGACCTCCATACACAATACCAAGACTAATAATACCACCTACATGGAATAAATATCACCACACCGTGACCAGAAAAAAGCCACAATACTAATAACACTAATATTACTACTGGTGACATTATACACAAGGAGCTCTGCATATAATTTTAGTATACAAGTCAGTGATCACCAGTGAAATTATACACAGGAACTCTGTACACAGTATACAATGTATAATGTCAGTGTACAGGTAGGTAATACAGTGACTCATAAGTGACATTGTACACGGGAGCTCTGTATATAGTGTACAGGCAATACAGTGACTCACCAGTGACATTATACGTAGAAGCTCTGTATATAGTATACAGTGTATACTGTCAGTGTACAGGTAATGCAGTGATCAACAGTGATGTTATACACAGGAGCACTGTATATGGTGTCAGTGTGCAGGTAATACAGTGATCACCAGTGACATTATACACAGGAGCTCTGTATATAGTGTACAGGTAATACAGTGACCACTGGTGACATTATACACTTGAGCTCTAAATATAGTATACAGTGTATAGTGTCAGTGTACAGGTAACACACTGACTCACCAGTGACATCTGTAGTTGAAGTAATTCATCTTCGCTTTTCTTCTTTATCCAGTGCAGACCACCATCACTTCTTCCAGCTAGGACTTGTCTCTGCAGAAAATCAGATAGTTATCTATAGCTGATCACTTCCCGAGCACATTCCCCAACTTCTACACAGTCAGTTGAAGAAAAAAAGCAACATAATGCCGCCCTGCACAGTGACAGGACCCCTTTATTTCATTTCCTAATCCTGGGCCCCTTTATGTTGCCCTACCCTGGACCCTTATATACTCTTTAACCCCTCTCTGAAATCAGACATACTATTCCGTCCATGTGACCTGGGCCAATTTGACCATGGACGGAATAGTACGGCTTAGCGATTGGCCACGATGGCTTTGTATGTCATAGTTAGGGTTTTGAACTGGAGCCTCTGGACAATAGGATGCCAGTGAAGGGCTTGGCAGAGAGGAGAGGCTGGGGAATAATGGAAAGGCAGGTGAATTAGTCAAGCAGCAGAGTTTAGGATAGATTGGAGTGGTGCAAGAGTGCAAGAGGGGAGGCCAGAGATTAGGAGGTTGCAATAGTCGAGGCGGTAGATGATGAGGGCATGCACAAGCGTTTTTGCAGTTTCATGTTGAAGGAATGTACGGATCCGGGAAATATTTTTGAGTTGGAGTTGGCAGGAGGAGGCAAGGGCTTTGATATGTGACTTGGAAGAGAGGGCAGAGTCGAGGATCACCCCGATTCACCGAGCATGCGAGACTGGTGAAAGTGAGCAGCTACTGACATTGATGGTTAGGTCCGGTGGAGGAGTGGAGTGAGATGGGGGAAAGATGATGAATTCTGTTTTGTCCATGTTCACTTTTAGAAAGCGAGCAGAAAAGAAAGATGAAATAGCGGACAGACATTGTGGGATTTTGTTCAGCAAGGAGGTGATGTCAGGTCCAGATAGGTAGATCTGCGTGTCATCGGCGTAGAGATTATACTGCAAACCATGGGATTCTATGAGCTGTCCCAGGTCGAAGAAGTAGATGGAGAAGAGTAGGGGTCCTAGAACTGAGCCTTGGGTAACACCGACAGACATGATCAAGCCGGGGAGTAGAAGATTACCCGTTTTGTGCTGCCTGTCAGCACGTCTTTCAATGTATATAAAATGCACAGTCCACATAAAAATTCACAGCATTTATATGAAAACACTATATATACGGTATCCCATAGAAATGGCCACCTTGTTGGATACCACAGTAGCACACAGCAAAATCACTTCAATGTAAGCCTGAAATGCCACAATTTTTAGCCCACAGATAGCTGAGTCGTGTGACGGAGATACCACACTGTAAAATATATGGCCTGTATTTTTATTTTTTTTACAGGAAAATAGTGTCAAGAACTAGGGTAACATACAGCAAAAACTCTTGAATGGAGGCCTCAAATGCCACAATTTGTAGCCCACAGATATGCAGCGCCCCAGAGTCCTGGTCGTTGCAGTAATGTCGCTCTTTCACCAGGGGGAGTGATATTACGTCTGATGGTACTAAAGGAGTTCACCTTGCCAGGTATCACAAGTCACACACTACAATTCACACTCCAGTCCACCAGGGGGAGCCTGGCTTCTATCTATTAGGGCACTCCTCACACACGGGTAAAACTGGTGGGTTGGATAGGAAGTCAGTGAGAAGCTGCCTGGGTTCGACCCAGAGAGGACCTGTCAGGCAGACAGGGGGAGGAGGAACATCTGAGCTGCAGACAGAGGGCCCCTGTCAGAGGTGGGATCCTGACAGAGGCCTAGCATGAGATAGAATGTTACGGAGCTGCGCCTTCACCCCATGCGGCAGCATCCTAAGAAAGGACACGAAGCGAAGTGTATTGTGGAGAGTGAGAAATGAAGTCACAGCACAAGGAGATAATACCGGGAGGAGTTCTGCCCCGAGATCGGCAGCCTCCTTCTGAGGCGCGTAGCCGGTAGCCGGAACACCGAGGGAGTAATTGACTCTACGCATTACTTCAGAGACCGGCAGGACAGTCAATTCCAAGTTGGTTGCCCGACCTTAATACCTAAGAAGACACAAAGGCAAATTGTGGGAGAGGGGCGTCTCTAGGGTCCCTATAAATAAGCTCCAGGCCTACCCCGTCATACGGGTGGTCCTATCCATACCATCTGGGGGACAGAGAGAGAGAGAACATCAGAAACATCTACAAAGGTTGTGAGGACTATCCCATGGTGCTCAGCAGGGAGGTACTACAACACACAGGCGCTAGTAGGAAGGCTACTGATTTCCACCTGGTTAAGGGGACTCTGGATGTGCCTTTGGACCGGCCGGACTCTGCATGCCCTGTGAACGGTACTCTGGACTGTGGACGCTGAAGTCTTCAGTAAAAGGTAAAGAGACTGCAACCTTTGTGTCGTTATTCATTGCGCCTTACAACGTCCACCATCACCACCTACACATCTGGGAAGCCCTGGGGATATACTTCACCTGTGGGAAGGTATACCATCTAGCTGCCACTCCATCACCCCAGCGGACCCCCTAGCAGCGTCAGTCACCCTGACCGAATACCACAGGTGGCATCACGAACAACAGACAAACTTCACCTTTAATTGGACGCCCCTCAGAAGGGCCACGGACCGGGTCGGGCCACCGTGACATCCCCAGAACCGAGAGACAGACCCGGTGCCGAGTACTCCATTGCCCTTAACGTGGGGGCGCTCCAGATAGAAGTGGCGTGTGACTGAGATACTACACTGTAAAATATGTGTCCTGCATTTTTTTTTTTTTTTTTTACAGCATAATAGTGTTAATAATTGGAGTAACACACAGCAAAAACTTCTGAATGGAGGCACAATTTGTAGCCCACAGATAGATGAGGCATGTGACGGAGATACTACACTGTAAAATATGTGGCCTGTATTTTTATTTTTTTACAGAAAATAGTGTCAAGAACTAGCGTAACACACAGCAAAAACAGTTGAATGGAGGCCTCAAATGCCACAATTTATAGCCCACAGATAGAAGAGGCATGTGACGCAGATACTACGTACACTGTAAAATATGTGGCCTGCATTTTTATTTTTTTTACAGCATAATAGTGTTAATAATTGGAGTAACACACAGCAAAAACTGTTGAATGGAGGCCTCAAATGCCACAATTTGTAGCCCACAGAGAGAAGAGGCATGTGACAGAGATGCTACACTGTAAAATATGTGGCCTGTATTTTTATTTTTTTACAGGAAAATAGTGTTAATAATCGGAGTAACACACCCTGCACGGCGCAACAACGTTACTCAATCGTGCCAGCTAACATCCCCTGCATGTGACGTCTCAAACGGTGCAGACCGGAAGTGGCCTGCGAGACACTACGGCACCTCTGTTCCTGTCCCGGGCGGTGCTCACAGCAATTATATTCACATTTGACAGACGAATACAATTGAGTGTAGGGAGGGAGCAATGGCCAGGGCCAGGGGTGGGTTAAGGGTATCCAGGGCCCCGGGCTGTTCAGACACTGTGGGCCCCCCGGTCATGTGACGGGGTCATGTGACGGGGTCATGCGACGGGGTCATGTGTGTCATGTTACAAAGATTTTGTAAGCCGCCACCATAACACGGTAGACACTTTTGACCGGGCCCTACTCTACTGTAGCCTATTAAATATTTGTTAAAATATGCAATACAATTTAGGTATATTTTGATTTATTTTTCAATTTTTTAAATGACCAATAATATCACATACAAGGAACAAATACCACCGCACCATGACCAGACACATATTACAACCACAGTGATCGAATAATATCACATACAAGGGACAAATACTGAAACACCATTTCCAGACCACATATTACCACCACATAGTGACTGAATACTTCAATACTGATCAGTAATAAAAAAACACAATACTATCGCCATAAGTGCCAGTATTCACAGGATATCTGTACTTAGTATGCAGTGTCTGTGTAGAGGTTATACAGTGATCACCGGTGACATTATACACAGGACCTCTGTATATAGTATACAGTGTATAGTGTCAGTGTATAGGTAACACTCACTCACCAGTGACATCTCTAGGTGAAGTCCTTCATCTTTCATCCAGCACAGACCGCCATCATTTCTTCCAGCCAGGGCTTGTTTCTGCAGGAAATAACACAGTTATCTCGAGCTCCGCTTGCAGAACACATTACTTAATTTTTCCCAACTTCTACATTACACCACATGAAGAAAAAGAGGCAACATAGTGTCACTCTGCACAGTAACAGGACCCCCCCCCCCTCATTTAAAACAGTATACTTAAAAAATAAAATAAATACATCACTGCAGTAATAATATCCCTTAATTAGCCCCTATGGTAATAATATTCCCCATCCTGGCCCCGTGTATCTCATTCCTGGCTCCAGCCATATGTTCTCGCATCCTGCCCTCATGAGTATCCATTCTGCCCCATATGATCTCCCCATCCTGCCCCATCTGTCTCCTTCGTATGAATCCTGCCCCATGTCTTTCATTCTGCCCCGTGTCTCCAATCATGCACCGTATCTACATTCTGCCCATGCCTCCAGTCCTGCCCCCAGTGTGTCCAGCATATTGCCCCCAGTGTGTCCAGCAATCTGCCCCAGTGTCTCCAGCATATTGCCCCCAGTGTGTCCAGCATATTGCCCCCAGTGTGTCCAGCAATCTGCCCCAGTGTGTCCAGCATATTTCCCCCAGTGTGTCCAGCATTCTGCCCCAGTGTCTCCAATATTCTCCCCAGTCTGTCCAGCAATCTGCCCCAGTGTGTCCAGCATATTACCCCAGTGTGTTCAGCAATCTGCCCCAGTATGTCCAGCATATTGCCCCAGTGTGTCCAGCAATCTGCTCCAGTGTGTCCAGCAATCTGCCCCAGTGTGTCCAGCATATTGCCCCCAGTGTCCAGCATTCTGCCCCAGTGTCTCCAATATTGCCCCCAGTGTGTCCAGCAATCTGCCCCAGTGTGTCCAGCATATTACCCCCAGTGTGTCCAGCAATCTGCCCCAGTATGTCCAGCATATAGCCCCAGTGTCTCCAATATTGCCCCCAGTGTGTCCAGCAATCTGCCCCAGTATGTCCAGCATATTGCCCCCAGTGTGTCCAGCATTCTGCCCCAGTGTCTCCAATATTGCCCCAGTGTGTCCAGCAATCTGCCCCAGTGTCTCCAGCATATTGCCCCCAGTGTGTCCAGCAATTTGCCCCAGTGTCTCCAGCATATTGCCCCCAGTGTGTCCAGCAATCTGCCCCAGTGTCTCCTCTCCAGCATTGCCCCCAGTGTGTCCAGCAATCTGCCCCAGTGCGTCGAGACTCCAGCATATTGCCCCCAGACAGTGTCCAGCATTCTGGCCGTTCGAAAACAAAAACAAAAACGAGTTCTCACCTGACCTGCGCTCCAGCGGCGAAGCTCCCTCCAGCAGCGCGCACTCGCCGGCGACTGACAATGTTGTCAGACGCCGGCGACGTGTGCGCTGCGCCTGCGGCCGACTTCAGCTGCCAGCCTCCAATTGGCTGGCGGCTGTGGTTAACTATTGACATGCGGGCGCACCCACAATGGGTGAAACTGCTGCAGCGCCAGTAGCGAGGAGATGAGATGGGGCCCGATGTGGGCACCCGCTGCCCACCAAGCCCATACGCCAGTCAGGGCAGTAATGCCCTGATGGCGGCGGGCAATCTAAGCGGTAGCCCAGGGCCCCCCCACACCACTGGGCCCTGGGCTACCGCCCAGATTGACCCTATTATAATCCGCCCCTGGCCGGGGCGCAGGGAGAGATGGGTAAGTGGTGTCAGTGATTCCCACTGCTCCCCTGTGTGCCCGGGTCCTGGCTTTTTTACCAAAGTGAGTCCCCCCTTTGGTCACAACTTCTACTTCTGTGTGTTTTTGTTGTTTTAGGTTGCCAGGATGCTAATCAGTCTCACTGATTCCTGAACTCTTTATGCTACTCCTGGTCTTTGTCTTTTGTTTTCACGATTGTATCTCTTTCCTGGATTTGGTGTACTGACCTTGGTTTGCATAAACATTCTGTTCAGAAGTTCATGACTAAGGACCGTTTCTTCCCAGTATTAACATTTCAGTCTGATAGTTGAGTAACACAAGGGAGACGTTTCTTTACAAATCAAAAGTTGATGAAATGCCCTTATTACCTCTGCTGAAGAAATTATTTGTAATTAAACACTGAAAACTTAAGGTCATAATCAGATAAAACAGGAGAAAAGAAAGAAAATGATACTTAAGTAATGGCAATGTAACAAAATATTTAATTGCCGTGATGTCATTGATGTATAAACTACTTAATACCGAAAAAAAATAAATTAGTCTACATACATATAAACTTTTGCCACACAGTCTAGAAATTATAGTACAATTATAGCCAGCTTTGCACAGTAAGGTATAAAATATGAAACAGGTTTCTCTTTCTGTACAGAACAATCTTTTCAATAAAATAACTGAATAAAATGAACAAAACAAATAAATTAAAAAACAATAGTGATGAGCAAACGTGCTCGGATAAGGTGGTATCCAAGCATGCTTGGGTACTAACCGATTGTCTTCGGCGTGCTCCTAAAATATGTTCGAGTCCCCGAGGCTGCATGTCTCGCGGCTGTTAGAGTAGGATCACATTGCGTTTGGGTAATCGTCATGCGTTAGCGATGATACGTTACTTTGTGACGCACCCTCAAACGCGGTCTACCATGTTTTCGGGTACGTTAGATTTAACGCACAGCGAACGAACACGTCCGCTGTGCATAGACCTCCATTACTAACACATGCCAACGCAATGGTACCATGCGTTAGCGCATGCATTAGCGCGATTGTAAAATAAAGCGATTTTGTGCATCAGCGTTAACACATCTGTTTAACGGATCCGTTAAACGGATGACACTAACTAACGTGATGTGAATCTAGCCTTAGACAGCCACAACACATGCATGGATTGCCTTACAGCCCAGCCGCGTGACATGCAGCCAGGGGGACTCGAACATATTTTTCGAGCACGCCGAAGACACTCGGTTAGCACCTGAGAATGCTCGGATAATGCCTTTTCAGCGCACTCTCGCTCATCACTACAAAACAAATGAACTGACATCCAGTTCTACATGTACAGTATACGCTGATGAACAAACTGTCACTTAAGAGCAGAAGGAGAACAGCTCACTGTGTGGTATTGACTGTAAAAGCTTTATGTGAAATGCCATAAGGTTGTGAATTACAATAATGTTCTTTAGATGTGGGGCACATTTTGTGTATACCTGTAAAGTAAATACTTGAAGTTCTGCACTGTTTTGTATGTGGTGTAGAGCAGCGCACACACTAAGGGTTAAAATCACCACTTAGCTGGTAGCTAGGGAATAGCCTAGTGGGTGCACTTTGGGGTACAAAACTGATGCAACCATGGTTTCTAATTAGAGTAGTCAGAGAAGAGCACAGAGCAGCCACAGCAACATGTAGGAGATTACGTCTGTCATGAATCCCCAATGGCGAGGGATAGCACAGGACAAGCGAAGTATAACAAATATCGGACGAGCTCTAGGGTGATGGAACCTGGGCTGACCGCTGCCCTACGCCTGACAAACGCAACTAGAGATAGCCAGGGAGCGTGCCTACGTTGGTTCTAGACGCCACGCACCAGCCTAAGAGCTAACTAGTACTGCAGAGAAAACAAAGACCTCACTTGCCTCCAGAGGAATTAACCCCAAAGGTATAGTTGCCCCCCACATGTATTGACGGTGAAATGAGAGGAAGGCACACACATAGAGATGATGTATATAGCTTTAGCAAATAGAGGCCCGCTGAAAACTAGAAAGCAGAATGATACAAAAGGGGACTGAGCGGTCAGCAAAAAACCCTAATCAAAAATACCATCCTGAGATTACAAGAACCCATGTGCCAACTCATGGCACATGGGGAGAACCTCAGTCCACTAGAGCAACCAGCTAGCATAGAGACATTCTAAGCAAGCTGGACCAAAAACCAAACAACTGAAAATCAGCACTTAGCTTATCCTGAAAGATCTGGGAGCAGGTAGGCAGGAACCAAACAGAGCACATCTGAACACATTGATAGCCGGCAAGGGAAATGACAGAAAGGCCAGGTAAAATAGGAAACACCCAGCCTCTGATGGACAGGTGGAAACCAAAGGCCGCAACCCACCAAAGTCACCCAGTACCAGCAGTAACCACCAGAGGGAGCCCACAAACAGAATCCACAACAGTACCCCCCCCTTGAGGAGGGGTCACCGAACCCTCACGAGAACCCCCAGGGCGATCAGGGTGAGCTCTATGGAAGGCGCGGACCAAATCAGTCGCATGAACATCGGAGGCGACCACCCAGGAATTATCCTCCTGACCATAACCCTTCCACTTAACCAAATACTGGAGTTTGCGTCTGGAAACACGAGAATCCAAGATCTTTTCAACAACATACTCCAATTCTCCCTCCACCAGCACCGGAGCAGGAGGCTCGACCGAAGGAACAACGGGCACCTCATACCTCCGCAACAACGACCGATGGAACACATTATGAATAGCAAACGATGCTGGGAGATCCAAACGAAAAGATACGGGGTTAAGAATCTCCGAGATCCTATAAGGACCGATGAACCGAGGCTTGAACTTAGGAGAAGAGACCTTCATAGGGACAAAACGAGAAGACAACCACACCAAGTCCCCAACAAGAAGTCGGGGACCCACGCGGCGACGGCGATTAGCAAACTGCTGAGTCTTCTCCTGAGATAACTTCAAATTGTCCACCACCTGATTCCAAATCTGATGTAGCCTGTCCACCACCACGTCCACTCCAGGACAATCCGAAGATTCCCCCTGACCAGAGGAAAAACGAGGATGAAACCCCGAATTACAAAAAAAAGGAGAGACCAACGTGGCAGAACTAGCCCGATTATTAAGAGCAAATTCGGCCAGTGGCAAAAAAGCAACCCAGTCATCCTGATCAGCCGAAACAAAACACCTCAAATAAGTTTCCAAGGTCTGATTAGTTCGCTCCGTCTGGCCATTCGTCTGAGGATGGAATGCAGACGAGAAAGACAAATCAATGCCCATCTTGGCACAAAACGTCCGCCAAAATCTAGACACAAACTGGGATCCCCTGTCAGAAACGATATTCTCCGGAATCCCATGCAAACGAACCACGTTCTGAAAAAACAAAGGAACCAACTCAGAGGAGGAGGGCAACTTAGGCAAGGGCACCAAATGAACCATCTTAGAAAAACGGTCACACACAACCCAGATAACGGACATTTTCTGTGAAACCGGGAGATCAGAAATAAAATCCATGGAAATGTGCGTCCAAGGCCTCTTCGGGATGGGCAATGATAACAACAACCCACTAGCCCGTGAACAGCAAGGCTTAGCTCGAGCACACACTTCACAAGACTGCACAAAGGTACGCACATCCCTAGACAAGGAAGGCCACCAAAAAGACCTGGCCACCAAGTGTCTTGTACCAAATATTCCAGGATGACCAGCCAACACAGAAGAATGGACCTCGGAGATGACTCTACTGGTCCAATCATCCGGAACAAACAGTCTTTCTGGTGGACATCGATCCGGTTTATCCACCTGAAACTCCTGCAATGCGCGTCGCAAGTCTGGGGATACGGCGGACAATATTACCCCATCCCTAAGGATACCAGCAGGCCCAGTGTCTCCAGGAGAGTCAGGCACAAAACTCCTGGAAAGAGCATCCGCCTTCACATTCTTTGAACCTGGCAGGTATGAAACCATGAAATTGAAACGAGAAAAAAATAACGACCAACGAGCCTGTCTAGGATTCAAACGCCTGGCAGACTCAAGGTAAATGAGATTCTTGTGATCAGTCAAGACCACCACGCGATGTTTAGCACCCTCAAGCCAATGACGCCACTCCTCAAATGCCCACTTCATGGCCAAAAGCTCCCGATTACCCACATCATAATTGCGCTCGGCGGGCGAGAATTTTCTAGAGAAGAAAGCACATGGCTTCATCACCGAGCCATAAGAACTTCTCTGTGACAAAACCGCCCCCGCTCCAATCTCGGAAGCATCAACCTCCACCTGAAAAGGAAGTGAAACATCTGGTTGACACAACACAGGAGCAGAAGAAAACCGGCGCTTAAGTTCCTGAAAGGCCTCCACGGCCGCAGGAGACCAATCAGCAACATCAGCACCCTTTTTAGTCAAATCAGTCAAAGGTTTAACAATACTGGAAAAATTAGCAATGAACCGACGATAAAAATTAGCAAACCCCAAGAACTTCTGAAGGCTCTTAACAGATGTAGGCTGTGTCCAGTCACAAATAGCCTGAACTTTAACGGGATCCATCTCAATAGTAGAAGGAGAAAAAATGTACCCCAGAAAAGAAATCTTCTGGACTCCGAAGAGACACTTTGAGCCCTTCACAAACAGAGAATTGGCCCGCAAAACCTGAAACACCTTCCTGACCTGTAGAACATGAGACTCCCAGTCATCAGAAAACACCAAAATATCATCCAAATACACAATGATAAATTTATCCAGATATTCACGGAAAATATTGTGCATAAAGGACTGAAAGACTGACGGAGCATTGGAGAGTCCAAAAGGCATTACCAAATACTCAAAATGGCCCTCAGGCGTATTAAATGCGGTTTTCCACTCATCCCCCTGTTTTATCCGCACCAGATTATACGCACCACGAAGATCTATTTTAGTGAACCACCTAGCCCCCTTAATGCGAGCAAACAAATCAGTAAATAAAGGCAATGGATACTGGTATTTGACTGTAATCTTATTCAGAAGGCGATAATCTATACAAGGCCTCAGGGAACCATCTTTTTTTGCCACGAAAAAAAAACCTGCTCCCAGAGGGGACGAAGATGGACGAATATGTCCCTTTTCCAAGGACTCCTTAATATAATTCCGCATAGCAGTATGCTCTGGCAGTGACAGATTAAATAAACGACCCTTAGGGAACTTACTGCCAGGAATCAATTCTATCGCACAGTCACAATCTCTATGAGGAGGGAGCGAATTGAGCTTAGGCTCCTCAAAAACATCCCTATAATCCGACAAAAACGCAGGGATCTCCGAAGGAGTAGATGAAGCAATAGAAATCGGAGGTGCATCATCATGAACCCCCTGACATCCCCAGCTTAGCACAGACATTGTTTTCCAGTCCAGGACAGGATTATGAGTTTGTAACCATGGCAGACCAAGCACTAGTACATCATGTAAATTATACAGTACAAGGAAGCGAATCACCTCCTGATGAACGGGAGTCATGCGCATGGTCACTTGTGTCCAATACTGCGGTTTATTCATAGCCAATGGTGTAGAATCAATTCCCTTCAGAGGAATAGGAACTTCCAGAGGCTCTAGACTAAAACCGCAGCGTTTAGCAAATGACCAATCCATAAGACTCAGGGCAGCGCCTGAATCCACATAGGCATCGACGGAAATGGAAGACAGTGAAAAAATCAGAGTCACAGACAAAATGAACTTAGACTGCAGAGTATCAATGGCAAAAGATTTATCAACCCTTTTTGTGCGTTTAGAGCATGCTGATATAACATGAGCTGAATCACCACAATAAAAACACAAACCATTTTTCCGCCTATAATTTTGCCGTTCACTTCTGGACTGAATTCTATCACATTGCATAGTCTCAGGTGCCTGTTCAGAAGACACCGCCAACTGGTGCACGGGTTTGCGCTCCCGTAAACGCCGATCAATCTGAATGGCCATAGCCATAGACTCATTCAGACCTGTAGGCGCAGGGAACCCCACCATAATATCCTTAATGGCCTCAGAAAGACCATTTCTGAAGTTTGCAGCCAGGGCGCACTCATTCCACTGAGTAAGCACCGACCATTTCCGAAATTTCTGACAATATATTTCCGCTTCATCATGCCCCTGAGAGAGGGCTAATAAAGCCTTTTCAGCCTGAATCTCTAGGTTAGGTTCCTCATAGAGCAATCCCAATGCCAGAAAAAACGCATCCACACTGAGCAATGCAGGATCCCCTGGTGCCAATGCAAATGCCCAATTCTGAGGGTCGCCCCGTAGGAACGATATAACAATCTTGACCTGTTGAGCAGGGTCTCCAGAGGAGCGAGATTTCAAAGAGAGAAACAATTTACAATTGTTCCTGAAATTCAGGAAGGTAGATCTATCTCCAGAAAAAAACTCTGGAATAGGAATTCTAGGTTCAGACATGGGAGTGTGAACCACGAAATCCTGTATGTTTTGAACCTTTGCTGCGAGATTACTCAGGCTGGAAGCCAAACTCTGGACATCCATGATAAACAGCTAAGATCAGAGCCATTCAAGGGTTAAGAGGAGGTAAGAAGCAGCTAGACAGCAATTAAGGGCTAGGCAGCAAAACTCTGAAGGGAAAAAAAAAAAAAATTTCCCTGAACACTTCTTTTTCTCCTGCTTCAGCCCAAACAATTAACACTTTGTGGGCCGGCTATACTGTCATGAATCCCCAATGGCGAGGGATAGCACAGGACAAGCGAAGTATAACAAATATCGGACGAGCTCTAGGGTGATGGAACCTGGGCTGACCGCTGCCCTACGCCTGACAAACGCAACTAGAGATAGCCAGGGAGCGTGCCTACGTTGGTTCTAGACGCCACGCACCAGCCTAAGAGCTAACTAGTACTGCAGAGAAAACAAAGACCTCACTTGCCTCCAGAGGAATTAACCCCAAAGGTATAGTTGCCCCCCACATGTATTGACGGTGAAATGAGAGGAAGGCACACACATAGAGATGATGTATATAGCTTTAGCAAATAGAGGCCCGCTGAAAACTAGAAAGCAGAATGATACAAAAGGGGACTGAGCGGTCAGCAAAAAACCCTAATCAAAAATACCATCCTGAGATTACAAGAACCCATGTGCCAACTCATGGCACATGGGGAGAACCTCAGTCCACTAGAGCAACCAGCTAGCATAGAGACATTCTAAGCAAGCTGGACCAAAAACCAAACAACTGAAAATCAGCACTTAGCTTATCCTGAAAGATCTGGGAGCAGGTAGGCAGGAACCAAACAGAGCACATCTGAACACATTGATAGCCGGTGTTCTGAAAATTGTCGGCATGTCGTAGATAGTAGGGATGGGCGAGGCTACGGAGTCACGTGCCGCAAACTGACCAATCACGGCCAAGCAACAGCTGAAGATGCAGGGTGGAGAGAAGAGGAGCTCTGGGCGGGGCTCTGGGCGGCAACATGCCTGAAAATTTCAGGGACGGGCGTGATTATGGCACCTGGGGGCCTGGTTAAAACCACAATAGTGAGGGAGGGGGCGTGACAAAGGGAGGGGGGCGTTACTATGCTCAGAAATTTCAGGGCGTCTTCATTTCTGCAAAGGGGGGTGATTAAAGCAGCGGGGAGTGACTACATGCCGAGAAGGGGAGTGTATACATGCCCAGGAAGGAAGGTCAGTCCTGAACGTGCATTCATTGAACACTCAGGACAGATAGCCGAGACAGATAGCCGAGAGGAGGAAAGCAGTTATGGAGGACGCTACGGCGGTGAGTGCGATTATCGTGCCGTGTGGATGAGCCCCTATCTCTTTGCGCTGTGTGAACACGCGATCATCGCTCCATCTGAATGAGCCCCTATCTTATCTCTCTCTGTGAATGTGCCCCTATGGCAGTGACTGTGATCATAGCTCCATGTGAACTGGTTTATGGGGGAGAATTTATTCTGCGCAATAAATGTTATGTGGGCTATTAATGGTGGTCTGCACGTGCGCATTTCTATTTATGGGGTACTATGGGGTGTCTTAGGGTGCAGGTGCTATTCCAGGAGCTTAAAGGGTGTCGTTATTGTATTATTAACACTGATTGCAGGTAGCTGAGAGGGGGGCGGAGAAAGGGGGAGAGGTGGGTGTGTTTTCCCAGATCTTCCTGGATCTGTCTGGAAAGATCATAACTTTATTCCTTCCTGTCCAT